>NW_027362762.1:475029179-476268030 GCF_046119375.1 Phyllobates terribilis
GGAAAGAAGTAAAAAAGTATACAGACATTACAGCAGGGGATCACAGCTGATTCTTTGATGCGAAACATTGTTTAAAAAACAGGCAGTGAAATGTTTTACCTCACCTCACAAAAAGAATAAGCAGTGATCCCATGCTGTGCTATGTGTATACTATTTTGCTTCCTCCCCTGGCCAGGAGATGTAGTATGATCAGACCATGTTCCGTACATGGTGAGACACAGGGGAACATTTATAAGATTACCTCAGCACAGGAACATTTTATTTAAACACATCCAATTGTGGAACTTATTATTATTATTATTCCAAGATCTATTGATTAAGATGAACTTTTATTCGTGGGAAAACCCCTTTTCTTCAAAACTCTTTTGAAGAGAGATTTCATACAGAGATGCTGACCAGAAAGAACGCCCAGATGGAGAAGTGTGGCGACTCTCTAAAATGCAGCCAGTAGGAATACCATGGGGCAAGAGTCTGACTCAGGGGTGGACATACCGCCAATGTACTTGGTGCAGCTGCAGGAGAGGGGGACCCACACAGGGCAGCTAATAATGAGAAAATCTGGCCTGTTTCTCAGAGCCCAAAGCTCCATGGGGCCCATGGCCAGTTTGCCCTCATCATGTGCAGGGGGCAGGGAGCGATCCTGCAGCACCGCTGCTGAAAATGGCAGCGCAGCAGCCGGATCCCATCCACTGCTTCCTGCCCGGCACTTTCTCTCTGACACAGGCCCACATGGCTTGGTGACGTTAGCACGCTGCGTGCTCCTGTGTCATTTAGAAAGTTGCCGGGGAGGAGGAAAGAAGCGATGCTGCCGAGGAATGGACGGAGAGGTGAGTGTTTGGGTTTTTTTCTCCCAGTACACGGGGCAGAGGACAGTATGAGGGATGTGGGGCAGAGGACAGTAAGAGAGATGTGGGGGAAAAGGACAATGAGGGGGCTGGGGATTGGGACTGGAGTAAGGGGGACTTACAATGGACTTATAAACAGGGGGAGGGGAAGGAGGACGTTATATATGGGTGTAAAATGAATTGGGTGGTGGAGGAGGGTGCCAAGTCCTTGATAGTGTCATAATGCATTGTGGGATGGGGAGGACACTATCAGGGACTTAAAATTTATTGGGGAGTGAGAGAGAAGGGGGTTAGGTTCATAGGACACTTTGCAATGAATTGAAAAGTGGGAGAAGACGCTGTCGGGGACTTGTAATGAATTGGGAGGTGGCGGAGGATGTTAAAAGGAGTATTCCCATCTCTAAAATCTTATCCCAATATGTAGTAGGTGTAATACTAATAATATTAAAGGGGTTGTCCGGTACTTTTAAAAAAATGCCAGTGTGTTTTAATGATAAATACAACCTTCTTTCTAATTACCTTGCGCAGCTGATACTGTCTGTGAGCGGCGCCATCGGTGGCCACACACAGGCAGCACGTGACCCCCGGCTGCAGCCGGCGCCGACATCCACTAACGTCACGACAAGTTGTGGCTACTGCCGGGGGTCCCTCTTCCGTGTTCCACCGGTGGCTGCTGGGTTGTAGGCGGGGTTATTCCCCTGCATTACACCCGGCATCCACAGCACGCTCTCCCTGTCCTCATTCACTGGAAAAGCACTCAGTGGATGCTGGTTGTGACGCAGGGGAATAACCACGCCAACAACCCAGCAGCCACCGCCGGGACCCCAGCGCTGAGTCACGCCTCACTTGTCGTGACGTCAGCGGGGAGTCACGTGCTGCCTGTGAGTGGCCAGCGATAGTGCCGCTCACAGGCAGTATCAGCAGCACAAGGTAATTAGAAAGAAGGTTGTATTTATCATTAAACCACACTGGTATTTTTTTAAAAGTACCGGACAACCCCTGTAACAAATACCTCCAATTAGAAATGTAGTATAGTTTTTCTGATTCGCTATGTCTCTTTCCTCATGTGCAGGTATTGAAGCACCTATAGGCATCCATGGTTAGGGCCGCTAGCAACTAGTTAATTAACTTTCCCTACAACAGTGGTCAGAACCATGGATAACAGCTTGAAAAAGGTTTTTAAAATCCAAAATGTTGGCGTACTGAAATGTATGTTCAGTAAATGCACTCAATACTTGGTCGGGGCTCCTTTTGCATCAATTACTGCATCAATGTAGCGTGGCATGGAGGTGTTCAGCCTGTGGCACTGTTGAGGTGTTATGGAAGCCCAGGTTGCTTTGATAGCAGCCCTCAGCTCGTCTGCATTGTTGGGTCTGGTGTCCCTCATCTTCCTCTTGACACTTAACCCCTTAGAGAATCTATGGGGTAAGGTCAGGAGAGTTTGCTGGCCAATCAAGCACAATGATACTGTTGTTTTTAAACCAAGTATTGGTACCTATGGCAGTGTGGACAGGTGCCAAGTCCTGCTGGAGACTGAAATTTCCATCTTCAAAAAGCTTGTCAGCAGAGGGAAGCATGAAGTGCTCTAAAATTTCCTGGTAGACGGCTGCGCTGACTTTGGTCTTGATAAAACACAGTGGACCTACACCAGCAGATGACATGGCTCCCCAAACCATCACTGATTGTGGAAACTTCACACTAGACCTCAAGCAGCTTGGATTGTGTGCCTCTCCACTCTTCCTCCAGACTCTGGGACCTTGATTTCCAAATGAAAATTGGAACTCTGGGACCTTGTGGAGTGTGTCAATGACTGCCTTCTGGACATCTGTCATGTCAGCAGTCTTCCCCATGATTGTGGAGCTTACTGCAACAGACTAAGGGACCTTTTTAAATGCTTAGCAATCCTTTGCGGGTGTGTTTTGCTAAATATTCTAATTTACTGAGATAATGACTTTTGTGTTTTTATTGGCTGTAAGCCATAATCATCAACATTAACAGAAATAAACACTTGAAATAAATCACTCGGTTTGTAATGACTCTATATAATATATATGAGTTTCACTTTTTGTATTCAAGAACTGAAATAAATTAACTTTTTGATGATATTCTAATTTTGTGAGAAGCACATATACATATCTGTAGCTTTGTCGCCATAAAAGGAGGGGGGCCCAGACACATTTCTTGCACAGGGGCCCCAAGCTGTCAATGTCCGCCCCTGGTCTGACTTCTCATCAAAATGTCCTGAGCTCATTCAGACATAAAACCAAATCCATGGCCTCCACCAACAGAATTCTAGATTGTGAAGAGGAGGATTAAACTAAACTAGTCTGACTGGAAAGGAAAAAAAGTTTACTCTGGTGCATATCTCTCTTGATTATCTGATCCAAGTTTCCAAATTGTATGCTTAATTGGATAATGACAGGTTCACCTCAATTGGAAATGTTCGGATATTAAAATGAGAATGTTTATTGCATCACGTCTTACGTGGCTAATTATTTGTGAACAGCCATCGTTCGTGTTAATTGTTGCTTGTAGGTACACCATTTGGCTAAAAAGTAAAATTATTATAAGCCAAATGTTTGCAAGTCTATATTCATCATGATTACCAAAGTTTGTTCTTACCTTTAGGCTATCAAGGTTTCCATTTAACTGATTCTCATCCCTAGATATCATATAGCGATAGTGGTTCTGGTAAAAGTCCGATAATTCATAGTACATAAAAACAGGTGCCTAGAATGAGAGGATTTTACAACCATGAATATAAACCAAGATACTGGTATAGATAGAGCATCAATTGGAAAGTTGAAGACTGAAAAGGGAAAAGGCTACTCAGAAATAGGCTAATTGCATGTCAGAGACACACTAGAGCAATGCATGATGGCATATACTGGAGGTGGGATTTCAACGGATTCATAAAGCTCACATTGTATGGCATGGTAAACCTTACATAAGTAAATCTTTCAACTCGAATATAAAAGGATGGTGTTCGTGTATTACTGGAGAGATATTACATATAGTACACTGGGTTTGCTGACTTTCGGCATAAACTTTAATTTTTATAGGAAAAACAATATGTACTAAAACGTTTTAATGTACCATCCTGTAAAAACCTAAAGTATCACTAGCCCTGGTTTTGGCAAAAAGCAGCAGTTCAATATAACGGTGGCACAATTTATACCCAGCCGAAGACCACTTTCATATGGATGAAACAACTGTCTACAGTTGACTTAACTTCTTTACCCCTGAAGGTGGTTTGCACGTTAATGACCAGGCCAATTTTTACAATTTTGACCACTGTCACTTTATGAGATAATTACTCTGGAACGCTTCAACGGATCCCACTGATTCTGAGAATGTTTTTTCGTGACATGTTGTACTTCATGATAGTGGTAAAATTTCTTCAATATGACTTGTGTTTATTTGTGAAAAAAAATCTGAAGTTTGGTGAAAATTTAGCAATTTTCAAACTTTGAATTTACGTGCCCTTAAATCAGAAAGATAGGTCACAAAATAGTTAATAAATAACATGTCCCACATGTCTACTTTACATCAGCACAATTTTGGAACCAAACTTTTTTTTGGTTAGGAAGTTAAGGGTTAAAAGTTGACTAGCGATTTTTCGCTTTTCCAACACCATTTTTTTAGGGACCACATGACATTTGAAGTAACTTTGAGGGGCCTTTATGACAGAAGATACCCAAAAGTGACACCATTCTAAAAACTGCACCCCTCAAGGTGTTCAAAATCACATTCAAGAAGATTATTAACCCTTTAGGTGCTTCACAGGAATTTTTGGAATGTGGAAGAAAACAATGAACATTTAACTTTTTTCCAGCCGATACCCATTATGTGGGAGAAAACTACTGTTTGGGCGCACAGCAGGGTTCAGAAGGGAAGGAGCGCCATTTGACTTTTTAAATGTAAAATTTGCCTAAATAATTAGCGGACGCCATGTTGCATTTTGGAAACTAGACCCCTCAGACAACTTATCTAGATGTGTGGTGAGCACCTTGAATCCCCAGGTGATTCACAGAAGTTAATAACATTCAGCCGTAAAAATAAAATTTTCACATTTTTCCCACAAAAATGTTTTTCAGCCCCCAAGTTTGCATTTTCATAAGGGTAACAGGAGAAATTGCATCATCCCGAGTACGCAGATACCCCATATGTGGGGAAAATACAGTGTTGGGCACACGGCAGTGTTCAGAAGGGAAGGAGCACTGTGTGACTTTTTGAACACAAAATTGACTGGAATTGAGAGCGGAGGTCATGTCTCGTTTGGACAGCCCCTGACGCACCTAAACAGTGGAAACTCCCCACAAGTGACACCATTTTGGAAACTAAACCCCTCAGGGATTTTATCAAGTGGTATAGTGAACATTTTGAACCAAGAGGTATGACACAGAATTTGATAACATTAGGTCATCATATTGAATAAGTATGCACCATGTATCGCGGGTGCTCAAGTGACATACTCGAGTCCTCGTCCGCATGTTTCACGGTTGTTAGACACCCAAAAAAACATGCGAGGATTGCTCGTGTATGGCAGGCAATCCCCACATGTTTTTTTCTTGGCTGTATAACAGCATTTGCGTTCAACACTAGTCGCCATATCGTCTTTTTATTATTTTTTTTTCTTTACTTTTGAAAAAATCCCAACCCTAGCACAACTCCAACCCCAGCAAAACCCCAACCCTAGCGGTGCGGAACTGCTCCTGGCACATATTACCGGGTGTCAGCTGTTAGAATCAGCTGACACCCGGCGTAATAAGACGTACCTGGTCAATAAGGCCCAGGGCGCAGGTACGTATTATTACACCTGACTTCAGAAAAGGGTTAAAGAAGCACTCCCATTAAAGTTTTTATCCTCTTAATATATTGAATTCATCATATTATACAGCACTGTGTACTTACAATTGCTTATTTTGCCTTTCTACCCAGCTAATTCTTCTCTTTTCTTTATGTAGAAACAGGAAGCCTATTTCCCCCTGCAGAAATCATACCCCTCTTTAAGTCCTGACCCAGCTGATCCCTCCTCCCTGCCACTTTTGAAGTGACTCATGCAGGGAAAATGGACTTCCTTTTTCTACATAGAGGTTAGAAGGATTCAGCTAGTCAGTTTTTAATCATGTGATATCATACACCTAATGGAAAAGAAGAATTAGCTGTGTAGAAAGACGAAAAGAGCAATTGTAAGTACACAGTGCCATATAATATGATGATTTCAATATATTAAGAGAATAAAAACTTTGATGGGAGTGCTTCTTTAAGAGAAAAAAAACACATTAAAAAGGAGTCAGCTAACATGTGCAGATGAGAATTGTAATGTACACCAAAATCGTCATCATTATAAAAAGAAAGTTAGCACAATGGAACTTACCGAAAATAATTCTGTTATATTAATGGTAAAGTTACAGGAGCAGGGGTATGAGGCATTAATGCAATGATTGCAAGGTTCACCTGGCAGGGCACCTGTGTAATCGTACTAAGAAGAAAAACAAAACAGGTTATAAAAGGGTGTATGGAATGCTATAATGGTGTCACAAAAACCTAACAGATACAAGTGTGGCTTATTAAAAATTGGTTTTACAGACTACCCTGTTAGGGGGTATGTGGAATTTGTTATTCTGTAATTATCACTTTTGCAATTTTCATGGCAAACAAGAACCATGCCAAACTTTTTGATGCAATTTTTTTGGGCAAAAATATATATTTTTTACATAAATACATATTAAAATGAGAAGGCTATCATTAATGGGTAAACCTCTGTATCTGGCCTTTTACTAGAAAGCAACTTGCTTTGAAATGTAACTTAGTGAAGCATTTTTCAAATCAGGCCTGTATGAACAGCAACACAGATCTCTCAATGAAAACTTAGACCGTTTTCATTCAGATTTTTGTAGAGAATACTGTCTGGAAAAAAAAGTGTAAAGACCCTCAACGTTTGCTACTAGAAGAACACAACGGTTCCCAAAATTCATGATACAGACTGCGTACATTATTAACCCGTTCCCACATTATGATGTGAATAAAGATCCTGGGAAAGGGTCCACTTGTGTGGAGGGGGACTCGGTGGACCATTATCTACACTGCAATACTGTGTGTCATAAATGAAGTTACATAGGACATTGGATCTTTGCCTGCACCCCTGCTGTGAATAGGTAAGTGAAGCAGGTTATATGAGGGAGAGCAGACAGAGTGTATACAGAGTAATTAAGCAGGAAATGCAATATTTTCCATGCAATATCTATAAAATCTGAGTTTGACACAATCCATGGATATACCCATGATCAGGGAGCATCTGTGGGTAAAATCGCAAAAGGGTTGGTAGCTGGCAACCCACAGGAGCACAGTATAGCCTTGAATTATGGATATATCATGTTCATGTGTGGTATGTATAGAATGCTTGAAGGATGTTCGTTAAGATGACCACCATATTGTTTCTCTAGGACAGGGTTGGAGAATCTTTTTTCTGCCAAAGGCCATTTGCATATTTATACAATCCTTTAGGGGCCGTACAAATTGCACCCTTACTCCGCCCACAGCGTATGTCCTGATGCTGGCACTGGTGTTCAGACGTAATCTTTCATTACACGCGCATAGTGCCATAGTGAACACTGCATGTGCGTCCTCACAAAGCAAGAAGAAATTAATGGGCAAAATACATCTGCCGACCCAAGCACTGTGATCCCCGGGAATCTGCCCGAGGGCCGGATAAAAGGTAATCAAGGGCCGTAAATGGCCCATTGGCTTAAGGTTCCCCACCCCTTCTCTAGGAGGTTCCTGGGCGAAAATATGACCGACAGCAGAAATATAGCCTAAAACTGGATTAGAATCAAAGCTAATTAGCTGTCCTCAGGTGAGGGAGGAGTGAGGGGTCTGGTAGACACTTTATAAGATGTCATCTAAGGAATAGCCATATCAGACCCCATGAGAAGCAACGAGTAATGCAGATCTGTCTATTTCACACTACATTCTCCTCTGCCAGAAGCTCTGACATATCCAATTTGTAAGACTTATCTGTATTTTATCACTTATTTTATACTGTCCTTTTTTTTCTTTCACCTTTTGTAATCTTTTTTAAAGTGCACCTGTCACCAGGATTGTGCTCAGTAAACTACATACACTGTCAGGTTGGCGACATTACACTGATTAAAATGATACCTTGGTTGATTAAATCCATCCTGTGGTTCTTGTGTAATCTTTACTATCAATTTGGAGATAATGACATGCCTGTGCTCTGGGGGGAAGAGGGGGTCGCTTTATCTGGTGCTCTACTTACATATTCATCTGTACGCTCTTATGACAGCACACCGACCTGCCTCCTATTTTACATAATGCATCTAGTTGTGTGGGACTAGGCAACATAGAGGGAAGGTCTGTGTAATATATATATATATATATATATATATATATATATATATATATATATATATATATATATATATATATATATATATATATATATATATATATATATATATATACACACACACACACATACAGTACAGACCAAAAGTTTGGACACACCTTCTCATTTATAGATTTTTCTGTATTTTCATAACTATGAAAATTGTACATTCACACTGAAGGCATCAAACCTATGAATTAACGCATGTGGAATTATATACTTAACAAAAAAGTGTGAAACAACTGAAAATATGTCTCATATTCTAGGTTCTTCAAAGTAGCCACCTTTTGCTTTGATGACTGCTTTGCACACTCTTGGCATTCTCTTGATGAGCTTCAAGAGCTAGTCACCGGAAATGGTTTTCACTTCACAGGTGTGCCCTGTCAGGTTTAATAAGTGGGATTTCTTGCCTTATAAATGGGGTTGGGACCATCAGTTGTGTTGTGCAGAAGTCAGGTGGATACACAGCTGATGGTCCTACTGAATAGACTGTTAGAATTTGTATTATGGCAAGAAAAAAGCAGCTAAGGAAAGAAAAACGAGTGGCCATCATTACTTTAAGAAATGAAGGTCAGTCAGTCTGAAAAATTGGGAAAACTTTGAAAGTGTCCCCAAGTGCAGTTGCAAAAACCATCAAGCGCGCTGCAAAGAAACTGGCTCACATGAGGACCGCCCCAGGAAAGGAAGATCAAGAGTCACCTCTGCTTCTGAGGATAAGTTTATCCAAGTTACCAGCCTCAGAAATTGCAGGTTAACAGCAGCTAAGATTAGAGACCAGGTCAATGCCACACAGAGTTCTAGCAGCAGACATCTCTTCAACAACTGTTAAGAGGAGACTTTGTGCGGCAGGCTTTCATGGTAAAATAGCTGCTAGGAAACCACTGCTAAGGACAGGCAACAAGCAGAAGAGACTTGTTTGGGCTAAAGAACACAAGGAATGGACATAAGACCAGTGGAAATATGTGCTTTGGTCTGATGAGTCCAAATTTAAGATCTTTGGTTCCAACCACCGTGTCTTTGTGCGACGCAAAAAAGGTGAACGGATGGACTCTACATGCCTGGTTCCCACAGTGAAGCATGGAGGAGGAGGTGTGATGGTGTGGGGGTGCTTTGCTGGTGACACTGTTGGGGATTTATTCAAAATTGAAGGCATACTGAACCAGCATGGCTACCACAGCATCTTGCAGCCGCATGCTATTCCATCCAGTTTGCGTTTAGTTGGACCATCATTTATTTTTCAACAGGACAATGACCTCAAACACATCTCTAGGCTGTGTAAGGGCTATTTGACCAAGAAGGAGAGTGATGGGGTGCTACGCAAGATGACCTGGCATCCACAGTCACCAGACCTGAACCCAAATCGAGATGGTTTGGGGTGAGCTGGACCGCAGAGTGAAGGCAAAAGGGCCAACAAGTGCTAAGCATCTCTGGGAACTCCTTCAAGATTGTTGGAAGACCATTTCCAGTGACTACCTCTTGAAGCTCATCAAGAGAATGCCAAGAGTGTGCAAAGCAGTCATCAAAGCCAAAGGTGGCTACTTTGAAGAACCTAGAATATAAGACATATTTTCAGTTGTTTCACACTTTTTTTGTTAAGTATATAATTCCACATGTGTTAATTCATAGTTTTGATGCCTTCAGTGTGAATGTACAATTTTCATAGTCATGAAAATACAGAAAAATCTTTAAATGAGAAGGTATGTCCAAACTTTTGGTCTGTACTGTAATATATATTACATACATACACAGTGCTGCTCACCATTAATGGCACCCTTTCATTTTTTTTTCATAGACTGTACAATATCTTGAGAAATAAATGGAAATGTACCAAAGTTATAGCCTCAGGATTTTTTAATTAGTGATCTAAAGTATTACAACAATAAAACATTGTTTTTCAACTTCCCTTTTGCAATTTCAAAGAATTAACTGAATAAACAGCATGTTCTGGAATAAAGGAACGTTTCTTGTAGCCGTTTATAAGCTTCTTGCACTTCTCAGCTGGAATTTTCTCACACTCTTCCTTTGCAGTTTGTTCAAGCCCTTGAATGTTTGCAGGGTTCTTTTTCCCAATGGCAGATTTCAGCTCACCCCAAAGATTTTCAATGGGATTGAGGTCAGGACTCATTGCTGGCCAGTGGCCATTTTAAAAACAGTCCATTTTTTTTGTTTTTCAACCATTCCTGTGTACTTTTGGATGTGTGCTTTGGTTCATTGTCTTGCTGGAGGACCCATGATCTTTGACTCAAACTAAGTTTTCTTACACTGGGTAGGACATTTCGCTCTAAAATCTCTTGATAATTCTCTGATTTCATGATTCCTGTGATACGGTCAAGGCCTCCAGTACCAGAGGCAAAAAAATAATCCCACAGCATTATGGATCCTCCACCATGCTTAACTGTTGGTAAGGTGTTCTTTTCCTTATAAGCTTCATTGTGCCGTCTGTACACAAACTGTTGCTTTGCATTGCCAAAAAGCTCTATTTTTGTTTCATTTGTCCACAGAACATTTTCCCAGAAGAATTGTGGTTGGTCAAGGTACTCTTTGGCAAAGATCAGTCGTTCCTTTTTATGTATTTTCTTAAGCAATGGTTTCTTTCTTCGCCCACAAAGCTCTTCTTGGTTTAGTGTGCGGCATATGGTACTTGTTGAATCCATGACCCCAGACTGTTCCAGGTTGGCCTTCAGGTCTTTGGATGTTTGATGTGGTGTTTTTTCCACCATTCGCACCAACCTTCGAAGATATCTCTTGTCAATTTTTCTCTTTCCCCCACGTCCAGGGAGGTTCTTGACGGTTCCATGCTTAGCAAACTTCTTAATATCATTGCGCACTATTGAAACTGGGATACCGAGGTCTTTGGACATGGCCTTATACCCTTTGGAAGTCTTGTGTTTGCTACTCATACCAATTCTGATGTCCTCAGACAGTTCCTTTGTCTTCACCATTGTGACAAAAGGAACAGGGCCTACCATGTGGCTTTTTAAAACACTGAAGTCATCATTCATTGGCTAATTCATGTCACATGGGCACCGACAATTAATCACAGGTGAATCTCTTGTGATTTACCACAGGCTCTATACAAAAAAAACAGTTTCACTTGATTAATTTTTTTTCAGGCGATATTCCACATTACGTACTTAAACTTCATGGGTGCCAATAAGGATGAGCAGGACTGTAAAATATATATACAGTATATACACACATGAACATACAGTATATACATTATACACATATACATATATATAAATGCACTTCTTTGCATGCAATTTCAACGTACTTAGAATATGTTTTACCGCATGAAAAACAATGATTGGTGACATTCAAAAGTACAACTTGTCCCGCAAAATAAAAGTGCTCATATGGTTACGTGGATGAAAAAAAAAAAAAAGTATGGCTCTTGGAAGAAGGGGTGGAAGAAAAAAATATATATATGGAAAATCACCTGGTCTTGCAGGGGTTAAATAGAAGAAAGAAAAAAAACAAACATTTAAACCGCACAATGAACGCCATAAAAAAAAAAAAATAGATAATGGCAGAATTGCATTTTTTATTTTTTTTTTCACCATTTAATCCTGCTTGGAAATTTTAGTACATTATATGATAAAATGAATGGTGCCGTTCAAAACTACAGCTCATCCTGCAAGAGAGCAAGTTCTCATACGTCTATGTTGAAAGGAAAAATAGAAAAAATATGGCTCTGGGAAGAAGGTGAGGAAAAAACAAAAGCGTAAAAAAATAAACATGTCATGGTCCTTTAAAGGGTTAAAGGAGATATCTTAGAACTGATAAGGCTGCTGAACTTTGAAAATCTATGCCAGTATGGCTATATAATCCTAATTTCAAGTTTTCATGCCCAATATACAAATGTATATTTTATGCTTCTAGCTCACTGTAACATCAGGATTATACAGCCATCTATGAACACCAGCCACATCAGGTCTAAAATAGGTTTCTATTGTAATAGTTTATGATAGACTTGCCTTTATTATATTAAACAAGAGGAAATGTTAAAGGTTTGTATGACAAAATAATTACATGTGGCAAAATGCTCTTTGAAATAGTTGTCCTGCAGCATTCACCTCTCGTTGTGAAAATCCCCCCCCCCCCAAAAAAAAAATCAAGTTATCCCCTTTCCTGCGGATGTGGGTTAACTTGCAGATTGCGTGGAACTATTACTATCCCAAGATTGGGGCTTTGGAGCCTTTAAAACAGGGAGCTGCAGCCCCGTCCTGGAGGGAGCAGAGATGCCCCCCATCTCGTGATCACTGGGAGACCCAGCGTTGGGATTGCAAGTGATCCGCAAGTCATCTGCTGTCCTAAGGGGAGGGAATAACCCTTTTAAAAAGTGCATTTTATGGAAGTTATTGAAAAATATTGGTTTCTGAAATACTTACTTCAAATTCTTTTATGCTGTTTGATGAATAATATAATCCAATACCAATTCCAATAAAGGATAATCCTATAAGAAAGAAAAATGGCAGAATGATGCTGGCAGAGAGAAGAGGCTGCCAGGCTGGAAGTCTCTGCTGTGTAAATGCGGTGTTGTCAGGTCTCTGAGATGGGAGGGGTTCATGATCATTTGCAAAGTTCCTGGATGGCGGCCTCATTATTCTTCAGAATTCTTGAAAAACAAAAACACAGAATAGAAGGTAGTACAAGGGGTTAGATTAGGATTACTTGAAGTGAAGTGGCATCTTGTGCTGACAAAACTCTTAAATCACGCTACAGTGTTCCTGGCCATATATATGAGATATGCGTACAATTTTGGGAAGTGGAAAGAAAAGTGTTGAAAAGTCTGCAAAATACCATAGACACGTGAACAAAACCACAGACAGAACATGTATCCATTACAATCCATGAAAATCATGGATAGAGAACATAAAATGGAAAAAAAAAAACAACTACGGTATGTCTGAAGGAGGCCTTATGTGCCAAAATGTGGCCAGTCACTGGTCAAAGAACGTTAAGAACAATCTAAATAAACTTCTGCTAACATGTATCTCATGCCTATGGCCGGATTAGTGCTCACAGCATAAGGGACACACCTTACTGTCAAGAAGAACAATAATCTGATAATATGCAGTTGACAATTAATAGATTTCTAGGATAAAAAAACAAAGAAGCAGCAGAACATTCCAGCATTTATGTTGGGAATGTATGAGTATACAGACAGTGGCAGTGCTGGGCAGTGACCATCTCTCTTTAAGGAATATCTCATGCATTTTATTAGTAGTCTGTAGAATAAAACTTTTTTCCTTAATGCTGTAGCTACATTTTTAAACATTTCAACGGGGTGGTTATATCATTGGCACACCCTTCATGTATGGTATAAACAGTACTTTTTGGCAGCTGTAATAAATTGGAATTAATTGGCTATGTCAGATTATTACAGTAGTGGTGTTATTCAGGTCCAGAAAAAGTATACAGGGCCCAAGTCATCAAAGCTTTTATGCCAGTATTCTGGTGTAAAATGCTTTAAAAAAATAAATAAATAAACTGCACAATTATGGTGGAACTTGAGACGGCGCTAAAATTTTGCAACTCTTAGACTACGTTTCCACAATAAGGTTTTGGTTAGTTTTTGACTATGTCGAATTTCTGCACCTATTTAAATTAGGTTACTTGCGGTTTTGCATTGCATTTTGTGTGTGTTTTTATCACATTTTTTGACATTGCTTTCTTGTCTCTGTTTGGGGTGTCATGCTTTAAATAATGCTGCTTTGTTTTTGATACGTCCTGTTTTTTTGCTTTGACAAACCTGTATTGCTATACTTCGGTGCGGATTACATGCATTTCCGCCACAGAAATGCACTAAAAAGTGCATGTGCATTCTTCTTACCTGTGGATTTTCCACATCTAATGTAAGTCTATGGGGAAAATCCGCACAGAAAATTCAGCGTACCCGCAAGAGAAATTGACATGCTGCGGATTTGAAACACGCACCGCATGAGTTTACGCTGCATCCACTTTGCTGGAACTGTTAGACCCTGTGTTTTTGAAGCAGGAAAAATGCACCAAAAGCTCATCAATGGAACGTAGCCTTAAAGGGGTTTTCCCACGAACAAAAGTTCATTTTAAAAATTGTCTGTGTCTGACAGTGTATGGAACATAAAACATTGTCAGTGAAAATGTGGTACCTCACAAAATGAATCCTCTGTGATCCCATGCTGTAATGTCTGTATTGTCTTTTGCTACAACACCTAAAAAGCTACAAAAATACCAAAGACCAAAATGCTGTGTACGCCAATAGGTTTCATATGCCAATCTTAAACCTAAAGCCCTTTGGAGAAACGTGCACCAAATTTAGTAAGAAAAATACAACTCTTACTAAATTTGGTGTATTTTTTGGGCTGGCTATATGCCAAAATTGAATAATAAGGGAAGTACAGCACGCCACTACTAGTAGGTGCATGGATAGGGTCCAACCCTTTCAAATATTTAGAAAAACTGGAATCCCACACTCAATAATAAATGCAATTTATTCACTCCAAGGATATTTTTGACATTTTCGGTCTCACTGACCTTCATCAGATGTGCACAGCGGTAAGAAGTCAATCGTGATGTCCGTCGCCATGGGTAGTATGCATATTATATTAATACCATTTTGGGATACATATGACATTTTGATTGCTTCATACAGCATTTTTTTTTTGCTCACAATTTTGTCATTTTTTATTTTTTCCTGTTTGATTTTATACTCTAATAGATTGGACCTTTATAGGTGCAGGGATACCAAATATATGTATTTTTTAATGAGGAAAAGGGGAGTGATTTTTTTTTTTTACTGTGTTAGTCACCTTAGTGGACTTGGAACTGTTTATAGTGAAAATCATGGTCTCCTCTGAAGCCACATGCTGGATTTCATTGGATCTCCTTGACAACAGGTATGGATGCCTTCAACAGACCCCTAGCAGTCATGTTGTAGGGCAGCTGATGGGCACATGGTATGACGCTCACCCATGCTGGTGTGTTGTTAATGCCATTCTCAGAGATTGACTGCAGCATTTAACAGATTAACAGTTGCAGGCAGAGCTCCACCCATGGCTATTGGAGGCTGGTCCTGGCTGTGTGTCACCACCGTTATCCGCCAGGCTCACCCCGTGATCCTGCTCCATACTTGTATGGCGGATATCAGGATGGGTTAATAAAGGTAAGGCTGGAGGAAGATGTGCCAAATTCATTAAGAGGTTTTTGTCTATATTTAACTTGATGCATAATTCAACTGCCTTGTGCCAACACCAGAAATGTATGCAGTTTCTGTTGCAATTTTGAATTGCGCAAAAGTTTGGCAACATTTCACGCAGTTTTACATCAGAATCCTAGCAGACACTGCTTGATGACTCAGGGCAGATGTCTGCACCAGCGATGGTCATAACTATAGTAAATTTGTTGTGTGGCTCTCGGTAGCGTCCCTTTTGCAAAGCCCTGCCAAATATTTTGAAAAGTAATAGAGCTTCCTCAAAAGGTCAGATAGTCCGAAATTGTAAAAATTTGGTGCAAGGGGCATTTTCATAAGTTTTTGTTTTGTAAAGTGCCCCATAATGCTCTGCACACAATTCTTTCAACATAGACTTCGATGATATGCTGTAGACCTGTGTTATGCAGTGACGTATGGATGTATACTCACCCCTTGAATTCTATTGTAAACATACAACATAATACATTTTTATAAGATCCATTTGAATTGAAAAGTGTAGATGACTTTACTTTCATTTGAGTCAAAAATGTATGGTGACATAATACCAGAGTGAATGTATACCAAAAAGACCAGTTATTAAGGGCTATGGACACAGTTATCATATATAGAGAATAGTGATGAGCGAGTATGTTTTGTTAACCCTTTCACCGAGTATACTCGCCCGAGCACCGAGTATTTATAGCGGGCTCGGGCTTTAAGTTTTCGTCGCTCTGTGAATATGATTTGCAACTGTTTGACAGATTTAATACATGTGGGGAATGCCTGTTTTTCCAGCAGCGACGAAAACTTAAAACCCGAGCACGCTATAAATACTCGGTGCTCGGCCGAGTATACTCGGCGAAAGGGTTAACAAAACATATTCGCTCATCACTAATAGAGAACTAACACCCCAAACGTAAATTGAGTGAATATAGCATACCTAGTAGTGATGAACGAGCATGCTCGCTACTGCTCGCCCGAGCATCTCACTGCTCGAGATGCTCGGCGCTCGCCGAGTATTTCCGGGTTGCTCAGGCGGGAACTTGGGTCCCCTCCCTGCATGTTTGGCGCTCTTTAGAGAGCCAATGAACATGCAGGGATTGCCTGCCACTCACTGTAATGCCGTAGCCATGTTGGTTGTGGGCATTACAGTGATTGGCTGGCCGCACAGCGGCATCAGGTCTATATCAGACCTGGCGCCGCCATGCTCGTCACAGTCACTCCGGATCAGACAGTGTAGGGAAAACTGCTGCTGCGTTAGGGAGAGATTTGATTGTGTATTAGGTAGTGTAGGTAGAAAAACCGTACATTACACATATCCATCTTAACAAACAGTCCTTCTGAGGACTAATCCATCTGCAGAGATATCAGGCAGGCAGGGTGTATAGGCAGGCAGGGTATATAGCAGACTGCAGTGCATATAGCACAAGAGGCTCCATTCCAATTCTGCCTTCTGCTGCTGTTAGATATTTCTATACAAAGGCCCAGGTCTCAGGGGCCAGGAATACTTTTCTTTGGATCTTAATCCTCATTATTTGCTTAAAAAGCAATCCAGAGAACACAGTTTTTTATGCGCCATTTACTTGTTGGCACTGCAGAATACAGCCAGGTCCTTTCCATATTAGAGCGCTAGAAATCCAGCTATTTAAAACTGTGTTTTCTCCGTCAAACGGATCACATATAAGTTGTCAGAAAATACTGTCATTTCTGGCCTCCATTAAAAATTTCCTTTAGTGTGTCAGTGAAGCAATTCACAGCAGTTTGCTGTTCAAACTACTTACCTACAGGCCAGGTATTTAAAACTCTGTTTTCTCCATCACACTCACACGGATCACATATAAGTTAGCTCCAAACTCAGTCATTTGTAGTGAGCGTGGAAGATACTGTCCTCCATTTAAAATGGGCAAGGCACGTGGCAAGGGATGGGGAACTGGACGTGATGGTAATGGTGCATGCAGAGGCTGAGGACAAGGCCGTGGGCAAGCCGAAATTGTGCCACAACAAACACCCACATCTTCTCGCCTGACCGTCCTGTCCCAATTTCTAGGGGGACCACAGCACACCTCTATTGAACCCAGAGCAGTGTCAAAAGGTTGTTGGTTGGATAGCGGATAATGCTTCCAGTCACTTAGCCACCACCACCACCCTGTCTTCCACACGGTCAAGTCTCAGTAGTCGTGAGTCTGGACCGCATATTCCGCACCCTGATCCTCCTTCCTCCCACCATGCAGACTACCCAGAGACAACTGATCCCACACTTGGACACTCTGAAGAGCTGTTCACTTTTCCATTTATAGATTCGGGCCTCTCGCCCGGTCCACTTGAAGCGGGGCAAGAGGAGATCGCGTGTAGCGATGCCCAAATATTTGAGCAGCCACGGTCACACGAAGGCGACGGTGGGAAAGTGTCACAAGAGGTGGACGATGATGAGACACAATTGACAGAAAGTCAGGAGGAGGACCAGGGTGGGGAAGTGGAAGACGAGGTGGTGGATGATATAGTAACTGACCCAACCTGGCAGGAGGACATGCAGAGCGAGAACAGCAGCACACAGGGGGAGGGAGGCAGGGCACCCCAACAGGCAGGAAGAAGCAGTGTGGTGGCCGCAGACAGAAGGCAGGCAACCATTCCCCGTAACACCAACACGAAGGAAGTTGCCAGTACAACTGTTAGGTCTTCCCGAGTCTGGTTGCTTTTTAAAAGACTCTGCCGATAACCCCAAAAAGGCCATTTGCGCCACTTGCCAGGCCAGCATCAGCAGGGGTGGCAAAACGACCAGCCTGACCACCACCAGCATGATCAGGCACATGGCAGCAAAGCACCCAACTTTGTGGGCCGAACCCCAGGGTCCAGGAACAGTGTTTGCGGATGGCACCATTGCTTCTTCCGCTGTTGTGCATGCAAGCCAATCCCCTGTCCATGGTGCATGCGAAGATGCCTCCTGCCCTGCACCTGTCGTTGCACACTCTCAAGTAGCAGCATCAGGAAGCACGTCCATGTCCTTGTCCCAGCGCAGCGTTCAGTTGTCCATACCCCAGTCCTTGGAACGCAAGCGCAAATATGCAGCCAACGCCCCACAGGCCACACTACTAAATTCTCACATTTCACGACTGCTTGCGCTCGAAATGTTGCCTTTTAGGCTCATGGAGACAGAAGCATTCCGCAACCTGATGGCGGCGGCCGTCCCTCGGTACTCGGTCCCAGCCGCTACTATTTCTCCCGGTGTGCCGTCCCCGCATTACACAAGCACGTGTCCCAAAACATTTGCCGTGCCCTCAACAACGCAGTTACCGGTAAAGTCCACCTAACCACGGACACATGGACAAGTGCTTGTGGGCAGGGACGGTACATCTAGCTGACGGCACACTGGGCTAACATAGTGGAAGCCGGGACCCAGTCGGACCTTGGGATGGAACACGTCCTCCCGACGCCAAGGATTGCGGGCCCTAGGTCAATCAAGGTTGCCCACGGTCTACAGCTCCTGCACCTCATTCTCCTCAGCCTCCTCCTCCATCTCCAAAATGACCATAGTTACATAGTTACATAGTTTGTAAAGCCGAATAAAGACTTGCGTCCATCAAGTTCGGCCTGTAAGTTCTGTAGTTGCTAAAGTTGATCCAGAGGAGGGCAAAAACCCCAAATGATTTAGCCAATCTTCACCTGAGGAAAAATTCCCTCCCGACTCTGAAACCAGCAGTCAGAATAAATCCCTGTATCAACCTACTATTTTATTCTATTTTTAAGTATATGCAGAAATCTGCCTGGTATCTAAAAAAGCATCCAGTCCCTGCTTGAACTGGTGTAGTGAATTCGACATTACTGTCTCCTCACTCAGTGAATTCCATATTCTCACTGCTCTTACCGTAAAGAACCCCTTCCTATGCTGGTGCTGAAACCTTTTCTCTTCCAGTCTTAGTGAGTGCCCTCTTGTTACCGTAATATCCCTCCTTTTGAACAAATCCCGGGCAAGGTCTCTATACTGTCCCCTAACATATTTGTACACATTTATTATGTCCCCCCTCAACCTTCTCTTTTCCAGGCTGAATAGTCCTAGTTTTGCCAACCTCTCTGGGTATTGCAGTCCCTCCATTCCCTTTATTAATTTTGTTGCCCTCCTTTGTACCTTTTTGTGATGAACCTGTAGCCGCCATCTTGGTAATGATAAATCATATCCAGGGATGGCCACACTTCAGCAGCCCCCACCCTTGGGACCTTCTGTTAAAACGTCAACTAGATAGTTTCCCCCCATCCAGGCTCCTGTAAGATAAGAAGCCTACTTAACACTTGAATGCTAGGAGCTTCAAAGACTTCGAGAGGAAACACAGCCAGCAGGGGGGGGTGCTTCGTCTATCTGTACCTGACCATTTGTCCCATAGGACTAGTTTCTTTGTCTGTCACAAGCATGGAGGCATAAGATATAGAAACATGAATAGTACACGCATGTTGCGTGGGATGGGCCAATAAAAAAATATCACGGCGTCCCGGAGCCATTGCGCACCCAAGCCTCCGCGGTAGACGTTTGTACGTGCTCTGGAAGCCAAGATATAGCGCGGAGCCATTCCTGAGGACCGTATGGTATCATAATTGATATCAAAAGGTCGGTTACGGCGGCCCGAATCCGTGGGAACCCCTGTGGGTATCCTGAGACCATCCCAGAAGAAGTTATTGGGTTCCTTAGAATTTGGGCTTCTGATCGAAGTTAGACCTGAGGGTGGAGACTGAGCCAGCTGACCTCACCAGCAGTGGGCGGGACGGGGCAGGTAAGATAGCAGGACAGACAAGAGACAAGTCAGTTTTTGACCCAAGAGTGGTGTGCTGAACATCTGAGCACCAGCTGAGGCCACCAAGGGGAGGAGCAGTTTGACCATGCGGTGGTAGGCCTCAGCCTGTAACAAAGAACCGTGCCTGCGACCGCAGAATCCTCTCCCTGCGCCACAAGAAAATCAAGAAACCGGTAACTGATATGCTGTGGTGATTCTGTGTGTTGTATTCCATTGTTGTATAGTTTAGCCTGACCTTATACCTGTGTATATTTAGTTGTATATCGTGTATCTAGTGTATTATTATAATCAATTACCTCAAGTAATTGTGGGCCTGCCTTTTATTCTGCATAACGAACGCACGTCCGTGTGAGCTCGGCTCAAGCCAAAAACGCTACCCAGGGTTGGTTCCTGACCCGATATAGGCCCATTCACGGACTGGGCGTATATCTAAAATAGGGACTGGTGGCAGCATACCAACTGGGGATTGGGGAAGGCTGGTAGTGACGGTCGGAGGTTCAGATATATATATTCCTGGCGCGGCCAAGGAAGATATATATACCGCCCTCACTACAGAGGGCCCCGATACCCAGTAGGTTACAGGACAGTCTCTCTGGCGACCGCTTATCCTAGGTGCAGTTCCTTGACTGACCTGAGGCTAAGAGGGCGCTAGCGAGTTGTGCTGTGTAGTGACGTTACGGTTTAGTGACGTTGAAGGGATAACACACTACCGTGTTCCCTGCGCTGGTTGCAGCTTCCTGGCACTACTTTCTCTAGGTGCAGTACCTTGACTGACCTGAGAGGTAAGGGGGCGCCAGACAGCTGCACCCACCGGCCGGCTTTCATCACATTGGTGGCAGAGCGGTGGGATTGCAGAATAATAGTGTTGTGGGACCCCTACTCCCAGGCACTAAAGACTGCCAGTGGTAACTTCCACTGCTGGAGTCTTAAGGTCAGCCCAACATTAGACGGTCAGGCTAAAAGTATAACAAGGTGTGTGCAAACTCAGGGTTGCAGCGGTGTCGGTTACCAAGATGGCAGACGGCACCAGGAGCAAGACCCTGCAGGAGGCTAATGCTACGGTCCGTGTGGCAGGAGGGGAGGACATTGTTACTCATGGCGAGGAGGAGTCCAGCCCGGGCACCTCAGGGAGCCAGTCCCCAGTATACGGTCCCGCAGTGGGCTGCCCACCACCTACCCAGCCCAGCCTGTCCAGATCACAAGCCCTTTTACAAGCGGCTATGGCAAGTCTCCAGTCTCATGGCGATGCCGTCTACAAAACCCTCCTGGCAGCATCAGAGAAGGCAGCGGAGGAGGAGCGCGAAGCTGCAGAGCGCCGGGAGGCTGCGGAGCGTGAAGCTGCAGAGCGCCGGGAGGCTGCGGAGCGTGCAGAGCGAGCTGCGGAGCGCCAGCACCAACTGGACCTGGCCCAGCGGGGGCTTCCGCTAGAGCAACCAACCCATCAGGAGACCAAGTCGTCCAAAGTCCGAGCTGAGGACTTCCCTCTACTGGAGAAGGATGGGGACCTGGACTCCTTTCTGGTGGCATTTGAACGGACCTGTCTTCAGCACCATCTGGCCCGGGATCAGTGGGCCAGATACCTGACCCCCCGTTTGAGGGGTAAGTCCCTGGATGCCTTGGGGGACTTACCTGCCGGGGAGGTACAGAACTACGACTGCATCAAGCGGGCCCTGATCCGGCAGTACAACCTCACTCCCGAGTCGTACCGCCAGAAGTTCCGGAGCCTGCTGCGTGGCCCCAAGGACACCTGGACCGATCATATGCGGGCGCTGTTGAGAGCCGCAGAGCACTGGACCTCGGGTCTAGCGCTTACTACCCGCCAGGAGGTCCAGGAACTGTTCGTCACGGAGCAGTTCTTGTGGAACTGCCCAGAGGACCTCCGACAGTTCCTCCGTGACCGAAAACCAACAGGGGCTTCTGCTACAGCCGCCCTGGCAGACGAGTATGCCAATAACAGGGCGCCTGAGCTGAAGAAGTCTGCCAGCAGCACCTGGAGAGGGGGTAAGCCCAGTCATGCCCCTGTTTCCCCGGCCCCTAGAACACAAGGGGTGTATCCCCCTGTTGCCCTCTCCAGGCAAGGACCAGACGTAAGACGTTGTCATCTATGCAACAAACCAGGACACTTTAGGGCTGAGTGTCCCCAGCGCCAAAAGACCCCATCCCAGTCCCAGAGAGCGCCCAATGTTTTGTGTGTGGGAGGGGGTGGTGGTAGGTCCCTGGACAACATCCAACCCGTCACCATAGGCCGTTCTGCGGTCATGGGACTGCGGGACCCGGGCGCTGAACGAACACTGGTACGGCCTGAGGTGGTGTCCCCCCAGGACTTGGTACCAGGAAAGACTCTTTCCGTCTCCGGGGTTGGAGGCGTGGAGCCGGCACTTCCCGTTGCCATGGTGTATTTGGACTGGGGTGCCGGAAGGGGGATGCGGGAGGTGGGAGTAACGCCAAATATTCCCGCAAATGTTTTATTAGGGACCGACTTGGGGCGTCTAGTATCGCAGTATGTACCCTCTGAACCCCCAAGTTCGGCCCCCCAAGAGTGTATTGATTTGTCTGCTGCTAATGCCAACCATGTTGTATGTAGTGTGTGTCCTGCTGAGGAGGAGGGAGTGAAACCTGAGGGTAACACCTGCACAGACACAACACAAACAGGGTTAGTGAAAGCAGGTGGGGAGTGTGGGGATGCCCGCAGAGGTGCTCAGCCGGCGTGCCGTGACCTCTTGTCCTCCGGTGAGGGAGGGGGCGGGCAGGATTCTGTAGAGGGAAGCTCAGGGATGGAGAGGGGGGCCGCTACCGGCAGTGTAGGGCTCCCAGGGGTATCCAGGCTGCTGAGTATAGGCCCACTGCAGGGGGAGGAACAGGCCATGGGAGGTGGGGGTGTCCCAAGAGAGGAGCCGCCAGGTAAGACCCCAGGGCAGGAGTTCCCCACATCCGAGATGTCCAAAGGCCTAGGAAGCCTGCCTGATCGGGCGGCTTGGTCAGAAACAGAGGGGAAGCAGGCACTACCCACGGTCACAGCGGTCATAGCCGCTGTCACCAGGAGTGGGAGCGCCGGAGCCCAAGGAGCCTTGCAGAGGTCCGACGGCTTCCCCACTTCTGACCAAGTGTCTGCCGGGTCCGACAGCGGCCAGGTGACATGCCCGGAGGGGCTGACGGAGGATGTGGCAGTTTCGTCGATTCTGGCCACATCAAGTCAGGAATTTCAGGCTGCGTTGGAAGCAGACGACAGCCTGAAAGCTCTCAAGGAACAGGCGGCACAGCCTCCCATGGAGTCAGACTGCGAGCGTGTGGTCTGGGACCAGGGACGGCTGTACCGGGTAACGGTCCAGCAGGGTTCACCGGAGGCGTGGCCCAGGGACCGACAGTTAGTGGTACCCTATCCGTTCAGGGCGGAATTGTTGCGGATCGCACACGAGATTCCGATGGCCGGACACCTAGGGATCGCTAAAACCAAGGCCAGGATAGCTCAGCATTTCTACTGGCCTGGGATGGGAGCCGCGGTGGGTGCCTACTGCCGTTCGTGTGACACCTGTCAGAGGGTGGGGAAGGCGGGGCCGCGCCCCAAAGCCCCACTGGTAACTCTGCCAATCATCGAAGAGCCTTTCTCGAGGGTCGCTGTGGATCTTATTGGACCTCTGTCCACTCCCAGCCACTCCGGGAAATGCTTCATACTCACGGTAGTGGACTATGCCACCCGGTACCCGGAAGCGGTAGCTTTGTCGTCCATTCGGGCCGACAAGGTGGCTACCGCCTTACTGGAGATCTTCTCCAGAGTGGGTTTCCCCCAGGAAATGCTCACCGACCGAGGGACCCAGTTCATGTCGCGGCTGATGGAGTCCCTCTGTAAGCAAATGCAGGTGCAACATCTGGTGGCCAGCCCGTATCACCCACAGACTAATGGCCTGTGTGAGCGGTTCAATGGCACCTTAAAGCAGATGCTTAAGATGTTGGTCGACTCCCACGGGAGAGACTGGGAGCGTTACCTCCCACACCTCCTATTTGCTTACCGGGAGGTTCCGCAGGCCTCAACGGGGTTCTCCCCCTTTGAGCTCCTGTACGGGCGACGGGTACGGGGCCCCCTGGCTCTGGTGAAGGAAGCATGGGAAGGGGATTTGGCCACCCCCGAGGTGTCGGTCATCGAGTATGTCGTGCGCCACCGGGACAGGATGATGGCCTTGGCAAAGCTGGTGCAGGACAATATGGCCCAGGCCCAGGCCGACCAGAAGCGGTGGTACGACCAGAATGCTTGTGAAAGGACCTACCAGGTGGGTCAAAAGGTGTGGGTACTGGTCCCCGTACCACAGAACAAGCTTCAGGCAGCCTGGGAAGGTCCCTACTTCGTGCACCAGAAACTCAACGCCGTCACCTATCTGGTCACCCTGGATCACGCCCGTGGAAGGAGGAAGGCCTTCCACGTGAACATGATGAAGGCTCATCATGAGCGGGAAGCGACTGCCCACCCAGTGTGCAACCTTCCCGAGGAAGGAGAGGTAGAAACCCTCCTGGATCTGCTCACCCAAGCCAAGGCGGGTGGGTCCATCGAGGATGTGGGGGTTGGCCACCAGCTCACGGAGGACCAACGGTCCCAGCTGGGGACCACCCTGCACCCCTTCCGGGGGCTGTTCAGCAGCCTGCCCGGAAGGACTGAGATGGCTGTCCACGACGTGGACACTGGCGATCACCCGCCGATCCGGCGTTCAGCATATCGGGTCTCTTTCGAGGTGCAGGGAAACATGCGCCAAGAGATAGACGAGATGCTGAAGCTGGGGGTGATCCAGGCATCCAGCAGCGCGTGGGCCTCGCCTGTAGTCCTCGTACCAAAGAAGGACCGAACTACACGGTTCTGCGTGGACTACCGGGGGCTCAACGCTGTAACGGCCACCGATGCGTTCCCCATACCACGCATCGATGACCTGCTCGATCGGATGGCCGGGGCTAAGTACCTGACCATCATGGATCTGAGCCGGGGGTACTGGCAGATTCCTCTGACCCCCGCGGCAAGGGAACGCTCTGCCTTTATCACCCCTTTTGGACTGTACGAGTCCACAGTGATGCCATTCGGCATGAAGAATGCCCCTGCCACTTTTCAGCGGATGGTCAATACGCTGCTTGAGGGACTTGAAGGGTACGCGGCTGCGTACTTGGACGATATTGCAGTCTTCAGTCCCACTTGGGAGGATCACCTAGAGCACCTGCGGCAGGTGCTCGGTCGGATCCACCGGGCAGGCTTGACCATCAAGCCGGAAAAGTGCCAGCTGGGCATGAGTGAGGTCCTCTACCTGGGTCACCGGGTAGGCGGGGGGGTTCTGAAGCCAGAACCGGGGAAAGTGGATGCCATCGCATCCTGGCCCACTCCTAGGACCAAAAAGCAGGTGATGTCCTTCTTGGGGACCGCCGGGTACTATAGGAGGTTCGTCCCACACTATAGCACCCTGGCCAAGCCCCTGACGGACCTCACCAAGAAGAAGCTGCCCGTCGCAGTCGACTGGACAGTCGCCTGCGAGACAGCTTTCGGGGCACTCAAGGCCGCCCTAAGTAGCTCCCCTGTACTGCAAGCTGCCGACTTCGACCGGCCGTTTGTGGTACAGACCGACGCCAGTGACTTTGGCCTCGGTGCTGTGCTAAGTCAGGTCAACACGACAGGCCAGGAACATCCTGTCTTGTACCTGAGCAGGAAGCTACTGCCCCGGGAGGTGGCTTACTCCACGGTGGAAAAAGAATGCCTGGCAATTGTATGGGCCCTGCAGCGTCTGCAGCCCTACTTGTACGGGAGCCATTTCACCGTGGAGACGGACCACAACCCCCTCAGCTGGTTACACACGGTCTCTGGGTCGAATGGCAGGTTGCTACGCTGGAGCCTCGCTCTCCAGCAGTACCACTTCTCCATTCGCCACAGAAGAGGCCGTGACCACGGTAACGCTGACGGGTTATCCCGGCAAGGGGAGGGTGCAGAAGGACGCACGGGGGAACACAGGAATGTGCTACCCCCTCGCGCCCTCGTATAGGGGGAGGTGTGATGAACCTGTAGCCGCCATCTTGGTAATGATAAATCATATCCAGGGATGGCCACACTTCAGCAGCCCCCACCCTTGGGACCTTCTGTTAAAACGTCAACTAGATAGTTTCCCCCCATCCAGGCTCCTGTAAGATAAGAAGCCTACTTAACACTTGAATGCTAGGAGCTTCAAAGACTTCGAGAGGAAACACAGCCAGCAGGGGGGGGTGCTTCGTCTATCTGTACCTGACCATTTGTCCCATAGGACTAGTTTCTTTGTCTGTCACAAGCATGGAGGCATAAGATATAGAAACATGAATAGTACACGCATGTTGCGTGGGATGGGCCAATAAAAAAATATCACGGCGTCCCGGAGCCATTGCGCACCCAAGCCTCCGCGGTAGACGTTTGTACGTGCTCTGGAAGCCAAGATATAGCGCGGAGCCATTCCTGAGGACCGTATGGTATCATAATTGATATCAAAAGGTCGGTTACGGCGGCCCGAATCCGTGGGAACCCCTGTGGGTATCCTGAGACCATCCCAGAAGAAGTTATTGGGTTCCTTAGAATTTGGGCTTCTGATCGAAGTTAGACCTGAGGGTGGAGACTGAGCCAGCTGACCTCACCAGCAGTGGGCGGGACGGGGCAGGTAAGATAGCAGGACAGACAAGAGACAAGTCAGTTTTTGACCCAAGAGTGGTGTGCTGAACATCTGAGCACCAGCTGAGGCCACCAAGGGG
Source organism: Phyllobates terribilis (assembly GCF_046119375.1). Classification (NCBI taxonomy): domain Eukaryota; kingdom Metazoa; phylum Chordata; class Amphibia; order Anura; family Dendrobatidae; genus Phyllobates; species Phyllobates terribilis. The sequence continues at coordinate 475,056,126 of NW_027362762.1, forward strand.
AGGAGCAGTTTGACCATGCGGTGGTAGGCCTCAGCCTGTAACAAAGAACCGTGCCTGCGACCGCAGAATCCTCTCCCTGCGCCACAAGAAAATCAAGAAACCGGTAACTGATATGCTGTGGTGATTCTGTGTGTTGTATTCCATTGTTGTATAGTTTAGCCTGACCTTATACCTGTGTATATTTAGTTGTATATCGTGTATCTAGTGTATTATTATAATCAATTACCTCAAGTAATTGTGGGCCTGCCTTTTATTCTGCATAACGAACGCACGTCCGTGTGAGCTCGGCTCAAGCCAAAAACGCTACCCAGGGTTGGTTCCTGACCCGATATAGGCCCATTCACGGACTGGGCGTATATCTAAAATAGGGACTGGTGGCAGCATACCAACTGGGGATTGGGGAAGGCTGGTAGTGACGGTCGGAGGTTCAGATATATATATTCCTGGCGCGGCCAAGGAAGATATATATACCGCCCTCACTACAGAGGGCCCCGATACCCAGTAGGTTACAGGACAGTCTCTCTGGCGACCGCTTATCCTAGGTGCAGTTCCTTGACTGACCTGAGGCTAAGAGGGCGCTAGCGAGTTGTGCTGTGTAGTGACGTTACGGTTTAGTGACGTTGAAGGGATAACACACTACCGTGTTCCCTGCGCTGGTTGCAGCTTCCTGGCACTACTTTCTCTAGGTGCAGTACCTTGACTGACCTGAGAGGTAAGGGGGCGCCAGACAGCTGCACCCACCGGCCGGCTTTCATCACACTTTTCAAGCTCATTTATATCCTTTCTATATATTGGAGCCCATAACTGAGCACAGTATTCCAAGTGTGGTCTGACCAGTGCTTTGTACAGTGGAAGAACAATGTTCTCATCCTTTGCAGCTATACCTCTTCTGATACATCCCATTACCCTGTTTGCCCTTACAGCAGCGGCCTGACTTTGGGCACTCCAATTTAGTTTGCTATCAATCAAGATGCCCAAGTCCTTCTCCATCTCTGAATTCCCCAATGATTTCCCATTCAGTGAGTACTGGTGACTTCCATTTTTCCTTCCCATATGTATGACCTTACATTTCTCCTCGTTAAACCTCATTTGCCATTTAATGCTCCACCTACCCAGCTTATCCAAATCCCTCTGTAGGTCTTCACTATCCTCTTTTGTATTAATTGTTTTACATAACTTTGTGTCATCTGCAAATATTGATATTTTACTATTTATCCCGTTGACTATGTCGTTAATAAAGATATTAAATAACATTGGGCCTAGTACAGACCCCTGTGGTACCCCACTAGTGACGCTTACCCAATCTGAGTATATTCCATTTATAACCACCCTCTGCCTTCTATCCTTTAGCCAGTTAGCTACCCACTTGCAGACATTTTCCCCCAGCCCCATCATTCTCATTTTGTATACCAACCTATTATGTGGCACGCTATCGAACGCTTTTGAGAAGTCGAGATACACGACATCCACTGGTTCCCCCTGATCTACTCGAGAGCTAACCTCCTCGTAGAAGTCAATCAGGTTTGTTTGGCAGGAGCGATTCCTCATGAATCCATGTTGGTTCGGGGTTAATAGATTATTAGCATCAAGATGCTCCATGATTGCCTCATTAATAAAGCCTTCAAAAATTTTGCCCACAACGGACGTCAGACTCACCGGCCGATAGTTTCCGGTGTTACTTTTTGCTCCCTTTTTGAATATTGGCACTACATTCGCCTGTCGCCAATCAAGTGGTACAGACCCAGTCTCAACAGAGTCCTTAAATATAAGATATAACGGTCTGTCTATCACATTACTTAGTTCCCTTAGTACCCGTGGGTGTATGCCATCAGGTCCTGGTGATTTGTTTATTTTAATGTTACTGAGGCGTTTCTGTACCCCAGCTTGGGTTAGATTTGTCATACTTAGTGGAGGATTAAGCTTGTCACTTCTCATTTCGCCTGTTAGTTTTTTTTCCTTTGTTTAAGTTGACGAAAAAAATTTATTTAATAGATTAGCTTTATCCTCAGCTGTTCTCTATGATTTTGCCTTCATCACTTTTTATCGGTCCAATATTATTCGATTTAATCCTTTTACTATTTATATACGTAAAGAACAGTTTGGGATTTGATCTACTTTCCCTAGCAATACGTCTCTCTGTTTCCTCCTTTGCTATTTTTATTTGTTTTTTGCAGGTTCTCGTTTTTTCCTTGTAACACATTAGTGCCTCCTTGCTGTTTTCCTGTTTTAATCTCTTGAATGCCTCTTTTTTGCTATTTAACGCCCCTTTTACGTTCTTATTCAACCATATTGGTTTCCTCTTATTTCTGGCCCTTTTATTCCCATACGGTATATACCTCTCGCACTGAGTATTCAGAATTCTTTTGAAGGTTTCCCATTTACTATTCGTATTTCCTTGATTAAGAACTTTGTCCCAGTCTATAAGTTGAAGGTTTTCTTTCAGCTGATCAAACTTCGCCCTCCTAAAGTTTAATGTTTTAGTTGTTCCCTTATTGATAACCCTACTGAAGGGCATTTTGAAATTGATAATATTATGATCGCTATTACCTAGGTGCCCCCCTATCTGTACCTCAGTTATTCTATCAGGCCTATTAGTCAATATTAAGTCCAACACTGCCTTCCCTCTCATTGGTTCCTGCACTAGTTGGGAGAGATAATTATCCTTGATATTTGTCAAGAACCTTTTTCCTTTCTGCGATCTACAGGTTTCTGTTTCCCAGTCAATATCCGGGTAGTTGAAGTCCCCCATTACAATCACCTCATTATGTTTTGCTACTTTGTCTATTTGTCCTAATAGCAGTTTCTCATTCTCCTCTGTTATATTGGGTGGCTTATAGCAGACCCCCAGTAATATTTTATTATTATTTTTTGCCCCCTCTATCTCTACCCACATGGACTCGACCCCCTCTTCTCCCTCTCCTATATCTTCCCTTAGTCTGGGCTTTAGACGTGACTTTACATATAAGCAGACTCCTCCGCCCTTCCCCTGTTTCCGGTCCCTTCTAAATAAACTATAATCTGTTAAATTTACCGCCCAGTCGTAGCTATCGTCTAGCCAAGTCTCTGTTATACCTACGATGTCATACCTCTCCTCCGATATAAGCGCCCGCAGCTCATCCGCCTTATTGGTCAGGCTTCTTGCGTTGGTCAGCATGCAAGATAAAACTTTGGGGTTATTTAGCATCCTATTCTTCTCTAACGATCTAACTGTACTATCCCCACCCCCCTCTCCACCCTCATTATATTCACTTCTCCCCTTCCCCCTTGCATGCCTCACATCCCACCTATTTCCTTGGTTTCCCCCCCCCCGTCTCTAGTTTAAAAACTCCTCCAACCTATTAGCCATCTTCTTCCCCAGCACCGCTGCACCCTCCCCATTGAGGTGCAGCCCGTCCCTACGGTAGAGCCTGTAGCCGACAGCGAAGTCGGCCCAGTTGTCCATGAACCCAAACCCTTCTGCCTTGCACCAACTCTTTAGCCACTTATTCACCTCCCTAACCTCCCGTTGGCGCTCCTGTGTGGCTCGCGGGATTGGTAGTATTTCTGAGAAAACTACCTTGGAGGTCCTTGCCCTAAGCTTCCTACCTAGATCCCTGAAATCATTTTTAAGGACCCTCCATCTACCACTCACTTTGTCATTGGTGCCAATGTGGACCATGACCGCTGGGTCTTCGCCAGCCCCACCCAGTAACCTGTCAACCCGATCCGCGATGTGCCGGACTCGAGCGCCAGGGAGGCAGCACACCGTTCGGCGATCCTGGTCTTTGTGACAGATTGCCCTGTCTGTCCCCCTAATAATAGAGTCACCCACTACCAGGACCTGTCTAGCCTGCCCTACACTTCCCCCCTCCCCCTCATTACTGGAGCATACACTCCCCCGGCGGTCAGAGGATCTGTCGTGCTCCAATAATGCCGGTTCTGAACCAGCCTTCCTATACTTCTTCCCTCTATCCCTTCTAACCGTTACCCAGCTCCCTGCCTGTTCAGCCTGCGCTTACCCACTAAGCTCCACCCCCAGTGTTGACCCATTGAGTGTCTGCTCGGTGAGCAGCAAACTCCGTTCCATGTTGTCGATGCTCCTCAGTACCGCTATCTGAGCACTTAGATCCAGGATTTGGGCTTCCAAGTGCACGATATGCTCACATCTCTCGCAGCAGTATGGATCCCTGAGCGGTAGCTCAGGGAATGCATACATTGCGCAAGATGTACACTGCACGGCTCCGGCCAACATGGACGTCATTCTAAATATGGGGATACAGTCAGTATATATGTACAAGTACAAAACACAATTATTTATATATAGGTGTATGGACGGGGATCAATTAGGGATGTGCAAGTGTATCGATTAGATATCGGCGCGGGATCAGTTAAGTATGGACGGGGGATCAATTAAGTATCAATTAAGTATGGACGGGGGATCAGCTGAGTGGGTCAGGTGGATTAATTAAGTGTGGACGGTGTGTCAATTAACTATGGACTGGGATCAATAAGTATGGACTGGGGAAATAATTAATTGTGGACTAGGGATTCAATCAATTAATTATGGACAGGGGGTTTAATTAAATAGGATGGGGGGTAAAGCAAATAAATAGGTATGGACGGTGGGTCAATTAACTAAGGACTGGGGATCAATAAGTATCAATAATATCAATAAATATGGACTGGGGAAATAATTAATTGTGGTCTGGGGAATCAATCAATTAATTATGGACAGGGGTTAATTAAATATGGTGGGGGATAAGGCAAATAGATAGGGACTGGGGATGAGTAAAAGTGGACAAGGGGAATCTATTAAATAGGACAAGGGGGATCAATCAATTATGGGCTGGGGGGGGTCAATCATTTAAATGTGGTCAGGGGGATCACTTTAATATGGACGGGGGTGGTCGGGGATCAATTAAATGAGGACGGGGGGGTCAATTTAATGTGGTCAGAGGGATCAGTTAAATATGGACGGGGTGCTCAGGGGAATCAATTTAAATATGGACGGGGGTGATCAATTAAATATGGACGGGGGGTAATCAATTAAATATGGACTAGGGAATACAATACAATTACAATACAGATACAAATACAATACAGTACAGTACACACTTGGGTTCAGTAGGGCCGCTTATCGCGGCCTCCTGCCCCTCACTCACCTCCTCTAGGGACGCTGCACGCTATCACAGCGCGCTTGTCCCTCCGGTCGCCTCTTACCGGTCCTCCACCACCTGGCACCCTCCGCTGGCCGGCACTGCACGCTGCCACAGCGCTCTCTTGCGCTCGTCCCTCCGGTCGCCTCCTACTGGTCCTCGCGGTCTGCTCGGTCACCTCCGCCTGGCTCTCCTGACCACATCAGACCTCCGCCTGACCACATCAGTCACAATCTGGAAGCACTGCAGCACTGCCTCGGCCAAGCGGCAACAGGCTGTGCTGAAGCTAATATGCTTAGGTGAAAAAACACACAATGCTGAAGAGTTGTGGACAGCTGTGGCTCACACCAGTGAACCTACAGCCAGGCATGGTCATGTGTGACAATGGCCGGAACCTGGTGGCGGCTCTGAGGCGAGGCGAGTTCACACGTACCACGCCTGGCCCATGTGCTTAACCTCGTGGTTCAGCGGTTTCTCAAATCCTACCCGGAGCTGCCGGATCTGCTTGTTAAAATACGCTGCCTGTGTCCCCATTTTAGAAAGTCAGCTACAGCTTCCGCTGCCCTTGCAGTGTTTCAGCAGCGTTTGCAGCTTCCGGCTCACAGACTGGTGTGTGATGTCCCCACGCGTTGGAACTCTACACTGCAGATGTTGGGAAGGATTTGTGAGCAGAAGAGGGCAGTTGTTGAGTACCAGCATCAACAAGGCCGTCGGTATTCCGATCAGACTCCACACATAAGACCTCAGGAGTGGACATGGATGTCAGACATATGTACCATCCTCCAAAACTTTGAGGACTCCACCAAGATGGTGAGCGGCGATGACACCATAATTAGCGTCACCATCCCCGCTTCTCTGTCTTCTGAAATGCTCTCTGCTCGCAATCAAAGAGGATGCATTGCAGGCGGAGCACGATGAGATGGAGCAAGGAACCATATAGGGTGATTACACACAGCCAACCTCATCTCGTCCCAACGTGGATTGGGTGACAATGAGGAACAGGAGGAAGAGGAAGGACAGGAGCTAGTTTCATGCACTATAGACGGTACTACCTGCACAGCTGTCATACCGTCTGTTCAGCATGGATGGCCAGAGGAGGAGGAGGACAGGGAGGAGGAGGACAGGGAGGAGGACAGGGAGGAGGAGGAGGACAGGGAGGAGGAGGAGGACAGGGAGGAGGACAGGGAGGAGGAGGAGGAGGAGGACAGGGAGGAGGACAGGGAGGAGGAGGAGGAGGACAGGGAGGAGGAGGAGGAGGACAGGGAGGAGGAGGAGGACAGGGAGGAGGAGGAGGACGACAGGGAGGAGGACGACAGGGAGGAGGAGGAGGACGACGACAGGGAGGAGGAGGAGGACGACAGGGAGGAGGAGGAGGAGGAGGAGGAGGACGACAGGGAGGAGGAGGAGGACGACAGGGAGGAGGACGACGACAGGGAGGAGGAGGACAGGGAGGAGGAGGACAGGGAGGAGGAGGACGAGGAGGAGGACGAGGAGGAGGACGAGGAGGAGGACGAGGAGGAGGACACGGAGGAGGAGGACGAGGAGGAGGACAGGGAGGAGGAGGAGGAGGACAGGGAGTACGAGGAGGAGTACGAGGAGGAGGACAGGGAGGAGGAGGACGAGGAGGAGGACAGGGAGGAGGAGGACGAGGAGGAGGACAGGGAGGAGGAGGACGAGGAGGAGGACAGGGAGGACGAGGAGGAGGACAGGGAGGACGAGGAGGAGCAGGAGGAGGAGGAGGAGGAGGAGATGATCCGTCATCCTCTTGGTGAGGACACAGAAGTCTTGCCTGTTAGTAGTCTGGCACGCATGGCTGAGTTTATGTTACGCTGCCATGACCCTCGCATTCTCAAAATTTTGGGTGACAGTCATTACTGGTTGGTGACACTTCTAGACCCATGCTACAAGGAGAACTTTATAGCTCTTAGTCCCGAGGCGGACAGGTCTACAAAAATGGAGCAGTACCAGGAGGCCCTTGTTGCGGAACTATTAAAAAAATTCCCATCTGAAAACGCTGTCGGCAGAGGGCACACTTCGTTGGACAACCAAGGAGTACAGGCGAGAGAGACACAACTTCAATCCAGCAGAGGCAGGGGAACACTGTCAAAGTTCTGGGAGAGTTTTCTCAGACCCTCCCATCGCACAAGCCCTGAGGCGCGGGGTACTCTCACAAGGAGTGCAAAGTTTGGGAAGATGCTGAGGGAGTACCTTGCCGACCATACCAACGTCCTCCGTAATTCCTCTGTGCCTTATAAATATTGGGTATCCAAGCTGGATACGTGGAATGAACTGGCTCTCTATGCCTTGGAGGTCCTGGCCTGCCCTGCCGCCAGCATTTTATCAGAGCGGGTTTTTAGTGCCGCTGGTGGAATTATAACTGATAAGAGCATCCGCCTGCCAATTGAAAATGCTGACAGGCTGACTCTTATAAAAGTGAACAAGGGCTGGATTGGGCCATACTTCAACACCACCGAATGATAGCAGCGTAACAAACTCAAATCCAGTGTCTTTTCTTGGGAGGTGTATTCCCATGCACCTTTTCACACCCACACATGGGTATACGCTTCCTGATTTTGGCTATTTGCTCTTGTCCTCCTCCTTCTCCTCATCCTCCACCACCATATCACCAGGGTGACCGTGGTCCGTGATGCAACACCCACATACTTTTTTTAAAGGGTGTTTATGATGCCCGTAAAAAATTTTTTTTATACAGTATGTTCATGTATACCCCCCAGGGGTAAATGTTTGTCAGCCCATACACTTAGTGCATGGGCATTACAAGTATAGGAGGCCAGCTCCTTTCTAATGGGAACATTTTTTTTTTATGAGGCCCTCCTCCACGTCTCTTCCAAGGTTCATTGAAGTGCCTCCAAATTTTTGACAGCCCTTGCATTCACTGCATAGGCCAACACTATGAGAGACTCTCTCCTTTCTAATGGGAATTTGTCGTTACTGTGGCCCTGCTCTATGTCTCTTTAAATGCTTAGTGGGGTTTTTCCTAAAATTGGTCAGTCGTTGGACTCACTGCATACCCTATAACTGTATAGCAGACCCTCTCCTTTCTAATGGGAACATGTCGTACCTTGTTACTGTGGCCCTGCTCGATGTGTCTTTAAATTCTTAGTGGGGTTTTTCCCAAATTTTGGCAGCCCTTGCAGTCACAGCATGGGCATTACCACTATAGGAGACCCACTCCTTTATAATGGGAACATTTTTTTTTACTGAGAACCTCTATGTCTCTTCAAAGGGGTATTGGGGTGCGTCCAAATTTTTGGCAGCCCTTGCAATCACTGGATACGCAATAACAGTATAGGAGACCCACTTGTTAATAATGGGAACAACAAAGCATAGCCGGCTGATGGCTCTCTAACAATAGCTAGGGCAGACTGCTGGCCTTTTAAGAATAGTAAGGGCCGTCTGATGTCCCTATAAAAATAGGCTTTATGACTTTCAGAGTCCCTCCATCATAAATAAAACAGGATGTGTCTGATAATGTGTCACACACCACATTGCCAGATAAGGTTGTAAAATGTTAAAATGACATTTCCCGGTGAATGAATTGGTCTTAAAAAAATAACGTAAAAAAAAAACAAAATTAATTGACAAACCGCCCAGCGCTGCAGGGTTGTTGAAAGCTGTAACACAGCAGCCTGATCTGTGGCTCTCACCGCTGAACATACAGCCAGGCATGGTCGTGTGTGACAATGGGCGGAACCTGGTGACGGAGAAATAACAGCCGGGGTAGATACGGTTTCCCTCTATGCCAGTCCTTTCTCCGAGCTAAAGAATATGTCTGTGGTGAAATACAACTCCCACTGAGAAGCTGTTTCAGATTGAAAAACATTGTGCCCACTAGAGGATTTGATTCAGAGGGCTAACCTTTCTCACCCGCTCAAGAGCCCCATAGCAGCTGCAAAGTTAGCGCTATCATGAACTTTCCTGAGGTAGAAGCCAAGGCACACCAGAGGATTCTCTGGTGGGACCGTCCAACCCTGCCGAGAAGCAGTCCTGGCTAAGAAAAGTGTGTGGAAAGGTTCCCGGACACTCCATGGCTGCTTTTTTACTGAGGAGGAAACACACGCAAACACGGGGAGAACATACAAAGTCCTTGCAGATGTTGTCCTTACTGGGATTTGAACCCAGGATCCCAGCGCTGCAAGGCTTCAGTGCTAACCACTGATCCAATGTGCTGCCGTTCACCCTTTAATATCTAACAGGCTGGAGAAACTTGCACCTACTGCCACTCTATCTTTAGCACCTTTGTGAGAAAATGTATTAGGGCAGCCACTCAGTCTACCAAATAAAATTCCTGAGAAGGAAATTGGGGATGGCTTCGCTACTGGTACTGGGGGCAGTGCCAATATCATGGCGTCGTACCATAGTTTGCTGGAAATATTCCAGGCTGGTAGGAGGCAAGCAAATTCCCACAGAAAAGTACCAGCAGTAATGTTCAGGCCACATTTCAAGTGCAAGCAGCTTTAGAGGACTTCCTGGGAGAAATGACACGTAGGGTAGATACGGTTTCCCTCTATGCCAGTCCTTTCACCAAGCTAAATACAACTCTTAGCAAAAAAAGTTGTGGACTGGCTCCGTACCGTCCCTGGCCACATTCACCTGTCCACGTGTTTGTGGTTAGGCGGTCCTTCCCAGTAAGTTCACTGGGGAGGGCACAGGTAATGTTGTGGGACCCGTGGTTGTGGAAGGCGGAGGCGATACCAGGAAATATAGTGGCGGCTGGGGACCGAGTATGGACATCCGGCCGCCGCCGGCATGAGGTTATGAAAAGCTTCCGCCTCCACGAGTCTAAAAGGCCACATTTCAAGTGCAAGCAGCTGTCAAAAATTTGGCAGTATAGTATTGCAGCCTGTGGGTGGGTGGCTGCCTGCATACTTGCGCTTGCATTCCAAGGAATGGGGTAGGGACAACTGAACACTGCAGTGGGACAAGGACGTGGACGGTGATTGTTGCAATTCTGCAACGACAGATGCATGACGGGAGGCATCTTCGTATGCGCCAAGGATCACTTATGATGGGCACACTTTTAGGCAGTGACCTGGGTGTCAGAGATGCTTCCAGAGGTCTTCCCCATGATGTTCCCATGTCTTTTCAGCACTGTATGCATGTGTCTGATGATGTGTCACACACCATATGGCCAGATAAGGTTGTAAAATGTTAAAATGACATTTCCCAGTGAATGCATTTGTCTTTGTTGAAAGCAATGCAAACGTGCAAAAATCCATCAAAAATGCTACCTGTGAACATAACCCAAGGTGTGGAGGAGTATTTTTGGTTTTGGTTATTTATTTTGCCTTATATACAAGTCATTACCCTGGAAAGGATATTCCTTAACATATTTCCCAGGAAAATCCATTTTGGTTTTGTTTTTGTATGTTTTATTGTGAGTCCGTAAAAGTGGCGTAATACTCTGACCACGTTGTTGACAGCAGTGATCTGGGAGTCAGAGATGCTTCCAGGGGTCTTCCCCATGCTGTTCCTATGTCATTTGAGCACTGTTCCCATCGATTTGGGCAATTTTTAGGCCCTCTGCAGACCGCCGGGGGGGAGCTGCCTGAAAAATGCTCGAGTTTCCCATAGACTTACATTGGGCTCGTTGCTCGGGTCGAGCACCCGAGTATTCCAATTTGCTCGACCTGAGCAACTAATACCTAGCTTTTGAAGAAATCCTGTTTAAAGGGAATCTGTCACCAGATTTTTGCCACCTATTCTGAAAGCTGCATAAGGTACGGACAGAGACCGTGATTCCAGTGATCTGTCATTTACTGGGCTGTTTAGTGTAGTTTTGATAAAATCACTGTTCAGAAGGAGATCATTAGATGAATAGTAAACCAGCTCCCAGGTAGTCATGCATATTCATGAGATCTGTATTACTTCACCCACACCACTAATTGGCAACTTTATGTGTATACTGTGCATGGGCAGAAAGCGGCCAATCAATGTTGTGTGTGGGTGGGGTAATACAGAGCACTGGTAGATTAGAAGCAGATTAAACTGTAATGTTATCAAAATGACAGAAGGCAGCTCAGTAAGTGACCCATCGCAGGAATCTGGTTCCCTGCGGCGCTCAGATGGGCTAGCAATAACCTGGTGACGGATTCCCTTTAATGTATCTTCAACTTAATTGACAATACATAACCTGGTTTAATGTTGAAGAAGTGTTGATTTTTTGGGTCTTACAGAAAACTCAGGCTGAAATTAAAAGGGAACCTATCAGCACATTTTTACAGATGAAATTATTGGTGTAGCTGTGCAGGCGCTTGTCCTCCAATAAAAATGATACTTTTTTTCTAGAGATCAGATGTATCAGACTTGCATATGGTTTCTACTCTAGATATTTCATGACTGGCATCAGATCTCTACATTTTTATTGGAGGGACAGACGCCTACACAGCTTTTCCACTAGATCCGTATGTAAAAAGGTGCCCACAGTTTCCCTTTAAACAAATGACAGCCTCAGTTTTAGACCTATAGAAATTAATATAAAAGCTCCTATTCTTTTAAATTGGGAACCCAACCTGCATAGTCGCTCCGAGATCTCAGTGGTAATTTGGAGCTGCTCCAGAGCAGCTGTATGAAGATTACAGGCTTGATAAAGTCTCACCTACATATTAGACGATTTTAGGCTTTAGAGGTACACTAAACCTCTAGCCCAAAGACCTATTGAATACAAATATAGAAATATAGCTGAGAAGCCTGTATTATTGAGAAAATATTTTCATATTATCTTCTTCCTCCTTCATATTTCAGTAAGCAAAACATGGAGACACGTAGCCCATCCTGAGTGGATCATGAGGAAGGCTGAATAGTGCATTATACATTACTAATGGAATAATAAAAGCCATCAGCCAATGTAAAGTCACATCATTCCCAGCCTTACACATGAGCCAGTATCGAAAATGTAAAGATTAACTAAAAAAAGAGTAGACATAATAAGACACAACTTACCAGAGACACAAACACAGCAGCCGAGGGCGCAAACTCTCGTCACGCCACTCCTCTGGGGAGATCTCGATAAACCAGTTATCCCACTACCAACATTGTCTTACCTTTCCTCAGACTACTCTGACACTATTCTGTCAGGACCTAAGCATGTTCACCTGACTCCACCCGTCATCACATTAAGGGCCATGACTGGGAAAATGACAAGCTGAGCTCCACACATCCTTGGCATAGTGATCGAATGAAGCTGTAACGTACCCAACAGAATCCACCATCAGGGCGGATACGGCAGACTTGTGGTTTAGTGACTCCAGCAATTTACTGTGACACCAAGATGTCCATGGTACTGAAAGGGATTCTTAAAAATCACCAAGTAAGGCTATGTTCACACGTTGCATTCCTGATGCGGTTTTTTTTTTTTCTGCAGGCAAAACCTGCGCTCTTGGCATTAAAGAAGCAACGTTAAAAAAAAACAGGTTTTGTTGTGTTTTTTTTTCAGTGTTCATTTGTCTCTTGTGCATGCTGATACAGTTAGTGCAGATAAAAATAACCTAATTCAACTTTTGCAGGTTTTAGCACCAAAAAATGCTGAAAGAAGTGACATGCTTAATCTTTCAAAAACGCAGCTCTTTGACAAAACAGTCAGCTAAAAAAAAAACAAGCTGCAAAAACACAACTTGTGAACATAGCATTACAATTCAATAGAAGGCCATATGGTTCCCCACCCCTCACACCCCCCCAAAAAAACATGTTTTTTTTTTTCACAAGCATTTTGGGAAGCAACCTATAAAAATTGCTATGGGAAAACTTCTAGAAAGAACACCGTCCCAGAGCACGATGCATGATAAAAATGCCTGAAAGGGCAGGTTCACACAGGCGGATATAAGAATTGTTCAGCGTTTCATCCAGAAAGTGGGATGATTTTTTTCACTTGTCATTTTTATGCAGTCCATTTTTTTTTACAGCAGCAGTTATTAACCATTTCTAAGACCATATACATTCTCCAAAGTTATAGAAATGCAATGTATCCGTAAAAATTGGATGCTATACTGTGGTTCCATGTGTCCAATTATGGTAATGACACTCGGCTCAAACTGTGATCAGAGTATGATCAGAGTGACAATTTACTGTGATCCGATTCTATTTAAAGCGAACCTGTCACCAAGAAAATGAAATGCGATCTGCGGGCACCATGTTATAGAGAAGGATATGTGATTTTGTGAGAAAAGATTCAGTATAACCTGTGATTTATTCATTTAAACCTCTGCTTCTTCTGGGATTTCCGGTCCAGTGGGCGTTCCTATCAGTGACAGACAGTTATTTCTGCAGAGGATTAAGTGATGAAAATACAGGTTATACCTAGTCTTTTCTCACAACCCTATACATCAGTCTGCTGAGCTTTATAACATGATGCCTGCAGATTATACTGCATTTTCATGATGACAGGTTTCCTTTAGCGCTGTGTAAGCTTACCCATGGTACGGGTTTACGAGCCGCAGCATTTCAATTATCTGCAGTGGAGACGCTGCGTCAAAAATGCTGCTATTTCCTGATTGTGGGCACATAGCCCAAGCATCACAGAGAAATAAGGCAACAGTAGGCTATGTGCACACTGTGCGTTTTTGATGCATTTTTGTGGCGTTTTTTCAACGCGGAAATGCACCAAAAATGCTAGGTAATCCGTGTGCCAGTTAATGCAATGACAATCCTGAAGTGCTCCAGTGGTGCGTGGGAATTTTCCCACGCAACACTGATGCAGCCCGTGAGGGCACCGGAGCTGATGAGCTGATGAAAAGCGGTCTATAGGGCGCTAAAAGAATGAACACTAGAGGTGAAAAATTTTTTAGGGCTAAAAAATACATTTAATGAGCCCTTTCCACAACGCGTTTCGATAGTGAACTATCTTCCTCAGGTGGTACCACTATCACTATCGAAACGCGTTGTGGAAAGGGCTCATTAAATTTATCTTTTAGTCCTAAAAAAAAAATTCACCTCTAGTGTTCATTCTTTTAGCGCCCTATAGACTGCTTTTTTATTTAATTTGGACCAATACAAGGCTGACATGAACCCAAATCCTCGCCACCGCTACACGGCAGTGGGAAGAGCGGAGGCTAAGTGCCAGATTTGGCGCATCTTATGGATGTGCCATTTCTGGGGCTGCTGAGAGATTATATTATTAGCCACAGAGGGAGCCATAATTCATGGCCCCTTCCCTGGCTATTAAATATCAGCCCGCAGCTGTCTGTTTAGCCTTTACTGGTTAGATTTTATAGGGGGACCCTACATCAATTTTTTTCTGGGTCCCCCTGTAATCTAGCCAGTAAAGGCTAAGCAAACAGCTGAGGGCTATTATTAATAGCCAGGGAACATTTTTGGCTAATGGCCCCTTCCCCAGCTACTAATATCAGCTCCCAGCAATCGGGTTTCCCTCTACTAGTTATGAAAATGATCTGGGAGCCCACGCCATTTCTTTAAATATTAGTCTATGTGCCCACGATCTGGATGTAGCAGAGCTTTGGACACTGCATATTTTTGCTGCATCCAAAACGCTGCATTCTATTGAACGCAGGTAAATCTACATGTGTTCACTGAACCATGTGGATTTACTGCATTCAATACATTCTAGTGGTCAAATTTCTGCTGCGGAGACTAGCGACTCCACAAGAGAATTTGACATGCTGCGGTCCTGAAAGACGCGCCGCATGTCAGTGTCCGCGGGTGATCCACAGCCTCAAATGCACTCATAGTGGACATGGGATTCTAGAAATCCCATCCACTATGCTGTAAATCCAAAGGCGGCGAAGGTAGAGATATACGTAAGCGCCGCTGAAAAATCCTCAAATCAGGAACATATAATAAAATCCTTGTTTATTGGATTTATTCTGGTCCTGTGGGACACCTATTGGAGATCCGCTGCAGCTGCCTTTTATATGTTATGGTAGTTGTGTCCTCACACAACCTAACCAGGTGAGAACCACCTTTTTACTATTATTCCCTATGTCTACAGGTGTAACCCTATTGGGCTTTGCGCTCTCTCTCTCTCTTTTTATTTTATCCACTATGCTGTAACATCTGGCCGCTGTGGGTTTCACGCTGCATAAATACGAAGCTTCAAACCTGCAGCGGCTCCTGATTGTGGGCATGTACCCAAACTCACATGCAATATGCCAATTTCTGTAGCGGAGACGCTAGTCTCCACTGCAGATTTTGACCGATTGAAATGTCATTACATGTGGTGGATCCGCATGTACTGACAACAAAAGTGTGGCAGTAGAACACAGCGTTTTGGACGCAGCTAAAATACGCTGCGTCCAAAGTGCTGCTGGTTTCTGATCATGGGGACGTAGCGGCTAAACAAACATTTGTGAGCTGTTGTTAATAGCCAGGGAACATGATCGCCTAATGGCACCTTCATAGGCTAAAAACAGCAGCTCTCAGCTGCCCCAGAAATGACATGAATGGGAATGCTAATGGGATTATGGTTTATGGGATTAGTTGACACCTAGCCCTTTGTTTAGTGATGAAGAGGTGTCAATCAGACCCTCTCATTACTAAGCCTAAGTAAAGTAAAGAGTTAAATAAATACACACACTGAGAATAAAACATTGCATTTGAAATACAACAGACACATTCTTTAATCATTTAAATTAACCAATATACTCACCCCAGGTCTGATGGTAGTCCAATGGTTAAAGCGATGTCCCACGTTTCTTTTTTCAAATATCTTTAGCTCCAAAAAGCATTCATTGCTGTAAAAAAAAACATCAAAATCACGGCAAAATGCACATTTTTTTCCTGCTGCGTTTTTCCTGCCAAGAGATGCAGAAACCTTAAGGAATTTTATGCATTCAAATCCTGAATGTGCGCACATAGCCTTAGAATTTTTTGCAACTTATTGCTGCTACTTACAAACCTGATAGCTAACAGGGAAGTTGGTGTACAACTGTTGCATTTTTTTACTACCTTTACTATTTATTTATACCATATGTTAGTACAGGAGTCCCTAACTTATGGCTCACAGCTGTCTGTCAGCTGGGTGCATTAGCAAACAGCTATGAAGAGTAGGTCTCCAGATGGTGACTTTTCTGAGTAGACCTGCACAGAAGAGTAGATCTAAATGTGTATATACTGGAAGGAGGCAGGAGGAAAATAACTATGGTAAGTGGGGGTTAGAAAGATACTGCTAGTTAGAGGGCTGTGAAGCGAGAGTGTTGATACAAGAATACTGAATGGGAGCTAAGTATCCTGCTTATAATGGAGGGAGGGCACAAGATCTCGGTGTGCTTTTGTGGGGAAACTTAATAATAGCTACTTGGAAGGGTTTGAGGGCTGGATGTGACTCGCAATTATCTCTCAGATCTGAACGTGGTCTCTCAAGGAAAGAAAGGTTGGGGACCACTGTGTGGATTTTTCAGGGTATTGTCCCAGTTATGCGGTTACAGACACTTTTTGCAGTTTGATTTTTGATGCGTTTTTAATTATATGGGGTATAATATGGTTTTGGGCGTGATTACGCTGCATAAAATAAATATGTGGAAAACAAATATATACCAAAGAATTGACATGATGCTCTAAAAAAATTATTGACAAGTGGATATTTGAAGTGTTCAGGTCTGCTCTCCACAGTCACCAGACCTGAACCCAATCGAGATGGTTTGGGGTGAGCTGGACCGCAGAGTGAAGGCAAAAGGGCCAACAAGTGCTAAGCATCTCTGGGAACTCCTTCAAGATTGTTGGAAGACCATTTCCGGTGACTACCTCTTGAAGCTCATCAAGAAAATGCCAAGAATGTGCAAAGCAGTCTTCAAAGCAAAAGGTGGCTACTTTGAAGAACCAAGAATATAAGACATATTTTCAGTTGTTTCACACTTTTTTGTTAAGTATATAATTCCACATGTGTTAATTAATAGCTTTGATGCCTCCAGTGTGAATGTACAATTTTCAAGGTCAGGAAAATACAGAAAAATCTTTAAATGAGGTGTGTCCAAACTTTTGGTCTGTACTGTATATGTCTGTATATGTTTGTGTGTGTGTGAAGGCGTGCGGCCTCCCGCTATCTCTGGGGGGGCGCCGTGCGGCCTCCAGCTGTCTCTGGGGGGGCGCCGTGCGACCTCCCGCTGTCTCTGGGGGGGCGCCGTGCGGCCTCCCGCTGAGTATAGATGGCGCTGTGCGGCCTCCTGCTGTGTATAGATGGTGCCATGCAGCCCCCTGCTGTGTATAGATGGCATCGTGTGGCCCCCTGCTGTGTATAGATGGAGCCGTGCGGCCCCTTGCTGTGTATAGATGGTGCCGTGCGGCCCCCTGCTGTGTATAGATGGCGCCGTGCGGCCTCCCGCTGTGAATAGATGGCGCCGTGTGGCCCCCTGCTGTGTATAGATGGCTACGTGCGGCCTCCTGCTGTGTATAGATGGCACCGTGCGGCCCCCTGCTGTGTATACATGGCGCTGTGTGGCCCCCTGCTGCGTATAGATGGCTATGTGCGGCCTCCTGCTGTGTATAGATGGCACCGTGCGGCCCCCTGCTGTGTATAGATGGCTACGTTCGGGCTCCCGCTGTGTATAGATGGCACCGTGCGGCCTCCCGCTGTGTATAGATGGCACCGTGCGGCCTCCCGCTGTGTATAGATGGCACCATGCGGCCTCCCGCTGTGTATAGATGGCTATGTGCGGCCTCCCGCTGTGTATAGATGGCTGCATGCGGCCTCCCGCTGTGTATAGATGGCTACGTGCGGCCTCCCGCTGTGTATAGATGGCTATGTGCGGCCTCCCGCTGTGTATAGATGGCTACGTGGGGCCTCCCGCTGTGTGTAGATGGCTACGTGCGGTCTCCTGCTGTGTATAGATGGCACCCTGCGGCCTCCCGCTGTGTATAGATGGCTACGTGCGGCCTTCCGCTGTGTATAGATGGCCACGTGCGGCCTTCCACTGTGTATAGATGGCCACGTGCGGCCTTCCGCTGTGTATAGATGGCTACGTGTGGCCTCCGGCTGTGTATAGATGGCTACCTGTGGCATCCCACTGTGTATAGATGGCTACGTGCGGCCTCCTGCTGTGTATGGGAGGATTGTGGCAGCTCATATTGTGTGAAGGGTCTCATACTGTATATAGGGGATGTCAGCATACTTAATTGTGCTCAATATTAAGTCATACAATTAATGTAAAAAAAATATTATAATTAATATATTAATATTGTGCCAAATTAATTTCACGTGAACTATCACATGATCTATCACAGGGGATCATGTGACATGTCACCTGATACATCAGGTATGTATGTGTGTGGGGGGGGAAACCACGCCTTCTAAACCGCCCAGGGCCCTTGCTACTCTTAATCCACCCCTGCATCCTTGTAACATGTACCACCGGGAATCCCCGCTGTAATCCATGCGACCGCACACGCCGAGGAGCCAGTGAGAATGAATGACTCCTGCAGCGAGCGGTGTCCTGTCACTCAGTGAGATCCGAGGCCCGCTCACTGCATGAGTCATTCTCTCCGGCTCCCCTTCAGCAGCGATCGCATGGATTACAGAGGGGGACACTTAGGACAGGTGAGTATATGGATTTTTTTTTTATTTTATTCTTATTTTTACAGGTGGACACTGAGGGAGCAGACTACTATTCTCATCATTATCCCTTGCTGGTGCTGATCGCAGCGCCGGCAGGAGACAATGATGAGAGCAGTGTTCAGCACCCGGCGCTTGGAAACAGTGGTAACTGTACACTGATTCCCAAGCACCGGTACGTATGCTCCTGATGCAGCACACAGGCGGCACACAGACACGGATATCTCCGGTACTGTTTTTTCCGGTACCGAAAATATCAGAATGTGTGAAAGAGCTTTTAATGTGGATTTTGGCACGGAATTAGTTACATCCGCTCTTAATAAAAATATTAATAATAATATAATATTTCTTTTTATATAGCGCCAACATATTCCGCAGCACTTTACATACATTATCATCGCTGTCCCCATTGGGGCTCACAAACTACATTCCCTATCAGTATGTCTTTGGAGTGCGGGAGGAAACCAGAGAACCCGGAGGAAACCCACGCAAACATGGGGAGAACATACGAACTCCTTGCAGATGTTGTCCTTGGTGGGATCCTCCAGTTTCCTCCCACACTCCAAAGACATACTGATAGGGAATGTAGATTGTGAGCCCCAATGGGGACAGTGCCCATAATATCTGTAAAGCACTGTGGAATTAATGGCGCTATATAAGTGAGTAAAATAAATAAATGATTAATAGGGTTTATTCAGTCAACACTGATCCTACACCTTTTGTATGTGTATTGTGGTATACTGAGGATTTATGTACAGATGATCATGGTAAGATTGCAGTGTCTTGCATGCTTTTTATGACCAGGAAATTAGTAGACCAATACTGGATATCAGACCAGATAGCCACAATCCCAGAATTTATAAATTATTATAGCGCCATTTATTCCATGGCACTTTTTATGTGAAATGGGGTATACATAATGAAAAAAAACAGGTACAATAATCTTGAACAATACAAGTCAGCGACTGGTACAGGAGGGCAGATGACCCTGCCCGCGAGGGCTCACAGTCTACAAGGGATGGATGAGGATACTGGTCGTGCAGCAGTATGGTGGAGCGAAGGTTACTGCAGGTTCTAGGCTTGTCAGAAGAGGTGAGTCTTCAGGTTCCTTTAGAAGGTAATGATAAAGTCAACTAGTTATTGAACTTGGAAAGAGTATTTACTTGAAGAGAAACATCATAAGGCTGTGTGCCCACGATGCGTTTTTTAAGCGTTTCCGCAGCGACAAAAATGCTGCAGAAACGCTTAAAAAACGCTTGGTAGAAGGCCTGCCATGTCCCCCAATGATAATCCGCATGTGCTGTGCACATGCTGCGGAAATTTCCGCTGTGGATTATCATTACGGAAAAAAAAGCAGCACTACCAATTATTTTGCGGAAGAGCTGCGTTTTGCCGCCATTGACTTGCATTAGAACGCATGGATTACGCATCACTGTATATGTAGATGGGCGTTCCATGCGGTTCAATGTGCAGATGGTACCCGGGTGTGGAGGACAGGAGACTCTCCTCCGGACCCGGGTACCATAGAAAACTGTAAAAAAAAGAATAAAATAAAAAATAAATATATACTTACCTTCTGGCGGCCCCCGCTCTCCTTCTCTTCACTTGCTGGCAGTTCGCGATGGACTGAAGGACCTGCGCTGACGTCAGAGTCATGCGACGCTGACGTCGGCAGGTCCTTCAGTGTAGCGCGATCTGCCGGCAGCCGGGACGGTGAAGCAAGACAGCACGGGCCATCGGAAGGTAAGTATAGATTTATTTTTTTACATTCTCTCGGGTCACACTATATAAATCCATGCTGGTTGCATGGATTTATATAGTGTGACCAAGTTGACAAGCACTTTCCAAGTGATGCTAAAATCGCTTGGAAAGCGCTTGTCAACCCGCATGCGGAAATGCAAGTGAAGAACGCTTCACATCCGCATGTACAATCCGCATGTGTTTTTTTTCAGCCAGAGAGATGCAGAAACGCTCAGGAAAAAATCCTGAGCATTTCTGCATCGTGGGCACATAGCCTTACCAAGTTTGAGAAGTTATGGACCCCGTGAATTGATGGCTCGGGTTTGGCATTAAGAGAATTGCAGAGGCATCACCTAGTTCTCTTGAGCGATATTACTGTTCCTTATAACAGCACCCTGTACACCACATTAACTGTTGTCTGATGGGTCCCTAATAGGTCAGTCTGGATTTATTTTAGGTGCCTTCTGTTTGAATATAAATAACTATTTTTGGAAATCTTTTTTTATTTCCCAAACATGAAGATATTTTGTGATTGACATCTTGTTGTATTATGTGGGGATGGTAGGTGTTTGTGTGTCTGTGTTGTGTTGTGTTGAATATACTGTTAATTTTTGAAAATTTAAATAAAAGCGCGAAATTTTTAATTCTTTATAAAACTTAAGGGAAAAAGAAAAAGGAAGTCTTCTGTTCTACCTGGGCAGCAAGATCAAGGCTAGGTGAATGGAGCAGCTGTCCATGCATGTTTTCTCCTCCAAAGCTCTCATTCAGACATTTTTCCTCTAATGTTTTGGTACAGATTTTTATCATAGTGTCAGGTTTACCATTTGTAATTTTCATACAAAGTTAGTCCACATAGTGTGGAAGTCAAGCAACATTGTTCTTGCTTACTGAAGAGCTCAGGGACTCGTCCGATATAGATCCAGGTTTCAGATTAAACTCAATGGATCTGTAGATCTGTGTATAACAAAAAAAATAATGGCCAGCACTGATATGAAAGTGAACAAATTCACAGCAAAAATATGACCAGGTCAACACCACATTGATGTGTAAATGAGCCCCAATACTGCACATTGATATACAGTACAGACCAAAAGTTTGGACACACCTTCTCATTTAAAGATTTTTCTGTATCTTCCTGACTATGAAAATTGTACATTCACACTGAAGGCATCAAAACTATGAATTAACACATGTGGAATTATATACTTAACAAAAAAGTGTGAAACAACTGAAAATATGTCTTATATTCTAGGTTCTTCAAAGTAGCCACCTTTTGCTTTGATGACTGCTTTGCACACTCTTGGCATTCTCTTGATGAGCTTCAAGAGGTAGTCACCGGAAATGGTCTTCCAACAATCTTGAAGGAGTTCCCAGAGATGCTTAGCACTTGTTAGCCCTTTTGCCTTCACTCTGCGGTCCAGCTCACCCCAAACCATCTCGATTGGGTTCAGGTCTGGTGACTGTGGAGGCCAGGTCATCTGGCGTAGCACCCCATCACTCTCCTTCTTGGTCAAATAGCCCGTACACAGCCTGGAGGTGTGCTTGGGGTCATTGTTCTGTTGAAAAATAAATGATGGTCCAACTAAACACAAACCGGATGGAATAGCATGCCACTGCAAGATGCTGTGGTAGCCATGCTGGTTCAGTATGCCTTCAATTTTGAATAAATCCCCAACAGTGTCACCAACAAAGCACCCCCACACCATCACACCTCCTCCTCCATGCTTCACGGTGGGAACCAGGCATGTAGAGTCCATCCGCTCAATTTTTCTGCGTCGCACAAAGACACGGTGGTTGGAACCAAAGATCTCAAATTTGGACTCATCAGACCAAAGCACAGATTTCCACTGGTCTAATGTCCATTCCTTGTGTTCTTTAGCCCAAACAAGTCTCTTCTGCTTGTTACCTGTCCTTAGCAGTGTTTTCCTAGCAGCTATTTTACCATGAAGGCCAGCTGCACAAAGTCTCCTCTTAACAGTTGTTGTAGAGATGTGTCTGCTGCTAGAACTCTGTGTGGCATTGACCTGGTCTCTAATCTGAGCTGCTGTTAACCGGTGATTTCTGAGGCTGGTGACTCGGATAAACGTATCCTCAGAAGCAGAGGTGACTCTTGATCTTCCTTTCCTGGGGCGGTCCTCATGTGAGCCAGTTTCTTTGTAGTGCTTGATGGTTTTTGCAACTGCACTTGGGGACACTTTCAAAGTTTGCCCAATTTTTCGGACTGACTGACCTTCATTTCTTAAAGTAATGATGGCCACTCGTTTTTCTTTACTTAGCTGCTTTTTTCTTGCCATAATACAAATTCTAACAGTCTATTCAGTAGGACTATTAGCTGTGTATCCACCAGACTTCTGCACAACACAACTGATGATCCCAACCCCATTTATAAGGCAAGAAATTCCACTTATTAAACCTGACAGGGCACACCTGTGAAGTGAAAACCATTTCCGGTGACTACCTCTTGAAGCTCATCAAGAGAATGCCAAGACTGTGCAAAGCAGTCATCAAAGCAAAAGGTGGCTACTTTGAAGAACCTAGAGTATAAGACATATTTTCAGTTGTTTCACACTTTTTTGTTAAGTATATAATTCCACATGTGTTAATTCATAGTTTTGATGCCTTCAGTGTGAAGGTACAATTTTCATAGTCAAGAAAATACAGAAGAATCTTTAAATGAGAAGGTGTGTCCAAACTTTTGGTCTGTACTGTACATACACTCATAAACACATTTGAAACACAAAAATACATATAAACAGTCATCACACAATGATATCTGCACACACACACACTCACTCGCCATCCCAAACTTTTGGTCTGTACTGTGGGCCAACTACTAAAGTGTCATTCTGTTCCTATCAGTCTGAACAGACAGGACCATAAATGAGAAGTGGCTGACAGTCACTTAGCCGTTAAAAATGAGCTGGTCTAAACAGACCTTAATGTGTGTTAATAATTACAGGATACACGTGCAACATTTTCTGGCTAAAAAAAGTTGCCAGTTATGGCAAGTGACTTTCCTATTTGATGCTTTAAGTGGATACATCTGAAGGAGCCTGACAAATTCACTTATGACAGAAAATGCAAGTTATAGCAGATTACACCAGATAATGGCTAAAGTAGATTTGGCTTTTCGTCTGATAGCAAGAGATGCCCTTGAACCTGAGGTGTACAGTACAGACCAAAAGTTTGGACACACCTTCTCATTTAAAGATTTTTCTGTATTTTCATGACTATGAAAATTGTACATTCACACTGAAGGCATCAAAACTATGAATTAACACATGTGGAATTATATACTTAAAAAAAAAGTGTGAAACAACTGAAAATATGTCTTATATTCTAGGTTCTTCAAAGTAGCCACCTTTTGCTTTGATGACTGCTTTGCACACTCTTGGCATTCTCTTGATGAGCTTCAAGAGGTAGTCACCGGAAATGGTCTTCCAACAATCTTGAAGGAGTTCCCAGAGATGCTTAGCACTTGTTAGCCCTTTTGCCTTCACTCTGCGGTCCAGCTCACCCCAAACCATCTCGATTGGGTTCAGGTCTGGTGACTGTGGAGGCCAGGTCATCTGGCGTAGCACCCCATCACTCTCCTTCTTGGTCAAATAGCCCGTACACAGCCTGGAGGTGTGCTTGGGGTCATTGTTCTGTTGAAAAATAAATGATGGTCCAACTAAACACAAACCGGATGGAATAGCATGCCACTGCAAGATGCTGTGGTAGCCATGCTGGTTCAGTATGCCTTCAATTTTGAATAAATCCCCAACAGTGTCACCAACAAAGCACCCCCACACCATCACACCTCCTCCTCCATGCTTCACGGTGGGAACCAGGCATGTAGAGTCCATCCGCTCAATTTTTCTGCGTCGCACAAAGACACGGTGGTTGGAACCAAAGATCTCAAATTTGGACTCATCAGACCAAAGCACAGATTTCCACTGGTCTAATGTCCATTCCTTGTGTTCTTTAGCCCAAACAAGTCTCTTCTGCTTGTTACCTGTCCTTAGCAGTGTTTTCCTAGCAGCTATTTTACCATGAAGGCCAGCTGCACAAAGTCTCCTCTTAACAGTTGTTGTAGAGATGTGTCTGCTGCTAGAACTCTGTGTGGCATTGACCTGGTCTCTAATCTGAGCTGCTGTTAACCGGTGATTTCTGAGGCTGGTGACTCGGATAAACGTATCCTCAGAAGCAGAGGTGACTCTTGATCTTCCTTTCCTGGGGCGGTCCTCATGTGAGCCAGTTTCTTTGTAGTGCTTGATGGTTTTTGCAACTGCACTTGGGGACACTTTCAAAGTTTGCCCAATTTTTCGGACTGACTGACCTTCATTTCTTAAAGTAATGATGGCCACTCGTTTTTCTTTACTTAGCTGCTTTTTTCTTGCCATAATACAAATTCTAACAGTCTATTCAGTAGGACTATTAGCTGTGTATCCACCAGACTTCTGCACAACACAACTGATGATCCCAACCCCATTTATAAGGCAAGAAATTCCACTTATTAAACCTGACAGGGCACACCTGTGAAGTGAAAACCATTTCCGGTGACTACCTCTTGAAGCTCATCAAGAGAATGCCAAGACTGTGCAAAGCAGTCATCAAAGCAAAAGGTGGCTACTTTGAAGAACCTAGAGTATAAGACATATTTTCAGTTGTTTCACACTTTTTTGTTAAGTATATAATTCCACATGTGTTAATTCATAGTTTTGATGCCTTCAGTGTGAAGGTACAATTTTCATAGTCAAGAAAATACAGAAGAATCTTTAAATGAGAAGGTGTGTCCAAACTTTTGGTCTGTACTGTACATACACTCATAAACACATTTGAAACACAAAAATACATATAAACAGTCATCACACAATGATATCTGCACACACACACACTCACTCGCCATCCCAAACTTTTGGTCTGTACTGTGGGCCAACTACTAAAGTGTCATTCTGTTCCTATCAGTCTGAACAGACAGGACCATAAATGAGAAGTGGCTGACAGTCACTTAGCCGTTAAAAATGAGCTGGTCTAAACAGACCTTAATGTGTGTTAATAATTACAGGATACACGTGCAACATTTTCTGGCTAAAAAAAGTTGCCAGTTATGGCAAGTGACTTTCCTATTTGATGCTTTAAGTGGATACATCTGAAGGAGCCTGACAAATTCACTTATGACAGAAAATGCAAGTTATAGCAGATTACACCAGATAATGGCTAAAGTAGATTTGGCTTTTCGTCTGATAGCAAGAGATGCCCTTGAACCTGAGGTGTACAGTACAGACCAAAAGTTTGGACACACCTTCTCATTTAAAGATTTTTCTGTATTTTCATGACTATGAAAATTGTACATTCACACTGAAGGCATCAAAACTATGAATTAACACATGTGGAATTATATACTTAAAAAAAAGTGTGAAACAACTGAAAATATGTCTTAAACTCTAGGTTCTTCAAAGTAGCCACCTTTTGCTTTGATGACTGCTTTACACACTCTTGGCATTCTCTTGATGAGCTTCAAGAGGTAGTCACCGGAAATGGTTTTCACTTCACAGGCGTGCCCTGTCAGGTCTCATAAGTGGGATTTCTTGCCTTATAAATGGGGTTGGGACCATCAGTTGTGTTGTGCAGAAATCAGGTAGATACACAGCTGATAGTCCTACTGACTAGACTGTTAGAATTTGTATTATGGCAAGAAAAAAGCAGCTAAGTAAAGAAAAACGAGTGGCCATCATTACTTTAAGAAATGAAGGTCAGTCAGTGTGAAAAATTGGGCAAACTTTGAAAGTGTCCCCAAGTGCAGTTGTAAAATCCATCAAGCGCTACAAAAAAACTGGCTCACATGAGGACCGCCCCAGGAAAGGAAGACCAATAGTCACCTCTGCTTCTGAGGATAAGTTTATCCGAGTTACCAGCCTCAGAAATCGCAGGTTAACAGCAGCTCAGATTAGAGACCAGGTCAATGCCACACAGAGTTCTAGAAGCAGACACATTTCTACAACAACTGTTAAGAGGAGACTTTGTGCAGCAGGCCTTCATGGTAAAATAGCTGATAGGAAACCACTGCTAAGGACAGGCAACAAGCAGAAGAGACTTGTTTGGGCTAAAGAACACAAGGAATGGACATTAGACGAGTGGAAATCTGTGCTTTGGTCTGATGAGTCGAAATTTGAGATATTTGCTTCCAACCACCATGTCTTTGTGTGACGCAGAAAAGGTGAACGGATGGACTCTACATGCCTGGTTCCCACCGTGAAGCATGGAGGAGGAGGTGTGATGGTGTGGGGGTGCTTTGCTGGTGACACTGTTGGGGTTTTGTTCAAAATTGAAGGCATACTGAACCAGCATGGCTACCACAGCATCTTGCAGCGGCATGCTATTCCATCCGTTTTGCATTTAGTTGGACCATCATTTATTTTTCAACAGGGCAATGACCCCAAACACACCTCCAGGCTGTGTAAGGGCTATTTGACCAAGAAGGAGAGTGATGGGGTGCTATGCCAGATGACCTGGCCTCCACAGTCACCAGACCTGAACCCAATCGAGATGGTTTGGGGTGAGCTGGACCACAGAGTGAAGGCAAAAGGGCCAACAAGTGTTAAGCATCTCTGGGAACTCCTTCAAGATTGTTGGAAGACCATTTCCGGTGACTACCTCTTGAAGCTCATCAAGAGAATGCCAAGAGTATGCAAAGCAGTCATCAAAGCAAAAGGTGTCTACTTTGAAGAACCTAGAATATAAGACATATTTTCTGTTGTTTCACACTTTTTTGATAAGTATATAATTCTACATGTGTTAATTCATAGTTTTGATGCCTTCAGTGTGAATGTACAATTTTCATAGTCATGAAAATACAGAAAAATCTTTAAATACGAAGGTGTGTCCAAACTTTTGGTCTGTACTGTACATGCCTTGTAATATGAAGTTGGCTGAGAATAAGATGTGTTTAATTAAGACAGTGTCATTAGCTCATGTGTGCACATTAGTCATTTATAGGATTAGGAAAAGGTTTTCAAACACCAGCAGCAAGCCTGCCTACAAATAACCCTGGACAACCCATTCAAAACACCTACAGATCTGGATTCTGTGTCCTGGACATGTTTGAGCCAACAGGTAACTTATGCACAAGTCTTCACATACTAGTGGTTTGGTACTCGCGTGGCTTCTGCAATGCAGGGAATGGTTAGACCAGTATATAAACACTTCTTGCTGCACCAAGGGAGAGCAATAAAGGGTACTGTCACACAAACTAACCAGCAGCACTATACAACTGCAGGCAGTTTGTCACAATCTAATAAGTCTCTGTTCGCATAGGCTGTTAGTTCTGTGATAAGAGTCTAGTTTACAGAAGGGATAGGGGGCTGCAGAGACCTTATACTCAAGTCATTTCACATTAAATCTGCAGTCTATCTACACTGAATTTTTTAAATTGAATATATCACTTTTTAAGTGGCAATAACTCTTGGATGTTTCAACATTTCACAGTGATCGAGATGGTTTGTGACACATTTTATGATCCTGGTAAATTTAGGTCAGTTGTGTTGATAGAAATTTTAAAATTGCCAATTGGTAGAAATGTCAAACTGAAGGATTACCCCTTTAATCCAGACAGTCATACCACACAATAGTTAAAGTTTCCCTCATGTCCGCTTTACATCAGCACCATCTATAAAATGTCTTTATTTTGAGATGTAAAAGATTTTAAAAATGATAGCAGTAATTTTTCAATGACATTTACTAAACTTACTTTAGGGACCCATTCAGTTTTGAAGTGTCTTTAGGGAACTATTGGATAAACCCTAAAGTGAGAGCATTTTGAAAATAGCACCCCTCAACATTAAAAACTGCTGTCAGGTAGTTTAACCCTTCAGGTGCTTTGCATTAATTTTTGAAAAGTGGCATAACCAGAAAGGAAAGTTATTTACCACCTAAATGTTGCCAACTTCTGAAAAAGCCGTCACTCTAAGGCTATGTTCACACACGTTGTGTTTTTTTTCTGCTGCAAATCTGCTGGTAACTTTTCTCTGGCAGGAAAACGGCTGCTTAAAAAATGCACGTATTTGCTGCATATTTTTGACCACCCATTACTTCTTATGGGTGAAAAATACACAGCGAAGACGCAGGTGCGTTTTCTGCTGCATAAACGCTGAAAGAGGTGACATGCTGTATTTTTCAAATACACAAGCAAGGCAGAAAATATAATAATTGCTTACCGGTAATTTAATTTTCCAGAACCATGACAGCACCGTGCAGAGAGAGAGTATCCGCCGCCAGGAAAAGGAAACCTACCAAAATGAAAGGGGCAGCACCTCTCTTCCTCCCCAGTGTGTTTACAGAGAATAAGAGGTAACCGCCTTGTTATGGCATCTATGCATACAACAATAGTTATCAATATTCACCTTAAAGTGTTTGCATAAACCAGTGATTTTTTTTTTTTTTTTTTTTAAAACATGAATTTTTTTGCCACCAAAGTAAAAGAGAAGGGAGGGAAGTAGCACGGTGCTGTTGTGGCACCCCAAGTCTGGAAACCAGAGGAATATAAAGTTTTCTGGTCACACGTGTAGGCCAACAGCACAGCAGAATAGAGAGCCAGGAGCTGTAAGACACAGAACAGCATCCTGTTAGGCTCGCTCTGCTTGCTGGAAGAACTACTAGGAGAAGAAAGCACACAGAGGGACAGATCAGCTCACAGGCATCTAAAAACCTAAATATAAAGAGCAGAAGGAAGGCATACTGATCCCACCTGGTGGAGTGGACTCCATCTGCTTCCAGTCTGGCAGGACCCTGGACCTACTGACCAGTACCCCTCCTGGAATCAACTTGCAACCCTCATCAGTAAAGGTAAAGACTGAATTAATTTGCCTCTTTGCTTCTTTCTCCTGCACTGCTCATCACAACCTCCATCATCACCCCAGGGGCCCGCAGCGGCTGAGGGGAGTGATCTATCTTGCTGCACTATCATCTATCCCCTGGAGACCCCATATGCAGCGCTGGCCATCCCTGGCCAAATACCTCAGCTGGTGTCACGGATCATCCATAAACTATAATCCCCTATAAATAATTCCCCCTTTTCACTTGCCCAGTCAGGGCTACGGGACTGGGCAGTCACCACAGTGATACCCCCTTCGGACAGTCTGCTCGATTACCGAGTACCCCGGCAGACACGACCGCGGCACTGTCATGGTTCTGGAAAATCA
This sequence comes from Phyllobates terribilis, assembly GCF_046119375.1. NCBI lineage: Eukaryota > Metazoa > Chordata > Amphibia > Anura > Dendrobatidae > Phyllobates > Phyllobates terribilis. Next base: position 475,085,702 of record NW_027362762.1, read on the forward strand.
AATTACCAGTAAGCAATTATCATATTTATCCTCCACCATGACAGCACAATACAGGAGATTAAAATAGATGAAATCCCTAGGGCGGGACCACCGCTGAAAGAACCTTTCTCCCAAAGGAAAGATCAGACCACCCAAGATCTAACCTGTAGTGTCTGAAGAAGGTGGTCGGAGACGCCCAGATTGCCGCTAGATCTGGTCTACCGAGGCATTGGCTCTTTCTGCTCAAGAGGTAGAATGTGATTTTATATCCTGAGGGGGATCATGGTCAGAGGTAGTGTAGGGTAAAATTATGGCCATTCTAACCCATCTGGCAATTGTAGATTTAGTAGCTGCTTTACCATCGTTTGCCCCCTGAAAAGAAACAAACATGGCCAAGGACTTCCTCCACTGACTCGTTACCTCAAGGTATCTAAGGATGCACCTTCTCACATCAAGGGAATGAAATGTTATTTCCCCTTGGGTCTTTGGTTCATCACAAAATGAAGGGAGCACTATTTCCTGACTTGGGAGGAAAGCTGGATCTGGCTTCAATATCACCCTATCTTGTAAGATGTTTGTAAATGTGGGGTTGATTGAGAGAGCCTATATGCAAATTGCCACTTCAGAGAAAAAGAGGACTTGTACTCTATAGCACCACCTATTGGAAGTAGCAATCCTGCAAGTTACAATCAACCCTTTAATGAGTCATGCAATATGACTTAGGATAAAAACCAAATCAGAATCTCAATTTTCAGACACGGTGTTTCAGGCTGTTGACCCTGGTCAGTGAAAAGTATGAGAACTGATTTGGCTAGGTGAGAGGCTCTGGACCGAGGTCTAAGGGGTAGCGTTTCTCCTTATGGAGAGTGACACACCAGCTCTGGCACGTCAAGGTAAGGAGGCTTATTAGCCATGCAATGCTCCTCTGGGAAATTTAATATGCAAATTGCCTCTTCAAAGAAAAAGAGGACTTGAGAGAGCCTTTAACTCACTCACCCGCCTAGCAGAGCGGATGAGATGGGTTCAAAAAGAGCCCCTGTAAGGGCATTGAGGACTAAATTAAGGTCCCGGGGACTACCCTAGGACTGGCTATAGGTCTGGATGAAAAGGATGCTTTTATAAACCTATATATCCATGGGTGATCAGCTATTTTATGATCGAATAGCGCGCCTGGGGCTGAAACCTGCACCTTTAAGGAGCTAGTGGAGAGACCCGTCTCTAGACCCTTTTGGAGGAATTCCAGTATATCCGAAATGGGAACTAGCTGACTCTGGGGAGTCATGACCTGACCCGAAAATTTAAGAAAAGAAAACTACTCCAAATCTTTTCGCATTTAAGGGAGGTGATTTTTTTCTGCTCAACAGGAGAGTTGAAATTAAGTTTTCTGAGAAACCCCTGGCCAATAACAATCCCTCTCAAGTTCCAGTCAGCTAGGTGTAATCTGGGAACCTGAGGATGGGTCACCGGACCCCGAGATAGTAGCTCTGGATTGTCAGGTAGGATCCAGGGGTCTGAGACTGACTTGACCTTTAGTCAAGTAAACCAGGCCCTTTTTGGCCAGAAGGGGGCAATCAGTATTACTCTGGCTTTTTCCTAATGTATTTTCTTTAATACTATGGAAATCAAGGGAAAGGGCAGGAAGGCATATGCCAGGCGAAACCCCCATTCCTGCAGAAGAGTATCCACCCTGTCTGGTGACTCCCTTGAATTTAAAGAATAGAATTTTTCTACCTGACGGTTTTCTCCGGTGGCAAATAAATCTATCTCCGGAAGACCCCAGGCTGAGCAAATCTGATCGAAGACTCTTCTGTTTAGAGCCCATTCTCCTTGACTGAGTGAATGGCGACTTAAATAATCAGCAACAATATTTTCTGAACCCCTTAAGTGGTGGCTTGAAAGTGATAGATTTTGTTTCGCCATGGAGAATATTTTTTCTACCTCTAACATCAATGGGTCTGACCTGGTTCCCCCCCTGGCGATTTATATAAGCTACCGCTGTGCTGTCGCCCGATAAGATTACTACATCCTTCCCCATACAGTATTTTAAGGTAGCCTGTAATGCTTTCCTGACTGCGGTCAGTTCTCTTAGGTTTGAGGATCCGCTTTTTAACTTGGAACCCCATAAACCTTGAAACCAACCCCCCTCTAGGTAGGCACCCCAACTTGTAGGGCTTGCGTCCGTGGTGACTACAACTGGATTTTTTTGCTGTCCATGGCACTCCCCCCCCCCCTTCAGAAGATTATTTTAAATTCGCCCACCAATTTAGAGAATTTAGTGTCCTGGCAGACAGCTGAAATTTGTAGTCCACCTGATCTCCTACTGAGGTTTGTATTTCCAGGATCTCCCACTGTAGTTTTCTTGTGTGGAAATGAGCCCATTGTACTGCTGGAATTGTGGCTGTCAGGGATCCTAGCAAGGACATGGCTTCTCTTAGTGAGATATGTCTTCCTTGAATATTTACAATTTTTTGTTTGATTTTTTTGAACTTTCTCTTGTGGGAGGAAACAACGCTGATGAATAGCATCCAGGTTGATGCCCAGAAAAGTTTGAAGTTGAATGGGCTTGGGCCTTGATTTTTCTTTATTATTCAACCCAACCTTGTTAGAACTGATAAAACCTGTTTGACCGCTACAGAACAGGCTTTTTCTGAGTCTCCGACTATAAAAAAAAAGTCATCTAGGTATGGCACTATCAACCCCTTACTGGCCTGGGGCGTATTAGTACGCCCAGGCCATCACCCCCGATTCAGTGAGTGCTCCACGCTGAGTCCGCACTGGACCGGGCACATGTCAGCTGATTTATACAGCTGACATGTGCCCGCAACAGCCGCGGGTGGAATCGCGATCCACCCGCGGATGTTAACCAGCATTTAACAGCGACGCGCCGAAAGCGCGTCACTTACCTGGCCAATCGGTGACCCTGTCACGTGATCGCGGGTCACTGATGGGTGGGCATGATAACCCTGGGTCTGCAGCAGACCCCAGTGGTTGTCATGTAAAGATCGCTATGAGCGCCGCCTAGTGGTCGGCGCTCATAGCACAGGAGCATTTCTGCTACATACGGGTGATTTGTTCATCACCTCTATGTAGCAGAGGCGATCAGACAGTTGCTGCTTCTAGTCTCCTATGGAGACTATAGAAGCATGCAAAATGTGTAAAAAAATGTTTTTAAAAATATTTAAAATAATGAAAAAATATAAAAGTTTAATTCACCCCCCTTTTGCCCCATTCAAAATAAAATACTAAAAAATAAACCCCACATACACATATTTGGTATCACCGCGTTCAGAATCGTCCAATCTATCAATATATAAAAAGAATTAATCTGATTGGTAAATGGTGTAACGAGAAAAAAAATCAAAACGCCAGAATTACGTGTTTTTTTGGTCGCCGCAACATTGCAATAAAAAGCAATAATGGGCGATCAAAACATCGTATCTACCCCAAAATGCTATCAATAAAAACGTCAGCCCAGCGCGCAAAAAATAAGCCCTCACCCGGCCCCAGATCCCGAAAAATGGAGACGCTACGGGTCTCGGAAAATGGCGCCATTTTTTTTTTTTTAAGCAAACTTTGGATTTTTTTTTCAACACTTAAATAAAAAAGAACCTATACATGTTTGGTGTCTACGAACTCATAATGACCTGGAGAATAATAATGGCAGGTCAGTTTTAGCATTCAGTGAACGTGGAAAGAAAAAAAAAAAAAAAAACTGTGGAATTGCATTTTTTTCGCAATTTCACCGCACTTGGAATTTTTTTCCCGTTTTCCAGTACACGATATGGTAAAACTGGTAATGGTGTTTAAAAGTACAACTCGTCCCGCAAAAAAATAAGCCCTCACATGGCCATATTGCCCAAAAAAAATAAAAACGCTATGGCTCTGGGAACAAGGGGAGCAAAAACGGAAAATCCTAAGGTCGCTAAGGGGTTAATATGTCTCTTTTTCTTATATAGGACGTCATTTCTGCCACTATTTTGGTAAAAATTCTGGGCGCTAGTGACACCCCAAATGGCAGGCACTGATATTGCAGATGCAAAAAGGTCGCCTTGGAACTCTACTGCCACCCTGAGATATTGCTGGTGGTCTGGGTGGATTGGGATGTGATAGACTTAAAGGATGCGTACTATCACTGCCATGAAACAGAAGGGGTACAAAAGCTTACCGTTGATCTCAAAGTCTCCATCTTGAATCTTTCTGTTTTTATTTTTACGTTCAAGGCTTTTAGATTTATTATTGTTCTGTAGGAACCATCAGTTTTTTTTATTAGGAATAGATTGCTGTAAAACCCTTTTCTTTTTTCCCCTTCTGGCACACCGACTAACAAATGTTTGTCTAGTAATTTTTTGACTTCTGCTTCCAATGCGATCTGCTTTATCTTGCCTACCCGGGTCTCTATTATCCGAAGTGGGAGAACGGAAGAAAAACTTATTTTTAAGCCTTTGGAAAGAGTATCCACTACCCATTGGATAGCGGGCAGTGAGTCCCACTGATGGTAAAACTGCTTTAATATTCCCCCCACTGGTAGACTGGCGTCATTGATGTTTGGGCCCCCCTTTGTAGGTGGCGCCCTTATTAAATAGGAAGCTCCTGGACTGACTCTTGTCTCTTCTCCAGGGTCGACCCCCCTCTTCCACTATCTTCTCTCTGGCTTTGCCCTCTTCCCCTAGTTGTTGACCCCCGAAAGTATTTTTTATATTTTTGAGAGGGAGGGGGAAAATTTCGCTTTTTATCGGCCGCCATCTCTAATATGTCATCTAGGACTGTCCCGAATAAATAGTCACCTTGGCAGGGAATGGCACATAATTTCATTTTGGACTGGAAATCGGCTGACCAATTCTTAAGCCAAAGGGTGCCGAGTTTGAGAGACCACAGGCCCGGGCTGCAAATCTGACGCTGTATACTGAAGAGTCAGCTAGGAAATCAGCTGCTTTCTGGATAGTGTGGAGTGCTTCCAGGAGTTGTTCCCTAGGACATTTATTCCTTATTTGGGACTCTAGTTCTTGTAACCACTTTACCAGAGATCTGGTAGTACATGTGGCTGCAATGCTGGGTTTAAAGGAATCTGCTGCCACCTCCCATGTGCCCCTGAGGAATGTGTCAGCCTTCTTATCTAAAGGATCTTTTAGAGAACCCAGGTCCTCAAAAGGAAGGGTTACTTCCTTAGAAACTCTGGCAATAGCCATGTCAATTTTCAGGGATTTTTCCCAAACATTTGTTAACTCATCTTCAAAAGGATATTTCCGTTTAAGTGTGTCTGGGACTGACACCTTTTTAACTGTTTTTTTCCACTCTTTTTTTTTATCAGGGAAAGTAAGTTCTTGTGGACTGGGAACACCCGATGTTTACACTCCTCCAGTTTACTGAACATGGAATTCTGCACAGATCTATGCTCCCTTGGGGTCTACCCCCATAGTAGACCTAATGATTTTTAGTAATTTTGTCGTTTCTTCCACCTGGAACCATATTCCCCACCAGACAAAGATGGTTCTGAGCTATCAAAGTCAATTAATTCTCCAGATTCTTCCTTTTCCTTCTCTGAGCTAATGTCTGAGGGTGTATGTGTTAAGGGGACGGTTGCAACAACTTTATTAAAATGGAAAGCAACCGAACCCGGGGTCCATGATGTAGCCTAGAAGACTGCAGCCGAACACCCACCGGGTAAGAATGAAAAACAACCAACTAAAGTAAAACTCCCTCCACACACCGGGACAGGAAAGGATTCGCACTGTCTCCGTTAACTGCACGGAAGATGTGCAACAAATAACGTAGCTGTAGCTCTGTTGACTGCACAGAGACTACGCAGCAGGCGCTAGGAAGTGTGTGCTCCCAGCCGGTGTGTGACCGGCCTGCGGAGTAACCCTCCAAGTGGCTAACAGGCGGTGCCAGGGATACGGAACCCGCAGTCTGCTCGGGGTGTATAGCAACCCCCTTGCCGGAGCCAGACTGCCAAACGGGAAATACCTGCCTAAGCACATCTAAGCCTGCCTAAGCAACCTGTGCTAATCAGCCGAGCGAACTCTGGCATCGGCAGGTCACGGAGAGAGCAGCTAGGGAGCACGTGGAGCCTGCCTAAGCAACCTGTGCTAATCAGCCGAGCTAACTCTGGCATCGGCAGGTTACGGAGAGAGCAGCTAGGGGGCACATGGAGCCCAAACAGACAAGAGTCCACACAAGAACACAACCTGAACACCTCACCCGCTCAGTGCCTACTCCATGTGTTCGTTTTATATCTGGTATGGAAAGAGCTTGGGCTGCACAGTAAGGGGCGTGGTGGGAGTTACCACAATAGCCTATATGCTATGGCGATCTCCACCTCTGAACCCGGAAGTAGACCGCCTTATAACCCCCGCCAACCTCAATTCCGGTCTGCACATGAAGCCATAGCGCTTCTGTAGTGCCATTAGTGGGCATAGTGCATCCTTGGTTAGAGCGGCCTCTGGAGCGGCTCGCCAGAAGTAGCCTGCCCCGCGCATGTGCCGATCAACAAACCGGCGCCATCTTTTCCATGTGATGTGACGTCACATCCGGCCCCATGCTGCTTTGCGCTTCTCTCGGCACCATCCTCCGAATCCGGAGGTGGCCCGCCGATGCTGGAGCAATCGTTTCAAGAAGGGTGCCCCCACCTCTCAGCACAGCCCTCCTGCCGCCAGGACTACAGGGTCCGCACCAGGAGAAATCTCCCCAGGTACGTTCCGTGGGTATCCTCTTCCAGGAACAGGAAACCACACACTGGGGAGGAAGAGAGGTGCCGTCCCTTTTATTTTGGTAGGTTTCCTGTTCCTGGAGGAGTGAGCCTTCAACCCTTGTGGCACTTCCTCGCCGCTGGATGTATAAGCTGGAGAAATAGCCTCCTTAATCCATCTAGCTATGGTAGACTTTGTGACTTTAAACCCTTTCCTAACCCCCTGGTAGGATATAAACAATGAGCTATATTTCCTAAAGTCTTTGGTAACCGAGAGGTAACTAACCACACATCTCCTCACGTCTAATGTATGTAATTGTTTCTTTCTGGTTACTCGGATTAGGACAGAAGGAGGGTAGGACTACTTCCTGAAGTCTGTGGAAACGAGTAGCTACCTTTAGGGAGATAGAGTAATTTGTAAACCTGATCCTGCCTATCATCCAGGATTTGAGTAAATGGCAAGGCCGTAGACAGGGTCTGAATGTCACTAATCCTCCTAGCCGAGGTTAAAGCTATTAGCAGCACTGTTTTAAGGGAGAGGGAGTCATGGGTTGCTGATTCTATTGGCTCAAAAGGCGAACTAGTCAAGGCCTTTAGAATCAAATTTAGGTCCCAGGGAACCAAGTTGCTTTTGATGATGGGTCTAGATCTAAACGCTGCCTTAATGAACCAAGAAACCCAATAGTTGCCCGCCAGATCACAGCTATATAGGGCGCCTAAGGCAGAAACTTGAACTTTTAGGGTGCTGGTGGATAACCCTAGTTCAAGACCCTTTTGTAAAAACTCCAAAACTTTTCCTATTGGTGGCCCCTCATCAACTCTAGATCCAGGAAAAGACAAAAACTTCTTCCAAGTTCCGGCATAAATTCGAGTTGTAACAGGTTTCCTGCTACGCATTAGGGTAGCTACCAGATCTTGAGAAAACCCCTTCTGACTTAGCAGTGACCTTTCAAGTTCCATACCATCAAGTGGAGGCCAGATGTTTGAGGATGGACTATTGGACCCAGGACGAGGAGATCCGGAACCTCAGGCAGGACCCAAGGATTGGAGATGGATATGCTCCTCAGGCATGAGAACCAGGGCCTCCTAGGCCAAAAGGGTGCCACCAGCCGAACCCTCGCCTTGTCCTCCCTGATCTTTCTTATGACCATGGGAAGAAGAGCTAATGGGGGAAAAGGCATAGGCCAGGGTGAAATCCCAGGGTATCAGGAGAGCGTCCACTGCCAGGGGATTTTCTCTGGGATTTACGGAACAGAAGAGCCTTGTCTTCCGATTTAGTCTTGTGGCAAACAGGTCTACCACCGGAGGCCCCCATTTTCGGACTATTTGGGAGAAGATGTGTTGTTTTAGTTCCCATTCTCCCTGCCTCCTTGGATAGCGGCTTAAGTAGTCTGCTCTTGTATTTTCTTTTCCCCTTATATGGAAGGCCGTTAAGGAAATGAGCTGACATTCCGTGATCTGAAAGAGATGATCCATCACTCTCACCTGCGATCTTGATCGTGTACCCCCCCTGGTGGTTCACGTATGTTACCAAAACTCTATTATCCAAAAGGATCTTTACATTCTGACCTTGGAGGAAAACTAAAATTATTAACCGCCTTGTCTACCACCAGCAGTTCTTTTGCGTTGGAGGAGAGACCCTTTTCATTATTTGACCAGGTCCCCTGAGCTACCATATCCCCCAGATGGGCTTCCCACCCACTGGGACTTGCATTGGTGGTAATTGTTCTAGTGGTTCTAAGTACACAGGGAACCCCTCGAGATCGGTTCACCTCATCCTCCCACCATGGTAAGGACTTTACTGACTGGGGTGACAAGGACATCTTTCCTTCCAGGTGTCCCTTAAGCGAAACTTCATTAAATAGCACATCCCACTGTAGAACCCTGGAGTGGTATTGTGCCCACAGAACCCCTGGGAAACATGATGTCAGGGTACCCAACAGGGACATTGCTGCTATAAGTGACATGACCGGATTTGTTACGGCATTTTTCACCTGATTCCTTCTCTTTTGCTTTTTGGCTTCCCGGACGTAACATCCTTGAATCTGAATAAAGCATAATTCATAAAAACTGCTGAACTTTTGAGGGCACTAACCTAGATTTTTCAAAATTTAGCACCCAGCCTAGACTCTCTTAAGATGGTGATCACCTCTTTTAGGTGTTTATTACATTGGAAGGCAGAATTTCCAAACACCAAGAAATCATCCAGATAAGGGATAATCAAAATATCACATTCCCTGACATGAGCCATGCCCTCTGCTATAATTTTAGTAAACATCCGGGGGGCTATGACCAGACCAAACGGCAGGGCCCTATACTGGAAATGCTTGATCTCTCTTATCCATGACCAAGGCCACCCTAAGGTATTTCTGGCATTCCTTATGGATAGGAACATGGTAATAGGCGTCTTTTAAATCTAATACTACCATGCAACAGCCTGAAAACAGAAATTTTATTGTTGAATTAACAGACTCCATCTTAAAGGTGGGAATTATCAAGAACTTAAGAGCTTTTAAGTTAATAATACATCTGAAGGAGCCGTCCGGCTTAGAGACCAGGCAGAGAGGTGAGTAGAACCCCAACCCCTTTCGGACGCTGGGACTTCCACCAGCACCTCTTTTTGTAGGACCAGCTGCTCTGACTCTGAGGAACGGACCAGGGTCAAGATGAATCTCCCATGAGGAATTGCCTGGAACTCGAACTTCAGACCCGGACCTATCAGATCAAGAATCCAATTACTGGCCGAAATTTTTCGTCCAGGCAGGCTAGAAGCCCAACAGCCACCCCCCTACCTGGGCTATGAGTCATTGACTCGGCTTCCGAGGCCCCCGAGTAGAAGAGCTGAACAGATACCCTCTACCTTTCGGCATGCGGTCTTCCCATTTATCCTGATCTCTCTGCGGTCTTTTACATACAAATCATCTTTTACAAAATGAACGTTTATAAGCAGACATGGATAGGCTAGGGAATCCTTTTTTCGTGGCGCTTGCCTTATCCAAGATTTCATCCAGAACTGGTCCAAAGAGATGTTCCCCCTCACATGGTATAGAGCACAGTCTCGTTCTGGCCTGGATATCTTCCGACCAACACTTAAGCCACAGGGCTCTACGGGGTGCGTTGGACATGGCGGCCGACCTTGCTGCCAACCTAACAGAGTCTGCAGATGCGTCCGCTAGGAAAGCTGCCGCCCCCTGCATGAGTGGGATGTTGGACAATATCTCCTTTCTGGATGTGTTATTTTTTAGGTGAGATTCAAGCTGTTCCAGCCACATCATCAAGGACCTGGCAGTACAAGTTGCAGCAACTGCCAGTTTTAAAGCCCCAGCAGTTGTTTCCCAGGTCCCTTTGAGAAAGGTATCAACTTTTCTGTCCAAAGGGTCTTTAAGAGCCCCCATATCATCAAAGGGGAGAGATGACTTTCTAGATGCCTTTGTTATAGCTACACCTAGCTTTGGGGCTTTCTCCCAAGAGGAAGAGGCCGAGTCCTCAAAGGGGTATTCCCTTTTAAAGAAATGGGGGAGAGAGCCCTTTCTCTTCAGTCTTTCCCATTCCCTATGTATCAGGTCCTGAAGTCTATTATTAATCAGAAAACACCTTTTTCTTTGTCCCAGTCCCCTGAACATAATGTCCTGGACTGATTTTTCTGGTTTGGGATCCATAATGCCCATAGTTGAGCGGACCGCTTTAACCAGACCGTCAATTTCATTTAGCGAGAAACAATGTTGACCTGTACCACTGTCTGAGGATGAATCATCCGAGTCCACCTCATAGGCCGATGAGAGGGAAATGTCAGGGACTGGGCAGAGCTCACAATCTGTATCCTCCTTTCTCAACTTTTTTAGAGAAGACTTTGCTGATCTCTGATTTGACTAGTTTTTAACCCTGAGGTGAAACTAGGGGTTTCGTCTGCTAAAGTCTGGTTAATACAGGATTGGCACAGTCTTTTGGGATAGGAGTCCGCCAATACGGCCTTACATAATGCACATTTCTTGTGCTTGGAGGTACACTTCTTCCCCTATTAATAGACAAGAAGAAAGAACACTATTAGTAAGTGAACTTTCTCAAAGATCACTTACCCAGACGGCTCAAAAGGACTGGTACCGGTTTGGAGGAAGGACTTTTCTCAGCCGGGGGATCATCCCTGGAGGCTGCAGATTCATCCATCCTGCTGGAGCTACGATGGCTGGACCTGGTTGCAGATCCTCGCCTTCCCGAGGTCCAGGTGTTACCGGTAACGCGAGGGGGTCATGGCTCCTGGGGCTCCCCAAGCAGCCGCTGAGATGAAGGTGGCTGCTGAATTTGCTGCTGCTCACTTTGACTCCATTTTATAACAGAGCCAGAAGTAGCTGGGAAGCCTGGAGTAACGGTGCCTAGATGCTTATATAGCAGCACCTGCTCTACTTTTTTTTTTATTATGCACTCCTAATGTCTGGGGTGACTGCCCTCTGGGTGTGCCACCTGCTGGCTGTAGAGGTTATTGCAGTGCTTCATTCTGCATCTGCACACACGTGGCTGGAATTTCCTGGTCCGGTCATGTGACCAGCGGAGTACACAATGGCATCATCATGCCACGTCCCTGGCTACATAGAGACCAGAAGCATGCAGCCCACCATATCATGCAGTGCTGAAGCTGCAACCTCCCACAGGGCGCCAGAGCGATGCTGGGGCAGCCCACCCCAGACAGGGGCACTGCTCCCCTTCACCATCTGCCACCAGTATGCTGTTGGGCTGTCAACCCCAGACAGGGGCACAGCTCCTGCTGCCAGTCCAATGCTGGAGCTGCTGACCCCAGACAGGGGCTCCGCTCAACAGCTCGCTTCTTCAGAATCCAGACATCTTCAAAAGGTTGATGGAGGGAACCTGTGACAGGCTTCCTCTATCAAGGACAGGAGACAACAGGTGCCACCCCTTCTAAGCCTGTAGGTTACTTGTCCTTGGTGGGCAAATCCCCTCTTTCATAGTTGACCGATAAATTCTGGTTTCTCAAGACTTTGCTGGTACTGCTAGGTGCAGCTGTAAATTGCATAAAAATCTGCTGCAGACACAATGTGAACATAACCTTAAGGCTGTTATTCGGCTGTGACAACCATAAGGACCACACAAGCATTGTTTCAGGGTGCTGATGGGGGTTTAAGAAAGAACCTCTGACATTGTTAGCCATTTGGATGTCACACTATTGTCAGCAGCATCTAAGGGGTTAAACAGCCATGGTTTGTGCCAACACCAATTATGGCTCCTGCAGCAGGGTGTTAGCTAGTGTACAGCTGCTGTGTTGTCACCCATGAGGACATGCTACCCACACATCAGATCTGTTTAATGTTGTATTGGGGGGGGGGTCACAGAGTTGGAGTGAAGGCTGCTGTTCTGTCCCTCCTGTAATATCCTACACTCTACTATATGTACTTGTTGTAAGGTTGTTCGCCAAGCATTCACCCATTGTTTGATTACAACAGTAGGTCAGATTTTAATTGGACAAGTTCTCTGAATTGTAGAGGGATGTAGATCATGTGGTTATTGCACCATTGGAGGATCATGCAAAAGGTTCAACATAACATCTTAGCATAAATGAGTTGTCTGGTGCTTTATTTTTACATTGTAGTGTTCCACTTAATTGTATATTATGTGTTAGTTCATGTGAAACTTGTGCACCATGGGAGATACAGGGCATAATACATACTGCAATTTGTCTGATTATGTGGTAACACCCTAATGAGTATATGAAACCTTAAAGTGCCAATATATTAACAGACCAGTAGAAGGCAGTATGTCACCTTTAAATTTTAGCATTAACTACTTGATGCCTAAAACTACATTCATGCCAGGACATGTGCACATTTAAAAATAAAAACCCAGGAGATCTGCATGTGTCCTGGCAGGTATGTGGGTTGTGTGATGTTCTTAGTTCCCAACTGGAATGTGAGTGGTAAGATTTTAAATCTTTAATACTCAAATTAGCAAGTTACAGACAAGCCCCAAACCACATGTTGCTTCTGGATTGATGTGGTCTACACTTTATTCACTTGTAATCTAGATCTGCTTCCTCGTTTCCCTGAAGTTTGCTTAGGGCCAGTGTTTACAATTAAGACAAATAGACAGCATGTGTTCCAAGATAAGTTTAATTAGTGAAACTATACAGGAGACCCACTAGTAAAAAGGTATCTAAATTTTCTGGAACTCAATTATAAAATCATTAGTGTCAAACTTCAGCTTTTTCCTCCTCTTTTGCAGACCACCATGTGCTGGAGCCTCTGATCTTCCATATAGACTGTAAGGGAAATTAACCAGTTATTTCCAAGAATCAAGCACATATCAAGACCAAGTCATGCTGGTCTGTCTCATAGCTGCATCTCATTCAGTCTGTCCACCAATTATAAGGTCACTGAACAGCTTCCAGTAAACTTAAGGGTTACTCACCTCAGATGTCCTTTGATATCAAACCTGCAGGAGAAAAAAAATATATATATTGTAAGTACTTTGTAGCAGACATTAAAGACAAATTGAACATTCACATAGCATCATTGGGGCAACCAGCAACCTTGTCACTTTAATCAGCTGTAAATTGTATTAAAAAAGTGTTTGAGAAAGGTCATTAACATTTTTCTAGAAGTTTTTGAAAAAAAAAAAAAGGCATGCTTCATGTAGTGCGATTTGACAGGATTTTAAAGATGGCAACTTCCATCTAGCAGTGCGCAGCCATCCTAGGATGGACTGTGTGAAGAATGAGACGGATATACTCTGCACTGCAACAGTCAGGCTGACAGATTGATGTTCTTTTTACCAGCTACAGTGTTTATATAGTCCTTTAGTTGGGCTCCACTCAGTGTCCTGTCAGGTTGACTGCAGAGGAACGAGTGCTCATGGGGCCTGGTAGACTGGATGTTCTTCACACAGCCCACCCTACTCCAATATCTAGGCTGGGTGCAGACTGATTAGGCTGTGTGCCCACGTAGCGTTTTTCAAGCGTTTATGCTGCGGAATTTCCGCAGCGGAAACGCGTGTGAAACGCTAGGTAATCCGCACCCCATGGTCCCCAAGGGGATTCCGCATGTTCTATGCACATGCTGCGGATTTTTCCGCAGCGTTTATGCTATGTACAAAAATCTGCAGCATGTCATTTAATTTTGCGGAAGCGCAGCGGAACTCCCGCCATTGACTTGCATTGAGACGCATAGAAACCGCGACTGTACATTTTTACAAGCGGCTTCTATGCGTCTCTATGTGCGGATGGTACCCAGTTCTGGAGGAGAGGAGACTCATCCAGACCTGGGTACCATTGTACCTGTGAAAAAAGAATAAAACAAATAAAGTTTATATTCACCTGTCCCGCGTCTTCTCTCTGAATGCCAGCAGCGCTGAAGGACCTTCGGTGACGTCACAGTCATGTGACCGCAGGCCCTTCACCGCTCTGTCTCGCGATATGCCGGCAGCCGGGAACCAGCGCTGCAGCCACGCCGGGCATCGGGGGTGATTATAGCTTTATTTGTTTTCATTTTTATGGTCACACTGTATAAATCCATGCTGTTTGCATGGATTTATACAGTGTGACCTAGTTGTCAAGCACTTTCCAAGTGATGCCATCGCCTGGAAAGCGCTTGTCAATCTGCATGCGGAAACACATGTGAACCCGCATGTATTCTGCAGGAAAAACGCATGCACAATCTGCATGCGTTTTTTTCTGCCAGGGAGATGCAGAAATGCTGCAGAAATTTTCTGCTTCATTTCTGCATCGTGGGCACATAGCCTTAAAGCTGTCATTGTTAAAATCCTGTGTACGAGAGTGCAAACATTTTTTGCTAAATAAAGCAATTTAGAAAAGAATCTAAATTCTTAGAGAACCCCTTTAAGTGTACACATTAAGAAACATCTATATATTAAAGCATGTTAAGCAGAATTGGAGAAATAGCAGTGCCTGACCTTTAACCAGATACTAATATTTGTATGGAATTTAATAGTATACAGGTTCTCCTTAAGCTTTAAAGCAGAGTTCTCTGGTTACTACATTGACAGCAGCAGTGACCAGGCCCTGCACTTGTGAGCATACTCCTATGCCAGCAGAAGGGTGAATAAAGACTGCAAGTCAGGGTGGAAAATCATCGTCAGTTATCGCATCTGACGGCACTTCCTATTCCAGGGTCTCATCATATCAGTCTTTGGTAGAACTCACCCATTCATCAGATGGATAGTAATAACATACCTAATCCTTATAGAACATCTGGACTTCCATCTAATGCACGTCCCTGGAACAGTAAAGTAATCACATGTTAGTCCAGGCTTGTAATTCTACCACACCATAATAAGACAGCCAGGACATAGTCAGAAAACAGTCATCAACAAGAAGTTTCTGCCGGTAATTCCAGCTATATTGTTTAGTTTTCATCATGTATCATTTGTCCACTTCAAGAATTCAAAGAATACATTACTAATTAGATCTTAGACCTGATCAGGATATTTTACTTCCATTTCAGACTGTGGATAGTTCTTATATTAGCATTTTATGAGTCAGCATTAAAATGACAGCTAGAGAGGGACATAGGATTTGTTAATAAGGCTATGTAGGCATAGTGTTAAACTGAGGATTATACAGCCTATTTAATATACATCTATCATTGGATTTTGATGACAAAGCAAAGCACCAATTTTAGCAACCACTTAGGCAATGTTCACACGTTGTGTTTTTTCTGCTTTTTTTTAAAGGCAAAGCTTGCTCTGCAGTAAAAACGCTTAAAGCAGGTTTTGCTGTGTTTGTCAGGATCCCAATGTTCAGCTTTGCTTCCACCACAAAAGCATGAACAATGCAAGACATGTGAAACCATAGCCATTTTTGAAAAAAGGGCAATTTTATCAAATTAAATGGAGAGCGATTTGTCTGAAAATAGTGACTGGGCGTATGTGCTGACAGCCATAGACAAAGGATGCACACAAAGCGAACGTGCGCTCTGCGGCGCATCATTTTTGGGTGTGTATGCCTACTGGATACACAGACACTGAGGCGCAGTCTAATATCTGCGTGTCCCCCTCCTGTATGTGTTCACTTCTGGATTTCTGCAGTTTTCAGAAGTGTTTCCACACTTCACTCCTCCAGACATCTTAAAAAAAGGAAAGCATTCCACAGAAATTTTGTAACTCACCATCCAGAGATCCACAACTGTAAGTTTTACCTGAAGGGTTAAAAAACAAAGTTAATCAGCAAGGAATTCTTATTCTTCCATTTTATATGATTAGTTAGGGTATTGAACACTACAGTATAAAGAACCAGCTTTATGGCCCTATTGGCCCCGATCAGTCTTTGTAAGTGAAAGCTCGTTTTAGTGTTCTTAAGAATTGCCTGTGTAGACAAAATGAATATGCCTATGTAAAGGCATTTGTAATCACTATTCTATTCCTGGAGAACCATGGATAGTGCCCCAAGCTATTCCTTAGTCACCAAGTAGTAAACTCCACAAGTTAAAGCAGACATAATGGCATAGTCTTAGTGGTGGTCATTACTGGCCTCAGTCCCATATCCGCAGGAGTCATCCAACAGTCTCCAAAGTAATTGGTCATCACAGACCAGACAAAAACCACCATGTTACTACTTTATACAGAAGTTAAATATGTGAAGTGGTGATAAGTCTGACTGCTAGGATCACACCACTGGGACAACTACCAATGCTCAGAACAATGGTCTTAAAAGGCCACATGGATGGAGCAAAGGTGTGCAAGTGGGACCATTAATCCCTTCACTTCCCTGGAGTTAGTGCACAGTCATCAGTTCTAGATAGAACACCTCTTCTCTAATCAGAGGACTGAGGGACCTTTGTTTTGAGGATCAGTGGTCCCAAGGATTTTTAGATAGTCAAATTATAAGTGAGCAAATAAAATTCAAAAAACCCCTGGCTCAGCAGCCACTTCAGTAGTTTTTGACTAGTGGACAGAAATGCTGCAAACTGAGTTACCAGCAGGATCCCCAATGCCTCCTATGGTTTATAGGCCTGGTGCAACATCATTGTTACAGTTATGCACACATGTTGTGCCAACCTACTAGTCTGAAGAACCATCTGTTCACAGGACATCCAGTAGGCAAAAACTACCAACATGGCTGCTGGTTAACCCTTTTAATTTGAAAAGCACTTACCACTCCAGTAATCTTCAGCCATTGGGTATTAATGCTTCTACTGGCACAGCTGAAAATAAAGGTCAGATAATATTAGTCATTGGATAGGGTGAAAGATTAAATAAAGTTATCAGTGATGTTATCGAACAGTCAGACAATGCTTTGTAGGTAGGTCGAGTGACAGCTTCAGGCACCAGATTTAGACCCAACCTGTCAAAGCCCCACCGTTTTTCTTGCATGTCGTTGGAAAAGCTGCTGCTACATGCTAGCTGCAGCCCTCGGTAAACATGCGTCAGTCAACAAAAGCAATCATTATGCCCAGACAGCTCCAATATGTGTCAACCTAAGTAGTGGCTACATTACTGCAACTTAACATATCCAGACTAGTAGACCTCAGATCAGCAGGGAGCTTCCAAGGGTGAAAATATCTAAACTTTTACAAGCACTGATCAGTAGGGGCCAAGGTCCTAATAGCCCCTTCAGAGGAGTGTATTTAGGAATGCTCATTGCAGAATGCCATCTAGATATGTTATCACCCAGTTAACAAGCAAAACCGTTAGGTGCAATCATTTTTATGCACACGTAAAGTTGTCATAATCAACAGCACTTGCCCCATGTAGAGGCGATTTATAATGATCAGAAGTGTTGGTTACACCCAAGATCTCAAGTCATGGCAATGCAAGTCTATGAAGGGAAGATCATTTCTATTGAGACAAAGCAGTTACCTTTAAAGGGCGGCTTCATTTCCACAGGGACCTTCATCTAAAAAAAAAAAAAAAAAAGTAAGATACCAAGTACAAGGTTACACTAAGTATAGGACGGATAAGTAAATCCTTGTCATGCATTGTCCATCACTAAGGGATCAGACTTTACTAGTATACATTCTGCAGCCTGAACCTCCAGCAGAGGCCAGTGCTGATGACCTTAGTGTCAGCAGGTGGTGTGCACGTGGTCTACGCTGCCAGGCCATGTAGTGTGACTTACAGAGTGCCAGTCACCCACCAGATCTAAGGATGCCACCAATAGGCATGGTTCACTATACCAGTCAGTGTGACTGGCACTTTACTACAGAGCCGAGCACGCTGGCGCCCTCAGATGGCTCTATGGAGGAAGTGCAGGAGTCCATTCTCACCCCGAGCGGCCCATGTAAGCTCCTGTATGCGCCTACAGTGACAGGCCGCAGCCGCCATTACTGAAGACTTCAGATTAAAAATAAAAACCTTGTATTTCCCGCCATAGAGCAGAGCAGGAGGCGCCCTTCAGCTGCACTAGCTAGCAGATGACGTTACCGGCCGCCGGTACCGTGCACTAGCTGCGTTTCTATGGCCGGTATCGCACTCACTGCCGCAGTCTGTCCTGCACTCGGGCAGACGGTACCGCACCGAGCACGCACAACAGCTGTATTCCCCCATAATGTTGCCATCACCGGCACAGAAGCCAGAACAGCGACCGTCGGAAGGAAACGTTCATGTCGGCCTCTGTTTGACCGTGTTAGACACATGAAGTTCTAACCCAGCTTCGATCAGGGCCTGCACGCTGATGAAAGCCGGCTACTCCTCACCTGGTCACCTCCATGTAAAGCGGTGTGGAGACCCCGCGACAGGCAGCGCCATTGTGCATGTGTGGCAGGCCTGGCCTTCCGGACACCCGATCCCGCCAACCATCATGCCAAACCGCACGGCAGAAAGAGAGCGAGAAGAGCGCGCGTCCGCCTTATATAGGGCTCTGGCTGCCATACCGGCCCCTCTGATTGGTGGGGACTAAAAGGGCAGTGCTTGGGATATAGCATCAGAAAGCGCAATGCTCGATGGGATGTGTAGTTCTAGGTAATTCGCGGGTAAATCCT
The DNA here is from genome assembly GCF_046119375.1 of Phyllobates terribilis. Lineage (NCBI taxonomy): Eukaryota > Metazoa > Chordata > Amphibia > Anura > Dendrobatidae > Phyllobates > Phyllobates terribilis. The sequence goes on from NW_027362762.1 coordinate 475,104,305, forward strand.
TGTACATTATCCTGGTGGTGATGCATGTGTCTCACAAGGAGTAATGGCTGTGGTGACAGTCTAGTTGGTGTTTTGGGGTGCACTTTTTTATGACATTTTTCGAGTAGAAGACACTTCAACAATCGCCTCTGAAGTTTTAGTCTATTCCTCAGGGTGTGTGCACACGATCAGGAGCCGCTGCGGGTTACAAGCTTGAGTGTTTATGCAGCGTGGAGATGTTACAGCATAATGGATGGGATTTGTAGAAATCCCATGTCCACTATGCGTCTCTGTGCACCTGCGGATCACCCGCGGACATGTGACCCCTTTCCAGACCCCACCATGTCAGTTTCTCTTGCGGCTCTGCATGTGGCCATTCCCCATTGACCTCTATGAGGAAAGTCTGCACATGAAAAAAATGGCGCTTGCTATATGCATAAAATAAGGATGGAAGCCGCGTGGCTATTCCACTGTGTCGGGACCGCAGGCGGCTCCGGACAGTGTGCACATACCCTTAGCGGGGTTTTCTGCCTTTTTACCTGCGTTTTCTGAGTATGTTTTGATTCTATCAAGCAATACAGAGAACGCTGGCATATTTGTGGCAGAAATGTAAAAAACAAAGACTGACATCTTCCTAGTTTCTTCTTAGGCTATGTGCGCACCATGCTTACCAGCCTGCGCCCGCGACGCTGCGGAACAACCATGCGGCTTCCGCCCTCATTATGCAAATGAGCGGCGCCATTTTTTTTTTTCCACCTGCGGACTTTCCTTTAAAGAAGTTGTCCGGTACTTTTTTAAAGTTTCCCAATGTGTTCAGCATGTGGGCTTAAGTATCTCTGTAAATACCTTCCCTTGCTGATAATGCCTGTGAGTGGCGCTATCGGTGGCCGCTCACAGGCATCACGTGATCCCCAGCTACAGCTGCCTCTGACATCTGCTGAAGTCATGACAAGTCCAGGCTGCAGCCGAGGGTCCCTCTTCCGCGTGCCACCAGTGGCTGCTGGGTTGTGGGCGGTGTTACCCCCCGCGTCACACCCAGCATCCACCGCGCGCTCTGCCTCTCCCCATTCATTAGGAAAGCACGCGGTGGATGCTCGGTGTGACGCAGGGAATAACCCCACCCACAACCCAGCAGCCGCCGCGGGGACCCCAGCGCTGAGTCACGCCTCACTTGTCATGACGTCAGTGCGGTGTCACGTGATGCCTGTGAGCAGCCACCGATAGCGCCACTCACAGGCATGATCTGGAACACAAGGTATTTACAAATATACTTATGCCCACATGCTGAATACATTGGGCAATTTAAAAAAAAGTACCAGACAACTTCTTTAAGTCTATGAGGAAAGTCCACCTGTGGACCCGCCGGAGAAATTGACATGCTGCAAATCTGAAAGACGCCCCGCATTTGAGTTTCGGCGGATGATCCGCAGACACATAGTGGACATGGGATTCCTACAAATCCCATCCACTATGCTGTAACATCTGGACGCTGCGGTTTTGACTCTGCATAAACACACGGCATCAAACCTGCTGCAAATCCTGATCGTGTGCACATACCCTAAGGCTATGAGGAGCTTTTGGAGAAACTCTTGAATTCCCCTTCAAAAACTTGGAGTTTCTGCTCATTTTCCGCAACTAAAACTAAGCAAAAAAAAAACAAACCTATGTGCATATACTCTTATTTAGCAATTTCTTCTTTGCAAAACTAATAATGATCAAAATGTATAATAATGAAATACAATGCAGTGAGGTCAATACTCTTGAAAGCAGCTGCAAAATGTAAATTCCTGGCTCAAAAATGGGGATCATTGTGGGTATGCAAAGGTGTTATTTAAAACGGTAAATAACTTAAAGCACCACGCCAGCATTTTTTTTGTATTGCACCGCTGGAGTGGTGCTTTAAATAAGTCCCCTGCCCCCCATCTTATACTCACCTTCTGGCGTTTTCACCGCCGCTTCTATCGGTCTCCAGCAAAAAGTGACCTGGCGTTTCATGGAGTGTGCTGGAGGTCACTTTTCAATACAAGTCTGTGAGAGTCTCGATCTGGCCTTTTTCTGGCTCTCATAGATTTGCATTGCCCCCTTGTGACGTAGCTTCTGACTTCCGGCCAGTCAGAAGCTGCGCTCACAAGATGGCACCACAGGACTGGACTGGCACCGAAAAAACTGTGAAGATGCTGGAGGATGAATTTATGGCAGGGGGATTAGATTTAAAGCGCCACTCCAGTGCTTCCACATAACTCACATTGCCAACATACTGAGAGGGATGCCCCACATCAAATTCACTTCAGTTTTGCCTAAGCAAGATCTGAGTACCAAAACTGGCATCAAACTTGGCAGACAGGCAATTTTTATTGATTTACATAAGTAACTGGTTTATTCAAAGGTTACATGTGTTTGGGCCACTGATCTCTCACTGTAGTTGTACAGAGACAGATGATCCACTTTAGACTCCATTCACCCAAGGCTGGCCCAAACAGGTTCTGAGCACAATAACTGGCACCAAAACGTGCAAACGACCAATTTTAGGGATTTGAATAAACGGGTTTATAAAAGGTTAAATGACATAGGTTCACCAAATTCACATTGCCAACACACAGATAGGGATACCACGCTTCAGATTCTGCTCACTCCTGGCAGGTCTAGTAAAGATTTTTGGAATAACTTGCACCAGAGTGGGCAAATAACCACTCGTTACTTTTTTGAATAAGTAAATAATGTTGTAAATGTAAAAAGAAAAGGTAACAGCTAATGATGACTGAGCACTAAAATGCTTGGTGCTCGAATCAAGCAGGTCAGACGCTCTGACGGGCTCGATTCGAGTAATGAGTATAATGGAAGTCAATGGGAAACAAGCATTTTTCTGAAAGACCCTAACAGGAGGGCAGCGGGGGCACGAAAATCTCTGAAATGGATGAAAACAGCACTCAAATGGAATGGGAACAGCACGGGGAAGATGCCTGGACACATCTGACTCCCAGGTTGCTGCTGGGAACAATGTTTTCAGGGCATTACTCCACTTTTACGGACTGACAATAAAACACACATACGAAGATAAAATGGATTTACAGGAAAAAATGTTGGGAAACATGCATTCCTGTATAATGACTTGAATGTAAGGCAAATTAAAAAAGAGAAGGAAAAAAACTGCCTCCTAGTGATGAGCGAGCATGCTCGGGTGTTTTCCGAGTATCTTCAGCATGCTCGGGTGTTATGTTTGAGTCACACCATGCACATGATTTGCGACTGTTTGACAGCTTTAATACATGTGAGGAATGCCTAATACATGTGAGGAATGCTTGTTTCTTAGGCATTCCTCGCATGTACAAGGAAACCGAGAAACAAAACATGTGCTGGGACCAAAAGTATTCATACAAAAAAATGATAAAACAAATGATCTTTATTAAACACAGAAATTAAAAGTTCCTAAAAAAATACATAAGAAACATTTCAAGATACAGACACAAAGAACTGGTGGGTGAGCGCTGTGGGAGGCCCTGATCATAAAAATCTATATGGGAGTGTAAGTATATCAACTCCACAAATCACATTTGTACACAATATAATATATAAGTAAAGGTGGACATATAATTGTGGATAGGTCCAAAGATACCCCAATTCCACAGGTCACTCATATAACTAGGGTAATAAAACAACCCACAGCTAGGTATAGTAAATATCATTACAAGAAGCATTTGTGAAACGTGCGTTGGGTGTTGGTAGGTGAGTATGGTTATGTATAGCACTGTGTAATGATATTAGACATTGGTGATATATTCCTCACATGTAATAAAGCTGTCAAACAGTCGCAAATCATTAGCATGGAGTGACTAAAACATAACACCCGAGCATGCTCGCCGAAAGGGTTACCAGAACATACTCGCTCATCACTACTGCTTCCTCCACCCCTTAGGCTATGTTCACACATAGCGTTTTTGTACTTTCTCATTGTTTTCAATGATGAAAACAAGGTGCAAAAGCGCTGAAAGAATTGACATGCTGCTTCTTTCAAAATGCAACAGTATTCCATTTCAGTCAGGAAAAAAAAGCAATCGTGTGCATGAGAGTTCTGAAATCTCATAGCTTTTGCTGTTTCTATAAAAAGCAGCTTTAATTTGCATAAAACTAATGAAAAACCGCTACAAAATAATACAGAAAACAATATAAAAATGCAACGTGTGAACATAGCCTTAATAGCCTTGCCATCTCTGAACGTATTTCCCAGTCGCCTATGACTACAGTAGATTACATAGTTGAGGGGGAAATAAAACTACACCCACCGGTACATGTAATTTTCGCATTTTACTACCTTATCTGGGCATGTTGTGTGTGACATGGTCAGACAAATCCTGTTTAATTTATGAAGGAGGGACTCTGAAACTCACAAAGCCAATGCAGACAATGCAAGAAATGTCAAAAATTAGAAGGAAGAGGGACTCCGATACACCCTGTATTACACATAAAGGAGGGCCTCATCCACATTCTGTTAAAATTGTTAGTTAGTGGGACTCCTAGACTCATAAAGCTTATGCACTCAGTGCAAGGGCTGTCAAAAATTAGAACAAGGGACTGCAATACACCCTGGAAGACACATAGAGGAGGGCCTCAGAATACATTTTTTTCCATTTTTAAGGAGTGGGACTCCTAGACTGGTAAAGCTTATGCACTAAGTGCAAGAGCTCAAAAACATTTACCCCACGGGTATACATACACACATATATATATATATATATATATATATATATATATATATATATATATATATATATATATATACTGTATATATAGTACAGACCAAAAGTTTGGACACACCTTCTCATTTCAAGATTTTTCTGTATTTTCATGACTTTGAAAATTGTACATTCACACTGAAGGCATCAAAACTATGAATTAACACATGTGGAATTATATACTTAACAAAAAAGTGTGAAACAACTGAAAATATGTCTTATATTCTAGGTTCTTCAAAGTAGCCACCTTTTGCTTTGATGACTGCTTTGCTCACTCTTGGCATTCTCTTGATGAGCTTCAAGAGGTAGTCACCGGAAATGGTTTTCACTTCACAGGTGTGCCCTGTCAGGTTTAATAAGTGGGATTTCTTGCCTTATAAATGGGGTTGGGACCATCAGTTGTGTTGTGCAGAAGTAAGGTGGATACACAGCTGATAGTCCTACTGAATAGACTGTTAGAATTTGTATTATGGCAAGAAAAAAGCAGCTAAGTAAAGAAAAACGAGTGGCCATCATTACTTTAAGAACTGAAGGTCAGTCAGTCCGAAAAATTGGGCTAACTTTGAAAGTGTCCCCAAGTGCCGTTGCAAAAACCATCAAGCGCTACAAAGAAACTGGCTCACATGAGGACCGCCCCAGGAAAGGAAGACCAAGAGTCACCTCTGCTTCTGAGGATAAGTTTATCCCAGTCACCAGCCTCAGAAATCGCAGGTTAACAGCAGCTCAGATTAGAGACCAGGTCAATGCCACACAGAGTTCTAGCAGCAGACACATCTCTACAACAACTGTTAAGAGGAGACTTTGTGCAGCAGGCCTTCATGGTAAAATAGCTGCTAGGAAACCACTGCTAAGGACAGGCAACAAGCAGAAGAGACTTGTTTGGGCTAAAGAACACAAGGAATGGACATTAGACCAGTGGAAATCTGTGCTTCCGTCTGATGAGTTCAAATTTGAGATCTTTGGTTCCAACCACCGTGTCTTTGTGCGACGCAGAAAAGGTGAACGGATGGAATCTACATGCCTGGTTCCCACCGTGAAGCATGGAGAAGGAGGTGTGATGGTGTGGGGGTGCTTTGCTGGTGACACTGTTGGGGATTTATTCAAAATTGAAGGCATACTGAACCAGCATGGCTACCACAGCATCTTGCAGCGGCATGCTATTCCATCCGGTTTGCGTTTAGTTGGACCATCATTTATTTTTCAACAGGACAATGACCCCAAACATACCTCCAGGCTGTGTAAGGGCTATTTGACCAAGAAAGAGAGTGAAGGGGTGCTACGCCAGATGACCTGGCCTCCACAGTCACCAGACCTGAACCCAATCGAGATGGTTTGGGGTGAGCTGGACCGCAGAGTGAAGGCAAAAGGGCCAACATGTGCTAAACATCTCTGGGAACTCCTTCAAGATTGTTGGAAGACCATTTCCGGTGACTACCTCTTGAAGCTCATCGAGAGAATGCCAAGAGTGTGCAAAGCAGTCATCAAAGCAAAAGGTGCTTACTTTGAAGAACCTAGAATATAAGACATATTTTCAGTTGTTTCACACTTTTTTCTTAAGTATATAATTCCACACTGTTCTACACTGTTTTCGGGGTAGAATGTGCCGAGCATCGCGTCACCAAGTCTTATATAAACTTGATGCAATGTGGCTGGTCAATCACAGTAATGCCAGTTGCCAACATGGCTACGGCATTACCGTGATTGGCAGGCAATACCCACATGTTTAGTGGCTGAAAAAAAACTGAGAAACATGCAGGGTGGGAACTCGAGCATGTGCACGAGCATCAGCGATACTCGATAAGAGTACCGAGCGTGCCTGAGCACCCTGATGCCTCGACTGAGTATCCAACATTGGCGAGCACACTCACCCATCACTAGTAACAACCTATAAAGTACAGGGATTACATACCTTAACCCCTTATGTCCTTAATGACCAAGCCAAATTTTACACTTCTGACCAGTTATACTAGTTATTACTGTGAAACGTTTCAACAGATCCCACTGATTCTGATTGTTTTTTCGTGACAAAAACAGCAGAATCTCCCCACAAGTGACCCCATTTTAGAAAATAGACCCCTCAAGGAATTCATCTAGGGGTTTACTGAGCATTTTTAGCCTACAGGTGATTCACAATACTTTATAACTTCTAGATATGAGAACAAAAAATGTAATTTTTTTACATTAAAATACTGTTTTAGCACCAAATTTATAATTTACACGAGGGGTAATAGGAGAAAATGGACCCCATAATTTGTTATGCAATTTTTACCGAACACAGTGATACCCCATATGTGGTTGTACACTACTGTTTGAGCACCCGGCACGGATCGGATGGGAAGGAGCGCTACTTGGCTTTTAGAACGCAGATTTCGTTTGAATAGATTGTGGGCTTCATTAGCTGAGCCCCTGAGGTGCCAGAACAGCAGAAACCCCCCTGGTTATCCCCATATTGGAAACTTCGCTGCCTAAGGAATTCATCTAGGGGTGTAGTGAGTATTTTGAACCCATAGGTGTCTAACAGAATTTTATAACATTGAGACGTGAAAATTACATTTTTGTGATATTAAAGTCATTTTTGTATTTGCTGCAAACTTGTCAGGTACACAAGGGTTAATAGGTGAAATTAGACCCCATAATTTATTGTGCAATTTCTTCCAAATGCTGCGATGCTCCATATGTCATCAGAAATTACTGTTACGCCACACGTCAGGGCTGAGAAGGATGGAGCGTTATTTGGGTTTTTGAGCACAGATTTGGTAGAATAGTTTGTGGGCGACGTGGGTGGAGCCCCAAAGGTGCCAGAACAGCAGAAAAACCCCAAAAGTGATCCTATTGTAGAAATTACACCTCTCAATAAATTCATCTATGGCTGCAGTGACTATTTTGTAACATCCACACCAGGCTTTTTTTCTGGAGAATTTCAAATATGAGAGTTTAGTGCCCATACATTGTGCCCCCATATATTGTAGCGCCCCCATACATTGTCCCCAGCTTGTACATCTGGAGACAACCCGTAAATTGTTAAGTTCTCTCTCCCCACTACAATAATGCCAAACATGTGGCCGCTTACTGCGGTTTAGACACAGTGGGGCTTAGAAGCAGGGGGCATTTGGATTTGAGAGCGCTGGATTTTAGTTGAGGGGGTGGGAGCCATGTTGCTTTTCCAGAGTCTTTGTTCTACCAGTAACATGGGACTCCCTATAGTTTCAGTAACTGATGACGGACCTGAGAGGGGGCTGGTTTTGTGCGGGATAAATTAGAGTTTTTATTGGTAATATTTTGGGGTACATAATAATTTTCGAGCGCTTCCAGAATAAGGCTGTTATCACCTTCTTGTGTTCTATGCTGAGTACTTAAGTTGGGGTTTCCATGTAAATCACACAAAAATACGATTCAGACGAAACCCCCAACGGAACCACCTACCATAATGAGGCAGATGGAGACACTCCATACTCAGTGCTCCAGTGGAATCCATCTTTTTAGGCGTGCACTGATCTGTGGTCGCCCACATTTGTGCACTAAAAAGACACCTAAAATGATGGGACCAGTCCAAAGTGACTCCATCTACCTCATAAGTGAGTGATTCCATCGGGGGTTTTGTCTGAATCATGTTTTTGGGGAATTTAACCACAAAGTAAACACTCAGCAGAGAGCGCAGGATAAATGTGAGCCGAGCCTTGTTCTGATTTTTGGGAGGTAGAATGAACAAATAGACAGCAGTACAAGAATAGTCCTTATTTTTAATTTTGTTTGGTTCACTGTGAGGTATAAGTGATAAATGGATTTATCACTTTGGGTCGATGTAATTACAGTGATACCAGATTTATATGTTTTTTTTTAGGTTTTGCTGCTATCACACAGTAAAAATGCTTGTTTATAGAAGTATTTTTTTTCATTGCCATATTTTGAGATCTGAAACTTTTTTATTTTTGGCGAACAGCGCTGTATGAGGGCTTATTGTTTGCAGGACGAGTTGCAGGCTTTTTTGGTACCATTTTTGGACACATAATTTTTGATCGCTTTTTATTCAGATATTTCAGACACAGAATGAACAAAAACCAGCAATTCAGTTATTGTTTTTATTTTTTGCGCTGTTCAAAAGTGATAAGACAGATTTGTCCATCGGGTCGGTATGATTACAGCGATACCAGATTTATATATTTTTTTTATGCTTTGCTATTTTTACAGGCTAAAAACAATATTTTACAAAAATGAATTTGTTTTTGCATCGTCATATTCTGAGAGTTGTAACTTTTAAATTTTTTTTTGCCGAATGAGTCATATTAGGGCTTGTTTTTTGCGGGACGGTTTGGCATTTTTATTTTTACAATTTTCAGTATGATGAAAAAGCTTCATTTTTGGCGTTATTTTTTACGATTTTTGCCATACGGAATAAATAATGTGCCAGTTTTATAGAGCTTGTTGTTCCGGATGCGGTGATACCAATTATGTGTACTTTTTTTGGTTATTTTTGTTTTATTGTTTTATCACAAACGCTGCATTTGGTGTAGCGAAACGGATTTTAATGATTTGTGTGCACTTTTTTTTTTTTTTTACGTGTTTTATTTCACTTTTTTTTTACTTTTTCACTAAGTCCCACTGTGGGACATGTATAATTTTTATTTTGATTGCTGGTCTCATACACTGCAGTACTCGTGTACTGCAGTGCATGAGCGCAGTCAGTGAGTCACTGATTCAGCCTGTGAGACTCAGCTTATGGCCACGGCCCCACTATCAGTATTTAGTCAGTATTCGGTCAGTATTTTTTCTCAGGAGTGGGAGCCAAAATCAGGTGAGGAACAATCAGAGAAAAGGTATAATAGAAACAAGTCACCCATTCTGCATTTATCACCCACTCCTGGTTTTGGCTCCCACTCCTGAGAAAAAATACTGACCGAATACTGACCAAATACTGATAGTGGGGCAGGGGCCTATTGCTAGATCTCACAGGCCACCGTACCCTGAGGTCATCACATGACCTCAGGGTACCATGGTAACCATTGGGACCCGCTATTCTCATTCTCACATAGTTCTCCATACAGTATGGGCCCTGCATTGCCTTCCATACAGTATAATGGCCCCACATATTGCTCCATACAGTATAATGGGCCCCACATAGTGCTCCATACAGTATAATGGCCCCACATAGTGCTCAATACAGTGTAATGGCCCCACATAATGCTCCATACAGTATAATGCGCCCCCACATCGTACTCCATTCAGTATAATTATTATTATTAATTATTATAGCGCCATTTATTCCATGGTGCTTTACATGTGAAAAAGGGGAATACGTAGCAAAAAACAATTACAATAATCTTGAACAAAAACGAGTCACCGACTGGTACAGGAGGAGAGAGGACCCTGCCCACCAGGGCTCACAATCTACAAGGGATGGGTGAGGATACAGTAGGTGGGGGTAGAGCTGGTCGTGCAGAGATATGGTGGAATGAGGGTTAATGCAAGTTGCAGGCTTGTTGGAAGAAGTAGGCCTTCAGGTTCCTTTTGAAAGTTTCCACGGTAGACGAGAGTCTCATATGTTGAGGTAGAGAGTTCCAGAGTACAGGTGATGCACGGGAGAAATCGTATGCGATTGTGGGAAGAGAAAATAAGAGGGGAGTAGAGAAGGAGGTCTTGTGAGGATTGGAGGTTGCTTGCAGGTAAGTACTGGGAGACTAGGTCACAGATGTATGGAGGAAACAGGTTGTGGATGGATTTGCCCAGGTTGTGGGCTCCTGCTAGGACCTGGCTATAGATAATCCTGAACAAGAAGTAACCTGCTCCAATTGACTGCAGAGTACTAAAGTGGGCATATACTCCTTGTCATCCCCTCCACTTTGACCATCTATTCCAATGTTTCCCAAACTCCAGTCCTCGCGACCCCAACAGGTCATGTTCTCAGGATTTCCTTGGTATTACACAGGTGATGGAAGTATCATCAAGGCATCAGGAATGCTCTCACTTGTGCAACACTATGGAAATCTTGAAAACATGACCCGTGGGGGCCGTGAGGACTGGAGTTTGGGAAACACTGATCTATTCTTTCACTGTATGACCCAATACTGCAAAACTTGGGCTCACCCACTTGGAGCTCTTTTCAATTTCTTTTTTTTTTTTTTTAAATAAACTGTATTACCTATCACAAGAGGGGTGGCTATGTCGTCACTGCTGACCCTATGTCTTGGTAACTTCTGAGTGTGTCGTCCTTCCTTAATCCCCATGATTCCCTATATTTTTGAGGAATGAGAGGGGGCACGCAACTGGACCCCTCCAGACTCACCATCAGATTCCGTGGAGGAACAAGACCAGGCACCCCTAGAGGAACAGATGGAGGTTGAAAAGATTCTGAAACAGGTATCCAATAAACTCCTATTCGCTATAGCATCTAGTACTGCCTCCCTGACTGGGAAACTGGAAGAAGTCAAAATTGATGTTGGCCTACACCATATGCAAAAGCTGAGATCAAGGTTGTCTGAGGTGGAGGATTGGGTATTGGCTCGGGATGACCTCACAGCAGGGATGTCTAATGCTACAGGAGACCTCAGAGAGATCAGCGCTCTATCGTCAAAAAGCAGATGACTTGGAGAATCGACTCCGCTAAAACAATCTCCGCATTATTCGACTTCCTGAAAGAGCAGAGGGACAGCGCCCTGGCGAACTTGTTGAGAAATGGCTCAAAGAATTTTTTCCTGATGCACCCTTCTCCTTGGTCTTTACTGTGGAACATGCTCATTGGGTGCTCGCCAAACCACCTCCTACGGTGGGCAGCCCCCAGACCACTCTTGAACAGACTCCTAAATTGTCGTGACCGAGATACAGTACTCCGCATGGCTAGACGTAAACAAGAAATCCAGTTTGACAACGTCAGTTTCCATCTTCACGGACTTTTCCGCCGGATTGCAGAACCAATCAACATCAAATGCCTCCTGCGAGATCTCCAGATACCATATTGTGGTTGACAGAACGGGTCCATTTCTTTACCACCCCTACCGAGGCTGATGATTGGCTGACCAATTGACAGAAGGTGATACGCCAGAATCCAGCAAAGATAACTACAGTATATTTTCTGGTTTACTACGTTGATTTTTTTAAAGTAATTCTGATGGATTACCTAGATTCAAGTTCTCCCCAACCCATTTACTCTGTCTAGGAAAGACAGACTTTACTCTTAAACATTTCTGGCAGGATATACAATCCATGCGGTGACGGCTACGATGCATCCGTATAGACTCCTCTAATGTGTGTGCCACAAGTACAGGACCTTTGAATTTGATTCATGAGTTTTGGTTCAACTACTTTGTTCTATGACTCCAGTTGAGCCTGACATGTTTAATGTTGTATATGTCTCTTGCATTGATGATTGCTCTGCATACACTATGTTTTGAATTATTGTCTATTACTATTGTGAAATGGTTTAACATCATGTACATGGGCAGTGTGGGTCCTTGGCCTTCTTTTAAAAGAAGACACATCGAGCTGTATTCCCTTCAGTTGGTTTATAATGGCTAATATACGTTTCTTATTGTGGAACGTAGGGGGCTTGGGAACACCCAGGCACAGGGTTCAAGTGTTTTCTTTCCTCCGTAAATATAACCCCCAGGTGGTGTGCCTCCAGGAGACCCACATGACCACAAACATAAGTAGTCTCTTGCTGAACACCTATTTGAGGGGATGTTTGAGATCTACCACCTCCTACTTTAAAAAATCTTAGGAGGAGGAGGAGTTAGCCTCACAATGTAGGTCACAGGAGGCTGCTTTTGTGACTCAGCAAAATAAACACAGCTGACTTCAGACTGGTAGACAATACCTACAACTATTAAAAGACAAAGCTTATAGACATCTATTCTTTACCTGACAGTCCTTTTTGAGCTTGGCTATCAGACTGGGCATCTGCTAGCCCGTATAGTTAACCTTAATACTGCCTCTCCTCCAGTCCTTCGGGTTAATGATCCTGGGAGGCAGGTGGTGTCTGATTCTCATGAGATTCTGTCTCTGTTTTCTGATTTCTACCAGGATCTTAACTCCACTCGGGCTGATTACCCGGAGGAGACTCTACAGGAATATGTGGATGGTATAAATCTCACGATCCTCGGAGAGGAGAGTGATGAGGTCTTAGAGACTTCTACAGTATTACTAAAGAAGAGAAAATGGAAGCGGTCAGAGATATCGCGTAGGGGAAATGTCTCCGGATCCAGATGTTTTCCTTCTGGAAGTCTATCTACAATGTTTGGACCAACTGGCTACTCATCTTCTTAAAGTATATAATTCTTCACTGGAACAAGGCATTCTATCTGAATCTTTCTACAATGCCAAGATCGCGGTAATACTAAAACCAGATAAGCCTCCTGAAGATTTTGCATCATATGGACCCATATCCGTATTAAATTAAGATTATAAAATATTGACCAAAATTCTAGTGAATAGACTAAATAAAGTAATTCACAAAATTATTCACCCAGACCACTGTGGATTTATTCTAGGTTGATTTACATCCGCTGATACATAGAGTGCAGGTAAATGCGCAGTTAGATTGGAAAGGACAGGAAGATTGGGCCTTGGCTTTTCTGGATGCTGCTAAGCCTTAGCACCTAAGTCATTTGATTCAGTCGAGTGGGCCTACCTTGAGAAGGCCCTTCGATGATTTGGCTTTGGACCAGGCTCCAGAAGATGGATTTCAGTTTTGTAGCAATGTCCAAAAGCCAAGGTCCTGATTAATGGCTTTATGTCCTCATTAATCCCCTTGGAGAGGGGAACCAGACAGGGGTGAACTCTGTCCCCCCTTTTGTTTGCCAATGCCATGGAACCACTAGCTGTCAGGATCTGTCAAACTGCAAGGGATCTAAGTGGGTTCCAGCGAGGGCCGCTTTGGATTATATGCGGATGATTTAATCCTGCTTATGGCCAGTCCAAGAGTTATACTGCCTTTGGTAATGGCTCTGATTGAATTTAGCCAGTTCTCCATTCTAAAAATAAACTAGAAGAAATCCATGTTGTTACCCCTAAACTCTATGGGATGGAAAGTAGGGGATGAATTCTGCAGGCTACGTATAGTATCCCACTATAAATATCTCAGTATACACAAAGCAAGAAATCATATGCAACTCCGTGATTTAAATATATCCCCTCTTTTGTAATACCTGCAGGAGAAAATTAGAATATGGGGTGCCCTCGCTCTCTCAGTAGATATGAGTCTCATTGTAATTAAAATAATAGTCCTCGTACATGTTCTGGAACATTCAGCCTCCATAGTCCCACAAAAGGTCTTTGTCTTGGTCAGCTCCCATTTGGCATCCTTCATATGGAGCTCAAACAACACACTGAAACTGACCACTTTTCAGAGACCCAGGGTTGAGGCAGGTGTGGCACTCCCGGACTTCTTTTTATACTTAGATGGCCAACTTTGCTTTCTACCACACTGGATAGCAGAAAATCATTTGCCTAAAGCCACGGCCCCACTATCAATATTTGGTCAGTATTTTTTCTCAGGAATGGGAGCCAAAACCAGGTGAGGAACAATCAGAGAAAAGGTATAACAGAAACAAGTCACCAATTCTGCATTTATCACCCACTCCTGGTTTTGGCTCCCACTCCTGAGAAAAAATACTGACCGAATACTGACCAGATATTGATAATAGGGCCGTGGCCTTATTCTGAACACCACCTTGCGCACTGTTTGAGTCTTCAGAGACTATGGGGGGTCTTGGAAGCACCCAAGCAATACTCATGCTCTTTCTTGACAATTCACAGACTTGCAGTTCAAGTGTGGAGAAACACCAAAAAGATTTTTCAATTCAAGGACACAGCTGAGTTCCCCTTATGGCATAACAGTGCTCTTGCTGAATTGCTACATTTCCAAAATGTTCAGTTTTGGTAGAACTTAGGAGTCAAGACACTGGCACAGGTAAATAACCAAGGTGTTCTTGTTTCTTTTGATCAATGTCAACAGCTCTATCAAGCCCCCTAACATGCTTTCTTAAAGTAAGCCAATGAAAAAGAGCTGACTGGATTCAATGTTAGGACACACGTCCAAATGCTCCAAAGAACACACTTGGAAATCAACAGCCAGGATAAAAATAGGCAGCGTCCAATCCAGGACATTCAATCAAAGAGTAAAGTTTTATTCTGCCATCAATAGATGCAAATACAACGTTTCAACCTATTACAGGTCTTTATCAAGTACATACAATAGAGTTTAGGGTGGTTTGTTCACATACAAACACCAATCACCATGCAGACCCAACCCCTTAATATAAAATACATCAAATACATAATAATACATAATTTTCAATACAAAACACAGAATCTCAGTTCTTTATAAAGGCAGTATCAACATCAAATATAGATAGAAAATCTACATATATAATAGTTGAAACCAAAAGTTAAAACCAAAATAATCACCAATCAAGTGGAAGCATCTGCGTTGTTATAGTCATGGCATACCAAAGACATTTAAACTTGCATATCTAGTGTAGAACCTCACCTAGACCAATCACATATCTAGTGGGAAAATGCGCCAAAGGTCCTGAACAGAATAACGGCGTCATGTGACTGGAGGTGTGTCCACACCACTCCAATCAAATGACTGTATTATAGAAGTCACGGCAACTAGCACAGTGCCGAAGTCATGTGTTGCCTTGCGCGCCCTCCACCCAATGTGGGTGACTAGCAGGCAAACATCATCAGAGAAGCGGTCACATCACCGCAACTCAGGTGACGTGCGAGCATACCACCGTGACTGCGCGAAAGGCGCATATCGCAACCAGTGAGTGTAACCATGACGCCCAGAGAGCGGATACATGACCATTACCCCCGTAACAATGGACAGCATATACACCCACAAGGCCAGCCAATCCTGGCTAAGGCCTCATCACCATAGCAATGGAGGCATAACAAAGACTATATTTAACTAGAGGAAAAAAAACAATAGTAGTGAAAAAAAAAGGAAGAGTGGAGGGGGAAAACGAGGAAGACACAATCAAAGCAGACCCAATGTTCAACACATGTGACATATTGTCTATGTCCTTGATGAATATATATAAAAAAAAAACTATAAATAAAACTAGAACAAAGATAAAGTTAAAAACACACACTGACAATATATACAAAGAGGGATCAGAGCAAGCGATTATGCAAAGTGAACTCAATATTCAGACCCCCTAGGCTGAAGGCTTTCTAATTCATATCCACCTCAGCTCTTTCTTTTTTAAGAGTTTAAGTCTGTGCCCAGCTCTCCTCTGCATAGGAACGCTATCTATAACTCTAAACCTAAATTGATTCACCAAGAGCCTATTGTCTACTAAATGTTTCGGCACCACCAAATCAATGAGGCCGGTCCTAATGGTACTGTTATGTTTGGAGCTACGAGCCTGTATCTCCATTGTCGTCTCCCCTACATACAGTAGTGTTCAAAATAATAGCAGTGTGTTCAAAAACATGAGTTAAACACAAAATCTTTATACTAGCTTTTATTTCCATGCATTGGGGACATTGCACACTGTTTTCTCATTTAACCCCTTCCCGACCCGTGTCACACCGTATGTGACATGGAAAACAGTTCGTTCCCGACCCATGTCACAGCGTCTGTGACATGGAGGGAAAGACCCCCTGCAGCGCCTGCGAGCGGGGTCGCTCAGGTGTCACAGTTGCTACTGCAACTGGACATCCTGAAGTCGACCCCCCGGGGGGTGGATTAACCCCCCCGTGCCTGGGACCCCTCCGATTGGCTGTTTCATTTTCACTTTTAATGAAACTGCCAATCGGTATGAATTAAATATTTCACCAATGAAAATTGGTGTAATATTTAAATCTGGGCATGGCCTGATGCTTACAGCATCAGCCATTGGCTGGGGGGAGTGTCACCTCTGTCCCCCCCTCCCCCCAGATCTGATTGGGGGGCTAGCGTCACATGGATACTAGCCCCAATCAGATGTGGAGGGAGTTTCTAATGATGGCCGCAACTGCCCGTCCATGGATCGGGTGCCGGCCGTTGTGGACCCTCTGCTGCTGCCTCCTGTGGACCCTCTGCTGCTGCCCCCCCGTGGACCCTCTGCAGCTGCCCCCCCGTGGATCGCCTGCTGCCGCCGCTGATCGCCTGCTGCCGCCGCTGATCTGCATCAGGTAGTATTGCCCCCGCTCCCCCCCGACCCCCCCTCCACTCCACCCTGCCCCCCCCTCCACCCCCGACCCCCCCTCCACTTTCATACCTGCACCCCGACCTCCGCTCCCTCTGCTCCCTCTCCCACGTCTTCATCCACCGGCTGCTGCTCTCCTTCTGACAGCCGGTGGACTGTGATCACAGCAGCAGCAGGCTCAGTGTAAATGCCCTGCTCCTGTGATCAAACCCACCATCCCCCAGTCCCAGTGATATCACCCCCCACCTCCCAATAATCACCCCTCCCCCAGTGTTCACCCCCCCTGTCCCCAGTGTTCACCCCCCCTGTCCCCAGTGTTCACCCCCCCTGTCCCCAGTGTTCACCCCCCTGTCCCCAGTGTTCACCCCCCCTGACCCCAGTGTTCACCCCCCCAGTGTTCACCCCCCCTGTCCCCAGTGTTCACCCCCCCTGTCTCCAGTGTTCACTCCCCATCCCCAGTGTGCACCCCCCCATCCCAGTGATCATCCCCCCCCCCCGCAAACCCAGTGATCACCCCCCTTGCTGCTGCCGGCTCCTGCCCCAGTGATCACCCCCCTTGCTGCTGCCGGCTCCTGCCCCAGTGATCACCCCCCTTGCTACTGCCGGCTCCTGCCCCAGTGATCACCCCCCTTGCTGCAGCTGCTGGCTCCTCCATCTCTTCAGCCCCCCCCCTACGCCTGACAGCCCCGTACGCCTGACAGCCCCCGTACACCTGACAGCCCCCGTACACCTGACAGCCCCCCTACGCCTGACAGCCCCCCTACGCCTGACAGCCCCCCTACGCCTGACAGCCCCCCTACGCCTGACAGCCCCCTACGCCTGACAGCCCCCACACGTGACTGCAGAAGGTTACACCAAGCACACACACACACACACGTACACTCACACTATAATAAAGTTTCGATTTTTTTTTTTTTTTTTTACACACGCACACAGCACACAAAATGTCCCGCCCGTCCCACTCATCCCAGTCTAGGGCGTACTCAGCTTAGTAGGCTATGTCAGGTTGGTGTGTGTGTTGTAGTGTGTGTGTGTGTGTGTGGTGTATACACTACAATATACCACACCGCACACCAACCTGACATACACTACACAATGGTGTCCACTAACAAATTGGAACCATGTTGCGTTTGGAGAGTCCCTGTGTGCCCAAACATTGGAGCTCCCCAACAAGTGACCCCATTTTGGAAACTAGACCCCCCAAGGCACCTATCTAGATGCATAGTGAGCACTTGAAACCCCCAGGTGCTTCACAAATTGATTCATAAAAATGAAAAAGTGGGAAAAAAAACACTTTTTTATTTTTACGGATTAATTTGTGAAGGACCTGGGGGTTCCAAGTGCTCACTATGCATCTAGATAGGTGCCTTGGGGGGTCTAGTTTCCAAAATGGGGTCACTTGTGGGGGAGCTCCAATGTTTGGCCACACAGCGGCTCTCCAAACGCAACATGGTGTCTTCTAACAATTTGAGCCGACAATTTGTTAGCGGACACCATGTTGCTTTTGGAGAGCCGCTGTGTGCCCAAACATTGGAGCTCCCCAACAAGTGACCCCATTTTGGAAACTAGACCCCCCAAGGCACCTATCTAGATGCATAGTGAGCACTTGGAACCCCCAGGTGCTTCACAAATTGATTCATAAAAATGAAAAAGTGGAAAAAAAAACACTTTTTTATTTTTACGGATTAATTTGTGAAGGACCTGGGGGTTCCAAGTGCTCACTATGCATCTAGATAGGTGCCTTGGGGGGTCTAGTTTCCAAAATGGGGTCACTTGTGGGGGAGCTCCAATGTTTGGCCACACAGCGGCTCTCCAAACGCAACATGGTGTCTTCTAACAATTTGAGCCGACAATTTGTTAGCGGACACCATGTTGCTTTTGGAGAGCCGCTGTGTGCCCAAACATTGGAGCTCCCCCACAAGTGACCCCATTTTGGAAACTAGACCCCCCAAGGCACCTATCTAGATGCATAGTGAGCACTTGGAACCCCCAGGTGCTTCACAAATTGATTCATAAAAATGAAAAAGTGGAAAAAAAAACACTTTTTTATTTTTACGGATTAATTTGTGAATGACCTGGGGGTTCCAAGTGCTCACTGTGCATCTAGATAGGTGCCTTGGGGGGTCTAGTTTCCAAAATGGGGTCACTTGTGGGGGAGCTCCAATGTTTGGCCACACAGCGGCTCTCCAAACACGACATGGTGTCCGCTAACAAATTGAATGGAAAATCGGCTCAAATTGTTAGCGGACACCATGTTGCGTTTGGAGAGCCCCTAATGTGCCTAAACAGTGGAGCTCCCCCACAAGTGACCCCACTTTGGAAACTAGACCCCCCAAGGCACCTATCTAGATGCATAGTGAGCACTTGGAACCCCCAGGTGCTTCACAAAATGATCTGTGAAAACAAAAAAGTACTTTTTTTTTCACAAAAATTTTCTTTTAGCCTAAATTTTTTAATTTTCACATGGGTAACAGGATAAAATGCATCCTAAAATGTATTGGTCAATTTCTCCTGAGTACACTGATACCTCATATGTGGTCGTAAACCACTGTTTGGGCACATGACAGGGCTCAGAAGAGAAGGAGCGCAATTTGACTTTTGGAGCTAATTTTCCATTCAAAAAGTAAAATGGCGCTCCTTCCCTTCTGAGCCCTGCCGTGTGCCCAAACAGTGGTTTATGACCACATATGAGGTATCAGTGTACTAAGGAGAAATTGACCAACAAATTTTAGGATGCATTTTATCCTGTTACCCATGTGAAAATTAAAAAATTTAGGCTAAAAGAAAATTTTTGTTAGAAAAATAAAAATGTTCATTTTTTTCTTCCATGTGGCTTTAGTTCCTGTGATGCACCTGAAGGGTTAATAATCTTCTTGAATGTAGTTTTGAGTAGCTTGAGGGGTGCAGTTTTTGGAATGGTGTCACTTTTGGGTGTTTTCTGTCATGTACACCCCTCAAAGGGACTTCAAATGTGATGTGGTCACTAAAAAAAATGGCTTTGCAAATTTTGCTGGAAAAAAGAAAATTTGCTGATGAACTTTGAACCCTTCTAACTTCCTACCAAAAATTTTTTTTTTTTCAAAAATTGTGCTGCT
This sequence comes from Phyllobates terribilis, assembly GCF_046119375.1. Taxonomy (NCBI): domain Eukaryota; kingdom Metazoa; phylum Chordata; class Amphibia; order Anura; family Dendrobatidae; genus Phyllobates; species Phyllobates terribilis. Next base: position 475,124,240 of record NW_027362762.1, read on the forward strand.
GTAAAGTAGACATGTGGGAAATGTTATTTATTAACTATTTTGTGTCACATCACTCTCTAGTTTAGCAGAATAAAAATTCAAAATTTGAAAATTGCAAAATTTTCAAAATTTTTCCCATATTTTTGATTTTTTCACAAATAAACGCAAATATTATCGACCTAAATTTAATACTAACATGAAGCCCAATATGTCACGAAAAAACAATCTCAGAATCGCTAGGATCCGTTGAAGTGTTCCAGAGTTTTTACTTCGTAAAGGGACACTGGTCAGAATTGACAAAAATGCCAAGGTCTTTAGGGTCAAAATAGGCTGGGTCCTGAAGGGGTTAAAACATGAAGAGAATGTATACAATTTTTAACTGTTATTCCAGCCCAGGAAGCTTTGGCTACATCCCACAATTTTTTGGCATCTGCCAGCTTTGCCTCAGAAAGGGCATTTTTAATATCACCCCACAAGTGTTCTATCGGATTAAGGTCCGGGGATTGGGCTGGCCACACCATAACCTCAATTTTGTTGGACTGAAACCAAGATTTTGCTCGTTTACTGATGTTTTTAGGGTCGTTGTCTTGTTGAAACACCCATTTCAAGGGCATATCCTCTTCAGCGTAAGGCAAGACTGTTTGAGTGTTCAGAGACTATGGGGGGTCTTGGAAGCACCCAAGCAATACTCATGCTCTTTTTTGACAATTCACAGACTTGCAGTTCAAGTGTGGAGAAACACCAAAAAGATTTTTCAATTCAAGGACACAGCTGAGTTCCTCTTCAAGTATTATAATACACTGCTCAAAAAAATAAAGGGAACACTCAAATAACACATCCTAGATCTGAATGAATGAAATATTCTCATTGAATACTTTGTTCTGTACAAAGTTGAATGTGCTGACAACAAAATCACACAAAAATCATCAATGGAAATCAAATTTATAAACCAATGGAGGCCTGGATTTGGAGTCACCCCCAAAATTAAAGTGGAAAAACACACTACAGGCTGAACCATCTTTGATGTAATGTCCTTAAAACAAGTCAAAATGAGGCTCAGTATTGTGTGAGGCCTCCACTTGCCTGTATGACCTCCCTACAACGCCTGGGCATGCTCCTGATGAGGTTGCAGATGGTCTCCTGTGGGATCTCCTCCCAGACCTGGACTAAAGCATCCACCAACTCCTGGATAGTCTGTGGTGCAACGTGACGTTGGTGGATGGAGCAAGACATGATGTCCCAGATGTGCTTAATCGGATTCAGGTCTGGGGAATGGGCGGGTCAGTCCATAGCTTCAATGCCTTCATCTTGCAGGAACTGCTGACACACTCCAGCCAAATGAGGTCTGGCATTGTCCTGCATTAGGAGGAACCCAGGGCCAACCGCACCAGCATATGGTCTCACAAGGGGTCTGAGGATCTCATCTCGGTACCTAATGGCAGTCAGGCTACCTCTGGCGAGCACATGGAGGACTGTGCGGCCCTCCAAAGAAATGCCATCCCACACCATTACTGACCCACTGCCAAACTGGTCATGCTGAAGAATGTTGCAGGCAGCAGATCGCTCGCACGGCGTCTCCAGACTCTGCCACATGTGCTCAGTGTGAACCTGCTTTCATCTGTGAAGAGCACAGGGCACCAGCAGCGACTTTGCCAATCCTGGTGTTCTGTGGCAAATGCCAAGCGTCCTGCACGGTGTTGGGCTGTGAGCACAACCCCCATCTGTGGACTTCGGGCCCTCATACCACCTTCATGGAGTTGGTTTCTAACCGTTTGTGCAGACACATGCACATTTGTGGCCTGCTGGAGGTCATTTTGCAGGGCTCTGGCAGTGCTCCTCCTGTTCCTCCTTGCACAAAGGTGGAGGTAGCGGTCCTGCTGCTGGGTTGTTGCCCTCCTACGGCCCCCTCCACATCTCCTGGTGTACTGGCCTGTCTCCTGGTAGCGCCTCCAGCCTCTGGACACTACACTGACAGACACAGCAAACCTTCTTGCCACAGATCGCATTGATGTGCCATCCTGGATGAGCTGCACTACCTGAGCAACTTCTGTGGGTTGTAGAGTCCGTCTCATGCTACCATGAGTGTGAAAGCACAACCAACATTCAAAAGTGACCAAAACATCAGCCAGAAAGCATTGGTACTGAGATGTGGTCTGTAGTCCCCACCTGCAGAACCACACCTTTATTGAGTGTGTCTTGATAATTGGCAATAATTTCCATCTATTGTCTATTCCATTTGCACAACAGCATGTGAAATTGATTGTCAATCAGTGTTGCTTCCTAAGTGGATAGTTTGATTTCACAGAAGTTTGATTCACTTGGAGTTATATTCTGTTGTTTAAGTGTTCCCTTTATTTTTTTTGAGCAGTGTATATGCAAACTGGTCCATGATCTCTGGTATGCGGTACATAGGTACGGCACCATAGTAAGAGAAACATGCCCATATCATGATGCTTGCACCACCATGCTTCACTCTCTTCAGAGTGTACTGTGGCTTGAATGCAGAGTTTGGGGATTGTCTGACAAACTGTCTGCGGCCCTTGGACCCAAAAAGAACAATTTTACTTTCATCAGTCCACAAAAAGTTTCTCCATTTCTCTTTAAGCCAGTTGATGGGTTCTTTGGCAATTTGTAACCACTTCAGCACATCTTTTTTTTTTTTTTTTTGGGACTTTATGGGGACGTAAGAGATTAGCTTCACACAGGCGCCTTCTAACTGTCACAGTACTCACAGGTAACTTGAGACTGTCTTTGATCATCCTGGAGCTGATCATTCGCTGAGATTTTGCCATTGCTATTATTCGATCCATTCGCACGGTAGTCTTCCGTTTTCTTCCACGTCTCTCTGGTTTTGCTTTCTATTTTAAAGCATTGGAGATCATTTTAGCTGAACAGCCTATCATTGTCTGCATTTCTTTATAAGTTTTACCCTCTCCAATCAACTTTTTAATCAAAGTACGCTGTTCTTCTGAATAATGTCTTGAACGACCCATAATTCTCAGGCTTTCAAGGAAAAATGCATGTACAACATGTGCTGGCTTCACCCTTAAATAAGGGCCACCTGATTCACACCTATTTCTTCACAGAATGATTGACCGCACTAATTGAACTCCACACTGCTATTATTTTGAACACACCCTCTTTCAAATAATTATTCAAATACACAGACTCAATAACATGCAGATCATGAATGCTGAGTCTGTTGGTTTTCTTAGAATCTACTGCACCAACTGGTAAATTGTTTGACATGTGGTAATATAATTTATACCAAAAACAGTGATTAATCTGGCTAGTCACATAGGACTGTTACTATTTTGAACACTACTGTAAATTAATCTGCAAGGACAAGAAATTACATACACAACAAAACTAGAAGACCACGTATATATTTCCCTAATTCAATAGCGTTTCCTAGTATGGGGATGATGAAAAGAGTTTCCCTTAACCCCTTTACAACCTATTACGTATAGGTAGGTCACCTCCCCTTTTTCAGGCACATGATCGTTGATTTCATCAACTGGCATGTGCCCCTAACAGCCGCAGGTAGAATCGGGAATCAACCTGCAGCTGTTAATATGTTAAATGTCGTTGTCAATCTCTGACAGCGGCATTTAACAAGATCGCGCCGGAAGAGTGTCATTAGCTACGCCCATCGGCGTCCCTGTCACATGATCGCGGGCACCGATGGGTTGGCATGACAACCTGGGATCTGCAGGAGAACCCTGAGGCTGTCACTGCCGAACTGCTATGAGCGCCACCCCGTGGCTAGCGCTCATAGCAGATGAACATTTTTGTTACCCATAGCAGGGCCAAAGCCCGGCTATGTGTAGCACAAGCAATCGGATGATCGCAGCTTCAAGTCTCCTAAGAAGACTATTGAAGCATGTAAAAAAAAAGTTTTTAAAAATATTAAAAAAAATAAAAGTTCAAATCACTGTCCTTTTACCCATTCAAAATAAAACTATAAAAAAAAATAAAAAAAAATACACATTTGGCATCATTCCATTCAGAATCGCCCGATCTATGAAAATATAAAAATAATTAATCTGATCAGTAAATTGTGTAAGGAGAAAAAAAATAAAAACGCCACAATTACGTTTTTTTTCACCACTTAAGTAAAAAAGAAACCTATACATGTTTGTTATCTACAAATTCATAACCTGGTGAATCATAATGACAGGAAAGTTTTAGCATTTATTGAACATGGTAAAAAAAAATTGTGGAATTGCATTTTTTTTTGCAATTTCATTGCACTTGAAATTTTTTTCCCGTTTACAGTACACAATATGGTAAAATCAATGGTGTCTTTCAAAAGTACAACTCATCCCACAAAAAAACAAGCCCTCACATGGCCATATTGACCGAAAAATAAAAAAAGTTATGGCTATGAGAAGGGGAGCAAAAAATTAAAACGCAAAAACCCAAGGTGGTGAAGGGGTTAATCATGTTGCCACAGCATGTACACCCCAAACAGGGAAAATTTCCCAGTCTGGGAGTGTCCAGCGTGGTTTGTGTAGGCACTTTCAAAGTCTTTTCACTTTGTTTTGGTTTTAACCTTTGCGGTTTCTACTCTTGTATATGTTCGTATCTATATTTGATGTTGATACTGCCTTTATAAAGAACTAGATTCTGTGTTTTGTATTGAAAATTAATGTATTTTATATTACGGGTTGGGTCTGTATGGTGATTGGTGTTAGTACTCTATTGTATGAACCTGATAAAAACCTGTAATAGGTTGAAACGTTGTACTTTCATCTACTGATGGCAGAATAAACTTTACTCTTTGATTGAACACCATGGATTGGACGTTGTCTATTCTTATCTTATGCTTTCTTTAGGTATCTGCAATTAAGCCATGCTTTAAATGCCCAGTTCCCAGGCATTGGAAACTCTCACATATCCTCATGCCCCAATTGGGATTTCAAGGAGCCAGGGACCCAAAAGGGTTGATCTTTTTATACGCTCATATACTAAGCAGGAGATGCTCCTCACCACCATTGTTGGTTGAGGCCAAGTGGAGGACATTAATACCATCCCTATCAGAGGAGGATTGGGATGAGGCCTTGACCTTCCCGCAATGTTTCACCAGCAATTAGTAACAAGCTAGTCCAAATGTATATGGCCCATCAACGCTACCTGTCACCATGTAGGTTATATAAAATAGGTTGATCTAACACTGCAGATTTCCATAGGTGTGGGGAAGAGGTGGCAGATTTTATACACCTCATGTGGTATTGCCCTTCTATTAGACTTGGAAAGAGGTCATAGCTATCCTCATCGAGATCATATAATCCCTTGCCATTCTGCCCTAAGGTGTATTTATCAGGAATCTTTGATGAGGAGACCTGGACTCACTACCTTCGCACTCTTCTCAAGGAAACATTGTTTTTGGCCCACAAGGCTATCGCCATGAGATGGATGGACAGAAGACCCCCGTGGATTTCACACTGGATCAGTATGGTTAACACAGCAGCTTCCTATTAAAGGGTGGTATATGAAAATAGACATTGTCCTCAAAATTTGATAAGGTATGGAAGCTTTGGTTCGATTTCCTCTTGAATCACATCAGTCCCCTGGTGAGGAGTATTCTCTCATGATTAAAGTATGTGATATTTGGTGCCTGACATGGGTATCTTCTGCTTTTGGTTAAAATATCAGACCCTTGTTATGTTAAGAGAAAGGTTAACCTTGCCAGACAGTATTAATGAGCAATGAGAATTGCCGTTTTTTCTAGGATGCAACCTTATTATGTTGTATAATCTTCAATAAAATTAGTCGTTTTTTTAAAGTCCTCAAAGTGATAAAAAATAATGCATTAAACCAAATAATCACCCGCACCGATCCACTACAGATCCAGTTTCTTGCTGGTCTGTGTTTACTAGAACACTGGAAATGTCCGGTCAGCCAACCACTGTCACGAATAGCCATAGAAGGTGCATGAGCATTGACCATTGAGAGGCAATGAAACTTTTGTAATACCCAAGAACATATTTAGAAGATCTGTTTTTTTGTCTGCAGTTTGTATGATCATTGTCCACAACATAGTAACGTAATATCGCAACAAATTTCTACATTGCATGCCCAGCATGGTCAACTGTGAAATCACTAATGGAAGTGGAAGCACCAGGAAGAAGCCAAAAACATTGAATGATTACCATCATTACTGACCTGATTAGTATCATGTGGCTTCTTGTATGATTACCAGGTACTGAATATTAACCCCTTTATCACCCTGGGGGGATTTTCCGTTTTTGCGGTTTAGTTTTTTGCTCCCCTTCTTCCCAGAGCTATAACTTTTTTATTTTTCCGTCAATACAGCTGTGTGAGGGCTTGTTTTTTTGAGGGACGAGTTGTACTTTTAAACACCACCACTGATTTTACTATATCGTGTACTGGAAAACGGGAAAAAAATTCCAACTGCAGTGACATTGCAAAAAAGTGCAATTCCACAATTGTTTGTTTACCATGTTCACTAAATGCTAAAACTGACATGTCATTATGATTCTCCAGGTCATTACAAGTTTGCAGGTACCAAACATGTATAGGTTCTTTTTTAAGTGGTGAAAAAAAAATCCAAAGGTTGTAAAAAAAAAAAAAAAAATCACCAAGACCCGTAGCGTCTCCAATTTTCAGGATTTGGGGCTGGGTGAGGTCTTATTTTTTGCGTGCCGAGCTGACGTTTTAATAGATATAATTTTGGGGTAAATATTTTTTTCTCATTATGCCGTTTACCGATCGGATTAATTTACTTTATATTTTGATAGATCGGGCGTTTCTGAACCCAGTGATACCAAATATGTGCATTTTTGATTTTTTTAATTGTTTTATTTTGAATGGGGCAAAATGGGGGCGATTTGAACTTTTAGATTTTTTTTAAATATTTTTTAAAACATTTTTCCTTTTACATGCTTCAATAGTCTCCTTAGGAGACTTCAATCTGTGATCTTCTGATCGCTTGTCCGACACATAGCAGGCCCTGCTATGTGTAGCAAAAATCATCATCTGCTATGAACGCTGGCCACTGGGCGGTGCTCATAGCAGATCTGCAATGACAAGCATGGGGGTCTCCTGCAGACCCTTGGTTGTCATGCCAACCCATCGGCGCCCCGCGATCATGTGACAGGGGCGCCGATGGGGGAAGTTTGTGACGTGCTTCTGGCACGCTCATGTTAAATGCCGCTGTCAGAGATTGACAGCGGCATTTAATATGTTAACAGCCGCGGGTGGATCGCAATTCCACCTGCGGCTGTTAGTGGGCAGATCAGCTGTCATGTGCCTGAAAAGATATGGACTCAGCGAAAGAGTCCGCATCAAAGAGAGGGAGGTGACCTATACACCTGTACATCATAGGTCGTAAAAAGGTTAAGGTAGCTATTGAGGTTGAATGTCACATGGATCATTTCACAGTTTATTTATGCTACTTAACAATTCAGATGACAATCAAACAAAAGATCTGTGCTGATTTTCACATTTATTTAATAAAAAAATACTTAACGAAACATACCTTTAATAGCATAGATTTAAAAAGAAAAAACATGAAAATAAAAATAAAATTAATTAATGCCATTGTAATGTTTATTTTAATATTAGGTGGCAAAATTCATGACGCAAAAATGTATCTAGTAGTACTAGAGAATAGCAATTACGATCTACCCAACAACAGCTCGGCACCGGACTTCATGTCTTGCTAGAGAAAAACAAAATGAAGAAACCAATCCATGGAATACGATAGTCACTCTTATGCGAATGCTCAGCAGTCAGAAGTATAGAGTTCAGTACTGTAAAACCATTTCAAAGTTCATCCGTCTAATGTGCTTTTTATGGCATAGGTGGTGCTGGTATCCCAGGGGTGGCCTGACGAGGTATATTATACATGACACCGAGGAACTGATCGGCAATACGTCCAGCTTCTCGCAAACCACTCAAAAGGGCTCCATGAACAGTCGCAGGGTAGTTCCGAATGGTGTGCTCCCCGGCAAAGAACAAACGAGGAATGGGCTGCAGGGATACGGAGAAAGAAAACATTAGGCTCTGGTGGGGGAGTCAACTAGACCCCCTGTAAGGTAGAAAATTACACAACTAACAAACTATGTATTAATCTAGTTGATCAACAGAATACTGTAAAATTCCTCTAACTCGGCATTAAAGAGACTGGTTACATCAATGGTCTCCAACCTTCCTTACCTTTGAGAGCCACAGTAGCTCTGCGGGATGGTCACAAGTCACATTCTATGTAAAGAAATTGCAGAAGCCATAAAACCAATAGAAATCAGAAAATGGCTCCTAATAAAACTTGGTAGTTCAGTGTGGATTCTGGCACTGCAGGTTTTTCTGCCGCTCTTTAAAAATCAGAATCATCATATCTTGTTTCAGCAGCTGACTATGATGCAAACTGTGCAAAACAGCTGGCATCTGCCATGTATGAAGGGGAATTGGATGTTTCGCCCCCGGGTACATTTCGCCCCCGCACATTTCGTCCCCAGCATTTGGCCCCCGCACATCTCATATGCGGGGGGCACATATCGTCCCCAGTTCGCCACCGGTCCGGGGGCAAAACATGCGGGGGCGAAATGTACCTTGGGCGAACAGATGGGGGCAAATTGCTGGGTGCGAAACTTCCTATAACCGTATGGAGAGTGCTCAACTTCTGAGTGCTTTCTACACATAGGGATGTGACCAATGACATATGTCAGTCATTGGCCGTTAAGGAACTGTCCAAACAGAATAGACCTTTAAAAAAGCTATATTTCTAGCCTTTTCTGACAATAGTTATGTAAAGTGACCATATTTAGGCTGTGTGCCCACGTAGCGTTTTTCAAGTGTTTTTGATGCGGAATTTCCGCAGCGGAAACGCTTGTAAAACGCTTGGTAACCCGCACCCCATGGTCCCCAATGGGATTCCGCAAGTTCTATGCACATGCTGCGGATTTTTCCGCAGCGTTTATGCTGCGTTCAAAAATCAGCAGCATGTCAATTAATTTTGCGTTTCCGCAAGCGGAATTGCCTTTGTCCAATGCATAAAAAACGCAAGGCAATTCCGCATGTGGAAAACGCGCGAAAAATGCGCGATAAACGCGTGCGGAATTCCGCATGCGTTTTTCCGGGAGAGGACTTGCAGAAATGAAGCAGAAATTTTCTGCTTCATAAATGCAACATGGGCACAAAGCCTTATGACCTACCATCCTCTCATGGAGGTAGGTAGTTATTGGGGTGTCATAAACATTTGTGCATTGTGTAGATTACACACACTAAGCAGGGAGTGAAGAGCGAGTAATGGGAAGCAGACAGCCTGGAAGCGGCCAGGAGTGGAGAGAGCCGGCATTGCGAGAATAACCACAGTGTTTGTGAATGCTGAACTGTCTTTCCATCCACTACATTAAAACAAAAATTCAGTTTTCTGCTAAATCCAACGCTAATGCACCAAGATAGCAAGCCGCTAAGAGCCACAAGTTGGGGACCCCAGGGCTAAATGTTCTAGCTACACAAGAAAGCCTTTGATACCGGGCCCTAATAGCTTCATGCAGTTCCTTTAATTCTGAATATCAGAGGTAGTTTCAAGATAGTAATTTCCCCAGTGAAATCTTTTACTGCATGACACCACACAAGATCATTTTGATTATTGATAATTTAATAGCACCAAACATGCTACGAAAGCTCCTGATATGTTCAATGTGGCTAGCCAGTGGTGGTGATTGGCACTGCAGCCTAAGCATCTAGTATTGCAATATCAAGATTTTTTATATATTTTTTTTTTATCAAAGTTGGTCATCTCATCAAACGTCTCGCCAAGAGAAAAGGTAAAGAGGGACACATCTATATTTCACAGGTGAACCTGCATTAGTAAGAATTCTTAAATAAAACAGCTGGAGAATCTTTATGATAGTGAAAACTTACTTGTGGTGCTCCGGGAATGGCAGGTCCTGGAGTAATAGGTTGAGCCATCAAATCATAGTCATTTCCAGAGGAGCCAGCTGCGACATAAGAGTAGGATCCTCGAGCCCACGGGTCAGCACGCCACCGGCTTACCACAGTCTCTTTTGGCTGAATGTATAAAAAGAAAAATAACTCATCTACATGGTATCTGAAGAGTAGATTTAGCACCAATTCATTTGATAGCCCCTTGACCTCTAACTTGTTGGCATCAGCAACCCTTCTTTTTGCCTGGCGCAAGATCATCGTTGGAGCATGATGTACATGTGATGTTGCTCCAGGCAAGCTAGTCAATGATGGGGGGTAGGAGGCGATTCTCAGGGCTACCCTCCATTAGCTACAGATTAATGGCCCGGTTTCTGAAAATCGAACAGAATAGCGCTCACAGAGCACACGGTATTTTTTGTTATATCTGAATATGTCATTATTTCACAATACTACAGCTCAACTGTGAAACTAGAATTGTACAACAGATCTCTGAAACTGTGTACACAGACGCAGTGAATCTAGCTATAGATCAGGCCATAGAAGGCCAATACCTAGCTTCAAGGCTGGAGTCAAACAATGCTTATTGGTTGCAGAATTTACGTTGCACCGTCCACACCATAAATATTGCAGTATTTGCAGATTTTCGGCATAGAGAATTTTTCCACAGCTTTTCACCACATATTTCATATCATGCGGACAGTACAATCTAGACCTATTTCTGCCACAAAATGTGCATGTAGCAGACTTGTAGACTGGTTCCACAGGCTATTCTATTCCATTGTATGTGACTCAAGCCAGACTTCAATAGTGGAGCGGGAATGAACCCTTACCTGTGGCACGGCTCCGCTTCCAAATATCCCTTTCAGGATGGCCAAACAACGCCCAACTATAACATCATCACTGATGTTTTCCATGATTCCTGCAGCTTCTCCTGCCACCAGGGCCAGCAGTATCGGTGCTTTTATGGAACATATTAAAAAGAAAAAAACTGAAATTAACCTTTGAATGTTCATTAATTGCATTTAAAAATATTACCAAAGGGTTCATGGGGCTGTCCAGTCACAGAGTGACTGCAGATTTTTGTCCTAAGCCTGGACAACCCTGTAAATATCTATCCTTTTGAGAAAGAGTTGGGGGGAAAATAAATTACCTTTATAAAGATTCCAGAACAGAAACAGCTCTCCTCTGCTTGCAGTGGTGCTGCCAACGTGACCAAATAAATTAACCGTCGGGTCCCAAAATACTCTGTCAAAACATAGGACCACCTAAAAATAAAATAAAATCAAATTTCATTTCTCCATGCACAGGTGAAATAACTGTATGCTGCTTTAAGTACCCGGAGTAAATCTATGACTGATGGCTCTACCCTTTCAGGACCAATTTTCTGTTTTTGCAGTTTCTTTTTCTCCCTACCCTTCTTCAGAGCCATAACTCCTATATTTCTACTGAGATAGCCAAATGAGGTCTTCTTTTTCCATAGGCGAGCTGTAGTTTTGAATGGCACCATTTATTTTTCCATACAATGTACTGAAAAACGGGTAAAGAAATTCAGGCGGGATGAAATTAAGGAAAAAAAAAACCCTGCAATTGCCATTGTTTTTTGGGATTTGTTTTAACGGCATTCATTGTATGGGAAAAAATACCTAGCAATTTGATTCCACAGGTCAGTACAATTGTGGTGATAGCAAAAGGGTTGTTTTTTTAATATTTTAGTGGTTAGGTGCCATTGTTTTTTTGAGACCCATAACTAGTTTCTAGTGAAGCAGCCGTTTATTGCGTTAGCAGGTTTTTATTACAGCGATCGAAAAACAGCAATTCTGAAGCTTCGTTTTTTTTCAGATCATTTAACCTACCTTTTCAATAACTTTATATTTTCAGAATATTTTTACAGACGCGACAATACCAAATATGATTTTTTGTTTGTTTCTCTATTTTTTTTCCTTGGAAAAAAGGGCAGTAATTTAATCTTTTAAAAGTTTATAATTTAACTAAGAAAACAATTTTTTTTTTTATTTATTTTTTACTTCACTTAGGGCACTCGAACATGCAGTCATTTGTAGTGTATAGTATAATACTGCCAAAATGTATATATACACAAAATGATGCTTTCTATGAAGTTGAGTCATGGCGTGACCTACATGCCAGCCATACAGATTGATATCTAGAACTCGCCTAAAAGGCTACATATAACCATCGCTTTCTGTTGTGTCTGAATGAGCACCTGCAGGTTAATATTGGCCTTAAGAACAAAAGTTGTCACATGCAAAAATCCTGTCCTATTACAACAACCTTTCATCTATGCACTGTATCTAAATACTTAATGTGAACATCACCTTATTTAGGTTTCCAAAGCCCATTCTTTGCACTGCAGAGGTTTTCCATTCTGGAAGTGGAGGCACAAACTGTACAGCAGGTGGCTGCTGCTTTAATACCCCCAGTGGCAAGGTACAAAGCACGGCGTCACACTTGTAGATGAACGTCTGACTCGTGGAGCGGGTGTTCACTGCTATGACTTCACATCCTATTTAAAAAATATATATATGTAACATACTGCACAGAAAAAACTTGTAAGATATGAACATTATACTAAAAGCATAGGTGTCTGCAAAATTGAAAATAGGGTTAAAAATATAATTAAATGTTGCAGTTTACAGCAATAATGATAGGTCTCACTACATATTTTTCAGTGGAGTAAAAACACTCTTCCTGGCATTTTTGAGGAGTATATGGCTGTGTTTTGGGGGGCATAGCCTCACATGTTTTGACATCCAGTATACAGGTTTCGCTGAAACAAAGCGTCATCAGTGACGTCCATTTCAGGGGCTGGGTCAGTCCCTGGTCTCATGAGAATGCGTCGGTTGTTAATTCAGTACGAGCTTCCTTGTCACTGTGCGATATTGCTTGGATTGCACAGTGACAGTGCGCTCCCTCACAGGCTCTAATGTGAAGTGATGAGCCAGCAAGAGAGCGCACTGTCAGTGCGCATTGTTAGGAGAGAACGCGGAGTGCAGGATGAGCAGAGACTAGCTCCATACTGTGAACATGCTAAGCACTCATGTCGGGATTTCCATCTAAATCCACAAAAATGTGATTCAGACAAAACCATTCACTATAATGAGGCAAATGGAATCACTCTGGACTCTCGCTTCTGTTCCAGCAGTATCTGTCATTTTAGGCACGCATTAAAGCAAGTTTGACCATGTTTTTGTATATATCCAAAAAGATGGGACACTGCTGGAACAGAGAACAGATAAAATTCAGTGACTCCATCTGTCTCATTATACTGAATAGCTCCAGCAGGGGTTCTATCGGATTCCCATTTTGTCAGGGGTATTCAGATGGAAACCCTAATGGAAGTGTGCAGCAGAAAGCATAGATTTAATGTGATACTAGTTTTAAAAAAAAATTTGTATGTACTCCAAAATAGTCAGGATAAAGGGTTCAACTCATCCCCACTGCGGTGGGGATGAGTTCAACCCTGTCAATGGAAATCTAGGTTTCCACATTACAGGTAGCACAAAGGCTCTGAAAATGAACCATGGCTCCAAAAATAACAATTCAACAAAATCTGCACTCCCAAAGAAAAAAAATGACCCCCACAGTTAGCATTCATATATATAATAGGGTGTTTCTCCAGAAGCACAATTATGGGCACTGCACTAAGCTGCCATATTTGCAGTACACCCACAGATTAATTCCATGAAGAGTACAATTTCCAAAGTGGGGTCACTGCTATTCTGGTACTTTAGTGGCGCCTGCAAACTTAAGAGCCGCGTGGCTAAACTGTAGTTTCTGACAACATATGGTGTACTGTGGCATTTGGGAAAAATTGTTTAACAAATTGTGGGGTTAATTTTTTTCTTATTATCCATTGTGAAAATAAAAAAAATTTCAGCTAAAACAACATTTTAGTAAAAAAATTATTATTTTTTTTTGTCACAACCCAATAAAATTCTGTAAAGCACCAGTAGGTTCAAGATCCTCACCACACCCCCAAATGAATTATTTGAGCGTTCTAGTTTTACAAAATGTGGTCACCTGTGGAGTGGGAGGGGGGGATCTCAGGGACTCAGCAAATGCAACATGGCATTCGCAATCTATTCCAGCCAAATTTAAAATAAAGAAGGGCTTCTGCCCAAACAGTAATTTATGACCACAAATGAGGTATAGCTGCATTTAGGACAATTTTAGTAACAAAGCCTGCAGTCTATTTTTCCTCATTACTCGTGAAATTGAAAACTGTAGGACTAAAATCACATTTTAATGGCAAAAATTGCATTTTTCATCCCAGTTTGTATTCATTCTGGTAAAGTATCTGAAGAGTTAACAAATTCCTGACAGTTTGAGGTTTTCTGACATATAGGCCACTCAGTCACCTAAAACATGGATAAGTCTGTAAAAACGTTTTGCAAATTTCATGGAGAAAAAAAAAAAAATTGCTGCTAAACCCTTAACCCTCCTAATAACAAAAAGGACATTTGAAAAATGACGTAAATAAGTGAAATGTATAGAAGCGTTCCCCTTCCAGCGTGACACTAAATCGTCCAACACTAGTATACAAAGCCTAGATTTGCACAGGACTTACCAGAAGCTGTGTAGCGCACTTGTCGGACGGCAGTATTAAGCTTGATATCGAGACCTTCTGCCATAGCCACAGGGACACAGGAGTAACCGTTCCGAACAGTCAAATGGCTGCCGGTGAATTCAAAGTCATCATCCTGCCATACACGAAGAATGATGTTATAGGGGTAAATGTACAGAACTAATACAAGGTAGGAGAAAACTGCAGCAGAAATTACCTGATCCCAATGCTTGAGAGATAGTGTAGAAAGGGGGGTTGCATTAGCAAACTCTAAATTTGCAAAATGCCAGTCAAGTATCTGTCTGTCCCGTGACGATAAATACACATCACTAAGAAAAAAGATGGAAACCAAAAAAGAGAATATGTAATATGGTACTGTACTGTATTTATTTTAGCAACCTTCTATAACAAATCTAATTTACTCGTTGCATATGGGACTATATAGTATTACTTCATTTGTCCACATCCCAAATTCTGACCACTAAAAAACAGTGGTGAAACATAAAAAGAACATTTACCTTGGAGGATTGGCTTCTAGTTCTTGCAATTTCTCTTCCAGCTTTCCCTGGGCTTCCGCCAACAGATCATATTCCTGTAGTCAACAGAATGGTAGTTACACAGGGTTAGCAATTACATTGTGGACCAACATAGTCTATGGACTCTCCAGAAAATCTGTGCACCGACGGCTCCACTCTCCTAAGACACCCGAACAGAAACAAAGAGGCACACAGCTCAGCTGAGCGCTTCTCTCCCTTCCTTTTGGCAATTGGGGGGACACTATTCACACCCTCCTCATTTTGACGGACGGGCTGAAGAGGCCCAATGTCACCTTGATGTCCGTGGAAATCTTGTGCCTGTGCGCTGACAGCTATATCCCCAAGCATGCACCTTGAAGCTGGGTGTATGCCCCCAGCTTCATTTATCATCTGGGTATGCTCCAGATACCCAGCTCCTGGATGGCACAGGCTTGCAGTGCGTGCCTGGCAGCTTGCACAAAGCCTGTGGCAACCAGGCACTTCAGAAGCACGCACAGATGACAAGAGAAGCTTGGTACATACAATGTTTCAATGCGTATGCCAAGCGAGATGGCTGACAGTGCACAGGCGTGGGATTTCCACAGACATCAGCATGATGTCGGGGCTGTACACGCCATCAATCAAAATGAGTAGATCATGAGTACTGTCAGGAGGACAATGACAAACAGTATCCAGCACCACCAAACCACCCATATGACTGGAAGACTGGGATGTAAATAGTAAAGGGGTTTTGTTTTTTTAATTGTACACTCCTTAGGGATGCATGTCACATAACCTATACAGCAATGGGGTCAATTTATTAGGGATAAATGACATGGCAGGTTCCCCTTGAAAGGGTTGTCCACTACTCGGACAACCCCTTTCCAATCTCTATGTTGCCCTTGTGTAAAATAATAAACCTTAGGTCATGGCACCACTATCAGTATTCGGTCAGTATTTTTTCTCAGGAGTGGGAGCCAAAACCAGGAGTGGAACAATCAGAGAAAAGGTATAATGGAAACAAGTCACCAGTTCTACATTTATCACCCACTCCTGGTTTTGGCTCCCACTCCTGAGAAAAAATACTGACCAAATACTTACCAAATACTTATAGTGGGGCCGTGGCCTTATGCTGTCCAGTGGTGTCAGCACTGGCTCTCATGGGGACATACCAATCAGCACTGGCTTCACTCTCCCCACCTTTGGACAAATCACATACGCCTGGAGTAAGTGAGAGCTGATGCTGATTGGCAGCAGGGATCGCATAACATAATGTCAAGCAATCACTGGAAGAGCTGGCAGTGCCGGCACCAGAGGTGAGTATAAGTGTAATTATTTTACAAGGTGCCAACATAGGGATTGAGAAGAGGTTGTCTAAGTAGTGGACAACCCCTTTAAACTTGCCACATCATGAAATATTGGCTGCAAAGATGAATTAAACAGTAATTTTTTTTTATTTCGCCTCTAGGTTATAATTTATGTTATAGATCAGTTAGGTCTAAGTGTTACCAGAGATTTGTGTAGGTGGGTGTGTATTACTTCCCTTGCAAGAGGTTCAACAATCATAAGCAGGCAGCAGTATGCAGGACAGAAAAGAACACGCCCCCGTCTCCTCACTCACACAAAACTGAGTTATGTATCATTACAAACACTTACACATCTCATCTCACAGCAGTCAGTGTGGGGGTATGGTGAAAATTGACTGTGAAAGGAGATCTGGAAGTGTTTTTGTTTGTGGGAGCTTATGTGCTCTTCTACAGATCGTTCACTATCCATTATTTACTGTGGTCTGACTGAATGAACATGCTACTAAACGGCTAAATGTTTACCCATTTGCAGTGGTTTAGTGCTGCCCGTTGGTTAATGTAAACAGACCCTTACACTTTCCTTCTAGGCATTAGAATAATAAAAGTAATATACGAAAATGTCATTACCTTGCAAAGTGCGGTGAGATCTCGATGCTTGCTTTTTACCAAGAACTCAGCAGTGATGTCTCGGGGAGGCTTTACATCAGAAGCCTCTTTATACTGCTGATGAAGCTCCTTTATCTTCTCTTTTAAATTAACCATCTGTTAAAAGCAGCAAAGTCTTAAATCTAACAGGTATTCAGAATTGAAAAAAATTACAATTTATTGCAAAAGATTTTATTTGCAGCTTAGAGTCCACTTAGCCTGGTGAGTTTACAAATAATATCAAATAAATCATCAGAAAATGATCTATAGTTTAAATCAGGTTTTCGTGTAACTTTTAATTTTTTAATGTCGCCAATGTTTTTTTTCCCCATACCACAATCTGTATTAAAAGTAAAGCGTAGAAATCTTGCAATTTTCACTGTCCACTAAGACAATTTTAGACTCTAACTTCCTATTGTTTCAGGAAACCACACATGTACATAGCCACAATAGTCAGATCCCAACCCTTTTATATTAAGTTGTCTAATGAGCCTGTGCAAGGGAAATTATGAAGAGCAGTAGCAGAGTTAGATGTGACATCGACTATTGGTGGATCCTGTGTTATCAGCTGTGTATAGAGGTGTTACCTGTCATTGTAATCCTGCCTCTGCTGATAAGGATCCTACTGAAAACACTTCCTGAAAGCATAGGAAGTATCCTCTGGCCAGTGTGAAAATTGCAAGATTATTTCATTTATTTTCGTAATAGATTATAATTTGAATAAGAAAAAAAAAAACTGTCCAACATTTGTTAAAAAAATACATAGAACACAAAAACCTGATTTGAACAATTTCTGATGATTCTTTAATGTGGATTAACAAGACATGCAACACAGGCAAAGAGGAACTGAACATTCTGAGGTTACAGCTACTAGGAGATATTCTGATCCAAGTCCAGAAGAAGCAGCAAAGGAGGTCTAGGGTCATATTGAGTGGTTTATGCTAACCTCTTATGGCAGGTTTCATATGTTGTAGATTTTTTTTGTCCAGATTTGAGGTGGAAAATCCACAACATATTGCAGTAGCAGCAAAGTGGATGAGATTTTAGCAAATCTCATGAACACATTGTGGAAACGGATGTGCTGTTTAAACCGCAGCATGTCAAGTGTTGCTGCAGATATTTACCATGGATTTTCCCTTTGACAAAATCAGTGTAATAATCCACAACAGATTTTGTCCCTTTCTTGTGCATGCAATCCATTTTTCATGTCACTCCACGGTCATGAAAGGCAAAGCCACTAATTCCACACCTGTTTTCACGGACTCAGGTTCTCATGTTCTTTGCAAACATCTGAATCTCCTGCATTCAGCATCAGAAAGCTGCCTAGAGCCCTTCACCATGAGGCAGTCACTTTGTACTTGGTCTAACCTCCAATCTGATGGTGTCCGTCTTTTTTTTTTTTAACCCCTTAACGACCATGGGTCTTTCTGTTTTTGTGTTTTCATTTTTTGCTTCCCTTCTTCCCAGAGCCAGAATTTTTTTAATTTTCGTTCAATATGGCAGTTTTGTTTTTTGCTCCCCTTGTTCCCAGAGCCATAGCGTTTTTATTTTTTGGTCAATATAGCCGTGTGAGGGCTTATTTTTTGCGGGACGAGTTGTACTTTTAAACGCCATCACTGGTTTTACCATATCGTGTGCTGGAAAACGGGCAAAAAATTCCAAGTGCGGTGAAATTGCAAAAAAAAAAATGCAATTCCACAGTTGTTTTTTGGGTCCTTTTTTTACCACGTTCACTGGTTGCTAAAACTGACCTGCCATTATTATTCTCCGTGTCATTACGAGTTTGTAGACACCAAACATGTATAGGTTCTTTTTTATTTAAGTGGTGAAAAAAAAATCCAAAAAGTTTGCTAAAAAAAAAAAAGACGCCATTTTTCAAGACCCGTAGCGTCTCCATTTTTCGGGATCTGGAGCCGGGTGAGGGCTTATTTTTTGCGCGCCGGGCTGACGTTTTTATTGATTCTATTTTGGGGTAGATCTGATGTTTTGATCGCCCGTTATTGCATTTTATTGCAATGCTGCAGCGACCAAAAAAAGTAATTCTGGAGTTAAGAATTTTTTTCTCGTTACGCCGTTTACCGATCAGATTAATTCTTCTTTTATATTGATTCTGAACGCGGCGATACCAAATATGTGTATGTGGGTTTTTTTTTTTTAATTATTTTATTTTGAATGGGGCGAAAGGGGGGTGATTTAAACTTTTATATATTTTTTATTTTTTTAAAAACATTTTTTTTACACTTACTGCATGCTTCAATAGTCTCCATAGGAGACTAGAAGCTGCAGTTGTCTGATTGCTTCTGCTGCACAGAGGCGATGAGCAGATCGCTTGTATGCAGCAGAAATGCTCACTTGCTATGAGCGCCGCCCACTAGGTGGCGCTCATAGCAATTGAGACATGACAACCACAGGCTTCTGCTGCAGACCCTGGGTTGTCACGCCCACCCATCGATGACCCGCGATCACGTGATGGGGTCCCGATGGGCGGAGCTTAGGACGCGCTTCCCAGAAGCGCGAGTTAAATGCCGCTGTCAGAGATTGACAGCGGCATTTAACATGTTACCAGCCGTGGGTGGATCGCGATTCCACCCGCGGCTGTTGCGGGCACATGTCAGCTGTAATAATCAGCTGACATGTGCCCGGTTCAGTGCGGGCTCAGCGCCGGAGCCCCCGCTGAACCGGCCTTTCCGACCAGGTGCGTACTATTACTGACCTTGTCGGAAAGGGGTTAAGGTGAACACAATAGCATGACTGCGTTTTTGTGTCTGTCTAAAAACATGGGATTCTGGCAGAAGAGAGGACAGATGGAGATCAAAAGGACACAGTCTGCCCAGAAGAACTTGTGAACAATGTGAACAGGGCCAAATATATTCTTTTTGCATACACAAGCATATGACGATACTGCCAAAATGGTCAAGCAGAGTACAACATATGACCGGGACATCTATAATCCAGAATGGGTGAAATTGACAGCGGACACAAAATATATGCATTTTCCCATTAAACTGTTATGTAGTGTGTAGATGCTGAAATGCATAGGCACAGCATATTAACACTTAAAATGCCTACCTTATTTAGCAGTTCTTTCAATTCTTCCTGTGTTTTCACTATTTTTTTCCAGTGCTCAATTTGTTCATCTTTTACGTGTTTCTCTTGAAGTCTTAAATAAAAAAAAGTACGGAAAGTTACATAAAAATAAGACAGAAAATGGAGTCCTACCACCTCCATCTAGATTTAAATGGAGAACATGAGGCCAACTTACTGTATAACAACTTCCAGGGCTTGTCCGAGTGAGACGGGTTTGTTATTAAGGACATTAAAGTCTAGTTGATGGCTGAGGTAGGAGGTGGCTTCCAATAAACGGTTAAATTCTTGTTCTACCATTTCATCTTTTTCTTTTGGTACCTGGATTGTGAGAGTTGACAGATTGTAAGAAGTAGCAAATAATGGAATACCAATATAATATATAGAGTATAAAAAAACCAACATACCATATATTTTGGACTACAGGACGCACCTTACTATAAGACACACCCCAGTTTAAGACATCAGAAAATGGGAAAATATATTGCTTACTAATTAAAACGTATCTGGTAGTGTAAAGAAGTATCAGGGTCAATATCACCAGAGGTCAGTAAAGTACTCTAAGGCCACGTTCAGTATTTGGTCAGTATTTTACATCAGTATTTGTAAGCTAAAACCAGGAGTGGGTGATAAATACAGAAGTGGTGACGTGTTTCCATTATACTTTTCCTCTGATTGTCCCTCACCTGGTTTTGGCTTACAAATACTGAGAAAAAATACTGACCAAATACTGAATGTGTGAACATGGCCTAAGGACCTCTCTACAGGGGAGATAATAGTCTGGTTAACAGTGTATTAATGTTTCCCTGCATAATTCTCATTATACTCACAACTCTTCAATACGACACTGCTGCATGCACAGTAGATGCACACTCAGCTCCACAACACACAGTAAATACACACAACTCTGCTACATAAGCACACACTCGACTGTTGTATAGTGTTCATCTTGTCACACATTCCTTGGTCCTGTCGGGGCTTACATCGGAACTCCCCCGCAAAACAGGATTCGGGCGTATGCGCTGACGGAACCATAGACTATAATGGTGCCGAGGGAGTGAACGAGCGTTCTGCCGTGCATCACTTTCGGGCATATACGCCTACTGGAGGCGGACACTCAAGCGCAGTAGACTGCGTGAGCCCCGGAGAGCGACTGCCATCACCAATGGAGTGGCATTGGCGATGAGTATAAGTGTTTTTATTTTAACGGTGGGCAAACAGTCCAAATAGTAAAATAATGCTCAAGTTGGAGATAAGCCATGAATATTTAACTATTATGTAAGGGGAACAAATGAAACTTGACATTCTAAAACTGTCATTAAACATTTCCTAAGATAATGGAGAGAGCCATGCTCATGTGCAGCCGCCTTTATACTCCAATGTCTTCACCAAAAGTGGAGGCCACAGAGTTTGTATACCCACCTATCAGCCATTTAGGAAATATCCAGTGGATAGTTTACACTACATTTTAAGATAGGAGCATGCAGGTGTAGCCTATGATGATGTGGGCAAAAACAAGAAGACACTGATACCGGTTATTTGGAGTCAAGGCTCAAAAGTTCCATCAATTACTAAAAGCTACCTCAGCCTAATACATAGCAGACTTCTACTAATATATATATAAACACACAGAGCTAGGTATCAAGAATAATTATACCAGTCAGAAAAATCACAGCAAGGCATCGCAAAGGGGAAATCTGCTAGTTAATTCATTAAAAGGGGTTATTGGGTACTTTAATATTCGTGGTTATCCTTAGGATAGGTCATCAATACCAGATTGGTGAGAGTGCCGAAAGCTGTGCTTTTCTGCTCCACAACTGATCAAAATTGTAGGGGATGCCAGGTGTCACCCCCCCCCCACCACCAATCTGGTGTTGATGACCTAACGTTAAGTTACCAATATTGAAGTACCAGACAACCCCCTTTATATGTCTCATTGCATAGACTACTGATCTCAGGCCGCCTTTGGTTCCTGTATCCACTTTAATGGATTCTCGAATTCTGCCTATACTTGGCTCTAGTTGGTTACCAGTCAAGAGGCAAGCAGATATTGAATTTAGATTCTTAGGCCATGGCCTTAATATCAGTATTCGGTCAGTATTTTTTCTCAGGAGTGGGAGCCAAAACCAGGAGTGGGTGATAAATACAGAATTGGTGACTTGTTTCTATTATACCTTTTCTCTGATTGTTCCACTCCTGGTTTTGTCTCCCACACCTGAGAAAAATACTGACTGAATACGGATAGTGGGACCGTGGCCTTAGTAAGATGGTTTATACACTGCATGCTGAAGTCAAGAGCTTCTGCTAGACTTTTCGGAACAAAAGGGCACAGAAGGTCGATGACCAGTATTGGGCAAATTCAGAGATGCACATAAGATCTGCAATAAATGTCGTTAGAAACAAACTGTACACTAATAAAAATTGCAATATATATTAAAAATAAAAAAAAAATAAGAGAATGTGACTCAATATATACATGTACCGCTTGTCCATTCGCTTCATACAGTGGGCATTTTTGCTTTATTTTTGCCAATTCCATATTGACTTGTTTGCTGATCACAGCCATTGGATTGCCACCTATAACACAGAACAAAGAACAGGCTTCAGTTTTTCAATGTATGTACCACATCATGCCATACATTTGTGACCAACGTTCAAGTATCAAAACCATCCCCACTAAATTATCCAGACGCAAAGCAAGAATACCCAAAGCAACTGATCTCAATGGGATCACATTAAACTTGTTCTAAGGAAAATCAACTTACCAAGTCCAGTGACAACCATTGCACCCAAGTCCGCAACATAATTTCCTTTTCGGAAGGTAGCAACTCTTCCCCCAACACGGTCCTGTATGGCAAATCAAATGTTATGTGCTACCCTGACGATCCACATTACAAGGGGACTCTAATTACTACATGGTAGAAAAGGGCAAGTAAAGCGAAACCAGAATCCAGACAGAAAGATCCAAATTAAAAGTTGTCCAGTGTCGTTCATAGGGAACGATTAAAAGCAGTAAACACTAGGAGGGGTTCACTTCACTTACCCTTGCTTCTAAGAGAGTAACATCCATTCCAAAACTTTGCAACTGACGGGCTGCAGCCAAACCAGACACTCCCGAGCCAATGATGATCACCTTTCCAGTTTTCTTGGCTAAAGGGGATAGGAAACAAGATGGTAACATACACACGGATAGAAACTCTGCGTTGTAAAATAGAGATATTTTGCGTAATAATGACATAGAAGTTTTATATATATAAGAAGCATGTGCATAAAATGGGTATGAAGTAAAAAAAATCCTTAAAAAAGGCATCTGCCCATGACAACCAGATAACCCATATTCAACGAACACTAGAAGAATGACAGCCAGAATCTTGCTGAAACTTCAATCAATGATGTAGTAGTTCTTATGTACTGTAGAACCATCAATGACTTATGCTCTTGTGCCCACACTTACTGGCACA
This sequence comes from Phyllobates terribilis, assembly GCF_046119375.1. NCBI lineage: Eukaryota > Metazoa > Chordata > Amphibia > Anura > Dendrobatidae > Phyllobates > Phyllobates terribilis. The sequence continues at coordinate 475,147,731 of NW_027362762.1, forward strand.
CAAGATTATCAAATAGTGGAATATTCTACTTAAAACTAGAAGGAAATTTCCCATTCCTTACTTGGTAAAGGTTTCAGTCTCTTGTAGATTCCAAAGTTAATTAATCCATGTCTTTCAAGATAGCAGTGTATTCTGTGAACCAGCACAGAGTCGCCTAAAGACGAAACAAACAAAATAATTATGCACACATTTCTTAATTTTTCACTTAATTCTATAACTATATTAAAAGAGGTTGTTTAAATACATGTATTATGTACTGCCAAAAATGTATGCATTTATATAAGAAAACAAAATGCCCCCAAAGATGCACAACTCCTTTAATGCCAGCAAACTTACTATTATAAGGTGCTTCTAGCTGCTGAACTGTCGCCTCAAAGGTAAGTTGGACTTTAGGGTTGTCTAACCACAGCTGCAGCTACGAGAAGTAATGACAATGTGAGTAACAGCAAGTTTACAGCAGCCCTGTGTAAATGGGCAGAAGGGTGTCGCGGTCACACTTACCGTCCGGTTCCGGATGTACAGGAAGACCTTCTGAGTGGGTTGTGGACCACTAATGATGTCAGGGAAGCATGCTGCCTCTTGGGAAGTCATTCTGTCATGGGGAAGTCTGCTCTGGAAGGCTGCTCCCTCTACACCTGGAAAGAAACCGAAGCCAAATTCCTGGGACATGGCTATAGGAGTACCTCTGTCTTCAGCCTAGTCTGACATTGGGCATGGGGGGGGGATACTGACGCAAAGGGGGTCCCAGAACCCTTGGAAGCCACGCAATAGTTTATATACACCATTTCAGGAAAAACACCGCTAGTGTTCTCCTAAAGCATCTTCTGCTTCAAAAACTCTGGCTTTACTGACATCTACAAGACAATGTGGGCACATACACTAAGGATGATAATGTTGGCTGTAGTGCAAAGAGGGAGGTCTCCAGATAACAGATGAGATCTCATAGTCTCACAGTGAGGAGCGTTCGGGATACCACAACCAGCAAGGGGCCTTCAGGGTACATTAAGGACCCATGTGACCACTTTTGATAACTTAATGTTTGCGTGTGTGTGTGTATATACATACACACACATTTATTTTTATTTGTTTGGGGGTGATATATACATCATCAGACTGAGGCTGCCCACTGGTTTATTAAAGAAAAATGCCAGCCTCAGACATAGTGATAGTGGTGGTAGTTACTCCAAGCTCTTGGAGGCAGTTTCACCATTTATAAGATGACATCTTTAATAACATATAAGTAAAAAGGATACGATTTTTTTTAACTCATAATTTGGTGGAGGGGGGTTGTGCATATCATAAATGATGTGAAATGTTATGGCAGGAAAGGATAAAAGTCATGAAGATTACTACATGTACCCGAGGGCTCTTCTGGCTCGCTGTCCACTTCCTCCTCTGGAGGAGCTTGCGGAGGGGGTGGTGGCACTTTCTTCTCCCTTTCTGCTTTTGCATTTCTCTCTTCTTCTGAATAGTATTCATCTTCGGACAGGTTGGCAAGACTTTCATCCATCTCCCTATATTCTACCTAAGAAATGTAAAAGGGTCAAGATGAAAAAGGTGTCAATACGTGGGATCTGTAGGGCACGAATGTGACAGGTCCCATCACCCTACGAGACATAACCGGATCATCACTGTTTCCAACAATAGGTGCAGGAATTGCTTTTTTACATCACCGTCCGTCCCTCCATGTGGCTCAATAGCTTTGTACCTGCGGACACCCCCTATACAGAACACACGTCTGCGGTGTGTGTTGTAAGTGAAGTGGTAGATACTGGAGGTGTCAGGAATCGGAGCTCGGCACGTGCCAGGACGCTTGCTGCATGGATATGACAACTTTGGTGAAGGAAGAAGGATGCTATAGTTTCTTTTATGAGCAGGCTACTTAAGCCTAGAAGGGTGGCCAGTCCCTTTCAGTATGATGGAGCTGCCCATAGGATCGCACCAGCGGCTGTCATTACTACTCCCCTCCAAGAGCAATGCGAGAAGCAGGCGCAGCGCTGGTCCCCGGCATCCAGGCACGTTTCACCCTGGGTCTCCTCAGCCACAACAGGGCGACACCTGGGTGGTTGAAATCCACGGCAATCTGACAAATTAGTGTAGCTTGTGTTTCTCCAATATCCGGCTCTGAAGCCACTGCGGGACAGAAAGCATGCCACAACCAGGCTAAGGCTATGTGCACACAGTGCATTTTTTCAGCGCAGAAATGGGCCAAAAACGCATTGTAATCCTTATTCCAGCATTACCTATGAGAATTTGGAAGATCTGTGCACATGATCAGGAATTTTCCTGACAAGATTTCATTTGCGTTTAAATATGCAGCACGTCAATTCTTGGTGCGAATTTGCCAGCATTTTTCCTACACAATGCATTGGAAAAACACCTAAAAAGTGAATTTCCGCAGCGTTTTTGCTGCCAAGAGGTACAGAACCTTGCAGAAACGCTGCAGAAATTTCAGCAAGAAAATCCTGATCGTGCGCACATAGCCTAAGGGTAGCTATAGAGCAGAACGTCCACGCGGATCTCTGAGGGAAGTCTTCGCCTTTCTCACAGCCACAACATATTCCGCAGGGATTTCAAATGTGCGCTGTAGGAAAAATAATCAACGGCACGTCACTTATTGCCGCAGTTTCCACATAGAAAGTACATGAACTGTGGACCCAAGACAACTCAAACTGCAAATACATGACAGAAAAAAAGGAGCCATGTGAACGTAGCCTAAATAGGGTGTGCAAGCTCCCGTGTGTTTTACTAAATGCATGTATTTCCCAGAAGATAATAATTCTAGACACTGCCTCGTAAAATTGTTATGGCATTCCTCTGTTATTCCTCCTGGAAATGCATGAGCAAACTTACAACATGGCGTTATCATTTTCTTCCATAAATTGTGAGACGTGACGGTCCCCAAAGATCTCTGCTGATCAATACTACACAGGGGCCATGGTGCTGCAGCGAGTACCTGGCAGCGCATGCAGAAGTACAGTGGCATGTAAAAGTTTGGGCACCTCTGGTCAAAATTACTGTTATTGTGAGCAATTAGCAAGTGGAAGATGAAATAATCTCTTAAAGGCCTAAAGTTAAAGAGGACACATTTCCTTTGTATTTTCGGCCAAAAAATATATATATTTTCATTTTTATCAGCCTGTTGTTCACCATCATTGTTAGGAAAGGCCAGGTGATGCAAATTTCCCAGCTTTATAAAAACCCAGCCTCCTCTAACCATGTGCCAAAAATCAGCAGCCTAGCACTCTGAGAATGGTGGAGGCCCACAAAGCTGGGAAAGGCTATAAGAAGGTAGCAAAGTGTTTTCAAGTAGCCCTTTCCACAGTTCAAAATGAAATTAAGAAATGGCAGTTAGCAAGAACAGTGGAGGTCAAGATAAGGTCTGGAAGACCAAGCAAAATTTCAGTGAGAGCTGCTTGTAGGATTGCTAGAGAGGCAAATCAGAATCCCCACTTGACTGCAAAAGACTTTCAGAAAGATTTAGCAAACTCTGGAGTTGTGGTACATTGTTCTACTATTCAGAGACACCTGCACAAATATGGCCTTCATGGAAGAGTCATCAGAAGAAAACCTCTCGTGCATCCTCACCATAAAATTCAGCATCAGAAGTATGCAAAACAACATCTAAACAAGAATGATGCATTTTAGAAACAAGTCTCATGGACCGATAAGGTTAAAATAGAACTCTTTGGCCACAATGATCGAAGGTATGCGGGGAGAAAAAAGGGCACAGAATTTCAGGAAAAAAACATCTCGCCAACCATTAAGCATGGGGTTGATCAATCATGCTTTGGGGTTGTGTTACAGCCAATGGCACGGGGAACATTTCACAGGTAGAGGGAAGAATGGATTCAATGAAATTTCAACAAATTCTTGATGCAAACATAACATCATTTGTAAAAAGAGCTGAAGTTGAAAAGAGGATGGCTTCTACAAATGAATAATGATCCTAAACACACGTCAAAATCCGCAACAGACTACCTCAAAAGGCATAAGCTGTAGGTTTTACAATGGCCCTCACAGTCCTCTGATCTGAACATCATTGAAAATCTGTGGCTAGACCTCAAAATAGCAGTGCATGCAAGATGACCCAGGAATGTCACAGAACTGGAAGAATGGATGAAAATCCCTCAAACAAGAATTGAAAGACTCTTCTATGGCTACAAAAAGGGTTTACAAGCTGTGACACTTTCAAAAGAGGGTGCTACTAGGTACTAACCATGCAGGGTGCCCAAACTTTAGCATCGGCCCATTTTCCTTTTTGTAATTTTTAAAATGTAAGGCTAAGTGCCCACGATGCAGAAATGCTGCAGATTTTTTCCGCATCTCCCTGGCAGGAAAAACGCATGCGGATTTTACATGCATTTTCCCGCCAGGTAGAAGCGTTTGTCAAGTGTTTTTGCATGCGGGTTATCAAGCACTTTTCCAAGTGATTTTAGCATCACTTGGAAAAGTGCTTGACAACTTGGTCACATGCAACCGGCATGGATTTATATAGTGTGACCAAGTTAATAGTTAAATGGTAAAAAATAAAAACATTATACTTACCTTCTGATGGCCCCCGGTCTCCTTCTCCGGTCTCCCCGGCGGCTCGTGATGGTCTAAAAGGACCCGTCATTACGTCATTTAGTCATTTGACAGGTCACGCTACTGCAGACGTCAAAATTAATGGACGTGCTGCGGATTTTTCCGCAATGATAATCCGCAGTGGAAATTTCCGCAGCATGTGCACAGCACAGGCGGATTATCATTGGGGACCATGGGGCACGTATTACCAAGAGTTTTTTAAGCGTTTCCGCTGCGGAAATTCCGCGGCAGAAACGCTTGAAAAATGCATAGTGGGCACACAGCCTAAAAAGTGACATGGATAGATAGATATATATATATATGCAAAATAAATGTGTCATCTTTAACTTTAGCCCTGTTAGAGATCATTTAATCTTCAACTTGCTTAACTGTTCACAATAACAGTCATTTTGACCAGGGGTGCCCAAACTTTTATATGCCACTGTATCGAGTAGGCACTATAGTGGGAAATATCACTGCTCCCTCCTTGGGACCGGATTTGAGGCAATTTAGATAAAAATGATACATTTTGGAAAAATGTATATATGTAAATATATTAGTCTTGTCTGGGACACTGAACTGTGCACTGGGTCAGCTGACAGTCCACCACCTCAGCTGCCCGGGGAAGGAAGGAGCAGGAATCCTGGATTTCAACAAGCCTGATACTGGACCACAAGGGAACAAAGTATCATCTTATGCCTTCTGAAATAAATGTTCATGAAGCGGCCGGGAGAAAAGATGGCCGACTGCTATACTGAGTAAACGGCCTGTTGGATTTCCAACGCCATATCCTTGTTTTCTCCCCAGGACTCTCTCAATGAGAACACAGGAGCTCTCAGCAGAGCTGAGCATTCCTGTGTATGGGGGAGCCGGGAGAGAGAGCCTCACCTGAACAATCGTGTGTGGTCCACCGCTATACTATTTATATAGGGGCCTTAAAGGGGGTTGACAATTTATTTTTATTTTTTTTTTACTTAAATACATGTACTTGAAGATAAAAATATTTTTTGCAATTGGCGGTCAGTAAACATTTTGCACCGTTTTGCTTTTCGTTTCCCGGCACATTTAACTTTGATATGGTCTGTGATCATAAATCAGCTGAGAGGAGCTCAGAAAAATAAAAATAAAGGAATTACAAACTATCCTCTCAGACTGTCAACAGGAGCTCACTGATAAGATTCTCAGTTAACTCATTCTGCAGCCAGCAATAGACAATGCAACAGAGACTATAGAAAGCAAATAGTACAAAAATTTTAATGAATCCCTATCGCAAAAATGTTTTTTTTTTTTTTGCCAAAATACATTCTTTTAACTAATAAAAAGAACAAATTCCCCTTTACCCTTATCTGTTAAGGCTGCCCTAACATATCTCTTTGGTCACAGTCTTATAAAGTGATAGTATATCGCTAGCACGCGCCACCACACTTGACCGTCGGGAACTGACCTCTGGGACCCCCACCAATCGTGAGAACTGAGGGGAGCCCTGCATCCCCTTCTAACTTTGAAGTCACAACTGACTCGATCACTTGAATAGGGTCACACTGCAGTGGGGTGACCTGGATATACCATGCAGGGGAACAACCCTAAATCCATCCTGCATCCCCTTAATTCTCATGATCAGTGTCGGACGTCTCCCAGGACAGACCGATACATATTATTCCCTGGCTGAAAAGAAGAAATAACCCTATACAAGACTTTGTGAAGTCATTTTGTACTGGAAGGAACACCAGGCAGGCATTGTGAGGGCCCTGCTCACTAATACGCTCATTGTTAGCTGCAGCAGATGGCTCACTATACACTGCAGCTCATCTGCACAAAGCCAGGAAGTGCGGGCTCTGGAGCCGGGCACATAAAGGGCACCTACAACTGTCAGCTGGGTGCTGAGGAGACACTGGCACCCATCTCCTGGTATATCAGCAGAAGGCAAACACACAGGTGCCTATTATCAATGTGCACTGCAGATCGGGGCAGGACAAGGTACAATGGAGAGTTACATTCCCATCCTGATCTCACTGAGGTGTCAAAAATAACAAACAAATCTAAAAAAAAATGTAAATGGGCGATCAGCACTCCGCACTATTTACCATATGACTGGACCATTATTCCACATTGGCACAAAATACAAAGTTAGAGGTAGGTGGAAGGTCCTTAAAGATGATTTCAGGGAATTAGGCTGCAAGCTGAAAGCAAGGACCTCCAAGGTGGTATTCTCTGAAATACTACCGGTACCACGTGCCACGCCAGAGAGGCAACGGGAGATTAGGGAGATAAATAAGTGGCTCAAGAACTGGTGTAGGAAGGAGGGATTTGGGTTCCTGGAGAACTGGGCCGACTACTCAGTTGGCTACAGACTCTACGCTAGGGACCGGCTGCACCTCAATGGGGAGGGTGCAGCTGTGCTGGGGGAGAAAATGGCTAGAAGGTTGGAGGAGTGTTTAAACTAGGGATTGGGGGGAGGGTATTCATTTTATAGGTGGGGAAGATAGTGCAGATAGTGACCTGGGCACAAATAAAGAAATTGGGGTTGGGGTTAGAACAGTCAATAAAGTAAGAAGGAATAGAGGTACAGAGAGATACATAAAATGCATGTACACTAATGCCAGAAGCCTCACCAACAAAATGGAGGAATTAGAATTAATTTTGCTGGAAAATAATTATGACAAGGTAGGGATATCTGAGACGTGGCTGGACGAGAGCCATGACTGGGCAGTTAATTTACAGGGCTATAGTCTGTTCAGAAATGACCGTACAAACAAGCGAGGGGGGGGTGTGGTTATATGTAAAATCATCCTTAAAACCTGTCTTGCGGGAGGATATATGTGAATCTAATGAAAATGTAGAGTCCCTGTGGGTGGAGATAAGGGGAGGGGGAAAAATAATAAATTACTGATAGAGGTTTGTTATAAGTCTCCAAAAATAATGGAAGTAGCGGAGAATATCCTCGTACAGTAAATAGATGAAACAGCGACTCAAGGAGAAGTCATTATTATGGGAGACTTCAACTACCCTGAAATACATTGGGGGACAGAAACATGTAGTTCAAGCAAAGGAAATAGGTTTTTGACAACTATGAGCGACAATTACCTTTCACAACTGGTTCAGGACCCAACAAGAAGGGGGGCACTGCTAGACCTAATATTAACCAATAGGCCAGACCGCATATCAAATATACAAGTTGGGGGTCACTTGGGTAAGTGATCACAAAATAATACGTTTTCATGTAACCTTTAATATGATGTGTAGTAGAGGGGTTACAAGGACACTAAACTTCAGGAGGGCAAATTTCCAACGGTTAAGAGATGATCTTAGTGCAATAAACTGGGACGATATCCTGAGACATAAAGCTACACAAAGCAAATGGAAGACATTTACTAGCATCCTGAATAGGACCTGTGCACAATATACCCTATGGGAATAAACATGCTAGAAATAGTAGGAAACCACTATGGCTAAATAGAGCTGTAAGGGGCGCAATAAGTGACAAAAAGAAAGCATTTAGAGAACAAAAGCAAGTAGATAGTGATGAGGCATTAAATAAATACAGAAAATTAAATAAATTATGTAAAAATCAAATCAAGGCAGCAAAGATTGAGGCAGAGAGAATCATTGCCAGAGAAAGTAAAAATAACCCCAAAATATTCTTTAACTACATAAATAGTAAAATACTAAAAAATGATAGTGTTGGCCCCCTTAAAAATAGTCAGGGTGAAATGGTGGATGAGGATGAGGAAAAAGCCAATATGCTAAATGATTTTTTTTCAACCGTATTTACACAAGAAAATCGCATGACAGAAAACATGATTAGTGATGACAAAAATTCTCCAGTAAATGTCCCTTGCTTAACCCAGCAGGAAGTATGGCGGCGTCTAAAAATCACTAAAGTTGACAAATCCCCAAGCCCGGATGGGATACACCCGCAAGTACTGCAGGAATTAAGTAACATCATAGATAGACCATTATTTTTAATCTTTAAAGATTCCATAATAGCAGGTTCTGTACCACAGGACTGGCGTATAGCAAATATGGTGCCAATATTCACAAAGGGGACAAAAACCGAACTTGGAAATTATAGGTCAGTAAGCTTAACCTCTACTGTGGGTAAAAACCTGGAGGGTTTCCTAAGAGATGCTATACTAGAGTATCTGAAGAAGAATAACCTCATGACCCAATATCAACATGGGTTTACGAGGGACCGTTCCTGTCAAACTAATCTGATCAGCTTTTATGAGGAGGTAAGTTCTGGACTGGACCAAGGATATGCGGTGGATGTTGTGTATATGGACTTTTCAAAAGCTTTTGATACGGTTCCACACAAAAGGTTGATACATAAAATGAGAACAATGGGGATAGGGGAAAATATATGTATGTGGGTTAAGAATTGGCTAAGTAATAGGAAACAAAGGGTGGTTATTAATGGAAAACACTCAGACTGGGTCTCAGTTAACAGTGGGGTACCACAGGGGTCAGCATTGGGCCCCCTTCTTTTTAACATATTTATTAATGACCTTGTAGGGGGCATACAGAGTAATATTTCAATATTTGCAGATGACACTAAACTCTGCAGGGTAATCAATACAGAGGAGGACAATTTTATATTACAGGAGGATCTATGTAAACTAGAAGCTTGGGCTGATAAATGGCAAATGAGCTTTAATTGGGATAAATGTAAGGTAATGCACTTGGGCAGAGGAAATAAAATGTATAATTATATGCTTAATTGTAAAACACAGGGCAAAACTGTAACTGAAAAAGACCTGGGTGTATTGGTGGACGACAAGCTCACGTTTAGTGGCCAGTGTCAGGCTGCTGCTACAAAGGCAAATAAAATAATGAATGCATAGATGCTCATGAGGAGAACATAATTTTACCTCTATACAAGTCACTAGTGCGACCACACTTAGAATACTGTGTACAGTTCTGGTCTCCGGTCTATAAGAAAGACATAGCTGAACTAGAGAGGGTGCAGAGAAGAGCGACCAAGGTTATTAGAGGACTGGGGGGTCTGCAATACCAAGACAGGTTATTACACTTGGGGTTATTTACTGTGGAAAAAAGAAGGCTTAGTGGTGATCTTATTACTATGTACAAGTATATGAGGGGACAGTACAAAGACCTTTCTACTGATCTTTTTACTCTGAGGCCTGAGATGGGGACAAGGGGGCATCTTCTACGTCTGGAGGAAAGAAGGTTTAATCATAATCACAGACAGGGATTCTTTACTGTAAGAGCAGTGAGACTATGGAACTCTCTGCCGCATGATGTTGTAATGAGTGATTCACTGTTAAAATTTAAGAAGGGCCTGGATGCCTTTCTTGAAAAGTATAATATTACAGGTTATATATACTAGATTTCTTGATAGGGCGTTGATCCAGGGAACTAGTCTGATTGTCGTATGGAGTCGGGAAGGAATTTTTTTCCCCAATGTGGAGCTTAGTGTTTGCCACATGGGTTTTTTTTGCCTTCCTCTGGATTAGCATGTTAGGCTATGGGTTGAACTAGATGGACTTAGTCTTCCTTCAACCTTAAAAACTATGTTACTATGATACATAATCTATATATAGCTCTGTGTGATCCCGGCCTAATGAGGTGCATCCACTCATCAGATCAGTCAATAACTGCTCAGTGTGACACGATGGGAGTTGTAATCTCTACACTGCAAGACATACGGTCATCGTTCCTGACTGCTTCCATGACAGCACTATATACTGGTGTGTGAAGAGCAAAGGCACAATGCAGAGCACCAGACCATGGCCATGACATGCAGCCCCCTGGCCCCACTCTCCCCCGCGCAGGGGCAGCCCCCTGGCCCCACTCTCCCCCGCACAGGGGCCGCCACCTGGCCCCACTCTCCCCCGCACAGGGGCCGCCACCTGGCCCCACTCTCTCTGGCCCCACCCTCCCACGCGCAGGAGCCGCCACCTGGCCCCACTCTCCCCCGCGCAGGGGCCGCCACCTGGCCCCACCCTCTCTGGCCCCACCCTCCCACGCGCAGGGGCCGCCACCTGGCCCCACTCTCTCTGGCCCCACCCTCCCACGCGCAGGGGCCGCCACCTGGCCCCACTCTCTCTGGCCCCACCCTCCCACGCGCAGGAGCCGCCACCTGGCCCCACTCTCCCCCGCGCAGGGGCCGCCACCTGGCCCCACCCTCTCTGGCCCCACCCTCCCACGCGCAGGGGCCGCCACCTGGCCCCACTCTCTCTGGCCCCACCCTCCCACGCGCAGGGGCCGCCACCTGGCCCCACTCTCTCTGGCCCCACCCTCCCACGCGCAGGGGCCGCCACCTGGCCCCACTCTCTCTGGCCCCACCCTCCCACGCGCAGGAGCCGCCACCTGGCCCCACTCTCCCCCGCGCAGGGGCCGCCACCTGGCCCCACCCTCCCACGCGCAGAGGCCGCCACCTGGCCCCACTCTCTCTGGCCCCACCCTCCCACGCGCAGGGGCCGCCACCTGGCCCCACTCTCTCTGGCCCCACCCTCCCACGCGCAGGGGCCGCCACCTGGCCCCACCCTCCCACGCGCAGGGGCCGCCACCTGGCCCCAACCTCCCACGCGCAGGACGACTCCTGTGTTCTCTCTGAGAGAAGCTGCCAGATGCCTCTTATCTCTAGGGAACAAAAGGAGCAGCCATTTAAGCAGATCTCTCCCCCACAGCCTCTTTCAGCAGCACCCACACATTACACTGCTGGTCACACACATCCATACCAGCTGGCCGATGTTTGGCTATGTGCCCACAATCAGGAATAGCAGAGTTTTGGAAGCAGAATATTTCTGCTGCGTTCTATTAAAACGCATGTGTTTCGGTAATATGAGGATTTATTGCATCTAATGACAGTGAATTGGGGAAAATGCGCAGCAAAAGAAATTGACATTCTGCAGCTCGTAAGCCCGTGCCGCGGGGGAGTGTGTGCAGCGTCACACAGAAGCACAGTGGGCGTGGGGTTTCTATAAATCCATCCACTGTGCTTGTATTGTAGAACGCAGCGGTCTGGACACCGTGAGGATACACTGCATTCATGGGCACGTACCTCAAGTGTCATGTTTATCAGAGCATTAGCATGCATGCTATTGGCCGCTGTTATCAGCCTCCCCACCCTTTCTGAAGCACCCCTCGCTGCTCAGAGGCGGGCTGTTGTGTGCTACTGTCCTCCGTTATCAGTCACCTCATACTGCTCAGAGGCTGCTGTGCTCTATTCTCCTCTGTTATCAGCCACCTCATACTGCTCAGAGGCTGCAGTGCTCTATTCTCCTCTGTTATCAGCCACCCCACACTGCTCAGAGGCTGCTGTGCTCTATTCTCCTCTGTTATCAGCCACCCCACACTGCTCAGAGGCTGCTGTGCTCTATTCTCCTCTGTTATCAGCCACCCCACACTGCTCAGAGGCTGCTGTGCTCTATTCTCCTCTGTTATCAGCCACCTCACACTGCTGAGGCTGCTGTGCTCTATTCTCCTCTGTTATCAGCCACCTCACACTGCTGAGGCTGCTGTGCTCTATTCTCCTCTGTTATCAGTCACCCCACACTGCTCAGAGGCTGCTGTGCTCTATTCTCAGTTATCAGCCACCTCATACTGCTCAGAGGCTACTGCGCTCTATTCTCCTCTGTTATCAGCCACCTCATACTGCTCAGAGGCTGCTGTGCTCTATTCTCCTCTGTTATCAGCCACCTCATACTGCTCAGAGGCTGCGGTGCTCTATTCTCCTCTGTTATCAGCCACCTCATACTGCTCAGAGGCTGCTGTGCTCTATTCTCCTCTGTTATCAGCCACCTCATACTGCTCAGAGGCTGTTGTGCTCTATTCTCCTCTGTTATCAGTCACCCCACACTGCTCAGAGGCTGCTGTGCTCTATTCTCCTCTGTTATCAGCCACCTCATACTGCTCAGAGACTGCTGTGCTCTATTCTCCTCTGTTATCAGCCACCTCATACTGCTCAGAGGCTGCTGTGCTCAATTCTCCTCTGTTATCAGTCACCCCACACTGCTCAGAGGCTGCTGTGCTCTATTCTCCTCTGTTATCAGCCACCTCACACTGCTGAGGCTGCTGTGCTCTATTCTCCTCTGTTATCAGCCACCCCACACTGCTCAGAGGCTGCTGTGCTCTATTCTCCTCTGTTATCAGTCACCCCACACTGCTCAGAGGCTGCTGTGCTCTATTCTCCTCTGTTATCAGTCACCCCACACTGCTCAGAGGCTGCTGTGCTCTATTCTCAGTTATCAGCCACCTCATACTGCTCAGAGGCTACTGCGCTCTATTCTCCTCTGTTATCAGCCACCTCATACTGCTCAGAGGCTGCTGTGCTCTATTCTCCTCTGTTATCAGCCACCTCATACTGCTCAGAGGCTGCAGTGCTCTATTCTCCTCTGTTATCAGCCACCTCATACTGCTCAGAGGCTGCTGTGCTCTATTCTCCTCTGTTATCAGCCACCCCACACTGCTCAGAGGCTGCTGTGCTCTATTCTCCTCTGTTATCAGCCACCTCATACTGCTCAGAGGCTGCGGTGCTCTATTCTCCTCTGTTATCAGCCACCTCATACTGCTCAGAGGCTGCTGTGCTCTATTCTCCTCTGTTATCAGCCACCTCATACTGCTCAGAGGCTGCTGTGCTCTATTCTCCTCTGTTATCAGCCACCTCATACTGCTCAGAGGCTGTTGTGCTCTATTCTCCTCTGTTATCAGTCACCCCACACTGCTCAGAGGCTGCTGTGCTCTATTCTCCTCTGTTATCAGCCACCTCATACTGCTCAGAGACTGCTGTGCTCTATTCTCCTCTGTTATCAGCCACCTCATACTGCTCAGAGGCTGCTGTGCTCAATTCTCCTGTTATCAGTCACCCCACACTGCTCAGAGGCTGCTGTGCTCTATTCTCCTCTGTTATCAGCCACCTCATGCTGCTCAGAGGCTGCTGTGCTCTATTCTCCTCTGTTATCAGCCACCTCATACTGCTCAGGGGCTGCTGTGGTCTATTCTCCTCTGTTATCAGCCACCTCATACTGCTCAGAGGCTGCAGTGCTCTATTCTCCTCTGTTATCAGCCACCTCATACTGCTCAGAGGCTGCTGTGGTCTATTCTCCTCTGTTATAAGCCACCCAACACTGCTCAGAGGCTGCTGTGCTCTATTCTCCTCTGTTATCAGCCACCTCATACTGCTCAGAGGCTGCTGTGCTCTATTCTCCTCTGTTATCAGCCACCCCACACTGCTCAGAGGCTGCTGTGCTCTATTCTCCTCTGTTATCAGCCACCCCACACTGCTCAGAGGCTGCTGTGCTCTATTCTGTTATCACCCACCCCACACTGCTCAGAGGCCGCTGTGCTCTATTCTCCTCTGTTATCAGCCACCTCATACAGGTCAGAGGCTGCTGTGCTCAATTCTCCTCTGTTATCAGCCACCCCACACTGCTCAGAGGCTGCTGTGCTCTATTCTCCTCTGTTATCAGCCACCTCATACTGCTCAGAGGCTGCTGTGGTCTATTCTCCTCTGTTATCAGCCACGTCATACTGCTCAGAGGCTGCAGTGCTCTATTCTCCTCTGTTATCAGCCACCTCATACTGCTCAGAGGCTGCAGTGCTCTATTCTCCTCTGTTATCAGCCACCTCATACTGCTCAGAGGCTGCTGTGCTCTATTCTCCTCTGTTATCAGCCACCTCATACTGCTCAGAGGCTGCAGTGCTCTATTCTCCTCTGTTATCAGCCACCTCATACTGCTCAGAGGCTGCTGTGGTCTATTCTCCTCTGTTATAAGCCACCCAACACTGCTCAGAGGCTGCTGTGCTCTATTCTCCTCTGTTATCAGCCACCTCATACTGCTCAGAGGCTGCTGTGCTCTATTCTCCTCTGTTATCAGCCACCCCACACTGCTCAGAGGCTGCTGTGCTCTATTCTCCTGTTATCAGCCACCCCACACTGCTCAGAGGCTGCTGTGCTCTATTCTGTTATCACCCACCCCACACTGCTCAGAGGCCGCTGTGCTCTATTCTCCTCTGTTATCAGCCACCTCATACAGGTCAGAGGCTGCTGTGCTCAATTCTCCTCTGTTATCAGCCACCCCACACTGCTCAGAGGCTGCTGTGCTCTATTCTCCTCTGTTATCAGCCACCTCATACTGCTCAGAGGCTGCTGTGCTCTATTCTCCTCTGTTATCAGCCACCTCATACTGCTCAGAGGCTGCAGTGCTCTATTCTCCTCTGTTATCAGCCACCTCATACTGCTCAGAGGCTGCAGTGCTCTATTCTCCTCTGTTATCAGCCACCTCATACTGCTCAGAGGCTGCAGTGCTCTATTCTCCTCTGTTATCAGCCACCTCATACTGCTCAGAGGCTGCAGTGCTCTATTCTCCTCTGTTATCAGCCACCTCATACTGCTCAGAGGCTGCTGTGCTCTATTCTCCTCTGTTATCAGCCACCTCATACTGCTCAGAGGCTGTTGTGCTCTATTCTCCTCTGTTATAAGCCACCCAACACTGCTCAGAGGCTGCTGTGCTCTATTCTCCTCTGTTATCAGCCACCTCATACTGCTCAGAGGCCGCTGTGCTCTATTCTCCTCTGTTATCAGCCACCTCATACAGCTCAGAGGCTGCTGTGCTCTATTCTCTGTTATCAGCCACCCCACACTGCTCAGAGGCTGCTGTGCTCTATTCTCCTCTGTTATCAGCCACCCCACACTGCTCAGAGGCTGCAGTGCTCTATTCTCCTCTGTTATCAGCCACCTCATACTGCTCAGAGGCTGCAGTGCTCTATTCTCCTCTGTTATCAGCCACCTCATACTGCTCAGAGGCTGCTGTGCTCTATTCTCCTCTGTTATCAGCCACCTCATACTGCTCAGAGGCTGCTGTGCTCTATTCTCCTCTGTTATAAGCCACCCAACACTGCTCAGAGGCTGCTGTGCTCTATTCTCCTCTGTTATCAGCCACCTCATACTGCTCAGAGGCCGCTGTGCTCTATTCTCCTGTTATCAGCCACCCCACACTGCTCAGAGGCTGCTGTGCTCTATTCTCCTCTGTTATCAGCCACCTCATACTGCTCAGAGGCTGCTGTGCTCTATTCTCCTCTGTTATAAGCCACCCAACACTGCTCAGAGGCTGCTGTGCTCTATTCTCCTCTGTTATCAGCCACCTCATACAGGTCAGAGGCTGCTGTGCTCAATTCTCCTCTGTTATCAGTCACCCCACACTGCTCAGAGGCTGCTGTGCTCTATTCTCCTCTGTTATCAGCCACCTCATACTGCTCAGAGGCTGCTGTGCTCTATTCTCCTCTGTTATCAGCCACCCCACACTGCTCAGAGGCTGCTGTGCTCTATTCTCCTTTGTTATCAGCCACCTCATACTGCTCAGAGGCTGCTGTGGTCTATTCTCCTCTGTTATCAGCCACCTCATACTGCTCAGAGGCTGCAGTGCTCTATTCTCCTCTGTTATCAGCCACCTCATACTGCTCAGAGGCTGCAGTGCTCTATTCTCCTCTGTTATCAGCCACCTCATACTGCTCAGAGGCTGCTGTGCTCTATTCTCCTCTGTTATCAGCCACCTCATACTGCTCAGAGGCTGTTGTGCTCTATTCTCCTCTGTTATAAGCCACCCAACACTGCTCAGAGGCTGCTGTGCTCTATTCTCCTCTGTTATCAGCCACCTCATACTGCTCAGAGGCCGCTGTGCTCTATTCTCCTCTGTTATCAGCCACCTCATACTGCTCAGAGGCCGCTGTGCTCTATTCTCCTCTGTTATCAGCCACCTCATACAGCTCAGAGGCTGCTGTGCTCTATTCTCCTCTGTTATCAGCCACCCCACACTGCTCAGAGGCTGCTGTGCTCTATTCTCCTCTGTTATCAGCCACCCCACACTGCTCAGAGGCTGCTGTGCTCTATTCTCCTCTGTTATCAGCCACCTCATACAGGTCAGAGGCTGCTGTGCTCTATTCTCCTCTGTTATCAGCCACCTCATACTGCTCAGAGGCTGCTGTGCTCTATTCTCCTGTTATCAGCCACCTCATACTGCTCAGAGGCTGCTGTGCTCTATTCTCCTCAGTTATCAGCCACCTCATACTGCTCAGAGGCTGCTGTGCTCTATTCTCCTCTGTTATCAGCCACCTCATACAGGTCAGAGGCTGCTGTGCTCTATTCTCCTCTGTTATCAGCCACCTCATACTGCTCAGAGGCTGCTGTGCTCTATTCTGCTCTGTTATCAGCCACCTCATACAGGTCAGAGGCTGCTGTGCTCTATTCTCCTCTGTTATCAGCCACCTCATACAGGTCAGAGGCTGCTGTGCTCTATTCTCCTCTGTTATCAGCCACCTCATACTGCTCAGAGGCTGCAGTGCTCTATTCTCCTCTTATCAGCCACCTCATACTGCTCAGAGGCTGCTGTGCTCTATTCTCCTCTGTTATCAGCCACCTCATACTGCTCAGAGGCTGCTGTGCTCTATTCTCCTCTGTTATCAGCCACCTCATACTGCTCAGAGGCTGCTGCGTGCTATTCTCCTCTGTTATCAGCCACAGCTGGCTAAGATCCTTCCATGGGGAGAGGGACAGGAAGTCCGCAGGGAGCCGACCCCACGACCACTGTACTCCCCATGTGTGGTCCCAGCAGCCCCAGGGGCTCCTACAGTCCCGGATATGCCGTTATTGCCATGAGGAGGGCAGTATACTCGGCGCTGACAGAACAATGGCGCACTGCGATAAAGATCGGACGAGGGGCTTCGACTCAAACTCACCTTTGCCCTCTTCCTACGACTTGTTCGCCGACCTTCGGGGGTCTCAGGCTGTCCCCCGTCCGCTCCAGCCATGATTCCCGGAGCAGAGGAGCCGCCGTGTTCTGCCCCAGGGGAGGCCCTGTCCTTCTTCCTAGGGGTCCTTTCGAGGGGCGCCCCAGTATCTGGAGAGGCCATTATGATAGAAGAGGATGATGAGGAGGAGGAGGATGATGATGAGGATGATGAAGAGGAGGATGCAGGGGGCTGAGACTCTGCTCCGTTCTCACCACCCCCGCCGGACTCGGACTTCTTTGCTGCAAGCATTGAGTTGAGATGGCGGCTTTGGATTGAGGGGAGGGGCCGGAGAGTGGGTGGAGCGTGTACGGGGATGTTGGGTGGAGTAGTGGACACTGATACACCGGCGGTCGATGCCTTGTGTGTGTGTGTAAGCGAGGGCGACACCAGGACCCGCGGCCACCGTGTTTGTACAACGCGCATGCGCAGCCAGGTCCGCCCACTGCCGGGTGTCCGCCCCACATTGTGCTCCGCCGGTGGCTCACCTGCCAGTTGTGCTGCTGAGGAGAGGGTCCGCACACCCGTCCCGTCCGGCCTGGAGTAGGCATAGGCCACAGTACACATCCCGGTACTTCCTTGTACGTCATGTGCTGTGCGTGTAGTGGTCTAATGGAGTGTGCTGGGGCTCCATTCATCCCCTAAGGCTATGCTCACACATTGCGTTTTTTATGCTAATTAAAAGCTGCTTTTTGCAGCAGGAGCTGGGAGATGTCAGAAATCTCATGCACACACTTGGGTTTTCCTGACTGGATTGGAAAACGGCTTCATTTTTGTCAATTCTTTCAGTGGTTTTTGCACCATAGAAAGCAACGAGAAAGTGACAAAACAAGCTGCGGTTTTGGTGAATAAAACTAACTTTATTAAAGATGCACTGTAGACAAATGATAGATGTAATCTGCACCAAAACCGGCTTTCTGTAAGCAGCTTCTTTACTGCCAAGAGAGCAGGTTTTACCTGCAGGAAAAACGCAACGTGTGAACACAGTCTAATGGTCCGCCGCAGGTTGAGCGCTGCGCTCGGCTGGTCTTCACTCCCATAAGAATGCATGAAGCATCAGTGCACACAATCGCCCACCGCTCTTCAGAGCCCCAGTATTCAGGGTCTGCGGCGTCCTAGCTGTCGGACCCCCATTCTTAAACACCACTGACCAGAGGGAGGGTCTTGTGTGTAGACGTACAGGTAAAGACGTACAAGCCGGTGCCGGCTGTGTGCGTTCGTTGTATAGTCTGGACATGTACCTCTACAACCGGACTGTTTTGTGCTCGTTTGTTTTGGGTGGGGTAGGGGGTAAGTTTTACTTTTTTTTTTTTTTTTTTTTTTTTTTCCCCCCCAACTAGTTTTTCCTGGTATAGACAGGTTATACTTGTGGTGTTCTAGACCCCCTCTCCGGGATTTGGCACCAACTCTGGGGGAGGGGATTTGTCTACAGGAGCAATTTTATAAAGTTCAAATGTATGTATTTTAGATGTATTGAAATTAGAGATATTCCCATAGGGGATAATGGAGAACAAAAATGTAAATGTGTTTTTTTGCAAAAGAAAACATATGATCAACTGTTCTGTTTTTTTTGTACATCCAATAAAAACACATTTCGACGTTTCCCCATTGCCCATTTTGGTCTATGGATACCCTACCATATACAGCTGAATACAGTATTTTGCCATTCAGTGGTAAACGTTCAGCTGCATGCAGTGTATGAATGTGAACCGAGCCTTACAATGATTTTCCTTTTCCAAACAAATATGACGGTGTCGCCCAGAGTTGGCACTATGATTATTTCTAATGTAATATAACAATTGTTAGCTTAGAGGGGGTTTCCCTCTACGATTCCAAGGATAGGTCATTAATATCAGAACAGTGGGGGTCTGGCATCTGATCAATAGGAAGTGATCTACTGTACCCAGAAGCTGTCTCTAAACTGTACGGCACTGTGGTGTCCAGTTCACTGGTTATAGCTGGCAACAGCTGATCGCTTCAGGGTGTCGGACCCCCGCCATCTAATATTAATGACTTGCCCAAATGATAGATCATCAATATCATTGCAGTGGAAGACCCCTATAATACTATAATATGTATTCCATGTGAGACTATTGTTCGACATATGACTAAAACAATGGTAGCAGTGTGCTGAGAGCTGTACGGTCTGCAGCATTGTTCCCTGAGAAACAAGTGAATCCAGTACTAACGATGTGCAGTCAGAGCCAGGACACCGCGACATTCAGTGACTCACAAGAGACGTGGTCTTGGTCTGTTTCAGGTCATCTGCTATGTCTTGACTTTGGAGTTTCCACCCAGACATCTTCAGCTCTCACTTCTAAATAATACTACAACACATTGTGCCTCCCTGATAAATAGTACCTCCATGCACTGTGCCAACCTGTAAATAATAGCTCCATGCACTGTGCCTCCCTGTAAATAGCTCCATGCACTGTGCCTCCCTGTAAATACCTCCATGCACTGTGCCTACCTGTAAATACCTCCATGCACTGTGCCTCCCTGTAAATAATGGCTCCATGCACTGTGCCTCCCTGTAAATAGCTCCATGAACTGTGCTTCCCTGTAAATAGCTCCATGCACTGTGCCTCCCTGTAAATAGCTCCATGCACTGTGCCTCCCTGTAAATAATGGCTCCATGCACTGTGCCTCCCTGTAAATAATGGCTCCATGCACTGTGCCTCCCTGTAAATAATAGCTCCATGCACTGTGCCTCCCTGTAAATAGCTCCATGCACTGTGCCTCCCTGTAAATACCTCCATGCACTGTGCCTACCTGTAAATACCTCCATGCACTGTGCCTCCCTGTAAATAATGGCTCCATGCACTGTGCCTCCCTGTAAATAATGGCTCCATGCACTGTGCCTCCCTGTAAATAGCTCCATGAACTGTGCTTCCCTGTAAATAGCTCCATGCACTGTGCCTCCCTGTAAATAGCTCCATGCACTGTGCCTCCCTGTAAATAGCTCCATGCACCGTGCCTCCCTGTAAATAGCTCCATGCACTGTAACCCTCCCTGTAAATAGCTCCATGCACTGTGCCTCCCTGTAAATAGCTCCATGCACTGTGCCTCCCTGTAAATACCTCCATGCACTGTGCCTCCCTGTAAATAGCTCCATGCACTATGCCTCCCTGTAAATAATGGCTCCATGCACTGTGCCTCCCTGTAAATAGCTCCATGCACTGTGCCTCCCTGTAAATAATGGCTCCATGCACTGTGCCTCCCTGTAAATAATGGCTCCATGCACTGTGCCTCCCTGTAAATAGCTCCATGCACTGTGCCTCCCTGTAAATAGCTCCATGCACTGTGCCTCCCTGTAAATAGCTCCATGCACTGTGCCTCCCTGTAAATACCTCCATGCACTGTGCCTCCCTGTAAATACCTCCATGCACTGTGCCTCCCTGTAAATAGCTCCATGCACTGTGCCTCCCTGTAAATAGCTCCATGCACTGTGCCTCCCTGTAAATAGCTCCATGCAATGTGCCTCCCTGTAAATAGCTCCATGCACTGTGCCTCCCTGTAAATAGCTCCATGCACTGTGCCTCCCTGTAAATACCTCCATGCACTGTGCCTCCCTGTAAATAGCTCCATGCACTGTGCCTCCCTGTAAATACCTCCATGCACTGTGCCTCCCTGTAAATACCTCCATGCACTGTGCCTCCCTGTAAATACCTCCATGCACTGTGCCTCCCTGTAAATACCTCCATGCACTGTGCCTCCCTGTAAATAGCTCCATGCACTGTGCCTCCCTGCAAATAGCTCCATGCACTGTGCCTCCCTGTAAATAGCTCCATGCACTGTGCCTCCCTGTAAATAATGGCTCCATGCACTGTGCCTCCCTGTAAATAGCTCCATGCACTGTGCCTCCCTGTAAATAACTCCATGCACTGTGCCTCCCTGTAAATAGCTCCATGCACTGTGCCTCCCTGTAAATAATGGCTCCATGCACTGTGCCTCCCTGTAAATAGCTCCATGCACTGTGCCTCCCTGTAAATAGCTCCATGCACTGTGCCTCCCTGTAAATACCTCCATGCGCTGTGCCTCCCTGTAAATAGCTCCATGCGCTGTGCCTCCCTTGTAAATACCTCCATGCGCTGTGCCTCCCTGTAAATAGCTCCATGCGCTGTGCCTCCCTGTAAATCCCTCCATGCGCTGTGCCTCCCTGTAAATAGCTCCATGCACTGTGCCTCCCTGTAAATACCTCCATGCACTGTGCCTCCCTGTAAATACCTCCATGCACTGTGCCTCCCTGTAAATAGCTCCATGCACTGTGCCTCCCTGTAAATAGCTCCATGCACTGTGCCTCCCTGTAAATAGCTCCATGCACTGTGCCTCCCTGTAAATAGCTCCATGCACTGTGCCTCCCTGTAAATAGCTCCATGCACTGTGCCTCCCTGTAAATAGCTCCATGCACTGTGCCTCCCTGTAAATAGCTCCATGCACTGTGCCTCCCTGTAAATAGCTCCATGCACTGTGCCTCCCTGTAAATAGCTCCATGCACTGTGCCTCCCTGTAAATAATGGCTCCATGCTCTGTGCCTCCCTGTAAATAATGGCTCCATGCTCTGTGCCTCCCTGTAAATAATGGCTCCATGCACTGTGCCTCCCTGTAAATAATAGCTCCATGCACTGTGCCTCCCTGTAAATAGCTCCATGCACTGTGCCTCCCTGTAAATAGCTCCATGCACTGTGCCTCCCTGTAAATAGCTCCATGCACTGTGCCTCCCTGTAAATAGCTCCATGCACTGTGCCTCCCTGTAAATAGCTCCATGCACTGTGCCTCCCTGTAAATAACTCCATGCACTGTGCCTCCCTGTAAATAGCTCCATGCACTGTGCCTCCCTGTAAATAGCTCCATGCACTGTGCCTCCCTGTAAATAGCTCCATGCACTGTGCCTCCCTGTAAATAGCTCCATGCACTGTGCCTCGCTGTAAATAGCTCCATGCACTGTGCCTCCCTGTAAATAGCTCCATGCACTGTGCCTCCCTGTAAATACCTCCATGCACTGTGCCTCCCTGTAAATACCTCCATGCACTGTGCCTCCCTGTAAATACCTCCATGCACTGTGCCTCCCTGTAAATAGCTCCATGCACTGTGCCTCCCTGTAAATAATGGCTCCATGCACTGTGCCTCCCTGTAAATAATGGCTCCATGCTCTGTGCCTCCCTGTAAATAATAGCTCCATGCACTGTGCCTCCCTGTAAATAGCTCCATGCACTGTGCCTCTCTGTAAATAGCTCCATGCACTGTGCCTCCCTGTAAATAGCTCCATGCACTGTGCCTCCCTGTAAATAGCTCCACGCACTGTGCCTCCCTGTAAATAGCTCCATGCACTGTGCCTCCCTGTAAATAGCTCCATGCACTGTGCCTCCCTGTAAATAGCTCCATGCACTGTGCCTCCCTGTAAATAGCTCCACGCACTGTGCCTCCCTGTCAATAATACCTCCACGCACTATGCCTCCCTGTTAATAATAGCTCCACGCACTGTGCCTCCCTTTGAATAATTGCTCCACGCACTGTGCCTCCCTGTAAATAGCTCCACTCACTGTGCCTCCCTGTAAATAATACCTCCATGCACTGTGCCTCCCTGTCAATAATAGCTCCACGCACTGTGCCTCCCTGTAAATAACACCACCACGAACTGTGCCTCCCTGTAAATAATACCTCCACGCACTTTGCCTCCCTGTAAATAATAGTTCCACGCACTGTGCCTCCCTGTAAATAATAGCTCCATGCACTGTGCCTCCCTGTAAATAATAGCTCCACGCACTGTGCCTCCCTGTAAATAGCTCCATGCACTGTGCCTCCCTGTAAATAGCTCCATGCACTGTGCCTCCCTGTAAATAGCTCCATGCACTGTGCCTCCCTGTAAATAGCTCCATGCACTGTGCCTCCCTGTAAATAGCTCCATGCACTGTGCCTCCCTGTAAATAGCTCCATGCACTGTGCCTCCCTGTAAATAGCTCCATGCACTGTGCCTCCCTGTTAATAATAGCTCCACGCACTGTGCCTCCCTGTCAATAATACCTCCACGCACTATGCCTCCCTGTTAATAATAGCTCCATGCACTGTGCCTCCCTGTAAATAATGGCTCCATGCTCTGTGCCTCCCTGTAAATAATAGCTCCATGCACTGTGCCTCCCTGTAAATAGCTCCATGCACTGTGCCTCCCTGTAAATAGCTCCATGCACTGTGCCTCCCTGTAAATAATGGCTCCATGCATTGTGCCTCCCTGTAAATAATGGCTCCATGCACTGTGCCTCCCTGTAAATAGCTCCATGCACTGTGCCTCCCTGTAAATAATGGCTCCATGCTCTGTGCCTCCCTGTAAATAATAGCTCCATGCACTGTGCCTCCCTGTAAATAGCTCCATGCACTGTGCCTCTCTGTAAATAGCTCCATGCACTGTGCCTCCCTGTAAATAGCTCCATGCACTGTGCCTCCCTGTAAATAGCTCCATGCACTGTGCCTCCCTGTAAATAGCTCCATGCACTGTGCCTCCCTGTAAATAGCTCCACGCACTGTGCCTCCCTGTTAATAATAGCTCCACGCACTGTGCCTCCCTGTCAATAATACCTCCACGCACTATGCCTCCCTGTTAATAATAGCTCCACGCACTGTGCCTCCCTGTAAATAATAGCTCCACGCACTGTGCCTCCCTGTAAATAGCTCCACTCACTGTGCCTCCCTGTAAATAATACCTCCATGCACTGTGCCTCCCTGTCAATAATAGCTCCACGAACTGTGCCTCCCTGTAAATAATACCTCCACGCACTTTGCCTCCCTGTAAATAATAGTTCCACGCACTGTGCCTCCCTTTAAATAATAGTTCCACACACTGTGCCTCCCTGTAAATAATAGCTCCACGCACTGTGCCTCCCTGTAAATAGCTCCATGCACTGTGCCTCCCTGTAAATAGCTCCATGCACTGTGCCTCCCTGTAAATAATGGCTCCATGCTCTGTGCCTCCCTGTAAATAATAGCTCCATGCACTGTGCCTCCCTGTAAATACCTCCATGCACTGTGCCTCCCTGTAAATAGCTCCATGCACTGTGCCTCCCTATAAATAGCTCCATGCACTGTGCCTCCCTGTAAATAGCTCCATGCACTGTGCCTCCCTGTAAATAGCTCCATGCACTGTGCCTCCCTGTAAATAGCTCCATGCACTGTGCCTCCCTGTAAATAGCTCCATGCACTGTGCCTCCCTGTAAATAGCTCCATGCACTGTGCCTCCCTGTAAATAGCTCCATGCACTGTGCCTCCCTGTAAATAGCTCCATGCACTGTGCCTCCCTGTAAATAATGGCTCCATGCACTGTGCCTCCCTATAAATAATAGCTCCATGCACTGTGCCTCCCTGTAAATAGCTCCATGCACTGTGCCTCCCTGTAAATAGCTCCATGCACTGTACCTCCCTGTAAATAGCTCCATGCACTGTGCCTCCCTGTAAATAGCTCCATGCACTGTGCCTCCCTGTAAATAATAGCTCCATGCACTGTGCCTCCCAGTAAATAATAGCTCCATGCACTGTGCCTCCCTGTAAATAGCTCCATGCACTGTGCCTCCCTGTAAATAGCTCCACGCACTGCGCCTCCCTGTAAATAGCTCCACGCACTGCGCCTCCCTATAAATAGCTCCATGCACTGTGCCTCCCTATAAATAGCTCCATGCTCTGTGCCTCCCTGTAAATAGCTCCATGCACTGTGCCTCCCTGTAAATAATAGCTCCATGCACTGTGCCTCCCTGTAAATAATAGCTCCATGCACTGTGCCTCCCTGTAAATAATGGCTCCATGCTCTGTGCCTCCCTGTAAATAATAGCTCCATGCACTGTGCCTCCCTGTAAATAGCTCCATGCACTGTGCCTCCCTGTAAATAGCTCCACGCACTGCACCTCCCTGTCTATAATACCTCCACGCACTGTGCCTCCCTGTAAATAGCTCCATGCACTGTACCTCCCTGTAAATAGCTCCATGCACTGTGCCTCCCTGTAAATAGCTCCATGCACTGTGCCTCCCTGTAAATAGCTCCATGCACTGTGCCTCCCTGTAAATAATAGCTCCATGCACTGTGCCTCCCTGTAAATAGCTCCACGCACTGCGCCTCCCTGTAAATAGCTCCACGCACTGTGCCTCCCTATAAATAGCTCCATGCACTGTGCCTCCCTATAAATAGCTCCATGCACTGTGCCTCCCTATAAATAGCTCCATGCACTGTGCCTCCCTGTAAATAATAGCTCCATGCACTGTGCCTCCCTGTAAATAATAGCTTCATGCACTGTGCCTCCCTGTAAATAATAGCTCCATGCACTGTGCCTCCCTGTAAATAATAGCTCCATGCACTGTGCCTCCCTGTAAATAATGGCTCCATGCTCTGTGCCTCCCTGTAAATAATAGCTCCATGCACTGTGCCTCCCTGTAAATAGCTCCATGCACTGTGCCTCCCTGTAAATAGCTCCACGCAATGCACCTCCCTGTCTATAATACCTCCACGCACTGTGCTTCCTTGTAAATAATAGTTCCTCGCACTGTGCCTCCCTGTCAATAATAGCTCCACGCACTGTGCTTCCCTGTAAATAGCTCCACTCACTGTGCCTCCCTGTAAATAATACCTCCATACACTGTGCCTCCCTGTCAATAATAGCTCCATGCACTGTGCCTCCCTGTAAATAATACCTCCATACACTGTGCCTCCCTGTCAATAATAGCTCCACGCACTGTGCCTCCCTGTAAATAACACCACCACGAACTGTGCCTCCCTGTAAATAATACCTCCACGCACTGTGCCTCCCTGTAAATAATAGTTCCACACACTGTGCCTCCCTGTAAATAGCTCCATGCACTGTGCCTCCCTGTCAATAATAGCTCCATGCACTGTGCCTCCCTGTAAATAATAGCTCCATGCACTGTGCCTCCCTGTCAATAATAGCTCCATGCACTGTGCCTCCCTGTCAATAATAGCTCCACGCACTGTGCCTCCCTGTCAATAATACCTCCACGCACTATGCCTCCCTGTAAATAATAGCTCCATGCACTGTGCCTCCCTGTAAATAATAGCTCCACGCACTGTGCCTCCCTGTCAATAATACCTCCACGCACTATGCCTCCCTGTAAATAATAGCTCCATGCACTGTGCCTCCCTGTAAATAGCTCCACTCACTGTGCCTCCCTGTAAATACCTCCATGCACTGTGCCTCCCTGTAAATAATAGTTCCATGCACTGTGCCTCCCTGTCAATAATACCTCCATGCACTGTGCCTCCCTGTCAATAATAGCTCCACGCACTGTGCCTCCCTGTAAATAACACCGCCACGAACTGTGCCTCCCTGTAAATAATACCTCCACGCACTGTGCCTCCCTGTAAATAATAGTTCCATGCACTGTGCCTCCCTGTAAATAGCTCCATGCACTGTGCCTCCCTGTCAATAATAGCTCCATGCACTGTGCCTCCCTGTCAATAATAGCTCCATGCACTGTGCCTCCCTGTCAATAATAGCTCCACGCACTGTGCCTCCCTGTAAATAATAGCTCCACGCACTGTGCCTCCCTGTCAATAATAGCTCCATGCACTGTGCCTCCCTGTCAATAATAGCTCCATGCACTGTGCCTCCCTGTCAATAATAGCTCCACGCACTGTGCCTCCCTGTCATTAATAGCTCCACGCACTGTGCCTCCCTGTAAATAATAGCTCCATGCACTGTGCCTCCCTGTCAATAATACCTCCACGCACTGTGCCTCCCTGTCAATAATAGCTCCACGCTCTGTGCCTCCCTGTAAATAATAGCTCCATGCACTGTGCCTCCCTGTAAATAGCTCCATGCACTGTGCCTCCCTGTCAATAATACCTCCACGCACTGTGCCTCCCTGTAAATAATAGCTCCATGCACTGTGCCTCCCTGTAAATAATACCTCCACGCGCTATGCCTCCCTGTAAATAATAGCTCCATGCACTGTGCCTCCCTGTAAATACCTCCATGCACTGTGCCTCCCTGTCAATAATACCTCCACGCACTGTGCCTCCCTGTAAATAATAGCTCCATGCACTGTGCCTCCCTGTAAATAATAGCTCCATGCACTGTGCCTCCCTGTCAATAATAGCTCCACGCACTGTGCCTCCCTGTCAATAATAGCTCCACGCACTGTGCCTCCCTGTCAATAATAGCTCCATGCACTATGCCTCCCTGTAAATAATACCTCCACGCACTGTGCCTCCCTGTCAATAATACCTCCACGCACTGTGCCTCCCTGTAAATAATAGTTCCACACACTGTGCCTCCCTGTAAATAGCTCCATGCACTGTGCCTCCCTGTCAATAATAGCTCCATGCACTGTGCCTCCCTGTAAATAATAGCTCCATGCACTGTGCCTCCCTGTAAATAATAGCTCCACGCACTGTACCTCTCTGTCAATAATACCTCCACGCACTATGCCTCCTTGTAAATAATAGCTCCATGCACTGTGCCTCCCTGTCAATAATAGCTCCACGCACTGTGCCTCCCTGTAAATAGCTCCATGCACTGTGCCTCCCTGTAAATAGCTCCATGCACTGTGCCTCCCTGTAAATAGCTCCATGCACTGTGCCTCCCTGTAAATAGCTCCATGCACTGTGCCTCCCTGTAAATAGCTCCATGCACTGTGCCTCCCTGTAAATAGCTCCATGCACTGTGCCTCCCTGTAAATAGCTCCATGCACTGTGCCTCCCTGTAAATAGCTCCATGCACTGTACCTCCCTGTAAATAGCTCCATGCACTGTGCCTCCCTGTAAATAGCTCCATGCACTGTGCCTCCCTGTAAATAGCTCCATGCACTGTGCCTCCCTGTAAATAGCTCCATGCACTGTGCCTCCCTGTAAATAGCTCCATGCGCTGTGCCTCCCTGTAAATAGCTCCATGCACTGTGCCTCCCTGTAAATAGCTCCATGCACTGTGCCTCCCTGTAAATAATGGCTCCATGCTCTGTGCCTCCGTGTAAATAATGGCTCCATGCTCTGTGCCTCCCTGTAAATAATGGCTCCATGCTCTGTGCCTCCCTGTAAATAATAGCTCCATGCACTGTGCCTCCCTGTAAATAGCTCCATGCACTGTGCCTCCCTGTAAATAGCTCCATGCACTGTGCCTCCCTGTAAATAACTCCATGCACTGTGCCTCCCTGTAAATAGCTCCATGCACTGTGCCTCCCTGTAAATAGCTCCATGCACTGTGCCTCCCTGTAAATAGCTCCATGCACTGTGCCTCCCTGCAAATAGCTCCATGCACTGTGCCTCCCTGTAAATAGCTCCATGCACTGTGCCTCCCTGTAAATAGCTCCATGCACTGTGCCTCCCTGTAAATAGCTCCATGCACTGTGCCTCCCTGTAAATACCTCCATGCACTGTGCCTCCCTGTAAATACCTCCATGCACTGTGCCTCCCTGTAAATACCTCCATGCACTGTGCCTCCCTGTAAATACCTCCATGCACTGTGCCTCCCTGTAAATAGCTCCATGCACTGTGCCTCCCTGTAAATAGCTCCATGCACTGTGCCTCCCTGTAAATAATGGCTCCATGCACTCTGCCTCCCTGTAAATAATGGCTCCATGCACTGTGCCTCCCTGTAAATACCTCCATGCACTGTGCCTCCCTGTAAATAGCTCCATGCACTGTGCCTCCCTGTAAATAGCTCCATGCACTGTGCCTCCCTGTAAATACCTCCATGCACTGTGCCTCCCTGTAAATACCTCCATGCACTGTGCCTCCCTGTAAATAGCTCCATGCACTGTGCCTCCCTGTAAATACCTCCATGCACTGTGCCTCCCTGTAAATACCTCCATGCACTGTGCCTCCCTGTAAATAGCTCCATGCACTGTGCCTCCCTGTAAATAGCTCCATGCACTGTGCCTCCCTGTAAATAGCTCCATGCACTGTGCCTCCCTGTAAATAGCTCCATGCACTGTGCCTCCCTGTAAATAGCTCCATGCACTGTGCCTCCCTGTAAATAGTTCCATGCACTGTGCCTCCCTGTAAATAGCTCCATGCACTGTGCCTCCCTGTAAATAGCTCCATGCACTGTGCCTCCCTGTAAATAGCTCCATGCACTGTGCCTCCCTGTAAATAGCTCCATGCACTGTGCCTCCCTGTAAATAGCTCCATGCACTGTGCCTCCCTGTAAATAGCTCCATGCACTGTGCCTCCCTGTAAAAATGGCTCCATGCTCTGTGCCTCCCTGTAAATAATGGCTCCATGCTGTGTGCCTCCCTGTAAATAATGGCTCCATGCTCTGTGCCTCCCTGTAAATAATAGCTCCATGCACTGTGCCTCCCTGTAAATAGCTCCATGCACTGTGCCTCCCTGTAAATAGCTCCATGCACTGTGCCTCCCTGTAAATAGCTCCATGCACTGTGCCTCCCTGTAAATAGCTCCATGCACTGTGCCTCCCTGTAAATAGCTCCATGCACTGTGCCTCCCTGTAAATAGCTCCATGCACTGTGCCTCCCTGTAAATAACTCCATGCACTGTGCCTCCCTGTAAATAGCTCCATGCACTGTGCCTCCCTGTAAATAGCTCCATGCACTGTGCCTCCCTGTAAATAGCTCCATGCACTGTGCCTCCCTGTAAATAGCTCCATGCACTGCGCCTCCCTGTAAATAGCTCCATGCACTGCGCCTCCCTGTAAATAACTCCATGCACTGCGCCTCCCTGTAAATAACTCCATGCACTGCGCCTCCCTGTAAATAGCTCCATGCACTGCCCCTCCCTGTAAATAGCTCCATGCACTGTGCCTCCCTGTAAATAGCTCCATGCACTGTGCCTCCCTGTAAATAGCTCCATGCACTGTGCCTCCCTGTAAATATCTCCATGCACTGTGCCTCCCTGTAAATAATGGCTCCATGCACTGTGCCTCCCTGTAAATAATGGCTCCATGCTCTGTGCCTCCCTGTAAATAATAGCTCCATGCACTGTGCCTCCCTGTAAATAGCTCCATACACTGTGCCTCCCTGTAAATAGCTCCATGCACTGTGCCTCTCTGTAAATAGCTCCATGCACTGTGCCTCCCTGTAAATAGCTCCACGCACTGTGCCTCCCTGTTAATAATAGCTCCACGCACTGTGCCTCCCTGTCAATAATACCTCCACGCACTATGCCTCCCTGTAATAATAGCTCCGCGCACTGTGCCTCCCTGTAAATAATAGCTCCACGCACTGTGCCTCCCTGTAAATAGCTCCACTCACTGTGCCTCCCTGTAAATAATACCTCCACGCACTGTGCCTCCCTGTCAATAATAGCTCCACGCACTGTGCCTCCCTGTAAATAACTCCACCACGAACTGTGCCTCCCTGTAAATAATACCTCCACGCACTTTGCCTCCCTGTAAATAATAGTTCCACGCACTGTGCCTCCCTGTAAATAATAGTTCCACACACTGTGCCTCCCTGTAAATATTAGCTCCACGCACTGTGTCTCCCTGTAAATAATACCTCCATGCACTGTGCCTCCCTGTAAATACCTCCATGCACTGTGCCTCCCTGTAAATAGCTCCATTCACTGTGCCTCCCTGTAAATAGCTCCATGCACTGTGCCTCCCTGTAAATAGCTCCATGCACTGTGCCTCCCTGTAAATAGCTCCATGCACTGTGCCTCCCTGTAAATAGCTCCACGCACTGTGCCTCCCTGTAAATAATGGCTCCATGCTCTGTGCCTCCCTGTAAATAGCTCCATGCACTGTGCCTCCCTGTAAATAGCTCCATGCACTGTGCCTCCCTGTAAATAGCTCCATGCACTGTGTCTCCCTGTAAATAGCTCCATGCACTGTGCCTCCCTGTAAATAGCTCCATGCACTGTGCCTCCCTGTAAATAGCTCCATGCACTGTGCCTCCCTGTAAATAGCTCCATGCACTGTGCCTCCCTGTAAATAGCTCCACGCACTGTGCCTCCCTGTTAATAATAGCTCCACGCACTGTGCCTCCCTGTCAATAATACCTCCACGCACTATGCCTCCCTGTTAATAATAGCTCCATGCACTGTGCCTCCCTGTAAATAGCTCCATGCACTCTGCCTCCCTGTAAATAATGGCTCCATGCTCTGTGCCTCCCTGTAAATAATAGCTCCATGCACTGTGCCTCCCTGTAAATAGCTCCATGCACTGCGCCTCCCTGTAAATAACTCCATGCACTGCGCCTCCCTGTAAATAACTCCATGCACTGCGCCTCCCTGTAAATAGCTCCATGCACTGCGCCTCCCTGTAAATAGCTCCATGCACTGCGCCTCCCTGTAAATAGCTCCATGCACTGTGCCTCCCTGTAAATAGCTCCATGCACTGTGCCTCCCTGTAAATAGCTCCATGCACTGTGCCTCCCTGTAAATAGCTCCATGCACTGTGCCTCCCTGTAAATAATGGCTCCATGCACTGTGCCTCCCTGTAAATAATGGCTCCATGCACTGTGCCTCCCTGTAAATAATGGCTCCATGCTCTGTGCCTCCCTGTAAATAATAGCTCTATGCACTGTGCCTCCCTGTAAATAGCTCCATGCACTGTGCCTCCCTGTAAATAGCTCCATGCACTGTGCCTCCCTGTAAATAGCTCCATGCACTGTGCCTCCCTGTAAATAGCTCCATGCACTGTGCCTCTCTGTAAATAGCTCCATGCACTGTGCCTCCCTGTAAATAGCTCCATGCACTGTGCCTCTCTGTAAATACCTCCACGCACTGTGCCTACCTGTAAATAGCTCCATGCACTGTGCCTCCCTGTAAATAGCTCCATGCACTGTGCCTCCCTGTAAATAGCTCCATGTACTGTGCCTCCCTATAAATAGCACCATGCACTGTGCCTCCCTGTAAATAGCTCCACGCACTGTGCCTCCCTGTTAATAATAGCTCCACGCACTGCGCCTCCCTGTCAATAATACCTCCACGCACTATGCCTCCCTGTTAATAATAGCTCCACGCACTGTGCCTCCCTGTAAATAATAGCTCCACGCACTGTGCCTCCCTGTAAATAGCTCCACGCACTGTGCCTCCCTGTTAATAATAGCTCCACGCACTGTGCCTCCCTGTCAATAATACCTCCACGCACTATGCCTCCCTGTTAATAATAGCTCCACGCACTGTGCCTCCCTGTAAATAATAGCTCCACGCACTGTGCCTCCCTGTAAATAGCTCCACGCACTGTGCCTCCCTGTAAATAATAGCTCCACGCACTGTGCCTCCCTGTAAATAGCTCCACTCACTGTGCCTCCCTGTCAATAATAGCTCCACGAACTGCCTCCCTGTAAATAATACCTCCACGCACTTTGCCTCCCTGTAAATAATAGTTCCACGCACTGTGCCTCCCTGTAAATAATAGTTCCACACACTGTGCCTCCCTGTAAATAATAGCTCCACGCACTGTGCCTCCCTGTAAATAGCTCCATGCACTGTGCCTCCCTGTAAATAATGGCTCCATGCTCTGTGCCTCCCTGTAAATAATAGCTCCATGCACTGTGCCTCCCTGTAAATACCTCCATGCACTGTGCCTCCCTGTAAATAGCTCCATGCACTGTGCCTCCCTATAAATAGCTCCATGCACTGTGACTCCCTGTAAATAGCTCCATGCATTGTGCCTCCCTGTAAATAGCTCCATGCACTGTGCCTCCCTGTAAATAGCTCCATGCACTGTGCCTCCCTGTAAATAGCTCCATGCACTGTGCCTCCCTGTAAATAATAGCTCCATGCACTGTGCCTCCCTATAAATAGCTCCATGCACTGTGCCTCCCTGTAAATAGCTCCATGCACTGTACCTCCCTGTAAATAGCTCCATGCACTGTGCCTCCCTGTAAATAGCTCCATGCACTGTGCCTCCCTGTAAATAATACCTCCATGCACTGTGCCTCCCTGTAAATACCTCCATGCACTGTGCCTCCCTGTAAATAGCTCCATTCACTGTGCCTCCCTGTAAATAGCTCCATGCACTGTGCCTCCCTGTAAATAGCTCCATGCACTGTGCCTCCCTGTAAATAGCTCCATGCACTGTGCCTCCCTGTAAATAATAGCTCCATGCACTGTGCCTCTCTGTAAATAGCTCCATGCACTGTGCCTCCCTGTAAATAGCTCCATGCACTGTGCCTCCCTGTAAATAGCTCCATGCACTGTGCCTCCCTGTAAATAATAGCTCCATGCACTGTGCCTCCCTGTAAATAGCTCCATGCACTGTGCCTCCCTGTAAATAGCTCCATGCACTGTACCTCCCTGTAAATAGCTCCATGCACTGTGCCTCCCTGTAAATAGCTCCATGCACTGTGCCTCCCTGTAAATAATAGCTCCATGCACTGTGCCTCTCTGTAAATAGCTCCATGCACTGTGCCTCCCTGTAAATAGCTCCACGCACTGCGCCTCCCTGTAAATAGCTCCACGCACTGCGCCTCCCTATAAATAGCTCCATGCACTGTGCCTCCCTGTAAATAATAGCTCCATGCACTGTGCCTCCCTGTAAATAGCTCCATGCACTGTGCCTCCCTGTAAATAGCTCCATGCACTGTGCCTCCCTGTAAATAATGGCTCCATGCTCTGTGCCTCCCTGTAAATAATAGCTCCATGCACTGTGCCTCCCTGTAAATACCTCCATGCACTGTGCCTCCCTGTAAATAGCTCCATGCACTGTGCCTCCCTGTAAATAGCTCCATGCATTGTGCCTCCCTGTAAATAGCTCCATGCACTGTGCCTCCCTGTAAATAGCTCCATGCACTGTGCCTCCCTGTAAATAGCTCCATGCACTGTGCCTCCCTGTAAATAGCTCCATGCACTGTGCCTCCCTGTAAATAGCTCCATGCACTGTGCCTCCCTGTAAATAGCTCCAC
This sequence comes from Phyllobates terribilis, assembly GCF_046119375.1. NCBI lineage: Eukaryota > Metazoa > Chordata > Amphibia > Anura > Dendrobatidae > Phyllobates > Phyllobates terribilis. The sequence continues at coordinate 475,181,844 of NW_027362762.1, forward strand.
GCACTGTGCCTCCCTGTAAATAGCTCCATGCACTGTGCCTCCCTGTAAATAGCTCCACGCACTGTGCCTCCCTGTAAATAGCTCCACGCACTGTGCCTCCCTGTAAATAGCTCCATGCACTGTGCCTCCCTGTAAATAGCTCCATGCACTGTGCCTCCCTGTAAATAGCTCCATGCACTGTGCCTCCCTGTAAATAGCTCCATGCACTGTGCCTCCCTGTCAATAATAGCTCCATGCACTGTGCCTCCCTGTAAATAATAGCTCCATGCACTGTGCCTCCCTGTAAATAGCTCCATGCACTGTGCCTCCCTGTAAATAGCTCCATGCACTGTACCTCCCTGTAAATAGCTCCATGCACTGTGCCTCCCTGTAAATAGCTCCATGCACTGTGCCTCCCTGTAAATAGCTCCATGCACTGTGCCTCCCTGTAAATAGCTCCACGCACTGCGCCTCCCTGTAAATAGCTCCACGCACTGCGCCTCCCTATAAATAGCTCCATGCACTGTGCCTCCCTGTAAATAATAGGTCCATGCTCTGTGCCTCCCTATAAATAGCTCCATGCTCTGTGCCTCCCTGTAAATAGCTCCATGCACTGTGCCTCCCTGTAAATAGCTCCATGCACTGTGCCTCCCTGTAAATAGCTCCACGCACTGCGCCTCCCTGTAAATAGCTCCACGCACTGCGCCTCCCTATAAATAGCTCCATGCACTGTGCCTCCCTGTAAATAATAGCTCCATGCACTGTGCCTCCCTGTAAATAATAGCTCCATGCACTGTGCCTCCCTGTAAATAGCTCCATGCACTGTGCCTCCCTGTAAATAATGGCTCCATGCTCTGTGCCTCCCTGTAAATAATAGCTCCATGCACTGTGCCTCCCTGTAAATAGCTCCATGCACTGTGCGTCCCTGTAAATAATAGCTCCATGCACTGTGCCTCCCTGTAAATAGCTCCACGCACTGCACCCCCCTGTAAATAGCTCCATGCACTGTGCCTCCCTGTAAATAGCTCCATGCACTGTACCTCCCTGTAAATAGCTCCATGCACTGTGCCTCCCTGTAAATAATAGCTCCATGCACTGTGCCTCCCAGTAAATAATAGCTCCATGCACTGTGCCTCCCTGTAAATAGCTCCACGCACTGCGCTTCCCTGTAAATAGCTCCACGTACTGTGCCTCCCTATAAATAGCTCCATGCACTGTGCCTCCCTATAAATAGCTCCATGCACTGTGCCTCCCTGTAAATAATAGCTCCATGCACTGTGCCTCCCTGTAAATAATAGCTCCATGCACTGTGCCTCCTTGTAAATAATAGCTCCATGCACTGTGCCTCCCTGTAAATAATAGCTCCACGCACTGTGCCTCCCTGTAAATAATAGCTTCATGCACTGTGCCTCCCTGTAAATAATAGCTCCATGCACTGTGCCTCCCTGTAAATAATAGCTCCATGCACTGTGCCTCCCTGTAAATAATGGCTCCATGCTCTGTGCCTCCCTGTAAATAATAGCTCCATGCACTGTGCCTCCCTGTAAATAGCTCCATGCACTGTGCCTCCCTGTAAATAGCTCCACGCACTGCACCTCCCTGTCTATAATACCTCCACGCACTGTGCTTCCTTGTAAATAATAGCTCCTCGCACTGTGCCTTCCTGTCAATAATAGCTCCACGCACTGTGCCTCCCTGTAAATAGCTCCACTCACTGTGCCTCCCTGTAAATAATACCTCCATACACTGTGCCTCCCTGTCAATAATAGCTCCACGCACTGTGCCTCCCTGTAAATAACACCACCACGAACTGTGCCTCCCTGTAAATAATACCTCCACGCACTGTGCCTCCCTGTAAATAATAGTTCCACACACTGTGCCTCCCTGTAAAGAGCTCCATGCACTGTGCCTCCCTGACAATAATAGCTCCATGCACTGTGCCTCCCTGTAAATAATAGCTCCATGCACTGTGCCTCCCTGTAAATAATAGCTCCACTCACTGTGCCTCCCTGTCAATAATACCTCCACGCACTATGCCTCCCTGTAAATAGCTCCATGCACTGTGCCTCCCTGTCAATAATAGCTCCACGCACTGTGCCTCCCTGTCAATAATACCTCCACGCACTATGCCTCCCTGTAAATAATACCTCCACGCACTGTGCCTCCCTGTAAATAACACCTCCACGAACTGTGCCTCCTTGTAAATAATAGTTCCACACACTGTGCCTCCCTGTAAATAGCTCCATGCACTGTGCCTCCCTGTCAATAATAGCTCCATGCACTGTGCCTCCCTGTAAATAATAGCTCCACGCACTGTGCCTCCCTGTCAATCATACCTCCACGCACTATGCCTCCCTGTAAATAATAGCTCCATGCACTGTGCCTCCCTGTAAATAGCTCCACTCACTGTGCCTCCCTGTCAATAATACCTCCATGCACTGTGCCTCCCTGTCAATAACACCGCCACGAACTGTGCCTCCCTGTAAATAACACCGCCACGAACTGTGCCTCCCTGTAAATAATACCTCCACGCACTGTGCCTCCCTGTAAATAATAGTTCCATGCACTGTGCCTCCCTGTAAATAGCTCCATGCACTGTGCCTCCCTGTCAATAATAGCTCCACGCACTGTGCCTCCCTGTAAATAATAGTTCCACGCACTGTGCCTCCCTGTCAATAATACCTCCACGCGCTATTCCTCCCTGTAAATAATAGCTCCATGCACTGTGCCTCCCTGTAAATACCTCAATGCACTGTGCCTCCCTGTCAATAATAGCTCCATGCACTGTGCCTCCCTGTCAATAATAGCTCCATGCACTGTGCCTCCCTGTAAATAATAGCTCCATGCACTGTGCCTCCCTGTAAATAATAGCTCCACGCACTGTGCCTCTCTGTCAATAATACCTCCACGCACTATGCCTCCTTGTAAATAATAGCTCCATGCACTGTGCCTCCCTGTCAATAATAGCTCCACGCACTGTGCCTCCCTGTCAATAATACCTCCACGCACTGTGCCTCCCTGTAAATAATAGTTCCACACACTGTGCCTCCCTGTAAATAGCTCCATGCACTGTGCCTCCCTGTCAATAATAGCTCCATGCACTGTGCCTCCCTGTAAATAATAGCTCCATGCACTGTGCCTCCCTGTAAATAATAGCTCCACGCACTGTGCCTCTCTGTCAATAATACCTCCACGCACTATGCCTCCTTGTAAATAATAGCTCCATGCACTGTGCCTCCCTGTAAATAGCTCCATGCACTGTACCTCCCTGTAAATAGCTCCATGCACTGTACCTCCCTGTAAATAGCTCCATGCACTGTGCCTCCCTGTAAATAATAGCTCCATGCACTGTGCCTCCCAGTAAATAATAGCTCCATGCACTGTGCCTCCCTGTAAATAGCTCCACGCACTGCGCCTCCCTGTAAATAGCTCCATGCACTGTGCCTCCCTATAAATAGCTCCATGCACTGTGCCTCCCTATAAATAGCTCCATGCACTGTGCCTCCCTGTAAATAATAGCTCCATGCACTGTGCCTCCCCGTAAATAATAGCTTCATGCACTGTGCCTCCCTGTAAATAATAGCTCCATGCACTGTGTCTCCCTGTAAATAGCTCCATGCACTGTGCCTCCCTGTAAATAGCTCCACGCACTGCACCTCCCTGTCTATAATACCTCCACGCACTGTGCTTCCTTGTAAATAATAGCTCCTCGCACTGTGCCTCCCTGTCAATAATAGCTCCACGCACTGTGCCTCCCTGTAAATAGCTCCACTCACTGTGCCTCCCTGTAAATAATACCCCCATACACTGTGCCTCCCTGTCAATAATAGCTCCACGCACTGTGCCTCCCTGTAAATAACACCACCACGAACTGTGCCTCCCTGTAAATAATACCTCCACGCACTGTGCCTCCCTGTAAATAATAGTTCCACACACTGTGCCTCCCTGTAAATAGCTCCATGCACTGTGCCTCCCTGTCAATAATAGCTCCATGCACTGTGCCTCCCTGTAAATAATAGCTCCATGCACTGTGCCTCCCTGTCAATAATAGCTCCACGCACTGTGCCTCCCTGTCAATAATACCTCCACGCACTATGCCTCCCTGTAAATAGCTCCATGCACTGTGCTTCCCTGTCAATAATAGCTCCACGCACTGTGCCTCCCTGTCAATAATACCTCCACGCACTATGCCTCCCTGTAAATAATACCTCCACGCACTGTGCCTCCCTGTAAATAATAGTTCCACACACTGTGCCTCCCTGTAAATAGCTCCATGCACTGTGTCTCCCTGTCAATAATAGCTCCATGCACTGTGCCTCCCTGTAAATAATAGCTCCACGCACTGTGCCTCCCTGTCAATAATACCTCCACGCACTATGCCTCCCTGTAAATAATAGCTCCATGCACTGTGCCTCCCTGTAAATAGCTCCACTCACTGTGCCTCCCTGTCAATAATAACTCCATGCACTGTGCCTCCCTGTAAATAACACCGCCACGCACTGTGCCTCCCTGTAAATAATAGTTCCATGCACTGTGCCTCCCTGTAAATAATACCTCCACGCACTGTGCCTCCCTGTAAATAATAGTTCCATGCACTGTGCCTCCCTGTAAATAGCTCCATGCACTGTGCCTCCCTGTCAATAATAGCTCCATGCACTGTGCCTCCCTGTCAATAATAGCTCCATGCACTGTGCCTCCCTGTCAATAATAGCTCCATGCACTGTGCCTCCCTGTCAATAATAGCTCCACGCACTGTGCCTCCCTGTAAATAATAGCTCCACGCACTGTGCCTCCCTGTCAATAATACCTCCATGCGCTATGCCTCCCTGTAAATAATAGCTCCATGCACTGTGCCTCCCTGTAAATACCTCCATGCACTGTGCCTCCCTGTCAATAATACCTCCACGCAGTGTGCCTCCCTGTAAATAATAGCTCCATGCACTGTGCCTCCCTGTAAATAATAGCTCCACACACTGTGCCTCCCTGTAAATAATAGCTCCACGCACTGTGCCTCCCTGTCAATAATAGCTCCACGCACTGTGCCTCCCTGTCAATAATAGCTCCACGCACTGTGCCTCTCTGTCAATAATAGCTCCATGCACTGTGCCTCCCTGTAAATAATACCTCCACTCACTGTGCCTCCCTGTCAATAATACCTCCACGCACTGTGCCTCCCTGTAAATAATAGTTCCACACACTGTGCCTCCCTGTAAATAGCTCCATGCACTGTGCCTCCCTGTCAATAATAGCTCCATGCACTGTGCCTCCCTGTAAATAATAGCTCCATGCACTGTGCCTCCCTGTAAATAATAGCTCCACGCACTGTGCCTCTCTGTCAATAATACCTCCACGCACTATGCCTCCTTGTAAATAATAGCTCCATGCACTGTGCCTCCCTGTCAATCATAGCTCCACGCACTGTGCCTCCCTGTCAATAATACCTCCACGCACTGTGCCTCCCTGTAAATAATAGTTCCACACACTGTGCCTCCCTGTAAATAGCTCCATGCACTGTGCCTCCCTGTCAATAATAGCTCCATGCACTGTGCCTCCCTGTAAATAATAGCTCCATGCACTGTGCCTCCCTGTAAATAATAGCTCCACGCACTGTGCCTCTCTGTCAATAATACCTCCACGCACTATGCCTCCTTGTAAATAATAGCTCCATGCACTGTGCCTCCCTGTCAATAATAGCTCCACGCACTGTGCCTCCCTGTCAATAATACCTCCATGCACTGTGCCTCCCTGTAAATAATAGTTCCACACACTGTGCCTCCCTGTAAATAGCTCCATGCACTGTGCCTCCCTGTAAATAATAGCTCCATGCACTGTGCCTCCCTGTAAATAATAGTTCCACACACTGTGCCTCCCTGTGAATAGCTCCATGCACTGTGCCTCCCTGTCAATAATAGCTCCATGCACTGTGCCTCCCTGTAAATAATAGCTCCACGCACTGTGCCTCCCTGTCAATAATACCTCCACACACTATGCCTCCCTGTAAATAATAGCTCCACTCACTGTGCCTCCCTGTAAATAGCTCCACTCACTGTGCCTCCCTGTAAATAATAGCTCCACGCACTGTGCCTCCCTGTCAATAATAGCTCCACGCACTGTGCCTCCCTGTAAATAACACCGCCACGAACTGTGCCTCCCTGTAAATAATACCTCCACGCACTGTGCCTCCCTGTAAATAAGTTCCATGCACTGTGCCTCCCTGTACATAGCTCCATGCACTGTGCCTCCCTGTCAATAATAGCTCCATGCACTGTGCCTCCCTGTAAATAATAGCTCCATGCACTGTGCCTCCCTGTAAATAATAGCTCCACGCACTGTGCCTCTCTGTCAATAATACCTCCACGCACTATGCCTCCTTGTAAATAATAGCTCCATGCACTGTGCCTCCCTGTCAATAATAGCTCCACGCACTGTGCCTCCCTGTCAATAATACCTCCATGCACTATGCCTCCCTGTAAATAATACCTCCACGCACTGTGCCTCCCTGTAAATAATAGTTCCACACACTGTGCCTCCCTGTAAATAGCTCCATGCACTGTGCCTCCCTGTAAATAATAGCTCCATGCACTGTGCCTCCCTGTAAATAATAGTTCCACACACTGTGCCTTCCTGTAAATAGCTCCATGCACTGTGCCTCCCTGTCAATAATAGCTCCATGCACTGTGCCTCCCTGTCAATAATAGCTCCATGCACTGTGCCTCCCTGTAAATAATAGCTCCACGCACTGTGCCTCCCTGTCAATAATACCTCCACACACTATGCCTCCCTGTAAATAATAGCTCCACGCACTGTGCCTCCCTGTAAATAGCTCCACTCACTGTGCCTCCCTGTAAATAGCTCCACGCACTGTGCCTCCCTGTCAATAATAGCTCCACGCACTGTGCCTCCCTGTAAATAACACCGCCACGAACTGTGCCTCCCTGTAAATAATACCTCCACGCACTGTGCCTCCCTGTAAATAAGTTCCATGCACTGTGCCTCTCTGTACATAGCTCCATGCACTGTGCCTCCCTGTCAATAATAGCTCCATGCACTGTGCCTCCCTGTCAATAATAGCTCCATGCACTGTGCCTCCCTGTCAATAATAGCTCCATGCACTGTGCCTCCCTGTCAATAATAGCTCCACGCACTGTGCCTCCCTGTAAATAATAGCTCCATGCACTGTGCCTCCCTGTCAATAATACCTCCACGCTCTATGCCTCCCTGTAAATAATAGCTCCATGCACTGTGCCTCCCTGTAAATACCTCCATGCACTGTGTCTCCCTGTCAATAATAGCTCCACACACTGTGCCTCCCTGTCAATAATACCTCCACGCACTGTGCCTCCCTGTAAATAATAGCTTAATGCACTGTGCCTCCCTGTAAATAATAGCTCCACGCACTGTGCCTCCCTGTAAATAATAGCTCCACGCACTGTGCCTCCCTGTCAATAATACCTCCACGCACTGTGCCTCCCTGTAAATAATAGCTCCGCGCACTGTGCCTCCCTGTAAATAATAGCTCCACACACTGTGCCTCCCTGTCAATAATACCTCCACGCACTGTGCCTCCCTGTAAATAATTGTTCCACACACTGCCTCCCTGTAAATAGCTCCATGCACTGTGCCTCCCTGTCAATAATAGCTCCATGCACTGTGCCTCCCTGTAAATAATAGCTCCATGCACTGTGCCTCCCTGTCAATAATAGCTCCACGCACTGTGCCTCCCTGTCAATAATACCTCCATTCACTATGCCTCCCTGTAAATAATACCTCCACGCACTGTGCCTTCCTGTAAATAATAGTTCCACACACTGTGCCTCCCTGTAAATAATAGCTCCATGCACTGTGCCTCCCTGTAAATAATAGTTCCACACACTGTGCCTCCCTGTAAATAATACCTCCATGCACTGTGCCTCCCTGTAAATAGCTCCATGCACTGTGCCTCCCTGTCAATAATAGCTCCATGCACTGTGCCTCCCTGTAAATAATAGCTCCACGCACTGTGCCTCCCTGTCAATAATACCTCCACACACTATGCCTCCCTGTAAATAATAGCTCCACGCACTGTGCCTCCCTGTAAATAGCTCCACTCACTGTGCCTCCCTGTAAATAATAGCTCCACGCACTGTGCCTCCCTGTCAATAATAGCTCCACGCACTGTGCCTCCCTGTAAATAACACCGCCACGAACTGTGCCTCCCTGTAAATAATACCTCCACGCACTGTGCCTCCCTGTAAATAAGTTCCATGCACTGTGCCTCCGTGTACATAGCTCCATGCACTGTGCCTCCCTGTCAATAATAGCTCCATGCACTGTGCCTCCCTGTAAATAATAGCTCCATGCACTGTGCCTCCCTGTAAATAATAGCTCCACGCACTGTGCCTCTCTGTCAATAATACCTCCACGCACTATGCCTCCTTGTAAATAATAGCTCCATGCACTGTGCCTCCCTGTCAATAATAGCTCCACGCACTGTGCCTCCCTGTCAATAATACCTCCACGCACTGTGCCTCCCTGTAAATAATAGTTCCACACACTGTGCCTCCCTGTAAATAGCTCCATGCACTTTGCCTCCCTGTCAATAATAGCTCCATGCACTGTGCCTCCCTGTAAATAATAGCTCCATGCACTGTGCCTCCCTGTAAATAATAGCTCCACGCACTGTGCCTCCCTGTCAATAATACCTCCATGCACTATGCCTCCTTGTAAATAATAGCTCCATGCACTGTGCCTCCCTGTCAATAATAGCTCCACGCACTGTGCCTCCCTGTCAATAATACCTCCATGCACTATGCCTCCCTGTAAATAATACCTCCACGCACTGTGCCTCCCTGTAAATAATAGTTCCACACACTGTGCCTCCCTGTAAATAGCTCCATGCACTGTGCCTCCCTGTAAATAATAGCTCCATGCACTGTGCCTCCCTGTAAATAATAGTTCCACACACTGTGCCTCCCTGTAAATAGCTCCATGCACTGTGCCTCCCTGTCAATAATAGCTCCATGCACTGTGCCTCCCTGTAAATAATAGCTCCACGCACTGTGCCTCCCTGTCAATAATACCTCCACACACTATGCCTCCCTGTAAATAATAGCTCCACGCACTGTGCCTCCCTTTAAATAGCTCCACTCACTGTGCCTCCCTGTCAATAATAGCTCCACGCACTGTGCCTCCCTGTAAATAACACCGCCACGAACTGTGCCTCCCTGTAAATAATACCTCCACGCACTGTGCCTCCCTGTAAATAAGTTCCATGCACTGTGCCTCCCTGTACATAGCTCCATGCACTGTGCCTCCCTGTCAATAATAGCTCCATGCACTGTGCCTCACTGTCAATAATACCTCCACGCGCTATGCCTCCCTGTAAATAATAGCTCCATGCACTGTGCCTCCCTGTAAATACCTCCATGCACTGTGCCTCCCTGTCAATAATAGCTCCACACACTGTGCCTCCCTGTCAATAAAACCTCCACGCACTGTGCCTCGCTGTAAATAATAGCTCCATGCACTGTGCCTCCCTGTAAATAATAGCTCCACGCACTGTGCCTCCCTGTAAATAATACCTCCACGCACTATGCCTCCCTGTAAATAATAGCTCCATGCACTGTGCCTCCCTGTAAATAATAGCTCCCGCACTGTGCCTCCCTGTCAATAATACCTCCACGCACTATGCCTCCCTGTAAATAATAGCTCCACGCACTGTGCCTCCCTGTAAATAATACCTCCACGCACTATGCCTCCCTGTAAATAATACCTCCACGCACTGTGCCTCCCTGTAAATAATAGTTCCATGCACTGTGCCTCCCTGTCAATAATAGCTCCACGCACTGTGCCTCCCTGTCAATAATAGCTCCACGCACTGTGCCTCCCTGTAAATAATAGCTCCATGCACTGTGCCTCCCTGTCAATAATAGCTCCACGCACTGTGCCTCCCTGTCAATAATAGCTCCACGCACTGTGCCTCCCTGTAAATAACACCGCCACGAACTGTGCCTCCCTGTAAATAATAGCTCCACCACTGTGCCTCCCTGTCAATAATAGCTCCACGCACTGTGCCTCCCTGTCAATAATAGCTCCACGCACTGTGCCTCCCTGTAAATAACACCGCCACGAACTGTGCCTCCCTGTAAATAATACCTCCACGCACTGTGCCTCCCTGTAAATAATAGTTCCATGCACTGTGCCTCCCTGTAAATAGCTCCATGCACTGTGCCTCCCTGTCAATAATAGCTCCATGCACTGTGCCTCCCTGTCAATAATAGCTCCATGCACTGTGCCTCCCTGTCAATAATAGCTCCATGCACTGTGCCTCCCTGTAAATAATAGCTCCACGCACTGTGCCTCCCTGTCAATAATACCTCCACGCACTATGCCTCCCTGTAAATAATAGCTCCACGTACTGTGCCTCCCTGTCAATAATAGCTCCACGCACTGTGCCTCCCTGTCAATAATACCTCCACGCACTATGCCTCCCTGTAAATAATACCTCCACGCACTGTGCCTCCCTGTAAATAACACCTCCACGAACTGTGCCTCCCTGTAAATAATAGTTCCACGCACTGTGCCTCCCTGTAAATAATAGTTCCACACACTGTGCCTCCATGTAAATAGCTCCATGCACTGTGCCTCCCTGTCAATAATAGTTCCACGCACTGTGCCTCCCTGTAAATAATAGTTCCACACACTGTGCCTCCATGTAAATAGCTCCATGCACTGTGCCTCCCTGTAAATAGCTCCACACACTGTGCCTCCCTGTACATAATAGCTCCACGCACTGTGCCTCCCTGTCAATAATACCTCCACGCGCTATGCCTCCCTGTAAATAATAGCTCCATGCACTGTCTCCCTGTAAATACCTCCATGCACTGTGCCTCCCTGTCAATAATAGCTCCACACACTGTGCCTCCCTGTAAATAATAGCTCCATGCACTGTGCCTCCCTGTAAATAGCTCAACTCACTGTGCCTCCCTGTAAATAATAGCTCCACGCACTGTGCCTCCATGTAAATAATAGCTCCACGCACTGTGCCTCCCTGTCAATAATACCTCCACGCGCTATGCCTCCCTGTAAATAATAGCTCCATGCACTGTGCCTCCCTGTAAATACCTCCATGCACTGTGCCTCCCTGTCAATAATACCTCCACGCACTGTGCCTCCCTGTAAATAATAGCTCCATGCACTGTGCCTCCCTGTAAATACCTCCATGCACTGTGCCTCCCTGTCAATAATCGCTCCACGCACTGTGCCTCCCTGTAAATAGCTCCACTCACTGTGCCTCCCTGTAAATAGCTCCACACACTGTGCCTCCCTGTAAATAATAGCTCCACGCACTGTGCCTCCCTGTCAATAATACCTCCACGCGCTATGCCTCCCTGTAAATAATAGCTCCATGCACTGTGCCTCCCTGTAAATACCTCCATGCACTGTGCCTCCCTGTCAATAATACCTCCACGCACTGTGCCTCCCTGTAAATAATAGCTCCATGCACTGTGCCTCCCTGTAAATAGCTCCACTCACTGTGCCTCCCTGTAAATAATACCTCCACGCACTGTGCCTCCCTGTAAATACCTCCATGCACTGTGCCTCTCTGTCAATAATAGCTCCATGCACTGTGCCTCCCTGTAAATAATAGTTCCATGCACTGTGCCTCCCTGTAAATAGCTCCATGCACTGTGCCTCCCTGTCAATAACCGCTCCATGCACTGTGCCTCCCTGTCAATAATAGCTCCATGCACTGTGCCTCCCTGTCAATAATAGCTCCATGCACTGTGCCTCCCTGTAAATAATAGCTCCACGCACTGTGCCTCCCTGTCAATAATACCTCCACGCACTGTGCCTCCCTGTAAATAATAGCTCCATGTACTGTGCCTCCCTGTCAATAATAGCTCCACGCACTGTGCCTCCCTGTCAATAATACCTCCACGCACTATGCCTCCCTGTAAATAATACCTCCACGCACTGTGCCTCCCTGTGAATAACACCTCCACGAACTGTGCCTCCCTGTAAATAATAGTTCCACACACTGTGCCTCCCTGTAAATAATAGTTCCACACACTGTGCCTCCCTGTAAATAGCTCCATGCACTGTGCCTCCCTGTCAATAATAGCTCAACGCACTGTGCCTCCCTGTCAATAATAGCTCCACGCACTGTGCCTCCCTGTCAATAATACCTCCATGCACTGTGCCTCCCTGTCAATAATAGCTCCATGCACTGTGCCTCCCTGTCAATAATACCTCCACGCGCTATGCCTCCCTGTAAATAATAGCGCCATGCACTGTGCCTCCCTGTAAATACCTCCATGCACTGTGCCTCCCTGTCAATAATACCTCCACACACTGTGCCTCCCTGTCAATAATACCTCCACGCACTGTGCCTCCCTGTAAATAATAGCTCCATGCACTGTGCCTCCCTGTAAATAGCTCCACTCACTGTGCCTCCCTGTAAATAATAGCTCCACGCACTATGCCTCCCTGTAAATAGCTCCATGCACTGTGCCTCCCTGTAAATACCTCCATGCACTGTGCCTCCCTGTAAATAATAGCTCCACGCACTGTGCCTCCCTGTCAATAATACCTCCACGCGCTATGCCTCCCTGTAAATAATAGCTCCATGCACTGTGCCTCCCTGTAAATACCTCCATGCACTGTGCCTCCCGGTCAATAATACCTCCACGCACTGTGCCTCCCTGTAAATAATAGCTCCATGCACTGTGCCTCCCTGTAAATACCTCCATGCACTGTGCCTCCCTGTCAATAATCGCTCCACGCACTGTGCCTCCCTGTAAATAGCTCCACTCACTGTGCCTCCCTGTAAATAGCTCCACACACTGTGCCTCTCTGTAAATAATAGCTCCACGCACTGTGCCTCCCTGTCAATAATACCTCCACGCGCTATGCCTCCCTGTAAATAATAGCTCCATGCACTGTGCCTCCCTGTAAATACCTCCATGCACTGTGCCTCCCTGTCAATAATACCTCCACGTACTGTGCCTCCCTGTAAATAATAGCTCCATGCACTGTGCCTCCCTGTCAATAATACCTCCACGCGCTATGCCTCCCTGTAAATAATAGCTCCATGCACTGTGCCTCCCTGTAAATACCTCCATGCACTGTGCCTCCCTGTCAATAATACCTCCACGTACTGTGCCTCCCTGTAAATAATAGCTCCATGCACTGTGCCTCCCTGTAAATAGCTCCACTCACTGTGCCTCCCTGTAAATAATACCTCCACGCACTGTGCCTCCCTGTAAATACCTCCATGCACTGTGCCTCTCTGTCAATAATAGCTCCATGCACTGTGCCTCCCTGTAAATAATAGTTCCATGCACTGAGCCTCCCTGTAAATAGCTCCATGCACTGTGCCTCCCTGTCAATAATAGCTCCATGCACTGTGCCTCCCTGTCAATAATAGCTCCATGCACTGTGCCTCCCTGTAAATAATAGCTCCACGCACTGTGCCTCCCTGTCAATAATACCTCCACGCACTGTGCCTCCCTGTAAATAATAGCTCCATGTACTGTGCCTCCCTGTCAATAATAGCTCCACGCACTGTGCCTCCCTGTCAATAATACCTCCACGCACTATGCCTCCCTGTAAATAATACCTCCACGCACTGTGCCTCCCTGTGAATAACACCTCCACGAACTGTGCCTCCCTGTAAATAATAGTTCCACACACTGTGCCTCCCTGTAAATAATAGTTCCACACACTGTGCCTCCCTGTAAATAGCTCCATGCACTGTGCCTCCCTGTCAATAATAGCTCAATGCACTGTGCCTCCCTGTCAATAATAGCTCAACGCACTGTGCCTCCCTGTCAATAATAGCTCCACGCACTGTGCCTCCCTGTCAATAATACCTCCACGCGCTATGCCTCCCTGTAAATAATAGCGCCATGCACTGTGCCTCCCTGTAAATACCTCCATGCACTGTGCCTCCCTGTCAATAATAGCTCCACACACTGTGCCTCCCTGTCAATAATACCTCCACGCACTGTGCCTCCCTGTAAATAATAGCTCCATGCACTGTGCCTCCCTGTAAATAGCTCCACTCACTGTGCCTCCCTGTAAATAATAGCTCCACGCACTATGCCTCCCTGTAAATAATAGCTCCATGCACTGTGCCTCCCTGTAAATACCTCCATGCACTGTGCCTCCCTGTAAATAATAGCTCCACGCACTGTGCCTCCCTGTCAATAATACCTCCACGCACTATGCCTCCCTGTAAATAATAGCTCCATGTACTGTGCCTCCCTGTCAATAATAGCTCCACGCACTGTGCCTCCCTGTCAATAATACCTCCACCCACTATGCCTCCCTGTAAATAATACCTCCACGCACTGTGCCTCCCTGTAAATAACACCTCCACGAACTGTGCCTCCCTGTAAATAATAGTTCCACACACTGTGCCTCCCTGTAAATAATAGTTCCACACACTGTGCCTCCCTGTAAATAGCTCCATGCACTGTGTCTCCCTGTCAATAATAGCTCCACGCACTGTGCATCCCTGTCAATAATACCTCCACGCGCTATGCCTCCCTGTAAATAATAGCGCCATGCACTGTGCCTCCCTGTAAATAGCTCCATGCACTGTGCCTCCCTGTAAATAGCTCCATGCACTGTGCCTCCCTGTCAATAATACCTCCACGCACTGTGCCTCCCTGTAAATAATAGCTCCATGCACTGTGCCTCCCTGTAAATAGCTCCACTCACTGTGCCTCCCTGTAAATAATACCTCCATGCACTGTGCCTCCCTGTAAATAAGACCGCCACGAACTGTACCTCCCTGTAAATAATACCTCCACGCACTGTGCCTCCCTGTAAATAATAGTTCCATGCACTGTGCCTCCCTGTAAATAGCTCCATGCACTGTGCCTCCCTGTCAATAATAGCTCCATGCACTGTGCCAGTGCCTCCCTGTAAATAATAGCTCCATGCACTGTGCCTCCCTGTCAATAATAGCTCCACGCACTGTGCCTCCCTGTCAATAATACCTCCACGCACTATGCCTCCCTGTCAATAATAGCTCCATGCACTGTGCCTCCCTGTCAATAATAGCTCCATGCACTGTGCCTCCCTGTCAATAATAGCTCCACGCACTGTGCCTCCCTGTCAATAATACCTCCACGCACTATGCCTCCCTGTAAATAATACCTCCACGCACTGTGCCTCCCTGTAAATAATAGTTCCACACACTGTGCCTCCCTGTAAATAGCTCCATGCACTGTGCCTCCCTGTCAATAATAGCTCCATGCACTGTGCCAGTGCCTCCCTGTAAATAATAGCTCCATGCACTGTGCCTCCCTGTAAATAGTTCCATGCACTGTGCCTCCCTGTAAATAGCTCCATGCACTGTGCCTCCCTGTCAATAATAGCTCCATGCACTGTGCCAGTGCCTCCCTGTAAATAATAGCTCCATGCACTGTGCCTCCCTGTCAATAATAGCTCCACGCACTGTGCCTCCCTGTCAATAATACCTCCACGCACTATGCCTCCCTGTCAATAATAGCTCCATGCACTGTGCCTCCCTGTCAATAATAGCTCCATGCACTGTGCCTCCCTGTCAATAATAGCTCCACGCACTGTGCCTCCCTGTCAATAATACCTCCACGCACTATGCCTCCCTGTAAATAATACCTCCACGAACTGTGCCTCCCTGTAAATAATAGTTCCACACACTGTGCCTCCCTGTAAATAATAGCTCCACGCACTGTGCCTCCCTGTAAATAATAGCTCCATGCACTGTGCCTCCCTGTAAATACCTCCACGAACTGTGCCTCCCTGTAAATAATAGTTCCACACACTGTGCCTCCCTGTAAATAATAGCTCCATGCACTGTGCCTCCCTGTCAATAATACCTCCACGCACTGTGCCTCCCTGTAAATAATAGATCCACGCACTGTGCCTCCCTGTAAATAATAGCTCCATGCACTGTGCCTCCCTGTAATTACCTCCACGCACTGTGCCTCCCTGTAAATAATAGTTCCACACACTGTGCCTCCCTGCAAATAACACCTCCACGAACTGTGCCTCCCTGTAAATAATAGTTCCACACACTGTGCCTCCCTGTAAATAATAGCTCCACGCACTGTGCCTCCCTGTAAATAATAGTTCCACGCACTGTGCCTCCCTGTAAATAATAGCTCCACGCGCTATGCCTCCCTGTAAATAATAGCTCCATGCACTGTGCCTCCCTGTAAATACCTCCATGCACTGTGCCTCCCTGTAGTATCTCTGCACACTGTGCCCCCTGTAAGTAAAATCTCTGCATACTGTGCCCCCTGTAAGTAATATGTCTGCACACTGTTCCCCCTGTAATATCTCTGCACACAGTGCCCCCTGTAAGTAATATATCTGCACTCTGTGCCCCCTGTAAGTAATATCTCTGCACTCTGTGCCCCCTGTAAGTAATAGCTCTGCACTCTGTCCCCCCTGTAAGTAATATCTCTGCAGACTGTGCCCCCTGTAAGTAATATCTCTGCACTGTGCCCACTATAAGTAATATCTCTGCACTGTGCCCCCTGTAAGTAATATCCCTGCACACTGTGCCCCCTGTAAGTAGTATCTCTGCACTGTGCCCCCTGTAAGTAATATCTCTGCACACTGTGCCCACTGTAAGTAATATCTCTGCACTCTGTGCCCCTGTAAGTAATATCTCTGCACTGTGCCCACTATAAGTAATATCTCTGCACACTGTTCCCCCTGTAAGTAATATCTCTGCACTCTGTTCCCCCTGTAAGTAATATCTCTGCACACTGTGCCCACTATAAGTAATATATCTGCACACTGTTCCCCCTGTAAGTAATATCTCTGCACACTGTTCCCCCTGTAAGTAATATCTCTGCACACTGTGCCCACTATAAGTAATATCTCTGCTCTATGCCCACTATAAGTAATATCTCTGCACACTGTTCCCCCTGTAAGTAATATCTCTGCACACTGTTCCCCCTGTAAGTAATATCTCTGCACACTGTTCCCCCTGTAAGTAATATCTCTGCACATTGTGCCCACTATAAGTAATATCTCTGCACATTGTGCCCGCTATATGTAATATCTCTGCACTATGCCCACTATAAGTAATATCTCTGCACTGTGCCCCCTGTAAGTAATATCTCTGCACACTGTTCCCCCTGTAAGTATTATCTCTGCACTATGCCCACTATAAGTAATATCTCTGCACTGTGCCCCCTGTAAGTAATATCTCTGCACTGTGCCCCCTGTAAGTAATATCTCTGCACACTGTTCCCCCTGTAAGTAATATCTCTGCACACTGTGCCCCCTGTAATATCTCTGCACACTGTTCCCCCTGTAAGTAATATCTCTGCACATTGTGCCCACTCTAAGTAATATCTCTGCACTATGCCCACTATAAGTAATATCTCTGCACTGTGCCCCCTGTAATATCTCTGCACTGTGCCCCCTGTAAGTAACATCTCTGTACTGTACCCCCTGTAATATCTCTGCACACTGTGCCCCCTGTAAGTAATATCTCTGCACACTCTGCCCGCTGTAAGTAATATCTCTGCAGTCTGTGCCCCCTGTAAGTAATAGCTCTGCATACTGTGCCCCTGTAAGTAATGTCTGCACACTGTTCCCCCTGTAATATCTCTGCACACTGTTCCCCCTGTAATATCTCTGCACACAGTGCCCCCTGTAAGTAATATCTCTGCACACAGTGCCCCCTGTAAGTAATATCTCTGCACACAGTGCCCCCTGTAAGTAATATCTCTGCACTGTGCCCCCTGTAAGTAATATCTCTGCACTGTGCCCCCTGTAAGTAATATCTCTGCACTGTGCCCCCTGTAAGTAATATCTCTGCACACTGTGCCCCCTGTAAGTAATATCTCTGCACGCTGTGCCCCCTGTAAGTAATATCTCTGCACTGTGCCCACTATAAGTAATATCTCTGCACTGTGCCCCCTGTAATATCCCTGCACACTGTGCCCTCTGTAAGTAATATCTCTGCACTCTGTGCCCCCTGTAAGTAATATCTCTGCACACTGTTCCCCCTGTAAGTAATATCTCTGCACACTGTTCCCCCTGTAAGTAATATCTCTGCACACTGTTCCCCCTGTAAGTAATATCTCTGCACACTGTGCCCACTGTAAGTAATATCTCTGCACACTGTTCCCCCTGTAAGTAATATCTCTGCACACTGTGCCCACTATAAGTAATATCTCTGCACACTGTTCCCCCTGTAAGTAATATCTCTGCACACTGTTCCCCCTGTAAGTAATATCTCTGCACACTGTTCCCCCTGTAAGTAATATCTCTGCACACTGTGCCCCCTGTAAGTAATATCTCTGCACACAGTGCCCCCTGTAAGTAATATCTCTGCACACAGTGCCCCCTGTAAGTAATATCTCTGCACACAGTGCCCCCTGTAAGTAATATCTCTGCACACAGTGCCCCCTGTAAGTAATATCTCTGCACACAGTGCCCCCTGTAAGTAATATCTCTGCACACAGTGCCCCCTGTAAGTAATATCTCTGCACTGTGCCCCCTGTAAGTAATATCTCTGCACTGTGCCCCCTGTAAGTAATATCTCTGCACTGTGCCCCCTGTAAGTAATATCTCTGCACACTGTGCCCCCTGTAAGTAATATCTCTGCACGCTGTGCCCCCTGTAAGTAATATCTCTGCACTGTGCCCACTATAAGTAATATCTCTGCACTGTGCCCCCTGTAATATCCCTGCACACTGTGCCCCCTGTAAGTAATATCTCTGCACTGTGCCCCCTGTAATATCTCTGCACTGTGCCCACTGTAAGTAATATCTCTGCACTCTGTGCCCCCTGTAAGTAATATCTCTGCACACTGTTCCCCCTGTAAGTAATATCTCTGCACACTGTTCCCCCTGTAAGTAATATCTCTGCACACTGTTCCCCCTGTAAGTAATATCTCTGCACACTGTGCCCACTGTAAGTAATATCTCTGCACACTGTTCCCCCTGTAAGTAATATCTCTGCACACTGTGCCCACTATAAGTAATATCTCTGCACACTGTTCCCCCTGTAAGTAATATCTCTGCACACTGTTCCCCCTGTAAGTAATATCTCTGCACACTGTTCCCCCTGTAAGTAATATCTCTGCACACTGTGCCCCCTGTAAGTAATATCTCTGCACACAGTGCCCCCTGTAAGTAATATCTCTGCACACAGTGCCCCCTGTAAGTAATATCTCTGCACACAGTGCCCCCTGTAAGTAATATCTCTGCACACAGTGCCCCCTGTAAGTAATATCTCTGCACACTGTGCCCCCTGTAAGTAATATCTCTGCACACAGTGCCCCCTGTAAGTAATATCTCTGCACACAGTGCCCCCTGTAAGTAATATCTCTGCACACAGTGCCCCCTGTAAGTAATATCTCTGCACTGTGCCCCCTGTAAGTAATATCTCTGCACTGTGCCCCCTGTAAGTAATATCTCTGCACTGTGCCCCCTGTAAGTAATATCTCTGCACACTGTGCCCCCTGTAAGTAATATCTCTGCACGCTGTGCCCCCTGTAAGTAATATCTCTGCACTGTGCCCACTATAAGTAATATCTCTGCACTGTGCCCCCTGTAATATCCCTGCACACTGTGCCCCCTGTAAGTAATATCTCTGCACTGTGCCCCCTGTAATATCTCTGCACTGTGCCCACTGTAAGTAATATCTCTGCACTCTGTGCCCCCTGTAAGTAATATCTCTGCACACTGTTCCCCCTGTAAGTAATATCTCTGCACACTGTTCCCCCTGTAAGTAATATCTCTGCACACTGTTCCCCCTGTAAGTAATATCTCTGCACACTGTGCCCACTGTAAGTAATATCTCTGCACACTGTTCCCCCTGTAAGTAATATCTCTGCACACTGTGCCCCCTGTAATATCTCTGCACACTGTTCCCCCTGTAAGTAATATCTCTGCACACTGTGCCCCCTGTAATATCTCTGCACACTGTGCCCCCTGTAATATCTCTGCACACTGTGCCCCCTGTAATATCTCTGCACACTGTTCCCCCTGTAAGTAATATCTCTGCACACTGTTCCCCCTGTAAGTAATATCTCTGCACACTGTGCCCCCTGTAATATCTCTGCACACTGTTCCCCCTGTAAGTAATATCTCTGCACACTGTGCCCCCTGTAATATCTCTGCACACTGTGCCCCCTGTAATATCTCTGCACACTGTGCCCCCTGTAATATCTCTGCACACTGTTCCCCCTGTAAGTAATATCTCTGCACACTGTTCCCCCTGTAAGTAATATCTCTGCACTCTGTGCCCCCTGTAAGTAATATCTCTGCATACTGTGCCCCCTGTAAGTAATATCTCTGCACACTGTTCCCCCTGTAAGTAATATCTCTGCACTCTGTGCCCCCTGTAAGTAATATCTCTGCACTCTGTGCCCCCTGTAAGTAATATCTCTGCACACAGTGCCCCCTGTAAGTAATATCTCTGCACACTGTGCCCCCTGTAAGTAATATCTCTGCACACTGTGCCCCCTGTAAGTAATATCTCTGCACACAGTGCCCCCTGTAAGTAATATCTCTGCACACAGTGCCCCCTGTAAGTAATATCTCTGCACACAGTGCCCCCTGTAAGTAATATCTCTGCACTGTGCCCCCTGTAAGTAATATCTCTGCACTGTGCCCCCTGTAAGTAATATCTCTGCACTGTGCCCCCTGTAAGTAATATCTCTGCACACTGTGCCCCCTGTAAGTAATATCTCTGCACGCTGTGCCCCCTGTAAGTAATATCTCTGCACTGTGCCCACTATAAGTAATATCTCTGCACTGTGCCCCCTGTAATATCCCTGCACACTGTGCCCCCTGTAAGTAATATCTCTGCACTGTGCCCCCTGTAATATCTCTGCACTGTGCCCACTGTAAGTAATATCTCTGCACTCTGTGCCCCCTGTAAGTAATATCTCTGCACACTGTTCCCCCTGTAAGTAATATCTCTGCACACTGTTCCCCCTGTAAGTAATATCTCTGCACACTGTTCCCCCTGTAAGTAATATCTCTGCACACTGTGCCCACTGTAAGTAATATCTCTGCACACTGTTCCCCCTGTAAGTAATATCTCTGCACACTGTGCCCCCTGTAATATCTCTGCACACTGTTCCCCCTGTAAGTAATATCTCTGCACACTGTGCCCCCTGTAATATCTCTGCACACTGTGCCCCCTGTAATATCTCTGCACACTGTGCCCCCTGTAATATCTCTGCACACTGTTCCCCCTGTAAGTAATATCTCTGCACACTGTTCCCCCTGTAAGTAATATCTCTGCACACTGTGCCCCCTGTAATATCTCTGCACACTGTTCCCCCTGTAAGTAATATCTCTGCACACTGTGCCCCCTGTAATATCTCTGCACACTGTGCCCCCTGTAATATCTCTGCACACTGTGCCCCCTGTAATATCTCTGCACACTGTTCCCCCTGTAAGTAATATCTCTGCACACTGTTCCCCCTGTAAGTAATATCTCTGCACTCTGTGCCCCCTGTAAGTAATATCTCTGCATACTGTGCCCCCTGTAAGTAATATCTCTGCACACTGTTCCCCCTGTAAGTAATATCTCTGCACTCTGTGCCCCCTGTAAGTAATATCTCTGCACTCTGTGCCCCCTGTAAGTAATATCTCTGCACACAGTGCCCCCTGTAAGTAATATCTCTGCACACTGTGCCCCCTGTAAGTAATATCTCTGCACACTGTGCCCCCTGTAAGTAATATCTCTGCACACAGTGCCCCCTGTAAGTAATATCTCTGCACACAGTGCCCCCTGTAAGTAATATCTCTGCACACAGTGCCCCCTGTAAGTAATATCTCTGCACTGTGCCCCCTGTAATATCTCTGCACACTGTGCCCCCTGTAATATCTCTGCACACTGTGCCCCCTGTAATATCTCTGCACACTGTTCCCCCTGTAAGTAATATCTCTGCACACTGTTCCCCCTGTAAGTAATATCTCTGCACACTGTTCCCCCTGTAAGTAATATCTCTGCACACTGTGCCCCCTGTAATATCTCTGCACACTGTTCCCCCTGTAAGTAATATCTCTGCACACTGTGCCCCCTGTAATATCTCTGCACACTGTGCCCCCTGTAATATCTCTGCACACTGTGCCCCCTGTAATATCTCTGCACACTGTTCCCCCTGTAAGTAATATCTCTGCACACTGTTCCCCCTGTAAGTAATATCTCTGCACTCTGTGCCCCCTGTAAGTAATATCTCTGCATACTGTGCCCCCTGTAAGTAATATCTCTGCACACTGTTCCCCCTGTAAGTAATATCTCTGCACTCTGTGCCCCCTGTAAGTAATATCTCTGCACTCTGTGCCCCCTGTAAGTAATATCTCTGCACACAGTGCCCCCTGTAAGTAATATCTCTGCACACTGTGCCCCCTGTAAGTAATATCTCTGCACACTGTGCCCCCTGTAAGTAATATCTCTGCACACAGTGCCCCCTGTAAGTAATATCTCTGCACACAGTGCCCCCTGTAAGTAATATCTCTGCACACAGTGCCCCCTGTAAGTAATATCTCTGCACTGTGCCCCCTGTAATATCTCTGCACACTGTGCCCCCTGTAATATCTCTGCACACTGTGCCCCCTGTAATATCTCTGCACACTGTTCCCCCTGTAAGTAATATCTCTGCACACTGTTCCCCCTGTAAGTAATATCTCTGCACACTGTTCCCCCTGTAAGTAATATCTCTGCACACTGTGCCCCCTGTAATATCTCTGCACACTGTTCCCCCTGTAAGTAATATCTCTGCACACTGTGCCCCCTGTAATATCTCTGCACACTGTGCCCCCTGTAATATCTCTGCACACTGTGCCCCCTGTAATATCTCTGCACACTGTTCCCCCTGTAAGTAATATCTCTGCACACTGTTCCCCCTGTAAGTAATATCTCTGCACTCTGTGCCCCCTGTAAGTAATATCTCTGCATACTGTGCCCCCTGTAAGTAATATCTCTGCACACTGTTCCCCCTGTAAGTAATATCTCTGCACTCTGTGCCCCCTGTAAGTAATATCTCTGCACTCTGTGCCCCCTGTAAGTAATATCTCTGCATACTGTGCCCCCTGTAAGTAACATCTCTGCACTCTGTGCCCCATGTAAATCGTAGTTCCACATACAGTGGCCCTTGGAAATAATAATGTCACAATGATGTATGTTCTGAAAATAGCACCACTCACTGTCACTTGTAAACAGCACCCCATAAAATAAATTTGAATCTAAATTGTGTCCTCTACAATGAATTATTAAGGCAATGTTTACATGGTGCAGCAGCGTTCTGCTGTGGATTTAATTATGAGTCCAAATATGTTACACGCAGAGTTTGTTATGGGTTTCACTATACTTTGTTGTATAGTGTGAGATCTGCAATGACAATTCACACTAGAATTAGCATACTGCAGATTTACGGTGAGGAATCCACACTATAAATCTGCATCAAATCCTGAAGGTATGAACATGGCCTTATCGTGCACTCTCAAATGAGTTATAATTAGTGTTGAGCGATACCTTCCGATATCAGGAAATATCGTATCGGATTGGATCGGGCCGATACCCAAAAAGTATCGGATATCGCCGATTCCGATACCGGAAACCAATGCAAGTCAATGGGACACAAATATCGGAATGAAAATAAACCCTTTCTTTCCTTGTAGGTTAATTCTACATGAAGTAAAACAACTAAGAATAATGTAGAATGACATGAAAAGCCGGCAATTCATCAGCGGCATTCACCGGTACCCGACAATTTACAACAGAAAGAATAGAGCTTCACACATAGATTAGATAGATAGAAACATGTCAGTCACATATATATGAAGTACAGTGACAGTGTTGCTTACTGTACTTGTCATTTAGTGTAAAGGATTTATTAAAAAAAATATTAGTGTTTTCGTGCACCGTCTCTTTAAAAAAGCCGGCCGGCAATTCAGCATCTGTACCCGACAATTTATAACAGACAGAATAGAGCTTCACACATAGATTAGATAGATAGAAACATGTCAGTCACATATATAAGAAGTACAGTGACAGTGTTGCTTACAGAACTTGTCATTTAGTGTAAAGGATTTATTTAAAAAAATAATAGTGTTTTCATGCACCGTCTCTTTAAGAAAGCCGGCCGGCAATTCAGCATCTGTACCCGACAATTTAGAATAGAAGGAATAGAGAATCACACATAGATTAGATAGATAGAAACATGTCAGTCACATATATATGAAGTACAGTGACAGTGTTGATTACTGTACTTGTCATTTAGTGTTAAAATAAAGGATTTATTTAAAAAAAAATTGGCGTGGGGTTCCCCTTAATTTTAGGCTCTAGCGGAGGTTAAGCAGACAGCTGGGGCAAATGTTTGAAGCCTGGGAAGGGGGTAATACCCACGGAGCTTCCCAGGCTACTAATATCAGCCCCCAGCTGAATACCTAGCCTTTACTAGCTATTAAAATGGGGGACCCCCCCAAAAAAATGACGTGGGGTCCCCCCTAATTTAATAGCTAGCACAGGCTAGGCAGACAGCTGGGGGCTGATATTAATAGCCCAGGAAGGGTGCCATGAATATTGGCCCCCTCCCAGGCTAGAAACACCAGCCGTCAGCCGCCCCAGAAATGGCGCATCCATAGGATGCGCCAATTCTGGCACTTAGCCTCGCTCTTCCACGCTGCCCTGGTGCGGTGGCAGGGGGTAATAGGGCTGGGGTTGATGTCAGCTTATAATGCCAGCTGACATCAAGCCCAGGTTAGTAATGGAGAGGCGTCTATAAGACACCCCCATTACTAACCCCATAGTCAAAGTTAAAAGAAAACACAAACACCCAGAGTAAAGTCCTTTAATTGAAATAAAGACACAATTCTTTATTGTTCTAAATTAAACCATACTTACCATCACGCCCATTCCAGCTGAAGCCAACGATCTCCTGCAATAAAAGAAAAATAATAAAGCAACCTCATCCTTACCTTTCGATGGTTCCCAGGACAGCTCCAGCTCTGCTACATCGAGATGACAGGCTGGACCGCAGCAGAAAGCTGCCATCCAGCCTGTCATCCCGCAGACACTGAGAAGCGCAGGCATGCTTGCGCTCCTCAGTGTCTCTCTGTGACGTCATCCAGATGAGCCGAGTTCATGTCCAATGAACTCAGCTCACCTCATGCACGTCACTGACAGCGTGGGAAAATTCTCCTGCACTCAGCGCTTCAGCGTGAGAATTCTCCCACGCTGTCAGTGACATACATGAGGTGAGGTCATGTCCAATGAACTCAGCTCACCTCATGCACGTCACTGACAGCGTGGGAAAATTCTCACGCTGAAGTGCTGAGTGCAGGAGAATTTTCCCACGCTGTCAGTGACGTACATGAAGTGAGCGGAGTTCATTGGACATGACCTCGGCTCATCTGGATGCCGTCACAGCCAGACACTGAGGAGTGGAAGTATGCCTGCGCTTCTCAGTGTCTGCGGGATGACAGGATGGATGGCAGCGTTCTGCTGCGGTCCAGCCTGTCATCTCGATGTAGCAGAGCTGAAGCTGTCGTGGGAGCCATGGAAAGGTAAGGATGAGGTTGCTTTATTATTTTACTTTTATTGCAGGAGATCGTTGGCTTCAGCTGGAATGGGCGTGGTGGTAAGTATGGTTTAATTTAGAACAATAAAGAATTGTGTGTTTATTTCAATTAAAGGACTTTTTTCTGGGTGTTGTGTTTTTTTAAATACTTTACTAGAAATTCATGGTGGTCATGTCTAATATTGGCGTGACCCCATGAATTTTGGGCTTAGGGCCAGCTGATAATGCCAAGCTGGCCTTAACCCCTTTATTACCCAGTGAGCCACCGCACCAGGGCCCTGGATGAGTTGGGTACAGCGCCAGAAGATGGCGCTTCTATGAACGCGCCATTTTCTGGGGCGGCTGCGGACTGCAATTTGCAGCGGGGGTGGCCCAGAAAGCTTGGGTCTCCCTGCGCTGCGGATTCCAGCCCCCAGCTGCCTAGTTGTATCTGGCTGGGCACAAAAATAGGGCGAAGCCCCACGCATTTTTTTTTTAAATCATTTCAGGAAATTCATGAAATAATTTAAAAAAATTGATGTGGGGCTTCGCCCTATATTTGTGTCCAGTCAGGTACAGCAGGCAGGAACGGGCTGCCCCCAACCACCAGCAGCCTATTTGTACCTAGCCGGACACAACAATATAGGGAAGCCCTTTTTTTCTGAATTATTCCATGAATTTCATGAATTTAAAAAAAAAAAAACGTGGAGCTTCGCCCTATTTTTGTGTCCAGCCAGGTACAACTAGGCAGCTGGGGGCTGGAATCTGCAGCGCAGGGAGGCCCAAGCTTTCTGGGCCCCACCCGCTGCAAATTGCAGTCCGCAGCCGCCCCGGAAAATGGCGCGTTCATAGAAGCGCCATCTTCTGGCGCTGTACCCAACTCATCCAGGGCCCTGATGCGGTGGCTCACTGGGTAATAAAGGGGTTAAGGCCAGCTTGGCATTATCAGCTGGCCCTAAGCCCGAAATTCATGGGGTCACGCCAATATTAGACATGACCACCATGAATTTCTAGTAAAGTATTTAAAAAAAACACAAACACCCAGAAAAAAGTCCTTTAATTGAAATAAACACACAATTCTTTATTGTTCTAAATTAAACCATACTTACCATCACGCCCATTCCAGCTGAAGCCAACGATCTCCTGCAATAAAAGAAAAATAATAAAGCAACCTCATCCTTACCTTTCCATGGCTCCCACGACGGCTCCAGCTCTGCTACATCGAGATGACAGGCTGGACCGCAGCAGAACGCTGCCATCCAGCCTGTCATCCCGCAGACACTGAGAAGCGCAGGCATACTTCCACTCCTCAGTGTCTGGCTGTGACGGCATCCAGATGAGCCGACAATGAACTCGGCTCACCTCATGTACGTCACTGACAGCGTGGGAGAATTCTCCTGCACTCAGCGCTTCAGCGTGAGAATTTTCCCACGCTGTCAGTGACGTGCATGAGGTGAGGTCATGTCCCATGAACTCGGCGCACCTCATGCACGTCACTGACAGCGTGGGAGAATTCTCACGCTGAAGCGCTGAGTGCAGGAGAATTTTCCCACGCTGTCAGTGACGTGCATGAGGTGAGCTGAGTTCATTGGACATGACCTCGGCTCATCTGGATGACGTCACAGAAAGACACTGAGGAGCGCAAGCATGCCTGCGCTTCTCAGTGTCCGCGGGATGACAGGCTGGATGGCAGCGTTCTGCTGCGGTCCAGCCTGTCATCTCGATGTAGCAGAGCTGAAGCTGTCCTGGGAACCATGGAAAGGTAAGGATGAGGTTGCTTTATTATTTTACTTTTATTGCAGGAGATCGTTGGCTTCAGCTGGAATGGGTGTGGCGGTAAGTATGGTTTAATTTAGAACAATAAAGAATTGTGTCTTTATTTCAATTAAAGGACTTTTTTCTGGGTGTTTGTGTTTTTTTTAAATACTTTACTAGAAATTCATGGCGGTCATGTCTAATATTGGCGTGACCCCATGAATTTCGGGCTTAGGGCCAGCTGATAATGCCAAGCTGGCCTTAACCCCTTTATTACCCAGTGAGCCACCGCACCAGGGCCCTGGATGAGTTGGGTACAGCGCCAGAAGATGGCGCTTCTATGAACGCGCCATTTTCCGGGGCGGCTGCGGACTGCAATTTGCAGCGGGTGGGACCCAGAAAGCTTGGGTCTCCCTGCGCTGCAGATTCCAGCCCCCAGCTGCCTAGTTGTACCTGGCTGGACACAAAAATAGGGCGAAGCGCCACACATTTTTTTTTTTAATTATTTCATGAAATTCATGGAATAATTAAGAAAAAAAGGGCTTCCCTATATTGTTGTGTCCGGCTAGGTACAAATAGGCAGCTGGTGGTTGGGGGCAGCCCATTCCTGCCTGCTGTACCTGGCTGGACACAATTATAGGGCGAAGCCCCACATAATTTTTTTTTAATTATTTCATGAATTTCCTGAAATAATTAAAAAAAAATTGACGTGGGGCTTCACACTATATTTGTGTCCAGCCAGGTACAGCAGGCAGGAACGGGCTGCCCCCAACCACCAGCTGCCTATTTGTACCTAGCCGGACACAACAATATAGGGAAGCCCTTTTTTTCTTAATTATTCCATGAATTTCATGAAATAATTTAAAAAAAAAAAAAACGTGGAGCTTCTCCCTATTTTTGTGTCCAGCCAGGTACAACTAGGCAGATGGGGGATGGAATCTGCAGCGCAGGGAGGCCCAAGCTTTTTGCCCTCCCCCCCCCCGCTGAAAATTGCAGTCCGCGGCCGCCCCGGAAAATGGCGCGTTCATAGAAGCTGGATGCTGTACCTGGCTGGCATACAAAAATATGGCGAAGCCCACGTCAAAAGTTTTGGGAAAAATTTATTAAAAAATAAATAATAATTTAGGGACTGCATCTTTATTAAGTCCTCAAATGTCATTTAGTGTTAAAATAAAGGATTTATTTAAAAAAAAAATGGCGTGGGATCCCCCATAATTTTAGTCTCTAGCGGAGGTTAAGCAGACGGCTGGGGCAGATGTTTGAAGCCTGGGAAGGGGGTAAAACCCACGGAGCTTCCCAGGCTACTAATATCAGCCCCCAGCTGAATACCTAGCCTTTACTAGCTATTAAAATGGGGGACCCCCCAAAAAAAAATGACGTGGGGTCCCCTCTATTTTAATAGCTAGCAAAGGCTAGGCAGACAGCTGGGGGCTGATATTAATAGCTCAGGAAGGGTGCCATGAATATTGGCCCCCTCCCAGGCTAGAAACACCAGCCGTCAGCCGCCCCAGAAATGGCGCATCCATAGGATGCGCCAATTCTGGCACTTAGCCTCGCTCTTCCACGCTGCCCTGGTGCGGTGGCAGGGGGTAATAGTGGTGGGGTTCATGTCAGCGCCAGCTGCCATGAAGCCCAGGTTAGTAATGATGGCCGTCTATATGACACCCCCATTACTAACCTACAAAGTGTTAAAAAGAAAAAACACACTACACCCAGAAAAAAATAATTTATTTGAAATAAAACACCATTTTATTTAATTCTTAGTTTACTAAAAAAAAAATAGTTACCTGTCCACGTTCCTGCGCTGATCTCCCATGCACAGCTGTCACATCTGGAGATGGTGACAGCTGTGCATGGCTGCTGTAAGCTCACGCTGCCGGGAACACGTCCGCTCCCGGCAGCGGGAGCCACTGACTGAGGTCACCGGAGTGCATTCAGGCAGCGCAGCTCTGGAGACCTCCTTTACGGCAGTGCTGTACCGTGGGAATTTCTCACGATACAGCAGTGCCGTAAAGGAGCTAACCGGAGCAGCGCTGCCTGAACTCCGGTGAACCCTTACTGCCCCGTCATTCTAGCGGCGGCAGCGGTTCAGAGCGGTCACATTCTATGTGGCTGCTCTGAACTGGAGATCTTCGTGGGACACTCGTGGACTACTACGGAGGGGTAAGGATAAGGTTGTGGTTTATTATTTTATATTTTATTACAGGAGATCGATGGCTTCGGGGAATTAGGTGTCTTGGTGAGTATAGGTGTAGTTTTTTATTTTTTACTTTATTTTAGGTGGCGATCGGCGGGGACAGGTAATGTATGAACTAATTTCTTTTAGGTAACCACTGGCCACCAATGACATGTATTTAACATTTATTGGGGACACAGTAGGGCAATTTAAATAGCAGGATCAGGCTGATGGGAACTACTGCTCCCATCGAGCTGATCCTGCTGGCAGGAGTGGACGGGGGACAGACATAGGCCGATGGGAGTAGTAGTGTCACATCGGCCTATGTCTGCCCGCACACACACCCGCACACACACCCGCACACACACACCCCGCACACACACCCGCACACACACCCCGCACACACACACACCCCGCACACACTAATCATGACGGGTCCGGGAGGTGAGGCTGACCTGTGCGGCCGTGGGAAAGTTGATGTGAGTTCATGCAGTCAAGCATGAACTCACATGAACCCTCTGAGGGCACCGCGGCTACTTCAAATGAACAGCTGATCGGCATCACCTGATACCTCAGCTGTTCATTTGAAATAACCGGCGGGAAAGCGCAGCACAGAACGGGAAAGCCGGCGGTGAAGTCTTTTCACTGCCGGCTTCCCCGCCCGGGTCCTTCGCTCCTTGGTGCTGCGCTCCCCGCCCGGTCCTAATTTACGATCGGGATGGGAGGTGGCGAGGGGAGCGGAGGATCGGGGTGGGAGGCTGCGGGGAAGCAGTATGGGGCTGCGTGATTGTTTAAAAGCCGGCGGCTTTTTACCGCGCGCCGGCTTTTAAACAATCAGGAGAATTCTCCCACGCTGGGATGGCATTCTGATGACAAGCTGGATCGCAGCTGAGCGCTGCCATCCAGCTTGTCATCCTTCAGAGACACTGCAGAGCGCAGGCATTATGGGAACTTCCGATTCCGGTATTCGATATTATAAAAGTATCGGAATTAAGTATCGGAATTCCGATACAGTGAATATCGGCCGATACCCGATATTTCAGTATCGGAATGCTCAACACTAGTTATAATATATACTGCAGATGATGAGATGATTTATAATATACAGTGCCTTCCCGGAAATTAGTTATAAGTCGTACTGTGCCCCTAAAATGTTACACGCATTGCATCCCCAGAAATATACTATAATATTCACTGCTCCCCTGAGTTGATTTATAGTATACAGTGCTGATCTGAATTGTGATACCCCCTGATATGAATTGTAATACATACGTTGCCCCTTTCAAATGAATTATATTATACATCCTTAGAAACGTTCTCAGAAAATTTTTACAATATACACTGCAACTCTGAAATGAATTATAATATACATTATTGCCCCTGTAGGGGTTCATGCTCTCAGCTAGGCATTAGACATCACAGAGACACCGGATTCTGGTGTCCAAACAATGTGAGGTTTATTGAACTCCCTAAACTTGCACAGTACTTTAAATGAAACACAGCCTTTTTTCGACACACACGTAACAACAAGAGAAAATCACAGGAGGCGAAGCAATAACAGGGTCTAACCCAGACAGTAATTCAGGTCCTGCTTTCTGCTCAGTGTGCTCACGTTCAGTGGATACTCAGATACGGCTGAGCTACTCCCAATTTGGTCACACAAAACGGCTGTTGTCCATAGCAGGCCTGCACAACATGCGGCCACCTGGGCGTTTGTTGTGGCCCACAGAAACTGGGGAATCGTCGACTTCCCTTTTTCCTACATTCAAATGTATTCAGATCTTTCAGACACAAATACATTTGAACACTGTGGCGCTGGGACTGGGGCAGAGAAGCGCTCGTCAGCCCCCACCCTGACGTGCAGCAGCGTCATGAGGTCAGCACCCTGCTGATGTCATCACACTGCTGCTGTCGCAGGCGCCGCAGAGGCAGCGCGCATCGGTAAGTGCTCCATGGAGGAGATGAAGATAAAATGTGATATTATTTTAGATGAGGGGACTGGGGGAGGGTTGTGTTATTGCAAGGCCACCCCATTGGTGACATTATAGGGCTATTGTGAAAGGGGCATATTATAACATATAGTGAAAGTTGTTAGTGGTTGTAACCATGGATATCTAAGCTACTGCAATGCTTTGCACATGGGGTAAGCAACATAGCGAATCAGAAGAACTATACTACATTTCTAATTGGAGGTATTTGCTAATATTATTATTATTACACCCAGGGCCGTATTAGCCACTAGGCAGTGGAGGGCGGGTGCCTAGGGCGGCATGTTGCGGGGGAAGGGGCTATTGTTAAGGAAATACGTTTTTTTTTAAACCCCCTTTTATAAGCCATGTAGCAAAACTGGCATTTCTTTAAGGGGGAGGGGAACATGACAGGCTAGCACGCTGCAGGGGCAGAAAAGCACTACCAACTCCCTGCTCAGATGGAAGAGAATACATGCTAGTGGTACAGGACCTGCAATGATGTCATGTACATGTGACATGTGTGGGCGGAGACAGAGTTTTGCCAGCTGGAAGCAGCAATATGTTAATGGAGAAGCTGAAGGAGATGGGGGCACTCATTAGAGGTAATGAGGGAACAGGGATACATAGTGGGTGCAGGATGTATGTGATAGAGGGGTGTGTGAGGGTACAGGCTGTGTGGGATAGAGGGGTCCATTTTTATCTGTTACCCTTGTGAAAATAAAAAAATTGGGTCTAAATTAAATGTTTTTTTGTGAAAAAAAGTTAAATGTTAATTTTTTTCTTCCTCATTGCTTCAGTTCCTGTGAAGCACTTGAAGGGTTAATAAACTTCTTGAATGTAGTTTTGAGCTCCTTGAGGGGTGCAGTTTTTAGAATGGTGTTACTTTTGGGTATTTTCTGCCATAAAGACCTCTCAAAGTGACTTCAAATGTGATGTGGTCCCTAAAAAAAAATGGTTTTGTAAATGTTGTTGGAAAAATAAGAAATCGCTGGTCAACTTTTAACCCTTATAGCTTCCTAACAAAAAAAAAATTTTGGTTCCAAAATTGTGCTGATGTAAAGTAGACATGTGGGAAATGTTATTTATTAACTATTTTGTGTGACATCTCTCTGATTTAAGGGCATAAAAATTCAAAATTTGAAAATTGCAAAATTTTCACCAAATTTCCGTTTTTTGGTATCGACAAACGTTTACCACTATCAGGAAGTACTATATGTCACAAAAAAACAATGTCAGAATTGGTGGGATCCATTGAAGCGTTCCAGAGTTATTACCTCATAAAGTGACAGTCATCAGATTTAAAAAATGAGGCCTGGTCATTAACCTACAAAGTGGCTTGGTCCTTAAGGGGTTAAGTAGGATGGTTTCATGAGGGTTCATATACCTTTGGCTGACATTCCAAACTGGTTCAGAATTGAGTTGATTTTTGCACTTTGGTTTATAAGAAAGCTTCCATCTTCTTCTCTTTGGACATGGATTGCTGGATAATATGTCACATTTCCAAGGTCTTTAGTGTCAAAATGCTGATTCAGAATTTTAGTCATCTTTGCAATTTCTGTTTCCTCTTGATGAACCATAATCACATCGTCCACATATAAGAGAATATACATCCACTTTCCGTCTGTACATTTTGTGCATAAACACAGATCTGCTTGACCCATTTTAAATCCTTCTTCCAGTGTTCCATGCTATAGTCAGTTGCTTAAGATCATAGAGAGATTTTTGTAGTTTGCAAACGAGATTCTCTTCACCTTCTTTGATATAACCCTCTGGCTGAGTCATGTACAAGTCCTCTTCAATGTCACCATTTAAAAAAGCAGTTTTGATGTCCAAATGTCTGAAAAAACATCTTTTGTATAGCAGCTCTAGCCATTAGAGTCCTGAATGTGGTCTGCTTAGCTACTGGAGAAAATGTGGAATCATAATCTTCACCATATTTCTGAAAATATCCTTTTGAGACTAATCTTGCTTTACATCTGTGAACCTTGCCTACAGAGTCATACTTGGTCTTAAAAACCCATTTACATTTGATTGCTTTCTTCCCTTGTGGTAGTTTGGTGAGTTTCCAAGTTTGAAGTTAATGAAGGGACTTCATTTCTCATTACAAGCATTAATCCACTTCAGTTTTTCATGGACAGGTAGTTGTTGTATCTCATCCCATGACTGCGGCTCTGACTCAGGTAGATACCATTGTTTATATTCAATCTGTTTTATTAAACATCAATTAAGCATTAATTGTCAATCATTTTACATTTTGCAAATCAAGAAAAATATATTGTATTCGATTGTGAAAAAAAATATAACAAAATAGAATTATAGAAAAATGTCCAAAGTTCAAATGGGGTCACTTTTTTCAAATAACAATTCAAATGGTAGTATATTGAACAATATAATATTTGTAAGGTAACCGCCTATAAGAGAATCTTATATTTTGAGAAAAATTCTATATTATATCTGAAAAGCCCATAAAAGAAAAGAATGGAGAAAAGAGAGAAGAAAAGAAAAGGCAAGGGGGAGGGGGAGAGGTCCTTATGCCTCTGTGACTAATTATGAACACAGTCACATGTATCTGTTGAAACTATTAGAATAGGTTATGAAAATCAGGTGAGTCCTGGAACAGAATCCATCCGCTCCAAACCCTTCTAAATTTATCATTGCTCCAAACCCTTCTAAATTTATCATTGGTTCCATTACATTCTGCAGACAACTCTTCCATTCTACATAGATTCACCATTTCCTTGTACCAATCTAATATGTTAGGGGGGTTTTTAAGTTTCCAAAACCGTGGAATTACCGTCCGTGCCGCTGTTAAGCAAAATCGAAGTAAATCCTTCTTTTGTACACCTATTGAGGAAGGGAGGATTGACAGAAGGGCTATTTGAGGAGACCCCAATACTCTGTTTTCTGTGATACTTTGGTAATTGTCAAATACCTCCTCCCAAAATGGTTTTGTTTTAGAACACTCCCACCAGATATGAATCATAGAACCCACTTCACTTTCACATCTCCAACATATTTCCGAAACTGTAGGGAACATTGCATGTAGTTTAGATGGGTAGTGATACCATTGTGTAAGTATTTTATAGTTCTTTTCTTGTGCAGTCCCTGCATTAGAAAGCTTGTGTGAAGAGGAACCCTTTTGCCCACTCAAGAGGGGATAAACTAACCCCCAAAAACCCTCTCCTATACTTGCTGAAATGCCAGATTCTCCGTTCCCTCCTCTCTGCCAAATCCCTCATATATCATAGAGATAGCATGAGTTGGACCACTTTCCTGAAGGAACATGTTTTCAAGGAAGGTGTAGTTTGAGAATGAAGGATCGCATTTACAAATATTCGAACCACTTGACTTTAACATTTGGGGATTTTGTTTGTAAAGATATAAAATTAGGTATCATGCCATTTTCCAAAATCTGAAACAATCGGGTGGCCTCCACTGCCCTCCGACCGAGGAAAGATCTGCGCAGATATCCGGATAGAAAGGAAGGGTTATAAAATATTGATGTGAGTGGGCTAATAATTCTACCTGGAAACATATTTTTCCTCAGAGAGTGCCATGTTTTAAGTGTTTCCCTAGTTAGATTGCATTTGGCCAAGGTCACTGAGTCTCCTTGGCACCATGGTAGGTGTCGTAAAGGGACTTCTGAGCCCTCCTGTTCCACCCCTACCCATTGTTTAGATTCTGCATAGAAGTGCCAATCTAAAATCCTCATCAAGGCAGAAGCCTGAAAGTACCTATAGAAATTCGGAAAGCCCGCTCCTCCTAATGATTTGTGACGAGAGAGAACCCGTATGTTTATGCGGGGTTTAATCTTGCCCCAAATTAATTTGATTAAAGCAGATCTTAGTTTACGAAAGAAGCTATGAGGTGGAGAGTTCGGAACTGTTTGAAAAATATATAAAAAACGAGGTAATACATTCATTTTGATGGCATTCATTCTTCCAAACCAAGATAGCTTCAGTTTGCCATATTTCAATAAATCTCCATATGTTCTGTGCAATAAAGCTTGATGATTGAGCTCAAATAATTTCTTAGGGTCCGAGGGAATATGAACCCCTAAATATTTCAATGATTCTTTCTGCCATTTAAATGGGAATTTAGTCATAACTTGAGAGATTTCAGTCTGTGGAAGAGGTATATTCAAGTCCTCTGTTTTAGAGTAATTGACTGTAAAATTACTAACTGCTCCAAACCTATCAAATTCTTTTAGGATCATTGGAAATTATATTTGTGTTTGAGATATGTACAGAAGCGAATCATCTGCATACAGAGCTGCTTTATAAGACTTAGATCCCACTTTGTATCCATGAATATTACTATTGTTTCTGAGGGCATTGGCCAAATGGTCCATTGCCGCTACATATAGCCAGGGGACAAGGGGCACCAACGTCTGGTTCCATTGTTAATTGCAAATTGGGCAGAAAGAGAATTGTTTACTCTTACCCATGGTGATGGGTTTTTATACAAGGCCATTATTTTCTGTAGGTAACAAGGGCCCAAGCCTATCTGTTTTAAGATTTCCTCCATAAACCCCCAGTGAACTCTATCGAAAGCCTTCTCTGCATCTATAGATAGGAGGCCTACTGGAGTGGAGCCACTTCTTGCTTTGGAGATAATGAGTAGTGTCTTAATGGTATTGTCCCTTTGACGAAGCATACCTGATCATTGTTGACTATAGAGGGGAGTAAAGGAGCTAACCTGTCAGCCAGTATTTTTGAAAATAGTTTAATATCTATATTTAATAACGAGATTGGTCTAAAATTATCAATTATTGAGGGGTCTTTTCCTGGTTTGGGAAGTACGCTGATATGGGCCTCTAGCGATTGGGGGACAAATCTAGTGTTTCCATCAATTGCATTAAATGTTTTAGCCATTATTGGAGAGAGTTGCTCTCTAAACTGTTTGTAAAATGCTGGTGTAAAGCCATCTTGGCCCGGGCATTTACCTGATGGGGAGGCCTGTATCACAGAGTCAATTTCATCTATGGATATCACCTCTTCCAAAGCTTCCCCCATTGAATTGCTCAACTTGGGTAGAGGTGTTTCCTGGATATATTATTTAATCTTATTGGATCGGTCTAAGAGGGACATTTCTGCAAATTGATTCTTAATATTATACAAATTCTCACAGTAAGACCGAAACAGATCTACAATTTTTTGGGGGATTATGCTCATCCCTGCCCTCTTTCCACTTAACATTTTGGATAAATGTAGCCATCATACGTGGGTGGAGCACTTGGACCAATGGTCTCCCGCATTTATCTGAAAAATCGTAGAAGAAACGTTTTGATTTTTCCCTGGATTGCAAATATTTTTTATCTAGATTTTCTTTGTCAAATCAACAAGAGTGGAGGCAGAGAGGTTTTGTTTATATGAAATTTAAAGGGAGTGAATTTGATTTAATAATTCTCCTATTTTCCAAGCCCTCGCTTTCTTTAACCTTGAGCTATGCTTTATCAGGATCCTTCTCATGACACATTTCAAAGTCTTCCACTTTAACGGGATTGAGGTTTGTTCAGAAGCATGTGTTTGGATAAAAGAGTTGATAGACTCCTTTAACTCTGATTCACACAG
The DNA here is from genome assembly GCF_046119375.1 of Phyllobates terribilis. Lineage (NCBI taxonomy): Eukaryota > Metazoa > Chordata > Amphibia > Anura > Dendrobatidae > Phyllobates > Phyllobates terribilis. Next base: position 475,218,816 of record NW_027362762.1, read on the forward strand.
AATATCTTTAATAAGGTTATCATTTAATCTCCAAGTCCAGGAGCGTTGGGCTAGGGATGGAAGAGATATTGTCAGAAAAACCGGAGCATAGTCCGACCAAAGAATATCTCCGATTGTGGTCTTGGGTTGCCAAGATAAAGCATGATGGCTCAAAAGAAAGAGGTCTATGCGACTGTTGAGGGAGGGCAGTAATGGCCCTTCACAGTTGACTAAGTGAGTGTCAAATTATTTTACAATGTTGATTGCAATCCAATAGAAAACCAGACGGAGGGAAAGCTCTGTATGGGGGGATTCAAGAATCTCTAACCCCGTTTATTTCTACTTAGCATTTTATATTGTTTTGAGTGGAACGCAGAAGAGGGACCCTCGGCTGCAGCCTGGACTAGTCGTGATGTCAGCAGATGTCAGAGCCGGCTGTAGCCGGGAGTCACGTGCTGCCTGTGAGCGGGCAGTGATAGCGCCGCTCACAGACAGAAACAGCACCAGGAGGTAATTACAAAGAAGCCTCTATTTGTCATTAAAACACATTGGCATATTTTTAAAAGTACTGGACAACCCCTTTGAGATCATCCCACATAGTCTGTGCCTGAATGGATACATTGCCTGCCAGGCACTCTGAATGCTCAGGAATGCCACAGGACAAATCCCTCAGCTTGTGCAAGGAGCTGCTGACTGCTTGTGAATAAGAAGCATGAGATGCCTCCCTCTGCCCCTGGCCATGATCTTTAGAAGCCTGTATCTTGTAATTCCCAACAGTATTATTTATGCAACTCACAGTCCCCGATGTAGATAATGCTGCTCCTCCATCTTCTTTCCGGTCAGAGAGCTTGCTAGCTCCGGTGGAGGGCCCACAGAACTCCTCAGATATCGGGAAATACCAGGTGCAGACACCACTGAAGGACGTCTATTAGCTTGGCCAGAGCTGGGACGCTTCTTAATTGGGTCTGCAGACATCACCCAGGCAGGAGCTGAACTGCTGCATGTCCTCACTCCTCCATAGCCAGGCCACGCACCCCCCAGGTAGATACTATTGTTTGATCTCCACGATCTCCTGACTTAAGGTTCATCTGATTTTTCTGTCGCTTCTTCAGTGGTTGAAGAACCTAACCAAACTTCTACATTCTTTTCCTTGTTATTTTGAAATAGTGACTGAGATTGTTGTTGCTTCAGCTGAACTATTGGTTTGACGTCATGAAACTGGAGTGACACACAGTTCTCATTAATCATTACATTGTGACGTTGTTCGTTTTTGGGTGCAGGATTCTATATCCTTTCTGGGTTTCACTGTAGCCCATAAGGATACCCTCTTTTGCATGAGATTTGCACTTGGTACATTTTTCTTTGGAAATATGTCCAGATATTTTTCTTTTGAATATTCTTATGTGTTGTAGTTCAGGCTTCTTGCTGTTCCATTACGCAAATGGAGCTTTCTCAGTATCTTTACCTGGTAGTCTTTTGAAGATGGCAAGCTGTCATGATTGCTTCACCCTAATATGTTGTCAAATCTGCGTCAAATAGCATACTTATTCAACTTTCACAAAGTGTCCGGCTCCTCCTTTCTGCTATACCATTTTGTTCAGGGTTGATGGTACAGGGTCTGATACACAATTCAATTTTTCCTTAAAACGCTTTGTGTCTCATTACTTATATATTCAGTCAATTATCTGCATGCAGAATTTTTGGCACTCCCAAATTTGTTATATACTTCAGCGAGATATTTTACAAATTTCTCTCAAATTTCAGCATTTTCTGTGAAGAAAATAGACAACTGTATATCTTGAATAATCATCGATAAATGTGAAAAAATATCTTTTTTTCCCCATCAGTTTGAGTACTCATTTGACCACAAACATCTGTGTATATTAAGTCCAGAAGCTGTTCTGAATTTGTAGTACTATTAACATTTTCCCTTTAAGACAGCTATTACATTTCATTGTCTGATTGCACAGATAGATTGTAAGTAACTAACTTTGGCACACTTGTGCCATACATGGATACAGTTCTTGTGCTGTTCATGTTTAGCAGTGTATACACTTTCCTTGCATTTTAGCTAATACAACTCATCTTTGATTTTTCCTTCTGCTTTCCTTTTGATACTTTACTTTTGGGTAGATCTTGGGTTTTTAAAGCCTATTCTGCTTTGGATACCCCACTGCTGCTTACACTTTCTGTCTTTTGCTAATATTCATCTGCAAGCTTTCCTCTGACATACTCCAATGTAAGCTCATAATCTGGGTGTGAATCTAGTGCAGTTGCAAGTGTGTTCTGATAGACCGCTTAGTAGAAGTGCAACAACATGGAAATCCTTTACATCTTCCCCAAAGGCCCACAGGCGCTCCACAATTTCTAGAGCATTTCTTATGTAATCCTGCATATCTTGGCCCTTATTTATCCTAGACTGATATCGATTTCTCATTAAATAGAGATTTATCTTTTCATGCACTTTATGCAACTGTTCCCAAATTTCTTTTGCTGTTTCACATTTACATACAAGCAAAATCTGATCATCATCTATACTGAGGGAGATAGTGCTTATTGCTTTTTGATCCTTCTCTATCCAGTCTTCTGATAGTGGGTCAGGTCTAGACTCCTGTGTGTATTTCCACATACCTTCTCTTGTCAGCAGCATCTTTACCTTGACTTTCCAAGATTGTTAGTTCTGGTTAGTCAGATTTGGCACTGTGAACTTCATAGAGTTGCTGCAAGCGGCCATCTTTGCTTCTTCTTCTTCTTCTTCTTAGTGCACTGTTGTTCTTTCTCTTCTGGACTTCTCTAGGTCTTTAGGGTATCTGGGTCTCTGGGTCCATAACCTTTTGGCAGCGGATTAATCTTTGTACTGTCCAGCCGTTCAACAGTAAATATATATTTATTTAGGAACAAAGATAACACCGCTTACAACTGGTATTTCTTATAGCTTAGGTTCTTAAGGCCCCGTCACACTACAGCGATCCCGACAACGATACGACCTGTCAGGGATCGTTGCTGCGTCGCTATGTGGTCGCTGGTGAGATATCAAACAGTCATATCTTCCCAACAACACAGCAACGATGCCGCAACCCGTAACGATCTGTATAACGATGCACGCCTATGTGTTTCTGTGTCTGAGTTGTCAACAAGGTCGTTGGTAAGGTGTCAAACACAGCGATGCATGCTACCCAGCGGGGCCTCAACGATCAAAGAAATGTCCAGACCATTTCAACACGACCAGCGATCTCACAGCAGGGGCCTGGTCGCTGCTAAGTGTCAAACGTAGCGAGATCGCTACTGAGGTCGCTGTTGCGTCACAAAACTTGGGGGCTTTAGTATCTTGCTTGTCACCTTGCACAGTGAACAGGAACTTCCTGTTTGTTTTTGTTCTTTTTTAACAATGCTTTACTGCCAATATAACATTATTGCTGGAGACAGAAACTCATGCACTATTAAAAAGTAGTAAATAGTAGTTGTTGCAATATATAAAATAATAAGCATTATTGCAACATAAACACTGGCAGGATAGTGTAAGGCAATGTTATTATCACGTTTAATCGCCTTGTCAGTGTCTCCTTAAGGACTTACAGCTGAAGCCATGAAAAACAACGTCCAGGTGTATGCATTTACTGGGCCATTGACTGTAATAATTGTAATGCAGCGGCTTGCTGCATTGCTAAAATGTCCAGCGGACGTGTTCTGGCTGACCATTTACCTCCCCCTCAGGTGACTGATCACATGACTGTGACATCATCACAGGTCCTGTGTGCACAGAAGGATATATAAATCCTGGTGGTCTTGAAACAGAGATAGAGAGAAAGAGGCCTGGTCCCTGTGTGGGACTCCACTAGCCTGGAAGGCAGAGGCTGGATCCCCGTGTTTGAGATACCAGTAGCCTTGGAAGGCATGTGGCTTGGAGACTACGTCTGGGAAGCCTTAAAGCCACAACTGTGGCAGAACCGAGCTGATAGACGCAGCTGAGACCCGGCAGAGGTGAATCGGCGCTATAAGTGAATATTGTTGCTGTACCTTGCTGAAGTCTGTATTTGAAGCCAAACGGGCATAGCTGCCAATGAAAAGGCTATAGGATACATGTGTAACATTCCTGCGAGCCACTGAGATGGACTATGTTATGTGCGGTTTATGTGGTGTAATAAACTGCTGGACTACATATTACCGGAAAGCTTTGCATGTGTGCTTTAATTGACCCGGTGAAGCGAGTACCCCCAGCGTGATGAATAGCGCTACCTTACATGTGGTGGAGAATGCGGGCAACTGCAGCCTGGTTGCTAGGGGTAACGGCACAGGACGACGATTGTGGATGCAAGCATCTTGCTGTGGCTCGGCGGGGTCACGAAGATTAAAGCATCTGGCTGTAACTTGGGGTTACGAAAATTGTCATGGCACTCAAACATGGTTTGCTGTGGCTCTGCGAGGTCACGAAGATTAAAGCATCTGCCTGTAACTCGGCGGGGTTACGAAAATTGTCGTCGCACTCAAACCTGGTTTGCTGTGGCTTGGTAGGGCCACGAAAATTTTCTGGGGAGAGTGGTGTGAAGTGTCTAGTGTGAACAGGGTACCGCGATGGCTATGAATGGAGCAGTATCCCCAGATGGAATGGAGAAGTGGTTAGATGACCGGCTGCTAACACTCTTCAGCAAAATAGAGTTTTCCGAAGAGGTGCAGGAGCAGATGAAAATGGCTGTGAAGGGAGCAGAAAATGAGACTGAAGCTATTGAGCGATTAAAGTGCCTGTTGCAGCAGCAGCAGGACGTGGTACAGGAACGGCAGGAGCTGTTGGCAAGTTACAGCATGGCGGCAGAGGACCATTCTGTGAGTTCTCCTGGGGAGGTGGTGAGAGATGTTGTGAACTGGGTCCTAAGACTATTGCTGTTTTTTGTTGTAAAAATCCCCTTACAGGTGTGGGTGTCCAAAAGGGGGCGGAGTTTCAAAAGAGCGTGGAGCATAGAAAACCAAAATTGGTTACTGGTTGCGGCTTGGTACCTCCTAAAAATGACAATTTGACTGTTGATAACGGGGTAGCTCCAGTAGAAGGGGTTGACGTCAAAGTGGGAGGTGACTTGTTGGCCACAACACCATGGGGAGTGACACAGACCCCATAGCTGATGGTGACACTACGAAAGTAGAAAGAGAGTTCAGTCAGGAGGAGCTAGACGAGGTGAGAAAGTCCCCCTCTCGTCGTCGTCGGCAAGGGCCACAAAAAAGTTGCTCCTGTAGACTTTGCTGAAAGGGCAAATAAAGAAAATGCAATGTTGTGTGCCTTTATTCCGAGTGTGGATCCTCCTTTAGAAGCAGAAGATAAGGAGGAAGAGTTGGATGTAGTTCTGCAGATTAGTTACAAGCAGGATGATCTACTGTGACAGAAGGATCAGGAACCGACAGCCCTGAAGGAGGAGGTGGCCAATCCTGACCAAGAGCTGGAGCCTGTCAGGCAGCAGTATCAGAGTGACGTGCAGCAACTAAGGAAAAACCTGGAGAACGTGTCCTCAGACCAGCTGAGCCTGGAGTCTGAACGGCAGAAAATAAACCAGGTTGTGAGGAACTTAGTGAGAACTGGAGGAAAGCAGCAAGGAAGTCAACATTTGGAAGGAAAAGTTCCAGAAAAATAAAGAGGAGGTTTTTCAGTTGGAGCTTGACAAAGCGGAGTTTGAAGATGAGCTGTGCGAGATGAAAGATCGGTTCTCCCTCGTACAGTTAGAGCTGATGCAGGTGAAGCAAAAGCTGGATGAGGGTCTACACCAGAGGGATAGGGAGCTGTCTGCCTTAAAAGAGGCGCTGCAGGATGAAGTTTCTGGACGTGATCTAAACCTAGAACGACTGCGCGAACCGTTCAACCGGGAGCTGTGTGACTCCAAGAAGGAGTATGGTGAACTCATGAGGGAGCTGCAGCAATTCCAGGACCAAGTAAAGCCTCTAATGCAGGAGAAGGAGCGGCTGGTGGACTCTCTGTACCAGCAAGACAGGGAGCTATCCGCCCTGAAAGAGGCAATAAAAGATGAAGTGTCTGGTCATGACCGTGAGGCAGAAAAGAGGCATGAAAAGTTCAATAGGGAACTGCAACGAATCAAGAGAAACTATGAGGATCTCCTCAAGGTTAAGGAAAAACTAGAGGATGATAAAACTGATGCAGAGCACATGCGCCAAGTGATTGAGACTACTCTACAGGACACCTGTAATGAGAATGATGATCTCCGCAGAAAGATCCCAGGACTGGAAGCTCAGGAGAAGCAGCTGCAGACGTTCTCTGGTGATCTCCAGAGGGCAGAGATGTGCCTTAAGGATAGAATCTGCAGGATGGAGGAGTCTATCGGAGAAGGGAGGTATGAAGCAAATGCCTCTGCGAATAATGCGAGCTTGGATGATTCGGTGGATGTAAGAGATGAGATCTAGGAGCTCAAGGAGACGCTACAAGCCCATTTGAAGCAAGAGAAGCTTGAGACACTGGCTGTCGAGAGCCGAGTGGGCGCATTGGAGGCAGAGAGTTCTGAGAAAATTCTGCTGATAAAGGAGCAGTTGAAGCCGGAAGAGCTTCAGAGATGGGTTGCAGAGAGGCGAGTAACTGAGCTAGAGGAAGAAGTTTTCGAGCTCAAAGGTCGCCAGGCAAAGTACCAATCAGTGAACGAGGCCTCCTTGGAGAAGGAAAAGGGCAAACAAGTTGCGCTTAATCCTTTATACCATAAGAAGGTGGACCTGTGGAGAGCTGAGAGAGTGTTAAAAGAAGATAAGTATGAAATGGAAGTGGTCAAGATGAGAATTCTTGAATTCATAGCTGTGAGGAGAAATGCATCATGTGGAATCATCTGCAGAGAGGGTAAGTCCATGTTTAATGTATGTGTGCATATATGTGTGTGTATGCATATGTGTGTGTGTATATATATATACAGACCAAAAGTTTGGATACACCTTCTCATTTAAAGATTTTTCTGTATTTTCATGACTATGAAAATTGTACATTCCCGCTGAAGGCATCAAAACTATGAATTAACACATGTGGAATTATATACTTAACAAAAAAGTGTGAAACAACTGAAAATATGTCTTATATTCTAGGTTCTTCAAAGTAGCCACCTTTTGCTTTGATGACTGCTTTGCACACTCTTGGCATTCTCTTGATAAGCTTCAAGAGGTAGTCACCGGAAATGGTCTTCCAACAATCTTGAAGGAGTTCCCAGAGATGCTTAGCACTTGTTGGCCATTTTGCCTTCACTCTGCGGTCCAGCTCACCCCAAACCATCTCGATTGGGTTCAGGTCTGGTGACTGTGGAGGCCAGGTCATCTGGCGTAGCACCCCATCACTCTCCTTCTTGGTCAAATAGCCCTTACACAGCCTGGATGTGTGTTTGGGGTCATTGTCCTGTTGAAAAATAAATGATGGTCCAACTAAACGCAAACCGGATGGAATAACATGCCGCTGCAAGATGCTGTGGTAGCCATGCTGGTTCAGTATACCTTCAATTTTGAATAAATCCCCAACAGTGTCATTAGCAAAGCACCCCCACACCATCACACCTCCTCCTCCATGCTTCACGGTGGGAACCAGGCATGTAGAGTCCATCCGTTCACCTTTTCTGCGTCGCACAAAGACACGGTGGTTGGAACCAAAGATCTCAAATTTGGACTCATCAGACCAAAGCACAGATTTCCACTGGTCTAATGTCCATTCATTGTGTTCTTTAGCCCAAACTTGTCTCTTCTGCTTGTTGCCTGTCCTTAGTAGTGGTTTCCTAGCAGCTATTTTACCATGAAGGCCTGCTGCACAAAGTCTCCTCTTAACAGTTGTTGTAGAGATGTGTCTGCTGCTAGAACTCCGTGTGGCATTGACCTGGTCTCTAATCTGAGCTGCTGTTAACCTGCGATTTCTGAGGCTGGTGACTCGGATAAACTTATCCTCAAAAGCAGAGGTGACTCTTGGTCTTCCTTTCCTGGGGCGGTCCTCATGTGAGCCAGTTTCTTTGTAGCACTTGATGGTTTTTGCAACTGCACTTGGGGACACTTTCAAAGTTTGCCCAATTTTTCGGACTGACTGACCTTCATTTCTTAAAATAATGATGGACACTCATTTTTCTTTACTTAGCTGCTTTTTTTCTTGCCATAATACAAATTCTAACAGTCTATTCAGTAGCACTATCAGCTGTGTATCAACCTGACTTCTGCACAACAAAATTGATGGTCCCAACCCCATTTAGAAGGCAAGAAATCCCACTTATTAAACCTGACAAGGCACACCTTTGAAGTGAAAACCATTTCTGGTGACTACCTCTTGAAGCTCATCAAGCGAATGCCAAGAGTGTGCAAAGCAGTCATCAAAGCAAAAGGTGGGTACTTTGAAGAACCTAGAATATAAGACATATTTTCAGTTGTTTCACACTGTTTTGTTAAGTATATAATTCCACATGTGTTAATTCATAGTTTTGATGCCTTGAGTGTGAATGTACAATTTTCATAGTCATGAAAATACAGAAAAATCTTTAAATCAGAAGGTGTGTCCAAACTTTTGGTCTGTACTGTATATATATATATATATATATATATATATATATATATATATATATATATATATTTAAAATGTGTGTGTGTCCATATATGTGTGTGTATATACAGTACAGACCAAAAGTTTGGACACACCTCCTTTAAAGATTTTTCTGAATTTTCTTGACTATGAAAATTGTACATTCACACTGAAGGCATCAAAACTATGAATTAACACATGTGGAATTATATACTTAACAAAAAAGTGTGAAACAACTGAAAATATGTCTTATATTCTAGGTTCTTCAAAGTAGCCACCTTTTGCTTTGATGACTGCTTTGCACACTCTTGGCATTCTCTTGATGAGCTTCAAGAGGTAGTCACCGGAAATGGTTTTCACTTCACAGGTGTGCCCTGTCAGGTTTAATAAGTGGGATTTCTTGCCTTATAAATGGGGTTGGGACCATTAGTTGTGTTGTGCAGAAGTCTGGTGGATACACAGCTGATAGTCCTACTGAATAGAGTGTTAGCTTCTTTTTTCTTGCCATAATACAAATTCTAAGTAAAGAAAAACGAGTGGCCATCATTACTTTAAGAAATGAAGGTCAGTCAGTGCGAAAAATTGGGAAAACTTTGAAAGGAAGACCAAGAGTAACCTCTGCTTCTGAGGATAAGTTTATCCGAGTCACCAGCCTCAGAAATCGCAGGTTAAAAGCAGCTCAGATTAGAGACCAGGTCAATGCCACACAGAGTTCTAGCAGCAGACACATCTCTACAACAACTGTTAAGAGGAGACTTTGTGCAGCAGGCCTTCATGGTAAAATAGCTGCTAGGAAACCACTGCTAAGGACAGGCAACAAGAAGAAGAGACAAGTTTGGGCTAAAGAACACAAGGAATGGACATTAGACCAGTGGAAATCTGTGCTTTGGTCTGATGAGTCCAAATTTGAGATCTTTGTTTACAACCACTGTGTTTTTGTGCGACGCAGAAAAGGTGAACGGATGGACTCTACATGCCTGGTTCCCACCGTGAAGCATGGAGGAGGTGTGATGGTGTGGGGGTTCTTTGGTGACACTGTTGCGGATTTATTCAAAATTGAAGGCATAATGAACCAGCATGGCTACCACAGCATCTTGCAGCAGCATGCTATTCCATCCTGTTTGCGCTTAGTTGGACCATCATTTATTTTTCAACAGGACAATGACCCCAAACACACCTCCAGGCTGTGTAAGGGCTATTTGACCAAGAAGGAGAGTGATGGGGTGCTACGCCAAATGACCTGGCCTCCACAGTCACCAGACCTGAACCCAATCGAGATGGTTTGGGGTGAGCTGGACCGCAGAGTGAAGGCAAAAGGGCCAACAAGTGCTAAGCATCTCTGGGAACTCCTTCAAGATTGTTGGAAGACCATTTCCGGTGACTACCTCTTGAAGCTCATCAAGAGAATGCCAAGAGTGTGCAAAGCAGTCATCAAAGCAAAAGGTGGCTACTTTGAAGAACCTAGAATATAAGACATATTTTCAGTTGTTTCACACTTTTTTGTTAAGTATATAATTCCACATGTGTTAATCTATAGTTTTGATGCCTTCAGTGTAAATGTACAATTTTCATAGTCATGAAAATACAGAAAAATCTTTAAATGAGAAGGTGTGTCCAAACTTTTGGTCTGTACTGTGTATATATATATATATATATATATATATATATATATATATATATATATGCTATTGAACCCGTTCTATTTTTATTGGTATGTGGTCTCCCATGCTCGTATGTGCTGCCCCCCTCCTGGTATTTGTGCTGCCCCCATCCTGTCCCCACCATCCTATCCTGGTATGCATGGCACCCCTCATCCCCATCCTGGTATGCAAGGCACCCCTCACCCCCAATCCTGGTATGCATGGCACCCCTTACCCCCAATCCTGGTATGCATGGCACCCCTCACCCCCAATCCTAGTATGCATGGCACCCCTCATCCCTATCCTGGTATGCATGGCACCCCTCACCCCCAATTCTGGTATGCATGGCACCTCTCATCCCAATTCTGGTATGTATGGCCTCCTCATCCCAGAAGCCTGGTATGCATGATACCCCTCACCCTCAATCCTGGTATGAATGGCTCCCCTCACCCCCCAATCCTGGTATGCATAGCACCCCTCAACCCCAATCCTGGTATGCATGGTACCCCATCCCTCATCCCTATCCTGGTATGTATGGTATCCCTATCCTGGTATGTATGGTATCCCTATCCTGGTATGTATGGTATCCCTCATCCTGGTATGCATGGCCCTCCTCACACCCATCCTGGTATGCATGGCCCCCCTCATCCGAATCCCGGTATGCATGGCACCCCTCATCTCCAATCACGGTATGCATGGCACCCCTCATCCCCAATCCCGGTATGCATGGCACCCCTCACCCCCATCCTGGTATGCATGGCCCCCCTTTTCCGAATCCCGGTATGCATGACACCCCTCATCTCCAATCCCGGTATGCATGGCACCCCTCATCCCCAATCCCAGTATGCATGGCACCCCTCATCCCCAATCCCGGTATGCATGGCACCCCTCATCCCCAATCCCGGTATGCATGGCACCCCTCATCCCCAATCCCGGTATGCATGGCACCCCTCATCCCCAATCCCGGTATGCATGGCACCCCTCATCCCCAATCCCGGTATGCATGGCACCCCTCATCCCCAATCCCGGTATGCATGGCACCCCTCATCCCCAATCCCGGTATGCATGGCACCCCTCATCCCCAATCCCGGTATGCATGGCCCCCCTCATCCTCAATCCCAGTATGCATGGCACCCCTCATACCCAATCCCGGTATGCATGGCACCCCTCATCCCCAATCCCAGTATGCATGACACCCCTCATCCCTATCCCGGTATGCATGGCACCTTGGCACCTCTCATCCCAATTCTGGTATGTATAGCCTCTTCATCCCAGAAACCTGGTATCCATGATATCCCTCAGCCCCAATCCTGGTATGCATGGCACCCCTCAACCCCAATCCTGGCATGCATGGCACCCCTCACCCCCCAATCCTAGTATGCATGGCACCCCTCAACCCCAATCTTGGTATGCGTGGCACCCCTCATCCCCAATCCTGGTATGCGTGGCACCCCTCATCCCCAATCCTGGTATGCGTGGCACCCCTCACCCCCAATCCCGGTATGCGTGGCAGCCCTCACCCCCAATCCTGGTATGCGTGGCAGCCCTCACCCCCAATCCCGGTATGCGTGGCACCCCTCACCCCCAAACCTGGTATGCGTGGCACCCCTCATCCCCAATCCCGGTATGCGTGGCACCCCTCATCCCCAATTCCGGTATGCGTGGCACCCCTCACCCCCAATCCCGGTATTCGAGGCACCCTCATCCCCAATCCCAGTATGCGTGGCACCCCTAACCCCCAAATCCTGGTATGTGTGGTACCCCTCACCCCAATCCTGGTATGTGTGGTACCCCTGACCTCAATCCTGGTATGTGTGGTACCCCTCACCCCCCAATCCTGGTATGTGTGGTACCCCTCATCCCCCCAATCCTGGTATGTGTGGTACCCCTCATCCCCCCCAATCCTGGTATGTGTGGTACCCCTCATCCCCCCAATCCTGGTATGTGTGGTACCCCTCACCCCCCCAATCCTGGTTTGTGTGGTACCCCTCATCCCCCCAATCCTGATATGTGTTGTACCCCTCACCCCCCAATCCTGTGTGGCAAGACGACTCGCTCGGCTCTCCTGGAGGCAGACTCAGGACACATGTTCTCAGGTTTCCTTTCTGCTGGTTTATTATCAGCCATAAACTCTTGCAGGTTTCACAGGAAAAACAAACATGACCCCACTGGGTTAAACGAAAAAAACAAACAAAGTATAACTCAGTCCATAGATGAGTGGGTTCCACCCGCTCTCGGTAGCATAAACTGCACTGCTAAAGTCCATGTGAAAAGCTCTGCAGCTTCCACAATACTGTCTGGAGACTTCCCTCTCCCAGACCACACTCCAGAGAAAAAAAAAGGGACTGAGCTTTTACACATTGCTCAGCCACACCCTGAGGGGAGGTAGGGGGAATGGCGTCCCACCCTCTTTGCCATTCCCATAAAACCGCACACCCTTTAACAGAGTAAGCCTACCAGCATATAACACGCTGGCAGAAAAATAAAGTAGGTCTTAGTTCACACAGGAGAGCATCCTGAGTGACACATACCTCCCCTCACATATAAAACCAGTGACACTGTCACATAATCCCCTTCTCTGCCCAAAGCCGGGGGTTTGGGCACCTTCTGACACCAGGCAGGGAATCCTAGAGAGGGCATCTGCATTCCCATGTAACTTCCCGGGCCTATGCTCCATGTGAAAGTTAAACTCTTGAAGTCCTAGGAACCATCTAGTTACCGTGGCATTTTTACCCCTCTTCTCCCTCAACCATCTCAACGGGGCATGGTCTGATACTAATCTAAACTTCCGGCCTAGTAGGTAATATTTCAGTGTATCCACGGCCCATTTTATGGCTAAACACTCTTTCTCTACTATGGCGTAGTTCTTCTCGCAGGAGGACAGCTTTCCGCTTAGATAGAGAATGGGATGTTCTTCCCCATTTATCTCTTGGGAGAGTACAGCCCCTAGACCAACCTCTGAAGCGCCCGTCTGGACCACAAATTCTTTCTTGAAGTCTGGCGCGACCAGGACCGGCTGCTTGCACAATGTTAGCTTCAAATGTTGAAACGCTGTCTCAGTTTCTTCCGTCCATTTCACCATGGTTGATTTGGTGCCTTTTAGAAGATCCGTTAGTGGCGCGGCAATCATGGCGAAATTCGGGATAAACCGCCGGTAGTATCCTACCATTCCTAGGAATGCTCTCACCTGCTTCTTCGAGAGTGGTTGCGGCCAGGTTTGAATTGCCTCCACTTTCTTGATTTGCGGCTTTATTTCGCCTCTCCCAATAACATAGCCCAGGTACTTGGCCTTCTCCTTCCCGATGGCACACTTTCTTGGATTTATGGTAAATCCTGCCTTCCTTAGCGCGTCCAGAACGGCCTGTAGTTTAGGTAGGTGACTAGCCCAGTCTGGGCTAAAGACCACAATGTCGTCGAGGTAGGCTGTGGCATACTTCTTATGTGGGGCTAGGATCCGATCCATAGCCCTCTGGAAAGTGGCTGGGGCCCCCTGTAGTCCGAACGGCATCCGCGTGTATTGAAAACACCCATCAGGTGTTGAGAAAGCCGTCTTCTCCTTAGCCATCTGGGACATGGGGATCTGCCAGTAGCCCTTCGTCAGGTCGAGAGTGGTGATGTACCTCGCCGGTCCAAGCCTCTCGATGAGTTCGTCGACGCGGGGCATCGGGTACGCGTCACACTTGGATACCTCATTCAGCCGGCGGAAGTCATTACAAAACCTTCACACTCCATTGGGTTTCGGCACGAGGACGATTGGGCTCAGCCACCCACTCTTTGACTCCTCTATTACTCCGAGGTCTAACATCCTCTTCACCTCGGCCGAGATCAGCTCCCGGCGTGCTTCCAGAATCCGATACGGCTTCAGATTCACTCGTACGTGCGGCTCTGTCAGCACATCATGCTCTACCACTTGAGTATGCCCCGGCAACTCTGAGAACAGCTCCCGATTCCGCTGTAGTAATTCTCGACACTGTTGCTTCTGGGCCGATGATAGAGTCTCTGCAGTAGTGACCTCCTCCACCTTGCCTTCTGGTGCGGCTCCCAGGCAAGGAGTTTCCACAGGTTCATGGTCCCGCCACGGCTTGAGCAAATTTACATGATATATTTGATGCGGCTTTCTTCGGCCAGGCTGGTGGACTTTATAATTAACCTCGCTGACTTTCTCCATCACCTCGTATGGACCTTGCCACTTGGCGAGGAACTTGCTCTCGATGGTAGGGATCAGCACCAAAACACAGTCCCCGGGCTGGAACTGTCTTAGTCTCGCCGACCGGTTATAGACCCTCGCCTGGGCTTCCTGCGCCTGGAGGAGGTGTTCCTTCACGATGGGCATCACCTTTGACATTCTCTCCTGTAACTGGGCGATATGTTCGATGATACTCCGGTGTGGTGTGACTTCAGCCTCCCAAGTTTCCTTGGCGATGTCTAGGAGACCTCTTGGATGCCACTCATATAGGAGCTCAAATGGAGAGAAGCCAGTGGAGGCTTGAGGAACTTCTCTGACCGAGAAAAGCAGAAATGGGAGCAGGTAGTCCCAGTCTCGCCCATCCTTTTCAACGACTTTCTTGAGCATCGCCTTTAAGGTCTTGTTGAAGCGTTCCACTAGGCCGTCCGTCTGTGGATGATAAACTGAGGTCCGAAGCTAAGTTATCTGAAGGACTCTGCAAAGCTCCTTCATCACCTTGCTCATGAAGGGGGTTCCTTGGTCTGTCAGAATCTCTTTTGGTAGACCTGTCCGAGCAAAAATATGGACCAGCTCTCGGGCTATACTTTTACTGGACATGTTCCTTAGAGGAACCGCTTCCGGATACCGAGTCGCATAGTCCATGATGACCAGGATATATTGGTGGCCCCGAGCTGATTTAACTAAGGGGCCCACGAGGTCCATGGCAATCCTCTCAAAGGGAACCTCTATCACAGGTAGTTTGACTAAGGGGCTACGGAATTGGGAGGAGGGAGTGGTTATTTGGCAGGTGGGGCAGGACCTACAATAGTTTTGAACTTCTCGATAACACCCTGGCCAATAAAACCTTCTCAATATCCTCTCCTGAGTTTTCTCGACCCCTAGGTCTCCCCCCAGAACATGTGAATGGGCCATATCTAGTACCCGCCGTCTGTATGGCCCCGGTACTAACAGCTGTTCCACTATCTCACCGCCCCTCAGTTTGGCCACCCGATATAGCAACTCCCCCTGCACTGCAAAGTGGGGGAATCTGGTGTCGGCCCCCGGCTCTTGGGCAACCCCATTACATACAGTAACCTGGTCAAACGCCCCTTTTAAGGTCAGGTATTGAACTTGAGCAGTCCCAAAGTTCTCTTTGGACATATCTAACGCAGGGAGGTCGGCCTCCTCGGTCACCATCTCACCCTCATCCCTGACAAGGACGCACAGTGGGAACTCCTCCATCTGAGACTTCGTCGGTTCTTCTTCAAGGACCTGGCTTTTCCCCATACTACTTAGTCCAGTTCCCTTCCCCCACAAGTCCCAGAATAAGGAAAAATCGCGGCCCAATATGACGGGATGTATCAGGTCCTTTACTACCCCGACTTCATTGGACTGGGCACAACAGTCTGTCCCCACTGTTACTGTGGCCACGGGATAGTCCTTGGCGTCACCATGGATGCACCGAACACCCAGGGTTTTGGAAGGGATCAACTGGTGGGGAAGGGATGCTCTGATCAAGGTCACCAGACTCCCGGAGTCCAACAGCCCAAGCACTTTTACTCCATTAATGGACACTGCACACGCCTGCGGCCCCTCGCCGGGTTGACAGTCCACGCTACAGGCTGGATAGGCATAATAGGAGACCCATCTGCCTAGGCTGCAGTCCATGGGCTCAGGGGATATTTGACACCTGGCGGCTACATGTCCAGGGTTGTGACACCGCCAGCAAACTATATCTTTACCAACTGTTCTAAAGGCACCTTCAGTAGGAGTGGGACGTCCCCCAGTGGTGGCTCTAGACCCCTTCCGTGATGAACCCACCCCCTTTTGGGTATCCCAGTAGGGAGAAGTGACTGCATCCGGTTTCCCAAGAGATCTCTCGACTACCTGGTACCTCTCTACCAGGCCGATGAAGTCATCTGCGTTCTGGGGATCACCCTGGGCAACCCAGGTCTGTACTGGCTTGGGAAGGGAATGCATGAACCTGTCAATCACCACCCACCCGCTCAACCATCTGGGCCGGAGTGGAGGACTCCGGTTGTAGCCACTTCTGAACAAGATGCAGGAGGTCAAACATCTGCGAGCGAGGGGGTTTGTTGCTAGCATACGCCCAGTGATGAACTCGCTGGGCTCTTACCGCCATATTTACTCCTAGACGTGCTAAGGTCTCTGTCTTTAGTTTGGCATATTCCTTAGCATCTTGCAGCGCCAAGTCAAAATACGCCTTCTGGGGTTCACCCGATAAATATGGCGCCAGAACCTCTGCCCACTGTGCTGGAGGAAGTCTCTCACGATCAGCCACCCTCTCAAAAACAGTCAGAAATGCTTCTACATCATCCCCAGGGGTCATCTTCTGCATGGCCCGCCTTACCGCCTTCCTGACGTGAGAATCATCTGTCGGCCCTGGGGGTTGGGCGGCTGCCCTGCTCTGGATGGCGTCCGCCAAAAGCTGTATCTGCTGTTGCGCCTCCTGCTGGTGCTGCTGCGCCTACTGCTGGTGCTGCTGCTGTGACTTTTGCTGCAACTGGATCTGCTGAAGCAACAGTTTGGTCGTCTCCTGGTGCTGCCGCTGCATGCTCCGCTGGGCCTGCTGCATACTCTCCTGGTGCTGCTGCTGCATGCTCTTCTGGGCCTGCAGGTGTTGCTGCTGCATTCTCTGCTGGGCCTGGACCAGGTGCTTAACGAGCTCCTCCATGCTGCTGGACTTCCCTGGCTGGCTGGCGGCCTTCACCCAGGACATCCACCGGTCTTTGTAGCAGGTACACGTGTTCCTGGAATCCTGCACGCACTCTCACACCAACTGTGGCAAGACGACTCGCTCGGCTCTCCTGGAGGCAGACTCCGGACACACGTTCTCAGGTTTCCTTTCTGCTGGTTTATTATCAGCCATAAACTTATGCAGGTTTCACAGGAAAAACAAACATGACCCCTCTGGGTTAAACGAAAAAAAACCAAAACAAAGTATAACTCAGTCCATAGATGAGCGGGTTCCGCCCACTCTCGGTAGCATAAACTGCACTGCTAAAGTCCATGTGAAAAGCTCTGCAGCTTCCACAATACTGTCTGGAGACTTCCCTCTCCCAGACCACACTCCAGAGAAAAAAAAAGGGACTGAGCTTTTACACATTGCTCAGCCACACCCTGAGGGGAGGTAGGGGGAATGGCGTCCCGCCCTCTTTGCCATTCCCATAAAACCGCACACCCTTTAACAGAGTAAGCCTACCAGCATATAACACGCTGGCAGAAAAATAAAGTACGTCTTAGTTCACACAGGAGAGCATCCTGAGTGACACATACCTCCCCTCACATATAAAACCAGTGACACTGTCACACCTGGTATATGCATGGTCCCCTCACCTAACAATCCTGGTATATACATGGTCCCCTCACCCCACAATCCTGGTATGTGTGGCCCCTTCATCACTTTCAAACTGTACAAACATACAAAAAAAAATAAACAGTTATACTCACCTTTCTTCTCTGTACTCCAGCAATGCTGCGTCCTGTTCTGCTGGGGGAGGAGTGCAGCTCCTGAGCACCGCGCTGTCCGGTGCCACTTTGCTGAAGACACACAGTAAATGTATCTTCAGTAAAATGGCGCCGGATAGCGCTATGCGCATGCGCCGATCCGACACCACACTTCTGCCCCGGTCTCCGGCGAAGAGAGGCGTCGCGGCAACGTTCCTCCCGGTCAGGTAAGTATGGCGCCGGAGATCCGCGGTATGCGTTCAGTGTCTACGCATACCGTGATCTCCGGCACCATACACCTCCTCTTACCTGTAACGGCTGGATGCCTGCTTCTGTCTGGAGCCAGACTGCGCGTCACGCATGCGCAGTCTATCGAGGCTTCAGAGGGACGCATCCCCCGTTATAGATGTGTGTGTGCATATATGCAGTGGTGTACCGCCAATGGCAGCAGGCCACGCCACTGCTATGGGACCCGTGAGCCGCACCGCACTGGGCCCCGCTTCTGCCCGTTAGCACCTGCACTGCCCGGCAGCTCACCCGCATAGAATGATGGGAATGGAAACGTCTTCTGATGCTCCCTCCTCCATCATCATTGCTCATGCTGACAGCTGAAGGGGGGGCCCAGTGCGAACAATGATGATGGAGGAGGGAGCGTCAGAAGACGTTTCCATACTCCTCATTCTTACTCGACGTATGATGTCATTACAGGACACTCGCTGCTCTGAGATGTCCGACGCTTCACACTGCACGCTGAGGGGACTGGAGCATCGGCTGAAACCAGGAGAGGTGAGTATTGTATTTATTTTTTTAAAATCAGTGACCGGCGGCCGTAATACAGTATGAGGAGTGCATGTAGGACCATGGGGGTGCATTATACTGCATGGAGAACCATGGGGGTGCATTATACTACATGGAGGACCATGGGGGTGCATTATACTTCATGGAGGACCATTAGACTGCATTATACTGCATGGAAGACCATGGGGGTGCATTATACTGCATGGAGAACTATGGGGAGTGCAGTATACTGTATGGAGGACTATGGGGAGTGCGGTATACTGTATGGAGGACTATGGGGAGTGCAGTATACTGTATGGAGGACTATGGGGAGTGCAGTATACTGTATGGAGGACTATGGGGAGTGCAGTATACTGTATGGAGGACTATGGGGAGTGCAGTATACTGTATGGAGGACTATGGGGAGTGCAGTATACTGTATGGAGGACTATGGGGAGTGCAGTATACTGTATGGAGGACCATGGGAAATGCATTATACTGTATGGAGGACCACAGGGGTGCATTATACTGCATGGTTGACCACAGGGGTGCATTATACTGCATGAAGAACCATGAGAGTGCATTATACTGCATGGAGAACCACGGGGTGCATTATACTGTATGGGGGTGCATTATACTGTATGGAGGACCATGGGGGTGCATTATACTGTATGGATTACCATGGGGGTGCATTATACTGTATGGAGGACCATAGTGGGCACATTATACTGTATGGAGGACCATGGTAGGCACATTATACTGTGTGGAGGACCATGGGGGTGCATTATACTGTATGGAAGATCATGGTGCACGCATTATATTGCATGGAGGACCATGGGGAGTGCATTATATTATATGGAGGACCATGGGGAGTGCATTATAATCTGTGGAGGACCATGGGGTGTGCATTATACTATATGGAGGATTATGGGGGAGTGCATTATACTATATGGAGGATTATGGGGAGTGCATTATACTATATGGAGGATTATGGGGGGTGCATTATACTATATGGAATGCTATGTGGGGTCATTATAATATGTGGGGGTCTATTGTACTGTATGAAAGCAATTATACAGTGTAAATGTTTGTGTGGGGTCCTTCATACTGTGTGGGGGTGATTATACTGTTTGGAGGGCTGTGTGGGGGCCATTATACTGTTTGGAGGACTAGTGCAGGCCATTAAACTGTATGGTGAGGTGTGGGGGCCATACATATACTGCATGTAGGCCCATTATACTGCATGGAGGGCTGTGTGGGGGTCACAGTTAGGGGATCATACTGTGTTGGGGTCACCATACTTTGCCTTGGGAGTTGAGGTGGGGTACAGTAGGGTCATTATACTGTGCATGTGGTTCAATTTATCATGGGGGTATCATACTGTGTTTGGGGAGCACTTTTGTTTGCATAATACTTTATGGGGGCAATGAAAGAGGAATCTAGGACTTCAGCAGGAGGAAAATTACTATGTAAAGGCTGGAATGTTGTGAGATCTGCTCTTCTGTGACCCCGACAATTATATATATTTTTTGGGGGGGCCAATTAGAACTTCTGCTATGGGGCCCCATGATTTGTATGTACGCCCCTGTTTAGGGGGCTGTGTGAGGGCTCAATTAGTATATAGAGAGGCTATGTGAAGGCTCATACTGTATATAGTGGGCTATGTAGGGGCTCATACTGTATATAGGAGGTTATGTGGGGGCTCATACTGTATTTAAGGGTCTATGTGGGGGTCAAACTATAAGGGCTATATGTGGGCTCATATTGTATATAGGAGACGATGTGAGGGCTCATTGTATATAGAGAGGCTATGTGAGGGCTCATACTGTATATAGGAGGCTATGTGGGGGCTCATACTGTATTTAGGGGGCTATGTGAGGGCTCATATATATAGAGAGGCTATGTGAAGGCTCATACTGTATATAGTGGGCTATGTAGGGGCTCATACTGTATATAGGAAGTTATGTGGGGGCTCATACTGTATTTATGGGTCTATGTAGTTTTAAAACTATAAGGGCTATATGTGGGCTCATGCTGTATATAGGAGGCTATGTGAGAGCTCATTGTATATAGAGAGGCTATTAGAGTGCTCATACTGTATATAGGAGGTTATGTAGGGCTCATACAGTATTTAGGAGGCTATGTGGGGGTTCATACTGAAATTAGGAGGCTATGTGGGGGCTCATACTGTCTATGTAGAGGCTATGTGGGGGCTCATACTGAAATTAGGAGGCTATGTGGGGGCTCATACTGTCTATAGAGGGGCTATATGGGGGCTCATACTGTATTTAGGGGGCTATGTGACGGCACATATTGTATATAGAGAGGTTATGTGAACTCTCATACTGTATATAGAAAGGCTATGTGAACGCTCATACTATATATAGTGGGCTATGTAGGGGTTCATACTGTATATAGGAGGTTATGTGGGTGCTCATACTGTATTTAAGGGTCTATATGGGGTCAAACTATAAGGGGGGCTAAGTGGGGACTCATACTTTATTTAAAAGGCAATGTGGAGGCTCATACTGTATTTAGAAGGCTATATGGGGCTCATACTGTATATGGAGAGGCTATGTCGATGCTCACACTATATACAGTAGGTACGAAAGTATTCAGACCCCTTTAAATTTTTCACTCTTTGTTTCATTGCAGCCATTTGGTAAATTCTGAAAAGTTCATTTTTTTTCTCATTAATGTACACTCTGCACCCCATCTTCACTGAAAAAAACAGAAATGTAGAAATGTTTGCAAATTTATTAAAAAAGAAAAGCTGAAATATCACATGGTCAGTAGTATTCAGACCCTTTGCTCAGTATTGAGTAGAAGCATCCTTTTGAGCTAGTACAGCCATGAGTCTTCTTGGGAATGATGCAACAAGTATTTCACACCTGGATTTGGGGATCCTCTGCCATTCTTCCTTGCAGATCCTCTCCAGTTCCGTCAGGTTGGATGGTGAACGTTGGTGGACAGCTATTTTCAAGTCTCTCCAGAGATGCTCAATTGGGTTTAGGTCAGGGCTCTGGCTGAGCCAGTTAAGAATGGTCATAGAGTTGTTCTGAAGCCACTCCTTTGTTATTTTAGCTGTGTGCTTAGGGTCATTGTCTTGTTGGAAGGTGAACCTTCGGCCAAGTCTGAGGTCCAGAGCACTCTGGAAGAGGTTTTCATCCAGGATATCTCTGTACTTGGCTGCATTCATGTTTCTTTCAATTGCAACCAGTCATCCTGTCCCTGCAGCTGAAAAACACCCCCATAGTATGATGCTGCCACCATCATGTTTCACTGTTGGGATTGTATTGGACAGCTGATGAGCAGTGCCTGGTTTTCTCCACTGATACCACTTAGAATTATCAACAAAAAGTTATATCTTCGTCTCATCAGACCAGAGAATCTTATTTCTCATAGTCTGGGAGTCCTTCATGTGTTTTTGAGCAAACTCTATGCGGGCTTTCATTTGTCTTGCACTGAAGAGAGGCTTCCGTCGGGCCACTCTGCCATAAATGCCAGACTGGTAGAGGGCTGCAGTGATAGTTGACCTTGTGGAACTTTCTCCCTTCTCCCTACTGCATCTTTGGAGCTCAGCCACAGTGATCTTGGGGTTCTTCTTTACCTCTCTCACCAAGGCTCTTCTCCCACGATTGCTCAATTTGGCTGGATGGCCAGGTCTAGGAAGACCTCTGGTGGTCCCAGACTTCTTCCATTTAAGGATTACGGAGGCCACTGTGCTCTTAGGAACGTTGAGTACTGCAGAAATTCTTTTGTAACCTTGGCCAAATCTGTGCCTTGCCACTATTCTATCTCTGAGCTCCTTGGGCAGTTCCTTTGAGCTCATGATTCTCATTTGGTCTGACATGCACTGTGAGCTGTGAGGTCTTATATAGACAGGTGTGTGCCTTTCCAAATCAAGTCCTATCAGTTTAATTAAACACAGCTGGACTCCAATGAAGGAGTAGAACCATCTCAAGGAGGATCACGAGGAAATGGACAGCATGTGAGCTAAATATGAGTGTCTGAGCAAAGGGTTTGAATACTTATGACCATGTGATATTTCAGTTTTTCTTTTTTAATAAATTTGCAAAAATTTCTACATTTCTGGGATATTTTTTAGTCAAGATGGGATGCAGAGTGTACATTAATGAGAAAAAAAATAACTTTTTCGAATTTATCAAATGGCTGCAATGAAATAAAGAGTGAAAAATTTAAAGGGTTCTGAATACTTTCCATACCCACTGAACAGGGAGCTATGTTGTGGCTCATAATGTATGTACGGACTGTGTGTGGACTTACAGTATATATGTGAGGACTCTAACAGTGTAAAGCGGGATGTCAGCATACTTTATTCTGCTGTATATTGATAGAATTTATATTAATATACAATCATTTTAATTAATATGTTAATATTAATATTGAGCAGAATTAATTTCAGCCTTTTGGTTTGGCGCTCAGTCATGGTATCTCATGTGGTCCCTCAGGAAAATTAATTGCCCACCCCTGCTTTAAGTGATCAGATTAGTTCTTGTCTCATTCTCAAGAAAATTGGTCAAAATGACTGCAATGAATTTGTTTGCCGTGAGAAAAATATTTACCAGATAAGGAATTATAAATCTCTCAGATGCCCTTAAGATTAGTGTTGAGCCACCCCCGTAGTGTTCGAGTTCGGTTCGGTTCGCCGAACTGTTCGTCGAACACCTTCGAACACCGTTAAAACCAATGGCAGGCAAACAAAAACACATAGAAACACATAGAAAACACCTTCAAAGGTGTCCAAAAGCTGACAAACTGCTCAGAAGGCACAACTAACACATGGAAAAGTGACAAGTACATATAGTCATGCGAAAAGAAAAGAGGTGGAGGAGTAAAAGGAGGGGGAGACACAGATATAGGCATGTCATGCCCTTCTAAAATCCAAAAAGTGAGAAGCCGACACGTTCAGTCCGCTCCTGCCCGTGCCACCTCCGCGTCGCCGGGTTTGTGCCAGAGCCGCGGTGAACCCTGACGGCCAGCCCCCCTCTCCCAATACTGGTGCCTGTCCGCTGGTGGGTCGAGCGAGCCCCCCTGTGGTGGAGGCAGCTCTAAGCTTTTTAATTTAAATTGTCTCTCTAATTTGAATGAATACACTTTAAATCCATTTACAAGGATCTATTGGAGGGCAAGTCTCATGCCAGCAGCCGCGTAATTCCAGCTCCAGTAGCGTCCACTAAAGCTGCTGCAGTTAAAAAGCTTTTATAAGGATCGAGCTCGGCTGTCCACCGCAAGGCATCCTACTGCCAGTCCCAGCCCCTATGCCTTGGGGTGCCTCCTGATGCTCTTCACTGAGTATCCCGTGGTCCCGAAGCATTTCCTTTGAAAAAATTAAGTGTCCAAACTACAGGTGGTGTAGCTTGCTTAACAGCCGGGATAATCCGCTGACTAGCAGACACTGCTACTAGGCACAAAGTATTTCCTGGGCTAGATGCAGTTATAAATTTGTAATTAGATACTCTCGTTGGATGCTGAGAAAGCATTCCATAGAGTCTCCTGGCACGTCATATATGATTCTCTTAAAAAGCTTGGGGTAGGGGTCTAGGGGACCCTTTTATAGCCAAAATCACGGCCCTGTATCGCAATACGTCACCTAGGCTGAAGATAAATGGAACTGTAGCACCCTGAGGGCTCGGTTGCTACAGAGGTATTGCACCTCACCCAGAGGTGTGATATCTCACTCTCAGGTAAGGATGTAGTGTGGATCAGGACCCGACACCTGCATGCATTACACCACATTGCCGTGGGGCAGGGCGACCAATATGCCCCTGAGATGGGCACGACAGTCCCTGTCCCTGGCTGGAGTGGGGGGAGGGAACACTGAGGAAGGGGAACCCTGTAGTGCAGGAGCAGGGAGGAAGCAGTTCCTGGGTGCATTGAGAAGGGAGTATAAAAGGTGGGCACCATCTTAGTTCAGTGCAGAGAAGTCTGAGCAGAAGTGGCAGGGAGCAGGGGCTCTGCATGAGCTCTGCTCCGGAGGCGGGCCTAGTAACAGAGGCCCAGGCCTGGAAGAGGGAGAAGGAAGGAAGAGGAGCGGAGAAGGCTCCAGGAACGAGGAACGAAGGGATCCCAGGGGTGCGGACGGGCGAGTCGCCACCGCACGCCCGAATCCACCTGCGTGGAGGGGTCAGGCCAAAGGGGGAGACCGGTCCCCGAAACTAGTGGAGGCAGGAAACGACCCTCAGCTAGAAACAGGAGGCTGTGACATTTTATGTGGCGCAGCCCCTCGCTACATCCGCTAGGAAGGCACCACATAGGGTCAGGGAAACTGGCGCCAAGTTTACCAAGAGGAGGCCCGAGGCAGCCGGACAGAAGGGTTGGTAAGAAAGGCCAGACAAAGGACACACAAAGGGGGTCCTGTGAAGCGCTCCAAAGTTATCTGGGAGTTGTCTGAGCCCCTCACCTGGTGAGCACAGTACGACGTGGGCAGCCGTTACCTGCAGACGTGGTCTGGATAATAAGAACTGTGAGTAAAGGCCCTGGACTGCATCACTGACTCCGTGTCGTTACTGCTGCTGCCCTGCACAGTCACCCCCATCCTCCGCATACACTGCCCTGAGGCTATACTCCTCCCGTGGGGAGTTATGCTACGCTCTGCTGCACCCACAACACCAGCCTCAGCGGTCTGCCCTGGAGCGGCGGTTCACTCTGACCGCAATCCACGGGTGGCGTAGTCGGACATTTAAACATCAAAACCACATAAATAGTTCCGCCACTGGTTTGACCGCCCTGAGCCACGGAACCGGGTCGCCGCCACGGAGACTACAACCACCAGCATCCACCAAAAAGGGTCCGGCTCCGGGTTTCCCAAGGCCCAGGGGGCGCGTCAGAACATTTTCATCACCTTTCACAATCACCAATGGGACGAGGCAGGGATGTTCTCTGTCCCCTCTCTTATACATCCTAGTGACGGAGCACCTGCTCTCATCAATTCGCCATAACCCCAATATTAGGTGGATTGAGGTGGGTGGCACCGAGTACAAGTGCTCTCTATTTGCTGATGATGTCCTAGTATATATCACTCAATCACATATATCCATCCATGCTGTTATGGCTGAAATAGATCACTTTGTTACATGGTCAAATTTTAAAATCAATGCAGCGAAGTCTGAGGCCCTCGATGTCTCCCTCCCCAAATCCATATAGGATTCCATCCAGTCCAACTTTCCCTTTGCCTGGCCCTCACAGGGTATCAAATACTTAGGAATTCCTATTCATAGAGACCTCTCCCATCTATGTTATCTTAATTTTGGGCCCTTTATTGAACAACTCCATACAGACCACGGTTGGCAAGTTAGAACTGTAAGATTCACTACGTGAACCACTGGTGTTTTGTGGAAAAGCACATGTACACTGTGTTCCAAATTATTATGCAAAAAGTGTTTAGGAGTGATAAGGGAAGAATTTGTTTGTTTGTCAGTTAAACTCATTGATGGTGATGTGTGTCAGGGCTCTTTATATCACTGTAAGCAATTGCAGACACCTGTGCTAATTAGTTTGGCAGGTGTGTCCAATGAAAGGCAAGACTACTTAAGAAGGCTGTCTCACATTATTAAGCAGCCTACATTTTCTGCCAAAATGGGAAAGAAAAAGGATGTGTCGGCTGCTGAGAAGCAACAAATTGTGGAGTGTTTAGGTCAAGGCATGACTACAATCAACATTGTGCGATGATCAGGATGAAGTGTCTTGGCAATCAAGAAGTATGTAGCTGATTCACAGTACACACGTGTGCGTGCTGATAAGGGCAAATTGAGGACTCTTTCCTACAGGCAATTACGTCAGGTTGAAAGAGCAGCGGCAAAAAAGCCTTGTCATAGCAGCAGACAAGTTTTTGAAGCTGCTGGTGCCTCCAACGTCCCCCGAACAACAAAATGCAGGGTCCTTCAGAGGTTTGCAGCTGTGCATACGCCATCCTGTCGACCTCCTCTATCCACTTCACACAAGCAGAAACGGCTCCAGTGGGCCAAACATTACATGAAGACTGATTTCAAAACTGTTTTGTTCACGGATGAGTGCCGTGCAGCGCTCGATGGTCCAGATGGATGGAGTGGAGGATGGCTGGTTGATGGAAACCCCACGCAAACACGGCTACAGCGCCAACAAGGAGGAGGTGGAGTAATGTTTTGGGCTGGAATCATGGGGAGAGAGATTGTCGGCCCCTTTAGGATCCCTGAAAGCGCTAAAGATGAACTCCATAATGTATGTGGATTTTCTCAAACAGCACTTCCTGCCATGGTTCAAGAAGAAGAACCGTGTATTTCACAGCAAGATCATTTTTTTGCATGATAATGCACCATCTCATGCTGCACATAAAACATCTGCATCTCTGGCTGATATGGGCATAAAAGGGGACAAACTTATGGTGTGACCCCCATGCTCCCCTGACCTCTACCCCATTCAGAACCTTTGGAGCATCATTAAAAGGAGTGTCTATGATGGCGGGAGGCAGTTCACATCTAAGCAACAGCTCTGGGAGGGTATTCTGTCCTCATGCAAAACAATTGAAGCAGAAACCATCCAAAACCTGACAAATTCAATGGACGAGAGAGTTCAGAAGCTCCTTTCGAACAAGGGGTCCTATGTGAAAATGTAACATCACCTAGAATAAAGTTTTGAGTTGAAAACTGTTTGATTTCAGTTTCTAACAACCTGCTAATGCTTATAATTTCAAAAATGACCATTTTTTTGGTCTTTATTAAAATGAAAAGGTTGATCGAAAAGTTTGGGGGATCTAAGAGTGTGGCAACCCAGTAGTCATGATTACTTCGAATTCTGACAATATGAGGGTCATGCTGCAGGTAGTGCAGCAAGAAGGCACTTATGTGTCTTGCGCATCTCGGAGCCCCAAAATTATTTTCCGGGCTAGATGCAGCTAAAAATTATTATTAATTTTAAATCTGGTGAAGCTTTAGTATAGATGGCCTAATAGGATCAGTGCTGCACACTGCTACAAAGCCCAAATTATTTTCCAGTCAAGATACAGATAAACATGATTAGTAATTTTAAATCTGGTGGAGCTTATTATAGATGGCCTAATAGAATCAGTGCTGCACACTGCTACAAAGCCCAAATTATTTTCCAGCCAAGATACAGATAAACATGATTAGTAATTTAAAAGCTTAAAACGGTTGGTAGGGTGATTTTAACCAATCATCAAGCTTTTACTCTCCCCAGGATGACACAGGGGTAGAAAAGTCGTTTCGGATCCATGATTTGTTCATCTTTATGAACGTGAGTCTGTCTACATTATCAGTGGAGAGCCGCGTGCGCTTATCTGTCAGCACACCACCAGCAGCGCTGAACACACGTTCAGACAGAACGCTGGCTGCGGGGCATGACAAGATCTCCAAGGCGTAAGTGGCTAGCTCCGGCCATTTATCCAGATTGGAAGCCCAAAAAGAGCAAGGGTCCAGTGACACAGTCATGGCTTCAATGTTTACTTGGAGATACTCCTGTACCATCGTCTCTAGGCGTTGACTATGTGTCAGACTTCTTGTCTCCTGTGGCCTTGCAAAGGATGGGCTAAAAAAGTGGTGAAATGATTCCGCAAAATTGATGTTACCAGCAGATACTGTGGTTCTGTTACGGTTTGAGTGCTGAACACTTGACGGTCCCACGGTTGGCAAGTTAGAACTGTGAGATTCACTACGTGCACCACTGGTATTTTGTGGAAAAGCACATGTAAGATTCTGCAACAGTCTCTGCTGATACTCCTGCATGCGTGCATCCCTTTCTATGGCAGGAATAATTTCTGCAAATTTACTTTTGTACCGGGGATCTAACAGTGTGGCAACCCAGTAGTCAGGATTATTTCTAATTCTCACAATTCGAGGGTCATGTTGCAGGTAGTGCAGCAAGAAGGCACTCATGTGTGTTGCGCATCCAGGAGCACCAAGTCCCTGTTGTGTTGGTGGCGAGGTAACAATCATGCTTCCTTCCTCTGTCCTCTCCCCCCAACCTCGCACAACAGAAATGTGATCAAGGTCTCCCTCATCTGATGAGTCTTCCATCAGTTCGTCCTCCACTTCTTCCTGGGCTCCTGCACCTTCCTCACTAGTTTGGCTGCTACCATGCGCCCTGGTAAAACCATCTCCCCCACCCTCACATGCCTGCCGCCTTGGTGCTGCCGACCGTCTGGACCTTGCAGATGTTAGCCCTTCCGCATACAACTCCTCCTCCTCTACTTCCTCCACCTCCTCTTGTGCCACCACCTGACTCCGAATTCTGTTTAACATGTGCTCCAGCATGTAAATCACCGGAATAGTCATGCTGATAATGGCATCGTCAGCACTAAACATCTTCATCGCCATTTCAAAACTGTGCAGAAGGGTGCATAGGTCCCTGATCTGAGACCACTCCTCCAGCGTGATTTGCCCCACCTCTGGATCTCGTTGGCCCAGGCTATACGTCAGAACGTATTGCACCAGGGCTTGTCGGTACTGCCACAGTCGCTGCAACATGTGCAGAGTTGAATTCCACCGGGTAGGTACATCGCATTTTAGCCGGTGAAGTGGCAGGCCCAACGACTTCTGTAGAGATGTAAGTCGCTGAGCTGCGGGATGCGAACGGCGGAAGTGAGCACACAGCGACCGTGCCCTCTGCAGAAGGCCATCTAGTCTGGGATAGTGGGCTAAAAATTGCTGGACAACCAGGTTCAACACGTGAGCCATACAAGGCACGTGTGTGACATTGCCCCGGCGAAGGGCCGCACCCAGGTTTGCAGCATTGTCGCACACGGCCTTCCCTGGTTTCAGGTCCAGTGAAGACAACCATTCATGAAATTGGTTCTCCAGAGCTGACCACAACTCCTCAGCTGTGTGACTCACATTTCCCAGACATTTCAAAGTAAAAACCGCCTGATGACGTTGAGCCCTACTGCCAGCATAGTAAGGAGGTGTGCAGGATCCCTTCTGCGCAGTTAGAAAGCTTGTGGCATGACCAGACAGGCTTTGGGTGCAGGTGGAAGACCGAGAGGAGGTTGAGGAGGCAGAAGCAGTGGAGGAACTTTGACATAAAGAGGATTGACGCACAACTCGTGGGGACGGCAAGACTTGGACAGCAGCCCCTTGTCCTGCTGTCACCATAGTTACCCAGTGCCCAGTCAGCGACATGTAACGCCCCTGTCCATGCCTACTCGTCCAAGTGTCTGTGGTGAAATGCACCCTGTCACACACAGAGTTTCTCAAAGAAGCTGTGATGTTGTGTGCGACATGCTGGTGGAGCGCAGGCACACCTTTCTTTGAGAAGTAGTGCCGACTGGGCATCTGGTACTGGGGCACTGCGACGGACATAAGGTCTCGAAAATCCTCTGTGTCCACCAGGCGGAAAGGCAGCATTTCTGTAGCCAAGAGCTTGCAGATGGTGAAATTCAACCTCTTAGCTTTCTCATGGCTAGGAGGAAATGGTCTTTTACTTGTCCACATCTGAGGGACCGAGGGCTGGCTATTGTGCTTAGACGGGGTTGATAAGGGTGTCCCCGGCAAACTGCCGGTCTGTGAGGGAGATGCAGGCGGACATGTTAGGTTGCCTTGATCCAAAGGTGGTGCTATCGATGTCGGACAGCGCTCAACACCAGCTGGTGTTACCACCTCCAAAGAAAATGATGACCTGCCAATCACGCTGGCTGTTGCGGGTAAAGAGGTGGCAGGTCTGCGCCCCAAAACAGGTGTGACTGCTGTCCCCCCAGTCACAGAGGATGAAGAGGCCGCGGATGCACAAGATATGGCAGACGGTGGTTGGCCCGGCCGGCTAGGCCGCATTGTAGCACACTGAGCTTCCCACTGCAACTTATGCTTCATGTCCATGTGCCGATTCATGCATGAAGTACTCAAACTATGTATTTTTTGGCCTCTACTTAGCTTTTGCTGACAAATGTTACAGATAACACGAGTTGGGTCATCTTTATCGATCTGAAAAAATGCCCAGGCTATGCAAGGCTTAGCACCCATGCGACCTGAAGAGCCACCATGACTTGTAGTGAGAGGCAGAGTTGTGTTTGAGGATGCAGTTGTTGACGTGCTTCCAGTACTACGTCTCTGTCCAGGAAGGCGCAACCTGACCTCGTCGTCACTAGCATCTTCCTCCACCTCCTCTGCTGACCTCATCTCTTGGCTGACTGTGGGTTGACAGTAAGTGGGATCTCCAACCTCATCATCATCACCCTGTGCGTTATCACACCCGTCGTCCTCAGAGCCAACCTGTTCCTGCCCTGACAAAAAACTAAAGTTGTCGCTCCAATCAGGTATTTGAGTCTTATCATCGTCTTCCTCATTGTCTCCACCAACAGGAGTTACAGTTTGGGAATGAGGGTCTACATTTTGGTCAGAACCTTCTGCGTCTGGTCCTGGATCCGACTCATAAAGATTCTGGGCATCAGTGCAGATCATTTCCTCGTCTGGATTCACAGAAGCGCTGGAGTCGACCTCTGATTCCCAGGCTATAGTATGAGTAAACAGCTCTGCAGACTCAACCATCTGTTCTACCTCATACTCAGACGGGCAGCTGGAGATTTGGGAGCTGTGAGGAAGCAAGTGCGATTGGGGTGACACCTTTGAGGACTGGAGTATTTGTGATGTTGAAGTTGATGTGGAGGAGAGCCCACTTAAAGGAGCACTTGATATCCGTTGAAGCACCTGCTGTTTTTGTGCCTCATCTGGAATTTGTAGCGATTGGCGTGGCCGTAAGAAAGGGATCTTATCACATTGTCCGCTAAAAGAAGTAGACATTTTAGTTTGGCTGGAAGATGGTCTTTCTTCTGCAGATGTTACTGTTGCTTTAACACCTACCCCACGGACACAACCTTTTTTCCCCTTCCCAACACGCCTATTCCCCTTTCCACCAGCAGCAGGCCTTTTTCCACTCATTTTGGTGGTTAACTAATTCACAACTCTGGAGTTGTTTGCACAAAAAAACAATGGATGGGAACCGAGCAGAGCTGAGTGGCCAAACTGTGGTATTAGGCCAAAACTATTGGCTGGGTTAGATGCAGAAAAAAATTATATTCAATTTGCAACCTGATGGAGGTCAGTATAGATGGACTAATAGAACAAGTCCCACACACAGCTAGAAGCCCAAATATTTTTTCAGAGGTAGATGCAGAAAAAATTGTTATTCAGTTTGCAACCTGATTGAGGTCTGTATAGATGGATTAATAGAACAAGTCCCACACACAGCTACAAGCCCAATATTTTTTCAGAGGTAGATGCAGAAAAAAAATATATTCAGTTTGCAACCTGATGGAGGTCAGTATAGATGGACTAATAGAGAAAGTCCCACACACTGCTAGAAGGCCAAATATTTTTTCAGAGCTAGATGCAGACAAAAAATTATTTTGAATTTGCAACCTGATGGAGGTCAGTATAGGTGGACTAATAGAACAAGTCCCACACACTGCTAGAAGGCCAAATATTTTTTCAGAGCTAGATGCAGAAAAAAATTATATTCAGTTTGCAACCTGATGGAGGTCTGTATAGATGGATTAATAGAACAAGTCCCACACACAGCTAGAAGCCCAAATATTTTTTCAGAGGTAGATGCAGATAAAAATTATTTTTAATTTGCAACCTGATGGAGGTCAGTATAGATGGACTAATAGAGAAAGTCCCACAGACTGCTAGAAGGCCAAATATTTTTTCAGAGCTAGATGCAGATAAAAATTATTTTTAATTTGCAACCTGATGGAGGTCAGTATAGATGAACTAATAGAGAAAGTCCCACACACTGCTAGAAGGCCAAATATTTTTTCAGAGCTAGATGCAGATAAAAATTATATTCAATTTGCAACCTGATGGAGGTCAGTATAGATGGAGTAATAGAACAAGTCCCACACACAGCTAGAAGCCCAAATATTTTTTCAGAGGTAGATGCAGATAAAAATTATTTTTAATTTGCAACCTGATGGAGGTCAGTATAGATGGACTAATAGAGAAAGTCCCACACACTGCTAGAAGGCCAAATATTTTTTCAGAGCTAGATGCAGATAAAAATTATATTCAATTTGCAACCTGATGGAGGTCAGTATAGATGGACTAATAGAGAAAGTCCCACACACTGCTAGAAGGCCAAATATTTTTTCAGAGCTAGATGCAGATAAAAATTATATTCAATTTGCAACCTGATGGAGGTCAGTATAGATGGACTAATAGAGAAAGTCCCACACACTGCTAGAAGGCCAAATATTTTTTCAGAGCTAGATGCAGATAAAAATTATATTCAATTTGCAACCTGATGGAGGTCAGTATAGATGGACTAATAGAACAAGTCCCACACACAGCTAGAAGCCCAAATATTTTTTCAGAGGTAGATGCAGATAAAAATTATTTTTAATTTGCAACCTGATGGAGGTCAGTATAGATGGACTAATAGAGAAAGTCCCACACACTGCTAGAAGGCCAAATATTTTTTCAGAGCTAGATGCAGATAAAAATTATATTCAATTTGCAACCTGATGGAGGTCAGTATAGATGGACTAATAGAGAAAGTCCCACACACTGCTAGAAGGCCAAATATTTTTTCAGAGCTAGATGCAGATAAAAATTATATTCCATTTGCAACCTGATGGAGGTCAGTATAGATGGACTAATAGAACAAGTCCCACACACAGCTAGAAGCCCAAATATTTTTTCAGAGGTACTGTAGATGCAGATAAAAATTATTTTTAATTTGCAACCTGATGTAGGTCAGTATAGATGGACTAATAGAGAAAGTCCCACACACTGCTAGAAGGCCAAATATTTTTTCAGAGCTAGATGCAGAAAAAAATTATATTCAGTTTGCAACCTGATGGAGGTCAGTATAGATGGACTAATAGAGAAAGTCCCACACACTGCTAGAAGGCCACATATTTTTTCAGAGGTAGATGCAGAAAAAAATATATTCAGTTTGCAACCTGATGGAGGTCAGTATAGATGGACTAATAGAACAAGTCCCACACACAGCTAGAAGCCCAATATTTTTTCAGAGGTAGATGCAGAAAAAAATATATTCAGTTTGCAACCTGATGGAGGTCTGTATAGATGGACTAATACAACAAGTCCCACACACAGCTAGAAGCCCAATATTTTTTCAGAGGTAGATGCAGAAAAAAATATATTCAGTTTGCAACCTGATGGAGGTCTGTATAGATGGATTAATAGATCAAGTCCCACACACAGCTAGAAGCCCAATATTTTTTCAGAGGTAGATGCAGAAAAAAATATATTCAGTTTGCAACCTGATGGAGGTCAGTATAGATGGACTAATACAACAAGTCCCACACACAGCTAGAAGCCCAATATTTTTTCAGAGCTAGATGCAGAAAAAAATTATATTCAATTTGCAACCTGATGGAGGTCAGTATAGATGGACTAATAGAATGATGCTATGCCCAAAAGATTTTACTTCACTTGGTGCAGTAAAAAAATTGGTATTCTATACACAGGTGGTATATCTTGCAACACAGATAGGCTACTCCACTGACTAACACACTCTGCAATAGGCCAAAAAGGATTAGCTTTGCTAGATTCAGCCAAATGCTGTGAAAAAAACTTGCACAGCACTGGCACAGACCTGCCTGGCAAAAACTGATAGGAACTGATGTAACCTAGTCCTGAAAAGGACTCCAATTACAATTAGTCTTTACTCCCACAATCTATCTATTTAAGAGCACAGACCTGCCTGATAAAAGTCGTAGGAAATGCTGTAACCTAGTCCTTAAAAGGACTGCAATCACAACTATTCCCTACTCCCAAGCTATCTGTAGATTTGTGCGAAAATTGGCTTGAAATTAACAAGGTATAGCTCACACAGCAACAGCGGCGCCGTCTAACACGCAGCTGCAGCAGTGAGAAAATGGTGGCGACGGGGAAAATGGCTTGGTCTTATAGGGCAAGGACATGTGACATACACTGCCAATGACACATGCCCTTGCTTGTGTGAAAAAAAGCACTTCGCTCCGTGTGTGCGCTGCTGATAGGCTGACAGATTGCACCTCCCCACTGTAAATGCGGGAAAGAGAAAAAAAAATGGAGATCTTCATTGTTCCTGCAGAGATCCATCCCCTGCCCCTCCCCCCACCCCGCTGTACACTCAAACTGCGTATTAACATTAATTTTCATCATTACTGAGAAAAAATCCAGTTATGATTTTGGTGCACGAACAGTTATCGAACATAACCTCGAACAGCCGAATTTTTCTCAAATTGTTCGTGTTCGCCGAACGGCTCGAACACCGCCCAAAACAGCTCGAATTTGAGATTGGCGAACAGTTCGAGAAGAACAGCGCTCATCTCTATTTAAGATGACACTATATTGTTGATTAGTTCATTAAAAATGTGTAATAGACCTGGAGAATGGAAAAGTCCCTGAGGACTGCAAATTGTAGAAACATTTTGCAACATAACATGCATCTTTCAGAACTAAGGGACACATTGTTGTATGCTGTGTGTGAGTTATTTTTAATTTTAACCCCTTTACCCCCGAGGGTGGTTTGCATGTTAATGACCAGGCAATTTTTACAATTCTGACCACTGTCACTTTATGAGGTAATTACTATGGAACGCTTCAACGGATCCCACTGATTCTGAGATTGTTTTTTCGTGACATATTGTACTTCATGATAGTGGTAAAATTTCTTCATTATCACTTGCGTTTATTGGTGAAAAAAACGGAAATTTGGCAAAAATTTCGCAATTTTCAGACTTTGAATTTCCATGCCCTTGAGGCTGCGTGCCCACGTTGCGGATTACAAGCGTTTTTGATGCGGAATTTCCGCAGCATAAACGCTTGTTAAACGCTAGGTAATCTGCACCCCATAGTCCCCAAGGGGATTCCGCATGTTCTATGCACATGCTGCGGATTTTTCCGTAGCGTTTATGCTGCGAACAAAAATCCGCAGCATGTCATTTAATTTTGCAGAAGCGCAGCGGAACTCCCGCCATTGACTTGCATTGAGACGCATAGAAACCGCAGCTGTACATTTTTACAAGCGGCTTCTATGCGTCTCTATGTGCGGATGGTACCCAGTTCTGGAGGAGAGGAGACTCATCCAGACCTGGGTACCATTGTACCTGTGAAAAAAGAATAAAATAACAAATAAAGTTTATATTCACCTGTCCAGCGGCTTCTCTCTGAATGCCGGAATCGCTTGAGGACCTGCGGTGATGTCACAGTCATGTGACCGCAGGCCCTTCACCGCTCTGTCTCGCGATATGCCGGCAGCCGGGAACCAGCCAGGAAGCAGCGCTGCAGCCACGCCGGGGCCTCGGGGGTGAGTACAGCTTTATTTGTTTTCATTTTTACGGTTCACACTGTATAAATCCATGCTGTTTGCATGGATTTATACAGTGTGACCTAGTTGTCAAGCACTTTCCAAGTGATGCTATCGCCTGGAAAGCGCTTGTCAATCTGCATGCGGAAACGCATGTGGATCCGCATGTATTCTGCAGGAAAAACGCATGCACAATCTGCATGCGTTTTTTCTGCCAGGGAGATGCAGAAATGCTGCAGAAATTTTCTGCTTCATTTCTGCATCGTGGGCACATAGCCTAAATCAGAGAGATATGTCACACAAAATAGTTAATAAATAACATTTCCCACATGTCTACTTTACATCAGCACAATTTTGGAACTAAAATTTTTTTTTTTGTTAGGGAGCTATAAGGGTTAAAAATTGACCAGCAATTTCTCATTTTTACAACAAAAATTACAAAAATATTTTTTTAGGGACCACATCACATTTGAAGTGACTTTGAGGTGCCTTTATGAAAGAAAATGCCCAAAAGTGACACCATTCTAAAAACTGCACCCCTCAAGGTGCTGAAAACCACATTCAAGAAGTTTATTAACCCTTCAGGTGCTTCACAGGAATTTTTGGAACGTGGAAGAAAAAAATGAACATTTTTTTTTCACAAAAATGTTACTTTATACCCCAATTTTTTATTTTCGCAAGGGTATCATTAAAAAATGAACCCTAAAATTTGTTGTGCAATTCCTCCTGAACACGCTGATACCCCATATGTGGGGGAAAACCACTGCTTGGCCGTACGGCATGGTTCGGAAGGGAAGGAGCGCCATTTGACTTTTTGATTGTAAAATTTGCTTGAATAATTAGTGGACGCCATGTTGCGTTTGGAGAGCCCCTGATGTGCCTAAATAGTGGAAACCCCCCACAAGTGACCCCATTTTGGAAACTAGACCCCCCAGGGAACTTATCTAGATGTGTGGTGAGCACCCTGAACCCCCAGGTGCTTCACAGAAGTTTATAACATTGAGCCATAAAAATAAAATTTTCACATTTTTCCAACAAAAATGTTTTTCAGCCCCCAATTTTGCATTTTCATAAGGGTAACAGGAGAAATTGCACCATGCAATTTGTTGTGCAATTTCTCCTGAGTAAGCCGATACCCCATATGTGGGGGAAAAACACTGTTTGGGCGCACGGCAGGGTTCGGAAGGGAAGGAGCGCCATTTGACTTTTTGAATGTAAAATTTGCTTGAACAATTAGCGGACACCATGCTGCATTTGGGGAGTCCATGATGTGCCTAAACAGTGGAAACTCCCCCTCCCCAAGTGACTCCATTTTGGAAACTAGACCCCTCAAGGATTTTATCAAGGGGTATAGTGAACATTTTGAACCAGGTATGACACAGAATTTGATAACATTAGGTCATCATATTGAATAAGTTGTCATTAGTCTTGAGTGCAAGTGCTCGTTACTTTTGCTTTTGCATCGGGTACTCGAGTATGCACAAAGTATTGCCGGTGCTCAAGTGACATGCTAGAGTCCCCGCCCGCATGTTTCACGGTTATTAGACACCCAAAAAAAAACATGCGGGGATCGCTTGTGCATGGCAGGCAATCCCTGCGAGGTTTTTTTGTCTGTATAACAGCTGCAAAGCATTTGGGGTGGAGACTTGAGCATGTCACTCGAGCACCCGCTATACTCGGTGCATACCCGAGCACCCGATGCAAACTCAAGTAGTGAGCACTTGCGCTCAACATTAGTCGCCATATCGTCATAATTTTTTTTTCTTTACTTCTGAAAAAATCCCAACCCCATCACAAGCCTAACCCCAACCCTAATACAACCCCATCCCCAACCCTAGCCCAACCCTAACCCTAGCCCAACCCTAACCGTAGCCCAAACCTAACGCTAGCCCAACCCTAGCACAAACCTAGCCCAACCCTAACCCTAGCCCATCCCTAACCCTAGCACAACCCTAACCCTAGCACAACCTTAGCCCAACCCTAACCCTAGCACAACCCTAACCAGTAGCGTAGCTACCGGGGGGGCAAAGGGGGTGGGCTCCGGACCCTGCGCCTTGAGGGGGCCCACCCGGAGCTACACTATTGTAACCGTAGTGGCCCTTGAGCAGGAGGGGGGTCCCCAGTGCCAGCATTGTGCCCCCCCCACCATTCACTGCAACCGCGAGCTCAGTGATGGGAGAGGGAGCGACGCTCCCTCTCCCATCAGTCCCCATAGCGTCCTCTGTGTCTGATGTCATCACTTGGCGCCCGGCCCGCTGTGCTAAAAATGTGTGCGGGCCTTGCTCTCAGAGCAGCGGGGGATCCAGGAGGAGAGAGAGGTGAGTATTGTGCTTATTTATTTATTTTTTCTTATGGGGGGGATTATGCTACAGACTGCCTATGGGGGTGGGGGGATTATACTACAGACTGCCTATGGGGGGTGGGGGGGATTGTGCTACAGACTGCCTATGGGGGGAGGATTATGCTACAGACTGCCTATAAGGGGGTGGGGGGATTATTCTACAGACTGCCTATGGGGGGTGGGGGGTTATGCTACAGACTGCCTATGGGGGGTGGGGGGTTATGCTATAGACTGCCTATGGGGGGTGGGGGGATTATACTACAGACTGCCTATGGGGGTGGGTGGAGGGATTATGCTACAGACTGCCTGTGGGGGGATTATGCTACAGACTGCCTATGGGGGTGGGGGGGGGTTATGCAACAGACTGCCTATGGGGGGTGGGGGGATTATGGCACAGACTGCCTATGGGGGGTGGGAGGAATTTTCTACAAACTGCCTATGGTGGGTGGGGGGATTATGCTACAGACTGCCTATGGGGGGGATTATCCTACAGACTCTGCCTATAGAGAGTGCATTATACTATATTGAGGACTATCTGGCGCATTATACTATATTTATACAGTATGGGGATTACAGTTAGGGTCATACAGTGTGGGAGATTATGTGGGGTCTTTGCACAGTGTGGGGGCCATCATACATTGAGGGAGATATTGTTGGGTCTTTTCACAGTGTGTGGGCCACAGTGTGGGGGCCATCATACAGTGTGGGAGATAATGTGGGGTCTTTGCACAGTGTCGGGGCCATCATACAGTGTGGGAGATAATGTGGGGTCTTTGCACAGTGTGGGGTCAATCATACAGTGTTGGAGACATCAGTTTGAAGGCTACTAAGGGGTCAGTATACTGTGTGATAGGTACTATACAGTGAGGGGGCATTATACTGTGTATAGGGGAGCATCATACTGTGTATAGGGGAGGAGACTCAGGACATTATTAAATGTTAATTGGGCACTTATCGTTATAGGGAAACTCAGGTTATTGTGACTGTCAGAGGGGCACACAGAGGGCATTATTACTTTTTAAGGGGCAAAATGTGGTCACTGTTTTCTAGGGCACTTGCACACTGCATTACTATATTCTAGAGGGTTGCTGTCCCTGCACATAGCACCGGGTGTCAGCTGTGACAATCAGCTGATACCTGGCGGCGATTTCGCCCGCACCGCTTGAGTGCGGGCGAAATCGCCAAGGCGTACTAATACGTATCTGGCCCATAAGGCCCAGGGCACAGATATGTATTAGTACGCCATGGGCCAGAAAGGAATTAAAGGGGTTTTCCCATGAGCAAAAGTTCATTTAATCAATAGATCTTGGAATAATAATAATAATTTCCACAATTGGATGTGTTTAAATAAAATGTTCCTGTGCTGAGATAATCTTATAAATGTGTCCCTGCTGTGTACTGTGTAATGGCTGTGTCTGACCGTGCAGGAACATGGTCTGATCATACCACATCTCCTGGGCAGGGGAGGACACAAAAGACAATACAGACATTACAGCTGATTCTTTCTTTGAAGTAAAACATTGTTTAAAAACAGGCAGAGAAATGTTTTGCTTCACAAAAAGAATTAGTTGTAATCCCCTTCTGTAATGTCTGTTTATTTAAACACATCCAATTGTGGAAGTTATTATTATTATTCCAAGAACTATTGATTAAAATGAACTTTTGTTCGTGTGAAAACCCCTTTACCCCTGAAGGTGGTTTGCACGTTAATGACCAGTCCAATTTTCACAATTCTGACCAGTGTTACTTTATGAGGTAATAATTCTGGAACGCTTCAACGGATCCCACTGATTCTGAGAGTGTTTTTTCATGACATATTGTACTTCATGATAGTTGCAGGCCTCCCAGTTGAGGAGGCCTGCAAGTGAGGCCTGCAGTTCTTTGGATGTTGTTGTGGGGTCTTTTGTGACCTCTCTGATGAGTCGTTGCTGCACTCTTGGGCTAATTATCGTCGGCCGGCCACTCCTGGAAAAGTTCACCACTGTTCCATGTTTTCACCATTTGTGGACAATGGCTCTCACTGTGGTTCGCTGGAGTCCCAAAACTTTAGAAATTGCTTTATAACCATTTCAAGACTGAATTTGTTTTTATCGCAGCATGATGTCTAGGTTTTGAGGATCTTTTGGTCTACTTCACTTTGTTAAGCAGGTCCTATTTAAGTGATTTCTTGGTTGAGAACATGTGTGGAAGTAATCAGGCATGTGTGTGGCTAGGGAAATTCAACTCAGCTTCCCAAAGATGTGATAAACCACGGTTAATTAATGTTTTAAGGGGTGGGATGGCAATCACCTTTTTTGGATTTCTTTTTCCCTTAATAATAAAGACCTTCATTACAAAACTGCATTTTGTGTTTACTTGTGTTATCTTTGTCAAATATTTAAATTTGTTTTGTGATCTGAAACATTTAAGTGTGACAAACATGCAAAAGAATAAGAAATCAGGAAGGAGGCAAACACTTTTTCACACCACTGTGTCTCAAGCCCTCTCCATATAATAAACTTGCACCCTTTAGTGGTCTTTCATAAAGGGTGTTTAGCCTTGTTTACCCTAATAAATAAAAAAACGACGTGGGTTCCCCCCTACTGTTGGTAGCCAGCAAAGGTAAAGCAGACAGCTGCGGGCTGATATTATCAGACTTGGAAGGACCCTGATTATTGGGCCCTTACCAGCCTAAAAATACCAACCCTCAGCCGCCCCAGAATTGGCAAATCACATTTGATGCGCCAATTCTGGTGCTTTGCCTTCGCTCTTCATAATTGCCCTGGTGCGGTGGCAATTGGGGTAATGCTAGTTGAGGTTGATGGCAACTGTGATTTGTCAAAAATCACAGCTGGCATCAAGCCCTGGGGTTAGTAATGGAGAGGTATTGATCAGACACCCCCATTTTTAACCCAATAATAAAAGAAAAATACAAAGGCAGAAAAATAAATTTTATTTTAAAAAAACACTCAACACATTCCCTGGTTCACCATTCAAAAAAGCCCAAAAACCCATGCAGGTCCGCCATAGTCCACAAATGGAAACCTGAAAAAAATAAAACTAGAGAAATAAAGGCAAGACACTGTCCCTTGTTCATCACTGGTTTATTAGAAAACAAAAAGTTCCCATGCAGATCTGATGTAGTCCATGGCGTTCCCACGACAATCCCTGAATCAGATGTTCAAAGGCTATGAAGCCTCGTTCAGAGACCCAAGCTCCATAGGCTGTAGCAGCCATTACTCCCGGTTCTGCTGCAATCCCCGAGACCCGGCATCTGTGATAAGAGGTCACGTCAGTAACTACACCGCTCAACAGAGTTGCTGTGCCATCTGTATAATGTCCCCAAATAGTGCCCCACAGTATAATGCCCCCATCCTGGTATATGACGGCCTCCATCCTGGTATATGTCCCTATATGGCCTCTATTTATTCATTGCATAGAAAAAAAACATTAAACGCTTCTACTTACCTTCCCTGCACTCCTACGCAACACTGGTCTTCTGTGTGTTCAGGTTGGCGGAGAGCGGTGATCTGCAGCCTGTACTGTAATACTGACAGGCTGTGATCACAGCTCCCAGCCACCGCAGATACTCACCCTGGACCCCTCTCCACGGCACCTCTTCCCCCCTCAGGTTCCTGCAGTCTCTTATGCCCAGGGTTGCCATATGTGAGGTGTGTAACTGTCGTGCTCAGACAGTTACACCCTCCCAAATGAAAATGGCAGCCCCCAGTAGTTAAAATAAAAATTAATAAATACAAAACTATTAAAGTTGTACATTTAATTTTGTATTAAAAATAATTGATTATATAATCAATAATTATTAATACTAAATTGTGGTACCTTTCTTTTAATGACTGTGTGCATATGGAACTGGATAAATTGTATTTTCATTACAAGTGGGATTTGGATATGGAGGGTGTATGGAAATTCCTGAAGTGGAAAGATATGATTAAATGATGATATGTTTTTGTTTTCTTTTTGGGTACGTTTTGTGTTATTTGATGTTATAAGAAATAAAATTTAAAAAGACCATAATGATGAGTTTTAAGACTGAATTGTGGAGTTTTGGTTATCCCTGATGGGGTGGCCATTTTATTTTGCTAAGTTTTAAACTTGAATGGTTTTATAAAAGAAAAAAAATCCGTTCTTATCAGTTTAATATCTATCTAGGGACCATATATTAAATGGATTTTTAGAACAGGGAGATGGAAAAAGAGCTTACTCTGTCCACTCCACGCATTGACCTGGTATTGCAGTACCTCCATGACCGATGCACTCCTCTCCTAATCCAGTTTTCAAAAGCAGAATGAATTGAAAGCAATGTATTTTGTTTATATTGATTGATTAACAACAAAATACATCAAATGGTTTACGTTAGTGATGAGCGAGTATGCATTGTTAATATAATGTTATCTATCTTTCTTTCTTTCTTTCTTATGTATCTCTTTGTTTTTGATGGACAGTCAGACTGGGATTTGGCTGCTTGCTACAGGTGTGATAAGATGCAACAATGTACAGTGAACAGCAGTTTTCAGCTCTTTCCACAGATTCTCGATTGGATTCGGGTTTGGACTTTGACTTGGCCATTCTAACACCTGGATACGTTTATTTTTGAACCATTCCATTGTAGATTTTGCTTTATGTTTGGGATCATTGTCTTGTTGGA
Source organism: Phyllobates terribilis (assembly GCF_046119375.1). Taxonomy (NCBI): domain Eukaryota; kingdom Metazoa; phylum Chordata; class Amphibia; order Anura; family Dendrobatidae; genus Phyllobates; species Phyllobates terribilis. Next base: position 475,261,614 of record NW_027362762.1, read on the forward strand.
AGATAAATCTCCGTCCCAGTCTCAGGTCTTTTGCAGACTCCAACAGGTTTTCTTCCAGAATGGTCCTGTATTTGGCTCCATCCATCTTCCCATCAATTTTAACCATCTTCCCTGTCCCTGCTGAAGAAAAGCAGGCCCAAACCATGATGCTGCCACCACCATGTTTGACAGTGGGGATGGTGTTTTGAGGGTGATGAACTGTGTTGCTTTTACGCCAAACATATCGTTTTGCATTGTGGCCAAAAAGTTTGATTTTGGTTTCATCTCACCAGAGCACCTTATTCCACATGTTTGGTGTGTCTCCCAGGTGGCTTGTGGCAAACTTCAAACAAGACTTTTTATGGCTTTCTTCTTGCCACTCTTCCATAAAGGCCAGATTTGTGCAGTGTACGACTGATTGTTGTCCTATGGACAGACTCTCCCATCTCAGCTGTAGATCTCTGCAGCCTTTTGGCTGCATCTCTGATCAGTCTTCTCCTTGTTCGAGATGAAAGTTTAGAGGGACGGCCAGGTCTTGGTAGATTTGCAGTGGTCTGATACTTCTTCCATTTCAATATGATCGCTTGCACAGTGCTCCTTGAGATGTTTAAAACTTGGGAAATCTTTTTGTATCCAAATCCGGCTTTAAACTTCGCCACAACAGTATCTCGGACCTGCCTGGTGTGTTCCTTGGTCTTCATGATGCTCTCTGCACTTGAAACAGAACCCGGAGACTATCACAGAGCAGGTGCATTTATACGGAGACTTGATTACACACAGGTGGATTCTATTTATCATTACCAGTCATTTAGGACAACACTGGATCATTCAGAGATCCGCACTGAACTACTGGAGTGAGTTTGCTGCACTGAAAGTAAAGGGGCCGAATAATATTGCACGCCCCACTTTTCAGTTTTTGTTAAAAAAGTTTAAAATATCCAATAAATTTCATTCCACTTCACGATTATGTCCCACTTGTTGTTGATTCTTCCCAAAAAAATTTAAATTTTATATCTTTATGTTTGAAGCCAGAAATGTGGCAAAAGGTAGAAAAGTTCAAGGGGGCCAAATACTTTCACAAGGCACTGTATTTGTCCTTTAGTAGATTGTTGCACACACACCACCTACCTAGACAGCTCCGTTGTCATCAGCTACTACTGTTTTAATTTAACTGACCCATCAGATAGGTGTTGCTGAGTACCACGTATTTTTACATTTCTCTTTGGGCGCTATGATTTCTTTAGTGAAATATTGTCTCCCTCTGGTGGAGCACTGACTTCTACATTTTCTGTCTATGGATTAAAAAAAAATTTTGGTCTGTGGTGTTGTTTTAAAGCGCTGCCTATGTCAGTCTGTCTGAGCGTGCTATTGCTTTTCCGCCAGCCAGGTAGACTGCTTGCAGTAGATAGAATCAGTGAATGGAACACTGCGCGTGTCACAATGGCCCCTGGCCTTTATCTGGCTGTGTGGCAGCAGCCATGCTTAAGGCCCCGTCACAGCGACGCTGCAACGATCCCGACAACGATACGACCTGTCAGGGATCGTTGCTGCGTCGCTAATACATCGCTGGTGAGCTGTCAAACAGGCAGGCTCACCAACGATCAGGGGAGCAGCGACATCATGGAAAGAATCTTTCCACAATGTCCTGCTCCCTTTACCAGCCTGCTGAAGCAGGAGCAGGCTGGTAACCATGGTAAACATCGGGTTACTAGGGGCACACGCGCACCTAGTAACCCGTTGTTTATCATGGTTACCACTCTGCTACAGTGAGCGGGAGGTTACCGCTCACCGTAGCAGAGTGGTAACCATGATAAACAACGGGTTACTAGGTGCGCGTGTGCCCCTAGTAACCCGATGTTTATCATGGTTACCAGCCTGATCGCTGCTCCCGCTGGTCACACACAGCGATGTGTGCTGACCAGCGGGAGGGCAACGACCAAAAAATGGTCCAGGACACTTTGCAGCGATCAGCGACCTCACAGCAGGGGCCTGATCGCTGCAAAGTGTCACACATAGCGACATCGCTGGTGAGGTCGCTGTTGCGTCACCAAAACCGTGACACAGCAGCGATCTCGCTAGCGATCTCGCTATGTGAGACGAGGGCTTTAGTCTGCAGAAGAATCTGCATCAAGTAAGTAATCAGCACCAGTACCGCTAAGGAAAGACAGCTGCTTGTTCGTTGGTTAATTTATCCTCCTCCCTCCCACTGGTCTTGAGGCGCGTGGGAACAGCAGGAGGAAGGGGTTAAAATAGGCAGAGTTATACAGATTTAAAAAGCGTGGATTTCAGCTGCAACAAGCATCAGAACTGTTGGTTTTAAGGCATCCAGTGTTTGTCAAGATGTCTTCATAAGGGCAATCTTTGTCCCTGTCTCCACAACGGGTGTCTGTCGGAGGCCAGGGTGCACTGCTAGTGCGAAACCAATTCGGGTTATCTCTTCTCGGCCTTTTGGCTAAGATCAAGTGCAGTGATCTAACTGTTGCTGCCTTGGTCTTGGCCTAAGATGCCCAGGGTATAAGGCTCCTTGTCCTGGGGGGATTGCTTCACCTACAAGTGGAGCTTCACCCCTCTGCTACTATTAGGGAGTTGGCTTAGACCCTGGGCAACGAGAGGCGATCACCCCTTGCAACCACACATTGCTGTGGGGGGCAGTATTATGGAGATGAAGATGGACTTTTCAAAGAGGAATTGCTTACATTTTTTCGTGAAGTTGGAGATGGTGGACTGTTCATTCGAGGAAAAGGAAATCTTGGACTTTCTGGAGAAGTACGGTTCGATGGAAGAAAGAAGGTACAAGAAGATTTTTGATGTGACTTTAAAGTCAGAGGTGAAATGTGTTCGCTTTTTGAAGAATTGGAAATAAGAAGCTACCCTGAGTGTGAGTGTTAAAGCACTTTTTTTGGGAAAAACCAAAGCGTGTGATTGTGAATTTGGACGATCCCTTTGTGTAAATGGAGGAGGTGTTGGATTACTTAAAGAAGCCAAGGAAAAAGATAATGAAAGCTGCACTCACCGTTTCATAAAATCATTAATCCTTTATTTCATTATGCAGGTAAAATCAGTGGGAAGCAGGGAGAGGGGGGAGAAGGAACGGACGACAGCTGTTTCACGCTTAAGCTAGCGCTTCCGCGGGTCCATGGCCCTTCTCATACCCTAGCACAGTGATAGCGAACCTTTTAGAGACCAAGTGCCCAAACTGCAATCCAAAACCCACTTATTTATCGCAAAGTGCCAACACGACAATTTAACCTGAATACTGAGGTTTTAGTTTAGAAAAATAACTCCTACATTAGCGCGCTATAGAGTCTACAGCAAAGAGCTTGTAAGCACTGCAATCCAAGCCTCAGATACTGGCCACCAATTGCAGTGTGTAACATCCCTGGCGGCGTGTTGGCATGGCTTACCACCTCCCACCATGCAAGACCGCCATCTTACCTATCAATCCAGGCTGCACACTTTGCTCCAGTACCTGCTGTGTCTCTTGTCTGATTGCTTAGGGCGGCGGCGCGGCTACTGCCTGATTCTTATAGTTACTGTGTGCGCACTCCTAATGCCTCCCCAGCCTATTGCTGTGAGTCACTGGATACTTAAACCTCCTCCGCCCAGTAGGGGGTGCCTGAGCAACATTTTCATTCAGTGTGTTCTGTGCAACTGAGTTGCCAGGTCCTGTCCTGTATCTTGTCTGTTCCGCCAACCTGGGGGCTGTATCTGTGACTTCTAGTCTGTTTCCGCCACCCTGGGGGCTGAGTTCCCAGGCTCGTTTCTGTATCTTGTTCCAGGTTCAGTTCCTGTCTGAACAGTGTCCTAGCCCGTTACCTGTTTGTCTCTATGTCCGAACCTTCCCTTTTCCTGCAGTGTCTGAACCTGCACCTAACTCCAACTCGTTGTCTCTGTACTTCTGTTTGTGAGTTTTGTGTCCACTCGCTACTTCATTGTAAGTACCTTGTGTGTATCTGGTTCTGCTTGTCCCGTTTCCCTGCCTCCGTATCTGACTCGCCCAGGGGGATATGGGGGACTCAGTACCAGGGCCTTTACCTTCTTGGAAGGTCACGGCAGTCGGCTCCCGGGCCCGTACTCTGGGGTCACTCTTTAAAAGGGGCTTGTTACTTGAAGGGATGAATAACAGTTTTGTCTCGTGACGCCACCTGTGGTTCCTAGTAATGGGTACCAGCGCTGCTGCAGACCTCCAGGGGTGATGGGATGGCAGCTCGGATGCTTCGGCTCCCCACAGGCGGAGCGGGCCCCCGGGGCAGGGTTGATGGAAGGGATGCAGGTGAGAGGTGGCCCGGTCGGGTCAGGGGGAATGATGGACACGCACACAGGGGATTCGCTTCAGTACCTTTACTGGTATAACGGCAGGTATGGTTCAGGGTACTCAGTAGGAAGGGGGCACTTCTGGACTCTCCCCAGTGAGCGGGTATAAGGCCTCCTTGTCTGTTTCTTCCTCTCTCTAAAGCTCCTGACCAGCCTGGAACTAGGTCTAGCTTCCGTACTGTTTCACTCTCTCACCTGTCTGCTTGGTAGTAAGAACTTTTCTCTGGCTACCAATATCCCTGGAGCTGGGGCCTTCGCGGTTCCTAGTTCTTTAGATGATTGTAGCTTCATGTTGACCAGAGGTCTGGAATCCTCCTGGTATACCGGTTATTCCTACTGGGCGTAGAGGACCCTGTAGGCGCGGACCCGGTGTCCGGCTTGTGTTCTGGGGTGAGCTTAAGATGCTCCTCTGCCCCCTTAACTCCTCTCTCCTCTCCTTGCCTCCGGCCACACTCTAGGCCCTCAGGCTTCAGCACGTGCTTTGGGCCCTGGCTTGCCCTCAGCACAGTAGCCCAACAGGTGCTGCCTCTTCACTGATCTCAAGTGCCAGCACACTCTGCCTACCTTACTCCACCCTCCAGTATATATAACCTTAACAGGGCTCCCTCTGGTGGTATGAGGTGGAAGGGTGGAGGTGCCTGTGTGTAGTGAGGGCCTCTTGTGGAGAAGTCCGTCCATGCACCCTTTTGGGTCCTGTGGTACCTGTAATAGCAGGGTGCCACAATCCCCCCTAGTACAACTCAGTACTCCTGGACTGAAACATTTTTTTGTAAACAGGTCATAACAACAATTACAATAACACATATAAAAGTTACAGTGAGTTCCATAACCAGGTGTCCATCTCACTGGTGAAGGTGCAATATGAGCAGCATGAGGGACCCGTCCGAAAACCCTCAACGTAGGCCCTGGGCGTGGCTGCAGGGCATAAGTGATCCAGGTGTTGGACCACGTCTTTGGCCCCGCCAAACGGGTTTTTGTTCAGTGGTCTCTTAATATAAAACCAATAGGGAGCACTTTAATAAGTGCAACTATTTACAGGGACAGTTTTTGGCTGCTCACAGTCCTCAGCCTACAAGTCTTTATACCCTTTAAGGGTAACTAAATGCACATGTATAACTTTTTCAATTCACACAAACAATGCTATACCCTTCCGGGTAGCTATTTACACTGTAGGCATTTTGTACCTTATTCCCTATACCTGGTAGGGATTTGGCCTTATGTGCTGCGTGTGGATCTACGCAGCACAGGGGTGATACTGGTATCTGTGCATGCACTATCCGCTAACCTATCAGGTCTATGTGCGGGTAAGTTATAGAACTGCCTCAACATCTCTATAGGACTGGCAAGTGCACTGTTTACTGGACCCTCAGGTTCTGCTTCAACTGGTGATCCTTCTCTTACTGGGGACTCTTCCTGTTCCTGAGCAGGTCCTTCCAGGGCGCTCACAGGTTCTTCTTGTGATGGAGGTTCTTCTGGTGGCTGACAGAAGTGTATCACTGGTATGATAACTGCTCCATCGAGTTGAGGCCAGTCCGCGGGGAAGTCTCCTAGAACTGTATGAACTACATCTTCCTTGGGTTTTTCCAGTATTATAAGAGTTACTTCTTCCTCCTGTGTCTTCAGTAGACCTGGGCACAATTTCAAGTGGTCTCTTGAGACTGTTGTGGTTGTCCTACCTCCATCCTTGCTGATCAGGCAGGTTTTGGTGTCGTCAAATCTGGAATTTAACACGGTGTAGGGCTCTCTTTCCCACTGGTCATTGAGCTTGTGACATCTTCTTTTCCGCTTTAACACTATTTCTCTGGGTGCCAAGGGTTCTGCTGGTGCATGCTTGTTATATTGGTCTTCTTGTCTTTCCCTTACTTTGTTTAGGCTGTCTTCAGCACAGGCCTGTACTTTCCTGTACTGCTTTTGCCGATTTGTGTCCCAGTCTTCAGTGGACATATCTGCAGTAGGTTCTACCACTCCGAGTTCCAGGTCCATGGGCAATTTTCCGGGTCTTGCTCTCATGAGATACGCTGGGGTACAATTAGTAGAACTCACAGGTATGTGGTTATACAGGTCCACCAGATCAGGTAGTTTGTCTGGCCACTGGTTCCTCTCTTCCAAAGGTAGGGTTTTTAACAGGTCAATGACGATGTTATTCATTTTCTCGCACATACCATTGGTTTGAGGATGATATGGTGTAGTCCGGATCTTCTTGCATCCATACAGGTGACAGAATTCTTTAAACAGTTCAGCCTCAAAGGCAGGGCCTTGATCTGTTAGCACCTTGTCCGGGTATCCATGGGGCCTGCAGAAGTAGGTTTGGAATGTTCTTGCTGCAGTTTCTGCTGTCAGATCCTTGACAGGGGCTACCACCAGGAACCGGGAATAGTGATCCATCATGGTCAGGGCATAGGAATAGCCTGATCTGCTGGGCGACAGTTTGACATGATCCAGAGCGACAATCTCCAGGGGTTGGGTTGTTTTGATGGACTGCAATGGTGCTTTCTGACTTCCGTAGTCTTTGCTTCTGAGGCTACAGGGCCCACAATTCCGGCACCACCTTTCTATGTAACTCCGCATTCCAACCCAATAGAACCGGTTTTTCAGCAGGGTTTCCAGCTTCTTCCAGCCAAAATGACCTGTTTGGTCATGGTAGGCCTCTAGCACCATCTGGATATCCGTCCTGGGCACTACAATCTGCCACACCATTTCATGGGTTCTAGGGTTGACATACCTCCTGCATAGCTTTTCTCTGTACATGAACAGCCGGCTTCTCTCATTCCACTGGTGTTTGGCTTGTGGAGGAGCATCCTTCTCCAGGTGAGAACCTTCTTGGGTTATCAGTCCTTTGATGAGGCTGACAACCGGGCCACCGTCCTGGGTCTCCTTCCAGCTGTGATGAGGTAAAGGGTTTAGCGTCTTACCATGACGTCTTCTGGAGGTATGTTGCTCATGGACCATTCCATTTCTGTGGAAAGCAGGTAATTCAATTTCTTCTAGGTCATCCACTTCATCCTCGGTGTCCGACTGGTGGGACATTCTTGACAGGGCATCAGCATTGGTGTTCTTGTGACCTGCCCGGTACTTGATTGTGAACTGGTAATTCGAAAATCTGGCCACCCAACGCTGTTCCATGGCTCCCAACCTGGCTGTCTCCAGGTGTGTCAAGGGGTTATTGTCGGTAAACGCTGTAAATTTAGTTGAGGCTAGGTAATGTTTGAATCTTTCGGTGATAGCCTAGACCAAGGCCAGGAACTCCAGCTTGAAGGAACTGTAATTCTCCGGGTTCCTCTCAGTAGGGCGAAGCTTTCTACTGGCATAGGCAATTACCTTTTCTCTGCCGTTTTGCTTCTGGGACAACACAGCTCCCAGTCCCTCATTGCTGGCGTCTGTGTATAACAGGAAAGGTTGGCTGTAGTCGGGGTAAGCCAGGATTTCCTCACCGGTTAGGGCTTCCTTCATTAATGCAAAGGACTCAGCCTGTTCTTTGCCCCACTGGAATGGGGGACTTTTACCTCTTTTGGACTGTCCTACTAGGAGATATTGTAAAGGTGCTGCCTTTTTGGTGTAGTCATTAATGAACCTCCTGTAGTACCCGACCAGTCCCAGAAATTGACGTACTTCTTTGATGTTCCTTGGTTCAGGCCACTTCTGGATGACAGTGACCTTCTCCGGGTCTGGTGCTACCCCCTCTGAGCTGACTACGTGTCCCAGGTACTGAACCTTCCGTTTGAGCAGGTGGCACTTGGAAGGTTTTAGTTTCATCCCATACCGGGACAATGCCTCAAATACCTCCGCCAGGTGCTTTAGATGGTCTTCATACGTCCTCGAGTACACGATAACATCATCCAGATATAGCAGCACTGTCTCAAAGTTCCGATGTCCCAAGCAACACTCCATCAACCTCTGGAACATCCCGGGTGCGTTGCAGGGTCCAAATGGCATGCTGTTGAATTCGCATAATCCCATCGGGGTGGTGAAGGCTGTCTTCTCCCGGTCTTCCACAGCAACAGAGACTTGCCAGTACCCGCTAGTGAGGTCCAATGTGGAGAAATAATTGGCAGATTTTAGTGCAGCCAGGGATTCCTCTATACGGGGCAAAGGGTATGCATCCTTATGTGTTATTCGATTAATTTGTCTATATTCTACACACATCTTCATGTTACCGTCCTTCTTTCTGACCAGGACCAAGGGAGCTGCCCAGCGGCTACAGCTATCCCTTACTACCCCTGCCTTTTTCATGTCATGCAACATTTCTTTTGCTTTTTGGTAATGGGCTGGTGGTATGGGTCTGTAGCCCTCCTTAATGGGTGAATGGTTACCTGTGGGTATGTGGTGTTGTACCCCTTTGATCCTTCCAAAATCAAGTGAGTGTTTACTAAACACCTGTTCATATTCCTGAACCACTCTGTAGACACCGTGTTTTTGATGGACAGGAGTGGCGTCAGTTCCAACGTGGAGCTGTTGACACCATTCCTCCAGATGGGTTTTGGAGTCATTGTCAGTTCCAACGTGGAGCTGTTGACACCATTCCTCCAGATGGGTTTTGGAGTCATTGTCCTCCACCGTATCTGGTGGGGTCAAGGATTCCACTGTGTGTATGGCATTATTATTCACAGTATACAGTCTGGCAACAGTGGCGTATCTTGGTAATTTGACTTCCTCCTCCCCACAATTTAGGAGGCGTACGGGTACCCTTCCATTGCGCACATCAACTACCCCTCTTGCAGTTAGGAGTGTAGATCTGTGCTCTGAGTTAATGGGCTCTACTACCGCCTGGTAGTTCTGTCCCTTGAGACCTATTGCTGCCCTACACCAAATCAGCATTTCACTTAGTGGGGGAATCACAATGGGTATCGGGTCTGTCACCTGTACATTACCAATCTCACCACCTGTTAGTTTTACCTGTTGCTGGTACAGTAGGGCGCAAATTTCCTTCTGGAGCACCTTCCTCTGCCCTGGTCTGGCAGTGTCAGCAATCTGTTGAAGTAAGAACAACACTTTTCCCAAACTGTTACCAACAACATTTGTACCAAGTATCATATATGGGTTTGTATCACCAGGGTTAGACTATTACAATTAGTCCTTGGTCCTTTAGTTCCACTCTTCCCACCTTCATCTGTCACGTCCTTAACCCCAACTAGGTTAAGGGGAAGGCCATTGGAGGCATATACAGAGAGGTTTGGGTCTGGCTTGTGGAGTTCATCTATGGAGAGGTACCTTTTGTAGAGGACATCAAGTATGATAGTTACCTGTGACCCTGTGTCCAGTAGTGCTGGGGTTGCTATGCCGTCCAGCACGATGGACAGGAAAAGCCTACCTCCTACAAACCGGTCGTTCCAGCTCGATGGGCCTGGTTGATCTACTCGTGGGTGTTGGCCCTTAGCCCCAGGGTTTGCCCGTTTAAAGGACAGGTCCGTGTGATGTGGCCTGCCTTGTGGCAACGGTAGCAAATGAGTTCACCTGGAGGGCGAGGTCGGTTGTTGGTCCTCCCACGGGGTGGCGTTGTCCTCCTTCTTCTCCTCATCCAGGAGACATCCTCAGGACTGTCGGCGAGTAGAACCCTTCCATCCGGCTCGGGCTCCGTCTGTAGCTGCAGGGCGCTCAGGATAGTGGTCAGGGTTTTACTTAGCTGACGCACTTCAGAGCTCAGGCTGTCCAGCTCACTAGGGGACGCTGTTTGCACTTTTGCCTCAGCCGCTAATGAAAGGGCAGTGAGTGCTGTGGGCATTGGAGTGGCCCCACCCTGGTAACGCTGGATAGCAGTATCTGATGTTTCCAGGGGCTTAAGGCCCTTAATAGCCATGTCCTTCAGGGTGTCAAAGGTGGCATTTGGATGATCTAAGGCCCACCACCATACAGTTCTGCTCTCCTCCTGGGACCTTAACCCCGGATGAATTGTTCTATCAGCATTTTATCCTCATCATGTATGCTGGCTGGACTAACCTGTTTCAGGGCCCGCAGGGCCTCTTGTAAATGCCAGGCATAGTCCCGGATACTGTCCTCAGGTTTCTGGGTACAGTGGTAGAACCTCATCCGAAGATCTGTCTCAGTGCAGTTTTCAAAGACAGTTTGCAGTCTCTTAAATATAATAGACACTGATTCCTGGTCTGCGGCTGGCCAGGTTTCAACTTCCCGCTCTGCGGCACCAGCCAATTGTCCCAGCACAACAGCGGCTCTCTGTTTACCAGTCATTGAGTACATGTCCAATACACTGCATATTTTTCTCTTGAACCCAGACAGGGTGTCTCTTTTGCCATCATACTGGGGAAGCCATTTCGCTCCGGGGACGTACGGCAGAGCCATGGGTATCACTGGAGTCACGACCCCTGCTGGTGGGGCGGCCACTCCGGCCTGAGCAGCGTCGGGTGCGAGTTGAGCATCGGGAGCGTTAACCGGTGCTCCGGCATTTTGCTGGTTGTCGGCCATGGTTGCACCCCCCTAGTAAACCATAGCCTACCTTCTTTGCTTTTATCGGGTAGGCCGCAGCTCCGCAGACGGCGGACTCCTTCCAGGACCTGGTGCGGCGTCAGAGCGCGAGGCGGGGCTTGGGCGTCGCGCGCCACCAATGGTCACGCCTCTCCGGTTCCCGCGGTTGCGCCCCTCTTCTTCCCGCGCGGCGACGCGGTAATGGCGGCGGTGTTCACCACAGTTCAAACACAGTTCAAATACGGCACACAGTACCCGGTGGCAATGGGCACGAAATACTGTTCGTGACGCCAGGAAGAGTATGGCTCGCCCAGGGGTATATGGAGGACTCGGTACCCGGGCCTTTACCTTCTTGGGAAGTCACGGCAGTCGGCTCCCGGGCCCGTACTCTGGGGTCACTCTTTAAAAGGGGCTTGTTACTTGAAGGGAAGAATAACAGTTTTGTCTCGTGACGCCACCTCTGGTTCCTGGTAATGGGTACCAGCGCTGCTGCAGACCTCCGGGGGTGATGGGATGGCAGCTCGGATGCTTCGGCTCCCCACAGGCAGAGCGGGCCCCCGGGGCAGGGTTGATGGAAGGGATGCAGGTGAGAGTTGGCCCGGTCGGGTCAGGGGGAATGATGGACACGCACACAGGGGATTCGCTTCAGTACCTTTACTGGTGTAACGGCAGGTATGGTCCAGGGTACTCAGTAGGAAGGGTGCACTTCTGGACTCTCCCCAGTGAGAGGGTATAAGGCCTCCTTGTCTGTTTCTTCCTCTCTCTAAAGCTCCTGACCAGCCTGGAACTAGGTCTAGCTTCCGTACTGTTTCACTCTCTCACCTGTCTGCTTGGTAGTAAGAACTTTTCTCTGGCTACCACTATCCCTGGATGCTGTGGACTTCGTGGTTCCTAGCTCTTTAGATGATTGTAGCTTCAGGTTGACCAGAGGTCTGGAATCCTCCTGGTATATCGGTTATTCCTACTAGGCGTAGAGGACCCTGTATACGCGGACCCGGTGTCCGGCTTGTGTTCTGGGGTGAGCTTAAGATGCTCCTCTGCCCCCTTAACTCCTCTCTCCTCTCCTTGCCTCCGGCCACACTCTAGGCCCTCAGGCTTCAGCACGTGCTTTGGACCCTGGCTTGCCCTCAGCACAGTAGCACAACAGGTACTGCCTCTTCACTGATCTCATGTGCCAGCACACTCTGCCTACCTAACTCCACCCTCCAGTATATATAACCCTAACAGGGCTCCCTCTGGTGGTATGAGGTGGAAGGGTGGAGGTGTCTGTGTGTAGTGAGGGCCTCTTGTGGAGAAGTCCGTCCATGCACCCTTTTGGGTCCTGTAGTACCTGTAATAGCAGGGTGCCACATATCTACCTCCTGTGTTCTAACTATCTTCCTGTATTTTCCAGTCTGTTCCATGTGAACAGAGCCCTGTCCTGTCTGCCTGCACCTTCTGCTCTGTTCTGTTCTGCTTGTTCACCACACCTGCGGTTCCGCTCTGCTAGTTAACCGCACCTGCGATTTTGCTCCGCTCTGCTTGTTCACCGTATCTGCGGTTTCGCTCTGCTCTGCTGTCCACTGCACCTGTGGCTCCGTTCCTGTGTCCCAGTCTGTACTGGTCCCTATCCTGCCTGCGTTCCTATCTGCCAGTACCTGCCTGTCTGCATGCCAGCCGTGCCTGCAAGTGCCCACCTTTCTGCATGCTAGCCGTGCCTGCCAGTGCCCACCTGTCTGCATACCAGCCGTGCCTACCAATACCCACCTGTCTTCATACCAGCCGTGCCTGCCAGTACCCACCTGTCTATATGCCAGCCTAACCTGCTGTTTCTGCATTCCCCGGTGTGGGTCAACAGTTGTGACTGGGGTCTGACCTGGAGTAGCACCTGGTCCCTCTGCTCGGTTCCTCCCTGGTTCACGGAGTCGACTGAGCCGCCGTGTGACCTTGGTCGGACCGAGTTGATACTTAGTTACGCCCCTCCAGGCACTCCTCGGTTCATGGTCCAGTGGGATCACTAAACATGCTCACGTCAGTTAGTCCGGGCGTGAGCGTAACACAGTGGACATCTGTTCTTCAGAATAGAGAGGATTTTTAATCAAAAGTAAAATTGCAAAGTTGTTTGTTTTTACAACCTCTTTGTAATTGTAACCCTTTAACATGATGAGAATAACCCTTTGAGCCAAGGATGTCAAACTCAAATACACAAAGGGCCAAAGTTAAAAGCCTGGACAAAGTCACGGGCCAACCTTGATATCTGTTAAAAAATGTCTACAATTGAGGACATTTTTCCTTTTCAAATAAAACAATTAACCTGTGTAATTATAGTGGAATAATCTGTTATGTAAGAGCAGTAAAAAACACATGGCCCAATGGCCTAATTTAAATATGTAATAACTAAGGATACAAAACCTTGAACACAACAGATAAAGTATGATGTCAACAAAATTGCCCCCCCCCCAAACACAGTATGATACCCTCACAGTGAATCACCCCTAACCCATGGTATGATGACCCTACTGGACCCCCCTCCCTCAATCCCCCCAAGAAAGAATGGTGACCCCATCACAGTATGATTCTCCAACTATAATCTCCACATAGTCCCCCATACAGTATAATGGCTACAAAAAGTCCTCCATACAGTATAATGGGCCCCACATAGTCGTCCATACAGTATAATGAGCCCCACATAGTGGTCCGTACAGTATAATGGCCTCACATAGTCCTCCATACAGTATAATGGCCCCACATAGTCATCCGTACAGTGGTGTAATGGCCCCACATAGTCATCCGTACAGTGTAATGGATCCCACATAGTCCTCCATACAGTATAATGGCCCCACATAGTCATCCGTACAGTGTAATGGCCCCACATAGTAATCCGTACAGTGTAATGGGCCCCACATAGTCCTCCATATAGAATAATGGCCCCACAGTCGTCCGTACTGTGTAATGGGCCCCACATAGTCCTCCGTACAGTATAATGGGCCCCACATAGTCCTCCATACAGAATAATGGGCCCCACAGTCATCCGTACAGTATAATGGGCCCCACATAGTTGTCCGTACAGTATAATGGCCTCACATAGTCCTCCATACAGTATAATGGACCTACATAGTCCTCCATACAGAATAATGGCCCCACATAGTCGTCCGTAGAGTGTAATAAGCCCCACATAGTCCTCTGTACAGTATAATGGGCCCCACATAGTCCTCCATACAGAATAATGGGCCCCACATAGTCCTCCATACTGAATAATGGGCCCCACATAGTCCTCCGTACAGTATAATGGGCCCACATAGTTCTCCATACAGTATAATGGGCCCCACATAGTCCTCCATACAGAATTGGCCCCACATAGTCCTCCTTACAGTATAATGGGCCCCACATAGTTCTCCATACAGTATAATGGGCCCCACATAGTCCTCCATACAGAATTGGCCCCACATAGTCCTCCGTACAGTATAATGGGCCCCACATAGTCCTCCATACAGTATAATGGGCCCCACGTAGTCCTCCATACAGAATAATGGGCCCAATATCGTCCTCCATACAGTATAATGGGCCCCACATAGTGCTTCATACAGAATAATGGCCCCATATAGTCCTCCATACAGAATAATGGCCCCACATAGAGCTCCATACAGAATAATGGTCACCACATAGTCCTCCATGCAGAATAATGGCCCCACATAGTCCTCCATACAGAATAATGGCCCCACATAGTGCTCCATACTGAATAATGGGCCCCACATAGTCCTCCATACAGAATATTTGCCCCCACATAGTCCTCCATACAGAATAATGGGCCCCACATAGTCCTCCATACAGAATAATGGGCCCCACATAGTCCTCCATACAGTATAATGGCCCCACTTAGTCATCCGTACAGTGTAATGGGCCCTACATTGTCCTCCATAAAGTATAATGGCCCCACATAGTCGTCCGTACAGAATAATGGGTCCCACATAGTCCTCCATACAGTATAATGGCCCCACATAGTCGTCCATACAGTGTAATGGGTCCCACATAGTACTCCATACAGAATAATGGGCCCCACATTGTCCTCTATACAGGATAATGGGCCTCACATAGTCCTCCATACAGAATAATGGGCCCCATAGTGCTCCATACAGTATAATGGCCCCACATAGTCATCCGTACAGTGTAATGGGCCCCCATATAGTCCTCCATACAGTGTAAAGCACACCCCACAATGCTCCTCCATACAGTGTAAAGGGCCCCCCAGGATGCTCTTCCATACAGTGTAAAGGGCCCCTGACTATGCTCCCTCGTACAGTGTAAGGGCCCCAGATTGAAAAAAAAATAACTACTCACCTCTACCTGTTCCAATGCTGATCTGGCCTCTTCATATATTATAGTCCTACCTGTGGGCACTGCCGCCATCCCATCACCCTCCTCTGCGCATCACTAACGCCGAGGCCACTCTTCTCGGTACGCGCTCTTTCCCATCAGGACGCGCGCTCTCCCATCAGGACGCGCGCTCTCCCATCAGGACGCGCGCCCGCAGAGCATAGTGGCCACGGCACTAGTAAGAGGGGGATGGCGAGCGGGCAGAGAACCGGAGAGTGGTGGCACTGCTGAGTAAATGGCACGGGTGCCCACTGGGAGGGCTCTGTGTGCCCCCTCTGGCATGCATGCCATAGGTTCGCCACCACTGCCCTAGCACAAGTAGGTGTCAGCAGCAGCCTGAGCAGAGGGAATCTCACACTGTGAGGCTCAATGTCAGTATATCCATCCGTCCATGCAGCGTCTTCACATAGATAAGACCAGCGACAGCATGGACACTAGGTGAGGAAGGGCTTGTTTCAGCATAATCAGCGTGGAGCAGAGCAGCCATGCTTCTGTCAGTGCTGATGCAGCCGCCGGCTCTGTGATGGATTACAGACTTCCATAAGTTCTTCAGGGGCCCCTCCTGCAGCAGTGCTGGGGCGAGGCACACTTCTGCCTCACATACTTTATATGACTGACTACCAGTGCTGCTCACCTGCTTTATCGTCAGCAACAGCAGGCAGGCACTGTCACACGCTGCGTGCAGAGACCGGAGCCACTGGCAGAGGCTGGAGGAAGCAGAGCGCAGCGCTGCCCGGCCGTTTCCAGAGAAAGTACAGGAACAGAGCAGCTCCTCTCTCACTGAGAGGAGCCGGCTGCTTCTCTACAGGGTGGGCCCCGAGCCCTGCCAGCCCGGTCGCAGTGTCGACCTCTGAGACCACAGTTCTTATGCCCCTGGTCACTGGGATTTGTGGGATACGTCTTGGAGAACGAAAAACACACGGAAGAAGACCAGCTCTGATAGAAGACGGTGATAGGAAGAAAGCAATTGTTGTTCTATTTATGAATGTGTTTGTTATAATTATTACATTTTCTTATAAAAATAAATTTTGAATATGGATGATGAAGGCATAGGCGACATTTTTTGTTGCCCATACAAATATGGAATTTTATTTAATGTCGCATCTTCTGACGCATTCAAATTATCAGTTTAATATCTCATACATCCCCTATCTAGGGACCATATATTAAATGGATTTTTAGAACAGGGGGATGGAAAAAGAGCTTACTCTGTCCACTCCACGCATTGACCTGGTATTGCAGTACCTCCATGACAGGTGCACCCCTCTCCTAATTCCTAATCCAGTTTCCAAAAACAGAATGAATTGAAAGCAATGTATCTTGTTTATTTTGATTGATTGTTCATTTTTTGGGGAATTTTTTTGCTTGCTCTTTTTTCCCCTCACTTGCTTTTTCATGTTTTTCAGATTAAATGTTTCACAAGCCAGATGACAAACTCGTTTCGTCTGAACTTGACGAACTCTGCTACATTTAGTGTGTCAGTGCATTGCTTTTACCTATGTAATATAATGTATTCAGTTTGTAATGTAATGTTATCTATCTATCTTTATTTCTTATGTATCCCTTTGTTTTTGATGGACAGTCAGACAAGGATTTGGCTGCTTGGTACAGGTGTGATAACATGCATCATAACCAGCATTGAAAAGAGAACCTTAAAATATAACTTTTAATAATAAAGTAAAACCCAGTTTTGCTCCAATTTTTGTGAATACTGTTTCTTTAATATGGGCAACTCGATAGCAAACCCATATGTGACAGCTTCTTGCCTTGAAGTGATATTGGTATTATTAACATTCATTTATACCCCTAGATTACTCCTGTCTCTATTTATGAAATAAATGTGTCTTCTAAGTGTGGATATGAAGGAACCCGTCTGTAATATAAGGATTAGCTTTTATGGGTATACTTACCGTACATACCATACCTTGACATACTGAGACAAATAGTGGTGCTGCTCCTTATTGGGAGAAATGTACACTTTGGAGGATTAAGTGGTTAATGTGCGCTAATGATCTAGGTGGGAATCATGAAATGATATGGATAAGAGAAGAAAGACTGCATATTTGACCTTTGAATAATGTGATGGTATTTATACATGATCTGTATCCTATAAGGCTATGTGCCCACAATGCAGAAATGCTCCGGATTTTTCCTGAACGTTTCTGCATCTCCCTGGCAGAAAAAACGCATGCGGATTGTACATGCGGATTGTACATGCGTTTTTCTTGCCAGGGACAAGCGGAAGTGAAGCGTTCTTCACATGCATTTCCGCATGCGGGTTGACAAACGCTTTCGATTTTAGCATCACTTGGAAAGTGCTTGTCAACTTGGTCACACTATATAAATCCATGCAAACGGCATGGAAAAACTCAGGTTTTTTTGTGTATTGGCAGGAGATAGAAACAGGAAGAGTTGGAGTGTATGCGTTTTTTTTGGGGAAGACCAAAGATACTTAGAATTTATATTGAAGACCCTTTTGTGGAAATGGAAGAGGTGCTGAATTTTTTGACAGGAAAGGTTATGTTGGTGAAATTTCAGAGACAATATGTGAATAAAGTTGGGATATGGAATGGAAAGAGGCGGTTTTTAATTTGGACAAGGGAAAGTGAAGAAGTGAGTACTGGTAGAATCATGATAAATGTGGTGTCACGCACAGTGTAGGAAAGACAAAGTGCAACACGAAAGGATGAGGGGAAGGGAGCTCAGACACTAAGGAAAGAGGGGGTGGAGACCTCCTAGGCTGATCTGATATCACCCTGTCTTCCCCACCATCCCTATATTGGTTTCTCACCAATCGCTGATCAGGAACCTTAAACCCTGTATCTCCCTAGAGCAAGGCCCTGGCTAGGGAAGGGGGGGATGAGCGCTAGTCAGTCCCCATTAACAATTAAAGACAGTAAGGGGAGACAGACACGGGGGAAGTAACTTAGCTTGAGCCGACTACAGAGAGATTACACACAGGGCCTCTTATCAAGAGGAAGTAAGCAGACTGCAACAGCTCCAAGCATTCACAAGGGGTCAAGTGAATATCACAGGCGCCTCCCTATAGCAAACTGAAAGTATTTAAACACACAGGCCAGGATGTTAATTAGAGCACTAGGGAGGCAGCCGCTGGGTCCTAGAGTGAGACAGATTCTAAGAAGGTGTCTGTAATGCCAAACGAAGAGATTTCCTGCAACCAACTGCAGGGCGACTGTCTGTCACATCTGACACACGCGTGACATGTGGCTTTGTTACAGTTGAAATCAGAAGTTTGCATACACTATATAAAAAATACTCATATGCATGTTTTATAATTGATATCATTATATTATAGGTAGAGGTAGAGAGCCGGAGGCGCTATTATGATACAAGATAAGTCTATGAATCTTCTTTTGTCAGAATGTTTATTTATATCTCCTATATATTTTTCTTATAAATAGGAGCTACTATGTATTAGAACAGGCAGTCATCTTTATATTTTGTTTAGATCACCTGGTACGGTACGACAGGGATAGACAGGGATAGCCACCGTTGAGTGGGGGCGCCAGACACGCAACAATAGGGTGCCAACCCCCACGTTAGGCAGGATTTAAATAGTTGCGTATCAGGGCTATTTAAGGCCATCATATTACTCTGGGAGTTGTATTGTCTTCAATTAAGACAACATAATATTTTAATACACGGGATTTTTTTGGTTTATTTTTTAATCAATGAAATAATAGTTTATTGTTTTAGAGTGAATATATGTTCACGATATAGCAATCTCCTCAGATATATTAAATACTTCTTTTCAGAGTGGCCTTTCAGCCCATGTTAATACAGTACTCGTTTCACTGTGGTTATTGACACAATCTTACCAGCTTCCGCCATCATCTTCACAAGGTCTTTTGCTTTTGTCCTTGGGTTGATATGCATATGCCGGACCAAAGCACGTTCATGTCTGGGACACAGAACTCGTCTCCTTCCTGAGCGTGATGATGGCTGGACATTCCCATCTTGTTTGTACTTGCGTATAATTGTTTGTAAAGATGAATGAGGCACCTTCAGGTATCTTTAAATTGTACCCAAGGATGAGCCACACTTGTGCAAGTCCACAATTCTCTTCCTGATATCTTGGCTGATTTCTTTAGACTTTCCCATGATGCTACACAAAGAAACAGTGTGTTTCAGGTGTGCATTAAAATACATCCACAGGTGTGTCTCTAATTAATTTAGATGTTGCCAAAAAAACTATCAGAAGCTTCCAAACACATGACATCATCATATGGGCAGTCCAGAATTGTTTAAAGGCATAGTAATCTTAGTGTATGTAAACTTTTGACTTTGCAGTAAGTAATAGAAATGCCTTAAAACATTTTCTCTCTCTCATTATTCTGGCATTTGGCAAATATTAAAAATTATGGTAATCCTAATTGACCTAAAACGGGAAAGGTTTATTCTAATTTCATGTCAGATATTGAGAAAAACATGCATATGTGTCTTTTTATATAGTGTATGTAAACTTCTGGTTTCAACTGTACGTAGAAGTAGAAAGGTTTGAGGAGAATTGGGATGGATATAAGGTGATGGAAGAAAAGGAAGACGTTTTGCAAAATGCTGTGAAGGAGAAGGAAATAGCGCTGGAGTTAAGGAAGGTACTCTATGGTGTAAAGAAAGAAAGGAAGGAGACTGCAAAAGTGATGAGTAGACAAAGTGGAAGAGTGGTTGGAAAATCTGAAGAGAAAAGAGAAGAAAAAAGAAAAGCACAAAAAAATTAGGTGTAAAAATGGGATAGACTTTTCGTGTTCTGTGGTAATAGAGGAGAATGAGAAACTTTTCAAGTTCCGAGGAATATGTTTTCGCTTTTAATAGGAGTACAGGAAAATGTGTTTTTTGGGTGAGGAAGGTGAAAGAGAAGGGGGAAGATTTTACTAGTGGGTGTTAGGGTAATAAGAGTTCTTTGGAAAAGTATCTACTTTTTGAAAATGGAAGTAGTTGGTTAAAATTAGAGATGAGCGAATGTTTCAATGTTCGGTTTGGATTACGATCGTCGAATTTGCAATATTCGACGATTTCTTCATCGAATATTTGCTGAACGCCGTAGGATTCAATAGGGGGGCAAAAACAAATGCATACACAACACCTTTAAACGGGCCCAAAAGCTGCCAAAACACATGAAATTAGGGATAGACACCAGGAAAGTGCCATCAATTGACCCAGAGTACAAGTACTATTATTATTATTACAGCGACATTTATTCCGTGGCCCTTTACATTTGAAAAGTAGGCACCGACCGGTTCAAAAGGATAGAGGACCCTGTCTGCTTGGGTGCACAAACAATCTACATGGGATGGGTGAGGATACAGTAGGTCAGGGTACAGCTAGTCATGCAGTGGTAAGCTGGAGAGAGGTTTACCGCAGATTGTACACTTTTCAGAAGAAGTGGGTCTTCAGCTTCCTTTTCAAGGTTTCCATGGTAGGCGAGAGTCTGATGTGTTGGGGTACAGAGTTACACAGTAGGTAAGATGCACAGGACAAATCTGCTGAGAGCCTAAATGAAGGTAAGCTTCCAGGAGCTCACAACTGAGCAGATTAACCCCTGCACCGATTAATATGAATATGAAAGGCTTCTAATGAGTGCAGGAGTGGGAGGAATCAGACACTGCGGTCTTCTGGCTCCTCTCTCTCATGGTGAACACCCTGGCAGTGCTTCAGCAGCGTTTGCAGCTTCCGGCTCACCGACTGGTGTGCGATGTGACCACACATTGGAAATCAACATTGCAGAAGGATTTGTGAGCAGCAGTGGGCAGTTGTTGAGTACCAGCTTCAACATGCCCATTGGAATTCAGGTTAGCTACCACACATAACAGCTGATGAGTGGGCATGGATGTCTGACATCTGTGACGTCCTCCAAAACTTTGAGGACTCCACAAAGATGGTGAGCGGCGATGATGCCACAATTAGCGTCACCATCCCGATTCTCTGTCTACTGAAATGCTCGCTGCTTACAGTTAAAGAGGATGCATTGCAGGTGGAGCAAGGAACTATACAGCCCAGCCTCATCTCATCTCAATGCGGATTGGGTGATAATGAGGAGGAGAACATGGACAGTCGTCCTCTTGGTGAGGACAGGGAAGAATTGGCTGTCTTGGAAGTCTTGATACCCTCTTTCAGTCTGTGGGAAAGCTGTATGAGTTTCGCTTAATCATGACCTTCAGTAGTCCAAACCATAGCTTTGCTTATGCACGTTATTTCCCAAAACGCATTGCAGATCAAGCCATTTCCCTGCTCTGTAGTCATGAAATTCAAGGCGTAAAGAAAGATCTTTTTGTGTAACTAAGCACCACCGAGAAGTGTAAGATGATGTTGGACGGGCTGCCACTGATTATGGAACAAGCTGCATTAGAGGACTTCCTGTGAGAAATGACAGCCGGAGTAGATACGGTTTCCCTCTATGCCAGTCCTTTCACTGACCTAAAGAATATGGCTGAGGTGAAATACAACTGTCACCGAAAAGCAATGTCAGACCGAAGAACATTGGGCCCAACAGAGGATTTGATTCTGAGGGCCCACATTTCTCCCCTGCTCAAGAGCCCCATAGCAGCTGCAAGCTTTGCGCTATGAACTCTCCTGAAGGAAAAGCCAGGGCCCACCGGAAGATTCTCCAGTTCTCTGGTGGGCCCGTCCAACCCTGCCGAGAAGCAACCCTGCCTAAGAAAAGACACTGCATGGCTGCTTTTTTTTACTGAGGAGAAAACTGAAGAACCTGGAGGAAACCCACGCAAACATGGGGAGAACATACAAACTCCTTGCAGAAGTTGTTCTTGGTGGGATGTGAACCCAAGACCCCAGAGCTGCAAGGCTGCAGTGCTAACCACTAGGCTACCGTGCTGCCTGTCCCCTACTGTATCACGTTAGTAACAGAAGAAAATATTTTTTTAGTGTGGATGAGGCCTGTATAACATACGAGATATTCTCCAAACTATTTTAAAAAAATAGGTTTTTTTTTTACTCTGCATAAGCTCTACATACAGCTGAATTTCACCGCCACAAAAGGAGTAGGTGGCTTATAGCAGAGTGTATCATGTTTGCGACAGAAAAAAATATATTTTTTTTACTGTGCATACAGCTGAATTTCACCCCTAAAAATGACAAGGTGGACTACTATAGCTTGTACTATCACATTAGCAAATGAAAAAAAAAAAGATTTTTGTGCTCTGCACTCAGGAGCTCTGCATACCGCTGAATTTCAATCCCACAAAATGAAAAGGTGGGCTACTAGGGCTTGCTTGCTGTATCACATTAGCAAGTGAAAAAATAGATTGAAGGGATACTCATGCATAGAGCACAATAAAAGCAGTGCACAACACTGTTCTATGACATGGGCCCTGCTGTTTTTGCTTGAACCTCAGTAACAGCACAAGAAAAAAAAAATCTGCTGCAAGGTCGATTTCACAGGCACACAGGAGACTAGTTATCTAAACTATCTGACTTCCAAACAACCGCCTATTTATCTAGCTAAAATCTCTCATTACACAGGAGCAGGGTGCAGCAGCAGTGTCTGTGACCAGTGACATGCATAAAATGGCGCTCAGGTAACATGGCCGCTCTTTATATAGAGAGGACATGTGATTTCAGCAGCCAATGGCAGAAGCCCTTGTGTCTCGACAGTGTGGAGTGTCTGGACAGTGTAGATGCTTCCTGTGCTCTGCTTGGCTAGCCGCGATTTGCACACTTAAAGTTACAGGAAATAAAAAGATTACAAGCAGGCCACTCCTCTGACATCTTCTGAGCTCCCCAACCCCTCCCTTCATCAAACACGTCCCCCTGCTCATCATACAAAAGCAGTATGCTAGCAAAACTGTTAAAAGCACTGTCAATAATTTTCCCGCACTTCTTCGCCGAATGTTACCGATTTTTGCCGATTTTAAGTAAAAATGCTCGCGTTCCCGATCGCGAATCCGATTGTGCCGTATTCGTGTCGAATTAAACATTTGAGGTCGGATTTCGAACATATTCGCTCATCACTAGTTAAAATGTTAGTGTAACAGTTTGTGCTAAGTGAAAATATTGGTAATCATTATGTGTTGCATATATGTTAATACAGAAATTATGATATATTTAAATGTAAAACAACTAAATAACACGATGATGGAATTTGAAATAGTTTTTTTGTGATTTGAGACTCAAGTTCTGAGTGTTATGAGAAAAAAAAAATCTGTTCTTATCAGTTTAATATCTGATATGTCCCCTATCTGGGGACCATATATTAAATGGATTTTTAGAACAGGGAGATGGAAAAAGAGCTTGCTCTGTCCACTCCACGCATTGACCTGGTATTGCAGTACCTCCATGACCGGTGCACTCCTCTCCTAATCCAGTTTACAAAAACAGAATGAATTGAAAGCAATGTATCTTGTTTATATTGATTGTTGAATTTTTTAGGGATTTTTTTTGTTTGCTCTTTTTTTTTCCACCACTTGTTTTTTCAGGTTAAATGTTTCACAAGCCAGATGACAAACTCGTTTCGGCTGAACTTGACCAACTCTGCAACATTTAGTGTGTCTGTGCATTGCTTTTACCTATGTAGTGTAATGTTATCTATATATTTATTTAGCTATTATCTATATACTGTATCTATCATATATCTTTTGTATCTATCCCTTTGTTCTTGATGGACAGTCAGACAAGGATCTGGCTGCTTGCTACAGGTGTGATAAGATGCAACAATGTATTTATCCTTTGGTACATTGTTACACACACACCTACCGAGCCAGCTCCCTTGTCATCGTCTGCTATTGTTTTAATTCAACTGACCCATCAGGTATGTGTTACTGAGTACCACACGTTTCTTCCTTGTTTTTTTTTTTGGGCCGCTATGATTTCTTTAGTGAAATGTTGTCTCCCTCTGGTGGAGCACTGACTTCTACATTTTCTGTCTGCAGATTAAAAAAAAACAAAAACTTTGGTCTGTTGTGTTTGTTTTGAAGTGCTGCCTCTGTCTGTCTGAGCATCCTATTGCTGTTCAGCCAGCCAGGTAGACTGCTTGCAGTAGATAGAATCAGTGAATGGAACACTGCCTGTGTCACAATGGGCCCTGGCCTTTATTTTGGCTGTGTGGCAGCTGCCATGGTTAGTCTGCAGGAGAACCTGCAGCAAGTAAGTAATCAGCACCAGCAGTGGTAAGGAGAGACAGCTGCTCATTCGTTGGTTAATTTGTCCTCCTCCCTCCTCCTGGTTTTGAGGCGCGTGGGGACAGCAGGTGTCCACCTGTGGCTCGAAGGATGTCTCCTGTCCACTTGCAGCTTCCAGGACCCCTATTAAGACTTTCAGTTTGCCTCGGACCTTGGGCTTAGAGGATCCACCTCACCTAGTGTGCCCACTTTCTGTAACACCCATCTTGTGTTACAGCCCGCAGAGCCATGTATCCAGTCCCCATCATATATGATACAGCCCACAGAGCCATGTATCTAATCCCCATCATGTGTGATACAACACACTGTACCACATATTTAGTGCCCATCATGGTGTGATACATCCCAAAGAGCAGCATATCTAATCCCCATCATGTGTGATGTAGCCTGCAATGACACTTATCTAATTCCATCATGTGTGATACCGCTCACAGAGCCACATATCTAATGACCCTCATGTGTGATACAGCACACAGTGCCGTGTAACTAATGCTCATGATGTGTGATACTGCCCACAATAATGCGTATCTAATCCCATCATTTGGAATACCGCCCACACAGCCATGTATCTAATGCCCATCATGTGTGATACAGCACACAGTGCCGCATATCTAATAGCCATCATTTGTTACAGAGCCCGGAGAGCCACATACAATCCCATCATGTGTGATACAGCCCGCAGAGCCATGTATCTAATCCCCATCATGTGTGATATAACACACAGGGCCATATATTTAGTGCCCATCATGGTGTGATAAACCCCAAAGAGCAACATATCTAATCCCATTATGTGTGATACCGCCTACAGAGCCACGTATCTAATGCCTATCATGTGTGATACAGCCCACAGAGCCTTGAATATAATGCCCATCATGTGTGATACAGGCGACAAAGACGTGTATCTAATCCCATCATGTGTGGTGTAGCTTGCACAGCCATGTATCTAGTGCCCATCTTGTGTGATACATCCTGCAGTGCCATGCATCTTATCCCCATCATGAGCTGCTCTGTATCTAATCCCCATCATGTGTGATACCACCCGCAGAGTCGCATATGTAATCCCCATTATGTGTGATACAACCCGCAGAGCCGTGTATGTAATCCCCATCATGTGTGATCCAGCCTGCAGAGCAACATACCTAATTCCATCATGTGCGATATAGTATGCAGTTCCATGTATTTAATGCTCATCATGTGTGATACAGCTCGCAGAGCCTTGTATCTAATGCCCATCATGTGTGATACAGGCTGCAGAGCCTGGCCAATACAGAGGCACGAGTTCAAGTCAGGTTCTGAGGTATGAAACCAGGCAACCTCAGAAGGATAGAGGGCAGGTCGACTTAGAGGTATAAGGCAAGGTTGACTCATAAGCCATGAGGCCAGGTCAATACAGAGGCATAAGACATGAGGTCAAGCCAGGTTCTGAGACATCAGGCTAAGCCAATTCGAACATATAAGGAATGAGGCCTGGCCAGTTCAAAGGCATAAGACTAAGCTCGATTCTGAGGTATGAGACCTAGCCAAATTCCAAATCATGGGGCTAAGCCCTGAGGTCAAGCAGAGTCAGGCATGGGGCCAAGCCAGGTAATGTGCCATGAGGCCAAAACAAGTTCTAAGTAGTGTTGAGCATTCCGATACTGAAATATCGGGTATGGACCGATATTCGCGGTATCGGAGTTCCGATACTGAGTTCCGATACTTTTAGAATATCGAGTACCGGAATCGGAAGTTCCCATAATGCCTGCGCTCTGCAGTGTCTCTGAAGGATGACAAGCTGGATGGCAGCGCTCAGCTTACTGTACTTGTCATTTAGTGTTAAAGGATTTATTAAAAATAATAATAGTGTTTTCATGCACAGTCTCTTTAAAAAAGCAGGCCGGCAATTCAGCAGCGGCATACACTGGTACCCGACAATTTAGAGCAGAAAGAATAAAGCATCCATAGGCGGATTATAATGAGGGCAATCCGGGCTACCGCCCGGGGCCCCGAGCCTGCAGGGGGCCCGTGGCTCCGGGCGGGATGTCTAATGCCGGATTGCCCTCGTATGTGTGGGCCGCCGCGGCACATACCGGTAGCAGTGGCGGGAGGGGGGCCCCGGACCGCTCCCCCAGCAGTGGCCGCCGCTACTTCTTCATCGGCCGGGCCAGCACTACAGCAGTTAACTTCCCTGTGCTGGCCTGGCCGCGTCACTGCTAGGAGACACGGCCCTGTGCGCGGCCGTGTCTCTTAGCTGTGACGTCACACAGTGCGCGCCCGGCCTGCACTGCTGCAACGGAGAAGTCAGAGCAGGCAGGAGGAATGGAGCCAGGGGATGGTGAGTCTGTGTGTGTATGTGTGTATGTATGTGTGTGAGTGTGTGTGTGTGCAGGCAGATATCATTGTGTGATGTCTGTTTATATGTATTTTTGTGTTTCAAATGTGTTTATGCATGTATGTATATGTTTGTGTGTGTGCGTGACTGCATGCGGCCTCCTGCTGAGTATAGTTGGCGCCGTGCGGCCTCCCGTTGTGTATAGATGGCTACGTGCAGCCTCCCGCTGTGTATAGATGGCTACGTGTGCTCAATATTGAGTCATACAATTAATGTAAGGCTATGTGCCCACGATACAGAAATGTTCCGGATTTTTTTTGAGTGCTTCTGCATCTCCCTGGCAGAAAAAACGCATGCGGATTTTACATGCGGATTGTACATGCGTTTTCCTGCCAGGGACATGCGGATGTGAAGCGTTCTTCACTTGCATTTCCGCATGCGGGTTGACAAGCGCTTTCCAAGCGATTTTAGCATCACTTGGAAAGTGCTTGACAACTTGGTTACACTATATAAATCCATGCAACCAGCATGGATTTATATAGTGTGACCGTAAAAGAATGGTAAAAAATAAAAAATATATACTTACCTTCTGATGGCCTGCCGACGTCAGCGGTCGCGTGACCCGTCCCATGACTAAATGACGTCACGGCAGGTTCTTTTCAGACCATCGCGAGCTGCCGGCAAGCCAGGATGCATCGGATAAAGACACCGGAGGCCATCAGAAGGTAAGTATAATATTTATTTTTTATTCTTTTTTTACAGGTTCTATGGTACCCGGTCCGGAGGAGAGTCTCCTGTCCTCCACACCCGGGTACCATCCGTACATTGAAACGCATGGATTCCGCATCTACAGATGCAGGGATGCGGATTCCATGCGTTCTAATGCAAGTCAATGGCGGCGAAAACGCCGCGCTTCCGCAAAATAATTGGTAATGCTGCGGATTTTTCCGCAATGATAATCTTCCGCAGCATGTACACAGCACATGCGGATTATCTTTGGGGAACATGGCAGACCTTCTACCAAGCGTTTTTTAAGCGTTTCTTCAGCGGAATTGCCGCTGCAGAAACGCTTAAAAAACGCATAGTGGGCACACAGCCTAAAAAAAAATATTATAATTAATATTGTGCCAAATTAATTTCACGTGAACTATCACATGATCTATCACAGGGGATCATGTGACATGTCACGTGATAAATCAGGTGTGTGTGTGTGTGGGGGGGGGCCGCGCCTTCTAAACTGCCCGGGGCCCTTGCTACTCTTAATCCACCCCTGAGAGCATCACACATAGATTAGATAGATAGAAACATGTCAGTCACATATATAAGAAGTACAGTGACAGTGTTGCTTACTGCACTTGTCATTTAGTGTTAAAGGATTTCTTAAAAAAAATAATAGTGTTTTCATGCACCGTCTCTTTAAAAAAGCCGGCCGGCAATTCAGCATCGGTACCCGACAATTTAAAATAGAAAGAATAGAGCAGCACATATAGATTAGATACATAGAAACATGTCAGTCACATATATAAGAAGTACAGTGATAGTGTTGATTACTGTACTTGTCATTTAGTGTTAAAATAAAGGATTTATTAAAAAAAAATTGGCGTGGGGTTCCCCGTAATTTTAGTCTCTAGCGGAGGTTAAGCAGACGGCTGGGGCAGATGTTTGAAGCCTGGGAAGGGGATAATACCCACGGAGCTTCCCAGGCTACTAATATCAGCCCCCAGCTGAATACCTAGCCTTTACTAGCTATTAAAATGGGGGACCACCAAAAAAATGACGTGGGGTCCCCCCTATTTTAATAGCTAGCAAAGGCTAGGCATACAGCTGGGGGCTGATATTAATAGCCCTGGAAGGGTGCCATGAATATTGGCCCCCTCCCAGGCTAGAAACACCAGCCGTCAGCCGCCCCAGAAATGGTGCATCCATAGGATGCGCCAATTCTGGCACTTAGCCTCGCTCTTCCCACTGCCCTGTAGCGGTGGCAGTGGGGTAATAGGGCTGGGGTTGATGTCAGCTTATAATGCCAGCTGATATCAAGCCCAGGTTAGCAATGGAGAGGCGTCTATAAGACACCCCCATTAATAACCCCATAGTCAAAGTTAAAAAAATAACACAAGCACCCAGAATAAAGTCCTTTAATTGAAATAAACACACAATTCTTTAATGTTCTAAATTAAACCATACTTACCGTCACGCCCATTCCAGCTGAGCCAACGATCTCCTGCAATAAAAGTAAAATAATAAAGCAACCTCATCCTTACCTTTCCATGGTTCCCACGACCAGCTGGGGGCTGATATTAGTATCCTGGGAAGCTCCGTGGGTATTACCCCCTTCCCAGGCTTCAAACATCTGCCCCAGCCGTCTGCTTAACCTCTGCTAGAGACTAAAATTACGGGGAACCCCACGCCAATTTTTTTTTTAATAAATCCTTTATTTTAACACTAAATGACAAGTACAGTAATCAACACTATCACAGTACTTCTTATATATGTGACTGACATGTTTCTATGTATCTAATCTATGTGTGATGCTCTATTCTTTCTGTTATAAATTGTCGGGTACCGATGCTGAATTGCAGGCCGGCTTTTTTAAAGAGACGGTGCATGAAAACACTATTATTTTTTTTTAATAAATCCTTTAACACTAAATGACAAGTACAGTAAGCAACACTGTCACTGTACTTCTTATATATGTGACTGACATGTTTCTATCTATCTAATCTATGTGTGATGCTTTATTCTTTCTGTTCTAAATTGTCGGGTACCGGTGTATGCCGCTGCTGAATTGCTGGCTTTTCATGTAATACATTCTACATTATTCTTAGTTGTTTTCCTTCATGTAGAATTAACCTACAAGGAAAGAAAGGGTTTATTTTCATTCCGATATTTGTGTCCCATTGACTTGCATTGGTTTCCGGTATTGGAATCGGCGATATCCGATATTTTTTGGGTATCGGTCCCATCCAATCCGATCCGATATTTCCCGATATCGGAAGGTATCGCTCAACACTAGTTCTAAGACATGAAGCCAATATAGCTCAGAAGCATGAGGCAAGGCGAACTCAGGCATGAGGCGAAGCCAGGTTCTGAGACTTGATGCCAAATATGATGTCCGTAAAAATATTGGTTTTGTAAATTTTGTTGGAAAAATAAAAAACTGCTGTTAAACTTTTAACCTTTCTAACTTCCTAAAAAAAATGTTTCAAAAAAGGATGCTGATGTAAAGTAGACATGTGGTAAATGTTATTTATTTACTATTTTGTGTGGTATAACTTATATTTTGTCAATTTTGCGATATTTTCATAAATAAGTGCAAATCATATTAACCAAAATTTACCACTAACAAAGTACAATATGTCACAAAAAACAATCTCGGAATCACTGGGATATGTTGAAGCGTTCCAAAGATATTACCTCATAAAGTAACACTACTCAGAATTGCAAGGTGAAAGAGGCTTCGCGGTGAACGGGTTAAACCCACCACACCATATTTTGATGGGACACTCTTTTTGCGAAGGGGCACAATCATGTTGCAATAAGAAAACAATTGACACAAAGCTGGTAGTGACAATTGCACAATGTCTGTTTATCTTACACCACATTTTAGAATAGGCACCATGCATTCAGGTATTGCTCTTCCATGCAAGTGATGACACCTGCCAAACCTAGATTAATGCATCAAGCCCTGAATAGACAAAGGTGATTCTTCACAACAGCCAGATCACAGTTCTTCTCATCTGTAAAAGGGGTATTCTCAAGTTTCAATGTTATCCATTATGTGTGTGAAAGGAGATTCCTTTCCAATCACTGGGATCCCCACAGATCCTAAGAACCAGGGCCGTGTAAATGGAGCGGTGGTCATGCGCACTGTTACTCCATTCATTCTTAGGGAAGTTCTGAAGACTAGATCTTCTAATTCTGTAAGTTTAGAGTTCTAAACCTTCTCTGGCATTAACAACAGCAGAATAACCACACGACATGAGACCCTTGGTTCTAGTGAAGAGAAATCTTAATATTGCAGCATACCAAGACATTTTGGACAATTTTTTGCTCACAACATTGTGGGAACAGTTTATGAAAGTCCCTTTCTGATCCAGCATGACTTTACCCCAATACACAAAGCAAGGTCCATAAAGGCAGGGTTGTGTGACAATGGTGTGGAAGAACAGAGAATGGACCCCAGCCCCTTCGAACACTTCTGTTCGAACAACAGAAATTTTGAGACAGGCCCTCTAATCCAACCTCTTTGCTACTAGCATCTGCAGCTCTTTCTTTGATAAGCTAATCAGGCATGACATCACACGTGAGTTATACTGCAACGATGATATCGCTCCAAGCCAGCTAATCAAAAGAGGAGCCATGGATGTTGTCAGATAAGGGGCAGTTCTTAGGACATCCCTTTAGTGGCAACATATCTCCAAATCACACCTCACCACTTGCACACTTGACCCCATCCCACCTCCTCCCCAACCTCACCACCACAGTTATCCCATCCCTAACCCATCTCTTCAACCTATCACTAAGTTCTGCAACCTTATCTTCTGCTTTCAAACATGCCACAATCACGTCTATCCTCAAAAGGCCATCCCTCGACCCGACCACTATTGTCCCGTATCGCTGCTCCCATTCGCTTTCAAACTCCTTGATCAACATGTTCACACTGAACTTTCCTCCCACCTCTCATCTAACTCGCTCTTCGATAACCTACAATCTGGCTTCCGTCCCCACTATTTCACTGAAACGGCTCTGACCAAAATTACTAACGACTTACTTACAGCTAAAGCCAATAGACAATTCTCTATACTCCTCCTTCTAGACCTGCCCTCTGCCTTCGACACAGTTGACCATTGCCTCCTACTACAGATCCTCTCTTCCTTTGACGTCAAAGACCTTGCCCTATCCTGTATCTCATCATATCTTTCCAACCGCACATTTAGCGACTCCCACACTACCTCCTCATCCCGCCCTCTCTCTGTTGGAGTCCCTCAAGGCTCTGTCCTAGGACCCCTACTCTTCTCCATCTGTACAAATGGCCTGGGACAACTCAAAGTTCCATGACTTGCAATACCACCTATATACTGATGACAATTAGATCTACCTCTCTGGCCCAGATGTCACCCCACTGCTGTCCAGAATCCCTGAGTGTCTATCAGCCATACCCTCCTCCTTTTCCTCTCGCTGTCTCAAACTCAATGTGGACAAATCTGAACTCATTATCTTTCCTCCATATCACGAATCTTCCCTACCTGATCTATCACAATAAATTACATCACGCTTTTTCCTGTACCAGAAATCCACTGCCTCGGAGTAATCCTTGACTCGGCCCTGTCCTTCAAACTGCACATTCAAGCTCTCGCCACCTCCTGTCGCCTCCAGCTCAAAAATATTTCCAAAATCCATTCTTTCCTCAACTCTCAATCTACTTAAATTCTTGTGCATGCCCTCATCATCTCCTGCCTCGACTACTGTAACATCCTCCTCTGTGGCCTACCTGCTAACACTCTCGCACCTTTTCAGTACATCCTTAACTCTGCTGCCCAACTAGTTCATCTCTCTTCTTGCTACTCCTCCGCTTCTCCCATTTGCAAATCCCTTGATTGGCTCCCAATTTCCCATCATATCCAGTTCAAACTATTAAAACTGACCTACAAAGCCATCCACAACCTGTCTCCTCCGTACATCTCTGAACTAATCTCCGATCCTTCCAAGACCTCCTTCTCTCCTTCACACTTATTCGTTCCTCACCCAATCACCTCCAAGACTTTTCCAGAATATCCCCCATTCTCTGGAATTTTGTGCCCCAACACGTCTGATTATCCACCACATTCGGATCCTTCAGATGGAACCTGAAAACCCATCTCTTCAAGATAACTTACAGCCTGCAATGACCATGATGGCACCTCAACACCACCAGAGCTATTGCAACTCCCCAACCTAAATCTCCATCATCAAGTAGAATGTAAGCCCGCAAGGGCAGGGTCCTCTTCCTTTTGTACCAGTCTATCATTTTTACTTTGGTTACTGACAATTATATCTGTATTTTGTATGTAACCCCTTCTCATTTACAGCATCATTTTGTAAATGTTTTTCCCAGCAATATGCGCTCCTGAAGGATGATGATGGAACTCGATATTCGGATTCAAAGATTGTATTTTAGTTTGAAATAAAAATTATCTTTGAATCCGAATATCGAGTTCCATCATCATCCTTCAGGAGCGCATATTGCTGGGAAAAACATTTACAAAGTGGTATCGCCCATGAAAGCACTGTCCAGTGCACTCATTAGCTCCCAGATTTCTGCAGCAAACAGAAAGGAAAAAGGAATGGAGTGATCCACTGATTGGATCTGCATGCAGTGCCTCAAGACACCAAATAGGTGAGTGGATTGATACTGAGTATATACCCTTGGAATCTAACTACTACACTTAGAAGCCTGCGCTTCCTATTTTCTCTCCCTATAATCCCCTCTTGTTTCATTTACAGCATCATGGAATCAATGGTGCTATTTAAATAAATAATAATAATAACAGATCACTAATGTTGGCAGTGGATCAGGTCCGGCAAATTGAATTGCATATAATCTAGAAAGCAGCATAAAATGGGGATAGAAAAGTTCTCTTAATGATAAGCTCTACCTAACTCGGCCCTGCCATTGATTGAAAGCACTAAGCCTACACTCTACATAGGAGGACAGTCACTTTGAGGTCTGCAGCTCTTGCATGAGCTGGGCATACAGAGCGGTGTATGGGCTCAATAATTTTTGTGAGAGTGAATGTACACACCCATAGACATACTTATGAATCTATACTCTGAGCATGCAGATTCAGAGCGACGCTTTGATCGATCGGTGTGGGTCTCAGGACCACGACCCTCACTGATCAGTAACACTATGCAAGTGCCTTTAATATATAAAATCTTTTATGAAATGTCAGTTGCCTTTTAATAACTTATTGAGCCTAATAATATTTTTTTCCTTATTCAAAATGATTATATTTTTCCTATGGTCACACTTTACCTACAATGAGATCTGTACACAGTTGTGCCAAGTGTTTTATTTGGTAGCCAATGTATTTCTCACATAAATTTTAAATGTAAAATCCGTTTGAAGTATGATTGTATTAAAATATAAGAAAAAAATAAATGTACATGGATAGTGATGTTGCTGTAATTCTGCCAGCAGGTGGCATTAACACATGCAAAATAACGTGAACGGCTTTTATTAAACTGACATCATTTTTTTCTAGTTTACTGATTTTCCATTAGCAAAAAAATAAATAAAGAGATTTTAAGGTTATTCTTCCTGGGAAAAGTATGCAGAGTGGATTCTCTCCAGAAGGTGGCCCTTGAAAGACCGTTTTCTGCCTTCTGGAGAACTATTTTGCATGCATTGACCTCATTCCTGCTCCTGTTTGAAGATTATCAAGTGCGATATTTTCAGTCTAGCTTTTGATCCATTTTCTTAGTTAGATGTGCCTGGCGACATGTGGAAAGGAAGTCTGCTTGATTACTGCTGATGTAACATTATCTTTGGGCGATTGTTCTTGTGTGCCAACATAAATCCCTGGAGACAGTTATTCTGCAGCCTTATTTCATTATGTATCCACACAGTGCAGAAGTACAATACCTATTAGTCCCTTAGACCCAGAATTTCCACTGCTGGTGCTCAGCAACAGAAGGACATAATCCAATGTGAAAAATGTACAGTGGCATTCACCAGCCAATTTTATCCTCCTTAGTCTATGAACAGCAGAAATGCATTGTGCATTAGGGCTTCAGCACAGAAAGGGCATTTCTCAGAGCCTATGCTTCTTAGGTATGTGCACACGACATCTTTTTCAGGCGGTTATGCGCCATATCCCGCCTGAAAAAGTTGAAAATAAATGTCAAAAAGAATGAACATATCATTGTAATATAAAAACGACCTGCTGTTCATATGTTCAGTCTTTGGCGCTTAGTTTAACCTTTTCTAGTCTCCAAAGATACAAAGCGATTAAAAGAAGTGAGCAGTCCATTCTTCTGGCCGCATCTGCTTTGAAGCCAATCACTAGTTTATGCAATACATATTAAAAAAATGTTGCAAAAACTGACCAGACACCAAAAAAAGATGCTACAGAAGAAGAGATGCTAGCGTGTCCTTAAAGCGGTTACCCCCCCCCCCAGCGCGTCACACCCGGCATCCACCGCGCACTCTGCCTCTCCCCATTCATTGGGAAAGCGCTCGGTGGATGCTGGGTGTGACAAGGGCAGAACCCCGTCCACCGGGACCCCAGCGCTGAGTCACTCCTCACTTGTCGTGACGTCAGCGCAGGGTCACGTGATGCCTGTGAGCGGCCAAGGATAGCGCCGCTCACAGGCAGAAACAGCAACGTAAGGTATTTACAAAAATCCTTAGGGGCTTCGGCGAAATACATTGGGGGGGGGGGGGGGGTAATACAAAAAGTACTGGACTTCTTTAACTGCTTTCCTCCCCAAAAACTTGGCTGGTTCGCATACATCTAAAAGGCGTACTGTGCACATAACCTGGGAGCCACACAAAGGCCCAAAGCAGAGTAAGGCTGCGTTCCCACAATGAGTTTTTGACACGGCGTATTTATGAAAAAAATGCAAGTAACCTATCTTACTTAATAGGTGCAGAAATGCTGCAGAAAATCTGCAACATCAAAAACTCACGAAAAACTCTGTGGGAACGTAGCTTAAGGCTACGTTCCCACAATCAGGAAGTAGCAATGCTTTGAACGCAGTGTATATTCGCTGCGTTCTAATCACGCAGCTAAATCCGCATGTGTTTACTACACCATTCGTATTTAACGCAACCTATCCATTCTATTGTGGAAATTTGCGTCTCCACAACAGAAATTGACACACTGTGGATCCTAAAGACGCGCCGCGGGTGAGGTTACGCGCTGGCAAATAGAAGCACAGTGGGCATGGGATTTCTATAAATCCAATCCACTGCGCTTGTACTGTACAACGCAGCGGTTTGGACACAACGCAGGTGAGCTGCGTCCAAACCGCTGTTACTTCGGATCGTGGGCACGTACCCCAAAGACTGTGTGAAATAATCATCGGCTCTGAACCCTAAAGCCACGTGCACATGTTCAGTATTTGGTGAGGCTTTTACATCAATATTTGTAAGCCGAAATCATGAGTGGAACAATTATAGGAAAAATAGATTAGAAACATGTGCACCACTTCTGCATTTTTTTTACCCATTCCTGGTTTAGGCTTACAAATACTGAGGACATGGAGGTTCTGATTGCTAATATTTTGAGATTATGTAACTATTGTTAAAGAATTGCTTTCAGAATTATTTTTATTTACTGGTCTGATGGTAATAGATACAGTATGTAATAAGTGTCCGGCCATAGGGTACAAGTCTGCAGTCACTCTGTGATGCAGACTTGTGAATCCTCACATCATGCGTACTATGCTGATGTGAAGATCGGTGTACTGCTCAGGTATGCTGGTCAATTAGAATATATCACACAATACAGAAGTATGGAAGGACTATGCTGATTGACGGATTTCTGTCTCCCTGCATCTCCCAGCAATCTGTGTCTGATGAAGGTCAATGTTTTGGGGCCGAAACGTTACACTATATATTTCTGGACTGCCAAAAATAAAAAGATCTATTTTTTTTTACTTTATTTTTACGGAATGGAACGCTTCTTGAGCACTTGCTCCTTTTCACATGAGTGCTATATACTCATATCTATGCTTATCAATCATAAGCAGACAGCAACAATCAAAGGCAAGAACATTGGCCCCCACTGTAGTTTAGAGCAGGTTTGTCAATGTGTGAGATGTAATCACAATTATGTCTTCTGTGCTCAAGCAACTTGTACTCGCTCTGCAGTGAGAGAAGGCGGTCATTACATCTCAAACAGGAGCAGTCTGCTCAGGACTACTTTTCTGCGAGATATGACAGCCTACTCTGATCTCACTCTTTAGCAATTATAAGTTGAGTGTAGCAGACATAAGTTTCATTAAGGTCACATCTCTGGACTGGCAGTGTGAGGGAGGGGCAGTACAACAGGGGTGACTGTGCTAGAACAGGAGGAGAGCTGGTAGAAGGGTTTGTAATGTGACATAGCTAAACTCAGCTGTGCTTCTCCACCCCCTACAGCAACCTTATCTGAAAGGTGTTAGGCATCTGTGCTCTAATCATGCAGGAGGTTAAACCAGTGCTATATATTTACATCTGCTCTAAACTACTGTACTACTGTGGGTGTTTTCTTTTCTGCTGTGTTGCTGCCTGCTTATAATTGGTCAGCATCATACAGGGAGAAGAAGTACACACCCTCAGTGATAAATTTTTTTTGTTTAAGTCCAAGTGAGTGTTAGCTCATAGGGGTCAAATACTTTGATTGCCAATATCTTCACGACAGAGATGCAATTTTTTTAAAAAAGTTTTATTTAGCTCTTCAACCATTGTTACATCAGGTGTCCAGTTCAACATGAAATATTTGGTGAAAGGTCCTTTATCAGGAGTTGTTCCACAATTAATTATAATAATAACAATTTAGTCTGTTAGACCATCATAAATGTAATATTTTGACTGAAGTCACTTCTATTGGCACCCTGTGTTGTTCTCGGTTCTTGGCACCCTCGTTCTGGAATCATAAGAACATCAATATGTTACTAATACCAGGAGCATTTTTTTTTTATTATTCCACTTGTTTTTTTGTTTTTTTTAAAGTTCTACATGATGTAACAGTCTAAATTAATATTTTATTGTGGGACAACCCTTTAACAGAGGACCTGTCACTGGGTCAAAAGTGTCTAGTTTTGCTTTTATTTTATTGCGGCTGCTTCTTAAGTGTTCTGTAAATTAATTTTTTTGTTTTGTTTTAAAATCCACCCTACAATTCCAGAGAGATGGGCCTTTTTATTTAGTGCACCCAATATGCTACTTTTTATGATCTTTACCAAGAGAGCGTTGCTTAAATTCTGTTGGGGCATGTCTTTATGCTGCCCTGTGAGCAATACACCCCTTAGTAAAAACCATGAAAATTAACCTATTGTGATTTTAACACTAAAAAACAAAACAAAACAAAAAAGACCTGGAATACTCAGAGGAGCAGCAAGAATAAAACAATACGCCTTCTTTAACCTGTTGATAGGCCCTCTTTAACTGTATAAATAACACAAGTCCTATAAACTTAAGTACACTACACAGTATCAAATACAAAGTTACGAGTTATAAAACCGCAGATACAAGAAATGTTTCAGAGAAGAACATAGACCCACATGAATCAAAAATGGCATACCATGCACCAAAACTTTAATGTATTCACTTTAAAGGGATTGTCTACTACTCGGACAACCCCTTCTCAATCACTATGTTCCCCACTTATAAAATGACAACTATACTCACTTCAGGTGTGGGCGCTGAACCGCTTCTGATTTTTCTGCTTCCTGTGATGTCACATCAAGAAAGCAGTTCCTTCTTTTCCACTCTGTTCTGTCGTCGAGGCACCACTGCTGACATTATGTTGATTGACCACCGGCTTCTTGCAGTTAGGCAATGGGGAGCTGGCTGTCAGTCAACATGATATCAACAGTGATACCCTATCAACAGAGCAGAGCAGAAGAGAAGAGAAGGAACTGCTCTGACCTGACATCACAGGAAGCAGGAGAAATCGCCACACAGCAGAAGAGTCAGGTAGTTGGCAACTACCTGTTGATAAGTGCTAAGCCCCATAGAAAAAAGTCCTAAATAGCTCCTTAAATGAAAAGTTTTGTGCAAATTAAGTCAGCTTAAAGAGAAAAGAGTGGGAGACCACTGGGTTGCACCTTAATGTAGAGTTTTGTGCAAATTGTGACTCTACAGTGGGGAAAATACGTATTTGATACACTGCCAATTTTGCAAGTTTTCCTACCTACAAAGAATGGAGAAGTCTGTAATCTTTATCGTAGGTATACCTCACCTGTGAGAAACAGACTCTAAAAAGAAAAAACAGAAAATCACATTGTGTGATTTTTAAATAATTAAATTGCATTTTATTGCATGAAAAGTATTTGATCACCTACTAACCAGCAAGAATTCTCTCTCTCACACACCTTAGTTTTTCTTTAAGAAGCCCTCCTACTCAGCACTTACTTGTATTAATTGCACCTGTTTGAACTCGTTACTTGTATAAAAGACACCTGTCCACACAATCACGCTCCAACCTCTCCACCATGGCCAAAACCAAAGAGCTGTCTAAAGACACCAGAGACAAAATTGTAGACCTGCACAAGGTTGTGATGGGCTACAGGACAATAAGCAAGCAGCTTAGTGAGAAAGCAACAACTGTTGGCACAATTATTAGAAAATGGAAGAAACACAAGATTACTGTAAATCTTCCTCGGCCTGGGGCTCCATGCAAGATCTTGCCTCGTGGGGTAAGGAGGATTCTGAGAAAGTTCAGGAATCAAGCCAGAACTACATGGGGAGGACCTGGTCAATGACCTGAAGAGAGCTGGGACCACAGTCAAACATTACCGCTAGTAACACACTACGCTGTCATGGATTAAAATCCTGCAGGGCACGCAAGGTCCCCCTGTTCACACCAGTACATGTCCAGGCCCTTTTGAAGTTCGCCAATGACCATCTGGATGATCCAGAGGAGGCATGGGAGGTGATATCGTCAGATGAGACCAAAATGGAGCTTTTCACCTCCTGTGAAGTGGGACTAAAGGCCCCGTCACACATAACGAGATCGCTAGCGAGATCGCTGATGAGTCACGTTTTGGTGACGCAATAGCGATCTCGCTAGCGATTTCGTTATGTCTGACAGGTAGCAACGATCAGGCCCCTGCTGTGAGATCGCTGATCGTTACAAAGCTTCCTGGACCATTCCTGGGTCGTTGCGCTCCCGCTGGGCAGTGTGCATCACTGTATTTGACACCTTGTCAACGACCTCGCTAGCGATTCAGAACTGAGACACGTAGAGGTGCATAAATTGGACTTTTCTGCGTTCATCGTCCCCGATTGGTGGTCGCTACTGCGTCCTTGTTTTTTCAGATCCCACCAGCGTTCTCCGGCTGTGACTCCACTTTGAACAAATCAGACATCTTTAGCGAAGTAGGTATTGTTTGGGGTCTCAAATGAGTTTCCATTTTTAATTCATTTATAGGACATCTACCAATTATCTGCTATCATTGCTCTTCAGGGAGGGAGGGCTTGGCTTCAATAGCGATCTCGTTAGCGATCTCGTTATGTGTGACGGGGCACCAGGACCGTTAAAATACTGGCAGCAGTTGTCGCGGCAGGTCTTCGCATCATGGGTGTTTCTGCCATGTCCCACTGGTTGAAGGCCTGCAATTGCAGGATCGTTTGCACGCTATTCACCGAGCTCCACTTCCCCATTGGCTCAGTCCACAGAGTCCACAAAGCCAGGCGGACAGTACGTAATTGCATCACGTCGACGAAGAAAGTTTTGAAGCGTGCAACAGGCCAAAAGAACAGAGTCTATTGATTTAAGCTTCATGTTAATTGGCGTGTGAAAAACTCTGAAGCGGTTGGCCACGACAACGTGTCAGAAAACGTGCTGTGTGGGTGTGTGTGCACGAGACCCCTAAAATATCTGCCCATGCAAAAGCATATATATACAGATAGAAACCAAGCCCTCCCTCCCTCCCTGAAGAGCAATGATAGCAGATAATTGGTAGATGTCCTATAAATGAATTAAAAATGGAAACTCATTTGAGACCCCAAACAATACCTACTTCGCTAAAGATGTCTGATTTGTTCAAAGTGGAGTCACAGCCGGAGAACGCTGGTGGGATCTGAAAAAACAAGGACGCAGTAGCGACCACCAATCGGGGACGATGAACGCAGAAAAGTCCAATTTATGCACCTCTACGTGTCTCAGTTCTGAATCGCTAGCGAGGTCGTTGACAAGGTGTCAAATACAGCGATGCACACTGCCCAGCGGGAGCACAACGACCCAGGAATGGTCCAGGAAGCTTTGTAACGATCAGCGATCTCACAGCAGGGGCCTGATCGTTGCTACCTGTCAGACATAACGAGATCGCTAACGAGATCGCTATTGCGTCACCAAAAACGTGACTCATCAGCGATCTCGCTAGCGATCTCGTTATGTGTGACGGGACCTTAACACCACATCTCCTTTTTGAAGCAGGGACCCCCTGCAGTGACCAGATGGTTACAGCAGGAACATTTTCTGGGAAACAGACAAGGCTGAGATCGGTTTACGCAGAGGAGGAGAAGTCAAAGGAACTTTGTTCCAAGGAAGAAGCATTCTAGGTTCAAAAGATTTTTCTGAGAGTGTTCCAGGCTTTGTGTCTTCATTGTCCAGATGTCAATATTGTTTTTTTCTATCGATCTGATATTTCGTCGTATCGGAGGGACGGAAGTGATGCATTCATTCACATCACTGTGGGGCCACTAGAACCCTTCCAACTTAACGCGTCCGATAGATGATGCGAACTTGGCCATGTTTGATCTCTATGTAATGGTAAAATCATAAGAAATATGACATCAATATCTAAAGCCCGCAACCTTCAGGGGCAAATATATCCTGTAAGTTGGGCATCTCATAAAATTCTAACAGACCCAGCACATCTCACAATCCACCCCCACATGAGCTCATCAAGGGGAGGTATGTGTCCCGTAACTTTGAGCTAGTAAAAGCAGTATTGGGTCTAGGGCATTTGTCAGTCCTTGGAAGACATAGTTCGCTGTGGGTTCTTTCCATTTTCCCAATTGTATTGCTTCCCTCCGCTAAGCTCTGGGACATTTCTATGACCAGGTTTTGTAGTTTCCTTTCGTTATTTCTTTTTATTCCATGTAATTGTGTATATTGAATGGTTTGTTCCCATGTTGTGTCATCACGTATATATTTTGTAAACACTGCCTATCTTTCTGGATTAAATATATAAAATTGAATAGCTCTGTTCCTCTTGCTCTATAAACCGCACCCCTGAAGCCATGTGCTACCTGTAACAGGTGTCCCAATTGGCCTGTATAAACGATTGGTAGTGTCAGCTATTAAAAGAATCTCAGCCTCAATGTCTTTTTCAAAACTCATTACCTGTTCACTGCAGGGGGCCACTACTTCAATGGAGACTGTGTGTCAGATCTCTCTCTTAATTCCCCTGTTTTAATTAGTTTTTCCCTTCCTCAGTTATAATTAGTTTTTTCTCTTCCCCATATGCGATATGTCCCCTTCTCTGGAGAGATCTGTATGGGTTTTAATTTTTCTCAATAACACTCTTTAATTTCCTAAATCAACAATACACATGAAAATAAGAAACTTTATAATATATAACTTATTGGAGAAATCTGATTATGTTTCCTCCCGGACTGATCTTTCATTGTCAGTATTCTCAAGTCACAGGCAAAAATCTGTCTTCAGTGGGTACAAATGTTCCCATTACTGAGATAGGTAGAGACAGTTGGTGGTCATAAAGTTCTATGGAGAACTGTAACTGTTTCAGAAGAACCTGCAGCAGAATGTCTGTCTGCCTCTGGCTACTCTCTTTCTACCCACCATAGAATTTTAAAAGCACCAACCGTCATCTCCTATCTCAATAATGGGAAAATCTGTCTTTACTGAATATAAATTTTACAGATTTTACCCATGAATTGAGAGTGAAAGAACAGTTTGGGAGGGGAAAGAAGCAGATTTCTCTGATAAGATATACTGTAAAGCTGCTTATTTTTACGTGTACTATTGCTATGTTTAATTAAAAACAAATGGATGGTTACTCTAAGTGTCAGAACTTTTCAATAAACAACTGATTTCTACCTTGAGGATTACCCTTTCACAATTCTAAAGCCTCACAAATATTTTACCGATCTTGCTGTATTTTAGGCTTTAGTGAACATGCTCAAAAATGTAGCACTCAAATCAAATGTATCCTTCTATGTATTAGATCAGATTAGAATTGATGAAGCGGGATGTGAAGAACTTCTATTGATCTATGTTCCTTTAAAACTATATTGCTTTAACCCACAACCCCCAAATCTCTGCTGGCTCCTCTTTAGGTAGTAATTAAAATCCTGCTGAACATTTTTTTTTTTCATGATCCAATTGCCTGAACTCTGCTGAGGTTTCCACATAGCAGATGTGGAAAACACAAGATCTGGCATTTTCAGTAATCTAGTGCAGCCGGACTTCTCGGTTACCTGTTCAGACACGCTTATAGACACAAGGCTTGATTTTGCCTGAACATGACATTCCTTACAGCTGAGTAACATCTGAAACTTAAAATTGCAACTTGGAGCTGACGTGGAATTCAAAAAAGGAGGAAGAAAAAAAATACATTGCATTCAAGATTTCCTAAACAACAAGATTCAGCTCCATCTCCATGCGGAAAGCAGCGTGCCTTACCGGTTATGTGGTTCAGCACGATTTGGTACTGTGAAAGCATGGCGTGCGAGCCCGCATCAAAGGCAGGGACACGACATACGACGTAAACTTACATCATGTCGTGAAGGTGTTAAAGGGAATCTATCACCAGGTTTTTGCTACCCCCTCTAAGAGCAGCATAATGTAGGAACAGAGACCCCGATTCCAATGATGTATCACTTACTTGACTTCTTGCTGTCATTCAGTTTTATCTGCTACAGATCTACCAGTTCTCTGCTGAGCTGTGTATAACCCCACCCACACCACTGATTGATAGCTTTATGTGTACACTGTGCATAGGCAGAAAGCTGGGGTTATACAAAGCTCATGAATATGAAGGACTACATGGCAGCAGGGTTACTAGTCCTCTGATAATCTTATGCTAAAAAAAGCATTTTTATCAAAACTACAGCAAGCAACTGAGTAGTCAAGCATTCAGTTAGACGGAACAGGTTGGACAACGAAGAGACTGCCCCGCTTGGCCCCTCCAAAACTAGATATGCCAAGGTGTCCCGACTGATCTGACATTGATATCCAATCCTAAGGATAAGCCATCATCGGGATTGCCGAAACCCCTTAATAAAGAAAAGGCAAACATTTGTAAAAACTATTTTTTATTATCAAAGATCGATAATGGACATCTGTACAGGCAAAATCAAGAAAAACAAATAGGTAGAGGAATGACATTAATTGAGATCTCATATGAAAATAGAGTTTTATTGTTTTGTATGGAATACATATGGCTCCGGGAAACACTTGGGTGAAGCCATAAGTGCACATGAAGTAATGAGAGGTTTTCTTTTTACTATTTATGTAGATACATTTCCTAGTAGATGCTTAGAAACAAACCAGTTGGCAAATAATTCATCTGAAGCATAATGAGAAATATTGTGCATAAAGTCCAAGGTAGCAACTTCTAGGTTTCTTTCCATAACAGTTAGTGGTAAATCACAGATTACATGTGCTGTATACAGTTCAGTCCATAATACTTTTACGGATCAGAGATAATGTGCAAGAACGGTTACATTGCCCATGTGTTGCTGTGTGCTAACCAGTAACATCACAAGTAAGCAGGCAAAAAAACAAAACAAAAACGCACCTCCACATAGTGGCAGAATAAATGGACTGCGACAGCGACAGT
Organism: Phyllobates terribilis; assembly: GCF_046119375.1. Lineage (NCBI taxonomy): Eukaryota > Metazoa > Chordata > Amphibia > Anura > Dendrobatidae > Phyllobates > Phyllobates terribilis. The sequence goes on from NW_027362762.1 coordinate 475,305,645, forward strand.
TTCCAGCATAGAAGTTTTTGTTGTGCAGTCCTTTTCCTGGTCCTGATTAGAGTCACTCACTAGGAAGCAATTTTTTTTTAAGGTAAAACGTTAGATTTAACAATATTTTTCAGATTGCTTTCTTTCACAGGTTTGTAGCAGCTTACACTGCTGCTCGGTTTAACCTCCTTTAAAAAAAAAATCTGCTTGATTCTACTGTCCTTATAAAAATATATTGGGGATACAACTGTTCTATATGTACATTGTAGACATTAGCTCTTCTATATCCAAAATGACAAAAATAAACCCTGCCGACAGTATAAAGCAGCGGTACAGTACGTAACACAGTCAGCTGAAGCTGTGAACCCCATAAATATCAGGGGGAATCTGCTTACCCCCCACCCACAGTTCTGGTTACAGCTAGAGATAAGTTACACTTCTATACAATATAAAGAGGAAGGGGGGGGGGGGCGTTTCAATACATTTAGACGTTACATCATTCCGAATGCACAATTTTTATCCTAAGTAGATTATATGCAACATTGAGTATGCAGAAAACACAGGCAATACCAACAATTCATGCATGCTACATTACCCCTCCATGGTCTGAAAAAAGAAAAAAAAATCTATGAAATTTACTCAATTTTCAGGCTGTTTTCACAAATCTGTGACACAGACCGTCCAGCCAGCCAGAACTGCTTCATATATATGGGAGCCAGTGCAGGTCCGGAGACCCGACGGTCGAGACAGGTCTTCCAATCTGAGAGCGACCCATGTTTCACAGATATGTGATAAAAAGTTTAATATTTATAGCTTAAACAACTCAAAAACAGACCAGCTGAACAATAGAACTTTTCAGCTGTGCCCTTTATGGGCCGGGTACTATATCTACAAGGGCCAATAGGTAGTACAGGACTGGGTTTGTCAGACAATATGGCGTCAGGCATATGATTGAATTACATTTAGGGTACATCCAAAATGGAACATACTTTTACTGGTAAAAAAAAAATAAAAAATCAGAGGCAGATGCTAACAAAAATCGGTGACAAAATCTGAATGAGATACAGAATTATCACAGATTACACCCCATTACTGCATAAAGAGGAAATGTGAAGGGAAAAAGTTGCAAAATAAATTTTGCAGCACAGGTTTTAGGTAGTTTACATAATAAAATCTCACCTAAAATGCTGCTACTGTATTACACTGCATATCCGCCGCGTGTGAACAAACCCTAGGACCCTTGGAGATCTACCACATATGTAAAGAATAGAAATTCCTAATGTGGCTTCCAATTTCTCAGCAGGTTTTTCCCCAAGAGGACACACAGAGATTATTTAAAGGGAATCGGTCTGCAAGATTTCACCCCCAAACTAATTATATGTAGTTCTTTCAAAGACAAATCCAGCAATACCTTTACATGGCCAATCTGTTCCTCCATTACTGAGAAATCAGTGTTTGAATGGATATGCAAATGAGGCTGAAGAAATATTGTAGATCTGAAGCCTCTGTCACTCCAGCTCTATTTCCCAGCTCCTCCTGCATGACTGACAGCCTCTATGCTCTGTGAGTTCAAGCAAAGGAGCTGTCTGTCAAGCAGGAGGAGGCACAGCTGGGTGGGGAATAGAGCTGGAGTGACAGAGGCTTCAGATCTTCAGCCTCCTCATTTGCATATAAATTCAAACACTTTTTTTCTGTAACATAGGCTCAGACTGAACATGTAAAGGTATTGCTGGACTTGTCTTTGAAATATCTGAAAAAACTAGATGTACATATATTTTGGGGTGTGCTATCCTGCTGATAAATTCCCTTTCATTTAGCCGTGAAATTGTGTGCGACTTTAACAGGGTATTATGTAACCCTCCAAGTATTGGCCACATCAACAATTTATCAACAAGATACTCTGAATGTCTTCAAAACATGATGCACATTTGTCAAAGCTATATTAAATGCTTTCCCTGCAATATCTATATAACAATAAGCTTAGGTTTGACTTAAATGTTTAAACATTTTTTGCAGACTGCAATTTATCACCTGCCAAAACAAGGAAAAAAAATACCAGTATCAGGGATTTTAACCACTAATACAGCTTTCTAAACAAACCGCTACAGCACCATTCTGTATGGCCTATTATCTTCATACAATTAGGAAAACTGCATGTCTGGGCTATCTGGTCAGGAATACAATTCGCTGTACGGATCGGGACTCCTCTCCTCTGCAGTCAGCACATGGTCTCTTATGACTTGGATTATGGAGACATTGCCCAAGCTTCCCTAGAAACCAGTCTGTTATAGATTAATATTCAGTTTAAGCCATTTGGTACAGTGCTGAGATAGGGTAAGAAGCCTTGGCAGTGTTATATGTTCCTGCTTTTTAAATCAGATTTTTGTAAAAATTTTATTTGGAGTAAAACTTATGAATAATGAAAAAAACTGTTCAACTAGTGACAAAACAACAGGGAAATATATTAAGGTTTCCCAACATCCGCAGGTAATGTATTACTTAATTTAAGTTCTGTAGGAACCCAAAAAAATTAGGAATAATAAATACCAATTTGATTTGCCAATCTATTTTAATACAGTTATTAGAAATGATATTGTACAAATAAATACTGCATATATTTTCTAATTAAAAGACTAAGTAAAAACCTATCTGCTGGTGTAAGGGTATGTGCACATGACAGCTTTTTCAGGAGGAGGATGCAAATTAACATATGAACTGCAGTGTCAAAACTACTTGCTGTGCACATGTTCAGTCTTCTTGAGCCTTTTAACAGCTTCAAAGTTGTGAAACAGTTAAAAGAAATGACCTGACCATAGTTTAGACAACTTCCGCTTGCAGGCCACTCACTAGTTTACATATAGCAAATATGAAAAAAACCCACAAAACTACAACAAAAAAAAAAAAGGAAGCGGCGATGCCGCTGCCACAAGCGCTGCCCACAGGATGCCAAAGAAGACACTTCAGGAAAAATCCCACCGGTGTTTTCTTGAAGCACCTTTTGCGTCAACAACTCAACGAACACACCAGCGTCTAACAAAAACATAGTGTGCACATGTCCTAAGGGAGAAAGTCTTCACTGGCCTCTGTACAAGACTACGCATCCATGGGCTACATGTATTAAAAATATTCCTTTAATGGCTCAATCAACATTTATGAGAATATATCAACCCAGCTCTCCAAGAACTAATGAAACCACTGGGACTTTTACATTTTTCCAGCCCACAAACCTGCCTACATGGAATATGTGCAAGTGACCAATATGTTTAAAAATAAAAAGATCATTTAATAAAAGCCATAATCTGTAAGTGCATATGATGCAAATCATGCAATTCCTTTGGTTTTTCCCACTGCGATCATCTTAAATATTAGTACATAAGACAATACATTTTATTTAGTAGTCTTGTATACAACTTCGGTTTTAATTAAAATAAACCAGGTTTAAAAACGAAAAAAAGTTCTTTTTAAAAACACTTTAAAGACAATAAGACCACATCTATGGATGATTGTGAAAATTCTAGATGTGGGAGACAGAAGGGTTTTCACATGCTCATGAGAATCTGTTCCCTTGCTCCTATATACATACACAATGTGCAAGAAACATTACATTTACCTGTTAATTATACAAAGTTACATGCTTAGCGCTCACTTACACAACCAGACTGTACAGACAATATGCTTGCACAATTTCCTACTTGCCCTGCACATATTTTATAAGTTAAAGTGGATTTTATAACATTGTACTCAGTACCTACACAATTAGAAGCAGTAGCCATGCAAGCCAGGATTGCAATATATAAAAATCTCTCTCGCTCTATTTATATATATATATATATATATATATATATATATATATATATATATATATATATATATATATATATATATATATATATATATATATATATATATATATATATATATATATATATATATATATATATATATATATCCTGCAAAAAAAGCTATTTCAGTACTTCGTATTATATACAGTTGCAGTAAATGTGCCCTTCTTTTTACCCTGAGAGATCATGCATTTATTCCCTTTCCGAATGAATTGATAAAGCTTTTAAAAAAAATAAGAGGGGAAAGGGCACAATCAAACAAGATGGCCGAGGTCCTTTTCTTTAGTACTAGGAAGCGCACATCATTTGGAAACCCAACGGGTATACACAGTGTCATCTTCAGATTTTATGACAAAGTCCATTTTCTTCTAGAACTCAGACCTAAAATAAAGAAAAAAAAAAAAAAAAAAGTATTAAAGTATATATATATATATATATATATATATATATATATATATATAAAGTTAGACTTTAAAAAGAATGGGCCTATGAAAACTACTAATGCTCCAGCATATATCTGTGTGGTCACCAGCCCAGTTTCCAGCTTAAAGCACCACTCCAGCATTTTTCTTTTTTTAATTATCCCCCCACGAGAGGTGTTACTAATGTCTCTTCCCTGCCTGTAGTAAAATATTCACCAGCAGCAACATCTGCTGTTCCTGGTGCTGCAGCCCGTCACTGGCCCTCGTGAACAATCCTTTGCCACTGTACATGTAAAATTTCCAAATAATAGTCATCCGTAGAGGTCAGATTTTCAGAATTAGCCATTTCAGCTGAATTTTAGATTAGGTGTATAAAATTAGCAAGTTGCAGCAATGCAAGTTATTACACCTTTCATTGTCAATGTATTTTCAATTTAAAGGCTTGCCAGGGCTAGAATATAAGGCAGTCGCGTAGCTACCAAGGGGGCACCGGGTGGGGGGGACGGTCGTCCTTGGCCCCACGCTCAGAGGGCCCCATCCGGCGCTACGGTTCCCTAAACTATGTCACCCTATATCAGGGCATTAAGAGGAGTGATATTATTGCACCACACAGCAAGTGCAGTAATAGGGTGACATATGGCAGGAAGAGAGTTGAGAATTGATAGGGACGGGGCTGAAATGTGAGAAGTCAAATGTGTCTTTGTTGTAATCTCTGCAGAGGAGTCGTGGCTAGAGAAGTTGTCATGTCTGTCTGGGCCAGATGGAAGAGACAGAAAAAGTGAAAAACGCCATCAGAAAGAACGTCAGCTGTAAGTCATCATCTATAACTGTGCTGTAATCACTTGTATGGTCTGCAGGACTGTATCTACCACTATATGTCACTGTATGGTGGTGTTATCAGTTCTGGTCTTGGTATAGAGATGTATTTTCAGACTGGTGATCTGACTGATGAGGTTCCCCTACATCCACAATTAGGGTGCAGCACCGTAGTTGTAAACAGGGCCCACTTAGAAGTTTCACCCCACTTGAGCTGAACCCCTAACTTCCAGGGCTGAGGAGTCGGAGTCTGTGTCCATTTTGGTGGAGTCGGAGTCGGTATAAAATGACTCCTAAAATATATAATAAATTGGGTACAGTAGTTCAATGCAGTTTGTGGGGAATATTTTTTCATAAGAGTTTGGAAAAGTTATGAAATGTCCTATAAATGTCTGTCCTATTCCTGATCTAAGGGTCTAGACTTTTAGCTGAGATGAATCTGTGCTACAGTAAATTTATCACTTAAACATGAGCCATGTATGAGGGAGTCGTGTAGTCGGAGTTGGAGTGAGTGTCATGGAAATTGAGGAGTGAGAGGTTTGGCTTACCAACACCACAGCCCTGCTAGCTTCGCCTCGGATATAAAACTTAGAGCCCAGATCTTAGTATGAAAATAAAGCCCAGAATCTTAGCCATCAAATGATATTTCAATAGATTAGGTGCAATATTCAGGGTGCTTCTGTTTGAAGTTGGCGAGGAGCATGTCCAGCAAGACAGCAAAAAGATCACAGCATGTTACTATGATCCTTACCTCTCAGCTTTAAGTGACACCAAGTGGGGACAGGGACCCTGCTTTATGTAATCATCGTTTAACAAAGAAAATGTATGGCCACTGATTACTTCTGGTAACTTTCGATGCTGCATATAGCAAGTACCACATGCCATTTTGCGGCAAATAATATCAAATGACATTTCATAGCCAGGTGACTACAGAGCCTCATCTCATCATGGACCCAAACTTTGCAACGCAGACAATAAGTCAAATAGTGGCCTGGGAGGGACCGTTCCAAGGAAGCCTCTATCTGTCAGGTCACACAGTTGTTGAAGGAGGGAGTATGCATCCCAGAAATTAGCAGGTGCAAAGCAGGCAAATAAAGAAAAAAAATGTAGCAATCTGCATAAAGCTAAAGATTGTGTTACGTTTGAAAGGTTTTTCTTTCTAATGAGATTGGAGGTCTATTAACTGTCTACAACCATAAGAACAATCCCCCCAAAAATTCTGTAAAACAATTAAAAAAAAAAACTAACAGTAGGAATGGAGGTTGGCCTGAGATAATAATAATTTTTTTCCAATTTGGGAAGACCATCGTCAATGCAATTTGCTACCAGTCTGTGTAGTCACTGTCATGACAGGTGGGCTCATACAGCTTGTTAAATGACTACAATAGTTAGCGATTTGAGCTGCATATTTTGAAGAAATGTAATTTAAAGTACCCTTGTATGCATACTCAAGGAGCGGTGAATTTTTATGTCCATGTGCTTTCGCACTGCAGTCATGGCACATTTTCACCTACAGATTTGATTTCATTTGTTAAGAAGTCACTAGCTAACCTCTCCAAAGAATGGATTATTATTCATGTGATATACAATCTAGTTTATTCGTATGAGGGAATCTTTAAAGCTTCAAATTTGGCAAGGAAATTCAAAGCGCATCGAAGTTAATGTTCCTTTTTCTAGTGTGAGCTCTTTCAAGACTGTAGTGCATAATGTAGTGTTTTTTTGTTTTTTTTAAATAAGTTAAAAAGTTATAATACACACATACAAATATTAATATAAATATTCAAGATGTTCAACTGTACACTACCCCGCATTCTCCTTTCTGCATGCCCTATCGCTTGACAACTTCCTTCATATTTTTTCACACTGTGGTGGGGTTTCTGGCACAGAGGACTGGGAGGTCTCTGAGGTCACTGCACAAAAAGTGACATTACGATGCGTGCTGTGACATCAGAGGTCTTCTCAGTGCCGGAAGCCCCAATGCAGAAAAAGGATGTTTTGCAACAGTGGAAAGCAGACAGAAGAGGCTGCAGAAGGACAGAGGAGTTGCGAGGAGACGAGACAAAAAAATATAATAAAAGTGATGGTTAACCTTTTACCTGGTTCTCCACAATTCAGCAAAATGGAGGCCTGAAATTCTATGAAATGAACTGCAAATATAATCAGATTCAGGAGAATCCGATTTTTTTGCAACATTTGAGGCGAATTTAGTACATTTTACCTATGTTAATGTTTTAAATAAAACCTTTTTCTTTGTCATTACCATTTTTCAATACCATCAAATTTATTCTTGTAAAAGGAATGATCATTGAAAACAATTAAATGAGAGACAAAAGAAAAGCATTCCATTCTATTTACAACATAAAATGGCAAAAATGCTGATCAGCCAGTTCCCCGAGATATATAAATAATGACCTTACAGTTTACAAGTAGGTTGGAGTAACTGTTAACCCTACTTAAAGGGAAGCAATCATCAGAAAACGACCGGTTTAAATCAGTTTTTTTGTGCTACATGTATTTTTTGCTTTTAAATTCAGTACTTTGCAAAGGTTTTAGGCAAGGGTGGAAAGATGCTGTAAGGTGAAGAATAATTTTCAAAAATAGAAGTGCTCATTTACTTTTATCAATTAACAAAATACAAAGTGAATGAGTAAAAAAGAGAAATCTAAATCAAAATCAATATTTTGTGTCACCAGCATTTGTCTTCAAAACGGAATTGATATGTTAAATCTTCAAGATACACTTCCACTCAGTATTTGTAAGTATTTGGCAGTGAGGTCATCCCAAACATTTTAGAGAACTAACTGCAGATATTCTATGGATGTAGGAAATTTGCAAATCCTTCTGCCTCTTCATGTAATCCCCCATAGGCTCGATTATGTTGAGATTGAGGCTTTGGAGGGGCCATATTATCACTGCCAGGGATTCTTGTTCTTCTTTATGATGAGAATAGTCCTTAACTGCTTCCCGACCGCTCACTGTATATAAACGTTGGCGCTGCTTGGGCTCTTTGCAGCGCTGACGTTCATAAACGGTCGGTGGTCCTTCAGTGCTCAGGACCCCCAGGGTCCTGCAAGCACTGCGGGTGCGGTGAAGAGCAGTAGCTCTGACAGAGGACATCATCGGGACATGATTAGATCAGTTCCCAATGATGTTAACCCTTTGCTATCTTCTAGATGCCTCGATCCATAGCGATCACGGAATTTAGGAGATAATGAGAGGAGAGTGGGTCGTCCACTCTTCTTTCCGACGGCTCCCGTAATGCCTGATAGGACCTGGCGTTGTCATTGCAGCTGGAGGTCACATGATGACCTCCGGGTCTGCCATGCACGGTGTCCTGCTAGGCTCAGCCAGCAGCTGAAGTCTAGTAGGAGATACTGACAGTGTAAAACTGTCAGCTGAGCACTCATGCAATGCAATAATAATAATTTGTATTCATATAGCACCAACATATTCCGCAGCACTTTACAATACCATGTCTATTGCATGAGAACAGTGATTAGAGAAATAAAAATTGAAGTCCCATACAGCGACTAAGTAAAAATGAAAAAAAAAAAGTCTAAAAATGTTTTCCCAAAAAAATTTAAACCAATAAATCCATATATTTATGCAAAAACAAAAAAAAGTACACATATTTGGTATTGCCGCATCCAGAACAATCCGATCTATAAAACTGTCACAATAATTAACCCCTTCTGTGAACACCGTAAAAAAAAATAAAAAAAAGGAGCAAAAAACTATGCTTTTTCATCATATCGCCAAACAAAAAGTGGAATAAAATGGCATCAAAAAGCCAAATGGAAATAAAAATGGTACTGCGGAAAATGTAATTTTGTCCTGCCCAAAAAAAAAAAGCCGCCATACAGCTCCATCAGCCGAAAAATAAAAAAAAGTTATAGCTCTCAGAATAAAGCGGTGCAAAAATTTTTTTTTCCTATGCAATAGTTTTATAGTGTAGAAGCGCCAAAACATAAAAAAAACTATATAAAAGTGTAGTATCGCTGTAAACATAAAATAAAGCTGCCTTATCACTTTTACCACAAGCAGAACAGCATAAAAAAATCCTCTAAAAACAAATCCTGAACTGCTGTTTTTTGTTCATTTTACCTCCCAAAAAAACGGAATAGAAAGAGATCAAAAAATGTCACGTACCCAAAAATGGTACCAATTAAAAGATCAACTCATCCCGCAAAAAACAAGCTGTCACATGACTCTGTAGGCCGAAATATGCAAAAATTATTGCTCTCAAAATATAGTGATGCGAAAACTAGATTTTGAAAAAAAAAAGGGTCTTTTAGTGTGTGACAGCTGTCAATCATAAAAACCCCACATGAAACTGGTATCGCTGTAATCGCACCGACCCGAAGAATAAAGTCGTCTAATCACTTATATCACACGAGGAACGGCGTAAAAAATAAATAAAACCAATTCTTCACCTGCTGCTGATTTGTTTATTATGTCTCTCAAAGATGGCAGTAAGGCTCTGCTCACATTTATCCTGTGCTCTGCGCTGAGCGCTTACACCGGGGTTTCCGGGTAAATCTCAGAAATACGTGATTCAGACAGAACCCACGGCGGAAGATTCCCTGTCATGAGGCAGATAGAGGCACTGTGGACTTCTGGCCTGTGATCCCACGGTGTCAGTTTTTTTAGGCGTGCATAAAAGTGCAGTTGGCCACAGTTTTGTGCACTTCTGAAAAAAAAGGGACACCGCTAAACAGAGGCCAGAAGGAGTCCAGAGTAACTGATGACCCATTATAGTGAATGGATCCCGCGGGGGTTTCATATGAATTACATCACTTGAAGATTTAGATGGAAACCCCGATGTAAGTGCTCAGCCTAAAGCGCTGGATAAACATTATGTAAAATGTTCCCAATAAAAGCTTCAACTTAGTCCTCCAAAAAAGCTAGTCCCCACTCAGGTCCGTCATCTGTTAAAAATATAAGGGACTTCCAAGTTACTGGTAGCACAAAGGCTCTGGAAAAGCGAAATGGCCCTTGCCCCCCCAAAAGAAATTCAGAAAATTTTGTGCTCCCAAATCCAAATTCCTCCTTCCCGTCTGAGCCCCACAATGTGCATGTCTCCAGATGCATGTCTCCAGAAGCATGAGCTGGGCACAACGTACTGGTCACTACAGCGTACTGGTCACTTCAACGGCAGTTTGAAATTTTCACTCCGCAACATCCACTGCTGCTTGTTTCTGGAAAAGACCCATGGAGTCAAAATAGTCACTACACCTGTAGGTAAATTCCCAAAGGGGTATAATTTCCAAAATGGGGTCACTTGTCGGGGGGGATTCTGCTCTTCTAGCACTTAGGGGCTGTGTATATGGAGTCCGCAAACTATTCTACAATAATTTGTTCTCCAAGAGTCAAATAGTGCTCCGTCCCTCCCGGGTCTCGCCATATGGCTAAGTGGTACTGTACAGCCACATATGGGGTATTGCCACGTTTAGAAGAAATTGTGTGATTTCGGCACCATTTTTACCCATTGCCCTGTGTGAAAATGTAAAATCTGAGGCTAAAACAATTTTTGTGGTAAAAATATAATTAGTTTTTCTTCACTGCCCAATGGTATAAATTAAAAAATAAAAAAAATACTCACTACTTCCCTACATGAATTCCTTGAGAGGTATAGTTTACAAAATGGTGTCACTTGTGGGGGTTTCTACCGTTTCGACATGTCAGCGACTCCTCAACTATGACATGGTGTCTCCAACCTATCCCAGCCAACATAGCGCTCCTTTCTCTTCCAAACCCTGCAGTGTGCCAAAGCAGTAGTTTTCCACCAAATATGGGGTATCTGCATACTCAGGATAAATTGCACAACAAATTTCATGGTGCAATTTCTCCTGTTATCCTTATGATAATGCAAAATTAGGGGATGAAAAACATTTTTTGTGGGAAAAACGTAAAAATTTTATTTTTACGGCTCAATATTATAAACTTCTGTGAAGTACCTGGGGGTTCAAGGTGCTCACCACACATCTAGATGAGTTCCCTAAGGAGTCTATTTTCCAAAATGGTGTCACTTGTGGGGGGTTTCCACTGCTTAGGCACATCAGGTTCTCCCCAAATGCGACATGGCGTCCGCTAATTATTCAAACAAATTTTACATTCAAAAAGTCAAATGGCGCTCCTTCCCTTCCAAACCCTGCCGTGCGCCCAAACAGTGGTTTTCCCTCACATATGGGGTATCAGTGCGCTAATGAGAAATTGCACTACAAATTGTGTATTCCATTTTTTCCTGTTACCCTTGTGAAAATAAAAAAATTTGGGTCCAAAGTAACATTTTTGTGAAAAAAAGTTAAATGTTCATTGTTTTCTTCCACATTCCAAAAATTCCTGTGAAGCACCTAAAGGGTTAACAAACTTCTTGAATGTGGTTTTGAGCACCTTGAGGGGTGAAGTTTTTAGAATGGTGTCACTTTTGGGTATCTTCTGTCATAAAGTCCCCTCAAAGTCATTTCAAATAAGATGTGGTCCCTAAACAAATGGTTTTGTAAATTTTGTTGGAAAAATGAGAAATCGCTGGTCAATTTTTAACCCTTATAACTTCCTAACAAAAAAAAAAAAATGTTGGTTCCAAAATTGTGCTGATGTAAAGTAGACATGTGGGAAATGTTATTTATTAACTATTTTGTGTGACATAACTCTCTGATTTAAGGGCATGAAAATTCAAAGTTTGAAAATTACGAAATTATCAAAATTTTCACCAAATTTCCGATTTTTTCACAAATAAACGCAAGTCATATCTTAGAAATGTTACCACTATCATGAAATACAAGAGGTCAGGAAAAAACAATGTCAGAATAAGTGGGATCTGTTGAAGCGTTCCAGAGCTATTACGGTCAGAATTGAAAAAATTGGCCTGTCACGAAGGCAAAAATAGGTTCTGGCGCAAAAGGGTTAATGACATTGGATGCATGTTTGGGATTGTTATCCTGCAGCAGAATTAATTTGGATTTAATCAGATGCCTCCCTGATGGTATTGCATGATGGATAATTATCTGCCTATATTTCATCAGCAATGAGGTCACCAAGAAATGGACAAATGTTGAGTGCTGTAGATGGTTAGTCAAGGAAACATAGTAAAATAGATGAAAGACTAATCATGCTTACTACCTTTTGAAATCAGAAGATGTCCAGCAGTGCCATAAGCTCAGAACAGGTAGCAGCCAGTGGGAGCCAGCTATACCCATATACTGTTCAGAGAAATCTGGCCAGAAGTGATCTTTATGGAAGAATTGCAGCCAAAAACTATACCTTGAACATAAAAACAAGGCCAAGTGACTCAACTATGGACTATACATAGTTTAAGTGGTGCAGAAAAATGGAAGCAGGTGCACTGGACTACGGAGTCTAAATGTGATATGGCTGTAACATAAGACAGTTTGTTCGCCAAAGGGCTGAAGACCAGTACAATAATGAATGTCTGCAGGTAACACTGAGGTTCCTTGCAAGTTTTGGGCTGCACTTCATCAAATGGAGTTGAGAATCTGGTTAAGATTAATGGTTTCCTCAATACTGAAAAATACAAATACTTAAGCATTACGCAATACCATGATGGAGTTGGTAGATTTTCTCCAAATTTATTCTGCAGGACAACAACCCCAAACATGAAAAGAGAAGGAGTTGCACAAGCCTTCATCGGCACTTGTTTTCGGCTCTGCCTGCAGTAGGGCAAAGCATAGTGCGCAGTTGTGAGATTTCACCCGGCTATGTGGATGACCCAGGAGGTGTTATCCACGTCGATCAAAGCAGGAGAACAAAGAGCAGCAGCCTGGAGGAGGGATAAAGAGCCCAGAAAGGATGCCTATCGCACCGGACCAGCATAATTAACATGCAGCGCAGGACAACTTTAAAATGTTTTTGGGTAGTATACAGGGGGAGTCAGGGAGTTATATAACTATTTATGTAATGCAGCACAGGCGCTGATAAAGATGATTGTTTTAGATGACACATGACAAAACTGGTGACAGGTTCCCTTTAATCATACTGACATGGAGAGTCTTCATTCCATGTCATTTTTACCGCACAATAAGAGCCAGAAAAACAAAACCCAATAAACAAATGTTGGAAGGGTTTTTTTTTTTTTTGCAATCTCACAGCACTTGAAATTTTGTTCCCGTTTTCCAGGACATTGTATGATGTTTTTTGTGGAACAGGTTAAACTTTTAAATGAGAAGCCATCATACGTTTATGTTGACAGAAAGCTGAAAAAAACCATATGGCTAATGATAAAAGGGGAGGAAAAAACGAAAATGCAAAAATGAAAATTGGCTGCTGCAGGAAGAGGTTAAACAATGGGTCATTTTCTGATCAAAGTTTCCCTTTAACAGTGTAGGAAAAACAAAAACTTAAAGGATAGACTAACATTTACTGTGTAGAAATAGCACACAAGGTCTATACCTTATAATTTACTTAAATGTTGACACCTTATTGCTCCAACTGCCGGATCCGTTCCTCCACCATGCTTTTTTGATGCCTCTGGCTTATTGGATTTTGCTTCCATCCTGTGGAGTCTGTCCTGTACAAATTGTCACTTGAATATTTTCTTCTAGAATTTAAATTATCATCAACCTGGTTTGAAATAAAAAGATTCATTGATAGAATGAAAGGAAAGGGTATAAGAAGAAAATTGGTTAAAATATTTATGAAACACAGACTGGGTACATAAGCCCTACCAGACGTAAGGTGATGGTGAATAATATTTTATACGTTAAAAGAAATCACGGAATATGAGGAAATCGCTGCATTCCATAGGTTCAAGCATACACTGTACACATTCTACAAACTGGAGATTGCAAAGCACTAAAAACATCTTGTTCATCTCAAAAAGTCAGAACAGTGCAGCTAAAGCAGTATGCAAATGCAGTAGCAAAAACATAAGACAAATCCTTCTAAAACATAAAACAAAAATTGAATACCTACATCAAAACTAGAACGAGTCCAAGAGGCTTGTCCTGATGTTACCGATCTGCTTGAAGTGTTTCGCCTTGTTAGAATTTCTGTTGCACTTAAACTGCTTTGGCTTCTTTTAGAGATATATTCCGGTACAGCGCTCGAACTGTTTACAGTCGAAACTCTATTTCTTGAGTAGAACTCACTAGTATGTGACCTTGAAGGATTGTCGTCATCAAAACATGATTTTCGTCTAGTCTTGGGATCCAGGTCATCTTTTTCATTACCAAGTCTGTCCAGTTCCTCTGTGGAACCAAAACCTCCTTTTCTCCAGGAGCTTTTACTTGTTACATATTTACTTTCAAAATTATTTGTTCCTCTTATATTATGACTTTTCCATGAGACCGTACTTGGATCCAGATTCTTGCTCACTTCCCGACGATTCCAAGCCATATCCTTATCTGCCACCTTTAAGATCATGTCATCTTTGATTAAAGAGATTTCAAGTGGAATATTGATGTTGTTTTTTAGCGGCTGATCATTTGCAGACAATCTAATATTACTTGTGGAAGTATGTCTTTCTCTAGTGATCTCATCTGTGTTTGTGCGAGAAGAAATGGATTCAGATGGATAAATTTTTATACTACTCACTTTGTTAGATGTTCTGCTTACATCGGAGCTTGACCTTGCTGTGTAGTCACTCATAATTTCTTTCACATCTCTTTCAATTATAATAGGCTTAATAACTACAGTTGATTGTAATGATTCTCGTGGACTGCATGATCTTGGTGGAGTGTGAGAATTTATCTCTGTATTATCGGAGCTTTCAGAAGATATTTTCCTAGAACGTCCTGTCTCCTTTGGACTGGAATAGCTGTGATTTTCAAAAGAGGAATGCCTAGCACTATCCAGGTTTAAGACTTTCTCTCTAGAACTTGACTGTCTCTTTGTATGCAGTCCTGAAAGCCTAGTCCTTTTCTCAGGATCTCTGTGGTCTGACATTTCTAAAATAATAGGCTTTTCAGGAATTTGTGGTTTTGAGGCCCTAGTTCTTGTTTTATCCCTACCATAGGAAGATCTGTGTGTACTTGAGGTCTGACTTATTTGTGGACTGGTTTCTTCATGACTTGAAGCTGTTGATTTAGGGTTTTGTTCAACATTAGTGACACTATCTTCCCGGACAAAAATGCCTCCATATCGCGACAGTCTATCCTGAGAGGAGGACTTTTTCTCTACATCTCCCGAGTTCATCTGGAATTTTGATTCAAATACAATATCTGTGCTTGTTGGAGCATCACTAACTTTTGGACTAAGGTTATTCAATTCTGAGTGCAGTGCTGAGGTTAACAAGCTGTTCTCTTTTGGAATAGTTTTTTCAGTGTCAACTATAGTCTTTGAAATGTCACCAGAGGTCCCCTTTTCAATATCTTCATTTTCCAAAGAAATCTCCTTATTTGGCGAAAGTTTAATGGAATAATCTTCACCAAAAAACTTCATAGATCTGTCTGTCTGTTTTGATGTAGACCCTTTCCAGGACTTTTGTGGAGCTTGTTCTTTAACAGCGGGTGGATATCGACTTAAAACAGATGGCTGGTCTTTAAGTTTCTTAGCATCGTTATGCACAATGCCAAAATCTTTACTACTTGAAAAATAGGAGAGCACAACCTTCTCCTCTTTCTTTAGATTTCCAGTTATATCAATAAGATTGGACCTTGAAGTTTTTCTACTGCTTGAACTAGAGTTTGAAAGTTGTCTCTTAAATTCTGAATTTCTATATCTTTCAGTTTTAAGTGGCTGAGGTGATAAATCTTGTGCACTATATTTTGAAATAGACTCAGTAGATGCAACTTTACTTTTTGCTCTATCACTTTTATATCTACTTCGTGAGAGGTCTTCAGTTTCAAGAATCCCATTTTCAATTTCTTTATACTGACTGGTTTGTCTTTGTAACGTTTGTAATTCTTCAGTAACCAGTTTGTTTTTATTCTGTTCACTTATATAGCTTTCTTGTAATTCACGGTGTTTCTCTTTTAACTGTTTTAATTCTTGCTCAAGCCCCTCATAGTGTTTTAGCCTATTCTTAAGTTTTTCAATTTCTTGGTTAAGTTCTTTTATTTTGTTATCTTCTTGGTAGTTGTTTTTCTCATTTTCATTGTTGCTGCTTGTCTGAATTTCTGACTGCTTAATGTAATCAAATCCAACTCTTTGCAATGAATTAGATGTTAGGCCATCTTCAATGTTGAATTTGTTATGCTCTACATGCTGATCAGTGGACCTCTCCAAAGCATTGGATTCATTTCTACTTCGCTCCCCTGTGATTTTTCCCTTCATTTCCAATTCTTCTTTAAGTTCTAAAATTATTTTTTCACTATGCTTTTCTTTTTCTAGCAAAATTTTCTTTTCATTAGCAAAACTAAGGGTCAAAGACTTAATTTTCTCCAGCTCACTTGTTAAAAACTGTTCAGTTTTATCCAGTTTACTTTCAGATGATTCCAGTTCTTTAACTCTGGCTTTAAGTATTTCCAGTTCAGACGATAACTTTTTAGACATGTTTTTTTCTTCATTCAAACTAAGACTTAGCTGAGTGCAGTCACTTTTGCTCTTGTTGAAAGCCTCTTCTAGCTTCTCAAGCTCACCCATTCTTTTTTGGAGCTGCTCAATTTCCAGTCTAAGTTCTTGGGCAACATTTTCCGCATTTTCCAGTTTCTCTTTTATTAGTCTACACAAATCCTCTGCTTTCTTCACTTCTTCATCTTTTCCCTCAATCTTGAGCACTCTTTTTCTCAAAGCTTCTGCTTCTACTAACAAGCTAGAATTACTCCCCTCTGCCTGTATAATTTTATCCTGAAGGTCAAGGACTTCATCTTCAGCTTTTTGTAGATTTCTTGTTGCTTCTTCCAAATCATCTAAACGTCGACCAAGACTTTGTAGTTTAAAACGTAAATGACGACTTGAATGCTCCATTTTTTTATTCTCCACAAAAAATAAATTGTGACTTTAGTCCTTAAAAGTTCAATTGTTTAGTTAAGACTTTACTAGTTTCAGAATTATCCTTTTTCTTCTTGAGGAGCACACTTTATAAGACATCCAGAGACCATCTTAACCTACAATACAAAAGTTTAGGTTACTTAGATTTAAAATCATGTGTATATATCATAATAGCTTGTTAAAATGTGGTAACCAGATAACCATCTAAACATATTCCATGTTTTAAACTAAGTAAAGTAAAAGTATGTCAAGTAAAATTATAGTGTGGGAGTTTGTCATAGTGGGAGATACTCTCAGCAGCAGAGAGAAAGGGGGTACCAAGTTCCTCTACAACATTTCCATGTGCCAATAGGTTATATGAAAAGAGTTTTCCTACTTGGGAACTTACACATGCCTAATCAACAAGGATGTTATACAAAACAAACAAATATTCACTCAACATGCCCAAACCAATATGCTTTGCATTGCAAGAAATCTAATGAAAAGGATAAAAATGGAAATGCATATAAGGTGTGATTGTATTAACACTAGAACTACTGATGGAGTCATTTTGACTCCTTTCGTTTTTTTATTTCTCTTCTGTGACTACATTTTTCAGAATTCCGGCTTGAAACTCGGTGACTTTTCCTCAAATATGATGTGAAAAAAGATTTTGTGAGAATAAATAATTTTGGTGAAAAATTTGCGCGTTTTTTTCAAAATTTACCAAGAACTACTGAAGAGAGTCATTTTGACTCCCTACTATATTTTGAGGTCCTTTTGTCACTAAATGTTGCTATAAAGTTTTGTGCATAATTTTTTCACTCTGTCTTATTTACCCTGATGTTCATATAGATGTAGTTCAATTTACATGTCAACTTTTCACATTTTCCTTGTGTTTTACTTGCTTGTATTACTGTGTAATGCTGAACAAAATAGCTTGTTTACTCTAGGCTCTTATCTTATGCTAATGAAGGGTGGTGTTTTTCTAAGGTCCTAGCAGGAGACAGTATTCTGGATAGTAACTTTACTTTCAGTTCAGCTGAAGAGACAAAGAACAGACGCAGACATACGAGCTCTGAAGACTCATACAGGTATGAATTGTTATGAAATAGTTTAGCTGTCTGTCAACTGATTCAGCCCACCTGCTTTTGAAGGTGGCAGAACAGTTATTATTTCTTTTAGTTTTCATTTCATTTCTATTTTTCAGCAGGGAACTATATAGAATTATGGAATTTGTGAGGAATATGGAGAGAAGACGTTTGATAAAGCCTCAGGATATTCTGGCTACTTTGCAATCCATACCGGAGGATGAATCGGAATCCGAATTGCAGGAACATGTATTTGATTCTGACAGTGATGAAGATTTCATTCCTCAGAACATATCAAGTGAATCTGAAGACTCAGAAGGAACAAATCCAGAAGGTAAGTAGTTATGTGTATTTATTTGTTCTTCCACACACTGAGTTAGAGCCTGTGCACACTAGCAGAATTCTGGCTGAATAGCCATCTGGATATTCTTGCCGCAATACAGGCCGTACCTGCCTGCTCATGCCTGAAGCTCCGCTCCGAACCCCGGGCTGGAGCCGCTGTCAGGGACAGAGCAGCGCTTGCTTACGCGCGAGCACGGCTCCGTCCCAGACAGCGGCTCCAGCCCGGGGTTCGGAGCGGAGCTTCAGGTATGAAACTCCGCTCTGTACCTGAGCGGGCAGGTACGGGCCGGATTGTGGTGAGAATATCCGGTCGGATATTCCGCCGCTAATCCAGCCAGTGTGCACGGACCCTTACAAAACAAAAATTCTAAATATTCATCAACTTTTTTACAGATATTCCAAGCACATCAACTGGGGATCGGGCTCATGCAGTTATGTTGCCTCGTGACCATCCTCCTGGTCGTGGACAGAAAAAATCAGCAAAACGTCCCAGAAATGAAAGAACAACAGATAACGATAGCGGCGAAGGTAATGCAACAACAAACACCAGAGAAGGCGAATCTGAAGGAATACTAGTTTCAGCGGATGGTATTCAATGGAAACCTGTTGAAATTGGAGAACACTTGCCTGGTAGGCGTGACAGCCAAAATATTCTTCGAGAAGCACCTGGCCCTACAGGATACGCCAGAAGAAATATCATTATCGATAGTCCTTTGAGCGCATGGCGTTTATTTTTTGATTCATATATATTGACCCATATAAAGAACTGTACGCTTGCAGAAGCATGCAGGAACAATAATTTACAGTTTACTCTATCTGATGAGGAACTAGATGCATTCATTGCGATATTCTATGCTCGTGGAATATCTGGCACGAACCGTCACTCGATTAGCAGTATTTGGTGTAATGACTGGGGAATACCGTTTTGCAAAGCGACAATGTCTAGGGACCGCTTTGTTGAAATTATGAGGTTTCTCAGATTTGATGAGAAATCTACTCGATCGGAGAGACTGCAAACGGACAAGTTTGCTCTATTTTCTACTGTGTGGGACAGGTTTATTGAAAATTTTATTGCGTGTTACAAACCTGGCCCATACATAATGGTGGATGAGCAACTTTTCCCAAGCAAAACTAGGTGTCCATTCACGCAGTACATGCCTTCCAAACCAAATAAATATGGCCACAAATATTGGCTAGCTGTTGATAAGAGGAGCAAATATCTGGCAAATGGCTTCACTTATCTAGGCAAAGATGACACACGCCGTGCTGAGGACCGTTTAGCTGACCATGTGGTAATGAAGTTATTGGACCCGTTTTTGAAAAAAGGTCGCAATGTTACAACCGATAATTATTTTACTTCAGTAAAATTAGCTAAACAGCTAAAAAGCAAAGGAACAACCATCGTGGGAACACTGAACAAGATAAGGCGAGAAGTGCCTAAAGAAATAAAATCCATGAAAGAGGAATTGTACAACACTAAAGTGTTTAGAAATGAAGACAATTTTACACTTACAGTATATCAAGGAAAGCCCAACAAAAATGTTGTCATTTTGAGTTCCGTCCATCCAGATGTTGTTGTTGCGTCTGATTCCGCTAAAAAAACTCCAGAAACGGTAAAGTTTTACAATGAAACAAAATATGGAGTAGATGTAGTGGATCAGATGGCACGAAAATATACCACACGAACATGCACAAGGAGATGGCCTGTTCATGCATTTGAAAATGCCTTAGACTTTGCGGGTATAAATGCATGGATAATATTCAAGGAGATTACCCACCAAAAAATGTCACGCAAGGCATTTTTGCAAACGCTTGTGAGAGAGTTGAGTGGTCCTTATGTCACAGATAGGGAAAAGGGTTCCACGTCCCAAGTTTCTACATGCTCAGAAGTGATGGTTTAAACAAAATTTTGCCAGATCAAAGAAAAGTGCAAGAAAAATAGATCTGTCGGAAATTGTAAGACTTGTGGTAAGTCTTTGTGTGGGCAATGTACTGCCATAAATCAAAGGCAATGCCTAAAATGCAAAACACCAAATGTTTAGAAGGTGAATTCTGCGCCATATTTTCATTTTTATGCTCCTCCACCTACATTTTCTCTGCTTTTTGTTCTTCAGTTGTTGTTTATATGTGTGCACTTGAATAAAAAAAAATGTTTGAAAAACGTCTATTATAATTATTGTTATTTTCTGTAGAAAAATAAGAAAAGCAGAAAAAAAACAATCAAAAGCATTACTGTTGGATCTCACAATAATAATACATTACAAAAAATATAATTATTAATAAATAACCACAAATGAAACTCTAAAAATAAACGAAAACAAGCAAGGAGTCAAAATGACTCCTTTCAGTAGTTCTAGGCGGGGTCACGAGTCCAGTAGTCCTAGTGTTAAGTATAGATTATACATACACATGCCTGCAAATGAACATTTTATCATGTAATCAAAGTTCTTAGTTCTCAACCAAACACAGCAGATGACTGCATGACCTGAATCAGCAATTATATGACACAGTAAACCCATCTGTTTAAGCTGGTGCTGAGGATACAAAAAAAATTAATAAAAAATGAAAACTAACTCAAGCTTACAATTTTGGAAAGGCATTAACACAATAATATCCGATTAGTTTTTCTGCTAGGCCTTGCTTTGAGAAATATTTTTTTCTGGATTGTCTCAAAAACAGAATACCAATAAAGTACATGAAAGTGCCAAAAATAAAAACATTGAAAAAAGGAGAAAAAAAAAAAAACTACAGACTTATAAAAACACCAAATCTAGCAAAAAAACATGTTACCATTTTAATAGCAATAAATTGTATTGTAATGGCAGTCAGAGTTGTGAAGTCCACCATACACGGTAAGCTCCTACAGAAACATAATTTTTCTATTCAAGGAAGACTTTCACCATGATTCTACAGGCTACTGGGTCAATTTAAAAGGGCTGCTCTCAGGTTTAATATTTGGGAAAGCACCTCTCCCCTGTTGGGCGACATTGTCCTGACAAGTCACAGACTGGAATAGCAGTAAAGTTGCGCCGCTGGTCTAAACTGTGCACTCGCTGATTCAGCAGCATTCGAGGTGAACATAGACACTAAACCGGCCAGATCCTACATTCCAGTTAGCTTTAGGTCCATACTTACAGCACACTATTGAAAAGAGCCTGTAAGAACTGCACGTGTTCGGCCACAATGCTAGACTACAGTGATGGTCGGTAAGCTAGACAACGAGAGTAAACAAAATTAAAGAAAACCTCCATTCTTGAGAACGGAGGAGATTTTTTTTTTTCTTATAAGATTAGAACTGCAAAGTTACTTGTTTTTAAAAGCACTTTGCAATTTTTACAATTATTGATGTTGACACAACCCCTTTAAGTTTTCCTGTATTTGTAAAGAGTTGGTAAAAACAAGAACCTTGGAAACAAAGACCTAAACATTGGGAGAATGCCTTCATATCCACACTCAATTTCCCAAGGCTTGAGCTGCAACATGAGAAAAGTTACTAAATGCTCACTAGATTGTATTGGTGCTCAACAATGTAACACTCTATATTGCCCTCTGTGTATGATAGATGCTGGCATTGTGGAAGAAAGAGGGGTACTATGTTGCACATATGTTGGGATTGAGAATACCTTTTTGCCATTTTTCTTTCTACTTTTCAGACCATTATAGCAGGGAAAGGATACATGGCTCACCTTAAATTGTTTTATCATCAATTTATCCTAGCCCTATAGGGGGGACACAAAAGAGGAGCCGCCTCATAAGCTTTATCCGCAGCACGATCTATCATTCCAAAATATTGGAAATCCTCTGAGCCCCAACCCTGTTGGAATAGTATGGAGAGATGTCCAGTCTTCATAGGTAGCACTCTGTTAGCTGTATATGGAGATGGCTGCTCCTAGTAAGCACCTGTACACACCAGTCTTCTGTTTTGGATGTGACAGTCAGTTTTTTTCGTATATATGCATAGGCCTTCTGACGGAGCACTCCGCCTCTAAGCCACAGGCAGTTTTAATTACAGCAGGTTCTTACCTTCCCATTCACATGCAGACTTTAGACTCTAAGAGATTAGGTGTCGCTGACACCAAGCCCTTTGTTTAGTGATGAAGAGGTGTCAACCAGACACCATCATTACTAAACCTGTAAGTAAAGAGTTAAATAAACACACACACAAAGAATAAAACACTATTTGAAATACAACAGGCTTTTAAATCATTTAAAATTAACCAATATACTCACCTCAGGTCCGACGGTGATCCAAGGGTTAAAGTGATGTTCCAGGTTTCTTTTTTCAAATATCTTTATTTAGCTCCAAAAAGCATTCATTGCTGTACAAAAAAAGCATCAAAAACGCATGCAAAAACGCACCAAATCGCGGTAAAAACGTGCGTTTTTGCTGCCAAGAGGTGCAGAAACCTTGCATAAATTTCTGCAATCAAATACTGAACGTGCGCACATAGCCTTACACTGGCTGATTATTGGAAACAGGCGTTCCTAGGAAACAGGGTGCCAATCACCCAACAGCTCACCCTGGCTGATGGTGGTTGTTAAACGTCCACCCATAAGCAATACAGAAGCTGATCAGCTGTCCTTTAATTGTCTGTTTAGACAGGCCGACCTCACTTCCATGCACACAGCACGATTGTCCTGTGCTCAACAGACTGTCCTTCTTGGTAGCACATCGTGTTTACATAGAATGATGTGCTGCAGGGAACAATCAGAGTGTAGGGTTGCAGGATCATCCGGTCTCAATAAGCAATGTCCAGACCTCAGATGCAACAGGAAGAAAAACTCGCTTTTACTGGAGCAGTTGATTACAGCTCTCCACAGTTATTCAGTACACTGAGCCAACAGCCACTCGGTGTGATGACCCCAGCTCTTTTCCTGCAATGTGTAGCAGATCTCCTCACTCCTGCTACATATAGCACTATAAGTGCGCTAAAATGTCTCCCCTGAACCTGGGCCTTTATATCCATGACACCTCAGCCTTACAGGAAAGTACCTCAGCTCTCTTCCCACTGCTGGCAACTAAGGATTGTATCTAGACATCTCTCCTCTGATACTTAACTGACATCGTCTGGCAGTTGGGCACTTCGTGAACCGTGCAGGACACTATGTCCCATGCGGCTGCACAGGTTTCGCTGGAGTCACGACAACGACCACAGCAAAGGCACTGGCTGGCCTCCTTGATCTCCAGGAGAAGGAACACTGTGTCCCTGGGATTTAGTAGGTCTCCTGCAGAGCCTCCTACCCACCAGACTTCACAATGGCCCTTACACCAATTACATATGTGTGCGTATAAAGATGGCTAAAGAGCTGGCTTCTCTCACCATCAGAGTTCACAGATATTTGTGACGCCTGACTTTGCAGGGCACTATATTTATCTATACTACACTAAAGATTTAGGTAGGTGTGGAAAATATGCTGTAAAGTAAGAATGCTTTAAAAGAATAGAAATGTTAAATAGTTTGCATTTTATTGATTGATAAAAATAAAGTGAATTAACAAAAGTGAAATCTAAATTAAAAATCAATAATTTGGTGTGACCATTTTTTTCCTTCAAAACAGAATCAATTCTTCTAGGTACACTTGCACACAGTTTTTTGAAGGAACTCGTCAGGGAGCTTGTTCCAAACATCTCAGAGAACCAACCGCAGATCTATTGTAGATGTAGCCTTTTGCAAATCCTTCTGTCTCTTCATGTAAACCCACACAGACTCAATGTTGTTGAGATCAGGGCTCTGTAGGAGCAGTATCATCACTTCCAGGACTTCTTGTCCTCCTTACACTGAAGATGGTACTTGATGATATTGGCGATATGTTTGGGGTCATTGTCATGCTGCCAAATAAATTTGGAACCAAAAAAAAAACCAAAACGCTTCACTGATGTTATGGCTTTTAGACAGATCCATAATGCAATAACTATTTGCGGAAACCCAGACCCAAACTTGCAAGGAAGCTCTATTATGCTTCACTATTCCCTGATGACACTTATTATTGTGCTGCTCTCCAACCCTTCAGCGAACATATTTGGCTGCAACAGAATGCAGTATATCAAATTTTGACTCACTAGTTCAGAGC
This sequence comes from Phyllobates terribilis, assembly GCF_046119375.1. Taxonomy (NCBI): domain Eukaryota; kingdom Metazoa; phylum Chordata; class Amphibia; order Anura; family Dendrobatidae; genus Phyllobates; species Phyllobates terribilis. The sequence goes on from NW_027362762.1 coordinate 475,330,077, forward strand.
TTGTGCCGTCAAAAAAACAAAACACATAAAACCCTCATCTCTCCCCGTTCCCACACTGCTCCCGTCTCTGTAGTGTGTGGCCTGATGCTCTGCATAATGGGTGCGATGTAGTGACGTCATCACACTCACTGCGCTACCTTGTCAGAGCTCAGATGTACAGCAAGAATGATGGAGAAGGGAGCAGACAGCTCCCTGTTCAGTCTGTGCATTCAACTGTGTCTGCATTCAGTATGAAGACAAGTGTGATGTCGGGCGTAGGAAGCCCAATGCCTGTGCTGGCACTGCTCCCCACCTCATGGGTCCCATAGCGTCTGCATGGTCTGCCGCCATTGGTGGCACACCACTGGGCCAGACTTCTCTGAACATTAGATGGGTGTAACTGTTCCACTAGTTCTTGCCAGTTCTGAGCTGATGGCACTGCTGGGCATCTTCCTATTTTGATGAAAAGCATGATGTGTCTTTGATCTGCCCATTTCTTGGTGTTCTCATTGCTGAGACATACAGGCAGATACTTATCCATTATGCAACAATATCAGGGAGGTGTGCGACTCCAAATTTATTCACCAGCAGGACAACGACAAAGTGATGATATGGCCCCCTGATCTCAATGTTATTGGTAGGTCTTGGATTACATGAAGAAGGATTTGCGCAAGTCTACGTGCACAAAAGATCTGTATTTAAAATTAAAAAAAAAAAAGAAATAGAAATCTCGCAATTTTCACACGGTCTTTTTTTTTTTTTAATTTTATTCTTATTTTGTGTTAGTGTTAATTTCCTCACAGAACACATGCATTCTGAAAGAAAAAACATAATGTAGGGCCTTTTTATATAATACACTTATAGGAGCCCTTTCACTGTTGTTGGAAGAGGAAAGACAGATGCTATCTAATTTTAGCACAATTTCCTTGAGCTGGTATTAATTTCTGTAAAAAAAAAAAAAAAAATGTTTCTAATTACATAGCGTAGCATTTTTATCCCTATAATCTAGAAGTGAAATTGGGCCAATAGGCTTGTGGGTTTTATATGAACTATCAGCAAATGTAACTTAACCTACAGCAAGCAGACAATAGCTGTGATTGAACATTATGCACTGCAGTGGGCACTGCCATTTTGTGGGCATTTATGGACATTACAACCATTAGCAGCTGGGCTTTTCTTAGTCATGATCGTTTGGCATCGGCTTGCTTCACCAAGTTCTTGTGATGAGCTCCTCATTGTGATAGGTCAGTGAGTAATCTGAAGTACCCGAATAAGTGTACCAACCTCAAGGCCAGCAGGGATTGGCAGCAGCGCTTACGCGTCAGAACACCAGATGAATTTCACTTATTAGCGATTTGCATCACACATTGAATTCATGAAGTCAAACCTGTTTTTAATAACTAGTCAAAGAACAGCCAGCATTCTTCCTCTACACAAACGGCACACAGACTTCGTATTTCTAACATTTATCATTCGGGAGTAGCATGTAATCCACAAATGGATTTACATTTTTTTACAGAAAAAAATAAAGTATATCTAATATGGTGGTATAGATTTAATACATGTGAGGGCTGCTATGCCCTCCGTTCATTAACCCCTTCCTTCCAACCTAACAAATTACTGTTAATGACACAGTCACCCTGTCAGTAGACCGCTAATGTGTTGCTGTCATTTCACACAAAACCCGTTGAGAATGATGGTCTTGCTGTCCTCACCACACAGATTTAACCCCTTCCCAAAGCAGCCAATTCCCATTTTCGTTTTTTTCCCTTTCTTCCTCCCAGAGCCATAACTTTTTATTTTTCGGTCCACTTAGACATAGGAGGGCATGTCTTTTCGCAGGACGAGTTGGACTTTTGAATGACACCATTCATTTTACCACATAGTGTTACTGGAAAACAGCAAACAAATTCCATATGCGGTAAAATTGTGAAAACACACAATGCTGACTTTTTTTTGAAGAATTATTTTTACGGCGTACTCTGTGTAGTAAAAATGACCATGCAATATGATTCATCAGTATGATTGCAGTGACACCAAACATGTCCAGTTTTTTGTTTGTTGTTGTTTTTTTTTTTAGTTGAAGAAAAAAAATCTGCTTAAAAAAAAATTTTTTTTTTTAGACCCCTCAAAGAACTTCTCTAGATGTGTGGTGAGCACCATGAATCCCCAGGTGCTTCTCAGAAGTTTATAACGTAGAGCCGTGAAGATAAAAAAAAAATAAAAATCAAACTCTTTTCACAAAAATGTCAGCTTTGCACTGGCACAAGTCAGATAGATAGTGCACTGCACACAATCTCTCTAACTTCCTGATGCCTGGTGACCCGGATGTAGTCATGAGGATATCGGGTCACCATGGCAACATTCGGGACCCCGCGCACACAGTGCGGGGTCTGCGATCCAAGGTAAGAGGGGGGCCGCCGGGTGTCAGCTGATTTTAACAGCTGACACCTGGTACTATGTGCCAGGAGCGGTCCCGCACCGCTACCGGTACATTAACCTCCGGAAATGCTACGATAGACTTCGATCCTCTGTGTAGGCGCGATCGATGAGGCGTAATAATACGTACCTGGTCAATAAAAGTCCAGGGCACAAGTATGTATTATTACGCCCTGCGTCAGAATTGGGTTAAAGGGGTTTTCCCATCTCCAAGATCCTATCCCAACATGTAGTGGGTGTAATAATAATAATATTAGCAAATACCTCCAATTAGAAATGTAGTATAGATTTTCTGATTCGCTATGTGTCTTTCCTCATGTGCAGGCATTGCAGGACCTTAGGTATCCATGGTTACGTCCACTAGCTGTCACTACATCAGTGGTCGTAACCATAGATACCTAAGGTCCTGAAATGCCTGCACATGAGGAAAAAGACATACATAGCGAATCAGAAAACAATACTACATTTCTAATTGGAGGTTACTGCTACTACATATTGGGATAGGATCTTGGAGATGGGGAAACCACTTTAATCAGCGTTCTGCCAGCATTATAGATGCTGGTAGTTATTATCCCTCACTTCCCAGTATGCATTGCCTTATGGCTTGCCCGAACATAACTCATGTTATGGCTAGATATACTGTTTGACAGACAGAAGAACATGAGCAAATACAGAAAGACTAAACAGTCTTGATGTCCCTCCTGCTAGAAACAGGTTACACTTGACAGGCTGCAAAACAGATTTTGTTACTTACGTTGAAAAGCCTCAGCCTTTATTAGGTTTTTTTTTTCTGTAGTGTGACAGCATCCAAGCGTTAGGTGTTTTGGTGTGATTTTTCAGGGTCCCATCTGTACAACTAGTCACCCAATCCCCTTGGTTCCCGGCAGCTATTAAAAGTATGTTTTCCTCCGAAACGCCACAGCGTTTCAAATACAAACATTCATGGCTGAGATACTACAGCCAGTGGCCGATACATGCTGCCCAAACCATGAAAAAAAAAAAAGAAAGAAAGAAAAAATGTGTTTTTCTGAAAAACGCTGCAGGAATGGATATGCGGCAGATTTTAAATGGCTTCAAATCTAAAAGTAAAAAAATAAGCAACGTGTGCATGAGATTTCATTCACTTAGCAGGGACAGTAAAATGCTGCTTTTTCAAGGAAAAAAGAGCGGAAAAATGAGATGTGTGAACATACCAATGGCTAGTTTCCCATGATGAGTACTTGGTGCATTTTTGATGTTGCAAACTGTCTGTACCTATTCGGTAAATTCGGTTACTTGTGTTTTTTTTCATCGCACTTTTGAAGCTATGGCTTTGGTCTCTTTTTAGTATGTTATGTTATAAATTAAGCTGCTTTGTTTTTGATACTTCTGCCATTTCACTTTGACAAAACTAAGGATACAGTCATGTATCTTACATGAGTCTTTAGTGAGTTTAACTCGGAAGCACAATGAAAACCCATGTGGGGTTTTTACCTGCGGATTCTTCGTATCTAATGCAATTGTATGGGAAAAATCTGCACAAAAGTCTCAGCGCACTCACAGGAGAAATTGAAATGTTGTGGATTTCAAACATGCAGAGCATGTCAGTTAGGGCTGCGCACATTATAATAAAAAAAAAAGCAGAGTGAGTGGAGATTTCTATAAATCCTGTCCACTTTGCTGGAACTGTTAGACATTTTCTTCAGCAGACCCTCGCCTGTCATGACAATCCATCGGAACCCCACGATCGCATCACAATGCGCGTACAATGAGGTTTACCCTACAGCGGGCATTACATGCCGCTGTCACAGGTTAACAGTCATGGGTGGAACTCCACTCTACCTACAGCTGTTATAGGCAGATGATGGCTAAATAACACAACCATCATCTGCCAGGAAAGATACAGGCTTGGCTTATAAGCCTGTATTAACCGCTTCCCGACCACCCACTGTACAAAAACGGGTGCGGTGCAGAGCGACAGCTCTGACAGGGGACATCATCGGGACCTGATTGGATCAGGTCGCAATGATGTTAACCCTTTGCCATCTTCTAGATGACGCGATCTATAGTGATCGCGGCATTTAGAAGATAGTGAGAGGAGAGGGGGTCGTCCACTTACTTCTCCGACGGCCCCCTGATGTCTGAGAGGACCGGCCGTTGTCATGGCAGCCAGAGGTCACATGACCGCCTCCGGGTCTGCCATGTACGATGTCCTGCTAGACTCAGCCTGCAGCTGAAGTCTAGCAGGAGACACTGACAATGTAAAACTGTCAGCAGAGCTGTCATGCAATGCAATACATGTCTATTGCATTGCATGAGAACAGTGACTAGAAAAATAAAAATTAATGTCCCATACAGGGACTAAGCAAAAATGTAAAAAAAAAAAAAAATCTAAAAAATGTTTTCAAACTGTTAAAAAAAAATAATCACAAAATAAATAAAAATAAATAAAATATTAAACCAATAAATCCGTATATTTATGCAAAAACAAAAAAAGTACACATATTTGGATCGCCTCGTCCGAAACAACCCGATCTATAAGGCTGTGTGCCCACAATGCGTTTTTAATGCGTTTCTGCAGCTGCAGAAACGCATTAAAAACGCATGGTAGAAGGCCTGCCATGTTCCCCAATGATAATCCGCATGTGCTGTGCACATGCTGCGGAAATTTCCGCTGCGGATTATCATTGCGGGAAAAAAACGCAGCACTACCAATTATTTTGTGGAAGAGCTGCGTTTTCACCGCCATTGACTTGCATTAGAACGCGCCAATTCTGCAAGACTGCATCTGTACTTGCGTAATTGGCGCGTTCTAATGTGCGGATGGTACCCGGGTGTAGAGGAGAGGAAAGTCTCATCCACACCCAGGTACCATTAAAAAAGCTGTAAAAAAAAAAAAAAAAGAAAAAAAAAAGAAGAATAAAATAAAAAATAAATGTATATTTACCTTCTGGCGGCCCGCGCTGCGCTCCTCCTTGCTTCCCGGTGGATTGAAGGACCTGCGCTGACGTCAGAGTCATGTGACGGGTCACGCGACGCTGATGTCGGCAGGTCTTTCAATCCACCGCTGTCGGCAAGGGAGAAAGGAGTGTAAAGCAGGACACCGGGGGCCATTGGAGGGTAAGTATACATTTATTTTTTTATTTTTAACCACTCTCTCGGGTCACACTATATAAATCCATGCCGTTTGCATGGATTTATACAGTGTGACCTAGTTGTCACAAGCACTTTCCAAGTGATGCTAATCGCTTGGAAAGCGCTTGTCAATCCGCATGCGGAAATGTCAGTGAATAACGCTCCATTTCCGCATGTCCCTGGCAGGAAAACGCATGTACAATCCGCGTGTACAATCCGCATGCGTTTTTTTTCTGCCAGGGAGATGCAGAAACGCTCAGGAAAAAATCCTGAGCATTCCTGCATCGTGGGCACATAGCCTAAAACTGTCACACTAATTAACTCCTTCTGTGCACACCGTAAAAAAAAAAAAACGGAGCAAAAAAAAGCATTTTCATCATATCGCCAAACAAAAAGTGGAATAAAAGGCGATCAAAAAGCAAAATGGAAATAAAAATTGTACCGCTGAAAACATCTTGTGCCGCAAAAAAAAAAAAAAAAGCCGCCATACAGCTCCATCAGCCGAAAAATAAAAAAGTTATAGCTCTCAGAATAAAGCGATGTCAAAAAATATTTTTTCTATAAAAATTGTTGTGTAAAAGCGCCAAAACATTAAAAAAAATACGGTAAGTGTAGCATCGCTGTAAACGTACTGACCCGAAGAATACACTGTGTTCCAAATTATTATGCAAATAATATTTTCTTAGATTTTCCCAAATTACCTATAGGAATTGCAGTCATTGTAATTTTCCAGGCAAATAACTATTAGAGTACAATTGAAAGGTTTTTGTACAAACTGCCTATGATAACAGTATATTTTTTAAAAAATAAAAAACTCAAAACTGCACTCAAAATGCATGTTCCAAATTATTATGCACAGCAAAGTTTTCAACCTTTTCATTTTAATAAAGAACAAAAAAATGGTCATTTTTGAAATTATAAGCATTAGCAGGTTATTACAAACTGAAATCAAACAGTTTTGAACTCAAAACTTTATTCTAGGTGATGTTACATTTGCACATAGGACCCCTTGTTCGAAAGGAGCTTCTGAACTCTCTCGTCCATTGAATTTGTCAGGTTTTGGATGGTTTCTGCTTCAATTGTTTTGCATGAGGACAGAATACCCTCCTAGAGCTGTTGCTTAGATGTGAACTGCCTCCCGCCATCAGAGACACTCCTTTTGATGATGCTCCAGAGGTTCTCAATGGGGTTGAGGTCAGGGGAGCATGGGTGCCACACCATAAGTTTGTCCCCTTTTATGCCCATAGCAGCCAGAGATGCAGATGTGTTATGTGCAGCATGAGACGGGGCATTATCATGCATGAAAATGATCTTGCTGCGGAATGCACGGTTCTTCTTCTTGAACCAAGGAAGGAAGTGCTGTTTGAGAAACTCCACATACATTATGGAGTTCATCTTTACCCCTTCAGGGATCCTAAAAGGGCCGACAATCTCTCTCCCCATGATTCCAGCCCAAAACATTACTCCACCTCCTGCTTGTTAGCGCCGTAGCCGTGTTTGCATGGGGTGTCCATCAACCAGCCATCCTCCACTCCATCCATCTGGACCATCGAGATCATTTATAGCTCTCAAAATATGATGATGCAAAAACTAGATTTTGCAAATATAAAGCGTCTTTTAGTGTGTGACAGCTGTCAATCATAAAAACCCGATATAAATCTGGTATCGCTGTAATAGCACCGACCCGAACAATAAAGTAATCTCATCACTTATACCGCACGAGGAACGGCGCAAAAAATAAATAAAACCACTTCTTCACCTGCTACTGATTTGTTTATTATGTCTCCCAAAGATCGCAGTATGGCTCTGCTCACATTTATCCTGTGCTCTGCGCTGAGCACTTACACCAGAGTTTCCGTGTAAATCTCTGAAATCCGTGATTCAGACGGAACCCATGATGGAAGATTCCCTGTAATGAGAAATTGCACAACAAATTTCATGGTGCAATTTCTCCTGTTACCCTTATGATAATGCAAAATTAATTTTTTTGTGGGAAAAATGTGAAAATGTTATTTTTACGGCTCAATATTATAAACTTCTGTGAAGCACCTGAGGGTGCAAGGTGCTCACCACACATCTAGATAAGTTCCCTAAAGGGTCTAGTTTCCAAAATGGTGTCACTTGTGGGGGGTTTCCACTGTTTAGTCACATCAGGGGCTCCCCAAATGCAACATGGCGTCCGCTAATTATTTAAGCAAATTTTACATTCAAAAAGTCAAATGGTGCTCCTTCCCTTCCGAACCCTGCCGTGCGCCAAAACAGTGGTTTTCCCCCACATATGGGGTATCGGCTTACTCAGGAGAAATTGCACAACAAATTTCATGCTGCAATTTCTCCTGTTACCCTTATGATAATGCAAAATTAAGGGATGAAAAATGTTTTTATGGGAAAAATGTGAAAATTTTATTTTTACAGCTCAATATTATAAACTTCTGTGAAGAACCTTGGGGTTCAAGGTGCTCACCACACATCTAGATAAGATCCCTAAGGGGTCTAGTTTCCAAAATGGTGTCACTTGTGGGGGGTTTCCACTGTTTAGGCACATCAGGGGCTCCCCAAACGCAACATGGCATCCGCTAATTATTCAAGCAAATTTTACATTCAAAAAATCAAATGGCGCTCCTTCCCTTCCGAACCCTGCAGTGCGCCCAAACAGTGGTTTTCCCTCACATATGGAGTATCAGCGTGCTCAGGAGAAAATTGCACTACAAACTGTGTAGTCCATTTTTTCCTGTTACCTCTGTGAAAATATAAAAATTGTGTCTAAAGTAACATTTTTGTGAAAAAAAGTTAAATGTTCATTGTTTTCTTCCACATTCCAAAAATTCCTGTGAAGCACCTGAAGGATTAATAAACTTCTTGAATGTGGTTTTGAGCACCTTGAGGGGTGTAGTTTTTAGAATGGTGTCACTTTTGCGTATTTTATGTCATAAACGCCCCTCAAAGTCACTTCAAATAAGATGTGGTCCCTAAAAAAATGTTTTTGCAAATTTTGTTGGAAAAATGAGAAAACACTGGTCAACTTTTAACCCTTATAGCTTCCTAACAAAAAAAAAAAATGTTGGTTCCAAAATTGTGCTGATGTAAAGTAGACATGTGGGAAATGTTATTTATTAACTCTTTTGTGTGACATATCTCTCTGATTTAAGGGCATGAAAATTCAAAGCTTGAAAATTGCAAAATTTTCAAAATTTTCGCCAAATTTCTGTTTTTTTTCACAAATAAACGCAAGTGATATCGAAGAAATTTTACCACTATCATGAAGTACAATATGTCACGAAAAAACAATCTCAAAATCAGGGGGATCCGTTGAAGCGTTCCAGAGTAATTACTTCATAAAGTGACAGTGGTCAGAATTGCAAAAATTGGCCTGGTCACAAAGGCGAAAACAGGCTCTGGCGCGAAGTGGTTAAAGACAGGTAGCCAGAATTCGACATATCACTACGTAATAGGTTGGAGAAAGAAAAGGGTAAAAATCCTTTTACAAACTTCATACGGTTATAATGGCAGATAATTATTATGAATAAATAAATACTTAAAAAATAAAAAAAACAGCTGATTTTCCTGACAAACCATATAAAGCTTGTAAAATGTTATTTATTCATTGGAATTAGTTGTGATATGGCAGAGGTATCAATTACTGCATCTCACAGTCCTCATGATCCTTCAACAAGGCCTATTTTCACAACTGCTCCAGTCAACAGATTATGGAAACTATAAAAGATACAAGTGTTTCAGTAGGTTTACAAGCTCTTATAAAAGGGTGTCATTAGTATTTAGGCTCTACCATGTCTACCAACACATAAGAGATACAGGAAAAACAATATAAAGTGTCTAAAATAAATAGTGAGTGCTAACAAAATATGTAATTATCACTTTGGGGTTTTGTATATTTTCATAATAGGTTTTCTTATTTACATGATTGCCTTTCAATATACAAAGAAAAAAAAGTGATAGCCTATCGAATTTTATGTCAAATTTAAAAAAAAAAGAAAAAAAAGTGTAACGCATGACATTCTTTACGGTCTACCAAGCACCACCCAAGTCAGGTAGTAATAGTTTAGAGGAGGATTGGCTAAGAGGGCAGGGTTTACATTAATCTCAGTCTACCTCACCCACACTAAAATATCTCTTACAGTAAAAACTAGACTTGTATGATCCTGCAGGCAAAAGGCACACCTATATTCTCTGGAAATATGAAAATGTTCAGCTAAGAATATCTCTTTGCCTTTCTTTAAGAGCAGACGTGACTCAGAAGGATGACAAGCAGAATGTTACAAAATTGCACTTAAATACCATCCAGAGAAGGAGGCGATGCAGTAGTTACCAGATGCTCCCGTCATGGTTGATTGTATGGATGGCTTTAGGAAGCAAGTGAACAGACATGTGTAAAGTCAATCTACCTAAATGTTTGGAGAATAGGGAATAGCCAATCTGTCATGATTATAGCAAGATCAGTTTATGATGATGTCAGTTCGGCTCACACCAACATGTCTAGGGCAATATTAACAGAGGTCCAGAAAGCAAAAATCTATGCAAGATGCATGGACAATTCTTGTATGGGGTGTCAGTATTTTGATGGGGTGTACTTAGAGGGTACAGTACAGTCCATCTCATTTAATGTTATGGCCATAGAAAATGGGTTGAAAATGGCTAACCCTATAGAAGCCTTATCTATGTGTAGTCAGAATATAGTAAGTGGACTTCCCTAATCAAGCGGTGTGCAATAGTCAAGCCAAGCGGCGTACACCTCTTTTCACTGTGCATGCATAGAGAGACCTGGCACGATTTGGCAAAGACTGGTATAGCCAGAATGGCCAGGGGACATTAATTTAAAGAAAACCGGTCATCAGGTTTTTACTATCCCATCTGAGATTAGGATAATGTAGAGACAAAGATCCTGATTCCAGTGATGTGTCACTTACTTGGCTGCTGGCTATCATTCTGATAAATACAGGTAATGGAGAAACATGGGTTAATTCTGCACGGCCATGTAGAAAGTATGAGGGATGCCAATCCGAGTGTAAGTGTTTTATTTAGTCGACTAAATAAACCACTTACACTCAGACTGGTATCCCTCATACTTTCTACTTGGCCGCGCAGAACTAACCCATTTGTTTCTCCATTACCTGCATTTTCATCCCCTCGTGGGTCTGCAGCAGCCTAAGCGTTATTAGTGGTTGTGTGCACACAACCCGACCAGGTGAGCACTATCAAATTATTTTCTCAATATTGTTACCCAGATAAGACCCTATTTTTGCACGGTGTCTTTCCAGTTCTCCCTTTGCATGGATCATTCTGATGAAAGCACAGTTTTCTCGGCGCAGATCTAGCAGCTCTCTGAATGCGGAGCTCTGTATAACCTCACCCACACCACTGATTGTCAGTTTTCTAGGTACACTGTGCATAGGCAGACATTTGCCAACCTGTGGTAGAGATGGGGTTATACACAGCTCATGAATATGGAGGATTACATGGCAGCAGGTTTACTGATCCTCTAGTTATAATCTGCTGATAAAGCAGGGATTTTAGCAAAACTACAGCAAGTAGCCCAGTATATGACACATGGCGGGAATTAGGGCTAAATCATACTGACTAAGTGGAAAAAACCTGCTGGCAGATTCCTTAAAAACTTGTAAGAGTAGGATTGAAGACAAGACTAAATCACTTTAAAGGATAGTAACAAACCCCTGTGTCATCAGCAGTAATTTCCACACAGTGCAAACAATTTTATACGGGTCACATTTATAAATCTATTCCTGTCCGGTATAATACTATGGTGGCGGGTAAGGGCCACTCAAGTCAGACTTCTTATACAGAAGATTTTACAAAAGTTCTAAAATTCTGTTCTGAATATACAATATACCCTTAATTCTGCATTGATTTTTTTGTTCCATGTATGTATACAGGGTCATCAAAACATCATCCACATGTATTATAAATTGCTCAGAATTTTTAGTATGGAATCAGCACAGAAAATTCAATGTAATGAATTTGATGTAAAGAGTTTTAATGCCTGAATTTATTGTCAACTGTAGTTGAGCAGCTTTGCCATTTTAATGCCATCATTCTGTGCCAATCCAGTTATGATCTCAAATTTGGGTAGAGAACTTGATTTAGCGAAAAAAATATTATTTTTTTTTCTTTTTACTCAACTCACTCAATATTGAAATTTTAACACCAAAAAGTAATGTTATGCAAATCGAGATGTAGCATGTTGCAAATGATCAGGATTTGAAGCACCTAGCTCCAATCTGTGACATGTGGAAGTGGCATAAAAGTCAGACTGAGAAATTTTTCTTCCAACCACGTGAAGCATCAATAAAAAAAAAAAAAAAAAAAAAAAATCAAATCCAGTTTTGTGGGGTGGCTTCTGTTAGTCGACATGCCAGTTATCGCCGCTTATGGCAAACTGAAAGGGACAGACTTCTTGAACAGCAAGACCTTGGTTTATTACGCCAGTAGACCGCAACGCACATAGGCCAAGATGTCAGCACTGCTCATCATTGTGTGTGCCTGCGGTAGGGAGATCAACGATGAACTGGAACAACAGTAAAAGGTGCAGAGGCGAACCTCTGCATAGTGATCTAATCTGTACTGCCATTGATATTGGACATCACATACCAAGTCTAAAGCATCAAACAGTCTACATACACCATCAAAAGGTGTTCAGACAATAATGGGCACCAGCCGAAGGTCAAGTTACAGGTGTTCCATTATCCTCACATCACCGCTCTCAAAGGCCTTCATGGTGCAGAGTAAGATGGCAATGGAAGCCTATCCTCTTCAACAAGAAGTCCTACTTTTGTCTTGGATGCAATGATAGCCAGAGATTGGTATGGCGACAACATGGGCAACACCATGAAGAGACTGCCACACTGGTGCTACTCCCACCAGGATTATGGTGTGAGGAGACAATATATGGTAGCTGGACACTTCTAGTCTTCATTCTAGGTGTACTAACAGCTTGGCGTTACATTGCGTCGATCGTGGAACAACTAATTCTCCAAAAGATCTCAGGAGCCAGATTTCAACAAGAAAAAGCCAGGTACTGCGAGAATCTCCGGAGTTATCTACCCTCAAGCATGTCTGGGACATCATTAGTTGGCCATTGCACATTGAGCTGCCATCAGCAGATCCTGACGATCTGCTCAAGTGCGTTCATCGTGACAGAAATTTCCTCAGACAACCACCAACACGGCATGGCATGCCATCAATGAGGTGCGTGTATTTGTGTGTGTGGCGCTCATACTCTATGTTGAATAAATTGGGAGGTTTTGAAAATTTGTTTCCAATTTTCCATCATTTGCATGTCAGTAACAGTAGCATATCTATCCATTTTGTGATTTCAATGTTGAGGAGTGTATGAACATAACTGGAAATCTATCTAAAATGGTTTTGAATGCATTAATGGTAAAGCTTTACTTTTATAAGAAGAAAAAAAAAATGAAAATAATCATAGAACTTATACTCTGGAAACCCATTTGTACTCAATCATGTAGATGTTATGGATTACAGAATATGAATTAACTAGCTAGCTGCTGTTGCCTTAATGTTTCTTCGTGGTACTTAAAAAAACAAAACAAACAAAAAAAAAAAAACAGGCAATAATTATATAGATATTTAACCCCTTTAAAGCCCATGACGTACTAATATGCCTCTGTGTCCTGGGACTTAAGAGCCTGACCCGTATTAGTACGTCATCGTGATCGCGCGCGCACACAGGCTGTGCGTGCGCGATCGCCGCCGGGTGTCAGCTGATTGTCACAGCTGACACCCGATACTATGTGCAGGGAGCGGTTCCAGCACCGCTCCCGGCACATTAACCCCCTCAATGCTGCGATCGAAGTCGATCGCAGCATTGCGGTGGCTAAGGGGAGGTGATCGCAATACTCACCTCCTCTTCCGGCCTCCAGCGCTGTCTGCCGTGGCTTCCCGGGTGTTGCCATGTCGACCCGATGTCGTCATGACAACATCCGGGTCACCAGACAGCAGGAAGACTGTTTGGTCATGCGCAGTGCATGACCAAACAATCTTCTCACTGTGCAGAGCTGACAGCCTGCATGGCACAGGGATGGTGCTCCATTCCTGTGCTATGCAGGCGATCAGAATAAAAAAAAGTGAAAGTCCCAGAGTGGGACAAAGTAAAAAAAACTTTCAGAAAGTGAAAAAAAAAAAAAATTTTTTGTAAAAATATAAAAAAAATAATCCACCAAAAATAAAATGTACCCATCAATAAATATTCTGAAAAAAAACCCAACAAAACAATAAAACTACACATATTTAGTATCGCCGCGTCCATAACGACCTGACCTATAAAACTGTCCCACTAGTTAACACCTTCAGTGAACACTGTAAAAAAATAAAATAAAAAAGGAAGCAAAAAACAATGCTTTATCATCATACAGCCAAACAAAAAATGGAATAACACGCGATCAAAAAGACGAATATAAATAAAAATGGTACCGCCGAAAACGTCATCTTGTCCCGCAAAAAACAAGCCGCCATATAGCTCCATCATCCGAAAAATCAAAAAGTTATAGCTCTCAGAATAAAGTGATGCAAAAAAAATTTTTTTTTCTATAAAATAGCTTTTGTGTAAAAGCGCCAAAACATAGAAAAACAATATAAATGTGGTACCGCTGTAAACGTACTGACCCAAAGAATAAAGCTGCCTTATCAATTTGACCACACGTGCAGTAGAATAAAGAAATTTAAAAAAAAAAACAATTCCTAAATTGTTGGTTTTTGTTTATTCTGCCTCCCAAAAGCTGGAATAGAAAGCGATCAAAAAATGTCACGTGCCTGAAAATGGCACCAATAAAAACGTCAACTCATCCCGCAAAAAACAAGCCGTCACATGACTCTGTCGGACAAAATATGGAAAAATTATAGCTCTCAAAATATGGCGATGCAAAAAATAGATTTTACAAAATATGTGTCTTTTAGTGTGTGACCGCTGTCGATCATAAAAACTTGATATGATTCTGGTATCTCTGTAGTCGCACCGACCCGAAGAATAAGGTCGTCTAATCACTTATACCGCACTAGGAACGGCGTAAAAAATAAACTCTAGGGCTGGGGTTGGGGTTAGGGTTGTGCTAATGTTAGGGTTGTTTTTTTTTTTCTTCAAAAGTTAAAAAAAAAAAAAAAAAAAAAAGATGACAATATGGCAACTAGTGTTGAACGCAAGTGCTCACTACTTGAGTTTGCATCGGATGCTCGGGTATGCATTGAGTATCGCGGGTGCTCGAGCCTCCGCCCCATATGCTTCGCGGATTGCCTGCCATGCACAAGCGATCCCCGCATGGTTTTTTTGGGGTGTCTAATAACCGTGAAACATGCGGGCGGGGACTCGAGCATTTCACTTGAGCACCCATGATACATGGTGCATACCTGAGTACCCGATGCAAACTCAAGTAGCGAGCACTTGCGCTCAAGACTAATGACAACTTATTCAATATGATGACCTAATGTTATCAAATTCTGTGTCGTACCTCTGGGTTCAAAATGTTCACTATACCCCTTGATAAAATCCTTGAGGGGTGTAGTTTCCAAAATGGGGTCACTTGTGCGGGGTTTCAACTATTTAGGCACATCAGGGGCTCTCCAAACGCGACATGGCGTCCACTCTCGATTCCAGCCAATTTTGCGTTCAAAAAGTCACACAGTTCTCATTCCCTTCTGAACTCTGCCGTGCGCCCAAACACTGTATTTTCCCCACATATGGGGTATTGGCGTACACAGGAGAAATTGCACAAAAGTTTTTGGGGTCCATTTTCTCCTCTTACCCTTGTGAAAATAAAAAAATTGGGGCTAAAACATAATTTTTATGGAAAAGATCCTAGTTACTTACCGGTAACGGGATTTTACAGAGCCCATGACAGCACCACCTGAGAGAGGGTATCCGCCCACCAAGGACAGGAACCTACTGAATAAAAAGGCGGTACCTCTCCTCCGCATCAGTTTTTTGTTTCAGAGCATGAGAGGGCCTCCGAAGACAGGTTAATACATAACCACCACCTCAACATATGTACTAAACACCTTAAAAAAAGTGCACACCACAGTGATAAAGGGGAGGGAATTAATAGGGTGCTGTCATGGGCTCTGTAAAATCCCGTTACAGGTAAGTAACTAGGATCTTTTCCCCTTCTCCCATGACAGCACCACCTGAGAGATTTATAGAGATTAAATACCAGAGGGAGGGATCACCGCTTGCAACACCCTTCTACCAAAGGACAGATCAGTAGAAGAGGAAAGGTCAAGACGGTAATGTTTGTAAAATGTAGCAGGGGATGACCAAGTTGCCGCCTTACATATAATGTCGATGGGCACATCCGCCTTCTCAGCCCAGGAAGCAGCTACCGCTCTGGTGGAATGGGCCTTCAGGTTCTCAGGAACCGGCAGATTGCTAGAAGAGTAGGCTAAGGTAATAGTATCCCTGACCCATCTAGCTATGGTCCCCCTTGTAACCTTAAGTC
This sequence comes from Phyllobates terribilis, assembly GCF_046119375.1. Taxonomy (NCBI): domain Eukaryota; kingdom Metazoa; phylum Chordata; class Amphibia; order Anura; family Dendrobatidae; genus Phyllobates; species Phyllobates terribilis. Next base: position 475,346,090 of record NW_027362762.1, read on the forward strand.
CTTTCCTAGCCCCCTGAAAGGATATAAATAAAGCGTCACTCTTTCTCCAGGCTTTTGTCACTTCCAAATACTGGACTAACACCCTCCTAACATCTAAGGTGTGAAGCTTATATTCCTCAGAATCCCTAGGATTAGGATAGAAGGAAGGGAGAGTGATTACTTGAGTCCTATGGAACTTGGAGGCTACCTTTGGAAGATAGGCCGGGTCTGGTCTTAAGATTACTCTATCCATACATACTTGAGTGAATGGATGGTTAATGGATAGTGCGTGTAAGTCACTGACTCTACGAGCTGATGTCAGGGCCACCAATAGCGCAGTCTTTAAAGTTAAGATTTTTTCTGAAACCTTCTCTAAGGGCTCGAAGGGAGGTTTGGTTAATGCTTCCAGAACTAAATTAAGGTCCCAAGGAGGCATTCTTGGAACAGGAATAGGTCTGGATCTATGACAGGCTTTAATAAATCTAATGATCCATCTATTTGCTGCCAAGTCATAATTATACAGTGCCCCCAGAGCAGATACCTGTACCTTAAGAGTACTGGTGGCTAGTCCCATGTTTAACCCCTTCTGGAGGAATTCTAGTATGGCCTCAATAGGAACCCTCCCTTTGGCAGACTGACCCGAGGTAGACAAGAACTTAGCCCAGGTTCTACCATAGATTCTAGTTGTTATGGGCTTTCTACTTGCTAGAAGGGTAGTAACAAGATCTGGAGAAAACCCCCTTTGCGTCAATAGCGACCTCTCAAAATCCAAGCCGTCAAATGCAGGCCCGCTCTTTGGGGATGACAGACTGGGCCCTGCCTGAGGAGATCCGGGATGTCCGGAAGAACCCATGGATCTGCTTGGGACATTCTCTTCATCCAAGTGAACCATGGTCTCTTGGGCCAGAACGGGGCGATCAATATAACCCTCGCCCGTTCCTCTCGGATCTTCCTCAGGATAGTAGGGATCAGTACTAAAGTGGGAAAGGCATAAGCTAGAGTGAAATCCCACTGAATCTGCAGCGCGTCCACCGCAAACGCCCCCTCTTTTGGATTCAGGGAGCAAAAGGTTTCGGTCTTCCGATTGTGTCTGTTTGCAAATAGATCTATCTGGGGCTGTCCCCACCGATCCACAATCTGCTGAAAAACGGCTGGATTCAACTCCCACTCTCCTTGTTTCAAGATGTGACGACTCAAGAAATCGGCCTTTATGTTCTCTTCCCCTTTTATATGCAGTGCCGAGAGCGTAACCAGCCGACTCTCGGCAAAACTGAAGATCTGATCCGCTATTAACATCAGAGGGAGAGACCTGGTACCCCCCTGATGGTTGATGTAGGCGACTGTTGATCTGTTGTCTGACATTATCCTGACGTGAGGACCCTAAAGAACAGAACTGAATTCTTTTAGCGCGTTTCTGGCTGCCAACAGCTCTTTCATGTTGGAAGAGAGGCTTGTCTCGCTGTCCGACCAGAGGCCTTGTACAGAACGATCCCTTAGGTGAGCTCCCCAACCTTCCGCACTTGCGTCTGTTGTAATTGTATCCGACACCTGGAAGGTCCAAGGAACCCCCAAAGATAGGTTGACCGGAGATGTCCACCAGTCCAGGGAGTTGATCACAACATCTGGAAGAGATATTTTCCCATTCAGGCGACCTTTGAGCCGCCTGTCCGCTGCCAGAATCTCCTGTTGAAGACACCTGGAATGGTGCTGGGCCCACTGAACCGCCGGAATGCAAGACGTCATTGTACCCAACAGAGACATTGCACTCCTCAGGGTGATGGTCGGATTGCTGACAATCTGAGATGTTAGGGATCTGATCTTCAGTTTCTTTTCCTCTGGCAGAAGACAGGTTTGGTTTTCCGAGTCCAGAATGAGACCCAGGAAAGACTGAACCCTCTTTGGTTCCAGCCTTGACTTCTCCAGATTTAACAGCCAACCTAGGCGTCTTAGACTGGCCATGACGTCCGCCAGGGCTAGAGCACAGAGTTGACTTGATCTGCCCACTACTAAGAAGTCGTCCAGATAAGGGATGACTAAAATATCTCTTTCCCTCAAGTGCGCTGTGACCTCCAGAATGATTTTTGTGAAGACTCTCGGCGCCATGGAAATGCCAAAGGGAAGAGCTGCGAACTGAAAATGCCTTACGTGCCTGCCGAATTGTACAGCTACTCTTAGAAACTGTTGATGATCTGGCAAAATCGGGACGTGGTAGTAGGCGTCCTTCAGATCGAGGACGCACATAAAACAGTCCGGAAATAACATCTTTATGGCTGATTTTATTGTTTCCATCTTGAAAGGCCTGTAGATTAAATGGTCGTTCAGTCTTTTTAAGTTCGCAATGGTCCTGAAGGAGCCGTCCGGCTTCTTTATTAGGAAGAGGGTCGAATAGAATCCTCTTCCTTGCTCGGGTACAGGTGTTTCCACCAGAACTCCTTTCCTGAGCAGAAAGAGAACTTCCTGCTGTAAGGCTATCTGTTCCACTAAACCTCTGGGGGCTGATATTTTGACAGTGTTCTTGGGCCTGCTCTTGAACTCTAGTGTGAGCCCCCTCCTGATTATCCCTAAGATCCAAGAATTGGATGAAATTTTCTTCCAGGCCGGCAGGAAGTGGGACAATCTTCCTCCCACCTGGGGGGAACTGTCACTTAGGGGCTTTCTTATTCTCGGAGGAGGGACCCCCAAACATGAAGCCTCTGCTATACGGCTTTCGGTCTTTCCAGCTACCTTGGTCTCTGGGAGCTTTACTGCGGCTGTATTTTCTCTTCCGAAAGGAACTGTTAAATCGGGAACCAGACACCGTGGGAAATCCATGTTTTTTGTCTGCGGCTTTATCTAGGATGTCATCTAGACCTTTGCCGAACAAGAAGTCCCCTTCACAAGGGATTGAGCACAGTTTAGACTTTGACTGCACATCTCCTGGCCAGCTCTTGAGCCATAGCGCCCTACGGGCTGCATTAGAGAGGTTTGCAGACCGGGCAGCCAGCCTAACTGAATCTGCCGATGCATCTGCCAGGAATGCAGCCGCTCCCTGCACAAGAGGAAGGTCTGATAGAATTTTCTCCCTAGACACATTCCCCCTGATCTGGTCTTCCAATTGTTGAAGCCAGATCATCATAGATCTAGCAGTGCAGGTCGCTGCTACTGCCGGTTTAAGGGCCCCTGCTGACGACTCCCAGGTTTGCTTAAGGAAGGACTCCGCTTTTTTATCCAGCGGGTCTTTTAAGGCTCCTAAATCCTCAAAGGGCAGAGTGGATTTTTTTGAAGATTTTGAAATGGCCACGTCAATCTTAGGGGTTTTGTCCCATTTAGCCGCATCCTCATCCTCAAAGGGGTACCTCCGCTTGGAGGATGACGGCAGCTGACCCTTCCTATCCGGTTTCTTCCATTCCCTTTCTATCAGAGATTTAATCCTGTCATTGACCGGGAATGAGCGTCTCCTCCTTTGGTCTAAGCCCCCGAACATAACATCCTGGACTGTTCTGGGCACTTTGGTATCGGTAATACCCATAGTCCCTCTGACGGCTTTAACTAGTCTCTCAGTATTATCAACCGAAAAACAAGGTCTGCCCCCCCCATTATCATCCGAAGACTCCGATGACGATGAGGAGTGATTAGAGGAGGAAGGCAGTTCTCTCGTAAAACGGGACTCCACTGATTCCTCTGATTCTGAAGAAACTAGTTTTCGCTTCTTCTTTTTGAGTGAGGTTAAGCCTCTTAAAGACTCTCTGACCTCTGTCTGGATTAGATCCTTTAATTCTAAAGAAAACCTGGGGGACTCCTCTGCAATGGTTTTCTGAATACAGTCTGAGCATAGGTTTTTGGCATAGGAGGTGGGAAGACCGATTTTGCATAAAGCACACTCCCTGTTTTTATTTTTAGCACTACACTTCTTCGCCTCCGGAGGCGGTGGTTGCCGTTCACATGAGGGCTCCCATCTGGCGGAGGTGGACTGACGAAGTCTTTTCTGACCAGTCTTGCCGGAACTCGTACGCCCCTCACTGCTATGACTTTGTCGATGGGAAGATTCCCGTTCCATTTGTTTGAGCTGCTTGCGCTGCTTTGATGGCTGTGGCTGCTGCTGTACTTCCTGTGGCGGTGACAGCTGCTGCCCAGGTGACTGCGGTTCCTCATTCATCATGGCGGGGATGCAGACACCGCCATCCTGATTGCTCCCCATCCTTAAAAGCAGTAGGGCTCCACCTCCTTTAGGCTCCTCCCCTTCCGGCAGCGTGCTCATCTCTCTTTTTCCTTTCTTTTTTTTTTTTTTTTTTTAATTTTAGCCAGCTGGCGCGCTACCCGCAGATCCACCTGCCTCTGCGCAGCCCAGCGGCACCCGGCGCGCTTGCAGCGGGATGACAGCTTCCCACCCGCGCATGCGCAGACCCGGTTTCCGGCGCACTCCGTGATAGGGCGCGTCAGCACCCCGCGCGTGCGCAGCCCGGACTTCCGGCGCGCTCCGTCACAGGGTGCGACGCGACCCCCACGTGCGCAGCCCGGAAGACCTGCCGGCCGGCGCGCTCAGTTCATCTTTGCGAGGCGCAGACCCGGCCGCAGGCCCCGGCGCACGCGGGGAGGCATCCGAAGGAAAACAGCACCTCCTCCCCACACGCAGACCCGGGCAGCAGCCAGACGGGCTGGGAACAGGGACCATCTGCTGCTTCCACGGCCTCCAGGCCGCACCGTCCATAATCCAGGTAAATGAGGTACCACCTGGTGAGGCTCCCATCAGGGACAGGAACCAAAACTGATGCGGAGGAGAGGTACCGCCTTTTTATTCAGTAGGTTCCTGTCCTTGGTGGGCGGATACCCTCTCTCAGGTGGTGCTGTCATGGGAGAAGGGGAAAAAGTTAGATTTTTTTATTTTCACGGCTCCATGTTATAAACTTCTGTAAAGGACTTGGGGGTTCAAGGTGCTCACCACACATCTAGATAAGTTCCCTGAGGGGTCTAGTTTCCAAAATGGTGTCACTTGTGGGGAGTTTCCACTGTTTAGGCACATCAGGGGCACATCCTCTAATTATTCAAGCAAATTTTACAATCAAAAAGTCAAATGGCGCTCTTTCCCTTCCGAACCCTGCCGTGCGCCCAAACAGTGGTTTTACCCCACATATGGGGTATCTGCTAACTCAGGAGAAATTGCACAACAAACTGAATAGTGCAATTTCTTTGGTTACCCTTATGAAAATGCAAAAGTGGGGGCTGAAAAACATTTTTGTGGGAAAAATGTGAAAATGTTATTTTTACGGCTCAATGTTATAAACTTCTGTGAAGCACCTGGGGGTTCAAGGTGCTCACCACACATCTAGATAAGTTCCCTAAGGGGTCTAGTTTCCAAAATAGTGTCACTTGTGGGGGGTTTCCACTGTTTAGGTACATCAGGGGCTCTCCAAACGCAACATGGCGTCCACTAATTATTCAAGCAAATTTTACATTCAAAAAGTCAAATGGCGCTCCTTCCCTTCCGAACCCTGACGTGCGCCCAAACAGTGGTTTTCCCCCACATATGGGGTATCTGCTTACTCAGGAGAAACTGCACAACAAATTTTGGGGTCCATTTTTTCCTGTTACCCCTGTGAAAATAAAAAAAATTGGGTCTAAAGTAACATTTTTGTGAAAAAAAGTTAAATGTTCATTTTCTTCTTCCATTTTCCAAAAATTCCTGTGAAGCACCTGAAGGGTTAATAAAGTTCTTGAATGTGGTTTTGAGCACCTTGAGGGGTGCAGTTTTTAGAATGGTGTCACTTTTGGGTATTTTCTGTCATAAAGACCCCTCAAAGTTACTTTAATTATGATGTGGTCCCTAAAAAAATGGTTTTGTAAATTTTGTTGGAAAAATGAGAAATCGCTGGTCAACTTTTAACCCTTATAGCTTCCCAATAAAAAAAAAAATTTTGGTTCCAAAATTGTGCTGATGTAAAGTAGACATGTGGGAAATGTTATTTATTAACTATTTTGTGTGACATATCTCTCTGATTTAAGGGCACAAAAATTAAAATTTTGAAAATTGCAAAATTTTCTAATTTTTCGCCAAATTTCCGATTTTTTCACAAATAAACGCAAGTGATATCGAAGAAATTTTACCACAATCATGAAGTACAATATGTCACAAAAAAACAATCTCAGAATCAGGGGGATCCGTTGAAGCGTTCCAGAGTAATTACCTAATAAAGTGACAGTGGTCAGAATTGTAAAAATTGGCCTGGTCATTAACCACTTCGCGCCAGAGCCTGTTTTTGCCTTCGTGACCGGGCCAATTTTTTCAATTCTGACCACTGCCAGTTTATGAAGTAATTACCCTGGAACGCTTCAACGTATTCCCCTGATTCTGAGATTGTTTTTTCGTGACATATTGTACTTCATGATAGTGGTAAAATTTCTTCGATATCACTTGCGTTTATTTGTGAAAAAATCGGAAATTTGGCGAAAATTTTGAAAATTTTGCAATTTTCAAACTTTGAATTTTCATGCCCTTAAATCAGAGAGTTATGTCACACAAAATAGTTAATAAATAACATTTCCCACATGTCTACTTTACATCAGCACAATTTTGGAACCCAAATTTTTTTTTGTTAGGGAGCTATAAGGGTTAAAAGTTGACCAGCGATTTCTCATTTTTCCAACAAAATTTACAAAACCATTTTTTTAGGGGCCACATCACATTTGAAGTCACTTTGAGGGGTCTTTATGACAGAAAATACCCAAAAGTGACACCATTCTAAAAACTGCACCCCTCAAGGTGCTCAAAACCACATTCAAGAACTTTATTAACCCTTCAGGTGATTCACAGGAATTTTTGGAATGTGGAAGAAAAAAATTAACATTTAACTTTTTTCACAAAAATGTTACTTTAGACCCAATTTTTTTATTTTCACAGGGGTAACATGAAAAAATGGACCCCAAATTTTTTTGTGCAATTTCTCTTGAGCGTGCTGATACCCCATATGTGAGGGAAAACCACTGTTTGGGCTCACTGCATGGCTCGGAAGGGAAGGAGCGCCATTAGACTTTTTGAATGTAAAATTTGTCTGAATAATTAGCGGACGCCATGTTGCGTTTGGAGAGCTCCTGATGTGACTAAACAGTGGAAACCCCCCACAAGTGACACCATTTTGGAAACTAGACCCCTTAGGGAACGTATCTAGATGTGTGGTGAGCACCTTGAACCCCAAGGTGCTTCACAGAAGTTTATAATATTGAGCTGTAAAAATAAAATTTTCACATTTTTCCCACAAAACCGTTTTTCATCCCTTAATTTTGCATTATCATAAGGGTAACAGGAAAAATTGCACCATGAAATTTGTTGTGCAATTTCTCCTGAACACGCTGATACCCCATATGTGGAGGCAAATTACTGTTTGGGCACATGGCAGGGTTTGAAAGGGAAGGAGCGCCATTTGACTTTTTGAATGTAAAATTTGTTTGAATAATTAGCGGACGCCGTGTCACATTTGGGGAGCCCCTAATGTGCCTAAACAGTGGAAACCCCCCACAAGTGCCACCATTTTGGAAACTATACCCCTTAGGGAACTTATCTAGATGTGTGGTGAGCACCTTGCACCCCCAGCTGCTTCACAGAAGTTTATAATATTGAGCCGTAAAAATAAAATTTTCACATTTTTCCCATAAAAAATGTTTTTCATTCCCTAATTTTGCATTATCATAAGGGTAACAGGATAAATTGCACCATGAAATTTGTTGTACAATTTCTCCTGAGTACGCCGATACCCCATATGTGGGGAAAACCACTGCTTTGGTGTACGGCAGGGTTCGGAAGAGAAAGAAGCGCTATGTTGGCTGGGATAGGCAGCAGACACCATGTCACATTTGAAGAGTCGCTGACATGCCAAAACAGCAGAAACCCCCACAAGTGACCCCATTTTGTAAACTACACCTCTCAAGGAATTCATCTAGGGAAGTAGTGAGCATTTTTTAATTTTTAAATTTATACCATTGGGCAGTGAAAAAAGCATAATTATATTTTTACCACAAAAAAATGTTTTACCCTCAGATTTTACATTTTCACACAGGGCAATGGGTAAAAATGGTGCCGAAAGGTGTCACACAATTTCTTCTAAAAGTGTCAATACCCCATATGTGGCTGTATCGTACCACTTAGCCATACGGTGAGATTTGAGGGGGAAGGAGCGCTATTTGACAATTGGAGAACAAATTATTGTAGAATAGGCATTTGGATTTGGGAGCACAAAATTTTCTGAATTTCTTTTGGGGGGCAAGGACCATTTTGCTTTTCCAGAGCCTTTCTGCTACCAGTAACTTGGAAGTCCCTTATATTTTTAACAGATGATGGACCTGAGTGGGGACTAGCTTTTTTTGAGGACTGAGTTGAAGCTTTTATTGGGAACATTTTACGTAACATTTATCCGGCGCTCTAGGCTGAGCACTTACATCGGGGTTTCCATCTAATTTTCCAAGTGATTTAATTCAGATGAAACCCCTGCAGGATCCATTCACTGTAATGAGGCAGCAGAGTTACTCTGGACTCCGTCTGGCCTCTGTTTAGTGGTGTCCTTTTTTTCAGAAGTGCACAAAACTGTGGCCAACCGCACTTTTATGCACGCCTAAAACAAATGACACCGTGGGATCCCAGGCTAGACGGCATCCACAGTGGCCTATATCTGCCTCATTACAGGGAATCTTCCATCATGGGTTCTGGCTGAATCACGTATTTCAGAGATTTACACGGAAACTCTGGTGTAAGTGCTCAGCGCAGAGCACAGGATAAATGTGAGCAGAGCCTTACTGGGATCTTTGGGAGACATAATAAACAAATCAGTAGCAGGTGAATAATATTTGTTTTATTTATTTCTTATGTCGTTCCTAGTGTGATATAACTGATTAGATTACTTTATTCTTCGGGTCGGTGCGATTACAGAGATACCAGATTTATATTGGGTTTTTATGACTGACAGCTGTCACACACTAAAATACGCTTTTTTTGCAAAATCTAGTTTTTGCATCACCATATTTTGAGAGCTATAATTTTTCCATATTTCGGCCGATAGAGTCATGTGATGGCTTGTTTTTTGCGGGACGAGTTGAAATTTTTATTGGAACCATTTTTGGGCACGTGACATTTTTTGATCGCTTTCTATTCCGTTTTTTGGGAGGTAAAGTTAACAAAAACAAACACTTCAGGAATTGTTTTTTGAGTTTTTTTTTATGCCGTTCTGCGTGTGGTAAAAGTGATCAGGCAGCGTTATTCTTCGGGTCAGTACGTTTACAGCGATACTACACTTACTGTATTTTTTTCATGTTTTGGCGCTTTTACACAATAAAACAATTTTATAGAAAAAAAAATTTTTTTTTTGCATTGCTTTATTCTGAGCGCTATAACTTTTTTATTTTTTGGCTGATGGAGCTGTATGGCAGCTTTTTTTTGCGGAACAAGATGACGTTTTCAGTGGTACCATTTTTATTTCTATTCTGCTTTTTGATCGCATTTTTTTCCACTTTTTGTTTGGCGATATGATCAAAAAGCATATTTTTTTGCTTCGTTTTTTATTTATTTTTATTACGGTGTGCACAGAAGGAGTTAATTAGTGTGACAGTTTTATAGCTCGGGTTGTTTCGGACGCGGCGATACCAAATATGTGTACTTTTTTTGGTTTTGTAATAATTTACGGATTTATTGGTTTAATATTTTATTTATTTATTTTTATTTATTTTGTGATTTTTTTTTTTTTAATAGTTTAAAAACTTTTTTTTTACATTTTTACTTAGTCCCTGTATGGGACATTAATTTTTATTTTTCTGATCACTGATCTCATGTAATACACATATATTACATTATATGAGATCTTCACTGACTGTTTCAGTCAGAGTCTCCTGTCTGACTTCAGCTACATACAGGCTGAAGTCAGACAGGAAGGACACCATATATGGCAGAGCTGGAGGCGGTCATGTGACCTCCAGCTGCCATAGCAACCCCAGGTCCTCAAACGAAACGGAGGTCTTCGGAAGTAAGTAAGACGACCCCCTCTCTTCCTGCTGTCTCCTATATGCCGTGATCACTATAGATCACAGCATATAGAAGACAGCAAAGGGTTAACATCACTGGGACCTGATCTAATCAGGTCCCGATGATGTACCCTGTCAGAGCTAACGCTCTGCACCGGAATCGCAGTGCTTGAAGGACCCTGGGGGTCCTGAGCACTGCGAGACCACCCACCGTTTTTAAACGTCGGCACTGCACAGAGCCCGGCAAGCGCCGACGTTTATCTACAGTGGGCGGTCAGGAACCGGTTAACGAGCAAACCACCTTGGGTTGTAAAGGGGTTAATATCACTTCCTTATTCCAAATCAAAACTAAAGAAGAAAAAAAATACATATTTGGTATAGCTGGGTGCCTAAAAGTCTGAGGACTGAAAATAAAAATGAAATTAAGGAATTATCTTAAAAAGGTAAATGGAAAAATGGAATAAAAAAAAAACAAAGTAAGATATCAAAATGTTGTACTGTATGTACATCAATAAAACGGTCACCTCGCCTCCGAAAAAAGCCCTAACCATTCCATTGACAAAAAAAAAAATAAAAAGAAAGAAAAAAATGGAAACAAGAAAATGTATTTAAAGCAATAAAATATATTTAAAGAAGAAAAAAAAAAAAAAAAGGCTGGAGCCGGTTGTCATGTGACTACAAGTATGTGATTTGTATACTTAGGGCCGCAATCTGACCAGATGGGTTTGGCATTGCTCAGTACACTTACGTTCATGTGCCGACTGGAAGGGCATGGCCTTGCTCAATGCATGTATGCAAATCACATACTTTGGTCACGTGCCCACCGCCCCTGGCACCAGAGAATCCTCGCAGCATGCAGCGCATGCGCTGTGAGGATTCACGAGTCTGCAGTCCCATAGGGTACAAGTCCGCAGTCACTCTAAGGCCGGACAACCCCTATATGATACCCCTAGGCTAGACTCACACGCAGCATTTTTGCAGCTTTTTTTTCTGCAGTAACAGCAAAAGCCGTGAGGATTTAGAAATCTCATGCACACACATGTTTTTCTCCAGACTGAATTTGAGCATTGAAGCGTTTTCAAATCTGCAGATATCAATTCTTGTATTTTTTCCCCCCATAGAAAGCAATGAGAGTGCAAAAATGCTGCAAAAAGATTTTGCTGCATTTTTGGTGACTAAAACTAACTTTATTAACAAGTACTGTAGACAAATTACATATGTAATCCACATCAAAAACTCAATTTTTTTTTTTTTACTGCCAAGAGAGCAGGTTTTGGATGGCAAAAAAAATATAAAAATGCTGCATGTGAACATGGCCTTAATCTGACCTCATGGTGGTCAGCTGATCACAAGCAGTGCTACTGCTGGGACACAACTTTATGTACTCCCAGTGATAACCTATCCAAATGTTGTAATTACTGACACAGAGCTGGGTTATGGGTGATGCTGTGCCTTGAAAAAGCTGAAGGGTCAATGCACAGAATAGCGCAATCCCATAGTTGTCAGCATCAGCAAGTGCATCAATTAAATGGGTCTTCTGGGAACATTTTATTTATTTTTTCTTAAATGGAATCTGTCGTCACCACATTTGCCCTATCTAAACTATTAATATGGACATACAGGTTATAGACTGCTGAGGAGTGTGATCCCTGTATGCCTCATATCAGATGCCTTGCTGCTGACAAATCATCTTTTATCACTCAATATAAAGGACGTCTTCCAGGCTACCTGCCTGTCCGTTCTTAGTCAAAGTAAAAAAGTCCTGGATAACCCCTTTAAGCTCTGTAATACATGTTTTTATTTCCATGCATTGGGATCATTACACACTGTTTTCTAATTCAAAACATGGAGAAATCTCCATAACTTTTAACTACTTTACAGAAAACAACAAATGAACATTGGGCTGTTCTAAGAAATAGTGTCTGCATTTGTCTTTATAAACTCACAGTATGTACTTTTTTTTTTTGAGGCTGTAGCATTCCTGTGAATCACTAACCTAATATTTAGTTGTATAACCACAGTTTTTTAGAACTGCTTCACATCTATGTTGCATAGAGTCAACCAACTTCTTGCACCTGTCAACTGTTATTCCAGCCCAGGAAGCTTTGGCTACATCCCACAATTTTTTGGCATTTGCTGGCTTTGTCTCAGAAACGGCTTTTTTTATGTCACCCCACAAGTGTTCTATCGGATTAAGGTCCGGGGATTGGGCTGGCCACGCCATAACCTCAATTTTGCTGGACTGGAACCAAGATTTTGCTTGTTTACTGGTGTGTTTAGAGTCGTTGACTTGTTGAAACACACATTTCAAGGGCATATCCTCTTCAGCGCAAGGTAATATGACCAAGTATTTTAATATATGCAAACTGGTCCATGATCCCAGGTATGCAGTCTTACCATAGTAAGAGAAACATGCCCATATCATGATGCTTGCACCACCATGCTTCACTGTCTTCAGAGTGTACTGTGGCTTGAATGCAGTTTGGGGGTCGTCTGATGAACTGTCTGTGGCCCTTGGACCCAAAAAGTTTACTTTCATAAGTCCGCAAAATGTTTCACAATTTCTCTTTAGGCCAGTTGATGTGTTCTTTGGCAAATTGTGCCCGCTTCAGGATTTTTTTTTTTTTTTTTTTTTTTTTTTTTAAACAGTAGGATTTTGTGGAGACTTCTTGCTAAGAGATTAGCTTCACACAGGCGCCTTCTAACTGTCACAGTACTCACAGGTAACTTGAGACTGTCTTTGATTATCCTGGAGCTGATTATTGGCTGAGACTTTGTCATTCTGGCTATCCTTCGATCCATTAGAATGGTAGTCTTCCATTTTCTTCCACGTGTCTCTGGTTTTGCTTTCCATTTTAAAGCATTGAAGATCATTTTAGCTGAACAGCCTATCATTGTCTGCACTTCTTTATAACTTTTACCCTCTCCAATCAACGAAGTACGCTGTTCTTCTGAACAATGTCTCGAACTTTCAAGGAGAAATGCATGTACAACATGTGCTGGCTTCACCCTTAAATAAAGGCCACCTGATTCACACCTGTTTCTTCACAGAGTGATTGACCTCACTAATTGAACGCCACACTGCTATTATTTTGAACACACCCCCTTTCAATTAACTATTCAAATACACAGACTCAATAACATGCAGATCATGATTGCTGAGTCTGTTGGTTTCTTAGAATCTACTGCACCAACTGGTAAATTGTTTGACATGTGGTAATATAATTTATACCAAAAACAGTGATTAATCTGGTTAGTCACATAGGACTGCAAATTAATCTACAAATTTTACAAGTTCAAACATCATAATCCACATTAAAAAGGATATATAAAAAAAGTTAGCAAACAAATAAAAGTCAAAGGATACAAACCTGTCAAGCGTTAAACATTCCAGTCATGAGCAGGGCCAGTACACATCAGTCCCTGTATCTCTATCTGCAAAAGATAAAAGAAGCATATATCAAGCAGAGGACAGGATTGGAGCTTGGGTCAAACATGCAGCACCAGGCGGTGACACCCATGTAGACAAAGGCACTAACAGTTACATAGCAAATGATTATTTCCTCTACAGGTAAATTATTGTACATGGACATTTTTACACGAGCAACAGATAAAGATTCTGCCACTCATGCCGACCACTTCTGTAAAACTAGCCTGACCTTCAATGTAGATTTTCTATAGAATGCCAGTTTGGGGAGAATGAATCGCCTGACAGGAGCTCTTTGGGTAAAAGAGGCACATTTATTACTACCAGTGTATCACAATTATGGTATATAGTGAGCCATATTCCCCTCTATACCACACAGCTGTTAAGCAACATAGTTAATGACACAAGTCTAAAGTTTCCCAGAGATAAAGGGATTGTCCCATGATTAAAAGATTGCATTTTAAAATTATAAAATATTTCATTTTGCGTTGTTGTATACTTATTATCATATACATAGATAATGATTACACCAAGTCATTTTGCCATTACACAATTGTTCTGGTGCCCCTGGCTGTTTTTGCATGTCTTTAAAGATGAGCTGGCACCAGGTCACAGTGGACAGTTTTTGCTCATATTTCATTTCTGCTCATTCCACGAGTATTACGTTTTTCTGTTTTTAAACCGGCCATATGGTTGCAGAGATTTGGGCCTTTTTATTTAGTGATTATTTTCATGGTCTTTACTAAGGAGGCGTTACTCCTAGGATTCTCTGGATTCCTCCCCTTCTTTCCAGGGCTATAACGCTTTTATATTTCCGCCAATATAGATGTACTAGATGGTGGCCTGATTCAAACGCATCGGGTTTTCTAGAATATGTATGCGGTACCCCGGGTGCAATCAGCACAGAGGTTTTTAAATTTGGCACCAATATCGCTGATTGGTCGCGGCCGCGACCAATCATCGAACCGTGTTAGTGAGGGACAGAGAGCCTGTTTAAATTTGGCGCCAATCAGCGAATTGTATTAGTGAGGACCGGGGAGCGGCTCTGCGGGAGATGACCGGCTGCTCGCAGCAGAAGTATCCCGACCGGCGGCGCCGCTCCCCAGTCCTCCCTTCACACTTGCCGTCGGGAGATCAGCGGCCCAAGCCGCTGATCTCCCGACGGTAGCCACATGGGGGTCAGCGGCGCCGCAGGTCGGGGTACTTATGCTGCTAGCAGCCGGGAGATGAGCAGCTAGCGCCGCTCATCTCCTGGCTGCATCGCCGCTGACCTCTGTGCAGAGCGATGTTTAAACTTGGCGCCAATCAGCGAACCGAATTACTGAGGACCGGGCAGCGGCGCCGTCCCTCCCTTCACACTTGCCGTTGGGAGATCAGCGGCCCAAGCCGCTGATCTCCCGACGGTAGCCGCATGGGGGTCAGTGGCGCCGCAGGTCGGGGTACTTATGCTGCTAGCAGCCGGGAGATGAGCAGCTAGCACCGCTCATCTCCCGGCTGCATCGCCGCTGACCTCCGTCCGGCAGATGAGCCGCTAACGGCCGCCATCTTTTTCTGAAATCCCGCGTCGCTGATTGGCCGCGGCCGAACCAATCAGCGACGCAGGATTTCCTGGACGGACAGAGACAGACGGGATAAGACGATTATATATATTAGATTAGGGCTTGTTTTTTGCGGGACGAGTTGTACTTTTGAATGACACCACTGATTTTACCACATAATCTACAGGAAAACGGGGAAAAACTCCATCAGCTGTCATGTGTGGGGAAAGATGTGGGCTCAGCGTCGGAGCCCGCATCAAAGTCAGGGACACAGCACATGATGTAAATATATGTCATATGTCGTGAAGGGGTTACATCTGTACAAGTTCATTTGGGCAGAAGCACACTGGACATATGTGTTCACCAGTACTGGATACATTAGGTGGAGCATTTCTGGCCACTGTGCCAACCAAAAAGAATTGGTGGCTGAGGGGTTAGCACTGTTGCTTTCAGTACTGTGGAGTCGGAGTCCATTTTGGTTGAGTCGGTATAAAGCAGACCGACTCAGAAAATATATAATAAATTGGATACAGTAGTACAATGCAGTATGTGCTGTAAATGTTTTCATAAGAATTTGGGAAAGTTATGAAATATCCTATAAAGGTCTGATCTGTTCCTGATCTAAGGATCTCGGCTTTTAGTTGAGATGAATCTGTGCTGCACTTTATGTACACGCTCAGTAGTGAGGCAGGGCTGTGGAGTCAGAGACAGGGAAATTGAAGAGCTGAAGTCGGTGGTTTGGCTTACCGACTCCACAGCCCTGGTTGCTTTGCAATACTGACGTCCTGGGATCACATCCCACCAAGGACAACATCTGTTAGGAGTTTGTATGTTCTCCTCATGCTTGCCTGGTACAAAGATATATTTTTTCTGTATCATCGCAGAATGATCGGTTTCCTCTGGGTACTCAGGTTTCCTCCCACACTAAATAGGGAATCTTGATTGTGATCCCCAATGGGGACAGCGATGATTAGGTATGTAACAGAGCTATGGAATTAAAGGGAACCCATCAGCTGATACATTCTGTCCAATCTATGGCCAGCATGCATCAGCCACTGGCTGTAGTATCCCAGCCAGGAATGTTTCTCTATGAAATGGTGCAGCATTTCAGACACAAACAGTTTTAATAGCTGTCAGGGACAGAGGTTCGTGGGTAACTAGTTGTACAGGTGGGTTCACGGCGGCTTCTCTCCCCACGCAGACAAGCCTTTGCCTATACGTATGTATAAAGTAAGCATAATAAATATTCACAATTTTTTTTTTCGCCCCCCATCATGGGACAGCAACAAACGTTATTCATACAGAAAATTGTCAGCTATGATAAATATGGAATATATGCTGAACACAATGCAAATACACCAATTACTGGATTATAAATAGTGAAGGTCTCTACCGACACAAACTTCCTGCTTGATGTGCCACTTATCCTTTGATTTGGCTTGGTTGTCAAATGTTAACAATGTGATTAAGAAAAGTCCAAGTACACTAAATATATACGTCACTTCCTAATTTGATACCTAAAGGGGTTTTTCCAATTTTGGAAAAACCCTTTTCCCCAGCTGCAATTTAAAATGAAAAAACTGTGCCTTACTCATCCTTTCCAGGTCTAAGGCTGAATCTCTGCTTTTGTTCCTGGGATCTGCTATTGTATGCAGCGCTGTTTTCATAGCGACAGCACTGCACGCAATAAATGGACACAGCAGTTCTGCCAGAGTTAATGGCATGAGCCACATAGCTCAATGATTGGCTGCAGTCCTGTTGACATGACTTCATCGCTGCAGACCGTAACAGACACCCGCAGCAGAGGTAGAGACTCCGCTCGGGACCCGGGGAGGATGTGTAAAGCACGGTTTGTTTTATTTTAAAACCAACTGCAGCTGATGGACACGGGGTTTTCCAAGTCCGGAAAACCCCTTTAAATGGGAATCTGACAGCGAATACATGCCGCCCGACCCCAGAGAAGCATGTATTAGACACTGGCTGCATGATTTCGGCCATGTGTGTTTAACTCCGAAGGAAAAGAAAATGCATCATTTAAAAGCAGCCATGAACTGAGCCACATTGGAAACTAGTTGGACAGGTGGGTCCCTGGTGGCTTTTCCCCACCCGCTCCCCTTGAATGATAGGTCTCTCACTATGCATGCATGCAAGGCTGTGGGAGGGGAGAAACCACCGGTGACCAACCTGTCCGACTAGTCTCCCATGCGGCTTGGACCGTAGTGGTTAAAAAACTAGGTTTTTCTCTGCTACGCTGCAACGTTTCACAGCATATGTAGCTGAAATCACATGCTACCTGTGCACCACCAGCAGGTTACCTTTAATTGCATAGTCTTGGACTTTCGTAACACGTCCTTAATCTTTGTGATCAAATGAAATCTCAAACAAAATTGTCGAAGTGTATAAAAAAATTCACATAAAGCAAGCACCCTACAGGTATTCTGTGGCAGGGTACTTCTCACGCAACCTCTCCCTTTTGGTCGCTAGAAGGGTCATTTACTTTCTTAAAGAGTCACCAGTCATAGGGCTGTTAAAGTACGTTTGCCCCCATTTGAACTGTATTACCTCATATTAGGCAAGTAGCACCTCTACATCATCCTTTTACCTCCCAGATTTCATAACACTGTGACACAACCAGTCATTCCATTGTATATGCGGGTGGAGCTGTGAAAGCCGTTCATATGTAAAGTGTGAGTCACAACAAGATATCACATCCCCACTTCTAGTCACGGCACGCCAGAAGGAAATGGTCTACAGTTGGGAAGGGCATCTTACAGATGTGAACTGCATTTGGCAAAGTGAGGGCCCCATTTACACTGCCCAATTGTAGCCATTAAACCGATCGGCATGCAATTATTGGACTGTTCAGACAGACCGACAACATTTCCTTGTGCACAGAACAATCTTTACCACACTTTTCAATAACTTTATAGCTGCTGTTGGAAACTCCATACACGCAATCACAAACCATGCGGTGGTCACTAGTCATTGCAGAGTTAAAAATCCTTTTTGGAATCATACATGTACCAGGCAAATAGACAAAATGTGAATTGTGGCTCATATAGAGTGTGAGGCTGCAGAGTTCATGGCAGGAGGTCCATGGCTGGTATGTACTCGGATAGTTACACATGGATGTGTGAAACCAGCCTTACTGTGACATTACACCAAATTATCTAAAGGATTTTAGTTGAAGACCAAGTATGTGCACAATGGTTGGCATTGTTACAATGATTCAGCAGATCACACGAATAGCTATTGGATGCTGAAGAAAAAATGTTATGCATGTAAGGCTGGCCATACACATTAGATGGTGGTCGACCGAACAATGTTATGGCCGACAGCTATCTTAGTAGACTAGCACTCACAGGAGCACTCGTTTGGCCGCGCGCCTCCTTGTTCCCCATCTAAAAGGAGAAGAGTGCAATTGGCCAAAATCGGACATGCCTGATGTACACCTCTTCAGACCAGGCAGCCGACACTCCCATACACGTCAATATCAGCCGACATTAATCTAATGTGTGTGGGGCCTTTAACCATTAAATAATGAGTTTTGTTAAATATTAGTTCAACTGGGAGAGGCACAGGTTTCTTCCTCAACAATGTCATTTCTCCATAAGGAAATTATGGAATCTATAGTGCGTTCACTAGGCTCCACCAAAATTTCTAACTTTGCTTGTCCTTAAAAGATCCAAGATTAGAAAAACAGATCTTTCAGAAACCGCACCACGCCTGTAAATGCAGCTCAGTTCCTCTGAAGTAACCAGCCACAATACCATGTACAACCGGTGGACAGGTAGGTACTGGTGCTTGGATGAAAGCAACCACGCTTTTCTAACCATTTATAACCCCTTTGAACTAATTTGTAATATCACATGAAACAATCGCAGTTAGGGCTCCTTAGCACTATCGCATTTTTGGTCCAAGTCGTGTCTGTGAAAAAAATATTTTTTTTTTTTAGTTACCAAATCAGCGGGGAAAAAAAAAATATTATAGATCCACAAAAAAAAAAAAAAAACTTGATTGCACACAGTTGACAAGTGAGAAAAATGATCCCGCTTTTCTGGATGAAGCTCTGAAATATTTTTTAGATGCTCGGATGAACCTGCCCTTATAGCGGACTTTGTATGTAGCAGAAATATCCTACACGTCCCACTATATCTTGCGACATACAATTTTACATTCATGATTCACATACCTCCCAATTCCTTTTTTGTCCATTTGTTAACAAGCCATTTCAATATCTAAGGAGACTTGGCAGTGCAGGAAGTTTCGAGGTCTGCTCAGAACGATTTGTCTGCATAGTTTTCCAGCTACTAAGCTTTGTTCTAGAAGTGATTAATTTCCTTTTAAAGAACTGCATGCATTTTATTAACACTTGCAAGACTAGACATGCAAATAAAATAAAATGGGTCAAGACTGAGAATCCAAGCATAAAACACATTATTTAGTCCGGACGATGTTCCCTTAGGAGGGATACCCTAGGTTTTGTGGGTCAGGTCACAAAAGGTAGCATTCACAAAACAATGAAAGTGCATTGTCACCTATGAGAATAAATGGGATGCTTGTTCTGCCTACGATACCATAGGACTATAATACTTCCATTCTCCTATTATACACACACACACACCACACCACCTATTTACAAATTAATAGGGTGCAATGCTTTTGGCTATACCAATGTACAGCACAAATAGTTTTAAGAGGGGTTCTACAGAAAAACACTTAATGCGTCTCCACACACCCTGAGTAACCTTGTAATTTACATTCCATCAAAATTACTTTCCATCGTGGAGATTCTGATTCCCGTCACGATACCCAATCAGCTCGCTTGTGTTTCTGCCTCAGATGACGTGTCGTTCAATGACACAAGATCTGTGCCTGCTTAGGTTACTCCCTGAATGAGCATGTTGTCTTTCCTGATGTCACGTGGTGGGGGATCAGAATAAGTTATTACCAGCGAAACCCTTTAATTAAGGTTTGTAATATAATATAAAATAAATCTCACTTAAAAAGGAGCACCAAACAAGATCCGGCCAGTCAGAAGCTGCGCTCAAAGATGGCGCCGCAGAAGTGTATTGAGTGAGGCTAGAAACAGTCTAGTCGGAATGAAGCCGGGAGTGTGCAAATCACATGCTTGCGGTCACATGACAGTCATTCCCGATGCCGGAGAATCCTCACAGTATGTAGGTTGTGCAATGTGAGGATTCACAAGTCTGCAGTCACAGAGTGACCCCTTTAATGCCCTGCATTATTTTGATCCTATTTTATCTCATCACAATTAAAATTCTGAAATAAAATAAACTATTTGTGAGAAGATGTAAGACAATCTCCAAGAGCAGGAGTCTCCCCTCTGCCCTGTCTGCAGTACAATAAAAAAATACTGTTAAATACTGCAAATCTCCATTAAATGTGTTGTAGCCGCTGTTGAGTACTGCACATCAGCTAAGATTCCCTTTAATATGAGCTGTCATGTAGTATCCAGCAGTGGCCGCTACAATGGTAGCTGAAGTCAAAGCTTATAAAAGCTGATCGTGGGAGAGTCAGGTGTTGGATCCCCCCAGTCAGATAATGATGCCCTATCCTATGTATAGGTCATCAATATCTTGACAACCCCTCTAAGCCTCGACCCTCAGTATGTCAACTGAAAGCATTGCAGATTGTCAACCAGTAGAAAAAGAGCATACTGTAAGTAGGAAGGCTCATTCCCAATAATTGTGCAGTGTACACAGGCTGCTGATCATCCAACAAATGAGCAAAATGCTCATTCATTCATAACATGAATGAGTAAACAGGACCTCTGCTGCCAAAAACAATGGCAGACTAAGTGCACTGAACAATCTATTATCGACTGTTCTGTGTGTATCTGAAGCCAAGTCTGTCTAAGCAGGCTACTACAACGGCCAAACATGTAGATCGGTGGTCATTAAAGGCCACTGGTGGGCTGGAAAGTTGTGAGGCTGGTTGGCTGGGGAGAGGGGATGCAAATATGTGAGATATGTTCTCCTGTTACCCTACCAAATAACACAACATTTTTTATTTTTTTGGGTGGGTAATTAGAACATATGCTATGGGGCCCCATGATTTTTATGTACGCCCCTGCATACACATCAGCCTTCGGCACATCATCTAGATTTAGCACCTGGACATCATGTGAGATGATGAATCAAAGACAGACATTCTCTTTAGGAGGTTGGCCCTCAAAAAAAAAAAAAAAAAATTATATATCACAACCCAAATCTGTTGGGTAAGGGTACTTTCACATGGTGTTTTTGCACCCGTTCAGTGGCCCTGTCAGGACTTATGTCTGAACCCCCCACAAAACAGGATTCGGACGTATGCTCCGATGGGGCTGCAGACTATAACGGTGCCGACAGAGTGAACATGCGCTCTGATATGCATCATTTTCGGGTGCGTACACCTACTGGAGGCGGACATCTACTACATCTGAGTGTCCACCTCCGGTAGGCGTACACGCCCCAAAAATGATGCATGGCACAATTATAACCTATAGTCCCCTCGGACCATACATCCGAATCCAGTTTTGCGGAGGGAGCAGGGGGGGGGGGGGGGGGGATTCGGATGTAAGCACCGACTGGGCCACTGAATGGGTGCCAAAACGCAATGTGAAAGCACCCCAAGACGACAAGGCACAGGCCAGTTGACCTAGTCTGGTGAAGACTCCCAAAGTAGAAGAGTTACATTTGAAAGCAGTGTGTAGACATCAGCTGTGGGGGCAGCGGGGTCAGAGGAAGTCTGGCCACTCCCAAGGCTCATTGTTTGCACAGACCTGAAGTGAAAAACAAGTAACTGTGTAGGGCTGTAATGTAACAGTTTCATTAGAAAACAGTGTGTCACAGGATAATGAGGAGTGCAGTCATTCCTTCACACCTTCATTTCAGCAGCACTCTCGGATCTGCTCTGAGGACTCCCAACCTGCATACCATCTGCTCTTCTCAAAACAAAGTCTGACAACTCACCTGACTTTTTGGCATTGAATGGAGGATTGTTCCCTCACTCTGTCCTTCGTATCCCTTCACTAATTTTATATTAGCCCACTCTGTTACCACATGGTCCACAAAATGGTATGTAGTAATAGTTAGCGTAGCACATAGTAAGTGTGTGAGCTTCCCCACCAGTCAGATTTTCTAACAAAGAACGCAAATCAATCAATTGGCTGTTCAGGATATCTTAGGGCTTATGTCGGACGAGTGCCATAATTTGGCTTTCATGGATAGCACTCGTACCCAGGATATTCTATGGGGCTGCGCCCATGTCCGATTTTTTTTCTTTTAGGGAAGAAAAAAAAATAAAATTAAATCAGAGACATGTCCGATTTTTATCTGAGTGCCAGATCAAAAGTGCCATTGCAAGTTCATAATTCTGTGAAAAATATTGGACCGCTCTAGGATGACATTCGCGTGCAGTCAGATTTTCACAAACTCACAGAATGGAGAATTTTTTCCTCCAACTCAGAAAAACTGATGTCACTCTGATCAAACTCTGATCAGAATAATTGGACTGTTTCTCTTGGATGGAGAGAACACTGTTGTGTGCACCTACCCTTATAGATAGAGCTGGCAACCAAATATTGCAATTCCAGCAAGATCATCTAAATCTGTAATTAGATATCTATGGTTTACACCAGGGCTCGACAAACCCAGGCGCCTAGTCGCCAGTGGCGCCTAGAAAATGTTGGCTGGCGCCTAGAGTCTGAACAACTTTGTCGACCCCTGGTTTACACTACTTTTCAAATTAATTCCTGGTGATCAGTCTGGCTCCTAGATTTGCTGGTTGGTTCCTTTGTCTGCTATGGCTTTGAGGGTGAAGGCAATGGGAAGGGTGGGCAGCAGCGGCTGCATT
This sequence comes from Phyllobates terribilis, assembly GCF_046119375.1. Lineage (NCBI taxonomy): Eukaryota > Metazoa > Chordata > Amphibia > Anura > Dendrobatidae > Phyllobates > Phyllobates terribilis. The sequence goes on from NW_027362762.1 coordinate 475,368,869, forward strand.
TTCAAAGTGCTCATTTATATAAAAAAAAAAAAAAGCAAAAAAAAACAACAACTGGATTTTGTGGGTTAACAGTGTTTTCTGTGCAAACAGCAAATTGAGGCATCAGTTTTTGGCCTTACACTAAAATAAAGGTCACCACAAGCCTTGTCCTCAGGGACTTCATTCAAGTCATATAGGGCAGTGATAGGGCATGGACAGTGATAAGGCATTGACTTTAGAGTTTATTCACACATACATTTTTCTCATGCATCTGCTGTCCAGATTCACCTCTTGACTGAATACAATTAAACAAAATGAACTGACATTAAAGGGATTGCAATCTTAAGTTTGTCACTTAGGCTACAGACTATCTTGCAGACTCAGAGTAGTCAGTTATCGAGTGAAGGATCGCACAACACTTGCAGGCTTGTGCTCACTCTGAAGGTAGCCAGTTTGCTGAATCCAACCAGCATCAGTTCCCCTGCATGTCTCCCTCGAAAGGTAAATAATTGACAATCTTCAGGAGCACAAAGCAGGAAGCCAGGGGGCAACGAACAGTGATCTCTTTAAGAAAAGATGAGCACAGCCCTTTAAACATAACTTTCTGCAAAACTTGGAAGGTTCCCTTAAAACACCACATTCCCATGCAACACCTCCATCCATGGAAAACAAGTCTGTTAGGCCTCAGTCATCCATTTTTCACCTACGTATTGTAAGTGCGTTTTTCCCGGAGAGTAGGCTTGCTAATTATAGTCAATAGTGCTGTTCATGTCTCCGTGTGTTTTAGCAGACCGTGTCTCTGCAAAATAAGAGTCACGACAACATGTCAGTTTTTGAACTAAGTCAGGGATAAAAATTACCCATGTAATTCTAAGGGTCAGTTAAAACGGAAAGCACATGGATGGCATCCATATACCGTCTGAGATTAATATTTAATGGACAGGAGAAGCTTTGCAGTTTTGTTTGCGGTTTTTTCAAACGTGAAAATAAATAAATAAATATATATATATATTTTATTAATATAAATCATTGATGGTAAAAACTAAAACACTGACCAGACAGTGGTGAAAATGTGATCAACAACGCTTCTTTTTGTAAAGCATGAGAAAAATCACAGACGTCTGAATAAGGCCTCAATGTGCATAGTTGTACCATGGAGGGGCAGATTCCCGGTCTATCGCCAGAACTAACATTATATCATCCCAAATAAAGGTTGTTCAAAAGGGGGTCTCAGGCTTGATAAGGTGCAACCAGATGCTGTACAAGGGCACAGAAACCCCGTAGAATTGAGAACAAAAAAAACCCATGAGTTTTAGACACAAAAAGGTACAGTATGGCCCCTTTGACAACTAGAGATAACAGATCTCTTTTTTAGAGCACAAAAACTGCACGGAGCCATAATATGCTTGTGTGCATTATGCCTTAGAAGGCACAAAACTTGTAGCCGGCAGGACCACTGGGCACCGCACAATGAAGATGGACTCTGAAGGAAAGTGTCACCTGTAAGTAGAAGTCATTGCGCCAGCCCCAAAATAGCTGGTTTAATTGTGGGGCACAGGCGCAGCTGTTCAGTGCATACCATTAACAGAAGACCACCATGGAGGCCAATGTAGTGCATAAGACACCATTTATGGGGACATAACAGTGAGAGTATCTGATCTGTCTGGCACCAGGAAGTAGGACCAGGTGGTGAACATCGTTCCATCATTCTATCATTATCTGCACAATCCTTTAGGTTTATGGTATGGCCATATTCAGACACATTATCAAGAGGTGTACTTGGACCCAGAAAAACATCTTCATATATGACAGTGTTAACAGCTAATCTTTAACGGACAGAAGGCCGGAGGGGGAGGGGAAGGACATGGAGGCAGTGACTCAGCAGACAATAGGATGTGCTGTAAAGTGTGCAAACCTTTCAGTGACATATCTGTGGCCACATAATCAACAATGCAGCAACGCCAAGAAGTGTATTCTCCTAAAGTTAGAGGTCCATTTCCTCGCTTTTAGACCGACACGCAAAATGATTGAAATTTACTGCCCTGGCGAAGGAGGGCTACAAACTTAATTCTGCGCTCAAAGTCTGCAACCAAATCAAGACATTTCCTTTTTCTCAGACCAAAATAGAACAGTTTATCTAAATGAAAACAAAGTGAATATTCAGACGGAGCCAGACAAAGTCCAGACCTCTGTGTTTTGAAGGTTTGGTTTAGGATCTTCATTTCATATATTTCTACAAGGAGAAGAAAAAAAACAAACAAAAAAAAAAACAAACCTGGTTCTTTTCTTTCTATTATACAATTTCGGTAAGACAGCAAATTAGAGCTTAATATGGTTTGGTGCCCATCTGGATAATAATCAATGCTTGTAAAGAGTAAGAGTTACCGTAGCACTATGGGCATCTGGGACTACAGGGAGCGGACTTACATAATTAGTGGTTTAATTGCTGTTAACACCTGATGAAGGTGTAAAGAATATCAGCGCTTATGCTTTACTAGCAAATTACAGAGAGGAAAGGCCATGCAGCAAACAGCTGACCCATTCATCATATAAGGTGGAGCCAGATGAGCCAAGGTAAGTGTTTTATGTCCGGGCAGCAACATTACATTAATTGTTCTCAAAACATTTGGATGTTCAACTAACAGTTTGCTCAAAATTTGGATTTAATACCACCCAAGTGACCAGGACTGTGGAGTTGATGTCCATTTTGGTGAAGTCGGTATAAAATGGACGGACTCGGAGGTCCTATATATTAAATTGAGTACAGGATTAGAATACAGTATGCGCTGTAATTATTTTCAGAAGAATTTGGGAATGTTATGAAATGTGCTATAAATGTCTGTCCTATTCCTGATCTGAGGATCTCGGCTTTTAGTTGAGATGAATCTGTGCTACACTTTATGTACACGCTCAGTAGTGAGGCAGGACTATGGAGTCGGAGTCGTGGAGTTGGAGACAGGGAAATTGAGGAGTTGGACATTTGGCTTACAGACTCCACTGCCCTGCAAGTGACTGTCATTTTTCGGATTTGCAAAAATGTTAAACCATTATATGGATCAATGTGTGAACCAGTACAGTCCATCCATTATAGTGAGCATAGAAAAATAAGGGTAGACATATTGGAACTAGGAGTTCGTTATGTAGCTATACTGCATGAGAGCAAACCCATCTTTCTTTGGCTTCGCTCACACTACCTTCACGGGAAACACTCATTTATTTTTTATTTTTTTTGCAGGATTACTAGTATTGAAAAAGCATTGTGAGCCATTTAAAAAAAAAAAAAAAAAAGGGATAGCTGACTACACCAGCCTACCAATTGTTACACCTACGAGCACAGGTTTGATTTTGAAGTCTACTGAGCAGATTCAGTATTGCTTTTGTGCCTTTTTCCCACCCTCAAGTAAGAATGCGTGAAAGGCCAGGTTCACATGGGTGTATTTCACAGTCCATACACGTACAGCAACCCCGAACGTACAAGCTCAGCACACGAGGCTATAAGTTTTGGTCGGGAGGCCTGCAGTCAGAGCATGCATTGCGGCCTGTATATTGGTGGTGAACCCAGCCTAATAATGACTTTTATTTGTGCCTTATTCAAATATGTGATTTTCAAATTATGGACATTATTTTGGTCATGGAGATGTTTTGGCCCAATTTATCACTTCGTATAACAAGAATTGCTTATAGCTCAAGGAACCATCACATGCTTAACATAAAAAATAATCCCTTAAACCAAAAATAAAAACGAAACTGGGGTTAACCCCCCTACATAAGATAAAGTGGCTCTGTGCAGATATGGACGTGCCCTCTGTCGAAGGGTGGATCCCCCCCAAAAAAAGTCCCCAAGGACTGTTTATCCCTAGGTAGACCTAAACTATTGTCTACCTTGCCACGGAGGTTGGCACCCCCACTGAGGCGGTCTATAGGCAATAGAAATTACATCATAGAGAAAAGTACCTTTCCATTTGCCTTATCATTTATGCCTACCATTATCCATCCTTGACTGTTTTATTACATCTATTAGAGTGACTTAGGGCTGCCCAGGGACAGTAGTTGAGGGGCAGAGGCGCCAACCTCAATGATAAGGTAGGTAATAGTTTGTCCACTTAGGGACAAGCAGCCCCTTGGGGACGTTTTTTTTGGGGGGATCCACCCTTTGACAGGGCCCAATTTATTACTTGAAGATTTTCAAAATGTAGCAACATTTTGGCTGAATTGTACTGCAGTACCCTAGTGGCGTAAAAAATAAATTCTTTTTATATGAAGACTAACCTAAGACTTTAATGCTCATTGGAAGGGTTGTGTGACATTTTACTCCAAAAAAGACGCACAAAAAAAAAAGCAAGAGCCAAAAATAATAACCATCTTTGAATTTGTGGCAATTCATCAAATGTTGTGCAATCAATGTAATACACCATTGCAAACATACAGAAAAACAAAAAAATGACAAACCCCCCCACAAATTATGAATTGCAGCTCACGTGCACATCGGTGTAGACGTACTCCCAAATTATGTGTAATGTAAGCAGGTTCTTCATTCTACTCTTGATCTGATAAATACTAAACATTACATTAACCTTTTATTTATAGGTTTCCGGAGAGGCAGGGGGGATATTGCCAAAGGTTAGAGTTCATTGTTAGGGAAGTTTTACTAGAATAAAATCAATGCTAACCGATATAACTGACAATATGATCGGAAAAGGCAATATAAAAAGGCATCATTGAATGATTTTTTTAGATTGGCAGTTATTAAATGCTTAAAACTATTGTATTTTACTCTGTTGAATATTAAAAAAAATTACAGAAGATCAATCCATATCTGAGAGAGTATAAAGTATACATAGCAAACACTGTAGGAGCATACTATTAAAAAGGTAAAGAAAGTTCTCAACTTTCCAAATTCAGCTTCTTTCATCAATAATGAATCAGTCAAGTCACCTATTTTTAGAGGAGTGTAAGAAGAGTCCCCGGCGGAGGTGAGCAGGTAGCACCGACCCAACACATCCAGCGAGACGGTTTAGTAAACAGGGCTCCAATACCATGAAGAGTGATGTGGCAGCACAACGAGACGGTAACAGCAAACAGACGCTAGCAGAACTGAGAAAAGCAAACAGAGGAAAGCCCATGTGCATATGCAGACTCCACATTTCATAGCATCAGGTGTCAACTCTACACCTTACCGCCAGAAGGAATCTTTTTGCCATCCATCATTGGAAACTATAGTGTCCCAAGTAGGTCTCAAATATTTTAGTTATTCAGATAGACCATTGCCAACATTTGTTATGTATTCCTTTGCACTACATGGAGGTCGTAATAAAGCGCCATCTTCGCAGGTGAACAACTATTGGTCAGCTGGAAAATAAATATTTCTGAAAAAAATCCACGATACCCTCAATACCTATGACAGACACAGTTCGGTGGTGGCAGTTCGTGGCACTTTAACTGAATTAACTAAATATTAATACACCCTTTACATGTGAAGATTCAGGATTTCAGCGGGCTCAAATATATAGATATATATATATTTTTAAATATAAAAAAATTTGATGATGACTAAAGTAAAACTATATTGTGTCAATGTGTATCACAAGTGTGTAAGAAGCTTGAAGGGGTTGGCCACTTTATTATATTAAATGTTGTGGACATGATTTTGTGCCACTTATTAATATACAAGTATTACATATTCTCCTCGTTTATTAATCACCGCTCACTTCATATTACATCACATGATACATTAGAACTTGGGTGCCTGTGATGATGGCGAGTGGGCTTATACAATTAGAGTTGGCTGTGTGCCCACTATGCGTTTTTGATGCGGAATTTCTGCAGCGTAAATGCTTGGTAATCTGTGCCCCATGAACCCCAATGAAAATCTGCATGTTCTGTGCCCATGCTGCGGAATTTTCCGCAGCGGATTTTCCTTGCGGAAAGATCCGCAGCATGTCCATTATTTGTGCGTTTCTGCATGCTGATTTGAGGTCACAATGCATTTGAAAAACGCAAGTCAAATCCGCATGTAAAAACGCTGCCAAAACGTGTGTAAAATCCGCAAGCGTTTTTTACTGCAAAGAACATGCAGAAACGCTGCAGAATTTTTCTGCTTCGTGGGCACATAGCCTAAAGGAGTTGTCCAGTCGAAAACTACAAGTCTACAGTCACTCATGTGACCGCAGACTTGTGAACCCTCACACCGTGCGCGCTGCGTGCTGTGAGGATTCTCCAGTGTCAGTAATGGGAATGGCGGTCACGTGACAAAGTATGCGACATGCATACTCCTGGCTACAATAAGACTAGATGGGCTTGTCTCAATGCAAGTTGGACTGTGACCGAGAATATGCAGATCACATACTTGGCTCACATGACAGATGTTCCTGTCGCTACCACAGGCAAATATGACATCACTTGCGGTGGCGATGAAGGTTTCTGCTCGCTTGCTCTTTACTTGCACTGTGCAATGACAGTGCGCTCTGTTGCCGACATGTCACTTCTGCTCTGAGCAAGCGAAAGAGGGCATTTTCACAGTGACAGGAATCTACTGAGTAACCCCCCCCCCCCACAACAGAAATGTCCCCAATCTAATGTATTAGATGCGGTAAATTCTAATTGTTCAATGAAAACATGCAGGTTTACCTGCATGATTAGAATGCAGCATTTTCGAAGCAGAGAAAATACGCCGCTTCCAAAACGCTGCTATAGCCTGATCGTGGGCACATAGCTTTTAAAGTGTGATACATATAGATCAGGAGAGCCCAAAGTCAGTCATTACATGTCTCACGCATGTACCACCCTCTTTCATTGAAAATAAGTTCTGGAGGCAGATTCTCGGGAGATCTATTTCCAGCCCATAGTTCTTAACAGCTACTTTACATATTAAGAAAACTGGAATTAGAAATCGGATTGCAGATATCATTTTACTCAACTTCTTATGACCTACATGCCCATATGATCCCGACATATGCCCTTTAATTGTTGTATTGTGCAGTTTAAAAGAAATAAAAAAGGGTCTCCTGCTGGGTCTGCAGAAAGTGCCCAAAACAATACCAAATGTGTTTTGCTGAATATAAAAGTCAAGCTCGTTTCATTTATACCAGGTATGTGAAAGGTCATGTTCAGATCTGTCAGTGAGACAGTAGATCTAGATAGAAAGTGAAAAATGCTCCAGAACTTGGATAAAATCATCCAATTTATTCCAATATTAAGTTAAAACTCCATAGAGTTAACTTAAAAAGGGGTTAGCCAGGACTTACTATTTTTGTGTAAAGGGCTAAGAACTAACAGGCAGGTAGTTGCTAACTACCTGCCTGTTCTGAACAGGGACAATCCCTCCTGGCTTAGCTGGTGGTTCCCCTGCTTCACATCACCTAATCTTTTCTGGTCTGCTCAGACAACGGGGCAACACAGCAAAAGTCTTGATGATTGACAGCTGGCTCACTGTAGTATGACAGCTGGCCCAGCACTGCAGCATGACATTGGCAGAAATTCCCTGTCAACACAGCAGAGCCAAAAAAAAGATGTGGCTCTGTCAACGTGACGTCAGTGGAGGCTGCAGAATCACCGCCAGGAATGGTCAGTGACTGCTCTGAGCCGGCAGAGATCAGCACTGGGCAGAACAGGCAGATCGTTAGCAACTACCTGAATGTTAGTTCTTAGCCCTATTGCTGTTTCAGAACACAGGAGCTCTCAGCCAAGGGTTCCTGTATATGGGGATATTGGGCGAGAAAGCCATCAGCTGAACGATTGCTGTCAGCCAAACTATCTATTGTGTATTGGGGAGGGGGGTGTTTGGTGTGACAAGGAGTATGGCAGGAAGCAATCCAAAGGCAGAGTTGGAAGGCAGTTCACTATGAAGAGGCTGTCAGTAGGGGGAACGGTACACAGGTATTTACAATGGACAAAACTTTAAAAAAAAAAAAAAAAACCCACACAATAAAAAGGTAAGATTAAGGAGGCAAATTTCTTTGTGCTACAGAAATGATATGTTGTTATACTAGATAAGGTGAAAGTGATTTTTTAGGATTAGTGGCAAGTTGTTGCCTGCATCTTATCAGTTATAAAAAAAAAAAATTATTTCAGTTCCATAGCAGAACAAAAGAGGTACATCAGTCTGCAAAAGGCAAGAAACACAGTCACTAAAGTTACATAGACCACCGGACTTTTCATGCAGCAAACAAATTTTTTTTTATTGAAAAGTTCAATTCATGACCTTTTGTCAGACTTCTATTTTTGCTCCAGGTGAACTGGCAGCATTTAAGTTACCTCCAGTGCATCCTTCCAGCCACCTCTCCTTCTTTTAAGTTGTGTACAATTAAGCTGCATTTACATTACCTATTGGGAAGGAGACTTCCAATATACGCTCATCACCAGATAATTGTGCAATGTAAACAGGCTGCCGATCACCCAACATACAAGCACAATACTCATTCGTTAGGTGAAATGATCTTCTGGTTTGCTTATAAGATCCTCACTCTCGGCAGCACGTCCAGTTTACACAATGACAGCCTATGCGCACACAATAATTACTGATCGCAGCGAGGCTGTGTGCCCACGATGCCGATTTAATGCGTTTATACTGCAGCGGAAACGCAAAATTGCTTGTTAAGATGTCTGCCATGTTTCCCAACGATAATCCGAATGTGCTGTGCACATGCTGCGGAAAAATCCGCAACACGACCCTTTATTGTGCGATTTCGCGGCTAAATCGCTGCATTGCATTGAACCGAATAATACCCACATGTATACTCTCCTCCAACCCGGATACCATGGTACCTGCAAGTTAAAAAAAAAATTAAAAGTAAAATTAAAGTAAAAAATAAATATTCATATGTACCTCTCAGATGGCCCCTGGTCTGCTCCCAGCGCGCGTCCTCTATCCTTGGCGGCCTGTGGTGTTTTGCCAGGACCTGCGGTGACGTCATTTAGTCAGCTGATGGTCACGCGACCGCTGACGTCAGCGGTCAGGTGATGGTCGCGTGAGCATCAGCTGACTAAATGTCACCGCAGGTCCTGGCAGAACACCACAGGCCGCCAAGGAGAGAGGACGCCGTCGGGAGCCGTCGGAGAGGTCCGTATGAATATTTTTTTTTAGCATAGGTGCAGTATTTTAAGCAGAAATCTCGGTCACACAATATAAATCCATGCAACTGGCATGGATTTATATTGTGTGACCAACTTGTCAAGCCCTTTTCCAAGTGATACTCAAAATCGCTTGGAAAAGCGCTTGAAAAAAAAGCATGCCTAAAAGCATGTAAAATCCGCGTGAGTTTATTTTTTTTCTACCAGTGAGAGGAAAAAAATGCTCATGACATTTCTGCTTAAAATCTGTATTGTGGGCACATACCCTGAGAGTATTAAAAGGGGTTGTCCACTACTATTTAAAATATGCCAAAGCGTTTTTATGATAAAAAGCAGCTTCTTTATAATTACCTCCCTCTGCCTTTTCTGCCTGTGAGTGGCGCTATCACTGGCCTCTCACAGGCATCACGTGACCCCCAGCTACAGCCGGCTCTGACATCCGCTGACGTCACGACAAGTCCAGGCTGCAGCCAGGGGTCTCCTCCTCCGCGTTCCACGGTGGCTGCTGGGTTGTGTGTGGGGTTATCCCCGCATGTCATATCCAGCATCCACCGCGCGCTCTCCCTCTCTCCATTCATTGGGAAAGCGCGTGGTGGATGCTGGGTGTGACGCGGTGGGGTAACCTCGCCCACAACCCAGCAGCCAACGCGGGGACCCTAGTCACGACTCAATAGATGGGACGTCAGCGGGGAGAGGTCACGTGCTGCCTGTGAGCGGCCAGTGATAGCGCCGCTCACAGGCAGAAAAGGCAGAGGGAGGTAATTATAAAAGAAGCTGCTTTTCATCATAAAAATGCTTTGGCATATTTTAAATAGTAGTGGACAACCCCTATAAGTGCAGTCTACCGGTGTAAACCTTCTATAAAACGACCGCCGATCAGCAGACAAATAGCTGATCAGCGTTCGCTTAGTGCCGCAAGTGTGGACATTTTGTTTTAATTACGTGCTAGAGCAAGATTACCGAGTTGATTTGTTACACATATTTTGTCATTAATTAATGGAATCAGTGAAATGATTAATTAAGTCTGGTTATTAAAATTATTACCAATAATAAAAAGTGTCACAGATATTTCTAGGACAAAGTTTTGTGCTATTTGGGTCTTGTAAGATTTTTATATAATTGAACTGCATGTGTGAGGCCTACAATACTGTGAGCAGATTGGTCAGTCCTGCAGAGATTTTCGTACCCATCTAATGTGTATAAGCCTATATTCACAGGGAAATATAGGACTTTCTTGGAATGGATCACTACTCATTCGTATAGAAAACATACTGATGTTCATATGAGTTTAAGAATTTACTTCCCTGAACTAAAAAAAAAAAAAAAAAAAGAAGGACATGTCACTTCTTTGAAGGGGATTCTGATTAAATCTGCTCCTATTTAGACACTGTCAAATCATAGGACTGAAGAGGAAGGAAAAAGAAAAACCTTTCAAGATCTCTCCAGGAAAATAAAAAACTCCTTAAAAACAAAAAAAAAAACACAAATAAAAAAAATAAATACACCCCCCTCCCCCCACAAAAAAAAGCAGTGCATCCGCATAAAATACATGAAATAAAATGAATGTCTCAAAAGACAAAAGGTCTCAAGAAGTGGCCCCAATTCTGGAAGGGTACCTTTTAAAAAAAATAATTGACCATGATGAATTTTAACATATGATCCTACTACTAAAAAGTTGTATGTCACCTAAACACAAAAATTATTGTTACAATACTTGCATGGCTTCAGGAGTTTAATTTAACAAATCTAAAGCCATCAGTTCTTTAAACGTTCATCCAGATTTCTAACCACTGCAAACATATTTGTCATTTTAGTCAATGGAAACACACAGTACAATTCCTTATTAAAGCATAATAAAATACCCCTAACGATCAAAAGTCCATGCTTTCAATCCTAGACAGATGTACAGCGGTCATAAAACACTGCCTCATTATCCTATATAAAACCCTAATTTTTTTTCTATTGTTTTATAGAAAAATCTCACACCTTTTGTTGGGAATCACTACTCCTAAAATGATGGCCTCTGTGATAAAGTATTTCTGTTGTAATGACCAACATGTGGTGTACACAGAAGTCCAAGGTGGACACATTAGTAATCTATCCAGTGAGCAAGTCACACTAAGCGAGATTGCTAGCGAGATCGCTGCTGAGTCACAAGTTTTGTGACGCAACAGCGACCTCGCTACTTTTGACACTTAGCAGCGACCAGGCCCCTGCTGAGATCGCTGGTCGTGTCGGAATGGTCTGGACATTTCTTTGATCGTTGCGGCCCCGCTGGGTAGCATGCATCGGTGTGTTTGACACCTTACCAACAACCTTGTTGACGACTCAGACACAGAAACACATAGGCGTGCATCGTTATACAGATCGTTACGGGTCGCCGCATCGTTGCTGCGTCGTTGAGAAGATCTGACTGTTTGACATCTCACCAGCGACCACATAGCGATGCAGCAACGATCTCTGACAGGTCGTATCGCTGTCGGGATCGCTGTAGCGTCGCTTAGTGTGACGGGGCCTTAAGAGGAGCAAGGTGTGCTAAAGAATAGTAGTAATACCCATTATCCATGGCCCAATAAACTTATAGTATATACCAACTTATCATTTTCAGTACTGCTCTTCCATATCTCGTGACCATGATCAGCTAACACCAATGCATATGCCATAGTAGATAAAATAAAAATGCTATGAAAGCACATTTTTTTGTTTTCACTTTTCTGATTGGCAAGCATGTTTAGAGCCAGACTCTCATTGTCCTAATATTGATGGACTATCCTTAAGAAGTGTGCATTCAAACATAAAATTGGTTAATAAGATTCTATCTATCAATCTCTCTACAGAACTTATTTTTTAAAAGAAACCCATTACTTAGAACAAATATGTACTGAAACTTACCAGATTACTTTCAGTTAGCAGAGCAATCTGTGTTGGAACATGCAACACTCCTTTAAATATTCTGAATAATTACTTGTGCACAGGTCGACAGTAGAAATACTTCAACAAAACATGTCAAAACAAGACATTCTCTGATGGTTTCGAACTTAACTCATTAAAAACTGGAAACCGGATTGTGTAATGCACCCAAGAATGCAGAAGAGAATATTAATAATTATACACATGTTCTAACCATACCCGACAACCATAAGACAAAAAAAAAAAAGAAATATTTCAGCCTGGTTGGTTCTACTTTGATTACAATAGGAAGATGATTAATTAGATTCCGTGGACTGCAGACTTAAGGGAACCGGTCACTAGATTCTTGATGCCCGAACCACAGGTAGCACGAATCAGATCGATCCTGGTAGGACAACTGCACCCAGAGAAAGCATAGTTTAAAAAGCCACCCAAGGAGTAGAGGGAGAAGCCTAAATAGTTCCTTACTTCCCCCGTCCGGCTTCTACCTGTACTGCTGCAGTTGATTGACAGGTCTCTACTGTGTGTACATAGAGAGAAACCTGTAAATTCCCTGGGGTGGAGCAGAGAGAAGCAGGACAGGAAGACGCACGGAACTAGTCAAGTCAATCTCTGTAGCCCTCGCATGTCACAGAAAACATACCTTGCTGTACTTGCGTGACCTAGCTCAAACTAATGCTGCCTGTGGTTTAGGTAGCATGAATCTAGTGATAATAAAACTCAGATATGCTCACCCACTACAATTCTAGCACCATCTTTCAACCGGAGCAGCAATGTCATGACTATAGCGGACATGTCTTTTGTACACAACCACTGGGCTCAGCGGTGATGCTCAGCTATTGTGCAAGAATTACTTGTGCTACAGTCAAAACATCTGCTCTGTAGCCTATGCAAGGGCAGTAGCAGCAGAGAGGCAGTGCACGTCCTACGTTGGGCGAGTATAGAAAAGTTTATGTTTATGCCTGCAAGCCCAAGGAATATAAAAATTATAACAAAAAAACAAACACACACCCCATCTTCCACACCCCTTCCTTATATCTTCTCTTGTGGTGGCGGTATAGGGCGATTTAACACTTCCAAATAGGCAGAGACCTGTCAATTCAGAATAGTGAGCGGAGAGAAGTCACTGGGGATCCACCTGCCTGACTAATCTCCATCATGGTTGCTCAGTCCCGGCAGCTATTAAAAATATGCTTGACTCTGAAACGCTGCGACATTTCAGAGAAAAACATAACTGGCTGAGATCGTATAGCCAGTGCCTGATACATGCGCCCATGGGTCGGACAACTTGTGTCAGCTGTCAGGTATACTTTAAATCTCTGCTCTTTTTGGGCTTTTCTGGTCCAGTGGGCGGTCCTAACAGTGACTGACAGGTATCTCTGTATGCACACTTACAAAGAAAGCGGTCAGTCAGCGATCAGTCCAGTGACCGGCCCTAAAAGCCCAGAAAGAGCAGAGGATTTGATGAAAAAAAAACCAAACAACCAACTAAAACACTGGATATTTTCCCACAAACCTATATACCAATTTACCCAGCTCCCCTGCTCTATATTGTGATGCAAGCAGAGTCATCTGATTTTTCATGGTGATATGTTTAAAATATAAATAAGTTTGTGTAAAATATATATATATTTTATAATGGTGAGCAGCACTTTATATGACTGTACAATATCTTCAGAAATAAATGGAAATGTACAAAAGTTATATCCTCAGAAATTTTTAATTGGTGGTCCAAAATACAATAAAACATTGAAATTGCAACATGGAAGTTGAGAAACCAAGAAGAAACAGTATAAACAGCATGAGCAACAATAAACACAATCCTAATTAATACTTGGTTGCACACCCTTTGGCATTGATGACAGCCTCCAAACGTTTCTTGTAGCCATCTATAAGCTTCTTGCACTTCTCAGCTGTAATTTTCTCCCACTCTTCCATTGCAGTTTGTTGAAGCTCTTGATTGTTTACAGGGTTTTTTTTTTCCAAATGGCAGATTTCAGCTCACCTCAAAGATTTTCATTTGGACTGAGGACAGGACTCATTGCTGGCCATTTTAAAACAGTCCATTTTTTCCTTTTTCAACCATTCCTGTGTACTTTTGGATGTGTGCTTTGGATCATAGTCTTGCTGGTGGACCGATGATTTTCGACTTAAACCAAGTTTTCTTACACTGGGTGGGACATTTTGCTCTAAAATCTTTTGATAATTCTCTAATTTCATGATTCCTGTGATACTGTCAGTACCAGACGCAGCAAAGCAACCCCATCGCATTTTGGATTCTTCACTATGCCTAACTGTTGGTAAGGTGTTCTTTTCCTTAGAAGCTTCATTGCGCTGTCTATAAACAAACTGTTTAAAATTTGCCAAAAACCTCTATTTTTGTTTCATCTGTCCACAGAACATTTTCCGAGAAGGCTTGTGGTTGGCCAAGGTACTCTTTGGCAAAGATCAGTCGTTCCTTTTTATGTCTTTTCTTCAGCAATGGTTTCTTCCTTGGCCTTCGCCCACAAAGCTCTGCTTGGTTTAGTGTGCGGCATATGGTACTTGTTGAAACCATGACATCAGACTGTTCCAGGTTGGCTTTCAGGTCTTTGGATGTTTGACGTGGTGTTTGTTTTGTTTTTTGTCTTACACCATTTGCACCAACCTTCAAAGACATCTCTTGTCAATGTTCCCCCTTTCCCTCACGTCCATGGAGGTTCTTGACAAACTTCTTAATAACATTGCACAACGTTAAAACTGGGATACCAAGTTCTTTGGAGATGGCCTTATACCCTTTGGAAGTCTTGTGTTTGCTAATAATAGCAGTTCTGATGTCCTCAGCCAGCTCCTTTGTCTTCACCATTGTGACAAAGGAACAGTGCCTACCATGTGGCTTTTTAAAACACTGAAGTCATCATTCATTGGCTAAGTCATGTCACATGGTCACCGACAAGTAATCACAGGTGAATCTCTTTTGGGATTTACCACAGGCGAGTCAAAATGTGTTTCCATACTAAATTAATGTAAAGGGTGCCAATACCAGTGACACAGCAAGCTTTAGGTTTTTCTATTTGTCACTCCCATTGTTTTTTGTTTTACATTATTGTTTATCATTTGCTCTTTTGTATTTAACACAAGTGCTCTATACAAAAAACGGTTTCACTTGATTCATTTTTTAGGAGATATTCCACAGTATGTACTTAAACTTCATAGGTGCCAATAACGATGAGCAGGACTGTGATAGACGTATATACAGTACAGACCAAAAGTTTGGACACACCTTCTCATTTAAAGAAATTTCTCTATTTTCATGTCTATGAAAATTGTACATTCACACTGAAGGCATCAAAACTATGAATTAACAAATGTGGAATTATATACTTAACAAAAAAGTGTGAAACAACTGAAAATATGTCTTATATTCTAGGTTCTTCAAAGTAGCCACCTTTTGCTTTGATGACTGCTAGGTGACTAGAGAAAAAAATAAATAAATATTTTGGTACAGAATTTCTTAAGAGTGCATCCAATACGCGGTCATACTTTATCACTTCAGAAAAGAAGGCTCACCATTTGGCTTCTGGTGTGCTAATTTGGTGGAATAGTCTCTTGGTCCCATATTTGCAAAGCCCCTCAGAAGTGATCCAATAGTGGAAACTACCCCTCCCTCCAAGAAGTCATGTAGGCGTATACAAAGCATTTTAAAACCCAAAAGTGTATTAACGTTAATATTTTTGCAGACATGCTGTATAAGTAATACCTTAAACTTTATTCCGCAGGTTGGTATGATTTAAACAGGTACTTCCGGGGAGATTAAAAAAAAAAAAAAAAGTGTATTGTCCCTGCCCTCATACACTATAAAGATGAGATAACCAGTGCACTTTAATTATTTTTATAAACCTTGTAATTACGTATGACAGGAGCTACTCCTCACTGCTCCCCCCTCCGCGAGGGACATTACGTCACACATCAGTGTGCAACTCCCCCCTGTGAGTAACAGCCAGCCAAGAAAAGGGGGCTTGGCCACACCCCTGTTTTCTGCAGAGATACAGCTATTATCAGGAGACTAGCTGATAACAGCATGGAGCTGCACACTGCTGTAATGTCCCAGATGGAGGTGTGTGCAGTGCAGTGAAACACTAAATTACTTACTGGTAAAGTGTTTTTCCTGAACCCATGACAGCACCTACAACGAGAGAGGGGATCCGCCCTTCCAGGACAGGAAACCTACAGAATAAAAGTGCGGCGCCTCTCCACTACCTCAGTTGTTTACAGAGCATGAGAGGACACTACTTAATAGTTATATATCCCATGATTTTTGCTTCTACACACCACGTGAATCAAACACCATGAAGGAAAAGAAGTGATCAACTTCTACCAGTGATGGGAGGGAATATAAGGGTGCTGTCATGGGTTCAGGAAAAACACATTACCGGTAAGTAATTTAGTGTTATCCTATCACCTATGACAGCACCTACAACGAGAGATTTACAGAGAAAAAATTCTAAAGTTAGGGTGGGACCACAGCCTGTAGAACAGTTTTCCTAAAGGAAAGGACAGCAGAAGATCCCAGAACAAGCCTATAGTGTCTATAGAAGGTGCAAGGTGAAGACTGAATCGCAACCTTACATAATGCTTGATGGGGACATCCGCTTTCTTATTGTTCTGCCATGGATTCCCCCGGATTAGCACAGAAAGTAGGGCTTCTGCCGCCATATTAACAAGGACAGGAAACCAACTGAGGTGGTGGAGGCGCGCCGCCCTTTTATTCTGTAGGTTTCCTGTCCTGGAAGGGTGGATCCCCTCTCTTGTTGTAGGTGCTGTCATGGGTGATAGGATAAAGCAGCTCCTGTTACACCAGCCCCGATATTGTCTCCATGTCTGCAGTCCGAGGAGAGGGGGCATGACCTGCTCCCTGCTAGTAGCCCTGCAGTGAAGGATATATTAACAGGGGGCTGGCTGCTACTAGAAGATGGGAGGGGGGGGCGGGGCAGCCCACACACCCTAACCTCAGACAGGAAGCCATTATCAGGGGGCTGGTGAGACAGGAGCTGCTTCTCACTACACTGCTCAAACCTCCGCCTGGGACATTACAGCAGTGTGTTGCTCTATGCTGTTATCAGTGAGTATCCTGATAATACCAGTTTCTATGTAAAGAACAGGGGGCGTGGCCATGCCCCCTCTTCTAAGACTGGCTGTTACTCACAGGGGGGTGAGGGAGGAGCACACTGCTGTGTACCATAATGTCCCAGATGGGAGCGGTGAGCAGTGAGGAGCAGCTCCTGTCACACAGAATTACAAGTGTTGAATAAATAATTAAAGTGCACTGGGCATTTCATCTTTATAGTGTATGAGGGCAGGGACAGTACAAAAATCTTTTGTCTCCTCAGAGTACCCTTTTAAGGCAATGCCAAATGTTTATAGTTTTATTTAAGATTTGGTTGCCATATTCTGGAAGAAATTGTTTAGTGTTATTTTTTAATATTTCTGTTGGCAAAGTTGTAAATGTTGTAGTTTTCATAGGTCTAAATTTTAGGTACATAACATGTAATAAGTAATTAAAACATTGTATGCAATGGATACACATGACTTTTTAAATCTCCTTCTGTTCTATTTTTTGGGGAAAGGCGAAAAACCGTAATTCTAGCTTTTGTACCTCTGATTCAATGTTGCATTTGTGACATGTTTGAATTAAAGCCTATTTCATGTGTTTTGTTTTTTCAATTACAGTGAGTGGCATAAATACTAAGGCAATTACATAGTTTGAGTCGCTACAGAGACGGCCATATAATAATGCTGACTTTTTTTGGCACAGCAGTGCAGAAGATACGTCATGCAGGTATATAAGGGTGTCACTAGGTGGGGAATATTGCTGAGGATTGATAGACTAGTCAGGAATCGGCTGTGGCTACGTGCCCACGATGAGTTTTTGATTCATTTTGACGCTGCATCAAAAACGCAGCGTCTTACAGTTCTAGCACAGTGGATGGGATTTATAGAAATCTCATGTCCACTGTGCTTCTTTTTAACGCTGCGTAAACTCACCTGCGGTGTGTTTTTCATATCTACAACATGTCAATTTCTCTTGAGGATAAGCTGGTACCGGAAGCACAGTCAGCATGTAAGGCCAATTTTGTTAATTTCAATCATTTCTGTGTGCTTCTGAACTGTGAAAATGGAAATTCCTTATAAAGTGACCATTCAGGCACCTACTTACTAAGGCTCATTCTCCTCCGCTTATGTGCAGGAATTACCAAATAATCAACTATTTATAAAGTACAGATTAGTAAACTACCAGAGATAATCATCCTGCCCTTGGCAACACAGAAATGCACAAACTTCCAGGTCAGCCTATGATAGACCAGTGTGTGTACACAGCAGACAATCTGAGGAAATGGAGCTGTGGCGAAGGGTGGGTGTTGGGGGAGGGCGGGAATTGGACAGCCATCACAATTTAGCCCCTGAAGTTGCTCAGATACTTGCTCTTGCCTATTTTTTTTTTTTTTTTTTTTTTTTTTTTTTTTTTTTACATCCAACACATCAACTTCAAGAACAGACTCAATTTTCTGGCAAAAACATCCCACCTTTTGTCCTGAAATAATCACTTACCAGTCATTGGTTCTAATGTTAAGGCTGATCGGTGGATAGGATTGGCAGCAATAATTATATATAATATATATTTATATGGTTTAGTTTTTAAAAGAATGCTCCTGACAAATAAATTGGACTTTTACAATATATAGTTACAAAATGACGTTGTCGCACACACTCACTCTTAACAACGCAGGAGGTAGACTCCACAGTGTAGTCACAAGATTCAGAGGTCAGGCAGATGAATTATTGACTTAGGTGCACTTCAGCCTGTGTGATATTTACAGGGTCATAAATACCAACAGGAATAAAATAAGACTGTCTGCATTTCACAAGGATGTGACGCTGTGCCATAGGACCATTATGAGCATACCATACGGATAGAAAATGGCAAAAGACATTTTCAACTCACATAGAAACTACAGCTGGCCATAGACTAATGATTTAATGTAAGCAGGCCAAATTATTTTACATACCATGATTATCAAAATTTTGCTGTCTTAAGTGACAGAACGGCGGATGGAGGCTCTAAACCCTGTTAGAATGAGACATTTGGCCTAATTTGGGCAGCACGGTGGCTCAGTGGGTATAACTGTAGCCTTGCAGCTCTGGGATCCTGGATTCAAATCCCACCAAGGACAACATCTGCAAGAAGTTTGTATGTTCTTTCAGTGTTTGTGTGGGCTTTCCCCAGGTTCTCCAGTTTCCTCCCACACTCCAAAGACATACTGATTGGGGCTCACAATCTAGATTCCCTATGGGGACAGCGATGCTGAGGTCTGTAAAGCGCTGTGGAATTAATGGTGCTATAAAAGAGTAAAAAAAAAAATAAAAAATTGCCAACTCATTACAAAAACAAGCACCTGCAACGAATAGGAGCCGGTCGCTTCAGCTTTGTGCCAATTACAGAAACGTATGTACATTAGAAATTCTAGTTACACAGCCACTTAATTTTATATTAATATCTGCATTCACAGTTCCATCACAGGTACTGAAACTAAAGTGACTGAAAGTTGACAAACATACTCCAACTATAATGGGGTCTGATAGACCCCCAGATGGAACCAGTCATATAAGCGGAGCTGCACTATTTTTTCTAATATTTATGGCCAACGATGTGACCCTTGCCCAATATTGATCTAAAATTCTGCCTTAACTGTCTTATATAGGAAAACGACGACCTGATATTAAGTATTTTGCCAGTCCAAGAAATGTAGCAAAGCAGATTTTCTTAATTTGTAACACGTTTATATCATGGGAAGAAATGTTCTAAAGAAATATTGAGAGATTGATGGAGAATGAGTTTTATAACATACAGTTGGTGTCAGAAAGGAATGCAACCGTCTACGATCGCAGCAACGCCTCCAAATAGAAGTCGAAGTACTTATTGCATATCTTCCTTTAAATGAACGGCGGCAAGACATTCTGTGTGAGACACCCAAAACATAATTCTTAAACGACTTGCTTTCAACTCAAATAATTGAGACATTCCTTCGAGTCAACTAAAGAAACAAACAGTACCTGCCTGGGGGGGAATTTCACTGTTTTACGAACCACAAGAATCTTCTGGTTTGTCTGTAGCTGTGTATTGCTTAGTATGCCATCTGGTAACCACCAGTGAATCTTCACCTTCACAGGTACTGTAAATAGCACATTCCTTGCACATAACATCATTACTACACCTTTACAAAAGCCTAGGAGAAGAAAACCAAGGCTGGACACATTGCCATTTTCCTCCTCCGCCTGGGTTCTAATGTTTGTAAGGGCCAGACAATATAATCTGCTGTCAAAGACACAAATTGACCATATTACATCATTAAATCCATCAGAATTCATTGGAAAATGGATCCATCATAGTTCTGGTAAGAAAGTAGTAAACATGTATAATAGTCATTGACTGTAATGGAGAGAAAGAAGGAAAAAAAGGGTCGTCCTACACAACTATCTTGATTTGTAGAAGAACTGGGTAACAACCGATATGTCTGCTATTACCGTTTCCAGGTCACCCAGCTGTCCCAAGACTACTTACAGAACCCCCCCCCCCCCAAAAAAAAACAAAAAAAAACTGTAAGTGCACCCTCCACCTGATTGTCACAGTCTGCACTTCACTTCTTTCCAGTATCTGTACATCCATGTGGTTCAGCGACAATCTTGATTCTTAGTGTTCATCCTGCATTTTATTCCTCTATACTAGGCTATAAGTCCCATATTGCATCGGTACAGCATCACATGACCAGCTATAGATCGTAACATATCAGCATATTGGGAGAACAGTGTTATTGTTCTTCCCTATATATTCTTCTAATAAGCTAATAATTATAAGAATATAGTCTGGAGGATGATCTATGATATCCTACATTAGCTCTAAGTGACAGGCACTGTGCAGTCATCATCATTATGTTCGATATGAACTTCTGGACACCCACTTCGCCTCTCTGTGGACCAGTCCATGCAACTGCATCTTATAGGCAGTTCTGCTGATCGAGATGGTGACCCTTTTTGAGAATATAAGGGCATGTAATTCTCTGCAGGTCACCACGTCATTACAGGACCTAACTGAAAGTTAGTATACAATGAATTTCCAAAATAGAAATAAAATATATATATAGCTGCGGCACTGTGCTCAGCCAGACGGGCCCGGGAGGAAACAAAGCGCTCTCCCTGTGACCCGCGCTTTGCGCATGCGCAGGGGGGTGAGGGAAAAAAGCGCACGTCACAGGGATCTGTGACATGCGGGGAGGGGCGAAAATATGGTAAACGTGGACATAGGCAGGGATTTGGTGGAATAATAAGCAGATGGGCGGGGATAGCTTAGCGTCTGGGGGACGCCAAGCCTGGGTAAAACCAAGAAGATAAAACTACATTTCTCTGCATTCAGACCTCTACCATGGGCCATACAGGTATGTATACATTTACTTTTCTATACCCTATATGCCCATAGTAGAGGTCTGATAACTCCAAAGTGGTGACAGATTCCCTTTAATGTTTACTTCCATTGGCAAAAAAAACACTGTCTGGGCCATCTGATTGTCAAAGACATGCACCACTTAGACAAGCTATAATATGAGTGTTCAACAAACCGAATATAGGTATGAAGTACGGCACTCCTATATAAAAAGGTGCAGAAGTAGGATCCTATTCCTCCAACTCCACAACACTGCCTCTGTGCTGAGCATGAACATAAAGTGCAACGCAGATAAATCTCAACTAAAAGCCTAAATCAGGAACAGAACAGACATTTATAGGACATTTCATAACTTTCCCAAATTCTTATGAAAAAATATTCCCCCACAAACTGCATTGTACTACTGTACCCAATTCTATTATTATATATTTTATGAGTCAGTCCATTTTATACAGACTCCACAGCCCTGGGAGAAAGCAGTGCAAGTGCCCTAGAAAACAGTGCCCACATTTTGCCCCCTACAAAGTAATAATGCCCTCTGTGTGCCACTTTGACAGTCACAATAACCTGAGTTCCCCTATAAGTATAAGTGCCCACTTAACACTTAATAATGTCCTGAGTCTCCCCCCCCATGTACAGCCCCTCTCTACACAGTATTATGCTCTCCTATACACAGAATAATGCCCCCTCACTGTATATTACCCCCCCACACACAGTATACTGACCCCTTAGTAGCCCGCAAACTGATGTCTCCAACACAGTATGATGGCCCCTACACTATACAAAGACCCCACATAATCTCCCACACTGTATGACCCTAACTGTAATCCCCACACTGTATAAATAGCCTCCATATAGTATAATGCACCAGATAGTCCTCAATATAGTATAATGCACTCCCCACAGGCAGAGTCTGTAGCACAATCCCCTCACCCTCCCATAGGCAGAGTCTGTAGCACAATCCCTTCACCCCCCCATAGGCAGAGTCTGTAGCACAATCCCCTCACCCTCCCATAGGCAGAGTCTGTAGCACAATCCCTTCACCCCCCCATAGGCAGAGTCTGTAGCACAATCCCCTCACCCCCCATAGGCAGAGTCTGTAGCACAATCCCCTCACCCCCCCATAGGCAGAGTCTGTAGCACAATCCCCTCACCCCCCCATAGGCAGAGTCTGTAGCACAATCCCCTCACCCCCCCATAGGCAGAGTCTGTAGCACAATCCCCTCACCCCCCCATAGGCAGAGTCTGTAGCACAATCCCCTCACCCCCCCATAGGCAGAGTCTGTAGCACAATCCCCTCACCCCCATAGGCAGAGTCTGTAGCACAATCCCCTCACCCCCCCATAGGCAGAGTCTGTAGCACAATCCCTTCACCCCCCCATAGGCAGAGTCTGTAGCACAATCCCCTCACCCCCCATAGGCAGAGTCTGTAGCACAATCCCCTCACCCCCCCATAGGCAGAGTCTGTAGCACAATCCCCTCACCCCCCCATAGGCAGAGTCTGTAGCACAATCCCCTCACCCCCCCATAGGCAGAGTCTGTAGCACAATCCCCTCACCCCCCCATAGGCAGATTCTGTAGCACAATCCCCTCACCCCCCCATAGGCAGATTCTGTAGCACAATCCCCTCACCCCCCATAGGCAGAGTCTGTAGCACAATCCCCTCACCCCCCCATAGGCAGAGTCTGTAGCACAATCCCCTCACCCCCCCATAGGCAGAGTCTGTAGCACAATCCCCTCACCCCCCCATAGGCAGAGTCTGTAGCACAATCCCCTCACCCCCCCATAGGCAGAGTCTGTAGCACAATCCCCTCACCCCCCCATAGGCAGAGTCTGTAGCACAATCCCCTCACCCCCCTTAGGCAGAGTCTGTAGCACAATCCCATGCCCCCCACCCCCCAGGCAGTCTGTAGCATAATCTCCCCCCCCCCCACACCTCCCATAGGCAGTCTGTAGTATAATCCCCCCCACCTCCCATAGGCAGTCTGTAGCATAATCCCCCCCTCCCCAATAAGAAAATATAAATAAATAAGCACAATACTCACCTCTTGCTCCTCCTCGTTCTCCCGCTGCTCCGGGCGCCCGACCCGCACAAATCTTCAGCACAGCGGGCTGGGCGCCAAGTGATGACGTCAGTGATATCAGACACAGCGGACGCTATGGGGACTGATGGGAGAGGGAGCGTCGCTCCCGCTCCCATCACTGAGCTTGCGGATGCGGTTATGTGCGTAGGGGGTGGGGCGTTGCTGGCACCAGGGGCCCCCCCTCCTGCTCAAGGGCCCCATAGCAGCCGCCTGGCAGTGCAGGGATATCGGGTCTCCCTGCTCTGCCCGGAGTGTAACTGTAGTGGCATGCCGTTACAGTTACAATAGCGTAGCTCCGGCCGGGCCCCCTCAGAGCGCGGGGCCCGGGGCGACCGTGCCCTCTGCCCCACCGGTACCTACGCTACTGACCAGCAGGAATAAGACAAGAGTAAAAACTAGCCACTTTTGACCTGGTGACAGGTCTTCTTATAAGATGACTTGTTATCAGGCTGCACCTGGTCAGATTTTGTGCTCCCCCCCACCCACACACACACTTTTATTATTAATTTGTGCTGAAGATTTCATTTTCATTTTTTTTTTAGCTGTAAAGAATTGGCACACACACATTAAAATGAGAGCAACATCTGACCACTTTTGACCTGGTGACATGTCCTCTTTAAACATAACCCATATCATCACCCTGTAGTGATGTCAGATACAAATTGACCCCAATCGAGTTATAATATACAGAGGTTAGATTTATTAGCCCAAATAGCATCAATGCTGATTTGCCCAAATCATTTTCCAATGTCAGTGAAACCTAACATAAAATACTGCTTGATCTCTCAGCTACCTTGTGAACTTGAGCCCTGGGATCATAATTAATGCAAAAGACAAAGTCTAGATGATTACTGCAGTGAAGAGAAAAAGAAGAAAAAAAAAAAACACATAGCAAGAAAATACAACTCAGCAAGAAACGGAACACTGCAGTAGGCAATGCAGATTTCACAAATGAAAACAGAAATAAAAATGGATGCTAAAAAGCTGCTCTCTGACCTAAAGATGTGAAGGACAACATTGCAGCTCATGGCCAGCAGCAAAGGGGGTTAGAAACTTAAAATTTTCCTTTATATAGTTAAGAAACTGGTTGACTTTCTTAGGTAAAACAGCGTTAAGGAAAAAAAAAAGATCAAGCCAAAGCTTATTGCACTTCCAGAGAACACGATAGAAGTTATTTCTAGTACATTAGCTAGTGGACATAAGATATTTTCGGACTACTCCTAAATAAGTCTGACCGATGCTAAAAGGAGTCAGTCAAATGTTATACTTCTAGGATCAGGAAATGTCATATCTAGAAAAGTATTAGTTCTAGCATAAACAATGGCTATCTGGATCCTACGATGTGCACAAACAAGAAAAAAACATACATAAAACATGTGTAAAAGGCTTACATAATTAAGGGAGTATTTCAGCCCAAATTGACAGCATCAAATAAGCACAGTCTTTATAGGTGTTAAAACCTCTATAACAATTGCAACTATTAGCCCAGATTCATCCAGACCGGCGTTGTTCCCGTCGATCTTGTGGAGGGGGCGTGCTGGAGTCAGAGGCTCCAGGAGCATCTAAAAAGTGGCTTGCACCTCACCACAAATCTTACTCTAGTCAGGGACTGGGGGAAGATTAGCTGTGGCTTTCCTTACTTAATTAGAAGAGCATGTCATATATTAGACGAGCCCCTGTCCTACCCCAACTCCACTCATTTTGGTGAAAATGGACAAAACCGGCATGAATTTTGCGAATTTTCAAAGTAATTTTCTCCAAAATTCTGGCCTTATCACTTTGAGGAATCTGGGCCTTAGTGTTTTAATTGCTGCGTCAGCTATTTAGAGACTTTAGGGGTAACTGTGCTCTCAAGTAACTTTTCTGAATAAGCGGTCATATATCTGCAAGAGGATTGACACAGATTTTGGCCATAATATGACTTGTTTCCTGCATTGTCACCAGTTTTCCCATCTGTAGGCTTGTGCTCATAGCTTACAATTGTCTCTGAGCTGGTGAAAGGAGACTAGCTGCTATTATGTCTCTCATATGCATCACAGCACATAGCCATGGCTTTCTGCTCTTCATTCCTCATGTTCCTTATCCTGGTATATATCCCCAATTCTGCTGTATGTCCCTTATCCTGGTATATATCTCCCATTCTGCCACGGGGGACACACATCCAGTTGGAAGTGTCCGCTGGCGACGGCGGGTCCCCGTGGCCAATTCATGAAGGTCGGCGTTGCGCACAACAGTCTTAATGAATGGCACAATGCAGTACAATGAACGGAATTCATTCATTTGGCTCATCTTTTCAGTGGCATGCGCCTCGCCAGAAATGCTACTCCGTTAGGGAGTAGCATTTCTGGCATAAGAGACGCCAGCACTTTTAATGAATTTGATCTCAGCAGCATGGAGGAAGTACACAGAGTTGTCAATCAGGCTAAGTGGGAGGAGACTGAGTTATGTAGCCATTCTGACATTGATCTTTAAAGTAAATACATCAGCCTCATCAAGTCTAATATCTATTTAATACTGCTTGCAGTTTGTGACAGACACACTAAGAAATCCTTGCTTGTTCACATTAGTGTGGGTTTTCAATTCAAGAGCTAAACGTATTAAAACCGATGGGATTTTTTCTTTCCTGAAGAGATTCAGCTGACTAGATATCATCCTTATTAACCTCCAGTATGTATGCAGCAAGACTATGATGTGTGAGAGCGTATATTTTATATTTAATAAGGGTAGAATGCGCAGTAATCAGTAACAAACTATAAATAACCAGTGCATGGACCTAACAATTTCTATTTCTCATCAGATGAACTAGTACTGTACTGCTTGCAATTAATACTCCAGGATGGCTTTTATTATTCATGGAGAGGACTTTGTTCCGTTGACAATGGTGACAAGATAAGGACTTTCTATAACTTATTGCTTCAATCACCAGGTTTTACGGCTTGCAGTCAGCCTATGACAGTAACAGTGACTTGACCTCTCTGACATCTTATAGGAAAACTGCTGTAAAGCTGAATTTTCCACTGTAATTACTCATTAAAGAGTATAAATATCTGTGCAACTTAATAGGAATTCGTAAGATGTGGGGAAAATAAAATACTTGGCAATTTTGTTAGTAACACTTGATGATCTAAGAATGAAGATTGGTGCACAAATGACGTTTACTAGGTGGAGTGGAACCAGAAGTGCAAGCAAATTCCTAGGAGGCCTCTAGATGTATTTTCTACTACTCAGACGTAATCACGATAGAGCTAACTGCCCAAGGCGCAAGGTTCACCTTTTAATCCCTAATAATTTTTTCCACCCTTTTCATTTACAATCAACATCTAGGACAAATCAGACTTTAAAAAGTGTCATGAGTAATAATCCAGCAATCATGTTCGTGCAGTAAGAAACTAACCTTTCCTGTCATTGTGGGAACCAGTTTGACAAGATTAGAAGTCTTCATGCACTTTCTTAATGTGAAAATTAAATGCTTAATATTGCTCCCTCCCCCACCCCAAAAATACATAACTTCCTCTCTGCCGCAGGAGAGAACCTATAGGCAATGCTGTACATTTGAGTTTTTCCTTTAAACATATCCCAGCTCCAGTCTGAAACCTGCCTTAACCCTGCAAAACAACATGTCTTAAACCTTAAAGGGTTGCATCATCTTTTTTCAGCAGAAGCGCACTACTCCCTCGCCTCCTGGCTTCATGCATGCCGAGAGAGCACTGTGCTCCTTCTTGATCATTTAGATCAGCAGCATGGCTGTGCCACTAACCTAAAAATTGTGGCATCAGGAGCGCAGGGACAGTGAAGCAGTCTGGATCTGGCTAGCGCCAGAGAAGCACTTACAAGTTCTATAGAAAAGAGCCTGTAAGCACTGCACTGATTTTTTTTTTTTTTTTTGCCTGCTTTACCTTTCTCATAAGCAATAAAATAAAACAAAGACCTTAAAAATGTATACACACATATAAATTCTGCTCTTCAGAAGAGTGGCTTTTTTAATATCAAGTAAATTGAAAAGTTATTCTTTGCAAACCCCATTAACATTATTCTACTGGTCACTGTATAGTTTTTATTTAACATTTTAATATTTTTGGGTTTTGCATCTAAAGAGCCCAAAAACTCTTAGGATGCAGCTACCCAAGAACTAATAAAAAGGAAAATAATTATTAATATGCAAATAGCCACTTCAGAGAGGAAGAGGACAGAAACTCTAGTGTTACCTATTGGAAGTAGATATTCTTATCAATGTACTATAGCAGTGTTCCCCAACTCCAGTCCTCAAGGCCCACCAACAGATCATGTTTTCAGGATTTCCTTAGTATTGCACAGGTGATGGAATTATTGCCTGTGCATGTGATGGAATTATCACCTGGGTAATACTAAGGAAATCCTGAAAACATGACCTGGTGGTGGGCCTTGAGGACTGGAGTTGGGGAAAACTGTACTATAGGAAGCCAAAACCTGAAGCTAAATTTGCAGCCAAGTGTCTTAGGCTACGTTTCTACCATCCGGAGCCTGCTGCTTCCCCGACGCTGTGGAGAAGCCGGCGGCGGCTTCCGCTCAATATGCTAATGAGTGTTACCATTTTTAATTTTTCCACACATGCAGACTTTCCTCATAGGAGGTTAGGTCTATGGGGAAAGCCCGCATGCGGACCCACCGGAGAAATTGACATGCTGCGGTCTGGAAAGACGCGCCACATGTTAGGTCCCGCGGGTGTGCCGCAGACGCATATTGGGCAAGGGATTTCTACAAATCACATCCACTATGCTGTAACATCTGGCCGCTGCGGTTTGCATGCAGCGCAAATGCGCTGCGACCAATCCGCAGCGATTACTGATCGTGTGCACATACCCTCAGGGTGTATGCCCCTCATCAGTGCAAAGAAGTAAAACTGTTTGGCTGAGTGAGAGGCCTTTTTTGTTCCTTAGGTAATGTAGCTGCATTAGGACTTTTTTTTTTGTGGAACGGGTTTAAGTTTTAATTTCTACTATTTGGGGGTACACATTACTGCATACTATTGTAATCAGTTGCTATATAATATAGCTCTCACTATTGGCCTAAAAATTTTTTTTTTTTTTTCAGCACGTGAATGAAATTTGTCCCAATGGGCATTGGGGTTATGTAGGGCACACCGCGTCAGTCTTCTGAAGCACCACCACTAAGAGGTACTATATTAGAAGTCCACTTACCATCTGCTGAAAAAAAAACATTGTAATAAAAAAACAAAAACACAACTGTCAGCACATTTCACGTTACAAACTGCACACATTATCTGATGTATTTCATTTAGACTTCTCACTTTAATATCAGAATTACACAGTCATGGATTTTCAACACACGCACCAGCGTCATCATTTCTTAGAGATCCATTTAATAATGTATGCAGTTTGCATTGCGAAATCTGGGGACAGATCCACACTAAAAAAAAAAAGTAAGGGCAATAATTTCAGATTATAACATGGGTGTTTGGCCTACTTTAACTCAAAAATTTTTTTTATATAATATTATATATATATATATATATATATATATATATACATACACACACACACACACACACATATATATATAAAATCAGGAAGAGCTGTATAAAATATTTATGTTTAAAATTAAATCTCTCCCCAACTAGCCTGATTGACAAGCTTTTAGCATCTCCTGCTACTGAGCTCTCCCACAGCTCTGTATAAGCTGCAGCTGTCGGGAAGGCTGGGTAGATGGAAATTGAGAAAGCTTACAAGTCCAAGTGTATTCAGTCATTTAAGATCAGGATTATATAGTTATTATGACACAAATTTTTAAAATAAGCACTCCAGCCTCATCAAATTTAAGAATCCTATTTAATTAAGTGTGCAATTTACAGGCAGTCCTCTAATTTTCATGGGATCCAGCTTGCTGTCTTTGAAAGCCCTCTTTCCCCTTTGACTTAGCTGAGCATCATCACTTATGGTCTTTTATGTAATAATTTTTACCGTATGTTATAATCACCAAATAAAGAAAGTTTGATGAACTAAACAAAAGAAATAGAACAAGTGAAGCAAATAAACTCCGTAGCAATTGCATTGCATCCCCTGAGTCAATGATGGTTACACCCTAAAACATACACATTTTTTATTGAAGGCACAGGGTGTGTATACAAAGGTGGAATACCTAACTATATCAGTCGTGTGTGTGCGTGAATCTGTGTGCACGCAATATAAAGACAGTCATTCACTGTAGCTCAACATATAAAAGCCAATATGGACCATATATACCCTACAAAATCTGTATTACCCTTAAGCTGAAAGGGAAGGGTCAGACATCTGCTGTAGCTGCCATATAAATCAGCCTGTGACTTGCCAGTCACAGATGAGGCCAAATAAATGGAAAAATAAAAAATGGCAATCCATCTTACATGGTGGTCAGCCCAATACTCCTTCAGCTGTCAGTTATTTCGCCTGACCTTCCCATACACATGGAATGGAGAAAAGGAAGAAGACTGTCAAAACACCCCTAGCAGCGACTTCTCTTCCTTGAAGCAAAAAATTGGACATACTGAAATTCAACATGCCCGATCTCATGCCACTGATTTGGCTCCTGCTTGAACTGAAAAATGATGAACTTTCAACTTAGTATTTGTAACCATACATATTGGACAAAACAACGGTTGAATCATCTTATTTGTGTTGAAACTGCTATCCATCTAATGTGTATGGGTGACTCGTCTCCATCCTCCAACGCCAGATATCGGAGGAAATAGAGCGAGGCATTTTGGATACCCAAAACTTTTCATCCCAAACAAAGAAATCTATATTCAATGGAGTATGACCACTTTTAAAGATTTTAGATAATGTAATATCTTCATATAGATTGTAAGCTTGCGAACAGGGCCCTCAATCCTCCTGTAACTGTTGAAATATGACATTGTATTGTTTATATTGTCTGTATATGTCCCTACTTAATTGTAAAGTGCTGCGGAATATGTTGGCGCTATATAAATAAAAATTATTACTATATGACCAACACACAGACTTGAGATTACTATAGCGCCATTTATTCCATGGTGCTTTACATGTGAAAAGGAGTGTACATAGCAAATACACTTACAATAATCTTGAATAATACAAGTCAGCGACTGGTCCAGGAGGAGAAAGGACCCTGCCCGCGAGGGCTCAATCTACAAGGGATAGGTGAGGATACAGTAGGTGGAGATCTCACCAAATACAGCTTTATCCGCCTACTATCTGTGGACGAACATCTCACGTCTGTGGCCAGCTTCAGTGGTGTCATTTACATTGGTGCAGCCATTTAGTAAAACATTCATAGAACTATAACGTATGGCATAAACACAAATATTGCACCCAGCAAGGGAAAGTCACTTCATAGAGAAGCAGTGGTGAGAAATTTGCCTATTCATTGAAGCCAAGACAGTTCAGTACGAGAAAATTAATTTTTAAACAAATCCTTTTGTAAACCAGAGGTTTGCATAGCTGTGAGAAAATAAGTTAGATCCTTGCCGCATGTCACTCATTTCACAACTGCAACACTGAACGGTCACATTGGTAATCCAGTCCACCATTTCTTGATGTCCTACTTGGTGAGTGAATGTGCCGTGTTTGATGTCAATCATTGACCAGTGGGCAGGACTGCAACGAAGACACCAATTACAATACTGCATCTTCGACTAGAAGACTGGATTAGAGTGGGAGGGATATAACGTACTCACTGCTCCCAAACTTATGACTTAGAAATGGCAGACCGAAGTCCTGGTGTCGATTTCTGTGTAAAACAGTGTTTGGACCCACACCTTTAGAGCATTTATCAACTGTCCATGTTTTAAAAGACTGCAATACTATTTAGAGCCAACTTTAAATAAACCATCATGGTTGACGGGGATATACTAGTATTCCTAATTAGCACACTTGCAATTAGCATATTGCATTTTGACTGCAGTGTTGTGTCCAGAATCTCTGGAATTAATATTCAGGTTTCTCTGGACTTTACATACTGACACAGGGGGCATCCATGCTGCTCATGTGGAATACCAATTACAATGTTATCCAACGTCAAGCTTATAAGGGTTGTCTGATCACAAAATATTGAGGACTTATGCCAGCTTATACGTTCCAGAGGTGGCCGGATGTAAACATATTGAACGTAGCGCCAATCAAGAGATTAACAGTTGATCTTCAATACCTATTAGAGGCTGCTATACATTGAAGCTGCGCATTGTAGCCCTGTTCAATGTTTACATTATTATTATGATCGAGAAAGCAGCCAATCAATTGTCTTTGGAGGATTCATGAGAAATTTTAAAGAGGTGGTTGGTCAAAATAGTAAAAAAAAAAACAAAAAAAACCATAAGGCTACGTTGCCACGATCAGTATTTGCTGAATTTTTGACGCTGCAGAATTTCAGAACTTTACATTACTTGCGTTTTTCCATTGCGTATTTGTATGCATTTTTTATGCTGAATTTTGTCATGATTTAAATAAAGCTGCTTTGTTTTTTTTTATACTTCCTGGTTTTTCGCTTTGACAAAACTGTATTGCTATATTTAAGTCAGATTACATGCGTATTGATCCAGAATTTTGCTGAGCGAATGAGGCTTCCGCATGAAAGTTTTAGAACAGCACGTGGTACTTTCCAGAGTTTTAAAGAAGAGCAACTTTACAAGTGTGCCCCGCTTCTCACTGGCAGCTAGAGGTAAAAATCAGCTCTTATTTGGGATTCTCCAGAGACTTAGTGGCTCACCACCAACCATAAAACACTATAAATGAGAAAAACATCTAATCCCCTGTAAAAAGGTCCAAAGTAGGGGAATGATGACGCAGCACAGAAGTTTCAAATTGTGCACTGAAAACCCAGCAGCTTTACAAGTGATGGCCTTTTTTTGCAACATGCAAGAAGTGGAATTATAAATGACTTGATATTATTCAAAGAATTAAATAAGGTCTTCTGCCCCTGGCTGTAATTTTTGCTTTAATTTGCACAAAGTTATAATTGACCACCCTCTCAAACTAAGCTGCTAATATAGATCTGTCATGACAGTGTTGGCATTTATGATTTAGCACCAAACTTTTCAGCCTAGAGAATCCCTATAAGATGTCCATCTTAAATTAAAGATACAACATATAGCCATAATAAAGCACAGATGTGTGGCTTCAGCAAAATTGTCAAGAACAATTGCTGACCTATACATCGGATAGGCCATCAACATGAGATCAGGCAGTGGCCATTCAGTACTGTACATCCCATCCCATACATTGCTGAATTCCAGCCACTGTTTGAGCAGTTTTTTCAAAGTGTTAGACCCCCAATAGCCTCCTATTGAAGACCTCTCCCAACAATCATTATTGAAATAAGGATAACAGGAAGAAATGAAACTGGTATCAAACAGCCTCTTCATTGAGTTTTATGACTGCTATTCATCATATTTGTAATGTGGCAACTCATTTGTTTCTCCTTTTCATAAGGGAAGGTTCACACGAGCGTATTAAAAAAAAAAAGATCGTTCAGAGTTTCATCCTGAAAACTGATTTTTTTTTCACATTTGTCACTAATGTGCAGTCATTTTGTACAGCAGCAGCTATTGATCACTTACAAGACGATTTTATGGATTCCTATGTTAAAGAATTGCAATGCTATACTGAGGCATTTTTTTTTTTACCATGCACCCATTGACTTGAATGGGTGAGTGATCTGATTTACTGAGGAAACTGACACATGCTGAAATCCTTTTCACACACACATTTGATAAAAAAACGCTCATCTGCACTGCTCCACTGAATAACATTGGTCCAAGCTTTTTCCACGGCAGCACTCAGACCAAAAATACGGTCATGTGAATAAGCCCGTAAAACAATATGTTCCTGATAAATTACAGTGGCATACACTGGATACTGAGTCACATAAAAAAGCTGAACAAAAACTTATTACACAATATTCCCAACATCACAAGTTTAGTCCTTATCAATGGCATAGGAGAGATCTTGCTGATAGTGGGGTTCCAAACCCTGAGACCTACCTCCACTGATCCCGAGAACAGGTTTCTGCAGCTTTTCCTTTAAAGGGATTGTCAGCACAGAATGAATGCTCAAACCAAGTACAGGCACTCGGTGCATCATGGCGGGGCCAAACATTTGAGTGCACCTTCCCACCTACTTGTTTTCCATTTATCTCAGCCCTTCTTTGGCTCTATCAAACTAGAGCTGTCAAAGTGGAAGAGGAGTGGATAGTTGGAAAACAAGCAGGTGGTTAGGCGTAGTTAAATGTTCAGCCACTCCATAATGCACCAAACGCCTGTACTTGGTGTGAACAGTCATTCTGTCCTGACACGAGTCCCTTTAATGGAGATGAGGTTGAGTGTGCACAATTCCTATATCCTATAAACAGGGGAAAACGTATGATTTTGGAAATAACCCTTTAACTCAGATTTTATATTCCATGCTGAGCTCCACATGAAAAAGTCCACAAACCAACTCACATTATCTTCAAAGTAAGAGCTAAATTGCCATTTATACAGGCGTTGATTCTTCAATAGCTCACTTGAAAACCGGGTCAATAAGCCACACATCATTCATGGACGTGGATTCAGCTCGGAAACCGCAGCATGTTTCCACATGCTCCATGTTCTACAGATACCTGTAAACCTATGGCAGCTCAAACTGAAAAGCTGTGGGAGATAATAAGGGTATGTGCCCACAATCAGGATTTGCTGCAGCTTTGATGCTGCGTATTTATGCAGCATCAAACTCGCAGCGTCCAGATGTTACGTTACAGCATAATGGATGGGATTTGTAGAAATCCCATGTCCACTCTGTGCTCCTGTGGATCACCCGCGGAATCTCACATGTGGTCTGTCTTTCAGATCCGCAGCATGTCAATTTCTCTTGAGGCCTTTCCCATAGACTTAACCTCTATGAGGAAAGTCCGCACGTGAAAAAATAAATAAATAAATAAATAAATTGCGCCGCTCATTTGCATAATGAGGGCAGAAGTGGTCCGGCTGTTCTGCAGCGTCGGGGCCACAGCGGCTTCTTATCGTGGGTACATACCATTAAGGGCGAGACTCAGATTTCGGTAGAGAATGCCGACAAATCAGCACCTGATTTTTTTTTCCAACATTAAAAAGAGGTGTGTGATTGTACCCAAAAGATTTCTTCTCCAGCTTTCTCATACTTCTTGTCTAGTTATATAGTCCTAGATCCCTGTATGGCTGAATGGATAGCCATATGTACTTACAAGACTGCAAAAGTCACTTGTGGAAGATATAATGGGGACATTGGATGTCACTCAGCTTTTGCAGAACTGAGTGATTAGAATTTGACAGGAGAGAACGCGATATCCTATAATTGCAGGTGTAGTGTACGAGTCAATAGCAGCCATGTTTTCCTCTCATAGATGACATGTGCTCGTTATATAAAAATCAAGCCTTTCCGATCCCTAATACATCACATTTTCTCTGCGGCATCATAGGGACCCATTATCTTCGGCCTGCAGATAAAATGCAATCACTGGCAGAATTCATGTAAGCATTACACTGCCGAGGAGATTAAGGCTGATGTTCTGGATTAATATCCAAATTACATTTGAAAGCATCAATAATTATTTGATTATTCAGATTTCTATGGAGATACTAGGACGACCTTTAAAAGGGACACGAATACCCATTACTTGCAACTTATTTTTCTGCTGAATCTTACTGCAGGGATGAACCGGAAAATGACCTTGATGCAGCCTCTGGTTATAGAGGCTTATTTCCCCCCCCCACACTTTTTTTTTACAAAGTTTCACTGTATAGCCAGTCACCCCTAGACAAGCCTATCCTTAGGGGGGAGGATAGTGGAATATGGTTCAGATACTCAAGCCTTAGATGCAGCATAATGTATCGGTGCGCACCTTCAGAGCCTGGAAGAAATGTTCAAGAATGAGCAGAGATTATTCAAGGAGCGCATGCAGATTATTGCAGCAAATGTATCCTAACAACCACAGCGCCGATTCCGCCACATAAACAAACACGCTACGTGTAGCTTCCATACACGACTGCGCTTCCTATCTAACCTCACCAGAAAAAATAAATTATGGGAAAAAATAAATAAATAAGGAAGTGACTTTATAATCGGAGCCCTCAAGGTTGCCAAAACCGGCATAAGGAATTCATAATGGTCTTTTAATGGTGGCCAGGCCCCTTCTAGGGATTAACTCCTCCTGTTCCAGGGAGAGGAAATCATAAACGGCAAAGGCTCACAGCGGTTAATTAGTTAATGGTTAAATTAAATGGCCTGGTTAGATATTCACCATTGAATGCCTAGAATTCCTCCATCCAGAATGAGGAGTCCCAGCTCTCAGGGGTCTCAGTGCAGGCAGCTGCTAGCAGCCACCTGATCTCCCCCACTGCAGATGAGGTTACTGCAGTCATCCCCCCCACTAACCTCTGCACATAGCACACGATCCATCACATTCCAGCACACCAACCACA
This sequence comes from Phyllobates terribilis, assembly GCF_046119375.1. Taxonomy (NCBI): domain Eukaryota; kingdom Metazoa; phylum Chordata; class Amphibia; order Anura; family Dendrobatidae; genus Phyllobates; species Phyllobates terribilis. The sequence continues at coordinate 475,404,831 of NW_027362762.1, forward strand.
AAGGCTTCACCATTCATAAAGCCTTGTGCTGAGAAAGTGATCTCTGCCATTGTGCTGAAGAGATCCAGCAATAACTACAGCTGGGACAGAAAGTGAACTTAGCGATCCATCCAGTAACCTGGAGCGATCCCCATGCGATCCAGTACAGATCCCTTCTAGATCCCAGCTCCTTACCTCGCCATGGAGCGCCCAGCAGCTCCAGCCCAGAGAGAGTAAAGTCCCTTAGAAAAGCGATTTCCTTTGCTCAGATCCTCAGTCTCCCCCTTCTCTTCCCTTCCCTGCAGTGCAGGGCACAGACATCACATTCCAGGCAGGGGATAGTAACAATGTAAGGTGGGCTTCCCTTCCCGGAGACCAGCCTCCACACTGCTGCCGTCAGTCCTCGGCCATATAAGGAGAGGCTGGGCCGAGCTCTCGGTGTTACTCAGCGAAGGCGGAGCCCTGCGGCGCCCAGGGGAAGGGATAGACCGGGAGACAGGGAAATGAGCTGAGGCGCGGGGAGAGAGGGCGGGAGGAAGGGGGAGAAACCCGAGCCGTGAGGACAGGCACGAGCGGCGGTGCTGCAGGGAAAGGCGGCGGTGGTTGGGGAGGAGAAGGAGGGCTGACCGGGTGAGGTAAAAGCGCGGGAGCAGGCGGCGTGAGAGGAGCACAGGGAGACTTCCCGGGGGTGTGTTATCTGGAGAACATGGTGGGAGCCAGTCAGCAAGAAGCTGAGGTGACATTTGGAAGTCATTTACTTTTGGCGCCTGTTAGTGGTAGAATAGGGATGTGGCAGTGGAAGCTGAGGATATTCTTCACCAATCTACAGACAAATGTAAAGCCCCCCATACAGGGCAGGGAGCTGTCATCCGAATGAGGGTCCTATGGATCGTCTGACAGCGATGGCTGCTGACCGTCCCATATACAGGAGCGCTCACTCTTCTGACTGCTCCTGTGTTCTCTATGAGAGCGCTGCTGACATATCTGATGGCGGCTTGTCTCAGGGAGATCAAGAGGATCGGCAGTCTGAAATCGGACATGCCGGATCCTTAAAGAAGCTGCGGGACCGCGAGTGCCAACACCGCACGAACGGCGCCAGCACGGGAGATGAGTATAAACTTTATTATTTTATCAGGGGCCAACATTTTGATCAAGAAGGTGTTCTAGTAGTGGACAACCCCTTTAACACCACGATAGTGACGGGTCGTTCACGAGTGATCCAAATCAAAGTGCCAGCACCCCAGTGAGAGCCACTTACAGTCTCTGAATGGCTCTCACTGGAGTAAAACAATGACTTTCAGCAGATGAAACCCCTCCACAGTGCAGAAACCTCGCTCACCCAGCCATTTCATTACTATCTGTCGGTAAGAAGGGCTTTCTCCACGAGTGAGCAGAGTTTCAGCTGCGGTGATTAAAACTTAAAATGGTATTACCATCTCCGAGATCCTATCCAAATATGTAATAGGTGTAATAATAATATTAGCAAATACACCCAGTTAGAAATGTAGTATAGTTTTTCTGATTCGCAATGTCGCTTACCCCATGTGCTGGGCTTTGCAGTAGCTTAGGTATCCATGGTTACGACCACTCATATAGTGAGCTAGCTGTTAGTGGTCGTAACCATGGATATCTAAGCTACTACAATGCCCTGCACATGGGGTAAGTGACATTGTGAATCAGAAAAACTATACTACATTTCTAATTGGAGGTATTTGCTAATATTAATATTACACCTACTACATATTGGCATAGAATCTTGGAGATGGGAATACCCCTATATGTGTTCACATGTGGGAAACACATTTAAGGATTTGTTTGAGATCCAATAGAGCCGGCTCTTTTTCATGAGGAGAGCCAAGTGATCCAGATCACCAAAGAGCTGGACTACCCATCACTACTTCCCAACATCATCTGTCAGGGGCCCCCTTAGACATTAGACTGTCATCCGAAACCGTCTTATCGGTGGGTTTGACCAGCGTTTGTCTGCGTATGAGGGAGTTTAAATAGAATTTGTTACCTTTACCTGTAGATATAGGGTTAATAGTGTTACATTGTTGCTTAGCCACCTTACTAAAAGTGGAGCTACTGGGAGAAAATTTATTGCCTCCAACTTTTAGTCATGTTTGCATGCATGGAGCGGCTACAGTCACTATGTTGAGGAGAGCCATAGGAGTTACCTCCTCCTGCTCCTCATAAACAAGTAATTACACCTGTACTTCCGGTGCCATCTCTACTCCTGCCTCAGGTGCCACCACCAGCTGTGCCAACGCCCACGTCTGAGGAGCCCACCCTTTATGTCAAGTTTACACCCCAGCAAGCTGCTACTCTGCTGAACCAACTCCCAGATCAAGAAATACAGCCGATGCCTTTCTATAGAAGCATGCTTCAAATCCAAAGGAATTACTCAGCCACATGGCAAGATCTCATTTCCCTGGCAAATCTTAAAGCAGGCGATGCATATTGGCCTGTTATGGACACTGCATTTAATGATGCCTCACTTGTCAGTGACACCACATGGGACTCTGGTGTTCAGTTCTGCCAACAACTTAAGACATGGGCCTTGGATAAATTGGCTGATCAGTCAACATCTTTCAAGGACGTCACGCAAGAACCAGGGGAATCGGTGGAGAGATATCATGCTCGTCTAACTCAAATGTTTAATGACCTTGGCTTCAGTAACCAAATAAAAGTTCAACGGACACTGCTCGTTTCCTCTTTTGTTGAGGGCCTTCGGGAAGCTCTGCGGAAGCAATTTCAAGCAATTAGACCTGAATATGCTACATTGGATCCTAAGGATGTCTTAACGATAGCTAAGGGATTCGAAGAAACACTCCCTGAGAATCTATGACCACCTCAAACAAAAAGACCCATATTCTATGGACTGATGTGCAACACCAAACCCAGAAACCTCCATCATCTCGTACCAAAGATGTCTGTTTCAATTGTGGTAATCCGGGTCACCAAAGATGGGATTGTAGGGCCCCTCTTCAAGGACGCAGATTCAGAAACCACAATGAGGATAATCGCAGATTCAACTATCCTCGATGCAATGACCAATACTACGAACGACCACCACAAGCTCGGATACATCCAGATACCAATCACACCGCTGCTCTGATGGATCTAAATATCCGATAGGACAAGGGCAAGCCCGTGTCCACTACTTTGGATTCTATATCTGGTCCAATAGCCAAAGTAAGTATCAACGTTCAAGGCAAACCCTTACCGTTCCTTGTGGACACTGGTGCAGCCAGAAGTGTTATCAGATTACAGGACCTGCCTTTTCCCGGTCTGATATCCTCTGAAGCCGTGACATGCGTGGGAGTAGATGGCAAGCCTACTTCTAACAAGCTCACCTGCAAAATACAGGTTGGACCATACGAAGATGTGTTTATGCGTCTTGTGGTGTCCCCCACTTGTCCTACTAACCTTCTGAGAGCAGACCTTCAAAAGTTAAGAGCGACCATCGCCTATTCATCAGATGGTATCACCATCACCATCACTGACCCGCTTGATCCGAGTGAAGAGTGTCAACTTCAAGCCGCACCTCTGCTCATGATGATGGACGAATCTGCTAACACCACCTCAAGTGTTCCGCCAGAAGTGATGTCACAGGTCCCATCTACTCTATAGTCTACTGGCCCTGAAGATATTGGACGTCTTGCTGTACCTCCGGTATGGCTCATTCTTAAACCTGGAGCTCAATTCCCTAGGGTGCCCCAATACTCACTCAAATCTCCCCAGGAAGAGTCTTTGGGCACTCAAATCAAGGCTCTGCTGGAAAATGGGGCACTAGTCAAATGTAACTCTCTCTGTAACATGCCCTTGTTCCCAGTAAAGAAGAGGACATTAAAAGGAGAAGCCCCGAAGTAACGTATGGTTCAAGATCTCCGAGCTGTTTACGCGGCAACTGTACTAGAAAGTCCCATTGTGCCCAATCCACATACATTGTTGTCAGAAATACCATTAGATGCAAAACATTTCACTGTCATCGATCTGGCCAATGCTTTCTTTAGCGTACCACTACATCCAGAAGATTGGTACCTGTTTGCCTTCACTTACAGAGGATCACAATACACCTGGACGGTCTTACCACAAGGAGCACAGAACTCACCCAAGTAATTTCTCTCAGGCCCTTGCCTCTTGTTTACGGCCGTGGAGAGAGACTAACCATCAAGTTGTCCTTCAGTATGTGGATGATCTACTATGTTGTCCGGATGAGGCGACAGCTGAAGAGTCGAGTCTCAGTCTTCTCCTTCATCTTGCACAACAAAACTGCAAGGTGTCCCTCAACAAAATTCAGTGGTGTCAGCTCAAAGTTGTGTTTTTAGGCCACTGTCTCTCTCCAAACCTGAAACACCTAACGGGGGAAAGGAAGCTTGCTATTGAGACCGTTCCTCTACCAAAAGGACCTAAGCAATTACAAGCTTTCTTAGGACTTATTACATATTGTCGCCAATGGATTCCAGATGCCTCAAAGCTGATGCAACCGTTGTACGATGACCTCAAGACGTCCCAAATCCGTGGAAGCCTTCTGCGCTCTTAAACAGGCCATACAGTCTGCACCAGCCCTTGGAATCCCAAATTATCAACTACCTTTTTACTTGTTTGTAAGTGAAGTGGCAGGACATGCTTCCGGAGTCCTAGCACGGAAACATGGGGGAAGAACAAGACCCATCGGCTATTACTCTGCCCGCCTGGACTCGGTGTCTCAAGCTTCTCCAACTTGTCTCAGAGCCGTACATGCTGCACATATGCTTCTGGACAAAACTTCTGATATAATCTTAGGACATCTGGTTCTCTTAATGGCTCCACACGACATAAAAGCTATTCTTGACCAAACTGAACCTAAACATCTGTCGCTGCAGCGTCATATGAGACTCCAATGTTCCCTCTTGATTCCGGATAATGTCACTCTTGTCTGCTGCACCATCCTCAACCCGTCCACGCTACTTCCTCTTTCCAGGGGGGATGTGGATGATGATACTGATGCTCTAGGTGAAGATGCCTTTACACACTGTAATGCAGCAACTTGCTGGCATTACGGTAATGGTCCAGGATGTGTTTTACCTGACCATGTACCTTCCCCCTCAGGTGACTGGTCACATGACTGTGACATAGCACAGGTCCTGCGCGCACAGAATGTCTGTCTGATCACATGACTGTGACATCAGCAAGGTCCTGTCTGTCTGTGTGTGTGTGCACGGGATGGATATATAAACCCTGCTTGATGGGAGACAGGTGTTGGGCGTGAGGCCTGTTCCCATGTGTGTGGGACACCGTGATACAGTGAAGCCTGAAAGGTCGAGGCTGGATCTTGTGTAGATGCCAGTGGCCTTGGAAGGCAGCGGCTTGGTGAAGAGTCCGGAAAGGCGCAGACTGGATGTGTGTGAATGAAACATTCCAGTAGCTTTAGACGGGACGACGGCTAGAGACCCCCACCTGGGAAAGCCTTAAAGCCACAGTGGTGGCGGATTAAATGGACTGCAACCGTTAAGACCCTGCAAAAGGTAAAAGCGGTACGTTATATGGACATTGTGATATATGGACATTGTTATAGTTTGCTGAAGCCAAGTGTTATAGTTTACCTGGAGCCAAGTAGGCATAGCTGCCACTGGAAAGGCTCGTGGACATTGTGTGTGAACAGTGGTTTATGATAACATAATAAACTGCTAAATTGTGAAATACCGGAAGGACATTGCACGTGTGCTTAATTTACCCGGTGCAGCGAGCATCCCCCATTATGATGATTAGTGCTGCCTTACATATGGTTCGAGAATGCGGGCAACTGCAGCCCGGTTGCTAGCGGCAACGACAACCCTGTTGCTAGGGGCAACTGCAGCCCGGTTGCTAGGGGCAACGGCACAGGACGACGAGTGTGGATTAAAGCATCTGGCTGCAACTCGGCGGGGTTGCGAAGGTTGTCGTCGCACTCAAATCCGGTTTTGCTGTGGCTCGGCGGGGCCACGAAAATTTTCGGGGAGAGCGGTGTAAAGTGTCTAGTGTGTACCGTGATGGCCATGAATGGTGCAGTATCTCCAGACGGAATGGAGAAGGAGTTAGATGACCGTGTGCAATCGCTCTTCGGCATAATGGAGTTTCCTGAAGAAATGCAGGAGCAGATAATGATGGCTGTGAAGGGAGCAGCAGATGAGTCTCAAGCTGTTGAGCGATTGAAATGCCTGTTGGAGTCGCGGCAGCAGGCATTGGAGAAACAACAACAGGACTCGCAGCAGGCATTTGAGAAACAACAGCAGGTATGGGAGAAACAACAACAGGACTCGCAGCAGGCATTTGAGAAACAACAGCAGGTATGGGAGAAACGACAAGAGGTCGTGGTGCAGGAAGGGCAGGAGCTGTTGGCCCATTACAGAGAGGAGGCAGCGGACCATTCTGTGAACTCTCCGGGGGCGCCATTGTTGTCCCAGAGTGCCCGGGGAGGTGGTAAAAGCTGTTGTGAACTGAGTCCTAAGACTATTGTTGATTTTTCTTATAAAAATTCCCCTGCCGGTGTGGTTGTTAAAAAGGGGGCGGAGTCTAAAAAGGGGCGGTTGTTCAAAACAGCGTGGAGGATAGAAAATAAAAAAAAATTACTGGTGGTGGGTTGGTACCTCCTAAAAATGACAATGTGACCGTTGATAACGGGGTAGCTCCAGTAGAAGGGGGTGACGTCAAAGTGGGAGGTGACCTGTTAGTCCACAACACCATGGGGAGTGACACAGACCCCGTAGCTGACGGTGACACTACGAAAGTAGAAGGAGAGGTCAGTCAGGAGGGGCTAGACGAGGTGAGAAAGTCCCCATCTCGTAGACTGCGCAAGGGCCACAAAAAGGTTGCTCCTGTAGACTTGGCTGAAAGTGAAAATAAGGAAAATGTAGTACTGTGTGCCTTTGTTTCAAGGGTGGATCCTCCTTCCGAGGCAGAAGAGGAGGTGACGTTGCCAGTAGCAACCTCCGGTACGGTACCGAGTCAGAAGGATCTGACAGCCCTGAAAGAGGAGGTGGCCAGTCGTGACCAAGAGCTGGAGCCTATCAGCCAGCAGTGTCAGAGTGACGTGCAGCAACTATGTGGAAACCTGGAGATCGTGTCCTCAGACCAGCAGAACCTGGAGTCTGAAAGGCAGAAAATAAACCAGGTTGTGAGGAACTTGCAGCGAGAACTGGAGGAAAACCGCAAGGAAGTCAACAATTGGAAGGAAAAGTTCCAGAGAAATAAAGAGGAGGTTTTTCAGTTGGAGCTTGACAAAGCGGAGTTTGAAGATGAGCTGTGCGAGTTGAAAGATAGGTTCTCCCTGGTACACGTAGAGCTGATACAAGTGAAGCAAAAGCTGGATGAGGGACTACACCAGAGGGATAGAGAGCGATCTGCCTTAAAAGAGGTGCTGCAGGTTGAAGTTTCCGGACGTGACCAAAACCTAAAACGACTGCACGAACAGTTCAACCGGGAGCTATGTGACTCCAAGAAGGAATATGGTGAACTCATGAGGGAACTGCAACAAATCAAGAAAGACTATGAGGATCTCCTCAGGGTTAAAGGAAAACTAGAGAATGATAAGGTGGATGCAGAGCACATGCGCCAAGTGTTTGAGACCACTCTGCAGGACACCCGTAATGAAAATGGTGATCTCCGCAGAAGGACCTTAGGTCTGGAAGCTCAGGTGAAGGAGCTGCAGACGTTCTGTGATAATCTCCAGAGGGCAGAGACGTGCCTTAAGGAAAGGCTCAGCAAGATGGAGGCTGAGCAGAAGCAGATGGAGGAGTCTATCGGAGAAGCCGCAGACCAGGGCCAGGAGTTGGCCGCTGGTGATGGGAGGTATGAAGCAGATACCTCCTCGAGTGATGTGAGCTCGGATGATTCGGTGGATGTAGGAGCCGAGATCAAGGACTCGCTACAAACCCATTGGAAGCAAGAGGAGCTTCAGAGACGGGCTGCTGAGAGGCGAGTGGCGGAGCTAGACGAAGAAGTTTCCGGGCTCAAAATTCGGCTGACAAAGTATCACTCAGTAAACGAGGCCTTCTTGGAGAAGGAAAAGGGCGAACACGTTGCACTCACTCCCTTATACCAAGAGAGGGTGGACCTGAGGAGAGCTAAGAGTGTGTTAACCACAGATAAATATGAGATGGAAGTGGTCAAGATGGAAATTCGTGAAGTTGTAGCTGTGAGTCAGCTCAGGGAAAGCATACAGGGTGAAGAAGCTGGAGGTCAGTTGTCCCTGAAACCTGAGCTGGTTGATCGTCTGGAAACCACTGGTGAGACCAAAATGTCTCGGTACAAGTGCCTCGTAGATGTACCCGAGGATTTGAGAGAAGAATGCACCAGTGAGTCCGTGCATGAGGAGTTTAAGAAGGCCGTGGGAGCCTGTAAGGTGTACTTGACCTCAGAAGCTAAACAGCTGGTGGTCCTGTCCACGACCGAAGTCACAGTGAAGAGGGTGGCTATCCTATGTGACATGCACTGGCAATGTATTCGCATGAAGCGGTTTCTCCGGTTGAAGACTGAACAAGCCGTTAGACAACTGGAGTTGATGAGGAAAGCTCACAGTATGTGTGAAGAGGTCATCCGGGTGCCTCAAGTTCTGGTGAGGAAGCTCGTTGGGAGAAATGGTCGAGCCATGCAGATGATGGTCAAGAAGTCTGGTGTGGTGAAAGTAAGCAGTCCACGTGATCGTCAGGACTGGATACCAGACGAAGACGGCATGGTATCATTCTCCACTGTAGGAACAGAAGAAAGCCTGGGATATATGCGCATGCTGTTGGAGTACCGAGTGACCTACCTGCGAGAGGTAGAACAGTTGAATCTCGCTAGACTGCGAGTGGATAGACAGCATCATCTGAGTAGCAGAAAATGGCAGCCGTCTAGAAATTATGAGACCAGACAGAGAAAGGGCCCCCTAAATAACAGAACAGCTATAGCTGGAGTTAGGGACCTTTCAAGATGTCCTGAGAGTAGTGGGCGTGGGTTTAGAGGTAGTGAGACCTCCAGTAACTCAGGTTTGAGCAGCCCATACAAACGACCCAATAGAGGACGGGACAGTACGGAGTCGAACCGGACCTTAAATACCAGGGCATGTGAGTCACACCGCTGTACGACTGGGAGCGGGGGAGGTCTGACAAGATTATGACTGACCGCTGGGAGCGGGGGAGACCTGATAAGGTTACGACTGACCGCTGGGAGCGGGGGAGACCTGACAAGGTTACAACTGACCACTGGGAGCGGGGGAGCTCTGACAAGGTTGCGACCCGGAAAGTTGACCTGACGAAGTCAGTGACAGTGACAAATGGTAGGTCCCTAAGGAATGGGCTAATGTCGTTGACTAATGTTCCAGGGGCTGAGTAGCACAATTGTATATTATGTGTTCAACCCCACAAGTTTGAACAGAGCTGGGGGTTATAGTGATTGTGTATATTATGTGTTCAACCCCACAAGTTTGAACAAAGGGGGTATATGTAATGTAGCGACTTGCTGGCATTACGGTAATGGTCCAGGATGTGTTTTACCTGACCATGTACCTTCCCCCTCAGGTGACTGGTCACATGACTGTGACATAGCACAGGTCCTGCGCGCACAGAATGTCTGTCTGATCACATGACTGTGACATCAGCAAGGTCCTGTCTGTCTGTGTGTGTGTGCACGAGATGGATATATAAACCCTGCTTGATGGGAGACAGGTGTTCGGTGTTTTGGGCGTGAGGCCTGTTCCTGTGTGTGTGGGACACCGTGATACAGTGAAGCCTGGCAGCCTGAAAGGTCGAGGCTGGATCTTGTGTAGATGCCAGTGGCCTTGGAAGGCAGCGGCTTGGTGAAGAGACCGGAAAGGCGCAGACTGGATGTGTGTTAGTGAAACATTCCAGTAGCTTTAGACGGGACGACGGCTAGAGACCCCCACCTGGGAAAGCCTTAAAGCCACAGTGGTGGCGGATTAAATGGACTGCAACCGTTAAGACCCTGCAAAAGGTAAAAGCGGTACGTTATATGGACATTGTGATATATGGACATTGTTATAGTTTGCTGAAGCCAAGTGTTATAGTTTACCTGGAGCCAAGTGGGCATAGCTGCCACTGGAAAGGCTCGTGGACATTATGTGTGTGAACAGCGGTTTATGATAACATAATAAACTGCTGAAATGTGAAATACCGGAAGGACATTGCAAGTGTGCTTAATTTACCCGGTGCAGTGAGTATCCCCCATTATGATGACTAGTGCTGCCTTACAACACTCAGAGGATCATGATTGTCTCGAACAGATGCAGGAAGAAGCTGCCTCCAAGAGGAATGTGTCTGAAGACCCACTTCCGCATGCTGACTTGACGTTCTTCACCGATGGTTCCAGATTTGCAGATGAAACAGGAAGATTCCATACGGGATATGCCGTGGTTACACATGACCAGGATTCATTTAGGAAAGAGAAAGCAGCGGTGTACGTGTCTCAAGACACTGAAGAAGGGCCTCAAAGTTCTCTTATGAAGTTTTATCCATTTACATCAAAACAAGACACCGGATGATGAAAAGAAGTCGTGGCAAGAAGCAGGAGCTAAAAAGGATGAAGATGGAGTCTCATAATCTGTACCCCTCGGTGACAGAATGGGCACACGGTATCACCCATTGAGGCAAGAATCAGATGAATGACTTGATTTGGAAGACTTATATGGCACATGGGATTTCTACTGTCACCCAAAAATATTGCAAGTCCTGCTTTGTGTGTGCAACATGCAATCCAGCAACGCCTCAGAAAGTTACTTAGAAACATTTGGCTAAACCACTCTATCCCTTTCAAAGAATTCAAATCGATCATATTCAAATGCCAAAAGTAGGGAAGTACGAGTATATACTGGTAGTGACTGACATGTTCTCGGGATGGCCTGAAGCCTATCCAGTAACCAACATGACTGCCAGAGTGACTGTTAAGAGACTGATGACTGAGGTAGTGTGCAGACATGGAATCCCCGACGTAATTGAGAGTGACCAAGGACCCGCATTCATTGCAGCACTGACTAAGGAACTATGGACATTGGTAGGGGCCGATTTGGGTTTACATACTCCGTATCACCCCCAGAGCAGTGGTACAGTAGAAAGGCTAAATGGCACCTTGAAAAACAAAATACTGAAAGCCAGTCAGGAGGTCAAACTTCCTTGGACAGACATTTTGCCCATTGCCTTATATTCAGTCAGAAACACTCCGAGGGGTCCCACTAAACTTACACCATATGAGATTCTTTTTGGGGGGCCTCCAAGGTTGGGTCAATTTTTCCACAACAGCTAGCCTTAGGAAGTGATACTCTTGTAAATTATGTCATTGCTCTTACTAAAGAATTGTCAGTAACACATGCACGAGTTTTATCATCCATTCCAGATCCAGATTTCAGTGAAGGTACTCACACTTTCCAACCTGGTGACTACGTGCTGGTAAAGAAGTTCGCCAGAAAGACATCCCTGGAGTTGAGATTTGAGGGTCCCTACCAAGTGCTCCTGACCACTCCTACTTCAGTCAAACTTAAAGGAAGGCCGACGTGGATACACGCCTCCCACTGCAAGAAGTTTATGCCTCCATCAGAACCTTCTACATAATGTTACATATCCTCTACTTTGTGTGTTGTGCCATTCTATACTCATTTTTAGGAGCACAACAGGTCACAATCACCCAAGCAAGAGGGGTGATCACGCACTGATGGGTGAGGGTACCACAGTAGGGACAAAAGGTTAATAAAGTATTTAGGGGGGACTGTTGAGGAGAGCCATAGGATCAAATACTTAATTAAGCTCAAGACATAGGAGATTGAGAGAAAAGACCCATAAAGTGTATTATTTCACCTTACATAAGCTTGTTTAGATCAAAAGATGGCTGCCATTTCCTGTTTCATCACACCATGCTCTGTTATGCAAGATGGCAACTGAACCTATGACTACATCCTGTTGTACATGTGGCAAAGGTGGAGACTTTATGACTACATCCTGTCGTACAAGGAAGTTCCAAGAGGAAGCTGCATTCTATAGAAGGACTAACCAACCACAAAGCGACACATCGCTTGGAGAAACCCACCCTGATGACTTCATGGATCACGCCCCCTGATGACCTCATGGATCACGCCCCCTGATGACCTCATGGATCACGCCCCCTGTTGACCTCGTGGACCACACCCTCTGATGACCTCATGGACCATCGCCCCCCTGATGACCTCATGGATCACGCCCCCTCTGATGATCTCATGGACCACGCCCCCTGATGACCTCATGGATCTGCCCATGGACTAACCAATGAATACATCTGGTTACTCACATTCTAGGGCTAACCGAGCCCCTATTTACAGTTTATATACGTCTATCTTCGGGTTGAATATAGACACTTGGAGCTGTGCCTAAGCTGATCAAGGAGAGCTTACATCCGACTGTGTGTGTCTGATGTTATTCTTTCTTGCATACACTTGATCATATCCATTAGGCCAGGAGCAGGCAACTAGTGAACATATCAAAGTGTTCGCCCTAACAACTATACTGTTAGTAGTGACTGTATGCATGCCCTGGTAGTTAGATTGACAATTCATTCTGTACAGATACACTGCAGAGCTGGCTGTCAATCAAAGTGCTGCGGCATGCTTTTAGCCGCTGCTCACTGGAAGCTGCTCACTGGATAGTGAGCCATTCTGTGAACAGTGACTAGTCGGCAGCTTCTGGGAGGAAATAACTTAATTTTCTCACAATATTCACACTTTCGTAAGGAGGCTGGGCCACAGTACGCTAATATACCATTGTATAATTATTGTAGGAAAATGGTGTGAAAACAAACTCATCACGGGTTGTAGTTCACAACACTTTTCAATGTGTAAAATTTTTTGTCTGCGTCTTGTGATGTAAATAATCCAGTACATCTTATGGGATGCATATGCTCGAGTCCCAGCGTCTCCTGTGTAATGTATATGCTCCAGCCCCAGTGTCTCCTATGTGATATATATACAGTCTGTTTCTCCTATGTAATGTATATAGTGCAGGCCCCCCACTGCTTGAGTTCTATAAATGTAACTTGAGAAGTGACAAATTTTTCCACTGTGAGGAGACATGTAGTGTAATATACATCTGTGTTCAGAACTTACTGCTGCAAGTTCTTTTCAAAATTCATCGCAAAGAGTCGACTGCACTCCAGGCAGACACAATTCTTGCAGTTGTGAATAGCAACATCATCAATACCACCTAACCTCATACGTCACACTGAAGAGAGCCAGGTCCAGCCATCTCATTGGGGTGAGTTAATTAAATGTTTGACCAAATATAGCAGGATAAATTTCAAGTTTATAATTTTTTATGGCCCCCGAATGATGGTATAAATATCCAAATGGCCCCAGTCATAGAGAAAAATTATAATCCGTAACACAACACCAGAGAGGGGACATATCACCCTCACATTTTACATATGGGATTAATTATAGCTGGGAAGAGAGAGAAAGAACTGACACTTCAACCTCCATTGAGTAGGAAGAAGAAGGATGAGCTCAACCCCAAAAAACAATGTCCCAACTGTGAAGCAAGGTGGGAGACACATACTTTAGGGCTGCTTTTCTGCAAAGGGGACAGGACGACTGCACTGTATTGAAGGGAGTATGAATGGGGTCATGTATCACGAGATTTTGGCCAACAACCTCCTTCCCTCAGTAATAGCATTGAAGATGGGTCGTGCCTACGTCTTCCAGCATAATAGTGACCCGAAACGCACAGCCAGGACAACTAAGGAGTGGCTCTGTAAGAAACATTTCAAGGTCCTGGAGTGGCCTAGCCGGTCTCCAGACCTGAACCCAATAGAAAATCTTTGGAGGGAACTGAAACTCAATGTTGCCCAGTGACAGCCCCGAAACCTGAAAGATCTAGAGAAGATCTGTATGGAGGAGTGGGCCAAAATCCCTGCTGCAGTGTGTGCAAACTTGGTCAAGAACTACAGGAACAAACTTGGTCAAGAACTACAGGAAACATCTGACCTCTGTAATTGCAAACAAAGGTTTCTGTACCAAATATTAAGTTCTGTTTTTCTATTGTATCAAATATTTATTTCACGCAATAAAATGCAAATTAATTATGTAAAAATCATACAATGTGATTTTCCGTATTTTTTTTTAAGATTCTGTCTCTCACAGTTGAAGTGTCCCTACGATAAAAATTACAGACCTCTCCATTCTTTGTAGGTGGGAAAAGTTGCAAAATCGGCAGTGTATCAAATACTTATTTTCCCCACTGTATCTGGTATCATTGTGTTTGTAAAAGTCTGATCTATCAAAATATAAAGCAAATTAATCCAATCGGTAAACGGCGCAATAAGAAAAAACATCAAAACGTCAAAATTACATTTTTTGGGCCACCGCAACATTGCATTTGTAAGTACCCTAAATGATATCAGTAAAAATGTCAGCTCAGGCCGCAAGAAATAAGCCCTTACGCAGCCTGAAAAATGAAAACGTTATGGTTTTTTTTTCCTGTTGACAGGGCGAGACTACTGGTGTCATGCTGACTGGCAGCCAGCTCTTCACTGCCTAATTGGGGGATGCCAGCTGTCAATCAGCATGAAGCCAGTAGTCCCACCCTGTCAACAGGAAGAGAAACCTTGCTCTGTTAACAGGGAGCAGCTGAATCTCTGGTAGGAGCAGTCAATGACTAGCGCCGGGTACAACAGGTAGGTAGTTGCCTCTGTTAGCAACTAGATGCCTGTTAGTGCTTAGGCACATTTTTTTTTAAAGTCCCGGATATCCCCTTTAATGTAATAAGTATTCAAACTAAGTTTAGATGTTAAATGGTATTTGCGTTTCTTGCCTCTATGTCATGTGATGTTAATATGTTAGAGGAATCCTTCCCCTGATGAAGCTTGCTTGACCAGCAATACCTGTGGAATTTCTCCACTGACATCAATCTAGACTGCTTTGGATTCCATATTATGGGTTTGATATATTGAAAACTATAGCATTAGCCCACTATATATATTATATAGTTGTTTAGGTTTATTGTTAACAATTATAGCACATTTCTTTATTTATGGGCCATACATTGTGATTTATGTGCCTTAATTTATTCATTGTCTTTGTATGCTCTTTCATATTTATATATAGGTTTTCACAATTTATTAGCTTCAATGTTTGCACTTTAATATGAGCATATATTTGCACCTTGCTTAACTCCTTTACCCCCGAGGGTGCTTTGCACGTTAATAACCAGGCCTGTTTTTTACAATTCTGACCACTGTCACTTTATGAGGTAATAACTCTGGAACGCTTCAACGGATCCCACTGATTCAGAGATTGTTTTTTCGTGACGTACTATATTTCATGATAGTGGTAAAATTTCTTCGATATGACTTGGGTTTATTTGTGAAAAAATCGGAAATTAGGCAAAACTTTTGAAAATTTAGCAATTTTCAAAATTTGAATTTTCATGCCATTAAATCAGAGAGATATGTCACACAAAATAGTTAATAAATAACATTTCCCACCTGTCTACTTTACATCAGCCCAATTTTGGAGCCAAAATTTTTGGGGGGTTCGGAAGTTATAAGGGTTAAAAGTTGACCAGCGATTTCTAATTTTTCCAACAAAATTTACAAAACCATTTTTTTAGGGACCACATCACATTTGAAGTGATTTTGAGGGGCCTTCATGGCAGAAAATACCCAAAAGTGACACCATTCTAAAAACTGCACCCCTCAAGGTGCTCAAAACCACATTCAAGAAGTTTATTAACCCTTCTTGTGCTTCACAGAATTTTTTGTAATGTGGAAGAAAAAAATGAACATTTAAAATTTTTTCACGAATGTTACTTTAGACCCAATTTTTTTTATTTTTGCAATGGTAACAGGAAAAAATGGACCCCAAAATTTGTGCAATTTCTCCTGAGCACGCTGATATCCCATATGTGGAGGAAAACCACTGTTTGGGCGCACGACAGAGTTCGGAAGGGAAGGAGCTCCATTTGACTTTTTGAATGTAAAATTTGCTTGAATAATTAGCGGACCCTATGTCGCTTTTGGGGAGCCCCTGATGTGCCTAAACAGTGGAAACCCGCCACAAGTGACACCATTTTGGAAACTAGACCCCTCAGGGAACTTATCTAGATGTGTAGTGAGCACCTTGAACCCCCAGGTGCTTCACAGAAATTTATAACATTCAGCCATAAAAATACAATTTTCACATTTTTCCCACAAAAATGTTTTTCACCCCCCAATTTTGCATTTTCATAAGAGTAACAGGAGAAATTGCACCATGCAATTTGTTATGCAATTTCTCCTGAGTAAGCCGATACCCCATATGTGGGGAAAAACCACTGTTTGGGCGCATGGCAGGGTTCAGAAGGGAAGGAGCACTGTGTGACTTTTTGAACGCAAAATTGGCTGGAATCAAGATAATTTGGAGAGCCCCTGATGCGCCTAAACAGTGAAAAGCTCCCACAAGTGACATCATTTTGGAAACTAGACCCCTCAAGGATTTTATCAAGGGATATAGTGAACATTTTGAACCCAGAGGTACAATACAGAATTTGATAACATTTGGTCATCATATTGTATAAGTTGTCATTAGTCTTGAGCACTAGTGCTCGCTACTTGAGTTTGCATCAGGTACTCGGGTATACACCAAGTATCGCGGGTGCTCGAGTTACATGCTCGAGTCCCCGCCACGCATGTTTCACGGTTGTTGGACACCCAAAAAAAGCCATGAGGGGATTGCCCGTGCATGGCAGGCAATCCACGTGTGTTTTTTTGGCTGTATAACAGCCACAAAACATATGGGGCGGAGACTCGAGCATTGCACTCGAGCACTCGCGATACTCGGTGCATACCCGAACACCTGATGCAAATTCAAGTAGCAAGCACTTGCGCTCAACACTAGTCGCCATATTGTCATCTTTTTTTTTTTTTCTTTACTTTTGAAAAAATCCCAACCCTAACCATAATCCTATCACAGCCCCAACCCTGGCACAACCCTAATATTTTTTACGCCGTTCCTCATGCGATATATGTGATTAGACGACTTTATTCTTCGGGTCGGTGCGGTTACAGCGATACCATTTATATCAGGTTTTTATGATTGACAGCTGTCACACTAAAAAACCCTTTTTTTTGGAAAGACTAGTTTTTGCATCGCCATATTTTGAGAGCTATAATTTTTCCATATTTCGGCCGACGAGAGTCATCTAAGGGCTTGTTTTTTGCGGGACAAGTTGAAGTTTTTATTGGTACCATTTTCAGGCACGTGACATTTTTTGATCGCTTTCTATTCCGATTTTTGAGAGGCAGAATAGACAAAACAACAATTCAGGAATTTTTGGGGGCTTTTTTTTTTTGCCGTTTCGCGTGTGGTAAAATTGATAAGGCAGACTCTTCTGATTCTTTGAGTCAGTACGTTTACAGCGGTGCCACATTTATATAGTTTTTTATGTTTTGGCGCTTTTACATAATTAAAACTTTTATAGAAAAAATATTTTTTTTGTATTGCTTTATTCTGAGAGCTATAACTTTTTTTTTATTTTTTGGCTGATGGAGCTGTATGGCGGCTTGTTTTTTGTGGGACAAGATGATGTTTTCAGCGGTGCCATTTTTATTTACATTGGTCTTTTTGATCGTATTTTATTCCATTTTTTTGTATGGCGGTATGATGATAAAGCATAGTTTTTTGCTTGTTTTTTTAAACAGTGCTCACTAAAGGGGTTAATTAGTGGGACAGTTTTATATGTCAGGTCGTTCTGGACGCGGCAATACCAAATATGTGTACTTTTTATTGTTTTTTTTTTTATATTTATTTATGGGTACAGTATATTTTTATTTTTTTGGTATTTTTTTATTTTTTATTTTTTTTAATATTTTTAAAAAAAAATTTGTCCACTTTCCTACACTTTTTTTACTTTTACACTTTGTCCCACTATGGGACTTTCATTTTTTGCAGGCTGATCACTTGCACAGCATAGGAATGCAGCAGCATCCCTTATGCTGTGCAGGCTGCAGCCCCTGCACACACAAGTTAATTAGAACGTGCATGGAGCACGATCTAACTAACATGCTGATGCCTGGTGATCCGGATGTCACCATGGCAACTACCGGGACTCAGCACAGACAGCGCGGGACACCGGAGAGAAGGTAAGAGGCTTGCGCTTACCTCCCCTTGCTCCCAGAATGCTGCGAACGACTTCAATTGCAGCATTTCGGGGGTTAATGTGCCAGGAGCGGTGCTGGACCGCTCCTGGCACATAGCACCGGGTGTCAGCTATGACAATCAGCTGACACCTGGCTGCGATCGCCCCGCACAGCTTGTGTGCGGACGCGATGGCATTGCGCGTAATAGTACGTACCTGTTCCATAGGACAAAAGGATGTACTATTACTGACAATGTCAATAAGGGGTTAACCCCTTCCCGACATATGACATACCGATGCGACATGGTGATCATGCAGGCAAAGGAGCTGTGCCAGAACAATCGCCGCCGAGAGCTCGGCTTGAGTGATAGCCGAGACCCGGCTATCACAGCCAGGAGCTGTGTCACAGCTCCCAAGGTTGTTTAACCCTGTAAATGCCGCAATCAATAGCAATCACAGCAGTTAGAAGGCTGGGAGAGGGAGGGGGCTCCATCTCCCACCAATCGGTACTCCTGTGATTTTATCCTGGGGGCCTGGTGGTTGCCATGACAGCAGGAGATCACATGACGACCTTCTGATCTGTCTTCTACGGAGACCTGCTTAGACCATGCCAGGATCATGGTCTAAGAGACTTTTGTCAGTGTAAGGCCACTTCCCCACTATCAGTATTTGGTCAGTATTCAGTCAGTATTTTTTCTCAGGAGTGGGAGACAAAACCAGGAGTGGGTGTTAAGTGCAGAATTGGTGCACTTGTTTCTACTATACCATTTTTCTGATTGTTTCTCACCTGGTTTTGGCTCCAACTACTGAGAAAAAATACTGACCGAATCCTGACCAAATACTGATAGTGGGGTCGTGGATTAAAACTGAAAGATATAATGCATTGCAGTGCTGGTGCATTGCAATACATAATACCAATGATCAGACTAATAAAAGATAAAGTCCCATAGAGGGTCTAGGGAAAAAAGTAAAAAAGATGTAAAAAAAAAATTGTAAAATATTTAAAAAAAAATGAAAAAGATATTCCAATTGTAAGATGGCTGCCGGACATGTCCTTGAGGGGAGATACAGTGGTGGCCAAAAGTATTGGCACCCCTGCAATTCTGTCAGATAATACTCAGTTTCTTCCTGAAAATGATTGCAATCACAAATTCTTTGGTATTATTATCTTCATTTAATTTGTCTTCAATGAAAAAACACAAAAAGAATTGTCCTAAAGCCAAATTGGATATAATTCCACACCAAGCCTAAAAAAGGGGGTGGACAAAAGTATTGGCACTGTTTGAAAAATCATGTGATGCTTCTCTAATTCATGTAATTAACAGCACCTGTAATTTACCTGTGGCACATAACAGGTGTTGGCAATAACTAAATCACACTTGCAGCCAGTTAACATGGATTAAAGTTGACTCAACCTCTGTCCTGTGTCCTTGTGTGTACCACATTGAGCATGGAGAAAAGAAAGATGACCAAAGAACTGTCTGAGGACTTGAGAAACCAAATTGTGAGGAAGCATGAGCAATCTCAAGGCTACAACTCCATCTCCAAAGACCTGAATGTTCCTGTGTCTTCTGTGCGCAGTGTCATCAAGAAGTTTAAAGCCCATGGCACTGTGGCTAACCTCCCTAGATGTGGACGGAAAAGAAAAATTGACGAGAGATTTCAACGCAAGACGGTGCGGATGGTGGATAAAGAACCTCGACTAACATCCAAACAAGTTCAAGCTGCCCTGCAGTCCGAGGGTACAACAGTGTCAACCCGTACTATCCGTTGGCGTCTGAATGAAAAGGGACTGTATGGTAGGATACCCAGGAAGACCCCACTTCTTACCCCGAGACATAAAAAAGCCAGGCTGGAGTTTGCCAAAACTTACCTGAGAAAGCCTAAAACGTTTTGGAAGAATGTTCTCTGGTCAGATGAGACAAAAGTAGAGCTTTTTGGGAAATAGCATCAATATAGAGTGTACAGGAAAAAAAAGAGGCATTCAAAGAAAAGAACACGGTCCCTACAGTCAAACATGGTGGAGGTTCCCTGATGTTTTGGGGTTGCTTTGCTGCCTCTGGCACCGGACTGCTTGACCGTGTGCATGGCATTATGAAGTCTGAAGACTACCAACAAATTTTGCAGCATAATGTAGGGCCCAGTGTGAGAAAGCTGGGTCTCCCTCAGAGGTCATGGGTCTTCCAGCAGGACAATGACCCAAAACACACTTCCAAAAGCACTATAAAATGGTTTGAGAGAAAGCACTGGAGACTTCTAAGGTGGCCAGCAATGAGTCCAGACCTGAATCCCATAGAACACCTGTGGAGAGATCTCAAAATGGCAGTTTGGAGAAGGCACCCTTCAAATATCAGGGACCTGGAGCTGTTTTCCAAAGAAGAATGGTCTACAATTCCAGCAGAGCATTGTAAGAAACTCATTGATGGTTACCGGAAGCGGTTGTTCGCAGTTATTTTGGCTAAAGGTTGTGCAACCAAGTATTAGGCTGAGGGTGCCAATACTTTTGTCTGGCCCATTTTTGGAGTTTTGTGTGAAATGATCAATGATTTGATTTTTGCTTCATTCTCTTTTGTGTTTTTTCCTTGCTAGCAAATTAAATGAAGATAATAATACCAAAGAATTTGTGATTGCAATCATTTTCAGGAAGAAACTGAGTATCTGACAGAATTGCAGGGGTGCCAATACTTTTGGCCACCACTGTATGTATCGCTGAGGTTGGTAGCTTCAGTGATGTAAAACTGGGAAAGCATGCTCCAGCACACATAGTGCTGAGAGGGTTAGTTGGGCGTATCAGGGATTGTTTTTACGAGCAGTCATAAGAGACAGGTGGGATTGGCTGCTCACATATCCCCACCCCAGGGTGTGCATATAAAATGGAGACCGAGTGTCTCATTCAGTGTCTCTGGCTGGAGGTGTGGAGATCTCCAGCGTGTTTGTGCAAAAGGACACTGACCATTAGCGGGCGACCCCGCCACATTTTATGTACTGTTTATTTTCTGTTTTGTTACACTGTTCCGAACAAGACTGTCATTTGTTTACTTCTAAAAGTGCGGTTTATGCAGGCATAATAAACCTGCCTTGGACGTTTTTAAAGAAACCGTATCCTGTGTCTACCTCTAACCCGGCTGAGTGAGTACCAAACCCTACACAATAAGTATGCATATTTGTGTAAAAACAATAATAAACAAAAAAAGTGCACATAATTGGTATCGCCGTATCCGGAACAACCTGATCTATAAAACTGTCGCCCCTTCAGTGAACACTGTAAAAGCAAAATAAACATGTCAAAAAACAATGTTTTTTCATCAAACCATTGAAAAAAGAAGTGGAATAAAACACGATCAAAAAGTTGAATGCGGAAAAAAACATTTTTTCCTGCAAAAAACAAGCCACCACACTGCTCCATCAGCTGACAAATAAAAAATAGCAGAAAATAGTCAGAAAATAGCGATGCAAAAACAATTATTTTTTCTATAGAATTATTTTTGTGTAAAAGTGGCAAACCTTAAAAAAAATTATATAAATGTTCTATCACTGTAATCATACTGACCCGAAGGCTAAAGCTGTTTTATCAATTTTACCACACAGTGAACCAAACAAAAACAATTGCTGGTTTTTGTTCATTCTGCCTCACAAAAATCGGACTATAAAGCGATCAAAAAATGTTATGTGCCCGAAAATGGTACCAATAAAAAGGTCCTCTCATCCCTCAAAAAAACAAGCCCTCACATGACTGTCAGCAGAAATATAGAAAAATTATATCTTTAAAAATAAGCCTATGCAAATTCTTTTAAAAAACAAAACAAAACATTTTTCTCAAATACGCCTTCCACGACCGCATTGGAGGATGTCGGCCATGCCGTATTGGGGGACAGGAACACAGAGAGGTTAAAAGCCCCTCCCCACCGCCAACCACCAGTGTTTTCCTGTCCCCCTTGGGGCATGGAGAGATCTTTCAGTGCTGTCAGGCCAGCACGGCAGCATTGATAGAAATTTTCCTTACTTGCCGGGCAGTGGTCGGTTGTGGGTGATCCTCTCCTCCTTCCTTGTCTGCTCTGGATCTGGGACCATCCCGGTCTTCCTGCGTCCCATAGAGGGTAAAGCAGGCCGGCCACCGTGCATGCCTTCGTCTCCCCCTTCCTATCGGCGTCTCTGGGAGGCTCACGCCCCCGGAAGTGACGTCATATTAAGGCCACTAGTCACTTCCGGGTTCGGGATTATGCGCTCCACGCTGGAATGCACATTTTTTGAGCGCACTCCTGGGGACTGGACGCCGTGTTTGCGCGCCTAACAGCCCGCAGGTGACCGAAAGGGGAAGGGAACAGGAAGTTCCTTGCTGGGAGCACGTTTTTTTTGCTTCAAAAACCCGCCAGAAGACGTCACCAGGTAAGGCTATTTCTATCATGCCGGATGACAGATCTTCTATCCCTATATCTGCACAGCCCTGCACGCCCCCGGCTACAGTGAGTAGTACAGGGGTCCGGTCACTGGGGGGTTAACTTAGCCTCTCTCTAGTGATGACACTTGTTATCCCCTCCCTCCCTTCTCTTCCCCTCTCTTAGGAAGACAAGGCCTCCACTACTAAGAAGGATAAGAACCCATCCCGCAGGTGTGGTGTCTGTGCCAAAAAACTGCCCTCATCATATAGGAAGAAATTATGCCAGCTCTGCACAGACAGCATAATTAAGGCAGAAAATCCCTCGCTGCTAGATGAGCTCAGATCGCTGGTCAGAAAGGAGGTCCAAGTGGTCAGGCAGGAGGTCCAGGTGTCTATCGCTGCTCTGGCTCACTACACCTCATCCTCCATGTTCTCTCCCCCTAAAAAGAGGAAGATTCAGGAGGAAGATTCGGATGTTTTTTCTTACGGGGCCAGTAGCTCTGCCTCAGATGAAGTTGGGGAAAGAGAATCTTTAGCCTCCATCAAAAAAACGGAGACTGGGAGATATTATTTCTCCTCAGATAATATGGAGGCGTTGCTTGATTCTGTTAGAGGCACTATGCGGCTAGAAGAGGTTGAGGTCCCTGTGATGAAAGCCGGCCGGTGGGTGCAGCTCTCTGGCGCCCCCTTACCTCTCAGGTCAGTCAAGGTACTGCAACTAGAGAAAGTAGTGCCAGGTAGCTGCAACCAGCGCAGGGAACACGGTAGTGTGTTATCCCTTCAACGTCACTAAACCGTAACGTCACTACACAGCACAACTCGCTAGCGCCCTCTTAGCCTCAGGTCAGTCAAGGAACTGCACCTAGGATAAGCGGTCGCCAGGGAGACTGTCCTGTAACCTACTGGGTATCGGGGCCCTCTGTAGTGAGGGCGGTATATATATCTTCCTTGGCCGCGCCAGGAATATATATATCTGAACCTCCGACCGTCACTACCAGCCTTCCCCAATCCCCAGTTGGTATGCTGCCACCAGTCCCTATTTTAGATATACGCCCAGTCCGTGAATGGGCCTATATCGGGTCAGGAACCAACCCTGGGTAGCGTTTTTGGCTTGAGCCGAGCTCACACGGACGTGCGTTCGTTATGCAGAATAAAAGGCAGGCCCACAATTACTTGAGGTAATTGATTATAATAATACACTAGATACACGATATACAACTAAATATACACAGGTATAAGGTCAGGCTAAACTATACAACAATGGAATACAACACACAGAATCACCACAGCATATCAGTTACCGGTTTCTTGATTTTCTTGTGACGCAGGGAGAGGATTCTGCGATCGCAGGCACGGTTCTTTGTTACAGGCTGAGGCCTACCACCGCATGGTCAAACTGCTCCTCCCCTTGGTGGCCTCAGCTGGTGCTCAGATGTTCAGCACACCACTCTTGGGTCAAGACTGACTTGTCTCTTGTCTGTCCTGCTATCTTACCTGCCCTGTCCCGCCCACTGCTGGTGAGGTCAGCTGGCTCAGTCTCCACCCTCAGGTCTAACTTCGATCAGAAGCCCAAATTCTAAGGAACCCAATAACTTCTTCTGGGATGGTCTCAGGATACCCACAGGGGTTCCCACGGATTCGGGCCGCCGTAACCGACCTTTTGATATCAATTATGATACCATACGGTCCTCAGGAATGGCTCAGCGCTATATCTTGGCTTCCAGAGCACGTACAAACGTCTACCGCGGAGGCTTGTGTGCGCAATGGCTCCGGGACGCCGTGATATTTTTTTATTGGCCCATCCCATGCAACATGCGTGTACTTTTCATGTTTCTATATCTTATGCCTCCATGCTTGGGACAGACAAAGAAACTAGTCCTATGGGACAAATGGTCAGGTACAGATAGACGAAGCACCCCCCCCTGCTGGCTGTGTTTCCTCTCGAAGTCTTTGAAGCTCCTAGCATTCAAGTGTTAAGTAGGCTTCTTATCTTACAGGAGCCTGGATGGGGGGAAACTATCTAGTTGACGTTTTAACAGAAGGTCCCAAGGGTGGGGGCTGCTGAAGTGTGGCCATCCCTGGATATGATTTATCATTACCAAGATGGCGGCTACAGGTTCATCACACCTCCCCCTATACGAGGGCGCGAGGGGGTAGCACATTCCTGTGTTCCCCCGTGCGTCCTTCTGCACCCTCCCCTTGCCGGGATAACCCGTCAGCGTTACCGTGGTCACGGCCTCTTCTGTGGCGAATGGAGAAGTGGTACTGCTGGAGAGCGAGGCTCCAGCGTAGCAACCTGCCATTCGACCCAGAGACCGTGTGTAACCAGCTGATTGGGTTGTGGTCCGTCTCCACGGTGAAATGGCTCCCGTACAAGTAGGGCTGCAGACGCTGCAGGGCCCATACAATTGCCAGGCATTCTTTTTCCACCGTGGAGTAAGCCACCTCCCGGGGCAGTAGCTTCCTGCTCAGGTACAAGACAGGATGTTCCTGGCCTGTCGTGTTGACCTGACTTAGCACAGCACCGAGGCCAAAGTCACTGGCGTCGGTCTGTACCACAAACGGCCGGTCGAAGTCGGCAGCTTGCAGTACAGGGGAGCTACTTAGGGCGGCCTTGAGTGCCCCGAAAGCTGTCTCGCAGGCGACTGTCCAGTCGACTGCGACGGGCAGCTTCTTCTTGGTGAGGTCCGTCAGGGGCTTGGCCAGGGTGCTATAGTGTGGGACGAACCTCCTATAGTACCCGGCGGTCCCCAAGAAGGACATCACCTGCTTTTTGGTCCTAGGAGTGGGCCAGGATGCGATGGCATCCACTTTCCCCGGTTCTGGCTTCAGAACCCCCCCGCCTACCCGGTGACCCAGGTAGAGGACCTCACTCATGCCCAGCTGGCACTTTTCCGGCTTGATGGTCAAGCCTGCCCGGTGGATCCGACCGAGCACCTGCCGCAGGTGCTCTAGGTGATCCTCCCAAGTGGGACTGAAGACTGCAATATCGTCCAAGTACGCAGCCGCGTACCCTTCAAGTCCCTCAAGCAGCGTATTGACCATCCGCTGAAAAGTGGCAGGGGCATTCTTCATGCCGAATGGCATCACTGTGGACTCGTACAGTCCAAAAGGGGTGATAAAGGCAGAGCGTTCCCTTGCCGCGGGGGTCAGAGGAATCTGCCAGTACCCCCGGCTCAGATCCATGATGGTCAGGTACTTAGCCCCGGCCATCCGATCGAGCAGGTCATCGATGCGTGGTATGGGGAACGCATCGGTGGCCGTTACAGCGTTGAGCCCCCGGTAGTCCACGCAGAACCGTGTAGTTCGGTCCTTCTTTGGTACGAGGACTACAGGCGAGGCCCACGCGCTGCTGGATGCCTGGATCACCCCCAGCTTCAGCATCTCGTCTATCTCTTGGCGCATGTTTCCCTGCACCTCGAAAGAGACCCGATATGCTGAACGCCGGATCGGCGGGTGATCGCCAGTGTCCACGTCGTGGACAGCCATCTCAGTCCTTCCGGGCAGGCTGCTGAACAGCCCCCGGAAGGGGTGCAGGGTGGTCCCCAGCTGGGACCGTTGGTCCTCCGTGAGCTGGTGGCCAACCCCCACATCCTCGATGGACCCACCCGCCTTGGCTTGGGTGAGCAGATCCAGGAGGGTTTCTACCTCTCCTTCCTCGGGAAGGTTGCACACTGGGTGGGCAGTCGCTTCCCGCTCATGATGAGCCTTCATCATGTTCACGTGGAAGGCCTTCCTCCTTCCACGGGCGTGATCCAGGGTGACCAGATAGGTGACGGCATTGAGTTTCTGGTGCACGAAGTAGGGACCTTCCCAGGCTGCCTGAAGCTTGTTCTGTGGTACGGGGACCAGTACCCACACCTTTTGACCCACCTGGTAGGTCCTCTCACAAGCATTCTGGTCGTACCACCGCTTCTGGTCGGCCTGGGCCTGGGCCATATTGTCCTGCACCAGCTTTGCCAAGGCCATCATCCTGTCCCGGTGGCGCACGACATACTCGATGACCGACACCTCGGGGGTGGCCAAATCCCCTTCCCATGCTTCCTTCACCAGAGCCAGGGGGCCCCGTACCCGTCGCCCGTACAGGAGCTCAAAGGGGGAGAACCCCGTTGAGGCCTGCGGAACCTCCCGGTAAGCAAATAGGAGGTGTGGGAGGTAACGCTCCCAGTCTCTCCCGTGGGAGTCGACCAACATCTTAAGCATCTGCTTTAAGGTGCCATTGAACCGCTCACACAGGCCATTAGTCTGTGGGTGATACGGGCTGGCCACCAGATGTTGCACCTGCATTTGCTTACAGAGGGACTCCATCAGCCGCGACATGAACTGGGTCCCTCGGTCGGTGAGCATTTCTTGGGGGAAACCCACTCTGGAGAAGATCTCCAGTAAGGCGGTAGCCACCTTGTCGGCCCGAATGGACGACAAAGCTACCGCTTCCGGGTACCGGGTGGCATAGTCCACTACCGTGAGTATGAAGCATTTCCCGGAGTGGCTGGGAGTGGACAGAGGTCCAATAAGATCCACAGCAACCCTCGAGAAAGGCTCTTCGATGATTGGCAGAGTTACCAGTGGGGCTTTGGGGCGCGGCCCCGCCTTCCCCACCCTCTGACAGGTGTCACACGAACGGCAGTAGGCACCCACCGCGGCTCCCATCCCAGGCCAGTAGAAATGCTGAGCTATCCTGGCCTTGGTTTTAGCGATCCCTAGGTGTCCGGCCATCGGAATCTCGTGTGCGATCCGCAACAATTCCGCCCTGAACGGATAGGGTACCACTAACTGTCGGTCCCTGGGCCACGCCTCCGGTGAACCCTGCTGGACCGTTACCCGGTACAGCCGTCCCTGGTCCCAGACCACACGCTCGCAGTCTGACTCCATGGGAGGCTGTGCCGCCTGTTCCTTGAGAGCTTTCAGGCTGTCGTCTGCTTCCAACGCAGCCTGAAATTCCTGACTTGATGTGGCCAGAATCGACGAAACTGCCACATCCTCTGTCAGCCCCTCCGGGCATGTCACCTGGCCGCTGTCTGACCCGGCAGACACTTGGTCAGAAGTGGGGAAGCCGTCGGACCTCTGCAAGGCTCCTTGGGCTCCGGCGCTCCCACTCCTGGTGACAGCGGCTATGACCGCTGTGACCGTGGGTAGTGCCTGCTTCCCCTCTGTTTCTGACCAAGCCGCCCGATCAGGCAGGCTTCCTAGGCCTTTGGACATCTCGGATGTGGGGAACTCCTGCCCTGGGGTCTTACCTGGCGGCTCCTCTCTTGGGACACCCCCACCTCCCATGGCCTGTTCCTCCCCCTGCAGTGGGCCTATACTCAGCAGCCTGGATACCCCTGGGAGCCCTACACTGCCGGTAGCTGCCCCCCTCTCCATCCCTGAGCTTCCCTCTACAGAATCCTGCCCGCCCCCTCCCTCACCGGAGGACAAGAGGTCACGGCACGCCGGCTGAGCACCTCTGCGGGCATCCCCACACTCCCCACCTGCTTTCACTAACCCTGTTTGTGTTGTGTCTGTGCAGGTGTTACCCTCAGGTTTCACTCCCTCCTCCTCAGCAGGACACACACTACATACAACATGGTTGGCATTAGCAGCAGACAAATCAATACACTCTTGGGGGGCCGAACTTGGGGGTTCAGAGGGTACATACTGCGATACTAGACGCCCCAAGTCGGTCCCTAATAAAACATTTGCGGGAATATTTGGCGTTACTCCCACCTCCCGCATCCCCCTTCCGGCACCCCAGTCCAAATACACCATGGCAACGGGAAGTGCCGGCTCCACGCCTCCAACCCCGGAGACGGAAAGAGTCTTTCCTGGTACCAAGTCCTGGGGGGACACCACCTCAGGCCGTACCAGTGTTCGTTCAGCGCCAGTGTCCCGCAGTCCCATGACCGCAGAACGGCCTATGGTGACGGGTTGGATGTTGTCCAGGGACCTACCACCACCCCCTCCCACACACAAAACATTGGGCGCTCTCTGGGACTGGGATGGGGTCTTTTGGCGCTGGGGACACTCAGCCCTAAAGTGTCCTGGTTTGTTGCATAGATGACAACGTCTTACGTCTGGTCCTTGCCTGGAGAGGGCAACAGGGGGATACACCCCTTGTGTTCTAGGGGCCGGGGAAACAGGGGCATGACTGGGCTTACCCCCTCTCCAGGTGCTGCTGGCAGACTTCTTCAGCTCAGGCGCCCTGTTATTGGCATACTCGTCTGCCAGGGCGGCTGTAGCAGAAGCCCCTGTTGGTTTTCGGTCACGGAGGAACTGTCGGAGGTCCTCTGGGCAGTTCCACAAGAACTGCTCCGTGACGAACAGTTCCTGGACCTCCTGGCGGGTAGTAAGCGCTAGACCCGAGGTCCAGTGCTCTGCGGCTCTCAACAGCGCCCGCATATGATCGGTCCAGGTGTCCTTGGGGCCACGCAGCAGGCTCCGGAACTTCTGGCGGTACGACTCGGGAGTGAGGTTGTACTGCCGGATCAGGGCCCGCTTGATGCAGTCGTAGTTCTGTACCTCCCCGGCAGGTAAGTCCCCCAAGGCATCCAGGGACTTACCCCTCAAACGGGGGGTCAGGTATCTGGCCCACTGATCCCGGGCCAGATGGTGCTGAAGACAGGTCCGTTCAAATGCCACCAGAAAGGAGTCCAGGTCCCCATCCTTCTCCAGTAGAGGGAAGTCCTCAGCTCGGACTTTGGACGACTTGGTCTCCTGATGGGTTGGTTGCTCTAGCGGAAGCCCCCGCTGGGCCAGGTCCAGTTGGTGCTGGCGCTCCGCAGCTCGCTCTGCACGCTCTGCAGCCTCCCGGCGCTCTGCAGCTTCACGCTCCGTAGCCCGCTCCGCAGCCCGCTCCGCAGCCCGCTCTGCACGCTCCTCCTCCGCTGCCTTCTCTGATGCTGCCAGGAGGGTTTTGTAGACGGCATCGCCATGAGACTGGAGACTTGCCATAGCCGCTTGTAAAAGGGCTTGTGATCTGGACAGGCTGGGCTGGGTAGGTGGTGGGCAGCCCACTGCGGGACCGTATACTGGGGACTGGCTCCCTGAGGTGCCCGGGCTGGACTCCTCCTCGCCATGAGTAACAATGTCCTCCCCTCCTGCCACACGGACCGTAGCATTAGCCTCTTGCAGGGTCTTGCTCCTGGTGCCGTCTGCCATCTTGGTAACCGACACCGCTGCAACCCTGAGTTTGCACACACCTTGTTATACTTTTAGCCTGACCGTCTAACGTTGGGCTGACCTTAAGACTCCAGCAGTGGAAGTTACCACTGGCAGTCTTTAGTGCCTGGGAGTAGGGGTCCCACAACACTATTATTCTGCAATCCCACCGCTCTGCCACCAATGTGATGAAAGCCGGCCGGTGGGTGCAGCTCTCTGGCGCCCCCTTACCTCTCAGGTCAGTCAAGGTACTGCACCTAGAGAAAGTAGTGCCAGGTAGCTGCAACCAGCGCAGGGAACACGGTAGTGTGTTATCCCTTCAACGTCACTAAACCGTAACGTCACTACACAGCACAACTCGCTAGCGCCCTCTTAGCCTCAGGTCAGTCAAGGAACTGCACCTAGGATAAGCGGTCGCCAGGGAGACTGTCCTGTAACCTACTGGGTATCGGGGCCCTCTGTAGTGAGGGCGGTATATATATCTTCCTTGGCCGCGCCAGGAATATATATATCTGAACCTCTGACCGTCACTACCAGCCTTCCCCAATCCCCAGTTGGTATGCTGCCACCAGTCCCTATTTTAGATATACGCCCAGTCCGTGAATGGGCCTATATCGGGTCAGGAACCAACCCTGGGTAGCGTTTTTGGCTTGAGCCGAGCTCACACGGACGTGCGTTCGTTATGCAGAATAAAAGGCAGGCCCACAATTACTTGAGGTAATTGATTATAATAATACACTAGATACACGATATACAACTAAATATACACAGGTATAAGGTCAGGCTAAACTATACAACAATGGAATACAACACACAGAATCACCACAGCATATCAGTTACCGGTTTCTTGATTTTCTTGTGACGCAGGGAGAGGATTCTGCGATCGCAGGCACGGTTCTTTGTTACAGGCTGAGGCCTACCACCGCATGGTCAAACTGCTCCTCCCCTTGGTGGCCTCAGCTGGTGCTCAGATGTTCAGCACACCACTCTTGGGTCAAGACTGACTTGTCTCTTGTCTGTCCTGCTATCTTACCTGCCCTGTCCTGCCCACTGCTGGTGAGGTCAGCTGGCTCAGTCTCCACCCTCAGGTCTAACTTCGATCAGAAGCCCAAATTCTAAGGAACCCAATAACTTCTTCTGGGATGGTCTCAGGATACCCACAGGGGTTCCCACGGATTCGGGCCGCCGTAACCGACCTTTTGATATCAATTATGATACCATACGGTCCTCAGGAATGGCTCAGCGCTATATCTTGGCTTCCAGAGCACGTACAAACGTCTACCGCGGAGGCTTGTGTGCGCAATGGCTCCGGGACGCCGTGATATTTTTTTATTGGCCCATCCCATGCAACATGCGTGTACTTTTCATGTTTCTATATCTTATGCCTCCATGCTTGGGACAGACAAAGAAACTAGTCCTATGGGACAAATGGTCAGGTACAGATAGACGAAGCACCCCCCCCCTGCTGGCTGTGTTTCCTCTCGAAGTCTTTGAAGCTCCTAGCATTCAAGTGTTAAGTAGGCTTCTTATCTTACAGGAGCCTGGATGGGGGGAAACTATCTAGTTGACGTTTTAACAGAAGGTCCCAAGGGTGGGGGCTGCTGAAGTGTGGCCATCCCTGGATATGATTTATCATTACCAAGATGGCGGCTACAGGTTCATCACAGTCCCCTGTTCTGTTCAGGATGAAATGTTCAGGGGGGCTTGAGTCAAAAAAGCGAGCTGGATTTCCAGTACATGAGATCATCCGAGAACTCATTCGTCAGGAGTGGGAAGCCCCGGAAAGCCGTCTCACCACCCCTTCGGAGTTGAAGCATAGATTCCCCCTGGAGGGTGAAGAGTTTGATTGGGACATTCCTAAAGTGGCAAGGGTAGTAAAAAAGACCTCGCTCCCCTTTTGAAGACTCATCCCAGGTAAAGGATCCCCTGGACAGGTAAATGGAAAGTGTCCTTAGAAAATCATGGGAAACCTCTTTTGCCTCCCTCAAGGTTAATATATCTTCGACTTGTGTGGCCAGATCTCTCTTCAAGTGGTTAGCCCAACTAGAAGAACATCTGTCTCGGGGCACATCTAGGGAGGAGTTGCTGGATTCCATTCCCCTCCTGCAAAAAGCCACAGGCTTCTTGGCTGATGCCTCGGCTGAATCAGTCCGTATCGCGGCTAGAGCTGCTGTATTATCCAATACTGCTCAATGCGCGCTATGGCTTAAAATGTGGAGTGGAGACGTCACCTCTAAGGTGAAACTGTGCTCCATACCATTTCAGGGGAAATATCAGCTCTGGATAATATTCTTAAAAAGGCCTCAGACAAAAAGAAAACCCTTCCTGAACAGAAACAAGCCAGGAAGTGTTCCTTTCGTCCCCCTCAGAATCAGCCCTCCCAATATAAAGGGAAGGGAAAATCAGGGCGCTGGAGCTACCCCAAAGGAGGCAAAGCCCATAACATCCTGGTGCCTCAACAACACCAGGAGTCGGAGAAGCAATGACTCCTTCCTTGTGGGGGGGCGTCTCTCGGGCTTCTTTCCCCAGTGGCAGGCAATATCTTCCTGTCAGTGGATCCTCAATACCATCAAAGAGGGTCTTCTCTTGGAGTTCGAGTCTTGTTTCCCCCCGAGGTCTAAAGGTCACTTCCCTTTCTTTTCGGGGAGCCCAAGACCTACTATCAGCTGGTCTACAAGACCTACTGGATTCCGGGATAATATCGCCAGTCCCTCCAGGCGAGGAAGGGACAGGTCATTACTCAAGACTATTTCTCATACGGAAGCCTTCAAGGGCCCCTCGCATCATAATCAACCTGAAGTCCCTGAACCATCACATAAAATACAGACGTTTCAAGATGGAGTCCATCAGGTCAATTATCCCACTGATAGGGAAAGATTATGTGATGGCAACAGTTGACTTAAAGGATGCATATTACCATATACCCATCCATCCGTCCCACAAGAAATTCCTACGCTTTGCAATCTCCCGGAACAGTGTGACAAAACATTAACAGTACAACGTTCTGCCATTCGGCTTCTCATCAGCACCTTGGGTGTTTACAAAGATTATGGCAGAAGTTATTGCGCTTATCAGAAAGCAGGGTATTTGTATAGTTCCATGTCTAGACGACATGTTGATTGTCGTCCCTTCAGTAGTGACCCTCAACCTTCATGCCTCCAAAACCCTAGAGATCCTTCGCTCTCTGGGTTGGATTCCAAACCTCAGAAAATCAGAACTCCTTCCCTCATCAAGGAGAATATTCCGTGGTGTCCTGCTAGATTCCAACAGACAAACTTCGTTTCTTCCACAGGAACATCAAACAGCACTCAGATCCAAGGTTTCGATTTTCAGGGATCAGAAAAACCAAACCTTGAGAGTGGCCATGTCGTTACTCGGATCAATGACGGCCTGTACCCAGTCAGTAGCATGGGCTCAGGCTCACTCAAGACTCCTTCAGGAACATATCCTAAATTCCTGGAACAGACGACAAGATTCGCTAAACAAAAGAATCAAGACCCCCAGTCGGATAAAGGCTTCACTCACCTGGTGGCTGAACTCCAAAAATTTTCAGAGGGGAATTGCTTGGACTCAAGATCCTCTAATTACGATTACCACCGATGCCAGCCTTCGAGGTTGGGGAGCTATGGTGGCACAGACTCCGTTCCAGGGCAGATGGAGTCGAGAGATGAGTATCAGATACTCCAACTTCAGGGAGCTAAAGGCAGTGGAAGAGACACTCAAAGCTGCATTCAACCTGATTCAGGGGGCACACATCAGAGTGTTCTCAGACAACATGACCACAGTTGCCTTCCTTCAACAACAAGGGGGCACGAAGGTGGACAGCTTGAAATCAGTCCCTGGCAGAATATAAGACCTTCTCTCCCAGGGTCCTCTCTTCCACCCAGAACCTCAGTGGCTAAACCTTGCAGCCTGGTTATTGAGGCCGAGATCCTAAAATCCAGGGGTCTCTTGGAGAAGGTTATAAGGACCCTTCAGCAAAGTAGGAAACCAGTGACCAACACCATATATGGCAAAATATGGAGGAAGTTTCTTTCCTGGTGTGCTCCTGATACTCCTGATCTTCTACACCCTAATATAGCCCGGATCCTTGATTTCTTGCAGAAGAGATTGGAATTGGGACTTAAACCTAGTACTCTCAAAGTGCAGTTTTTGGCCCTGAGCTCGGTGTTCGATCAAGATCTTGCCTCCCACAGATGGATCAATAGATTTATGATTTCGGCACTAAGACTTCATCCTAGGAATCTGGCTCATGTACCTCCCTGGGATCTTAATGTGATACTCAAAGGACTAACTCTCTCTTCTTTTGAGCCTCTATCCTCTAGCACGATGCAATCTCTCTCACATAAGACTGCTTTTCTAGTAGCCATCACTTTAGCCCGAAGAGTGGGAGAACTTCAGTTTCTCTCTATCAGAGAACCCTACATGAAGGTAACGAAGGATAGGATTACTCTTCACCTGGATCCTTCATTCCTCCCGAAAGTGGTCTCGGATTTCCTTCGCTCTCAAGAAGTCATCCTTCCCTCCTTCTGTCAGAACCCGGCTAATTTGAGAGAAGCAGAATTCCACTCCTTAGATGTCCGGAGAATCGTTCTACATTATCTTCAACAGACAGAGTTTTGGAGGTTGGACGAGAATCTTTTTATACAACATTTAGGGCGTAACAGAGGAAAGAAAGCTGCTAAATCCACTATAGCAAACTGGATTAAGAAGGCAATCAGCGAAGCCTACATCAACCAGAAGCTAACTCCACCGGTTGGTCTGAAAGCACATTGTACTAGATCTACATCAGCCTCCTGGGCTGAAAGAGCGGCCGCATCTTCAGAGCTGATTTGCAGGGCAGCTATGTGGTCTTCCCTTCACACGTTCTCCAAACATTATAGATTAGATCTATTATCTAGTAGGGATTTAGCCTTTGGTAAGAAAGTCCTCCAAGCTACTGTCCCTCACTAATGTAATATCGTTGGCATTCTTCCAATGCTGTCGTGGAAGGCGTATTGGAGAAAATAGAATTAGTCCTTACCGGTAATTCGTTTTCTAGGAGCCTTCCACGACAGCACGAATTTCCCTCCCTACGTGGTTCTGGGATTTCCATGGACCTGTCAGGTAACAATTTTTCCAGGTGATCTTGGTAAACACTGATGGTTGGCGTTGGGGAGGGGCTTTTAACCTCTCTGTGTTCCTGTCCCTCAATAGGGCGTGGACGACATCCTCCAATGCTGTCGTGGAAGGCTCCTAAAAAACAAATTACCAGTAAGGACTAATTCTATTTTTAGTGTTTGATAGTAGCCAAACATAAAAAAATCAATATATATTTGCCATCACTGTAACGCACTGACCCGAAGAATAAAGCCGGCTAATCACTTATACCGCAAGAGGAACGGTGTAAAAAATAAATAAAATCAATTCTTGACTTGCTGTTGATTTGTTCATTCTGCCTCCCAATGATTGCAGTAAGGCTCCGCGCACATTTATCTTGCTCTGTATGCTGAACGCTTCCACCGGGGATTCTGTGCAAATTTCTGAAATACGTGATTCAGATGGAACCCCCGGCAGAAGATTCCCAATCATGAGAAATAGAGAAACTGTGGACGCCGTTTGGCCTATGATCCATCGGTGTCCCTCTTTTTAGGAGTGCACAAAAGAGCGGTCAGCCAGTTTTGTGCACCTCTGAAATGCCGGACACTGTTAAAAAGAGGCCAAACGAAGTGCGGAGTAACTCTGCTGCCTCATTATAGCGAATGGATCTGTCAGGGGTTTCATCTTAATCGTGTGTTTCAGAGATTTAGATGGAAGCCCTGATGTAAGCGCTTAGATTAAAACACAGGATAAATGTGAACTAATGCAAAATGTTCTGTATCCCAAAATGCCACCAATAAAAGCTTCAACTTAACCCACAAAAAACAAGTCCCTGTTAATAGAAATATAGGGGTTGTCCAAGTTACTGTAGCACAAAGGCTCTGGAAAAGCGACATGGCTCCCACCAAAAGAAATCCAGCAAAATCTGCGCTTCCAAATACCCCACAATGTGCCTAAACCCCAGTTAGCGTCCACATGTTTGACATTAACGTAGTGAGTAGAGCCCACTTAATTTACGAGTGCATGTCTGATGTGTGTGTATATAGAGTCCGCAAACTATTCTATGAAAATTTGTTCAAATTGCTCTCCTTCCCTCCTGAATTTTGCCGTGTGGCTAAGCAGTACTGTAAAGCCACATATGCAGTATTGCCACATTCAGCAAAAATTGTATGACAAATTCCCCGTGTGAAAATGTAAAATCTGGGCCTAAAGCAAAACTTTTGTGGCAAAAATGTAATCATTTTTTCTTCACTGCCCAATGGTATAAATTTCTGTGAGGCACATGTGGTCTCAATATGATCACTGCACCCCTAGATGAATTCATTGAAAGGTGTAGTTTGCCCCTTAACCTCTTTATCCCCCAAGATGGTTTGCTCGTTAATGACCAGGCCAATTTTTACAATTCTGACCGCTGAGGTAATAACTCTGAAACTCTTCAACGTATCCCCGATTCCGAGATTGTTTTTTTGTGAGCTATTGTACTTCATGATAGTGGTAAAATTTCTTCAATATGACTTACGTTTATTTGAGAAAAAAGTGGAAATTTTGGGAAAATTTGGAAAATTTCACAACTTGAATTTTCATGTTTTTAAATCAGAGAGATATGCCACACAAAATAGTTAATAAATAACATTTCCCACATGTCTACTTTACATCAACACAATTTTGGAACCAACATTTTTTTTTGTTAGGAAGTTATAAGGGTTAAAAGTTGACCAGCGATTTCTCATTCTTCCCAAAAAAAAATAAAAACACATTTGAAGTGACTTTGAGGGGCCTTTATAACAAAATACCCAAAAGTGACACCATTCTAAAAACTGCACACCTCAAGGTGCTCAAAACCACATTCAAGAAGTTTATTAACCCCTCAGGTGCTTCACAGGAATTTTTGGAATATGGAAGAAAATAATAAACATTTAACTTTTTTCACAAAAATGTTAATTTAGACCCAAATTTTTTTATTTTTGCAACAGTAACAGGACAAAATGGACCCCAAAATTTGTTCTGCGATTTCTCCTGAGCACGCCAATACCCCATATGTGGGGGAAAACCACTGTTTGGACACACGGCAGAGTTCGGAAGGGAAGGAGCGCCATTTGACTTTTTGAATGTAAAATTTGCTTGAATAATTAGCGGACGCCATGTTGCATTTGGGGAGCCCCTGATGTGCCTAAACAGTGGAAACCACCCACAATAGACCCCTCAGGGAACTTATCTAGATGTGTGGTGAGCACCTTGAACCCCCAAGTGCTTCACAGAAGTTTATAACATTGAACCGTAAAAATAAAATTTTAATTTTTCGCACAAAAAATGTTTTTCAACCCCAAATTTTGCATTTTTATACGGGTAACAGGAGAAATTGCACCATTCCATTTGTTGTGCAATTTCTCCTGAGTAAGCCGATAGGATTTTATCAAGGGGTATAGTGAACATTTTGAACCCAGAGGTACGACACAGAATTTGATAACATTAGGTCATCATATTGAATAAGTTGTCATTAGTCTTGATCACAAGTGCTCGCTACTTGAGTTTGCATTGGGTACTCGGGTATGCACCATGTATCGCGGGTGCTCGAGTCCCCACCCTGCATTTTTCATAGTTGTTAAGATAAAAAAAACATGCGGGAATCACTTGCGCATGGCAGGCAATCCATGCAACTTTTTTGGTCATGGGGCAGAGACTCGAGCATGTCACTCGAGCACTTGCTATACCCGGTGCATAGCCGATGCAAACTCAAGTAGCGAGCACATGCGCTCAACACTGGTCGCCATATCGTCATCATTTTTTTTTCTTTACTTTTGAAAAAATCCCAACCCTAGCCCAACCCTAACCCTAGAGTTTATTTTTTTATGCCATTCCTCGTGCAGTATAAGTGATTAGACAACTTTATTCTTCGTGTCGGTGCGATTACAGCGATGCCAGATTCATATCGGGTTTTTATGACTGACAGCGGTCACACACTAAAAGACGCTTTTTTTTTGCAAAGACTAGTTTTTGCCTCGCCATATTTTGAGAGCTATAATTTTTCCATATTTCGGCCGACAGAGTTATATGACTGCTTGTTTTTTGCGGGACGAGTTGATGTTTTTATTGACATCATTTTCGGGCACGTAACATTTTTTGATCGCTTTCTATTCCGATGTTTGGGAGGCAAAATACACAAAAACCAACAATTCAGGCATTTTTTTTTATGCCATTCTGCGTGTGGTAAAATTGATAAGGCAGCATTATTCTTCGGGTCAGTACGTTTACAGTGGGTACCTCATTTATATCTTTTTTTATGTTTTGGCGCTTTTACACAATAAAACTATTTTATAGAGAAAAAAAATTTTTTTGTATCGCTTTATTCTGAGAGCTTTAACTTTTTTATTTTTCGGCTAATGTAAGCTGTATGTCGGCTTGTTTTTTGCGGGACAAGATGACGTTTTCAGCAATGCCATTTTTATTTACATTTGTCTTTTTGATCGCCTTTTATTCCATTTTTTGTTTGGTGGTGTGATGATAAAGCATAGTTCTTTGCTTTTTTTTTTTTTTTTTACCGTGTTCACTAAAGGGGTTAACTAGTGCGACAGTTTTATAGGTCAGGTCGTTCTGAATGCGGTAATACTAAATATGTGTACTTTTATTGGTTTATTTTTTTTTTGTATTTATTTATGGGTACAGTATATTTATTTTTCTGGGGATTATTTTTTTCAGTTTTTGAAAAAATATTTTTACTTTTTTTTTTTTTCACTTTTTGATACTTTTTTTTACTTGTACACTATGTCCCACTATGGGACTTTCACTTTTTGCAGCCTGATTGCTTATATAGCATAGAGATGAAGCAGCATCTCTATGCTATACAGTTATATGAAAAAGTTTGGGCACCCCTATTAATCTTAAGCTTATTGTTTTATAAAAATTGGTGTTTTTGCAACAGCTATTTCAGTTTGATATATGTAATAACTGTTGGACACCAGAAAAGTGACATTAATATTTAGTAGATCCTCCTTTTGCACAAATAACAGCCTCTAGTCGCTTCCTGTAGCTTTAAATGAGTTCCTGGATCCTGGATGAAGGTATTTTTGACCATTCCTCTTTACAAAACAATTCCAGTTCAGTTAAGTTTGATGGTCGCCGAGCATGGACAGCCCTCTTCAAATGATCCCACAGATGTTCAATGATATTCATGATATTCAGGTCTGGGGACTGGGATGGCCATTGTAATTGTTCCTCTGCATGAATGCCTGAGTAGATTTGGAGCGGTGTTTTGGATCATTGTCTTGTTGAAAGATCCATCCCCTGCGTAACTTCAACTTTATCACCGATTCTTGAACATTATTGTCAAGAATCTGCTGATACTGAGTGGAATCCATGCGTCCCTCAACTTTAACAAGATTCCCGGTGCCGGCATTGGCCACACAGCCCCAAAGCATGATGGAACCTCCACCAAATTTTACTGTGGGTAGCAAGTGTTTTTCTTGGAATGCTGTGTTTTTTTGCCGCCATGCATAACGCCTTTTTGTATGACCAAACAACTCAATCTTGGTTTCATCAGTCCACAGGACCTTCTTCCAAAAAGAAATTGGCTTCTCCAAATGTGCTTTTGCATACCTCAGCCGACTCTGTTTGTGGCGTGCTTGCAGAAACGGCTTCTTTCGCATCACTCTCCCATACAGCTTGTGCAAAGTGCATTGTATAGTTGACCGATGCACAGTGACACCATCTGCAGCAAGTTGATGCTGCAGCTCTCTGGAGGTGGTCTGAGGATTGTCCTTGACTGATCTCACCATTCTTCTTCTCTGCCTTTCTGATGTTTTTCTTGGCCTGCCACTTCTGGCCTTAACAAGAACTGTCCCTGTGTTCTTCCATTTCCTTACTATGTTCCTCACAGTGGAAACTGACAGGTTAAATCTTTGAGACAGCTTTTTTTATCCTTCCCCTGAACAACTATGTTGAATAATCTCTGTTTTCAGATCATTTGACAGTTGTTTTGAGGAGCCCATGATGCCACTCTTCAGAGGAGATTCAAACAGAAGAACAACTTGCAAGTGGCCACTTTAAGTAGCTTTTCTCATGATTGCATACACCTGGCTATGAAGTTCAAAGCTCAATGAGGTTACAAAACCAAAAAAAAGTGCTTTAGTAAGTCAGTAAAAAGTAGGTAGGAGTATTTAAAACAAGAAAATGATAAGGGTGCCCATACTTATGCACCTGTCAAATTTTGTTTGAATGCTGATTGCACATTTTCTGTTAGTACAATAAACCTCATTTCAAGGCAGAAACATTACTGTGTCCAACAGTTATTACATATATCAAACTGAAATAGCTGTTGCAAAAACACCAATTTTTATAAAACATTAAGCTTAAGATTAATAGGGGTGCCCAAACTTTTTCATATAACTGTATACAGCCTGTTAGCTCTGCATGCAGAAGTTACTTTGGTCGCGCACTGTTATCTTTGGGATGTTTGAACCCCTTCATGACCTTAGATGTAGCCATGTCCTGGTTGGGAAGGACTTCCTGACTTTGGACGTATGGATACATTCTGGCGATTTTGGGCGCACAGGAGCTGTGCGTGCACGATCCCCTCTGGGTATTCTGCTAACATGACAGCTGACAACCAGCTCTCACTGGCAATTTAACAACCTAACTGCTGCAATCAATATTGACCTTAGCTTTTAGAAGGCACGGAGAGGGATGGGGCTCTTCTCTGATCGGTGCGCCCCGCAACGTCATTGAGAGGGCCCGATCGTTGCCTTGGTGAACCAAGGTCGTCATGACAACATCTGGGTCACCAGGCTACGGCAAGCCCCTTAGACCAGTGCATGGTCTAAGAAGCTTGTTTCAGTGCAGCACTGACAGTTATAAAGCACTGCAATTCTTTATAACAGCGATGACACCCATGAAAGTGAAAATCTCATAGAGGGACTAAGTAAAAAAGTAAAATAAATTGTAAAAATATTTTAAAAAATCACAAAATATATATTGTACCCATAAATAAGTATTTTTATGTAAAAAAAATAAAGTATACTGTACATATTTGGTATCGCCGCATCCGGAATGACCCCACCTGTAAAGCTATCCCACTAATTAACCCCTTTAGTGAACACCGTAAAAAAACAAAAACTATGCTTTTTCATCTTACTGCCGAACAAAAAGTGAAATAAAACGCGATATAATAAATAGTATAAATGGAATAAAAAAATATTACACTAATAAATACACATTTTTATGTAAAATAAATAAATAAACAAAAAATTACACATATTTGGTATCGGCGCGTCCGGAACGACCTGATCTATAATATCTATATATGAGAAACCAGAATTCTCTGTTCACTCATGTTGCTTTTTGTTTGCTGAGTATTTTCTGCCTTGCTTGCGTATTTGGAAAATAGAGCATGTCACTTCTTTCAGCGTTTCTGGAAGTAATGGGTGGTCAAAACTACACAACAAATAAGCAGCAAATACGCGCTTTTTTTATGCAGCTGTTTTCCTGCCAGAGAAAAGTTAGCAGATTTGCAGCAGAAGAACACACAATATGTGTGAACATTAGTCTAAAAGTGCGACACTAGTTAACCCATAGAGTGAACGCTGTAAAAAAAAAGTGGCAAACTATGCTTTTTCATCATGCTGCTGGGGAAAAAAGTGGAATAAAACGCGATCAAAAATACAAATGTAGATAAAAATGGTATAGCTGAAAACCTAATCTTGTCCTGTAAAAAACAACCACGATACAGCTCCATCAGCAGAAAAATTTAAAAAGTTATAACTCTCAGAATACAGCAATGCAAAAATATTTATTTTTTCTATAAAATAGTTTTTATTATGTAAAAGCGCCAAAACATAAAAAAATGATAAAAATGTGGTATCGCTGTAATTGACCCCAAGAATAAAGCTACCTTATCAATTTTACCATACGCGGAATGGCATAAAAAAAATCCCCCAAAAACAATTCCTGAATTGCTGGTTTTTGTTCTGCCTCCCAAAAATCAGAATAGTACGCAATAAAAAAATGTCATGTGCCTGAAAATAGTGCCAATAAGAACTAAATATAATAAAAAATATATCTCTCAAAATATGGCAATGCTAATTTTTGCAAAAAAATAAAGTCTTTTAGTGTGTGACAAAAGCCAAACAGAGAAAAACTACCTAAGTCTGGTATCGCTGTAATCGCACCAACCCGAAGAATAAAGTTGTCTAATCACTTATACCGCACGAGGAGCGGCATAAAAAAAATAAAACCGATTCTTGACCTACTATTGACTTGCTCATTCTGCCTCTCAAAGATCACAGTAAGGCTTGGTTCACATTTCTCCTGCACTCTACGCTGAGTGCTTGCACCGGGTTTTCTGTGTAAATCTCTGAAATACGAGATTCAGACAGAACCCCTGACAGAATATTCCCAATAATGAGGCAGATGGGGGGCACTGTGGACGCCATCTGCCTTTTGTCCGGCCATGTCTATCTTTTTAGGCGTGCATAAAAGGGTGGTCCGCCACAGTTTTGCGCGCTTCTGAAAAGAAGGACACCGCTGAATAGAGGCCAGACAGAATCCAGAGTAACTGTCCTGCCTCATAGTGAATGGATCCCTCAGGAGTTACATCTGAATCACGTCATTCTAAGATTTAGATGGAAACCCTGCTAAAAGTGATTTGCATAGAGCGCAGGATAAACATGATCCAAAATGTTATGTAAAATGTTCCCAATAAAAACTTCAACTCAATCATTAAAAAAGCAAGTTCCCACTCAGGTCCGTCATCTGTCAATGGAAATATAGGGGGCTTCCACATTACTG
The DNA here is from genome assembly GCF_046119375.1 of Phyllobates terribilis. Taxonomy (NCBI): domain Eukaryota; kingdom Metazoa; phylum Chordata; class Amphibia; order Anura; family Dendrobatidae; genus Phyllobates; species Phyllobates terribilis. Next base: position 475,447,272 of record NW_027362762.1, read on the forward strand.
GCAATCCAAAGGTTCTGAAAAAGTGCTATGGCTCCTCCCTCCCACAAAAGAAATTAGCGAATTCAGCGTGCCCTAATCGAAATGCCCCTCACCCTTCTGAGCCCCATAGTGTGCCTAAACCACATTTGGCGTCCACATGTTTGGCACTTCTATAGCGATGAGAGCCTGCCCAATTTACGGGTGCATGTCTCCAGAAGCACGAGCTGGGCATAATGTACTGGGAACTACAGTGTATGGGCACTAGAATGTACAGGCACTACAAGAGCAATTTGCAATTTTCACTCAGCAACATCCACTGCTGCTTGTTTCTGGAAAATACCCATTGAGTCAAATCGCTACACCTGGAGATCAATTCCCAAAGGGATATCCTTTCCAAAATGTGGTCACTTGAGGGGATTCTGCTCTTCTAGCACTTTGAGGCTCTGTATATGTAGTTTGAAAATTATTCTGGGAAAATCTGCGCTCCAGGAGCCAAACAGCGCTTCATCCCTCCCGAGTGTTGCCGTGTCGCTAAGCAGTACTGTACAGCCACATATGGGGTATTTCCACGTTCAGCACAAATTGTGTGACAAATTTTGCTGCCATTTTTACCCATTTCCCGTGTGAAAATGTAAAATCTGGGGCTAAAGCAACCTTTTTGTGGTAAAAATGTAATTATTTTTTCTTTACTGCCCAATGATATAACATTCTGTGACATACCCGTGGTCTCAGTATAATCACTGCACCCTTAGATGAATTCATTGAGAGGTGTATTTTGTAAAATGGGGTCACTTATGGTGGGGTTCTGCTGTTCATGCTCCTCAGGGGCTCTTCCAGTGGGTCATGGCATCCGCAAACCATAACAGTAAAATCTGCACTATAATATGGCGCTCCTTTCCTTCTGATTACATGTAGGCTATTGGTGCATTCAGGAGAAATTGCACAACAAACTGAAAGGTCCATTTTTTCCTATCAGCCCTTATAAAAATAAAAAATTTGGAGCTAAAACAACATTTTAGCGGTAAAAATGTAATTATTCTTTCTTCACCGCTCAATGGTTTAAATTTCTGTGAGGCATGTGTGGTGTCAGTATGCTCAATGTCCTCCTAGATGAATTCATTGAGAGGTGTAGTTTGTAAAATGAGGTCACTTGTGTGAGGTTCCACTGTTCTGGCACCTCAATGGCTCTGCCAATGTGACATGGCACCCTTAAACCATTCCAGCAAAATCTGAACTCCAAGATGGCACTTCTTCCCATCTGAGCTTTTCACTGTGCCTCAAAAATAGTTTTTGACCACATATGGGGTATCTGTGTAGTCAGAAGAAATTGCACAACAAATTGTGTGGTCCATTTTCTCCTGTTATCCTTGTGAAGATAATACATTTAAGGCAAAACCAACATTTTTGTTGTAAAAATAAATTTTTTCATTTTCACAGTTCAACGTTGTAAAATCCTGAGAAGCACCTGTAGGTTCAACGTGTTCACCACACATCTAGATAAATTCCATGAGGGGTCTAGTTTCCAAAATGACATCACTTGTGGGGAGTTTCCACTGTTTAGGCACATCAGGGGTTCTCCAAATCCGACATGGCATCTGCTAACGATTCAAGCCAATTTTGTGTTCAAAAAGTTAAATGGCGCTCCTTCCCTTGTGAGCCCTGCCATGCACCAAACATTGGTTTTCCAACACATATGGGGTATCGGCACACTCGGGAGAAAATGCACAACAAATTGTATGGTAAATTTTTTCCTGTTCCCCTGTTGAAAATGCAAAATTTGGGGCTAAAACTATTTTTGTGGGAAAAATATGATTTTTAAATTTCTCGGCTCAACGTTATAAACTTCTGTGAAGAACCTGGGGATTCAAACTGCACAGCATACATCTAGATAAATTCCTTGCGGGGTCTTGTTTCCAAAACTGGGTCACTTATGGGGGGTTTCCACATTTTAGGCACATCAGGGGCTCTCCAAATGTGACATGGCTTCTGATCTCGATTCCAGCCATTTTTGCGTTCAAAAAGTCATACGGTGCTCCTTCCCTTTTGAGCCCTGCCATGCACCCAAACAATAGTTTTTCCCCACATATGGGGTATCGGCGTACTCAGGAGAAATTGCACAACACATTTTGGGGTTCATTTTCTTCTGTTACACTTGTGACAATAAAAAAAATTGGGGCTAAAGTAAAATTTTTGTGAAACAAAGTAAAATGTTAATTTTTTCCTTCCACATTGCATTAATACCTGTGAAGCACCCGGAGGATTAATAAACTCCTTGAATTGTTATTTAGGACTTTCAGGGATGCAATTTTTAGAATGGTGTCACTTTTGGGTATTTTCTGTCATATGTAGGCCCCTGAAAGTCACTTCAAATGTGATGTGGTCCCTAAATAAAATGGCTTCGTAAATTTTGTTGGAAAAATGAGAAATTGCTAATCAGCTTTTAACCCTTCTAACTTCCTAAAAACAGAAAAAAAAATTTTAAAAAATGATGCAGATGTAAAGTAAACATTTGGTAAATATTATTTGTTAACTATTTCGTGTGACATACAGTGCTGCTCTCCATTAGTGTCACGCCTTCATTTTTTTTTCATAGACTGTACAATATCTTCAGAAATAAATGGAAATGTACCAAAGTTATATCCTCAGGATATTTTAATTAGTGGTCCAAAGTAATACAATAATAAAACATTGTTTTTCAACTTCCATATTGCAATTTCAAAGAAGAAACAGAATAAACAGCATGTGCAGCAATAAAGTCACCCCTAATTAACCCCTTTACAGCCTGGGACGTATTAGTATGCCCCAGGCTGTAACCCCTGGTTCAGTGAGGGCTCCGGCGGTGAGCCCGCACTGAACCGGGCACATGTCAGCTGATTCTTACAGCTGACATGTGCCCGCAACAGCCGCGGTTGGAATCGCGATCCACCCGCGGCTGTTAACATGTTAAATGCCGCTGTCAATCTCTGACAGCGGCATTTAACATCGTCGCTCCGGAAGTGCGTCACTTACCCCGCCCATCGGTGACCCCATCACGGGATCGCGGGTCACCGATGCGTGGGCATGACAACCCTGGGTCTGCAGCAGACTCCAGTGGTTGTCATGAGCTGATCGCTATGAGCGCCACCTAGGGGTTGGCGCTCATAGCACAGGAGCATTTCTGCTACATAGAGGTGATCTGCTGATCACCTCTATGTAGCAAAGGCGTTCAAACAAGTGCTGCTTCTAGTCTCCTATGGAGACTATAGAAGCAAGCAAAAAGTGAAAAGAAAAATGTTTTTAAAAATATTAAAAAAATAAAAAAAAATAAAAGTTTAAATCACCCCCTCTTCGCCCCATTCAAAATAAAATAATAATAATAAAAAAAACACATACACATATTTGGTATCGCCGCATTCAGAATCGCCCGATCTATCAATATAGAAAAAAATTGATCCAATCGGTAAACGGCATAACGAGAAAAAAATTCTAAACGCCAGAATTACTTTTTTTGGTCGCCGCAACATTGCAATATAATGCAATAACGGGCGATCAAAACATCAGATCTACCCCAAAATAGTATCAATAAAAACTTCAGCTCGGCACACAAAAAATAAGCCCTCACCCGGCCCCAGATCCCAAAAAATGGTGGTGACGCTACGGGTATTGGAAAATTGCACCATTTTTTTTTTTTTTAAGCAAACTTTGGAATTTTTTTTGACACCACTTGGTGTCTACGAACTCGTAATGGCCTGGAGAATAATAATGGCAGGTCAGTTTTAGCATTCAATGAACGTGGTAAAAAAAAATTAAAAAAAAACATCTGTGGTATTTCACTTTTTTTGCAATTTCACCGCACTTGGAATTTTTTTCCCATTTTCCCATACACGATATGGTAAAACCAGTAATGTCGTTCAAAAGTACAACTCGTCCCGCAAAAAATACGCCCTCACACGGCTATATTGACCAAAAAATAAAAACGCTATGGCTCTGGGAACAAGGGGAGCAAAAAACAAAACTGCAAAAATGGAAAATCCCAGGGTTGCAAAGGGGTTAATACTTGGTTGCACACCCTTTGGCATTGCTGACAGCCGCCAATCGTTTCTTGTAGCCATCTATAAGCTTCTTGCACTTCTCAACTGGAATTTTCTCATACTCTTCCCTTGCAGTTTGCTCAAGCTCTTGAATTTTTGTAGGGTTATTTTTCCCAATGGCCTTTTTCAGTTCACCCCAAAAATTTTCAATGGGATTGAGGTCAGGACTCATTGCTGGCCATTTTAAAACAGTCCTTTTTTTTCTTTTTCAACCATTCCTGTGTACTTTTGGATATGTGCTTTGGGTCATTGCCTTGCTGGAGGACCCATGATCTTTGACTCAAACAAAGTTTTCTTACACTGGGTAGGACATTTTGCTCTAAAATCTCTTGCTAATTCTCTGATTTCATGATTCCTGTGATACGGTCAAGGCCTCCAGTTCCAGATTCAGCAAAGCAACCCCACATCATTATGGTTCCTCCACCATGCTTAACTGTTGGTAAGGTGTTCTTTTCCTTATAAGCTTCATTACACTGTCTGTAAACAAACTGTTGCTTTGCATTGCCAGAAAGCTCTATTTTTGTTTCATCTGTCCACAGAACATTTTCCCAGACGGATTGTGGTTGGTCAAGGTACTCTTTGGCAAAGATCAGTCTTTCCTTTTTATGTCTTTTCTTCAGTAAAGGTTTCTTCCTTGGCCTTAGCCCATAAAAAAGAATGAAAATAACTTTTTCAGCGATACCATTTTTATCTTGTCCCGCAAAAATCAAGCTGCCATACAGCGACATCAGTGGAAAAATAAAAATAAAAAGTTACAGCTCTCAGAATATAGCAATACAAAAACAATATTTTTTCAATAAAATAGTTTTTATTGTGTAAAAGCGGCAAAACATAAAAAAAATTATATAAACGTATCACTGTAATCGTACCGACACAATGAATAAAGCTTAAAGCTGCCTTATCAATTTTACCACACGCGGAATGGCATTAAAAAAAAAAAAAAAAAAAAAACAATTCCTGAATTGGTGGTTTTTGTTCATTCTGCCTCCCAAAAATCGAAAGCGATCAAAATCTGTTATGTGCCCGAAAATGATACCAATAAAACAACCGATATAAATCTGGTATTGCTGTAATCGCACCGATCTGAAGAATAAAGTTGTCTAATCACTTATACCGCACGAGGAACGGCGTAAAAAAAAACTAAAACCAATTTGTCACCTGCTATTGATTTGTTTATTCTGTGTCCCAAAGATCGCAGTAAGGCACGTCACACATTTATCCTGTGCTCTACACTGAGCGCTTACATCAGGGTTTCCATGTAAATCTTTAAAATACGTGATTTAGACGGAACCCCTAGTGCAAGATTCTCTATAACGAGGCAGATGGAGACACACTGGACGCCGTCTGGCCTATGATCTGGCAGTGCACGTCTTTTTAGGCGTGCATAAAAGCGCTGTTGACCACAGTTTTGGGCACTTCTGAAAAGAATGACACCGCTGAATTGATTCCAGAGTCCAGAGTAACTCTGCTGCCTCATTAAGGAATGGATCCCTCGAGGTTTAATCAGAATCACGCATTTTGTAGATTTAGATGGAAAACCCGTTGTAAGTGCTCAACGTACAGGAAAGGATAAATGTAATCTAAAATGTTCTGTACTCCAAAATGCCACCAATAAAATCTTCTACTCAACCCACAAAAACACTCCCCACTCAGGTTTGTCATCTGTTAACAGAAATATAGGGAGCTTCCACGTTACTGGTAGCACAAAGGCCCTGGAAAAGTGACATTGCTACTACCTAAAAAGAAATCCAGCAAAATCTCTTCCAAATGCCTCTCTCCTCCTGAGCCCCACAGTGTGCCTAATTTGCAGTTAGCGTCCACATGTTTGCCAATACTGTAGCGATGAAAGCTCGCCTAATTTATGGGGCGCGTGTCTCCACATGCACCAGCTGGGCACAGTGTACGGGCACTACAACGTACTGGGCACTACAATGGCATATTTACATTTTCACTTAGCAACATCCATTGCTAGCAAAATCATCACTATACCTTGTGGTGAAGTCTCTCGCTCTGCTGCACTTGGAGGTAGATATAGGACACTGTCTCTTTAAATGACGTGGTTTATTATAAAAATAAGCATGAACCACGGCCAAGTCGAAAACCTAAACATAGCCTTCCTGGCATAACAGGAAACAAAAGAGAAAACAAGAAGGTACAAACAGTCCTTACTTCGGCCGGGATCCGGCCACTCAGGGTTAGCAAAGAGCACATGGTCCAGCTTAGCACAAACAGAAGCTCCTCTTGCTCAGGAGCTAGCTTCCACACACTGACCACACCTGAGTGTAATGGCTGGCTATTTAAAGCCCAGACCACTCTCTGGAGTGGAGATATGGTGGATGGCCTCCCGCCCTGCACTTAGCCATCCACCTATAAAACATGCCCTTGTAAACCTGGCTCATTAATGCTCTCTGCACCTAATATGCAGGAGAAACTTGCATGTTTCACATCACTGAAGCTAATAGCCTCAGTGAAACATATCTCCCCTCCGACACTCTGCCAGTGATTTTGTCATAACCTGTAGATGAATTCCCAGAGGGGTGTAATTGAGGGAGGATTCTGCTGTACTGGCACTTAGTGGTTCTTTATATGGAGTGTGCAAACTAGTCTATGATAATTTGTTCTCCAAGAGTCAAATAGCTCTCCTTCCCTCCTGAGTCTCGCCAAGTGGCTAATCAATACTGTACAGCCACATATGATATATTGGCCTGTTTACAAAAAATTGTGTAATAAATTATGTGGTCATTTTTACCTATTTCCCATTGTGAAAATGTAAAATCTGGCGCTAAAACAACATAGTTGTAAAAATGTCATTTTTTTTCTTCACCGCTCAATTGTATAACATTTTGTTAAACACATGTGGTGTCAATATGGTCACTGCACCCCTAGATAAATTCATTAAGAGGTGTGGTTTGTAAAATGGGGTCACTTATGGGGGTTCTGCTGTCCTGACACCTAAGGGTCTCTGCCATAGTGACCTGGCACTCGCAAATCATTCCAACAAAATCTGTACTCCAATATAGAGCTCCTTCTGTAACATCCCTGGCGGCGTGCTGGCATGGCTTACCATCTCCCACCATGCAAGACTGCCATCTTACCTATCAGTCCAGGCTGCACACTTTGCTCCAGTACCTGCTGTGTGCATGTCTCTTTTGTCTGATTGCTTAGGGCGGCGGCGCGGTTACTGCCTGTTTCTTATAGTTACTGTGTGCACAGTCCTCATGCGTCCCCAGCCTATTGCTGTGAGTCACTGGATACTTAAACCCCCTGCACCCAGTAGGAGGTGCCTGAGCAACACTTTCTTTCAGTGTGTTCTGTGCAACTGAGTTGCCAGGTCCTGTCCTGTATATTGTCTGTTTCCGCCACCCTGGGGGCTGTATACCCAGGCCTGTTACCTGTATCTGTGACTTCTAGTCTGTTCCGCCACCCTGGGGGCTGTATACCCAGGCCCGTTACCTGTATCTGTGACTTCTAGTCTGTTTCCGCCACCCTGGGGGCTGAGTTCCGAGGCTCATTCCTGTATCTTGTTCCTGGTTCATTTCCTGTCTGAACAGTGTCCTAGCCCGTTACTTGTTTGTCTCTATGTCCGTATCTTCCCTTTTCCTGCAGTGTCTGAACCTGCACCTAACTCCAACTCGTTGTCTCTGTACTTCTGTTTGTGAGTTTTGTGTCCACTCGCTACTTCATTGTAAGTACCTTGTGTGTTTTGCTCTGTTCTGCTTGTCTACCGCACCTGCGGGTTTTGCTCTGCCCTGCTTGTTTACCGCACCTGCGGGTTTTGCTCTGCTCTGCTTGTCTACCGCACCTGCGGGTTTTGCTCTGCTCTGCTTGTCTACCGCACCTGCGGGTTTTGCCCTGCTCTGCTTGTCTACCGCACCTGAGGGTTTTGCTCTGCTCTGCTTGTCTACCGCACCTGCGGGTTTTGCTCTGCTCTGCTTGTCTACCACACCTGCGGGTTTTGCTCTGCTCTGCTTGTCTACCACACCTGCCGGTTTTGCTCTGCTCTGCTTGTCTACCGCACCTGCGGGTTTTGCTCTGCTTGTCTACCGCACCTGCGGGTTTTGCTCTGCTCTGCTTGTCTACCGCACCTGCGGGTTTTGCTCTGCTCTGCTTGTCTACCGCATCTGCGGGTTTTGCTCTGCTCTGCTTGTCTACTGCATCTGCGGGTTTTGCTCTGCTCTGCTTGTCTACCGCACCTGCGGGTTTTGCTCTGCTCTGCTTGTCTACCGCACCTGCAGGTTTTGTTCTGCTCTGCTTGTCTACCGCATCTGCGGGTTTTGCTCTGCTCTGCTTGTTTACCGCATCTGCGGGTTTTGCTCTGCTCTGCTTGTCTACCGCACCTGCCGGTTTTGCTCTGCTCTGCTTGTCTACCGCACCTGCGGGTTTTGCTCTGCTCTGTTTGTCTACCGTACCTGCGGGTTTCGCTCTGCTCTGCTTGTCGACCGCACCTGTGGGTTTTGCTCTGCTCTGCTTGTCTACCACACCTGCGGGTTTTGCTCTGCTCTGCTTGTCTACCGCACCTGTTGAGAAAGTCACAAGCGCCGAAACGCGCGTCGGGCTAAACACGTACTGATGCAGGCTTTGTCTTCCTACTGAGGTAACTATGGCTGATGGTGGCCAAGTGTGATGTGAGGGACATTGATATGTGTGTACACTAGTACGCTATTCATTATGCAATATGTCTCCTTCCTCTCTTTTTTAGCACCCTTATATCTTATTCTATCTATAGCTGTGGCTTAGTATGAATACAGAGAGGTTCCATATCTGCATTTGACACTTTGTGTATCTGCTTTTAAATAAATTTTTTATGTAAATGTATGTATTTTTTTTCTCCCCTCTTCACCATATTTCCTGTGTAATATTTATAATAAAGTTTTTTCATCTTTTTCACCATGATGGGCCATTTGATTGTCTTCTTTCTGCCTTTGGCACCCTCTTGTTAGTTAAGTGACACTGGTCAGATTTAAAAAAAGAGGCTTGGTCATTAATGTACAAAGTGGCTCGGTCCTTAAGGGGTTAAATATTAACCAGTATACTGAAATTACATATGACAAAAAGTATAAAGTTATGTGTCCTTGTGTGTAAGTCCACAGCCCTAAAACGTTTTTGTTATGAACCAAGATATTTACAGTCCAAATTTCAGTACGATTGATCGTCTCTTTTAGAAGTTACAGTATCTTTCCAGGTAAAGTAGCGAGTGAATCTCCCTGTAATGAATAAATGGTTAAAATCATAAATTCATGTGCAGTGAATAATGAGTAATAACTTACAGTACATTATAAAAATATGAATGTTACATATGAGGGCCCATAAAAATACATATACAGTTTATTGATGAATGGATACAACTACCAAAATATTAATTGGGTCTGTAATCATTTTCTGGTAATTCTTTTTATATTTTACTGTGCATGTTTTTATATATAACATATTTTGGGCTTGTGGACTACTGTATCTTATTGCACTGTCCTTATTTCTACTGATTATACATTTGAAGTTATATTTTGGTATGTATATTTTGGTAGTTGGATCCATCTATCAATAAACTGTATATTTATTTTATTGTCCCTCATATTTAGTACTCATATTATTCTAATATATCTCCTGTACATCCATTGCGTAAGTCATTATTTTGCAGATGAATTTATGATTTTTACTTATCTATTTATTCATTATATATACTTTTGAGCATACATCTGTTCCATTGACATTGTTTTTAATTCATTTTTATATCTCAGGTGTGATATATATATATGCCTTTTAATCATGGTCTTTTTTGGTCAATAAAGTAATAATTGTTGTCCATACATTGTTTTCATGTTTGCCTCTTGAATACCTTTTTGGTGCATAACTTATGTCATAAAACAGCGAGGCATATATACTTATATTGCATCCATCTCCAGTCACAGTGACCAGATATGGATGCAGTATATAAGTATACATGCCTCACTGTTTTGATCTACAAGTTTGTTTTGTTATATTCAACTAAATTATGAAGAATATACACAATTAATCTGAAAATGGGGCCGTGTCCTTTCTTTTTCTTTATTGGTTGGAATTAGGTGCATAAGATTTCACAGGATCTTGGCTATTAAGGCGGTGCCGATGACTGTGAATCAAACTATCATCGCTATCTTTGATTAATTGACCAAGCTTACAAGACACCTTGAGATTACAATTATATTGAAAATGTATATACAAATCTCTGATAACATTAGATCAGTTAAATAAATGCCATAAAATTGAGGTCGGAAACTGAAAGCTATAAAAAAGAAGAGGGGACATTAAAGGTCTGAGCAAAGAACCAACATTTTTTGTATTGTTTTGCATAAGTATACAGTAATTATAATAGATGGTAGCTTAAAATTGTCATTTTGCACTTAGTGGTGTATTGTGTGCAGTCCTGTGGATTCAGACACCATAAATTAAATGCATGTTTATTGTTGTAAATACTGCTGGTGTCGTGACTGGAAAGATGAAGAGCACATTATTCTGCATTTCAGGAAATTGGCTTGGGCAAAGTTCACTTTACTATTGTCTCTAATGATTGCAATGATTATTATGCCATGTTTGTACAGCCCTGCTGTAACCTTTATAGCCTTACATTTTTTTATTAATAGTAATCTTAAAAAGTAATGCATACAGAAGAATTGGTTTTAGAATATCTGCATTGAACATTAATTTTTTTATTTCTTCTTGAAAATTAAATCTCACAAAACCTAGTCAAGTCCCTCCTCATTTGATGTTCTAGCTCCAAGTTTAGAGTGTACATCTGCAAAGTTCCCTAGAGCTCTGTTGTCTTATACAGGCCAAAAGGAGACTCTTTTGGTCTTGTCTAACCAGTATATGTCTGTATAATACAAAAATAACATATGAAATGGTGTAGTAGACTATGCTTTTCCATTCCACAATGTCCTGTAAAAAGCATATCCTTTTAACATTGGCCTTAATAGCCTGTGAATGACGGATATGTGGCACCTTTGGTTTTAGGAGGTGACACTTGGAGGGTTTTACCTTTAGGCCGTAGTTTGCCAGAGCTTCGAACACTTCCGCCAGGTGTTTCAGGTGGTCCTCATAAGTCTTGGAATATACGATGACATCGTCCAGGTACAACAGGACCGTCTCGAAGTTTCTGTGGCCCAGACAGCACTCCATTAATCGTTGAAAGGTTCCTGGTGCGTTACAGAGTCCGAACGGCATGCAGGTAAACTCGCTAAGTCCCATCGGGGTGGTGAATGCGGTCTTCTCCCGGTCCGCCTCTGCTACAGGAACCTGCCAGTATCCGCTAGTGAGATCCAAGGTAGAGAAGAAGTTAGCAGATCTTAAAGCAGCCAAAGACTCCTCTATCCTTGGTAAGGGGTACGCATCCTTGTGTGTGATACGGTTGATTTTCCGGTAATCTACACACATCCTCATGGTGTTGTCTTTCTTTTTGACTAAGACTAGTGGAGCTGCCCAGGGGCTACAGCTATCCCTGATCACCCCAGCCTCCTTCATGTCCCTAAGAATCCCCTTGGCGTGTTGGTAGTGTGCAGGGGGTACGGGTCGATACCTCTCTTTTATGGGAAGATGGTCTCCCGTGGGGATGTGGTGTTCTACCCCCTTGACTCGCCCGAAGTCTAACGGGTGTTTACTAAACACTCTCTCGTACTCTTGAACCACCCGATAGACTCCCTGTCTCTGGTGTGAGGGAGTGGAGTCAGTACCCAAATGTAGTTGCTGACACCAGTCCTCCATTGTTTCCTTAGAGCCGTTACTTTCCTCCGGGGAAGATGGAGGCAAGGGTTCTACGGACTGTATGGAATTTTGATTGATGGTATACAATTTGGCTAGCGTGGCATACCGGGGCAGGTACACTTCCCTCTTCCCGATATTTATTATGCGAACGGGCACCCTCCCATGGCGTACATTGACCACCCCCCGTGCTGTCAAAATGGTGGGTGAGTAAACTGGTTCTACCATTGCCTGGTAATCTCTACCTCTCAGACCAATAGCTGCCCGGCACCAAATCATCATTTCACTTTTTGGGGGCATGGCAATAGGAAAAGGGTCACACATTCTTACGCTACCAATCTCACCACCGGAGAGTTCTATCTGTTGCCGTCGCATCAGTGCCCGGATCTCTTTCTGGAGCACTCGCTGCTGGCCGGAGCTGGCGTTCTTGGCAACCTGCTGTAAAAGGAAAATCACCTCTGCAAGACAATTTTCAATTACATTAGTTCCTAGAGTTATCTTTGGGTGACTCTCGCGCTTGTCAATGTCTACAATGATCAGTCCCTGTGCCGCCAATTCGACTCTACCGATTTTAATGGTCACCTCTTTAAATCCAATCTGTGGCACGGGCTGACCATTGCTGGCGATGATACTCAAGTCGTCGTCAGGGTAGCGGGTGATATCCGAGTCATTCCAGTACTGCTTGAAGAGCACGTACGGGATAGTGGTAACCTGTGACCCGGTGTCCAGTAGGGCACTCATGGGGATGCCATCCAGTACCACGGGCAAGACTGGACGTCCTCCCACATATTTGTCGCGCCAGTTCGATGGGCCTGATGATCTTTTTCCTGGGGTTTGGCCCTCTACCCCAGGTTGTGCCAGTTTAAAGGACAGTACCTTGCCATATGTCCGGGTTGATTGCAGCGGCGGCAGATGGGTTGTCCGTCCTCGTTGTATCGGTCGCTGGGTCTTCCTCTGGCCGGTGGGGTCCTCCTTGGTCGACGCCACGGGATGTCCTCCGGTCCGGATGCCAGCTGGATCTTCCCTGGAGTGGAAACCTGTAAAGACTGCACAGTTCGGGTTAGCGCGGCAACGCTTTTAGCTAGCTCTTGGACCTGATGGTGCAGGTCTGGAGCCAGGTCATTGTTCAAAGCCTGCGCATCAGCTCCCACAGGCCCTGCCGACAAGGGTGCCGCCTCCTGGTGGTAAGTGGTAGTGGGGCGTCTGTGGGTCACAACGCCACCTGGTGCCGGTTCTCGGAGCACCCGGATGGCTCTGTCCTTGAACTGTGCAAATCCCAGATGAGGGTCCTGTAAGGCCATTGCCCGCAACTGGGTTCGGTGGGCATTGCAATATAAACCCTCTATAAATTGTTCAGTCAACAGCCTGTCCTCGTCTCCCACGCCGTCAGGGTCGGTCTGCTTAATGGCTCTCAGGGCCTCTTGTAGGTTCAGGGCATAGTCCCTTATACTCTCGTGTGCTCGCTGCTTGCACCCGTAGAATCTAAGCTTGATCTCGGCTGAGGTGCGGGTATCAAAGGTGTCCCTCAGCCGGGTTAGTATCCCTGCAACAGTCCTTCCCCCAGGTGGCCAGGACTTTACCTCCCTTTGGGCTGCCCCGGTTAATTGGGCCACCAGGATGCTCACTTTTTGCTCTTCTGTGAGGGGATACACCTGGAAGAGGCTATCCAGCTTTTCTCTAAAGTCATGCAGGGTATGTGACTCCCCTGAGTACTGGGGTAGTGTCACGGGTGTGTCGCCACGAAGATCGTCACGATTACACAGCCTGACTTCTCACAGCTGACTTTTTGGTGCTTTGTGTTTTCGGCAGTGAGGGAGTTAATTCTCTCTCTCTCTGTGCTAGACGAGGTCCAGCCTCGCCCAGCTGCAATCAATGCTGCTGTAGTGAGTCTCCTTCAAATACCTGCTTGTCTGTTTGGGAAGTGTCGGTGAAAGCATTTCATAAAGACTTACAGAGCGGATCGTGGTATTTGGAGTTTCTGAGATAAGTGTATTTGGAGTGTTTTTTCCCTTCCTCGCTTTATCATTTATCTCCTTTCCCGTTGGTGTTCCCTCTGTTGTAGTTGTGTAGTTTTTGTATGCAAGGTGGTTTTGGTTTTTCCCTTGTACTGTCTCGTTCGTCTAAGTACTGTGTGTGGGCATATTATTACTTGTCCTCTTTTGTTGTGATCGGGGTCCTTCTCAGGACTAGATTACTTAGGTGAAGGGATCCTCAGGAGGTAGGGGTTACGCTGGCGGCCTGGACCTCTGTACCTTTAACAGTACCTCCAGGTTGAGGGATTAGTCAGGGCCCCAGCTTAGGGTCAGATTAGGCCCCCTACCTCCAGTATACAGAGACAGCGTGACAGGTAGCCAGGCCGCTCCCGGGATATAGGGCATGGTGAAAGGCATGACTGCAGCAGCGGTGGCGCTGGCGGGGGTTGAGGCAGTGAAGCTCTCCTCCGTATCCGACATCTTCCTCCCCCCTAGTGGACCGTGGCCTACCTTGCGATGATCCTCTTCCGTAGGCCGCGGCTCCGCAGTGGATCGTCAGGGTTGAGGACCTTCCGTCGCGCTCCTGTGACGTCGGCGTCTGCTGTGCTCCTTCCAGGACCTTACGCAACGTCCGGACGTGAGACGGGGCTTCAGTTCTCGCGCGCTTTCGGAGTCCACGCCCCTCTTCCCGCGCGGCGTCTTCAAGATGGCGTCCAACGGCGGGAAAACTCCACGGATGGCGGGAAGAAGACAGAAGATGGCGCCGGATGGCGGGAATCTTCACCACTAGTAAGTTTGAACAGTCTTTTTCAGGCACACAGTACCCGGTGGTTGCGGGCACGAGATCCTGCCAACAACGCCAAAAGTTGGCGCACCCCTGGGCCTTCGTCGCGCGGCATCGCGCGCACGGGAGCTTACCCGGAGCCGGATCTGTTGAGGGTTGTAGTCTCGTGGCGGTGACCCGGTCCGTGCCCAGGGAGTCAAACTGAGCGGCGATGTATTAGCGGTAGATGTTGGACGACTACGCCACCCGTTGAATGCAGCGAAGGAGCTGCCGCTGCAGGGCAGACCGCTGAGGCCGGTGGTAGGATTGTGCAGCGTGATAGTATCACCCCCAACGGGAGGGGTATGGCCTCAGGGCAGCCGACGTGGATGATGGGGGTAGCAGGAATCACTCAGAGACGATGCGGTGTAATTCAGGGTCTTTACTGGTGATAAAGATAGACCCTCCCGGAGTACTGGCTAGCCATCGGGGCCTGGTCAGTCCTTGAGCAGATGGGATCTCCCCTGACCAGGCGGAGTTGTAGGCCTCCCAAACTGACTGTACTCTTCTGGCTACCTTGCTAGAGGCGGGTATAAGTAGCCCACGTCCCTGAGTGTACCGTGTGGTGCTCACCCGTATGGCCGGTGACTCGGGGCCTTCTAGTGGCGTCCGCTCCACGACGGCGGTGCTGGTCCCACGCGTGTGACCGTGCCTTCGGGTTTCTTGGCCAGAGGACCTGAAACCCCCTGCCGGGTGGTTTCTGCTGCTGGGTAAAGATTAGTCCCCACAGCCTCGGACTCCGGGTCCGGTGATAGCTTCTCAGTCAGGGCGAGATCTGCAGCTGCCAGCCCCTGACTCCTTATAGCACTGCTCCCACAGAGCTCCTGATGTTCTTTTCCTAGATCTGCTTCTCTTCTCTGTCTCTACTTCTTCTCTACTCCCTAACCCTGCCTCAGCCCTAGGTTTATATAGGGGAAGTTCTTCCCCTCCCAGGACTGGGCAGGAGGTGTGGCATGCACAGGATCCCTGACCAAGAGACCTCCCACCTGCTCTCAGACATAACATTGCTGTTACTGTGGAAACCAGACCCCTGGGGTGCCACAGATACATGTCATCAATTATGGCCTCTATTAAACCCATACATTGATGGACCCCTGTGCAGCCTTCCTTTTACCCTTGTGCTGCCATGCAAGTGTGTTTGAGTCAAACTGGAAGTCCCTTGGTTGGAGCATCTTTGTCTAATGGAATGAGAAGCTGTTCTGTCCTTGGCTGATGGTAATATACCTAGGTGACCAGCTTAGCTTCCTGGCTGGTCTCCAAGCATACTGAAACCAAGCTCTAAACTGTGGGTATGGTGCTCATGAATTTTGTGGGGTCCTGATTATACAGAGTATTTACTCGAGTAAGGGAGAATCCTACACTCCATCTCAAATCCCACCATCAGTCTGCTGTTCAATTAAGAGGATGAGGATGAACATTGACAGAGTCCTGGTAAACCGTGCCATGTGACTCACTAACCCCTTATTACCTATCTAAACCTGGACCCGAATAAAACAGCCAGAGTCTCCAAAAACAACATCTGGATTCGGAGAGCATGCCCTCTCTGAATTCTGATGCTTTGTCTAGGGCCTCTTTCCAGAGAAGCTGCTACTGATATGTCCATGGTGCTCTTTTAACTCTCCATTCATGAGGTGCCCTTTTACAGCACAATGCTATACACTCAAATGGGAAGGGTTCATATTAACTGCTCTGTCAGTGGTGAAGGAGGAGACAAGTGAACAAGACCCACTCTTGCTGGCAATCAACATCTGCACCAAAAGCTCCTTTGTTTGGATTACTGTTTAGTAGGGATGAGCAAACCCGAACACGGACTTTTTACCGGTTTACAGTTCGGGTTCGGATGCTGAATAGAGTTTGTTGAAAGGCTGCAGCGCTGCAAATCAACAAGCTTCTAGGCTGTGGGCACTTCCGGAAGAATAAAAGCCATGTCAAGTATTGGCATGGCTGTGATTGTCCGGCGCACCACGTGACCCGGACTGTATAAATGCTGGATCACGGTTGCAACCGCCATTCTCTGCTTAGTGTAAGGACAGGATGCAGCTGGAGTGAGAGACAGTATTAGGTTTTGTGTGTGCCCAGTTTTCCAAAAAGCCTCTGTGTGTACACTGCACTCGTGTCTGTGGGAGTACTGTGCCTACAACCAATTTTTTTTCTATCTACTCTGCAAGCTTGCCTGTGGGAGTAGTGTGCATAAAAACAAATTGTTCAACTCGGCACCCATGTCTGTGGGAGTAGTATGCGTAAAAATAAATTGTTCTACTTTGCACGCGTGTGTGTGGTAGTAGTGTGCCTAATCAATTTTTTCTACTTTGCACCTGTGTCTGTGGGAGTAGTGTGCATAAAAACAAAATATTCTACTCTGCACCAATGTGTGTGGGAATAATGTGCGGAAAAACAAATTGCTGTACTCTGCACTTGTGTCTGTTGGAGTAGTGTGTGTATAAACAAATTGTTCTACTCTGCACGCGTGTCTGTGGGGTAGTGTGCGTAAAAAAAAACTTAAAAAAATGAGGAGAGCATCAAAAAGGGGACGTGGACATGGTAGTGCTGGAGTAGCTGCTGCTGGTAGACGACGTGGTTGTTCTGTGCCTGCTATGTAATCAAATGAAACACCTTCCTCTGGAGCACCAGGCGAAAGGACGTTCTGCATCATTTTGTAGGGCCGAGTACCGCTACACGAATTGTGAATCCAGAACATGTTGTGGCGGTGTTAGATTGGATGGTTGCGAGTGCCTCCAGTTCCTTTGCATTATCTTCCACCCTGTCTTCTGCAGAAAGCGCATAGTTGGCACCTGCGGACCATGGTCGTCTAGCTTCCACCTCATTGCCTTGTAAATCAGCTAAGCAGTCTGAGTCCTAAGTCATGCAGCAGTCTCTTCTGCTTTTTGATGAGTCCGCTTTCTGGGATTACGTGGCCCATCTACCTGGCCCTGCCCTAAAGTGGAAGAGACTGAGAGCATTGGTGCCCAACCACTTGTTAGGTTTGAGGATGAGTACGTGGGAGGGCTAGTGCACACTGTCAGTGGACCAATGCAGCACATCTCAGAGGATCCCAAAACACAGTTGCCAACTTCAGCTTCATTCTGCAGTGTGCAAACCGTTAAGGAGGGCAGGGGTGAAGAGTGGGTGAAAGATGATGTGGGTGATGATGAGGTCCTAAACCTCGCATGGAGCGAAGGCCATCCTAGTGACGTGCGCAGTTCGCAGGAAGAGGAGGTGGTCACGCTCCCCCAGCAGCACAGCAAAAGAAGAAAAAAAGTGAAAAAGCACAGCGGGTGGCCCCTTGCCAGTACGTCGACTGCTACTGCCCACCGTGCCGATGAAATGAGCACACGAGCACACCAAAGTCAGCTCAAAGGAGCTCCCTGGCGTTGCATTTCTTCAGGCAATGAGCTGACGACAAGAGACGGGTGGTTTGCACACTGTGCCATCAGAGCCTGAAGTGAGGCATTAATACTCTGAACCTGAGCACCATCTGCATGATGAGGCATCTGAATTCCAAGCAAGAGACGCAGTACAGTACACACTTTAAAAAGCATGGCAGATCTCCGTCGCCTCCTGCTCCCTCTTCTGCTGTGGTCTCCGCCTCTTCCTCCCACTCATGATCAACAGGGCCACCTGTCTCCCCGCAAAGAGAAGATATGACAACAGTACCACCGCCACCAGTGTCACCGAGTATCTCCATACTGTCCCATGGAAGTGTTCAGGTCTCTATCCCCAAAGCCTTGAGAGAAAGAGTAAATGCCCCCTTACCCACCCACTAGCCAAGGTCCTGAATGACATCATTTCCAAATCAGGTGTGAACTGCGCAACACGTTCAATGGCAAGATCCACATATCCACTGATATATGTACCAGTAATCGCATCCAGGGACATTACATCTCCATAACTGCCCACTGGGTAAATGTAGTGGCAGCTGGGACAGAGGCGGAAGGCATTCTAGCACATGTCCTACCACCACCAAGGATAGCTGAACGTTTCTGTGTCCAGGTTGTCTCCACTTCCTTCACCGCCTCATCCGGACACAGTAAGACCTGCACCTCCAACTTCAACACAGCCAGGGGGAAACGGCAGCAGGCTGTTGTGAAACTCATCTGTTTGGGGGACAGGGATCAAACAGCAGACAGATGAGTGGTTGGTGCTGGTGAACTTCAAGCGCGTCCTAGTGGTGTGCGATATCGAGCAAAATCTTGTAGCAGCTAGCAGCCTAGCCGGTTTGACGCACATCCTTTGCTGGCGCCTGTGCTGAATTTGGATGTGCAGAGCTTCCTGAAAAATTACCCACATATGTCAGAGCTGCTGCTGAAAGTGTGGGCAGTGTGTGCCCACACATCTGCACGTACTGTCTGATGGGTCTGTGCCTGTCCTGTGGCAAGTGTACTGTCGGAATGGGTGTTTAGCACAACAGGGGATGCAATCACAGACAGGCGCCTGTCCACAGCCAATGTGGGTAACCTAACATTCATTAAAATGAACCAGGCGTGGATCCCTCAGGACTTGTCCATATCTTTGGCTGACTAGACAACTATACTACCCACACCCAGGCAGTGTACAACTCTATTTGCCATTCATTTAATTTAGGGGGCCTCCCCAAATAAGAAAAACAAAAAAACAGTATTGGCTACCTCCTCCTCCGCCTCTTCAACCTTTAACGCCTCCTCCAGTTGGACCTCCGCTTCCTGGTTCTAGATTATTATTTTTTTTAAATTCTATGTTCTTTTAAGTCAGTTTCCTAGAAAAAAAAACCACAAAAACAGTGTTGGATTACTCCTCTCTTGCCTCTGCCAAGTCCACCTCCTCAACCTCCTCTTCCAATTGTACCTCCACCTCCTGTTTCTAGATTTTTTTTCTTTGTTAATTCTGTGTTCTTTTAACTCAATGACCTAAGGAACACAAAAAAAAGAAAACAAAAAACCCCTACAAAACAGTGTTAGATTAATCTTCCCTTGCCTCTTCCGCCTACACCGCCATGTCCACCTCCTCCTCCACTTGGACCTCTGCCTACTCGTTCAAAATTATTACTTTTTATCTATGCTCTGCTTAGCATAGGGACAGGGCGCAGCTGGAGTGAGGGACTGTATTAGGTTTTGTATGTACTCAGTTTTCCAAAAAGCCTCTCTGTGTGTACTCTGCACCCATGTCTGCGATAATACTGTGCGTAGAAAAAAAATAGTAGTGAATGGTGAGATATGGAGCCAGCCTGAAAGTCAAAAGTTCAAAACATTGTTACCCTTTTGCTCGTCAGTGTAAAATGGGTATCTACCCAGCTGATACATGCTTCAAATATGGTGCCCCCAAGCAGATAATATGTACTGGTTGTGGTCATGTAAGGTAATAAGGGCATACTGGCTGTTGCTCAGGGACTTTGTCTTAAAGCACCAATATATTCTGGGGCTTGTTTGGCTGGGTAGATCCCAATTAATACCGATGTGACAAAGGCTTTTGAAAAGAACTACATTTAGTATCAGTAGCTGCAAAAAAAGCAATTCTCCAAACTTGGATTTTCCCTCAAATTCCATCACATAAATTATTTCTAGAAAAATGAACCTTTCTATTTCATATGGATTGGGTGAAAGCGTCTATCCTTAAATAACCAAGTGTACAAAAGTTTTTTCAATACATGGGAAAGTTTCATTGCTAGTCTGCTCTCCAACATCCAGAATAAACTCAAGACACATTTCTGCAACACAACCTGGTACCTATAAAGACAGTTACTTGAATATAACCTTCCTAATGCACCTTGAAACACTAGAGCATGCATGTAGCCATGGATCAAACCCCCATTTTTCTTCTCCCCCATCCATTCGTTGCTTTTTCTTTTCCTTTGCTTAGTTGTTTGGGTAACCTGAAGCGAGCAAGTCTTGTGAGAAAACCCACCAATATAATAGATTTGACTCTGTTTTGTAGGGAGGAAAGGGCTAAAATTCCTCTAAGCCAATGTGCAGGGCTAATCAACAATCGGAAACGTTTAGCTTCAATTATTGCTACACAAGGGGATCACACCAGATACGGAAAGCAAAGGTTCACATACTTTTGGCCCTCACAGATATGTGATGTTGGATCATTTTCCTCAATAAGAAATTCAAAGTTTAATATTTTTGACTTATTTTATTTCTCTATTTACTCTTAGGACTTGTGTGAAAATTGTATTAAATTTTAATTCAAATTTTTGCAAAAATATGGAAAATTCTCATTGATTCACAAACTTTCAATCCTCACTGTAAATCTAAGTTTATGTGGCATCTTCATACATTTGGTTTTTTTTTTAAACTGAATTCCATGATCAGATCTAGAATCAGATCATGTATGTGTACATATTAAATGTTTTTAATGAAGATGCCTTTATAATAGTTAAAGTAGTAATTTTTTTTCTCTTTTATTTTTACTATGAAAGTTAATGCAAATGCCTGTGGGCATAGATTTTACTTTTCCTATGTGGATTTAGGCATATTTTAAACAACTTTACATCTAATGAATTACAATGTGTTACGCTCGCGCCTGGACTGACTGGCGTGAGCGTGATTACTGATCCCACTGGACCATGAACCGAGGAGTGCCTGGAGGGGCATAACTAAGAATCAACCCGGTCCAACCAAGGTCGCACGGCGGCTCAGTCGACTCCGTGAACCAGGGAGGAACCGAGCAGAGGGACCAGGTGCTACTCCAGGTCAGACCCCAGTCACAGCTGTTGACCCACACCGGGGAATGCAGGAAAAGGCAGGTTAGCTGGTATGCAGACAGGTGGGTACTGGCAGGCATGGCTGGTATGACGGCAGGTGGGTACTTAGCAGGGACGGCTGGTATGAAGGCAGATGGGTACTGGCAGGCACGGCTGGTATGCAGACAGGCGGATGCTGACAGGCACGGCTGGAATGCAGACAGGCCGATACTGGCAGGCTGGATAGGAACCAGTACAGACTGGGATACAGGAACAGAGCCGCAGGTGCGGTGAACAAGCAGAGCAGAGCAAAACCGCAGGAGCGGTGAACAAGCAGAGCGGAGCAAAACCGCAGGTGCGGTGAACAAGCAGAGCGGAGCAAAACCACATGTGCAGTGAACAAGCAGAGTGGAGCAAAACCGCAGGTGCGGTGAACAAGCAGAGCGGAGCAAAACCGCAGGTGCGGTGAACAAGCGGAGCAAAACCGCAGGTGTGGTAAACAAGCGGAGCAGAGCGGTGAACAAGCAGAGCAGGACAGAACAGCAGTTGCGGTAAACAAGTGGAACAGAGCGGAACCGCCGGAGCGGTGAACAAGCAGAGCAGAACAGAACCGCAGGTGCGGTAAACAAGCGGAGCAGAGCGGAACCGCCTGAGCGGTGAACAAGCAGAGCAGAACAGAGCAGAAGGTGAAGGCAGACAGGACAGGGCTCTGTTCACATGGAACAGACTGGAAAATACAGGAAGATGGTTAGAACACAGGAGGAAGATACGGAGGCAGGGAAAGGGGACAAGCAGAACCAGATACACACAAGGTACTTACAATGAAGTAGCGAGTGGACACAAAACTCACAAACAGAAGTACAGAGACAACGAGTTGGAGTTAGGTGCAGGTTCAGACACTGCAGGAAAAGGGAAGGCACGGACATAGAGAGAAACAAGTAACGGGCTAGGACACTGTTCAGACAGGAACTGAACCGGGAACAAGATACAGGAACGAGCCTAGAAACTCAGCCCCCAGGGTGGCGGAAACAGACTAGAAGTCAGAGATACAGGTAGCGGCCCTGGGTACTCAGCCCCCAGAGTGGCGGAAACAGACTAGAAGTCAGAGATACAGGTAGCGTCCCTGGGTACTCAGCCCCCAGGGTGACAGAACAGACTAGATACAGGTCAGGACCTGGCAACTCAGTTGCAAAAGACAAACTGAGTGAAAGTGTTACTCAGGCACCTCCTACTGGGTGGAGGGGGTTTAAGTATCCAGTGACTCACAGCAATAGGCTGGGGACGCATTAGGACTGTGCACACAGTAGCTATAAGAAACAAGCAGAAAGCCGCGCCGATGCCCTAAGCAATCAGACAAGAGACATGGACACAGCAGGTACTGGAGCAAAGAGTGCAGCATGGACTGACAGGTAAGATTGCCGTCTTGCATGGTGGGAGGTGGTGCACCATGCAAGCACGCCTCCAGGGATGTTACAGTACCCTCCCTTTACGCCCCCTCTTCCTCCAGCCAGCAAGGATTTTCTGCAGAGAATTTGGAGGCCGATCCTTCTCCTCAAGAAGATTCCCTCTTCTGTCCACTAGAGGGAACAAAGCTGGTCTCATCATCTTGGTAACTAGGATGCTTCCTTCCATCGGGCCATCCTCAGCAACAGAAGAAGTGGGCGAGGTACCAGGAACAGGACACAAGAAAGTCTCTCTCCGCTTATTAATATCGGGTAGCACCCCAAAGGATTCACGGGACAACTGGAGATCCTCCACTGGGTTGGAGGGGTGCAGAGACTCGGGGGAAACTACCGCCTTGACGTGCACTTTGCCAAGCTTACTGGATGAAGTGGGCGAAGTACCAGGTACAGGGTGCAGAAAAGTCTCTCTCCATTTGTTATCAGATAGCACCCCGGAGGATTCAGGAGGCAACTGGAGGTCCTCCGCCTGGTTGGATGGGTGCAGAGACTTGGAGGTAGCCACCGCCTTGATGGACTTATTGCCAGATTTGTTAGAGATGGAGGATCCTTGCTTAGGGACCAACCTCAGTCTGGTTTCTGAGATGACACATCTGCGAGGCGGGGCGGTGCCTAAAGCCAGATCATTGGTACAATCGTCGAGACTGTGTGGGGACAATGCCTCCATTTCCCTTTCTTCGGAGACTTCAGCGCACAGCGAGTCAGCGACTAGCAGATCTGGTGAAGAAGAAGAAGAAACTGCTGACTGTCCTGCAGATATGGGGACTGGACACCCCTTGCAACTCAGCAGTCCCCCAGGAAACACCATGCAGGATCTCCAGACCTGAGAGGGCACTAGATCTCTCGGCTCTGGACGACCTGTGGGTAAACCAGACAGCACCTGGAATGTGAACTTCTTCATGTGTAATGCTCCAATCTGGAGCTTAATTTGTACAGACATATTTTGACTGTTTCTGAGTAGGGCTCGTCCTTCCGCTGACAATGCCCAAACCGGCTTCTGGAGTTGTCGGACGGGAATCAAACACCGACTCTTCAAGGCTTTAAGCCCGAAACTTCCGGTTAATCCGAGGCCTTCACTTGCCACGGAGACAGTCATGGTCATCTGTGGAGAGGAAACACTAACGCCAAGGGCAGCCTGTCCTACAGGCCTAATGTCTTGGGATTCTCCAACCTTCGCTGGACAAAGACCGTCAGGGGGTCCCAAACAACCGCAGCGGGACTGCAATCCGATTTTGTGACTGAGTTCTGGCCTCTGCTTTGCCTGACGAACATAGTCATCCTTCATGGATTCTGTGTGGAGAGCTGCCTCTACAGGCTGGGGAACAGGAGGTCTTTGGGAGGACAGAACCTGGCGTGACAGTTTACCTTGCACGTCTGGACTGCCTCTTGAGGTTGGGAAGGAAAGTATTCTGTGGAGCATTGTCATCCTGTGTGGATTCTGTGTGGGCAGCAGTCTCTTCAGGCTGGAGAACTGGTAGGCTACCTACACACATCACCCATCGGGGCTGCTCCGGGATACTGGGAAGGGAAGCTTTAGCAGAAGCCTCAGGGTTAGGGTCATCGAAGACCATTAGAAAGGCCACCAGGAAGGCCTGCAGGTCAAAGACGATAGGATCCCATGCTTCCCATAGGGGGGTGATCCAATTCAAGGCATCACCCGCTAAATAGGACATCATGAATGATACTTTCACCCGATCAGTGGGAAAATAGTGAGCATAGAATTTGAAATGCAGCATACATTGCTCCACAAACGCACGGCTTTGTTTTGATCCCCATAGTACCGTGGTGGATCCGCAGGAACGAGTGCTGATAGCTCCATTTGGGCTGGTGCGTAAATCGCCTGGACCTCAGCTTGAGAAAAAATTTTTTTTCTTGGTGCACGTATTCGCCAGACAAGGATTCAAATGTCTGAGAATGAAGGGCCGTGGGGCTCAACCGGAACCATGGCCTGAGCAAACAGTTACGCTCGCGCCCGGACTGACTGGCGTGAGCGTGATTAGTGATCCCACTGGACCATGAACTGAGGAGTCCCGGGAGGGGCGTAACTAAGTATCAACCCGGTCCGACCAAGGTCGCACGGCGGCTCAGTCGACTCCGTGAACCAGGGAGGAACCGAGCAGAGGGACCAGGTGCTACTCCAGGTCAGACCCCAGTCACAGCTGTTGACCCACAACGGGGAATGCAGGAAAAGGCAGGTTAGCTGGTATGCAGACAGGTGGGTACTGGCAGGCACGGCTGGTATGACGGCAGGTGGGTACTTATCAGGCACGGCTGGTATGAAGGCAGGTGGGTACTGGCAGGCACGGCTGGTATGCAGACAGGCGGGTGCTGGCAGGCATGGCTGGAATGCAGACAGGCAGATACTGGCAGGTATGAACGCAGGCTGGATAGGGACCAGTACAGACTGGCATACAGGAACAGAGCCGCAGGTGCGGTGAACAAGCAGAGCAGAGCAAAACCGCAGGAGCGGTGAACAAGCGGAGCGGAGCCAAACCGTAGGTGCGGTGAACAAGCAGAGCAAAACCGCAGGAGCGGTGAACAAGCAGAGCGGAGCAAAACCGCAGGTGCGGTGAGCAAGCAGAGCGGAGCAAAACCGCAGGTGCGGTGAACAAGCAGAGCGGAGCAAAACCGCAGGTG
This sequence comes from Phyllobates terribilis, assembly GCF_046119375.1. Classification (NCBI taxonomy): domain Eukaryota; kingdom Metazoa; phylum Chordata; class Amphibia; order Anura; family Dendrobatidae; genus Phyllobates; species Phyllobates terribilis. Next base: position 475,472,603 of record NW_027362762.1, read on the forward strand.
CGGTGAACAAGCAAAGCAGACCAAAACCGCAGGTGCGGTGAACAAGCAGAGTGGATCAAAACCGCATGTGTGGTGAACAAGCAGAGCGGAGCAAAACCGCAAGTGCGTTGAACAAGCAGAGCGGAGCAAAACCACAGGTGTGGTGAACAAGCAGTGCGGAGCAAAACTGCAAGTGCGGTGAACAAGCGGAGCAAAACCGGAGGTGTGGTAAACAAGCGGAGCAGAGCGGAACCGCCGGAGCGGTGAACAAGCAGAGCAGGACAGATCCGCAGGTGCGGTAAACAAGCAGAACAGAGCGGAACCGCCGGAGTGGTGAAGAAGCAGAGCAGAACCACAGGTGCGGTAAACAAGCGGAACAGAGCGGAACCGCCGGAGCGGTGAACAAGCAGAGCAGAACAGAACCGCAGGTGCGGTAAACAAGCGAAGCAGAGCGGAACCGCCTGAGCGGTGAACAAGCAGAACAGAGCAGAAGGTGAAGGCAGACAGGACAGGGCTCTTTTCACATGGAACAGACTGGGAAATACAGGAAGATGGTTAGAACACAGGAGGAAGATACGGAGGCAGGGAAAGGGGACAAGCAGAACCAGATACACACAAGGTACTTACAATGAAGTAGCGAGTGGACACAAAACTCACAAACAGAAGTACAGAGACAACGAGTTGGAGTAAGGTGCAGGTTCAGACACTGCAGGAAAATGGAAGGCACGGACACAGAGAGAAACAAGTAACGGGCTAGGAAACTGTTCAGACAGGAACTGAACCGGGAAAAGATACAGGAACGAGCCTGGGAACTCAGCCCCCAGGGTGGCGGAAACAGACTAGAAGTCAGATATACAGGTGGCGCCCCTGGGTACTCAGCCCCCAGAGTGGCGGAAACAGACTAGAAGTCAGAGATGCAGGTAGCGTCCCTGGGTACTCAGCCCCCAGGGTGGCAGAACAGACTAGATACAGGACAGGACCTGGTAACTCAGTTGCAAAAGACAAACTGAGTGAAAGTGTTACTCAGGCACCTCCTACTGTTTGGAGGGGGTTTAAGTATCCAGTGACTCACAGCAATAGGCTGGGGACGCATTAGGACTGTGCACACACTAGCTATAAGAAACAAGCAGAAAGCCGCGCCGACGTCCTAAGCAATCAGACAAGAGACATGGACACAGCAGGTACTGGAGCGCAGTAAGATTGCGGTCTTGCATGGTGGAAGGTGGTGCACCATGCAAGCACGCCGCCAGGGATGTTACACAATGGTTGTCTGCTTTAGAATATACAAATTGAAATGCCCTATTAACCCGACATGGCCAATTTCTATTTTTGCAGGGTTTTTTCCTTCCCCTTCTTCCAAGAGCCCTAAGTTTTTCTATTCTTCTGTCCTCATAGACGTATGAGGGCAGCTTGTTTTTTTGCAGAACAAGCTGTACTTTTGATAGACAGCATTCATTTTTACCACATACTATACTGGAAAACGTGAAAGAAATTCCAAGTGCAGTGAAATTGCAAAAAAAAAAAACGACAATTCTGATATGGTCTTTTGGGAACTGTTTATAATTCGATGTGCAATGTGTGGTAAAAATGACCTGGCAATATGATTCTCCTCATCGGTACAATTACTGTGCTACTAAATTTGTCTTTTTTTTTCTATTACTTTAGTGGTGAGAAAACAAATTGGAAATTTGTTTTAAAAAATTTATTGTGTAGGCATTTTCCAAGACCAACACTTTAATTTTTCAGTCGATGGACCTGTGTGAGGGCTTATTTTTTGCAGGGCGAGACAGTGTTTTTAATGATCCCATTTTGGGATATATATGACATTTTGATTGCTTCTTACAGCATTTTTTGCGGTGTTGCAGCAACCAAAAAGTCCACATTTTTTTGTGTGTTTAATTTTTTTCTATTTATGGTGTTTACCATTCAAGTTAATTAATTTTATGTTTTGATCATACTTTTATTAATGCTGTGACAGAAAAAAAAACAAAAAACAATATTTTGTAATATCTTTATTTTTAATGAGGGGAAGGGTGGTGATTTGAACGTTTATGGACTTGCAATCATCTGATCTCTTGTGTTATATACACTGCTCAAAAAAATAAAGGGAACACTCAAATAACATATCCTAGATCTGAATGAATGAAATATTCTCATTGAATACTTTGTTCTGTACAAAGTTGAATGTGCTGACAACAAAATCACACAAAAATCATCAATGGAAATCAAATTTATTAACCAATGGAGGCCTGGATTTGGAGTCATCCCCAAAATTAAAGTGGAAAAACACACTACAGGCTGATCCAACTTTGATGTAATGTCCTTAAAACAAGTCAAAATGAGGCTCAGTATTGTGTGTGGCCTACACGTGCCTGTATGACCTCCCTACAATGCCTGGGCATGCTCCAGATGAGGTTGCAGATGGAATCTCCTCCCAGACCTGGACTAAAGCATCCGCCAACTCCTGGACAGTCTGTGGTGCAACGTGACGTTGGTGGATGGAGCGAGACATGATGTCCCAGATGTGCTCAATCGGATTCAGGTCTGAGGAACAGGCGGGCCAGTCCATAGCTTCAATGTCTTCATCTTGCAGGAACTGCTGACACACTACAGCCACATGAGGTCTGGCATTGTCCTGCATTAGGAGGAACCCAGGGCCAACCGCACCAGCATATGTTCTCACAAGGGGTCTGAGGATCTCATCTTGGTACCTATTGGCAGTCAGGCTACCTCTGGCGAGCACATGGAGGGCTGTGCAGCCCTCAAAAGAAATGTCACCCCACACCATTACTGACCCACTGCCAAACCGGTCATTCTCAAGGATGTTGCAGGCAGCAGATCGCTCTCCACGGCGTCTCCAGACACCGTCACGTCTGTCACATGTGCTCAGTGTGAACCTGCTTTCATCTGTGAAGAGCACAGGGCGCCAGTGGCGACTTTGCCAATCCTGGTGTTCTGTGGCAAATGCCAAGCGTCCTGCACGGTGTTGGGCTGTGAGCACAACCCCCATCTGTGGACGTTGGGCCCTCATACCACCCTCATGGAGTCGGTTTCTAACCGTTTGTGCAGACACATGCACATTTGTGGCTTGCTGGAGGTCATTTTGCAGGGCTCTGGCAAGTGCTCCTCCTGTTCCTCCTTGCACAAAGGCGGAGGTAGCGGTCCTGCTGCTGGGTTGTTGCCCTCCTACGGCCCCCTCCATGTCTCCTGGTGTACTGGCCTGTCCCCTGGTAGCGCCTCTGGACACTACGCTGACAGACACAGCAAACCTTCTTGCCACAGCTCGCATTGATGTGCCATCCTGGATGAGCTGCACTACCTGAGCAACTTCTGTGGATTGTAGAGTCCGTCTCATGCTACCACGAGTGTGAAAGCACAACCAACATTCAAAAGTGACCAAAACATCAGCCAGAAAGCATTGGTACTGAGATGTGGTCTGTGGTCCCCACCTGCAGAACCACTCCTTTATTGAGGGTGTCTTGATAATTGCCAATAATTTCCATCTATTGTCTATTCCATTTGCACAACAGCATGTGAAATTGATTGTCAATCAGTGTTGCTTCCTAAGTGGACAGTTTGATTTCACAGAAGTTTGATTTACTTGGAGTTATATTCTGTTGTTTAAGTGTTCCCTTTATTTTTTTTGAGCAGTGTACATCAAAACTATAAGTCTACTTTGAAGCCCAACAGTCTCCTTTTCAACAGTGCTCCATGATGACAGGCACAGGGGTCTTAAACATGGCAACCTATTGATGCCCCGCGATCACGTAAAGGGGCAGCTGATGGGTGCATAGAATAACACCTCCCCCTCCCACACCCATGCCAATGCGCTATTAATGCCGCTGTCAGAGATTAACAGTGGCATTTAATGGCTGACAGTCTCATTTCGAGCAGAACTGTTTGGCCATGTTCACATGTTCAGGATTTGGTCAGTATTTTACATCAGTATTGGTAAGCCAAAACCAGGAGTGGGTGAGAAATGCAGAAGTGTTGAACGTGTTTCTATTATACTTTTTCTCTGAATGTTCTACTCCCGATTTTGACTAATAAATACTGATGTAATATACTGACCAAATACTGAACGTGTGAACGTGGCCTTAGGGACAGATTCTGGCTGTGCATCACAGCCATCATCCCGTGAGTCTGCTCCATACACCCACCACTCCCAACTTGCACTGTACATGTATGGCGGAAGTCAGGGAGGGGTTAAGGAATTCTGTATAAATTAGAGAGTATGGTGCCTTGTCCAAGACCCTGATCTAGCCAGAGCACACAGCAGGGACAAAGAGTATCTCTTACCCTAGAGCAGGGATGTCAAACTCAAATATACGGAGGGCCAAAATTAAAAACTCGGACAAAATGGTGGGCCAACCTTGATATTTATTATAAAAAATGAGAGAGAGCAGGTTTTGGCTGCAAAAAGAAAAGTTTTTGCTGCATGTGAACATAGCCTTTAATTTGCATTTAAATGATACATGTGCCAATTGTTTGGTCAACATGAGTTTCCTCTCATGATTAGCCAGACTGGCAAGATGTTACCTGTGTGCTGCACAATAAACAGATGACATCACACCAGGCTGGTGAATCAAATGCTGTGTCGAGGAATCCCAAAGCTCAGGAAATTTGCTCCACTCCTGTCCACGGCCAGAGAGCACTGACATGGATCTGCTCATCTCTAGATAGGGAATAACTTTCTGATTGCATCAGTTAAACCCCCAGTGATTCCGAGCATGGGGCTTTTGACCCAGCAATTTGGCTCTGCAGAACACTGTTTGGAATGTAGCGGGGAGATAAGTCACTGCCAGAGGTGACTGATAGCAGCACTCTCAGAGAACGCAGGAGCTCGGCTGACCCAAGCATTCATTTGTATATAGGAGTCAGGACGTACGCAGGTTGTTGAACATGGAATCCTGACAGAACCACACGTGCAGGTGAACCAAAAGCCGTATAGAATCCCTAAATTTGACATGTATTCAATGTCCTGCGTCGAGAAGCTAGGGTCTGCCAAGTACATCACCTCCCTGGACCTAATGAAAGATTACTGGCAAATCCTTCTCTCTCAACGTGCCAAGGAGAAGATGGCTTGTTTTACACCTGACGGTTGCTTCCAGTATACCAGAAGCCCATTCGGGCTGAAAAGAGACCCAGCTACTGTACCTTCCAGAGGGCCATGGACCAGATCTTAGCTTCTCACAAAAAGTATGCTGCAGCTTACCTCGACGATATTGTGATACTCAGCCCAGATTGGGGAAGTCATCTGCAGAAGGTCCAGGCCATTTTGGATGCGCTGAGAAACAGGGAGTTAACTATAAACCCAAAGAAGTGTTGTAGCGCCCCGAGGGCTCGGTTGCTACAGGGGTATTGCACCTCACTCAGAGGTGTGATATTCCACTCCCAGGTAAGGATGGAGTGTGGACCAGGGCTCAGTTAGCTGCTCACACACACACACACACCCCATTTCCGGGGGACAGCTCGACGGTGCTCCCAGATGCGGGCACAACTGACCATGTCCCTGGCTGGAGTGGGGAGGGGGAAGAGAACCCTGTGGTGTAGGAGCAGAAAGGGGACGGTTTCTGGAGCACAGGAAGGAGCTCATTGGGTGCAGGTCACCTGAGCTCAGACACAGAGAAGCAGATAAAAAGGTGGGAGCCATCTTAAGAGTAGTGCAGTCAGGGAGTTCAGTCAGAGCAGAAGGGAGAGAGAGCTGACAGGGAGCAGCGGCTCAGGCTGAGCTCAGCTCCATGAGGCAGGCCCAGAGAAAAGGCAGGGGCCAGAGAGGAGAAGAGAAGAAGGAGAAGGAAGGAAGGAGAAGAGACAGAGAAGTGGAAAGGCTCCAGAAACAAGAAGGCAGAAGGGACCCTAAGAGTGCAGAACGGGCAGCAACCGTTGCATACCCCATTATATCGGGTGGAAGGGTCAGGCTGTGGAAAGGTACCGGATCCCTAAGTTGGTGGAGGAGAATCTACCCTCAGCCAAGAACCGGAGGTTGTGACCATTTATTGGTGCGACCCCCCGCTAAACCTGCTAGGAAGGCACATATAGGATAGCGGGAAGTGAAGGCCAACGCTTACCCGACACGGTCCGCGGTAGCCGGACAGAAGTCAGGACACTGGTGGGGCACGAGAGGCCAGAGAAAGGACAGAAGGGGGTCCTGTGCCATACTCCTGAATTGCCTGGGGGTTGGCCGAGCTCCTCACCTGGTGGACGCAGCACGGCTCGGGCAGTCCTTGCTGACAGAAGTGACTTGGATAACAACTGTGAGTAAAAGACCCTGGACTGCATCATTGGACTCTGTGTGATTTCTGCTGGGCCTGCACCATCACCCCCAGCATCCACTTACACTGCCCTGAGGTTACACTCTTTTTGTGGGAAGTTATCCTACCCCTGTGCTGCACACCAACACCAGCCTCAGCGGTCTGCCTCGCAGCGGCGGTTATCTCTGACCGCAATCCACGGGTGGCATAGTCGGACATTCACAAATCTATTAATAGACTGCCACAACATTGGTCTGACCACCCTGAGCCACGGGATCGGGTTGCCACTACTACCCCCAGCATCGTACAGAAGCCCGGTTCTGGGTACCCCACGGCCCAGGGGGCGAGTCAGTGTGCTATCGGGGAAAAAGAAGGGAAAATACCTGGGCTACATTGTCGGAAGAAGCAAAGTAAAGCCGCAAGTGAATAAGGTGGAGGTAGTTCAAAATTGGCGGAAACCGGTCTCCAAGAAACAGGTTTCTGGGTAGGTGGGATACGATCAGCGGTGTATCCCGAATTTTGCCATGATAGCCACACCCCTGATTGACCTTCTTAAGGGCACAAAGACGTCGATGGCCAAATGGTCTATTGAAGTAGAGATGGCGTTCCAAGAGTTAAAACTCAGGGCTAGAGGACTTCAATTTTCATGTGGAACACAGGCCTGGGAAGCTGCACAGTAACGCAGATGCCCTGTTTAGACTTCCCTGTTTGGTGACTGAAGGTGCCAAAACCCCAGGCTTTGGGCAGAGGATGGGCAATATGTGACAAAGTCACTGGCAAAGTATTGGAGGGAAGATATGTTGCACTGAGATTGTTAGCTCCAGTAATATAAACATAGGAAAATGCTCAAGAACAAGAAGTGCTGAGAGGGGTTAATGAGCTATGTTTAGTGCTAGGGTGATTAAACAGCTGCAGAGTGGGAGGAGTCCAGAGGATAAATGCTCAGCCTTCTAGAGCATTTGTTCTGGGGTGGGCCTGGGGGTGAAAGCTCTGGAGCTGTGTTTTCATGTGACGGAAAGCTAAACCTTGTTTTGTTTGTTCCTGAAGCTGGCAGTTTCCCGTAGCAAGGATTATACAGTGCCTACAAGTAGTATTCAACCCCCTGCAGATTTAGCTGGTTGACACATGCAGAATTAACTTGGCATTGTGACATTTGTACTGTAGATCAGCCTGGAAGTGGGAAATGCACTGCAGCAAATTTTTTTTTTTTTTTTTAAAAACGTAAAAAGTTAATTCAGAGTGTCATTTATTATTCAACCCCTCAAACCACAAGAATTCTGTTTGGTCCCCCTAAAGTATTAAGAAGTAGTTCAGGCACCAAGAATAATGAGCTTCACATGTGTGGATTAAAGATCTCTTTTGCCAGCCTTTTCTGACTATTTAAGACCCTCCCCAAACTTGTGAACAGCACTCAGACATGGTCAACATGGGAAAGACAAAGGAGCATTCCAAGGCCATCAGAGACAAGATCGTGGAGGGTCACAAGGCTGGCAAGGGGTACAAAACCCTTTCCAATGAGTTGGGCCTACCTGTCTCCACTGTTGGGAGCATCATCTGTAAGTGGAAGGCTTATGGAACTACTGTTAGCCTTCCACGGCCAGGACAGCCTTTGAAAGTGTCCTCCCGTGCCGAGGCCAGGCTTGTCCGAAGAGTCAAGGCTAACCCAAGGACAACAAGGAAGGAGCTCCGGGAAGATCTCATGGCAGTGGGGACATTGGTTTCAGTCAATACCATAAGTAACGTACTCCACCGCAATGGTCTCCGTTCCAGACGAGCCCGTAAGGTACCTTTACTTTCAAAGCGTCATGTCAAGGCTCGTCTACAGTTTGCTCATGATCACTTGGAGGACTCTGAGACAGACTGGTTCAAGGTTCTATGGTCTGATGAGACCAAGATCGAGATCTTTGGTGCCAACCACACACGTGACGTTTGGAGACTGGATGGCACTGTATACGACCCCAAGAATACCATCCCTACAGTCAAGCATGGTGGTGGCAGCATCACGCTGTGGGGCTGTTTCTCTGCCAAGGGGCCTGGCCATCTGGTCCGCATCCATGGGAAGATGGATAGCACGGCCTACCTGGAGATTTTGGCCAAGAACCTCCGCTCCTCCATCAAGGATCTTAAGATGGGTCGTAATTTCATCTTCCAACAAGACAACGACCCAAAGCACACAGCCAAGAAAACCAAGGCCTGGTTCAATAGGGAAAAAGTCAAGGTTTTTGAGTGGCCTAGTCAGTCTCCTGACCTTAACCCAATTGAAAACTTGTGGAAGGAGCTCAAGAATAAAGTCCACATGAGACACCCAAAGAACCTAGATAACTTGGAGAAGATCTGCATGGAGGAGTGGGCCAAGATAACTCCACAGACCTGTGCCGGCCTGATCAGGTCTTATAAAAGACGATTATTAGCTGTAATTGCAAACAAGGGTTATTCCACAAAATATTAAACATAGGGGTTGTATAATAATTGACCCACACTTTTATGTTTAAAATTTAATAAAATTCAACTGAGCAACATAACTTTTTGGTTTGTAAGATTTATGCTTCTGTTCATAAAACCTACTCTCGTTTGCAGTTTGAAGGCTCTAACTTATTTGCATCTTATCAAACCAGCTAAATCTGCAGGGGGTTGAATACTACTTGTAGGCACTGTATATTGTAAGGTGGCTAATAGTCGTGTAGTCAATGGGAAGTATGTATCACAGAGATGGCTGGTGTCTGTGATGTAACCTGGAGTATTTTCTCTAGTGCATGCACTAAGAGGACTAATTGGTGCACCTGGGACCGGGCTACGGGTAGTTTGAGAGATGGGCGGGTCTTGCTACCCATATACCTCACCTCTGGGTGTGGTTAACAGCCTATTTAATGGAGGCTGTTTGTTTGGCACACTGTCTGTGTTTGGAGGGAGAAGGCCTCCTGTGTGTGTTGTCTCCAGACTGAGCTGTGTGCTGGATACGTACCAGCCTGTGTGACTACAGGTCCGGTTTACCAAAGATGTTGCATAAAGGACTGTTTTCTTTGTTTTTGCCTGCCCTAAAGGCTGTTTCTTTGCATTTTACTTTCTGACTGGTTTATGAAGCCAATAAACCGCTATGAACATTTAAAGGAACATGCCTCCTGTTTGCCTCACACCGCACCTGAGTGAGTACAATCCCTACAATATATACACACACACCCACACAGGTAGAATATACCCATATACAATAAATATATATATATGTATGTATACTAGATCTTTATGAGTATTGTAGCTGTGTATTTATATATAGTACACAGGTACTTTGTGTACAGTATTTCTGTATTAATATACAGACTCCACTGCATGAGGGGTAGGGTCAGGGGACAGCGACCAGTCCCAGCCTGGATTCATCACAGCAGCAGTGTCACAGATTTAGAATCCATGATATGGTGACCTTGTCCTCAAATCTCCATGCTGGTCGGGCTGTGTGGCTGAGAAACCTGATCCTGCACCAAGGAGCATGAAGCTCCGAACACACAAAGTCACTATATCACTGTAATCTCAGACTCTGCGACCATCCTGCTGAGAAGCTGACAAGCAGCATAAAGCATTCTCACCTCCATCAATAGAAGAGTCCTTCGGTGAGTGAGAACATGCCGTTCTGCACAGGCTGGTGGATGGGAGGAGGCTCTATGGTTGCAGTCTGAGGAATGCAAGAGCCGGGAGGAGGAGCAGCCTGCTTGCATGGACGGAGACATCGGTGTGTGAGTTCTGCTGAGCTACGCTGCATTGCTGTAACTTCTCTAGCGCCTAGCATATCTGGCCCGTGGGCCAGAGTTTGACATATGTGCTCTAGAGGTTCTGATTAATCCCTTAGACTGGTCCCCAAATATTACAGCTGTTTCCTTGGGGTCTCCTCAGTGGGGTAACACTGTTATACATATTTTCAAGTATTGTCTTGTTCAGTTATAAAATGAGCCATTTCTTAATTTTCACCTCCTGAATTCAAATCTGACAATGAAAATTTTTAGTTGGCTCTTGTTTCTATGATATCAAAGTTTTCCTTTTACTGCTACATATACAGTGAAGGAAATAATTATTTGATCCATTGCTGTTTTGTAAGTTTGCCAACTGACAAAGACATGAACAGTCTATTATTTTAAGGGTATGTTAATTTTAACATTGAGAGATAGACTATCAGAAAAAAAATCAAGAAAATCACATTGTATAAATTATATACATTTATTTGTATTTTGCAGTGAGAAATAAGTATTTGATCCCTCTGGCAAACAACACTTAATACTTGGTGGCAAAACCCTTGTTGGCAAGCACAGCAGTCAGACATTTTTTGTAGTTGATGATGAGGGTTGCGCACGTGTCAGGAGGAATTTTGGTCCACTCCTCTTTGCAGATCATCTCTAAATCATTAAGATTTTGAGGCTTTCGCTTGGCAACTCGGAGCTTCAACTCCCTCTATAAGTTTTCTATGGGATTAAGGTCTGGAGACTGGCTTGGCCACTCCATGACCTTAATGTGCTTCTTTTTGAGCCACTCCTTTGTTGCCTTGGCTGTATGTTTTGGTTCATTGTCTTGCTGGAAGACCCAGCCACGACCCATTTTTAATGTCCTGGCAGAGGGAAGGAGGTTGTCATTCAGGATTTTATGGTACATGGCTCCATCCATTCTCCCATTGATGTGGTGAAGTAGTCCTGTGCCCTTAGCAGAGTAACACCCCCAAAACATAATGTTTCCACCTCCATGCTTGACAGTGGGGACTGTGTTTTTTTGGTCATAGGCAGCATTTCTCTTCCTCCAAACACGGCGAGTTGAGTTAATGCCAAAGAGTTCAATTTTTGTCTCATCTGAGCACAGCACCTTCTCCCAATAACTCACAGAATCATCCAGGTGTTCATTGGCAAACTTCAGACAGCCCTGCACATGTGCCTTCTTGAGCAGGGGGACCTTGTGGACACTGCAGGATTTTAAACCTTTAAGGCATAATGTTTTACCAATGGTTTTTACTTGGTGACTGTGGTCCCAGCTGCCTTGTGATCATTAACAAGTTCCCCCCGTGTAGTTTTAGGCTGATCTCTCACCTCATGATCAAGGATACCCCACGAGGTGAGATTTTGCATGGTGCCCCAGATCGATGTCGATTGACAGTCATTTTCTTTTCTTCCATTTTCTTACCATTCCACCAACAGTTGTCTCCTCACCCAGCGTCTTACTTATGGTTTTGTAGCCCATTCCAGCTTTGTGCAGGTCTATGATCTTGTCCCTGACATCCTTAGAAAGCTCTTTGGTCTTGCCCATGTTGTAGGGGTTAGAGTCTGACTGATTAATTGAGTCTGTGGACAGGAGTCTTTTATACAGGTGACTGACTATGTAAGACAGCTGTCTTTAATGCAGGTAACGAGTTGATTAGGAGCGTCTAACTGGTCTGTAGAAGCCAGAACTCATAATGGTTTGTAGGGGATCAAATACTTATTTCTCACTGCAAAATGCAAACAAATTTATCTAATTTATACATTGTGATTCTCTTGATTTTTATTTTTTTATATTCTATCTCTCAATGTTAAAATTAACCAACCCTTAGGCTATGTGCCCATGATGCAGAAATTAAGCAGAAATTTTCCTGAGCATTTCTGCATCTCCTTGGCAGAAAAAAACGCATGCGGATTTTACATGCATTTTTTCTGCCAGGGAGAAGCGTTGTTTAAGCGTTTTTGCATGCATTTCCGCATGCATTTTTTCAAGCGCTTTTCCAAGCGATTTTGAACATCACTTTTATTTTTTACGTTTTAATTCTTTTTTTTACTAATGATACCCGGGTCTGGAGGAGAGTCTCCTCTTCTCCAGACCCGGATACCATCCGCGCATTGAACAGCAAAACATCCGCATGCATACATGTATACATGCAGATGTTATGCAGTTCAATGGATTTCGCCGCGTTTACGCACAAGAAATGGTTGTGCTGCGGATTTTTCCGCAAAGATAATCCGCAGCGGAAATTTCCACAGCATGTGCAGAGCACATGCAGATTATCATTGGGAAACATGGCAGACAATTTAACATGCGTTTTTAATGTGTTTTCGCAGCGGAAATGGCGCCGTGGAAATGCATTAAATCCGCATCGTGGGCATACAGCCTTAAAGTTTTAGACTGTTCATGTCTTTGTCAGTAGGCAAACTTACAAAAACAGCAAGGGATCAAATAATTTTTTCCTTCACTGTAATTGATGCATAAAAGTTTCAGTACTTTGAAACATTCTTATTTTTGCAAATATAAAGATGCAAAATATTTTGTGATGCCAATTTTCTGATATTTACTTAGAGTAAACTTAGCAACTATTCAAATAACTGAAACATGTCTAACACTTTTGTGAATTATAAACAGTTACAGAAATTGCACTACAAAATTTGGTCCTCATTCAGTGACCACTCCTTTTTGTTTGTCTCTTGTACTCCTGCATCGGATCATCTCTTACAATTGTCCAACAGTAATCTGCAAGCATTGATGGATTCCATTTTCCTTGATATCTTTTCTCCAAGGCCGCAATATCTTGGTGAAATCTCACCGTGCTCGTCTCTCACTGCTCTGCAGTTTGGTGGAAAAAAGTCTAGATGCGAATGTAAGATATTAATCTTTAAGGACATGTTACAGCCAAGATTCTTATGTTTTGAGGAGATTTTCCACCAACTCTTTATAGTTATCTGCTCTTGAGTTTCCCAAAAAATTAGTTACCACTAATGCGAATGCTACTTATGCAGCCCTTTCCATGCCCTGCATCAAACAGATAAACTCCTCATTTTGAAGAAGCCTACAAATCTGAGGTCCAATTATGACTCCTTCCTTTATCTTTGCTTCACTCAGCCTTGGAAATTTCTCAATGAGATACTTGAATGCTTTGGCATTTTTATCCATTGCCTTTACAAAGTTCTTCATTAGGCCCAACTTGATATGCAGTAGTGGTAACACAATCTTATGTGCGTCCACAAGTGCTGGATGCCGGACATTTTTACTCCCTGGCTGAAGTGAATGTCAGAGAGGTCAGTCTCTTTTATTGTAGTGATATTCTCTTGCACAACTATACCACTCACAGACCAAGTAAGAGGACAGCCACCTTTAAGTCACCACAGAGGGGCCACAAATGTTGGTTATAATTCAGGCATCTCAGGAGCTGTTTCATGGTGTCGTAGGTTTCATGTGGACGGCATAACCAACTGGAATTGAAGGTAGCGCATTGCCATTATGCAGCAAGATGGCTCTTAGGCTTGTTTTGGAAGAATCGATGAAGAGCCTCCATTCCTCTGGATTATTACTTATCTTCAGAGCTTCCATTAAACTGCTGATGATGTTGCATTCCACAAGATTGCCCTCATAAAGAAGGTGTGGTTCAGTAGAGATTGCTGACAGAAAGTCTGGGTCTTGAGAGGAAGATGCTTCTTCTCACTTGACTCGACTGAAAAAATTTCTAGTGCTTTTGGAACTGGCAGTTCCTCTGTATGTGGTACTGGGCGTATTTCAGACGGAATGTTTTTTTACTATAAAGTCCACTTCTTACCTTCTTCTTCCTTAAAACTTCTTTCCTAAAGGGAGCACAATGCAGAAATAGCAATTGGTAGTGTGATCGGTTGGCTCTCTCCAGATCATTGGGACTGCAAAAGACATAGATTGCCTCTTCCCATGCAACCACTGGGTAAGATGTGATGCACATCTATTTCAGTGTAGCATCAGCATCTCTGCCTCCTGCCGGGCAGAGACGCCATTCCCCTCACCGCCACGGCCCTGGTCCGGCGTCTTCCGGCTCCCGTCCTGCAGCTACTGTGGCGCACACTGCGCGCGCGCCCTCCCTCTTAGAGGGGCCGCGCGCGCCGACCTAAAAAGTCCCCGGCCAATGGCCGGAGGACTTCCCCTATTTAAAGCACCTCCTCCAATATGGAGGTGCCTTTGCAAGGTTGTTGTTCTGTGTACTAACACTTGCTTCAGCCCTCAGGTCCTGCTGCCTGTCAGTCCTGCCCACCAGTCTGCCTGTCAGTCCTGCTCGTCAGTCTGCGTGTCAGTTACCTACCGTTCTCAACAGCCTGCCTACCTGGAAGCACCTGCCAGTTACCTGCCGTGCCCGCCAGCCTGCTTACCTGGAAGCACCTGCCTGTTACCTGTAGTTCGTGCCCGCCAGCCTACCTGGAGCACCTACCTGTTACCTGTCGCGCCCGCCAGCCAGCCTACCCAGAGCACCCGTCTGGCTATCTGCCGAACCAGCCTTCTTATCTATCCGGACCACCTGTCAGCCTTCCTGCCATGCGCATCCGCTGTACCGGTCAGTTCCTGCCATCTGACCCGCGGGAGTCACCTGCTCTCATACAAGGTCAGTCCCAGAGTGGCACCTGGTCCCCCTGCTTGGTCCCTCCCTGGTTCACTGAGTCAATTGAGCCGCCGTGCGACCTTGGTCAGGCCAAGTAGGCACTTAGTCACGCCCGTCTGGTCCCTCCTTGCACCGAAGCACAGAGGTTCCACCACCCGGACCCGTAACATGCAGCATATGTGTGGAGCCCAACTCTTGTCATGATCTCCTATTCTACAGCCAAAATTCAGGTTGTAGGCTTTCCTTATCATGGTAGTCAAGTTTCGCCTGTGTTACACAAAAGTGACTTCTCCGCATACGTAGCAAAAACTATCCACTTTTTAATGCAAGAACGTTTCATATCTGAAAAAAACATATAGAAACATGTCAATATGCTAAGAAACTAAATTAATAAATCCTAAAGTTGTATACAGTACACAGAGAGCATTTATAAAAGTAGGTGATGCAACTGTAATTAGGATATCATTTGAGCTGAGTTGGCATTTTTTGATTGGTCACCATAAGATTATAGAATACTGAAGGCTCAAAAGACTAAATAGATGATGTAATAGACTAGCTACTGACAATGCAATAAAGATGATGAAATAACAAAGACACAATTTTTCTATAAACCTGCATGAAAGGTGTCATAAGTAATTACAACCTCCCTTTTGGATCTTGAAAATTAGAGCTAATCAGCAAATTTAAGCTTCATCATATCGTTTTCAGCACCACAAAATTAGTTAAGTTCAACTGTTTTATTCTCTGAACTAATTTGGCTGTGGACGATATCCTATGATATTAAAGGGTTTGGCCACTTTGAGAAATGTGTTAGACATTATTTTGTGGCATTTACTAATATATGGCAGGTTTTTCTCCTGTAAGTGTTAGTACAGCCTTCATCACAGATAGAACAGCTTTCCTGTTATCACAATGGCAGCTAATGGAGGTGCATGTGAAAAGACCTGTCCATCAGTGTCATCCAATTGAAAAACATTTCACAAGCTATTTTTCAATTGGAAGAGACGGATGAACAAGTCTGGTCACACTACTGCTGGCAAGCCCCTTTAACATAAAAAGTCATGAAAATGAATGTGGCTAATCCTTTACATTTGGATGCAGTAAAAAATGAAACAAAATTGGATATTGCATAATGTGGACCTACAAATGACAAAAACACTATTTTAAAAAGTAATCCCTGCAATAAATCCCATTATGAAAGGAGAACTATAATCTTGTATAACAATGCGGTGCTTATGTATTTGTATACCCTGGATTCCTGCTGTTTTATTGAAGTGCTCTAAAGTACAGTATGTTCCTGGTAGAACAGAATCTCAGACTTCATCTATTGAAGAGGATACTGCACAGTTAAGATCTTGAGGAAAGTTTAATTTCTTATGGCAAAACCATAATAGAATTATGAAATAAAAACCCTTAGATAATAATTTCTGAATTATGACATTCATTTGCTGTCACAAGAAAAATATGACTAGCAACATTAACAAAGTCCTAACATGGGTAATGCAAAATAGTCCATTAGTCATGGTTTAACTAACCGGTAGTTCATCAAAACATGGAATTGACCATAGCACAAGAATAAAGCTTTAATCCATCCAATGTCTTAAGACAAAAAGGAGATACCGGATGGATTCTTGTATAATATGAGTGCTGAGCTGTGTAACGACATTCCATCAACCACTTACAGTATGTTAGATTAAGGGCATTGTCCAGACTTTGAGGGCGGCACCCTTACCTCCACCGATCAGCTGTTTTCGGCCCTGTTGGCTGACAGATGTAGACCATGAATGGAGCCAGAACAGCAAAGTTCTGTTCCTTTGTTCCTTCTATTCAATGTATAGTCCTCATTGCTGAAAACCTGTTAAAGTGAATATGATGGTAAATATATTACAGTTCATTCAATTTTATGATCTCTTTTTATTTCATTTTTGGGATGGATGAAGCAAAATGGTCAAATAAACAGTGATTCTGCCTTTTTTTATTTCAATATTTACTGAATTGAATAAATATTTTATTAGTTCAGATAGTTACAAATTCAGGGATACCAAATATGTTATGTTATTTTTAAATTTTTTAAATTTTGGGAAAAAGTGGGTGATTGAAGCGCATTTATTTTTTAACATTTTTTAAAGATAATTTTCAATATTTTATATATTCTTTAAGTCTCCCTAGTGTACTTGATACTGCAGTGTTGCAGCCTACCATCTCCTACGGCAAAGCTTCATAGGTGTACAAAAATGCAAGCCTTCAGTGGACCCTCAATTACTATGACATCACCACCCCATCATGTGATGGGGAGCCAATGGTCAACAGAAGAGACAACCCCTCCCTCCAATTTCTAAACTTTTAAATGCCACTGTCTTGTTTAACAGTGGCATCTAAGAGGTTAAACTGTTTCTCTCAGGTTACAGCTGTATAATACAGCAGAGTAGCGCGATGTCGGGGAGACTGGTGTGGATGACATAGGGCATATATACAGCATTAAAGAATGCTGTATATCAGGGCTGAAAGGTGGTGGCCGCATATCATATCGGTCAAACCTGGTGACAGGTTCGCTTTAAGTGCAAAAATGTTTATATGCTGGTGTCATGTAAGCTATTAGAATTGGAAGCAGTTTGGAATTTTTCAGGCAACATGTGTTTTTCTAGCAATACACATGGTGATCTTCGTTGTTTATGAACTGTGTAAAAGCCTATTGTCTGACTCTGATCTTTGTATTATTTTCTACTTGCAGATGTAAGTTTGAATAGTACAATATGATTTTTTTTCCTTTTATAATAATAACTTTCAAGTTTAGTAATAAATGTAGCAGACTCGACTGTAGCAATTATTTAGGTTACAGCTTTATGTTAAAGCTACCTCTCTCCAGCCCATTGATTTCTGTAAAGCAGTTATCTGTTCATCTTCCTCTGTTTTCTACTGAGCTTCTGTTATCAGCCCTGCAAAATCACAATTCCTTGCCCCCCATAACCATTGGCTTTTTCAAGAGCAGTTCTCCTAATCATTGCTCACTTGAGCTGTGCTTGTGCAAAGTTATTTCTATATGCCCTCCTCCCCGGCAACAAGGAAGTGAAAGATTGTGCAACAGTATGCTGCTGAACATACAATTTGACAAGAAAGGGGCATTTACACTGCAAGATAAAAGTGAGCAAGTGCTGTTTGAAATGCTTGTGTGACGACACAGCATCAATATGACCACTGGCGCGGGGGTGAATTATTCTTAATTTTGCCAGATGTACTGTTCCTTTTTTCAGTAGGTCAAGGGACATGAGCCATTGTTTCACGTGAGACTGTCTGTTGACGCTTGTATGTTAATTTGGGGAATGCCTGCTGATTACGTATTGTATCAGCCCCCTGCAGTGTAGTAGTCTGCACAACTTGGAGGACAAATATGCATGCTAATTGAACAATCGAACAATGAGGGATTACCTCCCCCCATGTTCCCCCAGTCCTGTGGAACAATGCCCTGAAATGAGAGCTGTGAGATATAAAAGGGCCCTGCTCTGGTCACCGGTGGGACTCTACAAGATGTCAGCCCAGAAACCACCTGTATTCCACCAGCTGGTCTGCTCCATTTCCCATCACTGAGCCCACAAAGTCATTTGGAGAACCCAGGTTGGTACAATCGGGTCACCTGGCCAAATATCTCGCTGTGCTCGGTCAGCTTCATAAGCAAGCCGCTACCTCTTCTCTGTGGGTGCCTGCCAAAAGCGGGGTGCTACGGGTTGGGGTAGTTAGCCTTGGATGCCCCAAAGTCACAGAGGTTCTAATCCCTGGCGAGCCAGTGGAAGGGTGGGACTCTGTCATTTGCACCATCTCATGTACTTGCTGGGAGTGTACTATATGTTTGTTGCCGGTTGGTGATCCAATAAAGTCTTACTGTAGTACTCTCACCCTGTGTTGTCTGAGAAGTGTTCTGCCCACAGGAAAGGGGTACGGGCTTTCAGTGGGATGAGGCCTGGCCTGTGCGGTCTTTCTAAGGACAGCCAGGCCAGCAGACGAGAGCACCCTCGTGTCTCCACAGCTTGTTTCACAATTATCTTGCTGTGTAAACAGGCCACCAATCACCTGATGAGCAAGCAAAACAGTTATTTATTCATGGGATGAAATTATTTTTTATATGCAGCATAAAAGATCATTGATCTCGGTGGTGCATCGTCCTATGTAAACAGGGCTCATACTGACGAGAACAATGGCAGCCTATGTGCACTGAGTGATATTCTATATCTACTACCTGTTTAAACCGGCCTCCAATTGGTAACATTTTACGTGTCCAGTCCTCAGCGCATCTTCTGATCCTCTGATGCTTCAATTGGAATCTTCAGTCCTATCATGCTGCTCCGGACTTCCGGGTGTCATGGCGCCCAAAAGGGTTCTGTTCAAGGTCAACTGCTTCATGATGTGCATCATTGACTGCCTGCGCTGAACCCTCCCAGGTGCCATGACACCAGGAAATCCAGCACAGCGTGAGAGGGATGAAAATTCCAATGCGAGTGGCCGGGGATCAAAAGATGTGACTAGGACCGAACGAGTGGCAGTGAGTGGTTTTAATTACAGCAGGATCTTATTATCCAACACATAAGCAGACGGATGTCGCTTAGAGAGGAATTCACATTGATAGGGTCCTGGTATTTTGAGAAACGCCTTTTACCCGTTCGTCCATGATGACAGCACGACAGAAGGAGTTCCTCTGATCCTCTAGGGACAGGAAACACATGAGAGGTTAAAAGCCCCCAAACCCCCCCAATCCTCACCCTCAGTGTTTTTCCTGTCCCTAGCAGGACAGGTGCTGTGAGAGGTCTGGTAAAAAGAAGACAAAGAAAGTACCTGTGAGCCACGGCGGATTGGGAGGGATCGTTCTCTTCCCTTTCCCCTGGTCAAGAGGCTCCGCACTTATACCCCACAGGGCGGGGGTCCCTCAGCTTTGTCGGTGGAGGAGACTCCCGACGTCGCCGCATCCGGACGGCTCTAGGCTGCTTGCTGCCGGGCCTGCGAACTCCTCCTCAGCGGCGTGCATCCCAGGATGGAGCGCATGCGAGGCACCAGGCCGAATTTCCGGGGGCTGAGGTCCACCAGACAAACTTCCGGAAGCTCTTCAAATTTCAAGGAGCTGAAGGCAGTCTGGGAAACCTTCCAACAGTGCCAGGATCTAGTCAGAGGGAATCATATAAAAATGTTCTCAGACAACAGTACCACTGTCTCCTTCCTTCGTCGGCAGGGAGGCCCAAAAGGAATTCGGTTACAGGGTCTAGCAGCGCAGATCTTCCGATGGGCAGAGGTGAGCATTCTTTCACTATCAGCAGTCCATCTCAAAGGATCTGAAAATACAGTGGCAGACTTCCTCAACAGGGAGAAAATCTGATCTTCCGATTGGGAGCTAAACCCGGATGTGTTCGGGCGAATAATCTAAAAATGGGGCACACCCTCCATAGACTTATTCGCGACCAAGAAAAACTGGAACTTCGGCGTTTCGTCAACCCGAACGACAATCCGGAGGGAGTGGACGCTCTCTCTTAGCCTTGGGGAGTAGATCTCCTATATGCTTTCCCTCCAATCCCACTCAATGCGAGAGTATTAAGGAAAATACGACAGGAGCAGGCGACGGTAATCTTGATAGCACCTTACTGGCCCAAGAAGAACTGGTTCCCGCTGCTAAATCGAATGTCGGTGGATCATCCTTTCAGGCTTCCACACAGGAAAGACCTTCTGTTTCAAGGGCCCTTGCATCATCAGGACGTCCACCTTCTCCAGTTAACAGTCTGGATCCTGAAAAGCAGATCTTAATCTCCAAAGGCCTCTCTGACCGGGTAATTA
Organism: Phyllobates terribilis; assembly: GCF_046119375.1. Lineage (NCBI taxonomy): Eukaryota > Metazoa > Chordata > Amphibia > Anura > Dendrobatidae > Phyllobates > Phyllobates terribilis. Next base: position 475,492,973 of record NW_027362762.1, read on the forward strand.
CAACTCTGCAAGCTAGCAGAAAGCCGGTAACATCAGCCATATATTGCAAAATATGGAATCAATTTTGTACTTTTGCAAAGGAATCAGTCACGAATTCCGTCCATCGAGACATCCCTAAGATCCTGGAATTCCTCCAGCAGGGATTCGATAAAGGGCTTAGGCCAAATACTTTAAAAGTGCCTCTTTCTGCCCTAAGCGCTTTTCTGGACTACCCCTTGGTGGACCATCCATAGATATCGAGGTTCACCAGAGCAATTTCTCACCTGAGACTTACAGTTAGAGATCTCGTACCACCATGGGACCTGAATCTGGTGTTAAGAGCCTTATGTAAACCTCCGTTTGAGCTTTAAGAGCAAACAGGGGTGGATCTCCTCTCCATGAAATCAGCTTTTTTGGTGGCGGTCACCACAGCAAAGCGGGTAGGTGAGATCCAAGCACTCTCCGCACTGGATCCTTACCTTAAAATCCTAGATGACAGACTCATTTTCAGATTGGATCCCTCTTTTCTTCCCAAAGTGGTATCCAATGTGAATTTAAATCAGGAAGTAATTCTACCGTCCTTTTGCCAGTTTCTGAAAAATGATAAGGAAAAGTCGTTTCATACCCTGGACATCAAAAGGTCGGTCGTTCGCTATGTGGAAGTCACAGCTTCCTGGAGGCAGGAGTCGAATTTGTTCCTTCAATACTCAGGAGCAAACAAGGGCAAAAAAGCCTCTAAACCAGCTTTGGCAAGATGGATAACTAAGACTATCGCCCTTGCATACGAGTCGGAAGTAAAGGACCCGCCTGTTGCCATAAGAGCTCATTCCACTAGAGCAATTTCTGCATCCTGGGGTGATAAAGCAGGAGCGTCAGTAGATCAGATCTGCCAAGCAGCAACTTGGTCTAATATATCTACCTTTAGTAAACACTATAAGTTAGACGTACTATCCAGCCAAAAGCTAGCTTATGGTCGTAAAGTCCTTCAAGCAGTAGTCTTGCCCTAATAACTGTTTGATTTGGTATTACTCCTGTCGTGCTGTGATGATGGACGAACTGGTAAAATAGTAATTATTCCTACCGTTAATTACGTTTCCCGGAGTTTATCATGACAGCACCGTTATATTCCCTTTCCTGCTCTTGATACTAATGTGAATGTAACATTGGTCTAAGTGTAATAAAATAGAGTTGCATCCATCCTGGTATGGTGATCGGTACAAACACTGAGGGTGAGGTTGGGGGGCGGGGGCTTTTAACCTCTCATGTGTTTCCTGTCCCTAGAGGATCAGAGGAACTCTTCCTGTCATGCTTTCATGATGGACTCCTGGAAACGTAATTAACGGTAGGAATAATTCCTATTATTGCGGCTACCAGGTACACATGAATTGGCCAATTTATGCGCTAATATTTCTCATTTATTTCTATTTTCTATAGCAGTAGTGCTATTCATATTTCATATATTTCATGTTTGCATACTTAGCGTTACAGAGTGCTACTTTGTTTATTAGTTGGATAAATAAACACCTATTTCTTGGTTTGGAAGTACCGATCAGTTTTCTCCGTTTCTATGCATAAGCTTACTTTCGCATACTTAGCGTTACAGAGTGCAACTTTGTTTGTTATTTGTGACCAAGACTGGAGAGGAGCCGAAATTTCAAGTTTGACAGTCACATTTTGTGTGAAAAGTCACAATGCCTTTTGTTTAATTATGCAAGTTATTCACAGCATAATTCTTGGATTTAAATAAATTATCTCCAATTGAACACTTTCAAGAGAGTGCTGCTTTTCACTTTTTTGGATTACATTTTGCTTACGAGCACCTCTCCTACAACACCAAGTGCTGACCTTCTCTTTTTATATTGATATTACAATTGATCGTTGGACTAAGCTTGGTTCTTGTATTCAAGTACTCTTGGTTCTGGTCATGTATTCGTGTACTTATGGTGGTTCTGGTGACGTATTTGTTTACTGATGGAGGTTCTGGTGACATTAATTTACTGATGGTAGTTCTGGTGGCGTAGCCAAGTACTGATGGTGATTCTGATGACACATTCATGTACTGATGTTGGTTCTGGTGACATTCATGTACTGATGGTAGTTCGGGTGACATTCATGTACTGATGGTTGTTCTGGTGACGTATTTATTTACAGATTGTTTCTGGTGACATATTCATGTACTATTGATGGCTCTGGTCCTCTAATTATGTACTGATGATGGTTTTGGCTTCGTATTCATGTACTGATGATGATTCTGGTGATGAATATATCACCAGAATCATCATCACTACATGAATACAGCACCAGAACAACCATCACTACATGAATGTCACCAGAACTAGAATACATTCAAAACAGAAAAAGGTTTTAAGCTCAGCCTTGGGATTTATCCCATGAGATCCATAAGATGAAGTGTGGAATCACGTACCTGCCAGACATAGTATGCAGCTTGCAAGTAGATAAAGAGATTCCAGCTTCAACAATATAAAATCAGCAAGTCTTTATTGTATCCATTAAAATATAAGGCAATTGTTATGACCAGGCATTAGAATGCGGTTGACGTGAGGAAGGTGCGAATAAGAAAAAACTGAACATGTTTCGAGCATCAGAACTGGAATACATTACCAGAACCACCATCAGTTTTGTGCAACCTGTATTTGTCACATGACAGACGCTAAAAACATTAGACGTATCCCTTTATTTATAATGGGGGTCTGTTTATTTTCCATTAGGATATCTGCCAAATGCTGGACATCTTAATTGAAACCTAACTGCCCCAATTATAGTTAGGCTTTATTAGTTTCCATAACTATCCTTGGGTTCTACATTTAAGATATAGGACGTCAGGGATGAATATCGCTATTTTTCACCTGTATTGTGTAAATGGCCCGGAAACTATTATTGATTCTGTATCTAAGTTTGAAATTGCACTCAATGTTAAGTCACATCCCTAAAGTACACCACTTTTTTTTTTTTTTATTTTGGTGACATTTTTTGTGAAAAAGGTAACAATTCTAGTGGAAGTGGTCATCGGAGGGGAAGGGAGGAGGTGCATTAGGGGTCCTATTACCTTAGTCTCTGAGCCATTCTTTTGGGGTGGGGGGGAGGAGCGCCATTGGCTTCATCTACTTAGGGCACCAAAATACTTTGACCTGGACAGAAGCACTCAGCTGAGAGTTGTGCCTCTATGTTTTTGTTCAGCTCTTTCCTCCTTTGTTTTAAATTATCAGTAGGGGTCTCCGTTCAGCATGATTTATGAAAAGTTTGATAAAATGATTGGTACCTTTTTTAAAAAAAAACTGTAAATAAACATGCAGCAATTTGTGATGAGTGTGACTGGACCTTACATGTAACTTAAAGGGAATCTGCTACCAGGTTTTTGCCATCTAAGAGGGGGAGAACTTAGAGCGGCTTGCTGTAGTTTTCATTAAATCACTGTTTTATCAGCAGGAGATTATCATTAGAGAATAAGTAATCCTGCTGCCATGAAGTCCTCCATATTCATGAACTCTGTATAACCTTGCCTCCACCACTGATTGATTCTGCCTATGCACAGTGTACGTAGAAAGCTGTCAATCGTTGCTGTGGGTGGGGATATACACAGCATTCACAGAACTGACAGATCTGTAGAAGATAAACCAGTGATTTTATCAAAACTCCTGCAATCAGCCGAGTACGTGACACATAACTGGAATCTGGTTCTTTACCCCTATATCATGCTGCTCTCAGAAGATGGGTTAGTAAAAACCTGGAGACAGATTCCCTTTAAGCTTCGGGTACCCCAGCCCATTTGTCATAATACAGCTCCTCATTATTATTATTATTATTTATTATTATTATAGCGCCATTTATTCCATGGCGCTTCACATGTGAAAAGGGGTATAATACAAGAACAGTTACAATAATCTTGAACACAATGTGACAGCGACTGGTACAGGAGGAGCGAGGACCCTGCCCACGAGGGCTCACAATCTACAAGGGATGGGTAATTACAGTCTCCCCTCCATTTCTTAAATAGAGTCAACAGCACCCACACTTTCCAGTAATCACAGCTGGTCCTCTCCACTTCCACAATAGTCACAAAAGGTCCCTCCTACATGAACATCAGTCACAGCAGTCTTCCGCATTTCCTCATAAGCTTAGTACGAAGTGATTTATCCTATTAGTCTTCCATCTCCAAGTATGAGGGTGCAGCAAGCATTTGTCATAATCTTCACAGACATACACAGTGGGGAAAAAAAGTATTTAGTCAGCCAGAATTGTGCAAGTTCTCCCACTTAAAAAGATGAGAGAGGTCTGTAATTGACATAGGTAGACCTCAGCGATGAGAGACAAAATGAGAAAACAAATTCTGAAAATCACATTGTCTGATATGGAAAGAATTTTTTTTTCATATTTTGGGGGAAAATAAGTATTTGGTCACCTACAAACAAGCAAGATTTCTGGCTCTCAAAGACCTGTAACTTCTTCTTTAAGAAGCTCCTCTGTCCTCCACTCATTACCCCGAGTACTGGCACCTGTTTGAACTTGTTATCAGTATAAAAGACACCTGTCCACAACCTCAAACAGTCACACTCCAAACTCCACTATGGTGAAGACCAAAGAGCTGTCAAAAGACACCAGAAAAAAAATTGTAGCCCTGCACCAGGCTGGGAAGACTGAATCTGCAATAGGCAAGCAGCTTGGTGTGAAGAAATCAACTGTGGGAGCAATAATTAGAAAATGGAAGACATACAAGACCACTGATAATCTCCCTCGATCTGGGGCTCCACACAAGATCTTACCCCGTGGGGTCAAAATGATCTCAAGAACGGTGAGCAAAAATCCCAGAACCACATGGGGGGACCTAGTGAATGATCTGCAGGGAGCTGGGACCAATGTTACACAGGCTACCATCAGTACCACCCTACGCCGCCAGGGACTCAGATCCTGCAGTGCCAGACATCTCCCCCTGCTTAACCCATTACATGTCCGGGCCCGTCTGAAGTTTGCTAGAGAGCATTTGGATGATCCAAAAGAGTATTGGGAGAATGTCATATGTTCAGATGAAACCAAAGTAGAACTGTTTGGTAGAAACACAACTCGTCGTGTTTGGAGGAGAAAGAATGCCGAGTTGCATCCAAAGAACACCATACCTACTGTAAAGCATGGGGGTGGCAACATCATGCTTTGGGGCTGTATCTCTGCCAAGGCACCAGGACGACTGATCCGTGTACATGAAAGAATGAATGGGGCCATGTATCGTGAGATTTTGAGTGCAAACCTCCTTCCATCAGCAAGGGCGTTGAAGATGAAATGTGGCTGGGTCTTTCAGCATGACAATGATCCCAAGCACAGCGCCAGGGCAACGAAGGAGTGGCTTCGTAAGAAGCATTTCAAGGTCCTGGAATGGCCTATCCAGTCTCCAAATCTAAACCCTATAGAAAACCTTTGGAGGGAGTTGAAAGTCTGTGTTGCTCAGCGACAGCCCCAAAACATCACTGCTCTAGAGGAGATCTGCATGGAGGAATGGGCCAACGTACCAGCAACAGTATGTGCCAACCTTGTGAAGAATTACAGAAAACGTTTGACCTCTGTCATAGCCAACAAAGGATATATAGCAAAGTATTGAGATGAACTTTTGTAGGTGACCAAATACTTATTTTCCACCAAAATTTGAAGAAAAAAAATCTTTCCAAATCAAACAATGTGATTTTCAGGATTTGTTTTCTCATTTTGTCTCTCATAGTTGAGGTCTACCTATGATGTCAATTACAGGCCTCTCTCATCTTTTTAAGTGGCAGAACTTGCACAATTGGTAGCTGACTAAATACTTTTTCCCCCACTGTATCAGAATCACACTGTTATTGTGCATATGTTGATATGATCTATTGCCGTGCAGTTTGGTGCTTAATCCATTAACATAATCTTAAAATAGAGATGTCACATTAAAACAGTCCCATTTACAAACAGGGCCTTACAGAATAATTATTTTATTAACAGTAGCACTTTTTATCAGGGCTGTTGAGTCTGAGTCAGAGTCGTGGAGTCGGAGTCGGTGTCCATTTTGGTAGAGTCGGAATCGGAGTCGGTATAAAATGGACCGACTCACCGACTCCAACTCCTAAAATATATAATGAATTGGGTACAGTAGTTCAATGAAATTTGTGGGGATATTTTTTTCATAATTTGGGAAAGTTATGAAATGTCCGATGACTATCTGTCCTATTCCTGATCTAAGGGTCTAGACTTTTAGCTGAGATGAATCTGTGCTACAGTAAATTTATCACTTAAATATGAGCCATGTATGAGGGAGTCGTGGAGTTGGAATTGGAGTCGGTGTCATGGAAATTAAGGAGTTGGAGTCGGAGGTTTGGCTTACCGACTCCACAGCCCTGCTTTTTATAGTATGTAATAAAATAATACATATTACATAAAGATAATGCTCCCGACCAACCCACATAAAATGACCTATTGGTTAATTATTTATTTTTTTTAACTTTTATGAAGCTAGTGTAGCTCCAGCAAACCAGTACTAATTTTTGCTTTCCCCACAGCATTGCCCCTTTCCACTTTTACATGATAGACTAACCTTTCCTGTTCTGTGGAGATCAGTCCTAAGCAGTCATTTAATTATATCTTCAAAGAAAGGTAACAAATATATAGAGAGATACTGTAACATATAATCATACCTTTGTCAAAAGGCGATGGTCACAGCTCACCTCCTCCCCATCTCTGCAAAATGAACTCTTCAAATGTCACTGAGCATGCTGGGACCACTCTTCCTTTAGTCAATAAGTCATCTTCAGACTACCAGTTCCTTTGTCCATGTAGCAGCTGTAAAGCATATCTCATAAATGCTGTTAACAGCAGCTCATGCAAGCTCAGCCTGCACTAATAAGGGCTCATTTCCACATCAGTTTTCCATGTACGAGTACTATCCATGTCTTTCACAGATAGCACTCATACCTGTAATAGTCTATGGGGCTGTTCACATGTCCGTGATTTTTTACGGACTGAGAGGTTCATGCAAAATCGGAGACATGTCCAATATTGATCTGAGAGTCGGATCAAACTCTGCAATGAAAGTGTATGGGCACATGAAAAAATTGGATAGTACTCAGATGCCATTCGTGTGCTGTCCGTTTTTCACTGACAGGAGAAGATGGAGAAACTCTGATGAAAATCTGATAACTATCACTGATGAAACTCGGTTTATTTTTCTAATACATGAGAAGACTGAAGTCTCAAGGAGGCCTAAACGTGCAGAAAATAGATTACATTTTATCATCAGAAAATAAACACCGATTAGAAAAAGGAATATGTTTCAGCGTCTGCTTCAAATTGTCAAAAAAATATTGGTAAAATATTCCCTTTAACAGATTCAATCAGGTTTGCAACCAGATTTCTTTTTTTTCTTGACACCAAGAAAAGCCAAAAATTTCTGTAATACTAGTCTAAACTTTGCCTTTCAAAATGAGTTCAAATTATGCTTGTAGATTATCATGTCTATTGTGCGTGTTGTTGTTTGTCATGATTGTCATTGTGTGGCTGATATTTGATAAGGCAAATAGAAACGAATCATTAGCCGTATTATTTGTATGCTTATGTTCCATAATGTACAGGTTTAAGAACTTTGTTGCTTGTTTCACTAACATGCACCTTGAATTGTATTTGTGTATTGAGGTTTTGTCCCTGGAAGGCAAGATGAGGGCAAATTAACTAGAAAGGGAGCCGCCACTCGGAAAGGTCAGCAGTTAATTGTAACGGGAGACTGAAGACCATTGGCTGCAAACCATCAAGAGTGACATAGGAATGAACCTCAAACAATTGAAAGAAGCTGTGGAAAACAGGCGCATGGCAAGAACTGGTCAAGCATTGAGTACAGCTGAATGGAAAGAACCAGAATACAGTTTATACACTGGGGAACAATTTTGAACATCATTTTTGTTGAGTTTGATTTTTCTCCTGATTTAAACTAAAATAGGCATGTTGATTTCAAAACTGCAGTTAGTTTTCTACTCACATCAGGATTTTTCTCTTTTCTACGGCTTATCTTAATGTGATTACTCTAGGCTGGATCGATGGTAGCACTAATGCTCTCCTATTGGCCAAGAATGAACCGCCCTCCAGTGGGAAGGGGTGGAGGACTTCCTTGACGACTGGCAACTCATTATTTGTCTAGGCTATTCAGTTACATGTGAGACAGTGTGGCAAGAGGTTCTGTGCTGTTCTATATAATGAAACGTATTCCAAAACTTTGTATACAAGGGGTTAGCAAATTTTTTTATTTTATTTACACCCTTATTTCAAATCAGATCATGTCTGTCAATGCTATTTCTCGTCGTAAGTGCCTAAACAGCAATTATTCCTTTTCTTATATCTGTGACAGTTTCACCATTCCCAGTCAAAGGACGAACATCAGCACATTTGTCAAGCAAGCCTATTTTGCATATTTCAAAGTAAAACTTGGTGATTAACCGCTTTACCCCCAAGGTGGTTTGCACTTTAATGACCAGGCCAATTTTTACCATTCTGACCACTGTCACTTTATGAGGTAATAACTCTGAAACGCTTCAACGGGTCCCACTGATTCTGAGAATGTTTTTTCGTGACATATTGTATTTCATGATAGTGGTAAAATTTGTTTTATATGACTTGCGTTTATTTGTCAAAAAATCAGAAATTTGGCGAAAATTTTGAAAATTTCACAATTTTCAAAATTTGAATTTTCATGCCCTTAAATAAGAGAGATATGTCACACAAAATAGTTAATAAATAACATTTCCCACATGTCTACTTTACATCAGCACAATTTTGTAACCAAAATTTTTGGGGGATAGGAAGTTATAAGGGTTAAAAGTTGACCAGCGATTTCTCATTTTTCCAACAAAATTTACAAAACCATTTTTTTAGGGACCACATCACATTTGAAGGGCCTTTATGGCAGAAAATACCCAAAAGTGACACCATTCTAAAAACTGCACCCCTCAAGGTGCTCAAAACCACATTCAAGAAGTTTCTTAACCCTTCAGGTGCTTCACAGGAATTTTTGGAATGTAGAAGAAAAAAATGAACATTTAACTTTTTTCACAAAAATGTTACTTTAGACCCAAATTTTATTTTTGCAATGGTAACGGGAAAAAATGGACCCCAAAATTTGTTGTGCAACTTCTCCTGAGTAAACTGATACCCCATATATGGGAGAAAACCACTGTTTGGGCGCACGGCAGGGTTCGGAAGGGAAGGAGCACCATTTGACATTTTTAATGTAAAATGTGCTTGAATAATTAGCGGACGCCATGTCGCGTTTGGGGAGCTCCTGATGTGCCTAAACAATGGAAACCCCCCAAAAGTGACACTATTTTGGAAGCTAGACCCCTCAAGGATTTTATCAAGGGATATATGAACATTTTGAACCCAGAGGTACGACACAGAATTTGATAACATTAGGTCATCATATTGAATAAGTTGTCATTAGTCTTGAGTGCAAGTGCTCGCTACTTGAATTTGCATTGGATACTCGGGTATGCACCATGTATCGCGGGTGCTCCAGTGACAAGCTCGAGTCCCTGCCAGCATGTTTCACAGTTGTTAGACACCTAAAAAAACATGTAGGGATTGCCCGTGCATGGCAGGCAATCCCCGCGTGTTTTTTTAACTGTATAACAGCCACAAAACATATGGGGCAGAGACTCGAGCATATCATTTGAGCACCCGCGATACTCGAGCACCCGATGCAAACTCAAGTAGCGAGCACTTGCGCTCAACACTAGTCGCCATATAGTCGTCATTTTTTTTTTACTGTTGAAACATCCCAACCCCAACACAACCCTAACCCCAACCCTAATACAACCCCAATCCTAGCACAGCCCTAACTCTAGCACAACCCTAACTCTAACCCTAGCACAAGCCTAGCATATCCTTAACCCTAGCACAACTCTAACCCTAGCACAACTCTAACCCTAACACAACTCTAACCCTAGCACAACACTAACCCTAGCACAACTCTAACCCTAGCACAACTCTAACCCTAACACAACCCTAACCCTAGCACAACTCTAGCACAACTCTAACCCTAACCCTGTGCTCTGGGAGTGTAAAAGCACTTCCCAATCATCAGCCTTCCTGGCATTATTCCCCACTCAGCACCACTTTTCTTTGCTTAATTTACAACTTGCTGACTTGACTGCATAGCCAGTGAGCAGTCTGTCAAGCAGAGGAAGGTGGTGCTGGGCAGGGAACAGAGCCAGAAGACAAAGGCTTGGCAAGTCCCAGACCATGTAATCCTCATTAGCATATCAATTAAAACGTCCTTTTTCCAGTCAGGGCGCAACAGATTGCATAAGAAATAGGAGGATAGCATTATCTTTCAGAGAGCATCATGACCAAATGAACAGTTTGGCGTTTGATCGTTCTGACGGATTCCTTTAAGTCTTAAAGATGTACTTTCATCAGCACAAATAGATCATAATTGTAAAACATCTTCATCTTCCTTCTGTTCACTGAAAGTTTGGAATATACATGATCTCAAAAATGATTATTAGCAATAAAACAAGATTCTTACTCTACTGACTCTTCTAGAGACTCTTATTCCTAAACTCTCTGTTTGCTCTTGATCTTCTGCTGGAATTAATTATATAGAAGATTTATCTATATATATAGATATATATATATATAGGAAAAAAACTATAACATTTATTGCTTCTGAGAATTTAGTGAAAAATACATTTTATCCAAAACAGATTTCTATACATATCTGCAGATTAGAACATTTCACTCTTAAGAACATCCTCTCCTCACTATTCTTCCCTTTATATCTTACTTTCCTAAATGACTCACACAAAAAGATATTGGTACTTTTTATTCAATGTATTCTGACCTAAACATATGTAGATAACAATCTCATGTCCTTAAATGGGAATATGACTTGAATAAATCTTTCACTAAGACTAAGTTCAGAAGAGTATATAACAAATCATTCCTTTTTCATCTAAAAAAAAACTGATGATTTTTCATCTGTATTGTCATTCATGTGCAATCCATATGCCATGTGTCAGACTGGGGTGCCATAGGCCCACCAGTAACCAACTCCAGAGCCCTTTCATTTTTTGCAGGCAGATCGCTTGCTTAGCATAGAAATGCAGCCGCATATCTATGCTATGCAGCCTGTAAGCCCTGCACAGGCAGAAGTTACTTTGATTGTGCACTGCGCATGATCAAAGTAACTTCCTGATGCCTGGTGACCTGGATGTCGTCATGACGACATCGGGTCACCATGGCAACAACCGGGATCCAGCAGACACAGCGCGGGACCCCGGAAACAAGGTAAGAGGCGCGTACTTACCTCACTTTGCTCTCGGAATGCTGCGGCTTTAAATTTTTCACTTTTGGTTTCATTGCAGCCATTTGGTAAATTCTAAAAAGTTCATTTTTTGTTCTCATTAAAGTACACTCTGCACCCCATCTTGACTGAAAAAAAAAACAGAAATGTAGAAATTTTTGCAAATTTATTAGAAAATAAAAACTGAAATATCACATGGTCATATTCAGACCCTTTGCTCAGACACTCATATTTAAGTCACATGCTGTCCATTTCCTTGTGATCCTCCTTGAGATGGTTTTACTCCTTCATTGGAGTCCAGCTGTGTTTAATTAAACTGATAGGATTTGATTTGGAAAGTCACACACCTGTCTATATAAGATCTCACAGCTCACAGTGCATGTCAGACCAAATGAGAATCATGAGCTCAAAGGAACTGCCCAAGGAGCTCAGAGACAGAATTGTGGCAAGGCACAGATCTGGTCAAGGTTACAAAAGAATTTCTGCATTACTCAAGGTTCCTAAGAGCACAATGGCCTCCATAATCCTTAAATGGAAGAAGTTTGGGACCACCAGAAGTCTTCCTAGACCTGGCCATCCAGCCAAACTGAGCAATCGTGGAAGAAGAGCCTTGATGAGAGAGGTAAAGAAGAACCCCAAGATCACTGTGGCTGAGCTCCAGAGATGCAGTAGGGAGATGGGAGAAAGTTCCACAAAGTCAACAATCACTGCAGCCCTCCACCAGTCGGGCCTTTATGGCAGAGTTGCCCAACGGAAGCCTCTTCTCAGTGCAAGACGAAAGCCCGCATGGAGTTTGCTCAAAAACACATGAAGGACTCCCAGACTTTGAGAAATAAGATTCTGTGGTCTGATGAGACGAAGATAGAACTTTTTGGGGATAATTCTAAGCGGTATGTGTGGAGAAAACCAGGCACTGCTCATCACCTGCCCAATACAATCCCAACAGTGAAACTTGGTGGTGGCAGCATCATGCTATGGGGGTGTTTTTCAGCTGCAGGGAAAGGACGACTTGTTGCAATTGAAGGAAACATGAATGCAGCCAAGTACAGAGATATTCTGGATGAAAACCTCTTCCAGAGTGCTCTGGACCTCAGACTTGGCCGAAGGTTCACCTTCCAACAAGACAATGACCCTAAGCACACAGCTAAAATAACAAAGGAGTGGCTTCATTACAACTCTGTGACCATTCTTGAATGGCCCAGCCAGAGCCCCAACCTAAACCCAATTGAACATCTCTGGAGAGACCTGAAAATGGCTGTCCACCAACGTTCACCATCCAACCTGACGGAACTGGAGAGGATCTGCAAGGAAGAATGGCAGAGGATCCCCAAATCCAGGTGTGAAAAACTTGTTGCATCATTCCCAAGAAGACTCATGGCTGTACTAGCTCAAAAGGATGCTTCTACTCAATACTGAGCAAAGGGTCTGAATTCTTATGACCATGTGATATTTCAGTTTTTCTTTTTTAATAAATTTGCAAAAATTCCTACATTTTTGTTTTTTTTCAGTCAAGATGGGGTGCAGAGTGTACTTTAACCCCTTAATAACATCTGACGTACTAATACGCGTCTGTGCCCTGGGACTTAAGAGCCAGACCCGTATTAGTACGTCATCGCGATCGCACGCGCACACAGGCTGTGCGGGCGCGATCGCCGCTGGGTGTCAGCTGATTGTCACAGCTGACACCCAGTACTATGTGCAGGGAGCGGTCCTGCACCGCTCCCAGCACATTAACCCCCACGATGCTGCGATCGAAGTCGATCGCGGCATTGCGGGGGCAAGGGGAGGTGATCGCCGATACTCACCTCCTCTTCCGGCTTCCAGCACAGTCTGCAAAGGCTTCCCGGGTGTTGCCATGACGACCCGATGTCGTCATGACAACATCCGGGTCACCAGAGAGCAGGAAGATTGCTTGGACATGCGCAGTGCATCTCCAAGCAATCTTCACACTGTGCACTTCTGACAGCCTTCATGGCATAGGGATGGTGCTCCATTCCTGTGCCATGCAGGCGATTAGAAAAAAAAAAGTGAAAGTCCCAGAGTGGGACAAAGTAATAAAGTGTATAAACTGTGTGAAAGTGAAAAAAAAAAAAAAAAAAAAAGTGCAAAAATATTATAAAAAAATAAAAAAAATAATACACCAAAAATAAAAATATAATGTACCCATCAATAAATATTATTATAAAAAAAATAAAAAAAAACAATAAAAGTACACATATTTGGTATTGCCGCATCCGGAACAACCTGACCTATAAAACTGTCCCACTAGTTAACCCCTTCAGTGAACACGGTAAAAAAAAAAAAAAAAAAAAAAAACGAAGCAAAAAACAATGCTTTATCACCATACCGCCAAACAAAAAGTGGAATAACACGCGATCAAAAAGACGAATATAAATAAAAATGATACCGCTGAAAACGTCATCTCGTCCCGCAAAAAACAAGCCGCCATACAGCTCCATCAGCCGAAAAATAAAAAAGTTATAGCTCTCAGAATAAACCGATACTAAAAAATATTTTTTTCTATAAAATAGCTTTTATTGTGTATAAGCGCCAAAACATAGAAAAATGATACAAATGTGGTACCGCTGTAAACGTACTGACCCGAAGAATAAAGCTACCTCATCAATTTTACCACACGCGGAACAGAATAAAAAAAAACCAAAAAAAAACAATTCCTGAATTGTTGGTTTTTGTTTATTCTGCCTCCCAAAAATCGGAATAGAAAGCGATCAAAAAATGTCACGTGCCTGAAAATGGCACCAATAACAACGTCAAGTCATCCCGCAAAAAACGAGCCGTCACATGACTGTCTGCCAAAATCTGGAAAAATTATAGCTCTCAAAATATGGCGATGCAAAAACTAGATTTTACAAAAAATGCGTTTTTTAGTGTGTGACAGCGGTCAGTCATAAAAACCCCATATGATTCTGGCATTGCTGTAATCACACCGACCCGAAGAATAAAGTCGTCTAATCACTTATACCGCACAAGGAACGGCGTCAAAAATAAACTCTTGGGTTAGGATTGGGCTAGGGTTAGGGCTGGGTTTGGGGCTAGGGCTGGGTTTGGGGCTAGGGCTGGGTTTGGGGCTAGGGTTGTGCTGGGGCTAGGGTTGTGCTGGGGCTAGGGTTGTGCTGGGGCTAGGGTTGTGCTAGGGTTAGGGCTGGGGTTGGGATTTTTTTCAAAAGTAAGAAAAAAAGATGACTATATGGCGACTAGTGTTGAGAGCAAGTGCTCGCTACTTGAGTTTGCATCGGGTGCTCTGGTATGCATTGAGTATCGTGGGTATTTGAGTGACATGCTCGAGTCTCTGCCCCATATGCTTCGCGGCCAAAAAACTTTACGGGGATTGCCTGCCATGCACAAGCGATCCCCGAATGTTTTTTTTTGGGTGTCTAATAACTGTGAAACATGCGGAGCAGGGACTCGAGCATGTCACTCGAGCACACGCTGTACATGGTGCATACCTGAGTACCCGATGCAAACTCAAGTAGCGAGCACTTGCGCTCAAGAATAATGACAACTTATTCAATATGATGACCTAATGTAAACAAATTCTGTGCCGTACCTCTGGGTTCAAAATGTTCACTATACACCTTAATAAAATCCTTGAGGGGTATAGTTTGGACACTTGTGGGGGAGCTCCACTGTTTAGGCACATCACGGGCTCTCCAAACGCGACATGGTGTCCGCTAACAAATTGAATGGAAAATCGGCTCAAATTGTTAGCGGACGCCATGTTGCGTTTGGAGAGCCCCTGTGTGCTCAAACATTGGAGCTCCCCCACAAGTGACCCCATTTTGGAAACTAGACCCCCCAAGGCACCTATCTAGATGCATAGTGAGCACTTGGAATCCCCAGGTGCTTCACAAATTGATTCGTAATAATGAAAAAGTGAAAAAAAAACCACTTTTTCATTTTTATGAATCAATTTGTGAAGCACCTGGGGTTCCAAGTGCTCACTATGAATCTAGATAGGTGCCTTGGGGGGTCTAGTTTCCAAAATGGGGTCACTTGTGGGGGAGCTCCAATGTTTGGGCACGCAGGGACTCTCTAAATGCAACATGGTATCCGCTAACAAATTGAATGGAAAATCGGCTCAAATTGTTAGCGGACACCACATTGCGTTTGGAGAGCCCCTCTGTGCCCAAACTTTGGAGCTCCCCTACAAGTGACCCCATTTTGGAAACTAGACCCCCCAAGGCACCTTTCTAGATGCATAGTGAGCACTTGGAACCCCCAGGTGCTTCACAAATTGATTCGTAATAATGAAAAAGTGAAAAAAAAAAACACTTTTTCATTTTTATGAATCAATTTGTGAAGCACCTGGGGTTCCAAGTGCTCACTATGAATCTAGATAGGTGCCTTGGGGGGTCTAGTTTCCAAAATGGGGTCACTTGTGGGGGAGCTCCAATGTTTGGGCACACAGGGACTCTCCAAATGCAACATGATATCCGCTAACAAATTGTCGGCTCAAATTGTTAGCGGATATCATGTTGCATTTGGAGAGTCCCTGTGTGCCCAAACATTGGAGCTCCCCCACAAGTGACCCCATTTTGGAAACTAGACCCCAAGGCACCTATCTAGATTCATAGTGAGCACTTGGAACCCCAGGTGCTTCACAAATTGATTCATAAAAATGAAAAAGTGTTTTTTTTTTCACTTTTTCATTATTACGAATCAATTTGTGAAGCACCTGGGGGTTCCAAGTGCTCACTATGCATCTAGAAAGGTGCCTTGGGGGGGTCTAGTTTCCAAAATAGGGTCACTTGTGGGGGAGCTCCAAAGTTTGGGCACAGAGGGGCTCTCCAAACGCAATGTGGTGTCCGCTAACAATTTGAGCCGATTTTCCATTCAATTTGTTAGCGGATACCATGTTGCATTTAGAGAGTCCCTGTGTGCCCAAACATTGGAGCTCCCCCACAAGTGACCCCATTTTGGAAACTAGACCCCCCCCCAAGGCACCTATCTAGATGCATAGTGAGCACTTGGAACCCCTAGGTGCTTCACAAATTGATTCATAAAAATGAAAAAGTGTTTTTTTTTTCACTTTTTCATTATTACGAATCAATTTGTGAAGCACCTGGGGGTTCCAAGTGCTCACTATGCATCTAGAAAGGTGCCTTGGGGGGTCTAGTTTCCAAAATGGGGTCACTTGTGGGGGAGCTCCAAAGTTTGGGCACAGAGGGGCTCTCCAAACGCAATGTGGTGTCCGCTAACAATTTGAGCCGATTTTCCATTCAATTTGTTAGCGGATACCATGTTGCATTTAGAGAGTCCCTGTGTGCCCAAACATTGGAGCTCCCCCACAAGTGACCCCATTTTGGAAACTAGACCCCCCAAGGCACCTATCTAGATGCATAGTGAGCAGTTGGAACCCCCAGGTGCTTCACAAATTGATTCGTAACAATGAAAAAGTGTTTTTTTTCTTCACTTTTTCATTTTTACGAATCAATTTGTGAAGCACCTGGGGGTTCCAAGTGCTCACTATGCATCTAGAAAGGTGCCTTGGGGGGTCTAGTTTCCAAAATTGGGTCACTTGTGGGGGAGCTCCAAAGTTTGGGCACAGAGGGGCTCTCCAAACGCAATGTGGTGTCCGCTAACAATTTGAGCCGATTTTCCATTCAATTTGTTAGCGGATACCATGTTGCATTTAGAGAGTCCCTGTGTGCCCAAACATTGGAGCTCCCCCACAAGTGACCCCATTTTGGAAACTAGACCCCCCAAGGCACCTATCTAGATGCATAGTGAGCAGTTGGAACCCCCAGGTGCTTCACAAATTGATTCGTAACAATGAAAAAGTGTTTTTTTTCTTCACTTTTTCATTTTTACGAATCAATTTGTGAAGCACCTGGGGGTTCCAAGTGCTCACTATGCATCTAGAAAGGTGCCTTGGGGGGTCTAGTTTCCAAAATGGGGTCACTTGTGGGGGAGCTCCAAAGTTTGGGCACAGAGGGGCTCTCCAAACGCAATGTGGTGTCCGCTAACAATTTGAGCCGATTTTCCATTCAATTTGTTAGCGGATACCATGTTGCATTTAGAGAGTCCCTGTGTGCCCAAACATTGGAGCTCCCCCACAAGTGACCCCATTTTGGAAACTAGACCCCCCAAGGCACCTATCTAGATGCATAGTGAGCAGTTGGAACCCCCAGGTGCTTCACAAATTGATTCGTAAAAATGAAAAAGTGTTTTTTTTTTCACTTTTTCATTTTTACGAATCAATTTGTGAAGCACCTGGGGGTTCCAAGTGCTCACTATGCATCTAGAAAGGTGCCTTGGGGGGTCTAGTTTCCAAAATGGGGTCACTTGTGGGGGAGCTCCAAAGTTTGGGCACAGAGGGGCTCTCCAAACGCAATGTGGTGTCCGCTAACAATTTGAGCAGATTTTCCATTCAATTTGTTAGCGGATACCATGTTGCATTTAGAGAGTCCCTGTGTGCCCAAACATTGGAGCTCCCCCACAAGTGACCCCATTTTGGAAACTAGACCCCCCAAGGCACCTATCTAGATGCATAGTGAGCAGTTGGAACCCCCAGGTGCTTCACAAATTGATTCGTAAAAATGAAAAAGTGTTTTTTTTTTCACTTTTTCATTTTTACGAATCAATTTGTGAAGCACCTGGGGGTTCCAAGTGCTCACTATGCATCTAGAAAGGTGCCTTGGGGGGTCTAGTTTCCAAAATGGGGTCACTTGTGGGGGAGCTCCAAAGTTTGGGCACAGAGGGGCTCTCCAAACGCAATGTGGTGTCCGCTAACAATTTGAGCCGATTTTCCATTCAATTTGTTAGCGGATACCATGTTGCATTTAGAGAGTCCCTGTGTGCCCAAACATTGGAGCTCCCCCACAAGTGACCCCATTTTGGAAACTAGACCCCCCAAGGCACCTATCTAGATGCATAGTGAGCAGTTGGAACCCCCAGGTGCTTCACAAATTGATTCGTAAAAATGAAAAAGTGTTTTTTTTTTCACTTTTTCATTTTTACGAATCAATTTGTGAAGCACCTGGGGGTTCCAAGTGCTCACTATGCATCTAGAAAGGTGCCTTGGGGGGTCTAGTTTCCAAAATGGGGTCACTTGTGGGGGAGCTCCAAAGTTTGGGCACACAGGGGCTCTCCAAACACAACATGGCGTCCGCTAATTATTCAAGCAAATTTTACAATCAAAAAGTCAAATGGCGCTCCTTCCCTTCCGAGCCCTGCCGTGCGCCCAAACAGTGTTTCTTCCCCAAATATTGGGTATCTGCGTGCCCAGGGGAAATTGCACAACAAATTTTGGGGTCCATTTTTTCTTGTTACCCCTGTGAAAATAAAAAAATTTGGGTCTAAAGTAACATTTTTGTGAAAAAAGTTAAATGTTCATTTTTTTCTTCCACATTCCAAAAATTCCTGTGAAGCACCTGAAGGGTTAATAAAGTTCTTGAATGTGGATTTGAGCACCTTGAGGGGTGCAGTTTTTAGAATGGTGTCACTTTTGGGTATTTTCTGTCATAAAGACCTCTCCAAGTGACTTCAAATGTGATGTGGTCCCTAAAAAAATGGTTTTATAAATTTTGTTGGAAAAATGAGAAATCGCTGGTCAACTTTTAACCCTTATAGCTCCCTAAGAAAAAAAAATTTTGGTTCCAAAATTGTGCTGATGTAAAGTAGACATGTGGGAAATGTTATTTATTAACTCTTTTGTGTGACATATCGCTCTGATTTCAGGGCTTAAAAATTCAAATTTTGAAAATTGCAAAATTTTCAAAATTTTCGCCAAATTTCCGTTTTTTTCACAAATAAACGCAAGTGATATCGAAGAAATTTTTCCACAATCATGAAGTACAATATGTCACGAAAAAACAATCTCAGAATCAGGGGGATCCGTTGAAGCGTTCCAGAGTAATTACCTCATAAAGTGACAGTGGTCAGAATTGTAAAAATTGGCCCGGTCATTAACGTGCAAACCACCCGCGGGGCTTAAGGGGTTAATGAGAAAAAAAATGAACTTTTTAGAATGTACCAAATGGCTGCAATGAAACAAAGAGTGAAAAATTTAAAGGGGTCTGAATACTTTCCGTATCCACTGTATTTTTTTAAGGCGTCATTCATACGACAGTATTTTCGGTCCAGTGTGGTCCATGAAAAAAACTGACCTCATACGAACAGCACTTGGACTAGTGTAATTTAAATAGAATGTACAGATGATAGTTTTCTGACACAGATTAAGTGTCTGCTTGAAAAAATATCAGCTTGCTCTAGTCTCAGCTGTTTTTTCAGTGAGACTCATCTATTCAAGTCTATGGATTCACAAAAACAATTGGATCGCATATATATCAACCGTATAGCATCCGATATTTATGGATACATTCCCGTTCTCAACAAAGGAAATTCTACTTGGTCTTGTAAATTTCATTAACTGTTGATGTATAAAAAATGCCATATGGATGACAATACAGATAAAAAAAATCATCCATTTTTTTTGGATAAAAATAAGGGGACTTTTTTATGGCTGTCTGAATTTCGCCTAAGGAGTACCATACACACTAATCACCATGAAGCATATTGTTAAAAACGCCATTTAGATGGTAAAATATGCTTCACAAACTAGCAAAATGTTCTCCAAATCCTCTACAGAATGTTTTTGCTTGCCTAGATGTAAAAAGATCATTAGAAAGATCTCTGTACTGACCCTTCATATCAGTGTTACAATGCTGTAATTACACGTTCAATAATGCAAAAAAAATAGCACTCCATATACAATTAACTCAGAATGACAGACTTAAATAAGTCCATACCCAGAAGCGATCCATAATTAAAAACCAAACTTTATTTCATATAATAAATGAGAATAAAAGGCAAAATGTCCTACAGGGGACATAGTGGTGACGATAATAAATAAATGCAGGTGGAATATTTCTATATCCACAAATGAATAATACAGCCTCACAGCAGGACCAAAATGCCATATATAAATATAGTACTAAACCAGCCAAAGACTGTCCTAAATAGGAAAAATATAAGTTAATCTATATAAGGTGCAAGAATATAAACCCAAGAATATGGTAAGCTATAGACTACTTTCTATGAAGATGTAGTAATAATAAGGATCAGTGTCCAGGTGAATAGGGGCAATAGGAATGCAAGATGCAAAGACTGATTGAGAAATGGCGATGGAATGACAAAAAAGTACCTGTAATCGATGTGGGTCCTGGAGGAAAATGTAAGTCACCACAGCGTCCCCTCACCTCGACATGCGTTTCCCCACAAGCTTTTTCTGGGGGCGTGCCTTGAGAAAGCCACTAGGCGAAACGTATGTTGGAGTTGAGTGCTGGGACAGCTATGTCCGGTATTATTACCGTTATTTATTTATCTCTATATGGTCGTTCTTACTTTGCAGCATCCCTAGTACGGATGCACTATAGATGTATTTATTAGTCCATAGTTCATATACTATCTTCTGCCCACATAGTTTTGGGTTCTTGCATAATTATATGATTTATTTGGGACATTAGTATATACTGTGCCATCTAGGACATCTACATTTTCTACCGTGTTTATCTAATACTTTGTATCCATCATGTTTTGCTTCATAATTATGTAATCCTTTCCGATTTATTGGACCCATGACACTTACGTTTTCCTGTGACTCCTTTCCTGTGTGTTGATCCCCCCCGTTTTTACAATTTTTCTGGTCTGCCTATTGGCAGCTTTTAATTAATGATCTAATAAAAATATGTTTTACTACTATATTGGTGTTTTTCTATTTAATTTGTTGTACTATTTAAAATGAGTTTAAATGTGATTAGCTAATTCGGAGTACAACCACGTCCTCAATTGTAAGGGTTTGAAGACTTTTTATATCCATCCACTGTACAGTACATTGCCTTAAAACTTGTCCATAATAATATGTAATAGAAACTAATCAATCTGGCACCCCTAGTTTGGGAGCTTTACATAGTATTATTTTTGATATCATAAGAATTCTTTCATTTCTATATTTTAACTAGTGCTAAGAATGTGCTATAATTCTCAACGTCATAAGCGGGAAAAGGTGGAACTAAAGTATGATTTGAGGAAAGTACCAGGTAAATTTCATGTTGCTTGTTTGTCTAGTCACTATTCACTCATGACTTTACTTTCCAACCATCAGTATTAGACTCTTTATAGGGTCATAACTAACGTTAGGCATGTTTTTCCCCATAATTCCGTGGCGTAAATTAGTCTGTGGAATTTCATTACCAAGCTTTACAGAGCTAAGCAAGTGATGTGCGTCATCTTGTTCACAATAAAATCAGTCAATATACAATACCCAAATGTAGGATTTTTAGAAAAAAAGGTTTGTTTCTATCTTCCAAGGATGTTCTGGTTTCAGGAAAAAGTAATATTTTGCAATATTTACTTGTATAAGACATACAATTTTCCTACATACTTTTTGTTTCAAATTTGTTTACATTGTCTATAGGTCTGCCAGAGATATCCGCACGCAGTACTGAGCTTTTTATGGCAATCCCATAGAATGGAGTGGCGGTGCGTATGGTCAACCTCTGCGACATTCAGAGGGGACCCTGTTATTCAATAGCAACCTTCCTAATTTCATATGCAGTAGATAAAAATCTGTCCTGGTCATGTGATTGACACCCAGTACGGCAACTCTCTTTCCATCACATGATCGACAGATTTTAATCCACTTCCAGCAAACTATGAAGTTTCCTACTGAATGACCGCAATCAGAGAAATATGTAAAAAATAAAGAAATTAAAACGAAGCATAATAAACTTTTTAAATTATACAAACAAAATCAGGATATCCCTTTAAGCTAACTATAAAGAGTTTTTCTGCACGTTACTTTCTTACTTTCTTAGCAGGTGTATTGGAAAACACTTAATTTTGGTGACTTATTCATAGAATGTGATTGGTGGGAGTCTAACACCCTCATTGATTAGCTATTATTTGCTCCTGCAGCCACCAGCTGTAAACACATTGAACGGAGCTGTGCTTTTTGGATTCCGTTCAATGTCTAGTGTTTGCAATCAGGTACTGTAGAACTGGGCAGCATGGTGGCTCAGTGGTTAGCACTGCAGCCTTGCAGAGCTGGGGTCCAGGGTTCAAATCCCACCAAGGACAACATCGGCAAAGAGTTTGTATGTTCTCCCCGTGTTTGTGTGGGTTTCCTTTGGGTACTCTGGTTTCCTCCAGGCCCAGACTGCACATTACCACTTCTCCAGCCCTTTTAAACACGGCACAGTACCACTTCTCCTGTCCTGTATATATGCACTGCACAGTACCACTTCTCTGGCCCTGTATATACACTGCACAGTACCACTTCTCCAGTCCTGTTATCGGAGAGGCGTCAATATTGAGTTAGTATTTTCAATATTACTATGGCCAAATAAAAATAAATATTGGAAAACCTGTTTAAATTGATTATCCCAAGTAACTCCCTCTCCTCTGGATAGGGGATAACTGTCCAATCACTGGAGATCCGACTGTTGGGACCCCCATGATCCTGAGAATCAGAGCTCTGTAGAGTACCATGTAAATGGAGCTGTGGCCGATCATATACACTGTGGTGCCATTCACATGTGGTTCTTTAAATAACTCATTTTAGGAGAGTGAGGGGCATGACAAAGTAAAGAAAAATTCACTGATCCGGGGGTAATGAGTGTTAGGGTACGTGCATACGATGAGTAATTGCTGCGGATTGCACGCAGCACACTTGCTGCAGCAGCCAGCGGCCAGATGTTACAGCATAGTGGATGGGATTTGTAGAAATCCCATGTCCACTATGTGTCTCCGTGCCCCTGCGAATCACCTGTGGACACGGACATGCGGTGCGTCTTTCCAGACCGCAGGATGTCAATTTCTCTTGCGGAGATGTTAGTCTCCGCAAGAGAAATTCTATCAGTGCAATGTATAGGACGCGGTGAATCCGCATGGTTCAATGAACACTTGCGGATTCACCTGCATGCAGCGCTTTGGACGCAGCATAAAGTATAGTGCGTTCAAAGCGCTGTTCATACCGATCGTGTGCACATACCCTTATAGTATGTGGGCTGGTGGGGTTTGTGTGGCAGGGCTGCTTTTTTGACCCAGTCTTGCCCTGCTTTCCTCCTACATTCCAAAGACATACTGATAGGGAATTTAGATTGTGAGCCTCAATGGGGACAGCGATGATAATGTCTGTAAAGTGCTGTGGAATTAATGGTGCTATATAAAACTGAGTAAAATAAATTTAAAATAAGCTCCTATTAAGAGCTATTTATCTGCAGTACCTGGCTATGGCCACCACACACTGAATGGCGCTGTGCTTTGCAGCTTCATTCAAAAATCTTTATTCAGCAAAGTAATTTTGGCAGAATTCTGGTGTAAATTGCCTTGAAAAGTCACAACATTTTTGTGCTATTCACAGTTGTGCAAAAATTTAGTAACTCTTGCTATTTTCACGCCAGTCTTTCACAACTTTGCCAAAATAGCTAGATGTATGTATTCATATATTGCACTAATATGGAGAATAATAGATGTTCCAGTTAATATAATACCTATTAATTACCAAGAATATGACTTAATCATGCCAGCATTTATAATAGATACCATAAGATCTAAACTGATACAAGGTTAGATGGGCCGATTACAAAACACTGTCACAAGCTTTCGCCTTCTCTTTTTACATGATTCAGTCCTACATATTCCTTTAAGTCATTGTCGGTAAGAAAAGTCCCCCATGAAGAAAACTACTTTCTGTAAGCACAGCCGGATGCACCATGCATTCCAGGGTGATGATGTCATCGCCTCACTTTGCTCAGGAACCTCCAGTAAACACAAAGAATGCAAAGATGCATTGTGGGAAGTAATGTCACAGATGCTGGATTTTCTTCAACACTGATCCATGCAAACCTACGTTGTTTCCATTACTTAACAATATATTTTGTATCCAGTAGTCATCAGTGGAAAAACACTCTACTAGACACAAAGATCTCAATAAATTATGGGGTGTACGCCATAAAACACCTTAATAAGCCTCAATATTTGTGGCAAAACTGTGACTTTTGGCTTTCACATACCAGTCTCGGCCAGTATGCCAATATGGGTGTAAGACGGGTGGGGTGTAGCTATGCCTGCCCATCATATTTATGAAATAGTGCATCATCTTTGGGTTGTAACTTCAGAAATGCACTCCACTCCTTGACGCCAGTTAACAGATTCGCTTATTTCATTAAAGGGAATCTGTCAGACGTTTTTTGCTACCTCATCTGAGAGCAGAAACCTACAAAGAAAAAAGGACTACCATATAAGACTTGAATTAAAAATAATTCTTTATTAACAAGACAGCCAATAAAACATACAAAAGATTAAAAAAATGCCAGAAAGTTACAGACAGGGAATGAAAAAAAATAACGGTGGGCAGCAGTGTGTCTGGGATGTAGTACTAGTATTCTAGGCCGAGGCTAAACCGCTCCGAAAGTCACTGCCGCTGGATTACATAATTCATGTACAAAGATATTCTAGCTAAATAAACCTTTAGTCTGCAGCACTGAGCAGATGATAGATGTGAACAGAAATGTAGCATACAGCATTCAATAAAAAATGAATGGGATATACTGTATAACCAGTAAACACTAAGAAGTGCCAGGACGATCTCTAGGCCACACTGCTGAAGCAAGTAAATTAATACAGCAAATAATTTTAGAGAGTTCATAGTAGATTGCACATATAGATCTCCTCCTTGCATGTGAACCATGAGATCTGGCAAACACAATATGGTGGAATATTAAGAAACTATTTTAGAACCATCAGCTGAACATATAAATTGTTATAAAATGTTACTAAAAGTAAATGTCTGAAAAGTTTCTGTTACCCGGACCACGAAGCGCAGCAGCGTCACCCCTTGACGCGCGTTTTGGCGGATCTTCCTCAGAAAGGGTGTGGGTTGAAAACTGTAAACAATGCTGGGTTCTAGTAAGACTGTGTAAAGGGAAGCTCCATTCAAAAGTGATCTTAGTCAGGAACTGCTGAAGGCCATGGTAGCACATTAAGTTACACAGGTTGCTCACAGTAGCACAAGCAACATGTGGCTTGGCATTGTCATGTTGAAAATGGGCTCCTGGGACACTTTGGAGAAATTGTCATACAACTAGTTCCATGACTGATCCATTCTGTTCTGTAAGTGAAATTGGACGCCACATACCAAGCCTAAAGTGTCAGGCATCATCTACACAAACCAATAAACAATAAAAAAGCGTTTGCATGACCTTGGGCTACAAGTGTTCCACAGACTTTATGCCACCATTCTCAAAGGCTAACATTGTGCAGAGCAATACGGCAATGGAGGCTGGAATGGAGGTTTATCCACTCTAGTGACGAGTCCCGCTTTTGTCTGGGCTGGAGGCCTTCGCAAGGGAATATCACACTGGTCCTACTCTTGGATTCTGGCATGGGGGTGGCACAATGTAGAGTAGCCAGACATCTATAATTTTTAATTCCAGGTACACTATCTGCTTGGCATGTAACCAGTTGTATGACCATTTCTCCAAACTGTCCCTGAGATGTTTTTATTCATGACAACGCCAGGCCACGTTTCTGGTGCTACTGTGAGCAGTCTGTGTCACCTAAGCATGCTACCATGGCCTGCAGCCTCTGCAAACCTGTCTTCAATCAAGCACATCTGGAACAGCATTGGTCACAATTCCAAAGGGAGCTGCCAGCAACAAATCTTGGTGATTTCCATTCCCAAGTGCATTCAGCGTTGCAGACAATCCCTAAGGCAACCATTAATAACCTCAGTGATAGTATACCAAGGCTTGTAAGTGCGGTGGTTTCTTTTCCACTCTGCTCTGTTGACAGGGCGGGACTTCTGACATCATTCTGATTGACAGCTGGATCACCGCTGCCTAACTGGGGCAATCGGCTGTCAATAAGCATGACACCAGCAGTCCTGCCCTGTCAGCAGAGCAGCTCCAAAGAGGAAGTGCCACTCTGTTGACAGAGCTGCTGAATCGCTGCCAGGAGTGGTGGGTGACCACTCTGTGCTGGCGGACAACGGTGTAGGGCACAACATGCAGGTAGGTCGCAACTACCTGTTAGTGCTTAGGCACATTTTTTTCCTGGATATCTCTTTTAACGATTCTTTTTCCTCACTTGTCATCCATATACAGTCTGTATGCAATCCATTTTTTATAGCAGTTGCTATCATTTACAATTTCCTATATTATAGAATTGCAATGTATCCATGAAAAACATACGCTATACTGTGCCTCCATATAACATCCGATTTTTTTATGCAACCATAGACTTGAATGGGTGCGTCTCATCCGATTTACAGAAGAAAGTCGTGCATGCTGCCATTTTTTTTCACACGCAAATTTGGTCAGTGAAAAGAAATCACTCATCTGTCCCATTAAATAAAATTGGTGCTGTTCGTTTTTTTTCCAAGGACAGCACTGGACTGAAAATAGGGTCATGTGAACGAGGCCTAAAGAACTTTCTCAGGCTGATATCTATGTGAACTTAGAGATAATAATCATGCAATGGTGAGAAGACCAACAGAACAAAGACACATGCCACACAAAGTAGTAATAACGGAGATACACGTCCATCTGTCTAATAAATGGTCTGACATGAGTTGTTAAAGTTTTAATACCTTACAGTAGCAAATGATGGTAATAATGGGAGGTAGAATGCAAAATCAGGTAGACAATTCAAGAGAACAAACTAAGAAAGTGTCTTGGCATATGAGCAATTCCATCTTCCTTGCTACTGGTGGCAGAGGTAAAAAATGAAATGTACATTTTAAGGAATATTTCCCTTCACGGTCGTTTCCCAGAAGCCTAAGTGACACACCAATAGTTGAACAAGACCTTTTCCCAATTCTACATCATAAGTCATCTAATTTAAATGTAGATAAATTGATATGCATGTTCTATAGTATAGTCTCAATGGGAAGTGTCTCCCACCAGTGGTGGGAACTGGTAGTGCAAGTTTTTCCCTTTTGTATGCAAATTGCACAAGATGTTTCACTTGGGTGGGAATGCATGCTCTTGGAAAGACAAGCTGGAACAGGGAGATAAATGAAAAATGTGTTAAAGGGATAAAGATACCAGCCTGAAGCTAAATGGCTAAAAATGCAAAGTGCTAAATAATTATTTGAAAGTTTCAAAACTTATTTGTTGGAGACAGGAACATATTTAACAAGACACAGCCAGAAAAAAAATCTATAAAGAAAACCTATCCTGTGTTTTTAAAACAGTACAATTATTTAATTTTTGCTTTTGGCCCTATTGCATTTTAAGAAAATGGAGCTGCTTTGCATTTTGTCTCGTATTCTACCAAGAATTAGACTTTTGTGTCTACAGGAGCAATGCTGGCATGTGTGTGTCCATGGTAACAGACAACTCAAAAGCCCTGTGTCATCCTAGTGTCATAAAGGGCTGTGACTGCCATCTGAACAGTCTATGACTGAAACATCCTTTATTGGTTGCTATAGGTTGCCTTTGACCTTGTTGGAATAGAGATCCTACCTTGTTAGCCATGTTGCCTTATTACTACGCTTTGGTCATTTTGCGATTATATTCCATGTCATATGATGTATACGGCCAACGTTCCATTTCTAGGTAGCATTACGCCCTTTCTAGTTAGGTATGCAGTGTGATGCCAAATTGGTTACCAACGGCATTACTTTGTGTTATGTGACTTGTGATGTTCAAGCAAGTAGTCTCATCAGAGCTAATATATGGGAGAAATGCGCTGGGTCAAGAAATGCCTAGAGCAAGGTGGCGAAGTTTAACGTGACTAGCCAACCTGAATGAAAGTACCACCATTAAAAGGGTTGGTCACTACTTTATTGATGGCCTTTTTTTAAGATAGGCCCAATATCTGATCAGGGGGAGTGTGGCATTCCCGCAGACCAGCTATTACCAGCAGTGGCCAGTAGTTCTCGGATGCTGCCAAAACATATCAGCTCCGTGATTTCTATAGCGGCTGCAGCCAGGTACTACAGATCCACCTTTCACATTCATTTGAATAGGAGGTGGAGCTGCATTACCCAAACGCAGCCAGTATAGAAATGACAGCGCTGCTGAGTTCGGGCAGCATTCAAGAACTTCTGGGGTTATCAGGATGTTGCCCCCAAAAACTGATCAAATATTAAAGAAGCACTCCTCCCATCAAAGTTTTTATCCTCTTAATATATTGCAGTCATATTATATGGCACTGTGTACTTACAATTGCTCTTTTTGCCCTTCTACCCAGCTAATTCTTCTCTTTTTCATTAGATGTATGATATCACGTGATTAAAATCTGACTAGCTGAATCCTTCTAAGCCCTATGTAGAAACAGGAGGTCTTTTTTCCCTGTTATCATTAGAACTACAATTCTACAGCAGCTGGGTCAGGAGTTGGTGGCAAATCGGAAGAAGTAACACCGAAGAGATTGCCCGTAGACAGTCCCAAGCATCATGTATGGCAGCCTACCGTTTTGTCTACCATTAATTTATAGCATCATGTAAGATCTGGTAACCATCAAGCTCAATGCCTCCGTGTGGGTACAAATGTTGATGTTATCTTTATACTTCTGCATTCTTTCCAACATCCCCAAGTGGGGAAACACTAACATTAAGGGCCACTGTAGTCTATTTACGCTAAGGGGGGCCTAAACTACCCCATAAACAGCCTCTTTTTGGTAACCCACAAACACTACAAACTAAGGGGGCATTGGAGAATAAGGCAAGAATGCAGGATCAGACTGCTATGTGTTCTCCGTCACCATATAGAGCCATATGCATGCATGAAAGCAGCATACATATAAATAGGGATTATATATTTAAATTAGTATTGCCATCTTAGACATTTACGGCATAGCCACAAGAATTATGGCTAGTTGTTAATTCCAAGAAGCCAAATGCATGTACTGTCATCTCTCCATTCAATCTCTAACTGGATGCAGCAGTCCTTCAACAAGGCAGTACATGTCTCTGGGAACCCTGTTCTGGAGGTAGGTGTGGGTGCCCATTACTGGACCCACATTATCTGACATGTCCTGTGCATGTTCCCTTATTGTCTAAGAGGTGGGAACATCACTTCAATCAAGACTATTTTAAAAGGTTTTTTTTTCTTCCTAGTACATCAGAGCAATAAAATAAGTGCTGACCCACCCATTCATTTATAGAGCAAGGAACAGTTTCCCTTCAATAGAAAATAGACTTCTGTAGTTCTCCGACAGCTGTGTGATGCTGCCACCTGCTGGCCACCCTAATTATACCTACTCTGAAACAGAAGGGAAGTATTTCAGGTATTGGAATCTAAGAAAATTACACTATCTTCTACATCACTTAATAAGATAACAAAATAAACCTTTCACAATGCAGAGAGAATATTACCAATAAATTGTCTTTATTTTTACAACATTCAGTTCAATTTGGGCTAGTTCTACTATGAATAGATTATCTCATTCTGCTCTCCAGTGATAAACATTTCATAATGTTTTTTAAATGGTTATTTTTTAATTGCTTTTTTTTCCTACAGCAGTAGAGCAAAGTGACTTGCCAGAGCCCATTGAACGCCTGTGGAGAGATCTTAAAATTGCTGTCAGGAGAAGGCACCCTTCATATATGAGAGACCTGGAACAGTTTGCAAAAGAAGAGTGGTCCAGAATGACAGTTAAGAGGTGTAAGAAGCTTGTTGATGGTTATAGGAAGCGATTGATTGCAGTTATTTATTCCAAATGGTGTGCAACCAAATATGAAGTTGAGGGTGCCAACAATTTTGTGCAGCCCATTTTTGGGGTTGTGTGTGAAATTACTGTATGTCACTGCTTTTTTGTGTTGTTCCAATACACACAAAGGAAATAAACCTGTGTATAATGTGTAACGTGTAATTGCAATAATTTTCAGGGAGAAATACTTCCATTTTCTGGAACAATTTCAAGGGTGCCAACACTTTCGGCCATGGCTGTATGTACATATGTTTGCATGATTTCCCAGAGTTGCATTTCACAACACTTTTTATGGTGCTGCAAAATAAGTTTGTTAACCATGTGCAAAATATGAATTGAAGGAAGGAAGGAAAAAAAAATTTAAATATTTTATAAGCACACAATTAGAAGAACAGATTAAAAGTTTTTTTTCTGCTTTTCAGGAAAGCGGACCCCACTCAAAAAATCTTTAAAGACTCAGTTGTATGCTCAACCTCCCTGTGTCCAGTGCCGGCTTACCGGGTCTTGGCTGCAGCTGTGATTTCAAGTCAACAACCTGCATAACCTCTCTAGCCATATATTAGTAGTAATATATATATATATTTAGTTGGTTCCTGTTCACACTAGTAAGGATGGCCATTTTCACAGCAGCTTGTGCAGGAAATGCCACTGCGCTTAGTCATTGGCTATGGCAGAGATGGGCTCTGCCGATGTGACATCAGCGCTGCAGCCAAAACACGGAGACCCGAGAAGCACCAAGGAGCCTGTACTAGACCTGGGGAGGGCGAGTACCTGCTCTGTTATTTCATAGTGTTTGGAGGTCAACTTTCCTGAAAATGGAAAACTTCTTAAAAATGACTATGGATCCATTTACATGCATATACCTGTGGCCAGCTGTCCAGACAGGTTAAGCTACACTGCTCAAAAAAATAAAAGGGAACACTCAAATAACACATCCTAGATCTGAATGAATGAAATATTCTCATTGAATACTTTGTTCTGTACCAAGTTGAATGTGCTGACAACAAAATCACACAAAAATCAAATTTATTAACCAATGGAGGCCTGGATTTGGAGTCACCCCAAAAATTAAAGTGGAAAAACACACTACAGGCTGATCCATCTTTGATGTAATGTCCTTAAAACAAGTCAAAATGAGGCTCAGTATTGTGTGTGGCCTCTATGACCTCCCTACAACGCCACAGAACACCAGGGTTGGCAAAGTCGCCACTGGCGCCCTGTGCTCTTCACAGATGAAAGCATATTCACACTGAGCACATGTGACAGACGTGACAGAGTCTGGAGACGCCGTGGAGAGCGATCTGCTGCCTGCAACATCCTTCAGCATGACCGATTTGGCAGTGGGTTAGTAATGGTGTGGGGTGGCATTTCTTTGGAGGGCCGCACAGCCCTCGTGCTCACCAGAGGTAGCCTGACTGCCATTAGGTACCGAGATGAGATCCTCAGACCCCTTGTGAGACCATATGCTGGTGCGGTTGGCCCTGGGTTTCTCCTAATGCAGGACAATGCCAGACCCCATGTGGCTGGAGTGTGTCAGCAGTTCCTGCAAGATGAAGGCATTGAAGCTATGGACTGGCCCGCCTGTTCCCCAGACCTGAATCCGATTGAGCACATCTGGGACATCATGTCTCGCTCCATCCACCGTCACGTTGCACCACAGACTGTCCAGGAGTTGGCGGATGCTTTCGTCCAGGTCTCGGAGGAGATCCCACAGGAGACCATCCGCAACCTCATCAGGAGCATGCCCAGGCGCTGTAGGGAGGTCATACAGGCACGTGGAGGCCACACACAATGCTGAGCCTCATTTTGACTTGTTTTAAGGACATTACATCAAAGATGGATCAGCCTGTAGTGTGTTTTTCCACTTTAATTTTGGGGGTGACTCCAAATCCAGGCCTCCAATGGTTAATAAATTTGATTTCCATTGATGATTTTTGTGTGATTTTGTTGTCAGCACATTCAACTTTGTACAGAACAAAAGTATTCAATGAGAATATTTCATTCATTCAGATCTAGGATGTGTTGTGTTATTTGAGTGTTCCCTTTATTTTTTTTGAGCAGCGTATATTCCTTGGGTAAAGAAACTTCACTATTGGGCATCGGATGTGTGCCACAACTTATTTTTGTTGGATTTGTAGGGAATGTCACAGGAAAATAAAACCCTCTGCATGCAATCGGAAGCATAAATGAAAGCCAATGTAATAACTATTACGGCTGTATTTACGATAATAATGTAATTTGACAGCTCCCTCCCCCCCACCCATAACAGAAAATAAAATTGAAAAGCTTTTGTCTAATGGGTAAAGTTTGTGGAATTTTACCACCAATATGAAAAATTATGACAAAAAAAATAAATAAAATAGATGTAGCATGATCGAATCATATGAATATAGGCAAATAGCTTTCCCAAGAATATTAAGTGACGTCACTCAAAGGCTGTTAGATTTTAAAAGTTGTTTATTTCAAAGTATACCTTTATGCTATACAGTACATAGTCCAGTAATGGTAGCAAACAAGCAGCCTTCATAAAAGCCATGCTGGATGGGAAAAGTAGCAGTTTTCTTGTTTGCAATCCATGCTACTCCCATCATTGCATGTATTAAAAGACACACCCGATAAGATAAAAGGATACTCATTAATGGCATAAGGCATTTTCTGAGAATACGCACATTTTTTTAAAATCCCTATTTAATAGAGGTGCAAGTAATGAAAAGGAAAAAAAAAATCCATACTCAAAACAGAAACACGAACAACCTGAATGAAAAACTACAATTTCTTTAAACAGCTGAGACAAATGTGGTGCAAATGTAAAATGTAACACTTACAGAAACCACAGAGCAATCAGCATGTACTCCTGGGTATGGCGCACCTGCCTGGCTCAGGATTTTGCATGTTAATCTTCGAATCACAATAAATTTCTTTAAAATTTATTATTACAGGTCAATTTGATGTGTTAAATGTAAAAAAAAAAAAAAAAAAAAGTTATTTCAATGGTTAGTAAAAAAAATCTCTTAAATGATGGCAAATAGCACAATTTTGTACTCTATACTGAATATAGTGTTAGACCAGAAAAAGGTGCTTTCAGAAGCCGAGGCCCCTCTTCTCCATGGGCTGTGTTTGGTTTTGCAGCTCCGTTCCATTCAAGTGAATGGGATAAGTTACCATACCAAATACAATAGACAGGTGCGACACCGAGCTTCAATTATCCTTACCTCTTAAGTAAAAATCCATCAAACATAGGCCAAGTTCAGACGAGCATGTGAAAAGATGGACGACTTTCATCTGTTTTTATACATCAACATTTAAAACAAATGACCAATTTCAGTTTCCGATGTTAATGGGAATTTATCTGTAAAAATGTAATGCTATACAGGTGATCCGTATGGGATCGGATCTTTTTATGCACAACCATAGACTTATATGAGCAAGTCTCATTCAAAATATGGAAGAAATTAGTGCATGTTGCGATTTTCTTACATGGACCATGTGATATAACTCATCTGAACAGCCTTATTTAATAACACTGGTCACTGTGCTCTCCAATTTTAATCAGACACATTATCCATCTGAATGACCCCAATACAACCATTTCTGCAACATACAGGCAAAGATTGCTGGATGTAGGATTTTGTTAAAGGGGTTGTGCCACCATCATGTATATTATGAAGAAAACTGTATTATAGACTGTCACAATTTACTCCTATTAAAAATAGGGAATGTACTTCCATATGACTCAGATTTCATATGGATGTTTTTGAATGGAATATGAGAAAAATAATAAATCAGGGCAGGCTTCATCGGATGCTGTATATCGAGGCATCTTCCTCTAAAAGTGGTGCTTCTAGGAGAGAATATCTGTGCACACAGCACATGCCAGGCCTGTAGTTATTGGGCAGACAAACTACGTGAGCATAGAACCTTTAAGGCCCTCATACACATTAGATTAAGGTCAGACAAAGCTGACAATAGTCTAATGTGTATGGCGGCCTCCAGACTCTCCCTCAACAGATGATCAAGATTGGGCTTTTTCCATTTCGGACTGTTTGGCAGCGTCGTTAAGAGATCACATAAGCTCTCGGCCAAGTGAGCACTTCAGTTTATGGGGGAAGATGGCGGCTGGACAAACGATCAACCGAACCATCGTTTATGTAAACCAAAAACAGTATACAACTTAGAAGAAAAAAGACAGTGTCTCTTGATTACATACCTAGGTCATTAAAATAACAAATACGCTCAAAATGCACAAAAAAATATGTAACATGTTACT
Source organism: Phyllobates terribilis (assembly GCF_046119375.1). NCBI lineage: Eukaryota > Metazoa > Chordata > Amphibia > Anura > Dendrobatidae > Phyllobates > Phyllobates terribilis. The sequence goes on from NW_027362762.1 coordinate 475,527,220, forward strand.
ACAACACTGCAGGGGGCGCTCCACTCATGAACAACAGCAGAGTTCCTGCACACACTGTTTTATGGGATCATGTAACAGCTTCCTCCCTCACAAGTCCTGACAACTATTCAATGGCAGAAATGGATCAGTTTATAACTAGAGCAGCAGATTACTATATGTAATAACATGGCAAGTTTATGAATCCGTGAAATTCCGCAGTGACCTGTGCCGCCCTGAACTATTATAGAATCTAACATAACAATTAATTGTGACTATGTATAGCATATGCTAGGTCTTTCTTTGATGGAGTAATTTTGATCCCATTTTCTATTATTTTATTTCCTATACAAGGCAGCAAATATCTGTAGAAAGATGAAATCCCAAAAGGTGAGAAATACCTGGAGACAAATTAAACAAGTTAACCCCTTTCCCACCATTTCCAAATTTCTTTTTTGCGCTCCCATTTTTTTCCTCCGCTTCTTCATAGAGCCATATCTTTAATTTTACCCTTTAACATGGCAGTAGAAGGGCTAGTATTTTTTCACGACAAGTTTTGAGTGCCATCATTCACTGAAAACCGGGAAAAAAAACAATTCCAAGTGCAAATAAATGGTGAAAGCAAAGCAAATTTTGTCATGGTTTTTTTTGGGTTTTGTTTCTACAGTGTTCGTTGAGCGGTAAAAATGACTTGACTACATGATCCTCCAGGTCAGTTCGATTACAGAAATACCAAACATGTATACTTTTTCCCTTTATTATTTATTTGGTGGGGAAAAAAATGGTTTGTGTCAATGTACCATTATCTGAGACCTGTAACTGTTTGATTTTCTTGTTGATTGAGTTGTGCTGCGAGGTCTTCTTTCTTGCAAGGCAAGCTGTTTTTATTGATATAACTTTGGGGTAGATCATTTTGATATCTCCCTATAAAAGCTATGTTGAACCACAATTCTGGAGGTTTATGGTTATTTGTTTTTCCTTTTACAGAATTTACTATATGGTCATTTATTTTATATTTTGCTCGATCAAACTTTTTACGGACGCGGATACAAAATGTTTTTTCATTTATAATGGTGAAGAAAAGGGGGGTGCTTCAATATTTTTCTTTGGGGATTTCAACTTGCAAACATCTGCTAGCTTGTTCTATACATTGCAATACAACACTATTTCAGTATATAGAGCTGATGATCTATAAAGCACAGCCTATGGACGCGCTTCACACGAGGACTAAAATGGTGGCGACAAGGGCCTTCAGCAGGCCCCTGTCTGCCACGACAACCAATCAGCATCCTGAGATATTGTTTCAGGAGGCAGATGGTGCACTGGCACTTGCATCATTTAAATACCGCTGTCAGTGATGGACAACAGCATTTCAATTGTTAAACAGCAGCGATCTGAGCAAGCTCCGGTCACTGCTGTTACAGGCACATGCCGGCTATGTAACTGCTACTAAGCCTGCTCCATACATCGGGACCCGACGTAGAACATACCATTACGTCATATCGGTAAATGGTGAGTAGGATTCAGTTCTAGTGTAACAAGGAGCATTTATCTATGCATTCTATAGAACGATATTAAGGCGCTTACGTCCACACATAATGGAAAAATTCTGTTGCGGATACTGCCATAGAACTACAGCAAAATTTCGATTGTTGTGGTTTTGTTTCACAATTCACCCTATGCGTCCTAAAAGGTGAAATCCATGGGTAATCTGCAGGAAAAGTACACTTGCTGTGGATTTAAAATTCCGTTTCCATGCAGATTTGTGAACATGCCTTCACCATGTTAGTAGAACTCTCCATTTGGCGATCAAGCCCTTTTACCTAAGTGGTGAACTATGGCAGACTGACTCTTGAAGGAAACAAATACTAGCAGAGAGAAGATATTAGATGGTGTAAAACATGTATAAGTACTATAACATGCAATGCATAACATGAGAAGTGGCAATTAACTTAAGTCTACAGATTGTGAGGCTGTATATATGCAGTAGTTTATTGTATCCTCATACCTGTGTCATTTACCACCTATTGGTTGAGTTCTATAAATCGCTCACATTGCGCTGCCAAACACTATTTTATAGGTGACTGGCATTCAATGGGAAGGGATTTCCTCGAGGCGTTTTAAAAAGTAAAACCTCAAAAAAAGTGTGAACGCGCATGTTCTTTTTATAACAATATAAGTGACCTTTACAGAATTCTACTACATGAAAATAATTTAATGGACTTGGTTAAATGTTCTTTTTATCGTCTTGATCACCTAGTGCAAACTTTTGTCTCAGGACCTCTGAAATAAGATTTATAGGATCATCTTCTTTATGTAAACCCTGGTTTCGATTAGACCTAGGAAGAAAAAAAAACCCAGATCAAATTACACACAAAAAACTGTAAAAGTGGCATTACTATACTGAGAGACGATGAGGAGGAATACTGCAGCACATTTATATTACCAATCTCTGTTCACTTTCATCTTGTGGATATCCTTCAATATGCCCATCATATCTGCAAAACTGTTAGACTTTGAGAGGCAAAGTGAATCTTCATCATCAGACATGCTGGCCTCCAGCTGTTTCTGGTGGCTGAAGGAAGATTCCATTATAGAAGCAGTCGAGTATTCAGACACATCCAACTCATCCTCTTCTGTAATGTCACTGATTACAAATGACGTTGACTGGAAAGAAGGACCGAAGTCTGCAAAGGAAGTATTTGTGTCCACGTTTGCTGTTAAAGAATCTGTTGAACCTGGAGAAGCTGAAACAATAAGGGTATGAATAAAATGTTAGGTCCCAATAGCAAGCTGCTATAGTACTGTAGTGCATCACAGTGTGGAAAATTATAATCACTACAGTATGACTCGCTATGTACTGATTGAGCCTGCACAGTGCAATAGCCATGTATGAAACGCTAGCAGTGATCAATAACCCTACAGCATAAATTACACTTTACCAACTTGCCATGTATTCCTTTGGCACTGTATGTGTAGTTACAAAATTCAAATGCACATATATTAAAATCTACATTACATCTTAAAAAAAACAAAGAAAACTTGTATTATTCTCAAGCACTTAATGTACCACTGGCCAGAAGCGCATCATCCCGGCCGCCCATCAGTGCCCCTGTCGTGGGACCCCCCACGCCTGTCATTTTGATACTCCTGTGAACACAGTCTCGTGGCTGGCATTCATGTGAGACCATGATTTACACTATACATAGCAGGGCCGGTTGCATGGATTTATATTGTATGACCAACTTGTCAAGCACTTTTCCAAGTGATGCTCAAAATCGCTTGAAAAAACGCATGCGAAAATGCATGCAAAAACGTATGTAAAATCAGCATGCATTTTTTCTGCCAGGGAAACACAGAAACGCTCAGGAAAAATCCACATCAATTCAGCATCGTGGGCAGATTGCAAAAAAAAAAGCATCTTTTAGGCTTATTGCCATATTTTGAGAGCTATAATTTTTCCATATTTCTGCTGACCGAGTCATGTGACTGCTTGTTTTTTGTGGGACAAGTTGACGCTTTTATTGGTACCATTTTCGGGCACATGACATTTTTTGATCGCTTTCTATTCCAATTTTTGAGAGGCAGAATGAACAAAAACCAGCAATTCGGGAATTGTTTTTTTTTGGTGTCGTTCCGCGTGTGGTAACATTGATAAGGCAGCTTTATTCTTAGTGTCAGTACGATTACGATTTTATAGAAGAAAAAAAAATTATTATTTTTGCATTGCTTTATTCTGAGCTATAACTTTATTTTTCCGCTGATGGAGCTGTATGGCGGCTTGTTTTTTTGCAGGACAAGATGACGTTTTTCAGCGGTACCATTTTTATATACATATATACACAATTTGTTTTTCACTTTTTTTTTTTTACATTGTCCCACTATGGGACATTCACTTTCTGCAGGCTGGTCGCTTGTATAGCAAAGGAATGCTGTACAAACTGTAAGTGCTGCACTGAGGCAAACTTGCTAGCTCATGCACTGAGCATGATCTACCAACTTTGCTAGCTCTCATAGCAACAATCGGGCCCCCGCGGGCACCGATCCAAGGGTAGAGTGGGCTTCCTCCCTCTGCCTGCTCTCTAAATGCTGTGATCAATTTAGATTGCAGCATTTAGGAGGTTAAAGTGCCAGGAGCGGTGCGGCACCACTCCTGGCACTGAGTGTCGGGTGTCAGCATCAGCTGACAACTGGCGGCGATTGCCATGACGTATCCATACGTCCAAGATCGGTAAGTACCAGGCGACCTGGAAAGATGGATACGTCAAAGGTCGTTAAGGGGTTAAAGTAAAGAAGAAAAAAAAAAAAAAACACAAACGTTCAAATCACCCCCTTTTGCCCCACTGACAATTATAATATAAATATATATATATATTACACATACATATATACACACACACACACACACACACACACAGTACATTTATTTCGCAAATATTTGGAATTGCTGCACTCAAATGTCCGATCAAAATCGAAAATAAAATTTATCAGACTGGTAAACAGTGCAACAAGAAGAAAAAAAAATTGAAATACCAAAATTACGTGTTTTTTTTTTGGCCGCCGCAACATTACAATAAATGGAGATCAAAATATATAAATCCCAAAATGGTATCAATAAAAACGTAAGCTCAGGGGCCAAAAAATAAGCCATCACACAACCCCAGAACAGGAAAAGTGAAAACGGTCTCAGAAAATGGCGACAAAACACTAAAACTTTTTTTTTTTCATCCAAATTTCGGAATTTTGTTTTCACCACTTAAATAAAAAATAAACTATATATGTTTGGTATCTGCGCACTCATACTAACCTGGGGAATCATATTGCCAGGTCAGTTTTACTATAGAGTAAACATGGTAAATAAATAAAAAAAAAAAAAATTGTAGAATTGCACTTTTTTCGTAATTTTACTGCAGTAGGAATCCCCCGCCTCCCCCATTTTCCAGTAGATTATATGATAAAAATCAATGGTGCCAATCAAAAGTACAATTCGTCCGCAAAAAAATAGCCCTCACATGGCCATATTGTTTGAAAAATAAAAAAAGTTATGGCTCTTGGAAGAAGGGGAGGCAAAAATGAAAAACCATAAAATGGCCATGGCGAAAAGGGGTTAATACAATACAGGAGAGCTCACTGGGTGACAGTTGGGAGTGCATACAGAGGAAAAATCGACAAGAAAATAGGGAAGGAGACAACTGGCAAGAGTTAAAACTGTTGGGTTATGGTTATTGTAGAGTGTCAGCTATTCTTATCAGGTGAGATTTCAAATTCCTTTTGAAGGTTTAGACAGTGTAAGATTCTGATGTTAACTTCTTTAGGGCCAGGCCTATTTGGGCTTTAAAGGGGTACCCTCAGGTTGTCTTTTGAGCAACTCAGAGCCAAGCAGTCTCTTTACTTCCTGGTTTCTGGCGGGATGGGCTCCTCCTTGAGTGACAGATCTGGTGATAGCGGAACTGTAATATTAACAGAACAATAAAGCGCCCTCCTGCTGTTACACATTCAGCTGTCAGTGGTTTGTTCTGGAGTATGCACTGTTATAACTATATTTACACATACAGATAACAGGGCATTTGAACAGGTACACAGCTCTGGAAAGTGTAATCTGTGATTTGGAGACCTGCAGACTGCTGATTTTGCAAGATTGATAACAGATGCTTTTTAGGGGCTGAGAGGGAGGTGGAGAAGTGAGCAGATAACTCTTGTATAGAAATCAATGGGCTGTAGAGAGTTGGCAGGAATGTTAAGAGTTAACCCCTCTCCTGGAATGTAACTACCTAGGCAGGCACTGGCAGCCGAGATCCATGAAAACTAAACTATGAAAGATAAAAATTCTCATTACAGGAGAATGACAGGAGATAAAATAAGCAAGTTTGCAATTGACTTGCTTATACTAACTAGCTAAACAAATTTAATAACTTGAGAAATACCCCGCTTTAATTATTTTGCAGTATTCAAGGAGCTAGAACAAATTTTTTTTTTTTTTGTCAAAGTAGCTGTATGAGGGCTTATGTTTTGCAGGATTTGTTGTATTTGTCAGTGCCACCATTTTCAGTTGTATAAGCTAACATATTTATTAACCGTTTATGAGGAAGGGAAACAAAAATAAACCCAGCAAATCTGCCATTATTTGCGCAACATGGTAAATAGCGTAAAATGTAAAGAAAACGAAGTGTTAATTTTATTCTGTGGTTCAGTATGATTAGGGCGATACCAAATTTATGCAGTTTTATTTATGCTTAATTTGTTTTGTTTTTTTACAATAATTATACTGTTTAAAAAAAAATTATTGTTTTTTTGTGTTGCCATGTTCCAAAAGCTGTAAGTTTTACACTTTTCTGTCAACCGAGTAGTTTTTGTTGTTGGACAAGCTGTAGTTTTCATTGGTACCATTTTCAGATGCATGCAACTTTTTATATCATTGAACCAAAAGCAATAAATCTGAAATTGTTTTCTTATGGCATTTACTATACACCATGCAGTGTAATTTACATGTTAACTTCTATTCCGCCGGTTGATACGATTACGGAGATGCCCAGTTTCTATAGTTTGCTATGCTTTACTAATTTTGAAAATAAAATTCTCATCTTAAAAGGGAACCTGTCACCTTGGTTTTAGCCATTAAAAAAAGCTGGGTAGAAAGGCAAAATGAGCAATTATAAGTCCACAGTACCATATAATATGAGGATTGCAATATATTAAGAGGATAAACACTTTGATGGGAGGACTGCTTCTGTAAAGGGGCTCCTACAAATTATTTCCTATTCATAGGATAACGTGCTGATAGTTGGGGTAGTCACCCTGTTGGGATGCCCACAGAGCCCGAGAATGGGGCTTTGGAGTCTCCCATTCTCCTGTGGACAGCTGATAACTTGCATCATCCCCTTTAGGGAAAGGATTATTTAAGCACAAAAGACAAATCTATTGATAGTTGCAGCGTACCTGTGTCTGTAGCAACTATTCTAGCAATCTGGCTTCTGAGGAGACTTAGTTCATCTTGTAAGTCTGTGGACCTGTTTAAGGACATGCCTGGTTTCTTTAAACAAAACATTTTTTCTTCTTTTATCTTTAGGTTGGGGACAGATGAATTTCTTTGCATCACTAATAGAGGACTCGGCCTCCACTTATGCTTCAGAGGTCTTGTGTCGCTCCTAAGAGAGAAGCCATAACAAAATATGTAACATATAACTGAAGAATACCTCAGATTCCAGAAACCGGCCAAAGCTGTCTCACTGCCGGAGCTCTAGACCAGGGTTCCCCAACTCCAGTCCTCAAGGCCCACCAACAGGTCATGTTTTCAGGATTTCCTTAGTATTGCACAGGTGATGGAATTATTGCCTGTGCAGGTGATGCAATTATCACCTGGGTAATACTAAGGAAATCCTGAAAACATGACCTGGTGGTGGGCCTTGAGGACTGGAGTTGGGGAACCCTGCTCTAGACAATCAATTTATTATTGGATCATACATCATTTATTATAATACACCCTCAACTAAATGTAAGCAATAGATACGGCAGTAAACATGAAGCGTGGAAGGAGGGAAGTTAAAAGCAATATGAGAATATTACTAGCAAACGGGAAGGTAACTAATGCATTAATGGAATCTAATGTACACAATTACAAAAAAAAATTGCTGAAAAATACAAAATAGGACTGTCTGCAGGATCAGTGTGATAAGCCTGGGAAGTAGTCCATCAATGAATGTGTGCAGGGACTTACATAGAGATCATGGGGCCCCATAGCAGAAGTCCTATTTTATAGCACTTCATACACAGGGCCATAAATGTACAGCTACTGGACATTCAAGCGCTCGGAACAGGCCAAACAGACGCAATTTCCTGACATTGATGGGTTGCCATGACCAGAGTACATAAACTAGGGACAGGCTCCCTTTAAAGAAAAATAATGCTGACGTTCAATAAAACCGAGCCATGGAAAGCTAATAAATACCTAACTCTTGCATATGTTTCATCATCATCTGCAGCTATCCACTTAATGTCAGCTAGGGTAGGTACCATTGGAGCGTCAGTGAAATACACGTCAGAACCAGGGAGAGCCTGTAAGAGAAAAACATTGACGTTACCAAAAAGAAATAATGCTTTTGCTATGAAAACACTAGAGAAGACCGCGTATTAATGAATAAGACATTTTGGTTTTAAGTGGCAGAAAATGAACGCGGAATGTGGTGCAGGCAAAGATTGGGTACAGTAGTTCTGGAGGCCATTTCCTGTAGCCCAATACCTATCCACCTGTTAGAAAGTGTATAGTGAACTTGGGCTACTTTTTACAACTTAGAAGTATATAGCTGTTTGTGATCCCATCATCTACCATGGAAAAATCACAGAAATCCTTTAAGGTCTTATTCAGATGCTACTGTTTGTCATCAATGTCCTGTCATTTTTTCCACAGACAGCAAATGGGTACATTACACTTTCTGGGACAAGTCACAAGTCCAATTTTTTTTTTTAGAACAAATGGACTGCATTTAACCGGTTCCCGACCGCCCACTGTAGATAAACGTCGGCGCTTGCCGGGCTCTGTGCAGCGCCGTTTAAAAACGGTGGGTGGTCTCGCAGCGCTCAGGACCCCCAGGGTCCTGCAAGCGCTGCGATTCCGGTGCAGAGCGTTAGCTCTGACAGGGAACATCATCGGGACCTGATTAGATCAGGTCCCAGTGATGTTAACCCTTAGCTGTCTTCTATATGCTGTGATCTATAGTGATCGCGGCATATAGGAGACAGCAGGAGGAGAGGGGGTCGCCAACTTACCTCTCCGAAGACCTCCGAGTCCTTCCAGGACCTGGGGTTGCTATGGCAGCTGGAGGTCACATGACCGCCTCCAGCTCTGCCATATATGGTGTCCTGTCTGGCTCAGCTGCAGCTGTAGCCAGACAGGAGACTCTGACTGAAACAGTCAGGGAAGATCTCATGTAATGTAATATATGTCTATTACATTACATGAGATCAGAAAAATAAAAATTAATGTCCCATACAGGGACTAAGAAAAAATGTGAAAAAAAGTAAAAAAAAAAGTTTTTAAACTATTAATAAAAAAATCACAAAATAAATAAAAATAAATAAATAAAATATTAAACCAATAAATCCGTATATTTTTACAAAACCAAAAAAAGTACACATATTTGGTATCGCCGCGTCCGAAACAATCCGAGCTATAAAACTGTCACACTAATTAACTCCTTCTGTGCACACCATAATAAAAATAAATAAAAAACGGAGCAAAAAAATATGCTTTTTCATCATATTGCCAAACAAAAAGTGGAAAAAAATGCGATCAAAAAACAAAATAGAAATAAAAATGGTACCACTGAAAACGTCATCTTGTTACGCAAAAAAAAAGCCGCCATACAGCTCCATCAGCCGAAAAATAAAAAAGTTATAGCGCTCAGAATAAAGCAATGCAAAAAAAATATTTTTTTCTATAAAGTAGTTTTATTGTGTAAAAGCGCCAAAACAAAAAAAATACAGTAAGTGTAGTATCGCTGTAAACGTACTGACCCGAAGAATAACGCTGCCTGATCACTTTTACCACACGCAGAACGGCATAAAAAAAACCTCAAAAAACAATTCCTGAATTGTTTGTTTTTGTTAATTTTACCTCCCAAAAAACGGAATAGAAAGCGATCAAAAAATGTCACGTCCCCAAAAATGGTACCAATAAAAATGTCAACTCGTCCCGCAAAAAACAAGCCGTCACATGACTCTGTCGGCCGAAATATGGAAAAATTATAGCTCTCAAAATATGGTGATGCAAAAACTAGATTTTGCAAAAAAAGCGTCTTTTAGTGTGTAACAGCTGTCAGTCATAAAAACCCGATATCAATCTGGTATCTCTGTAATCACACCGACCCGAAGAATAAAGTAATCTAATCAGTTATATCACACTAGGAACGGCGTAAAAAATAAATAAAACCAATTCTTCACCTGCTACTGATTTGTTTATTATGTCTCCCAAAGATCCCAGTAAGGCTCTGCCCACATTTATCCTGTGCTCTGCGCTGAGCACTTACACCAGAGTTTCCGTGTAAATCTCTGAAATACATGATTCAGCCGGAACCCATGACGGAAGATTCCCTGTAATGAGACAGATATAGGCCACTGTGGACGCCGTCTAGCCTGGGATCCCACGGTGTCATTTGTTTTAGGCGTGCATAAAAGTGCGGTTGGCCACAGTTTTGTGCACTTCTGAAAAAAAGGACACCGCTACACAGAGGCCAGACGGTGTCCAGAGTAACTCTGCTGCCTCATTACAGTGAATGGATCCTGCAGGGGTTTCATCTGAATTACATCACTTGGAAATTTAGATGGAAACCCCGATGTAAGTGCTCAGCCTAGAGCGCCGGATAAATGTTACGTAAAATGTTCCCAATAAAAGCTTCAACTCAGTCCTCAAAAAAAGCTAGTCCCAACTCAGGTCCGTCATCTGTTAAAAATATAAGGGACTTCCAAGTTACTGGTAGCAGAAAGGCTCTGGAAAAGCAAAATGACCCTTGCCCCCCAAAAGAAATTCAGAAAATTTTGTGCTCCCAAATCCAAATGCCTATTCTACAATAATTTGTTCTCCAATTGTCAAATAGCACTCCGTCCCCCCCAGATCTCACCGTATGGCTAAGCGGTACGATGCAGCCACATATGGGGTATTGACACTTTTAGAAGAAATTGTGTGACACATTTCGGCACCATTTTTACCCATTGCCCTGTGTGAAAATGTAAAATCTGAGGGTAAAACATTTTTTTGTGGTAAAAATATAATTATGATTTTTTCACTGCCCAATGGTATAAATTTAAAAAATACTCACTACTTCCCTACATGAATTCCTTGAGAGGTGTAGTTTACAAAATGGGGTCATTTGTGGAGGTTTCTGCTGTTTTGGCATGTCAGCGACTCTTCAAATGTGACATGGTGTCTGCTGCCTATCCCAGCCAACATAGCGCTCCTTTCTCTTCCGAACCCTGCCGTACACCAAAGCAGTGGTTTTCCCCCACATATGGGGTATCGGCGTACTCAGGAGAAATTGTACAACAAATTTCATGGTGCAATTTCTCCGGTTATCCTTATGATAATGCAAAATTAGGGGATGAAAAACATTTTTTATGGGAAAAATGTGAAAATTTTATTTTCACGGCTCAATATTATAAACTTCTGTGAAGCAGCTGGGGGTGCGAGGTGCTCACCACACATCTAGATAAGTTCCCTAAGGGGTCTAGTTTCCAAAATGGTGGCACTTGTGGGGGGTTTCCACTGTTTAGGCACATCAGGAGCTCTCCAAACGCAACATGGCGTCTGCTAATTATTCAGACAAATTTTACATTCAAAAAGTCAAATGGCGCTCCTTCCCTTTCAAACCCTGCCATGCGCCCAAACAGTAATTTGCCTCCACATATGGGGTATCAGCGTGTTCAGGAGAAATTGCACAACAAATTTCATGGTGCAATTTATCCTATTACCCTTATGATAATGCAAAATTAAGGGATGAAAAACGATTTTGTGGGAAAAATGTGAAAATTTTATTTTTACAGCTCAATATTATAAACTTCTGTGAAGCACCTTGGGGTTCAAGGTGCTCACCACACATCTAGATAAGTTCCCTAAGGGGTCTAGTTTCCAAAATGGTGTCACTTGTGGGGGGTTTCCACTGTTTAGGCACATCAGGAGCTCTCCAAACGCAACATGGCGTCTGCTAATTATTCAGACAAATTTTACATTCAAAAAGTCTAATGGCGCTCCTTCCCTTCCGAACCCTGCAGTGCGCCCAAACAGTGGTTTTCCCTCACATATGGGGTAGCACGCTCAAGAGAAATTGCACAAAAAAATTTGGGGTCCATTTTTTCCTGTTACCCCTGTGAAAATAAAAAAAATTGGGTCTAAAGTAACATTTTTGTGAAAAAAGTTAAATGTTAATTTTTTTTTTCCACATTCCAAAAATTCCTGTGAAGCACCTGAAGGGTTAATAAAGTTCTTGAATGTGGTTTTGAGCACCTTGAGGGGTGCAGTTTTTAGAATGGTGTCACTTTTGGGTATTTTCTGTCATAAAGACCCCTCAAAGTGACTTCAAATATGATGTGGTCCCTAAAAAAATGTTTTTGTAAATTTTGTTGGAAAAATGAGAAATCGCTGGTCAACTTTTAACCCTTATAGCTCCCTAACAAAAAAAAATTTTGGTTCCAAAATTGTGCTGATGTAAAGTAGACATGTGGGAAATGTTATTTATTAACTATTTTGTGTGACATATCTCTCTGATTTAAGGGCATGAAAATTCAAAGTTTGAAAATTGCAAAATTTTCTAAATTTTCACCAAATTTCCGATTTTTTCACAAATAAACGCAAGTTATATGGAAGAAATTTTACCACTATCATGAAGTACAATATGTCATGAAAAAACAGTCTCAGAATCAGGGGAATACGTTGAAGCGTTCCAGAGTAATTACTTCATAAAGTGACAGTGGTCAGAATTGAAAAAATTGGCCTGGTCACGAAGGCAAAAACAGGCTCTGGCGCGAAGTGGTTAAAAAAAAACAGACATGTCCTAACTCTGGTACGTTTTCCTTCTGTTTTTTTTCTTATGTACATGAAAAACGGATGATATATTGAATGACAAAAAGACAGACACAGTCCAGTAATACCTCAAAGTGCGCTCTTGTACATGGCTTTAGAGGCAGGTGAGACCCGATTTTCCTTACAAGGCTACGAGACGAACCACATGGCTTGTTCTCCCACACAGGGATAGTCTGAAATAAAGATAAAAACATCTGAAAGCAACAAGGTGATCAAGATCAAAACATTACCAAAGTATATTAATTCCTCCCAAATATTAAAGGAGTTCTCCAGTGAAAAGTTACTACATACCCACATGACAGGTGATAACTTATTGATTGGTATGTGTCTGACCAATGGGCCCGTACAGATTGTCAGAAAAGGGGAACTTTTATCCCCATTACTCAATTGACAAGTAGGTCAGATGTCCGACCATGACTACATTCATTCTCTATATGGCTGTTGGAATAATCTGGCAACCCCATAGGCAATAAATGGAACGCAGCTTGAGCATGCACACTGCTGCTCCATTCTAATGATACATGTGTACACAGTGTTTTCTTAGGCAGATTTCAGACGTGTGTCAGCATGACAGTCCGTGAAGCAAGTACTGGAATAAAATGAAGAATACAAATGACAAATGTTTAGGTGTTAAATGTGCAAAGATAGATAGAAATATGTCAGTGAGATATATAATCAGTGCTTTGCGTGTACTTTTTCTGGACTTGTATTTATCTAATTAAATTTAAAAAGAATGGCATGGAGTCCCCCTTATTTTTAATAAGCAGCTGAGGGAAAGCAGACAGCTGTAAGCTTGTGTTATTATCCTGGGAAGGTGCAAATATCCATGCATCTTCTCAGCCGTCTGCGTAGCCTTTACTGGTTATTAAAACAGCGGGAACAAAAAAATATATATATATATTTTATATGATGTGAGATCCCCCTTATTTTAACCAAAGGCTAAATAGACAGCTGCAGGCTGATATTAATAGGCTGGGATGGGTCCATGGATATTGGCCACCTCCTAGACTAATAACACCAGCCCTCAGTGGAACCAGAAATGGTGCATCCACTAGATGCACCAATTCTGGCACTTAGCCTCGGCTCTTCCCGACTGCCCTGGTGCGTTGGCAATCAGGGTAATTGTTTTGGGGTTATTGTCAGCTGGGTAATGTCCGCTGACATCAAGCCCAGGGGTTAGTAATGGAGGGGAGTCTACAAGATGCCCCTATTACTAACCCTGTAGTCAAAAGTAATAAAACAAACACAGAGAAAAGTCCTTTAATTGTAAAAATCACTCCCCGACAATTACCCTCATTTACCCATTTAAAACCATAAAAATAAAAAAGTAATCTACAGGGGTCTGCCGTAAATCCATACGGTCCTACGACGATCCCGGACTCTGCTGCATCCGGATGCTGTGGTGAGCGGTGACATCAGTAACGTGACCGCTCACTAAAGCAGCCGAAACACAATGAGAGTAGTGTGAGAACCCAGCTGCAGCGACGTCATTAAGGTTACCGCAGGTCACAGCCGGCGGTTCTCACGGTAACCTCTGTGTGAGCCAACCAGCTTTGACCTGCGGTAACCTTACTGAAGTCACCGCTCGCAGAGTTAGACCAGGCGAGGATGACAACAGTTGTAGTTAGCACCCGCCGCCAGGGAATGGAGCAGACTACAACTGTCATCAGCACCGCCTGGTCTTGGTGATCACAGGGAGACCAGGTGATGATGATGAGAGCTGTAGTCAGCATCCTCACCTCGGAAAAGCGCTAACTGTACTGCTTTTACCAGCTTCCAGAGCTTTTCATTTCAGTACGTGTCACACGGATGTCATCCGTGTGTCATCAGTGTGCGGCACGCATTCTTCCGTGCCGCGGGGAAAAAAAAAAAAGGGTATGTCAGTGGCTTTTTCACACGAACACACGGTCCATGTGAAAAACCTATTCCATCTTGTGTCACATCTTCTATACGATTCAGGCTTCGGAAATCTAGAAGATGTTAAAAGAAACACGTTCGTTCTTCAGGAGGCTTTGTTTTGAAGACACCAGCTATATATACTCTTGAAAGTATAGTAAAGAGCTGCCGCAAAAACAATAGAAAAGAAGCTTCAGGAAAACGACAACCGGCATTTTCCTGAAGTATTTTCAGCTTGAAGAACTCGGCGGTTCCTCCACTGTCTTAAAGACCCCATGTGCACATAATTAACCCTAAGGCTGGGATCACATTTTCTCTCATCTGAGAAAATCAGCCCGATTATGCTAGTCATACTCACATTGGAGTGTGATAAGATTTTTCCAGGTGAGGAGAAGATGGGGAAAAAAAGTTTCTCCTGTCAGTCTGTGAAAATTGGATAGTCAAATATCGGATGAAAATTGTGCATGCTGGGGCTTCTTCCTTGGACAGACTGAAAAAAAAAAGAAAGTCAGCCATGTGCACATCCCTGTAGAATAACACTGGTCTGACTGCAATCCGATGTTTAGTCGGATCACGCTTCGATCGAAAATACGGTCGTCTACAGTGCTAACAAGGATAAAAGTTCCCCGTTCTGCTGGTCAGTGTGGGTCCCAGTGGTAGGTCCAGCCCTAAGAATCACTAAGTTATCACCTATTGTGTGGATAGGAGATGATTTTTGGTTTTCATTGGCAAATCCATTTAATGCCCTCTTACACAGGTCACCAGCCTTGGTTCTTTTATTGACCATCTCTTAAGTGGAGTTATCATGAGACTACCTAGGGCCATTTCATAACCAGCCCCGTGGTGGGTGATGCATCATGAAGTTCACAATGTACAGTCCTTGTTTCTATTGTGCCAGAGCTAGTTTAGGACTTGGTAGCACTGACCTAGAGAAAGAGGATTACTACGTCCTAGATGCATAAGTACTCATCTGTCCGGTTTTGGGAGGAAATGCAGCCTAGGACTGAAGTGCTGTTCCTCCTACCTCCACTTCATAACATAAGCGACTACAGCCTGAACAGCCCTATCGTTTGTCAGATGGACTAGGATAGACTGCACCCCATGAGCGCCCCATAAAAGTTATCATACCCTTCAGTATCACCCATCCTACTGTTAGGTGACAGCTTGATTTATCTGGAATATTCCTTCTCCTCAGGACAGGAGATAGATAAGAAAGATGGGGTCCTACTTCTGAGCCAAGCAAGGAATGTCATAACATGGCACTTGCTGCTCGAGTTAAGCAATGGGTGAAACTTCGCCAACTATGATGGCCTACTGCCGCACTTGATTGTGTGGCCATTCACTCACTGCAGGTGGCAGGAGTTTTGGTCACACTGCCACCATACCACAGAGGCAAGATCAGGCAATACCTTAAGGCCATGTTCACATGTTCAGTATTTTACATCAGTATTTCTAAGCCAAAACCAGGAGTGGGTGAAAAATACAGAAGTGGTGACGTGTTTCTAGTATACTTTTCCTTTGATTGTTCCACTCCTGATTTTGGCTTACAAATACTGAACGTGTGAATGTGGCCTTAAAGTGAGTTCTTACCTGCTAAGTCTGTCTCTGTGCAGACTCACTGAATGTGGCCAAAAAGTGTAACAGGCAAACAATTACGCCTATGCACCCAACCTAAATACCTGCTAGATTAGGGCGTGTGCATGTATATTTATGGCTCGTCAGACAGAGGAACACACAGAGGACAGCCATCACACCTGAGGACACCAGATACAAAACTGAGCCTTTTACGGCATTATAATGTTTGCACATTGCATAGTGGTGGAAAAAATTCAACATTTTGTGGGAGATTCGGCAAAAGAACTTTTACTTGTGGCTGCTTTGCCATTATTTGTACGAAATTTATCAAAGTGTTCCACAAAGGTGGCTCAGTGGTTAGCACTGGAGAGCTGGGGTCCTGGGTTAAATTCCCACAAAGGACAACATCTGTAAGGAGTTTGTATGTTCTTCCCGTGTTTTCATGAGTTTCCTCCCAAACTCCAGACATACTGATAGGGAATCTAGATTGTGAGCCTCAATGGGGACAGTGATGATGGTGCTATATAACTGGTCATAATAAATAAGTAAGTTTGGTGTCTCTAGATTTACCCCTTTCTGACGTTATGGCCTAATAGTACGTTTTGGTGACCTGGGCCGATTGCCACATGACCTAATAGTATGTCATTGGTCCAATCGCGCCGCACACAAGCGGTGCAGGGCGATCGCCGCCGGGTGTCAGCTGATAGTCACAGCTGACACCCAGTACTATCAGCTGATACCGGGTACTATGTGCAGGGAGCGGTCCTGCACCTCTCCCGGCACATTAACCCCGTCAATGCTGCGATCGAAGTCGATCGCAGCATTGCGGTGGCAAGGGGAGGTGATCGGAATACTCGCCTCCTCTTCCGGCCTCCAGTGCTGTCTGATGTGGCTTCCTGGATGTTGCCATGACGACCCGATGTCATGACAACATCCGGGTCACCAGACTGCAGGAAGATTCTTTGGTCATGCGCAGTGAATGACCAAACTATCTTCTCCCTGTGCAGCACTGACAGCCTATATAGCACAGGGATGGTGCTGCATTCCTGTGCTATACAGGCGATCAGAATAAAAAAAAGTGAAAGTCCAAGAGTGGGATACAGAATAAAAATCCAAAAAGTGTTAAAAAAATGAAAAAATAAATAAATAAATAAAATAAATAATCCACCAAAAATAAAAATATAAATGTACCCATCAATAAATATTATGAAAAAAAAAAAAAACACAATAAAAGTACACATATCTGGTATCGCTGCGTCCGGAACGGCCTGATCTATAAAACTGTCCCACTAGTTAACACGGTAAAAAAAAAAAAAGAAGCAAAAAACAATGCTTTATCATCATACCGACAAACAAAAAATGAAATAACACGCGATCAAAAAGACGAATATAAATAAAAATGGTACCGCTGAAAAAGTCATCTTGTCCCGCAAAAAGCAAGCCGCCATACAACTCCATCATCAGAAAAATAAAAAAGTTATAGTTCTCAGAATAAAGCGATTCATAAAAATATTTTTTTCTATAAAATAGCTTTTATTGTGTAAAAGCACCAAAACAAAGAAAAACTATATAAATGTGGTACCGCTGTAAACGTAATGACCAGAAGAATAAAGCTGCCTTATCAATTTTACCACACGCGGAACAGCATAAAAAAAAAAAATCCATAAAAAAAATTCTAGAATTGCTGGTTTTTGTTTATTCTGCCTCCCAAAAATCGAAACAGAAAGCGATCAAAAATGTCACATGCCTGGGAATGGTACCAATAAAAACGTCAACTCATCCCGCAAAAAACAAGCCGTCACACGACTCTGTCGGCCAAAATATGGAAAAATTATAGCTCTTAAAATATGGCGATGCAAAAACTAGATTTTGCAAAAAAATGCGTCTTTTAGTGTGTGACAGCTGTCAATCATAAAAACCCGATATGATTCTGGTATCTCTGTAATCGCACCGACCCGAAGAATAAAGTCGTCTAATCACTTATACCGCACAAGGAACGGCGTAAAAATAAACTCTAGGGTTAGGGTTGTGCTAGGGTTGGGATTTTTTCAAAAGTAAAAAAAAACAAAAAAACGATATGGCGACCAGTGTGGAGCGCAAGTGCTCGCTACTTGAGTTTGCATCGGGTGCTCAGGAATGCACTGAGTATCGCGGGTGCTCAAGTGACATGCTCGAGTCTCTGCTCCATATGCTTCGTGGGCAAAAAAACTTCGCGGGGATTGCCTGCTATGCACGAGCGATCCCCGCATGTTTTTTTTTTGGGTGTCTAATAACCATGAAACATGCGAGCGGGGACTCAAGCATGTCACTCGAGCACCCGTGATACATGGTGCATACCCATGTACCTGATGCAAACTCAAGTAGCGAGCACTTGCGCTCAAGACTAGTGACAACTTATTCAATATGATGACCTAATGTTATCAAATTCTGTGTCGTACCTCTGGGTTCAAAATGTTCACTATACCCCTTGATAAAATCCTTGAGGGGTGTAGTTTCCAAAATAGGGTCACTTGTGGGGGGTTCCACTGTTTAGGCACATCAGGGGCTCTCCAAACGCGATATGGCGTCAGCTCTCAATTCCAGCCAATTTTGATTTCAAAAAGTCACACAGTGCTCCTTCCCTTCTGAACTCTGCCGTGCGCCAAAACACTGTATTTTCCCCACATATGGGGTATTGGCGTACTCAGGAGAAATTACACAACAGTTTTTGGGGTCCATTTTCTCCTCTTACCCTTGTGAAAATAAAAAAATTGGGGCTAAAACATTATTTTTGTGGAAAAAGTTTGATTTTTTTATTTTCACGGCTCCATGTTATAAACTTCTGCAAAGAACTTGGGGGTTCAAGGTGCTCACCACACATCTAGATAAGTTCCCTGAGGGGTCTAGTTTCCAAAATGGTGTCACTTGTGGGGGGGGGGGGTTTCCACTGTTTAGGCACATCAGGGGCACATCCGCTAAGTGTTCAAGTAAATTTTACATTCAAAAAGTCAAATGGCGCTCCTTCCCTTCCGAACCCGACGGGCCCAAGCAGTGGTTTTCCCCCACATATGGGGTATCGACGTGCTCAGGAGGAATTGCACAACAAACTGCATAGTGCAATTTCTCCTGTTACCCTCATGAAAATGCAAAATTGGAGGCTGAAAAACATTTTTGTTGCAAAAATGTGAAAATTTTATTTTTACGGCTCAATGTTCTAAACTTCTGTGAAGCACCTGGGGGTTCAAGGTGCTCACCACTCATCTAGATAAGTTCCCTGAGGGGTCTAGTTTCCAAAATGGTGTCTATTGTGGGTTGTTTCCACTGTTTAGGCACATCAGGGGCTCCCCAAATGCAACATGGCGTCCGCTAATTATTCAAGCAAATTTTATATTCAAAAAGTCAAATGGCGCTCCTTCTCCGAGCGCCCAAACAGTATTTTTTTCCCCACGTATGGGGTATCTGCGTGCTCAGGGGAAATTGCACAACAAATTTTGGGGTCCATTGTTTTCCTGTTACCCCTGCGAAAATAAAAAAATGGGTCTAAAATAACAGTTTTGTGAAAAAAGTTAAAATGTTAATTTTTTTCTTCCACATTCCAAAAATTCCTGTGAAACACCTGAAGGGTTAATAAACTTCTTGAATGTGGTTTTGAGCACCTTGAGGGGTGCACTTTTTAGAATGGTGTCACTTTTGGGTATTTTCTGTCATAAAGACCACTCAAAGTGACTTCAAATGTGATGTGGTTCCTAAAAAATTGGTTTTGTAAATTTTGTTGTAAAAATGAGAAATTGCTGGTCATCTTTTAACCCTTATGGCTCCCTAATAAAAAAAATTTTGGTTCCAAAATTGTGCTGATGTAAAGTAGACATGTGGGGAATGTTATTTATTAACTATTTTGTGTGACATATCTCTCTGATTTAAGGGTCTGGAAATTCAAATTTTGAAAATTGCTAAATGTTCACAATTTTCGCTAAATTTCCATTTTTTCCACAAATAAACACAAGTGATATCAAAGAAATTTTACCACAGTCATGAAGTACAATATGTCACGAAAAAAACAGTCTCAGAATCAGGGGGATCCGTTGAAGCGTTCCAGAGTAATTACCTCATAAAATGACAGGTCAGAATTGTAAAAAATTGGCCTGGTCGGGGGTAAAGGGGTTAAAGTGGTGAGAATGGAGACTTTGTTTTGCAAGTTTGTTTAAAAAGTAACAATTCCTAAATCTGGCTTAAAGCGTTTGTTCACCCTTTTCTTTTTACTTATATGCATGTAAAAATAATTTTTCCAATTGAGTTTCAAGATTTTGCACTGGTTTGCTTTTAAAGGCTCTTTATGTCCCCAGAAGATTCAGCTGTGATGTGTTCTGTGGTCATAAATCTGCTGAGAGGAGCTCAGAAAAAGACATTACATAAAACCCCACTCATGTAAGACTGTCAGAATGAGCTCGCTGATGGATCCTCAATTAACTCACAGCCAGCAATAAACAACACAGCACAAAAGTTATGTAAAAAAAACAAAAAAACACTGCAACATTTGTTAATGAAGCCAAATTACAAAAACAACTTGCAGCCTGAAATATATGAATGTAACGAGAAAAATAAATAAAAATTGTTCCCAAAAGTGGACAACTCCTTTAACTATTTTGCACAGCTCATCACACTATGTTTTCTGCTTACAAAAGAAAAAAAAAAAAAGTGAGCACAAAAGAGCAAAAAAGTTGAAAATTTTTGAGCAAAACGGCAACAATTTTTTTCAATTTATTTATGCCAATGAGCTGGCACAAGAGCCTAGATAAATTCCCACGGGCAGGGCCTATGGCAGCTGACCATGCTCAGTCACATCAGGACAGCCTAAATGTGCCCAAGGCAGGAGCCTATGAATTAGTGTGGGACACGAAGCTTATAAAATGACTGGGAAAGGGGGACACTGACCGTCATTTTGGGCCCACGGTCGCGTGTCGGGGGAGACAACCGGGCCCACGGTCGCGTGTCGGGGGAGACAACCGGGCCCACGGTCGCGTGTCGGGGGAGACAACCGGGCCCACGGTCGCGTGTCGGGGGAGACAACCGGGCCCACGGTCCATGGTATTTGGAGGGTGCTCCCATCTTGCAGGCTTCTACAGAGATGTACAATACAAAGTTATATTGTGGTACTGTGTTCGCCAGAAAAATCGATGTAAATACTTTTATGCCCAATAAAGACTAAAGTATTCTCGGAGTAATACCTTTATTGGCTAACCAGAAAAATACATATATGCAAGCTTTCAGAGCACAGGGGCTTCTTCATCAGGCCGGACTACAAAGATGAAACCTGTGCTCTGAAAGCTTGCATACACACACACACACACACACACATTTATATATATATATATATATATATATATATATTTTTTTTTTTATTCTTTTCTGGTTAGCCAATAAAGGTATGACTCCGAATACACTTTTGTCATTGTTGGGCATAAGAGCATTTCCATGGAGGTTTCTGCAGCAATGACTTGTGTAGAATCACAGTAGTGGTACAGCCTCATCAGGACTTTGCAGCAGTGCGTGGCTGTGTCGTGATAAAGCTGCAGATGGACTAGGTGACGTCACGAGAGGATGCCACCACTAGTCCATGCAGTACTGGGCCACTGCCCGGGCCGCCACCAGCCCTCACCTTGGATCGCTTCCTCCGACCACTTCTCCGCCCCTCGCCGCCCTCGGGGGTCCCGCAGTCCTCGGCTCCATCACCTGATACGTCCCGGGAGGCCATGGTGAGATAGCGGTGAGTCTCGTACAGAGGACGCCCTGCCCTTCTGGCCCCGGCTGTGTGACTGGGCACCGCTATCAGGCTCTGTTATACCGGCCTCAAAAACACAACGGTGCCCTCTCTGCGTGCGCGCTCCTGCTGAGCAGGTTACCTCTGCGCATGTGCGGGTGTGTGCGCGCCTCCATCCTCCGGCCACTGCACGGCTGTGAGGGGGCGCTGTAGCGATAGAGCTGACTGATATGTGGCGGGAAGACGTCATTAGCCCGAACCCAGGGGCTAGCAGTGACACCACAATGCAAATGTGGCCAGTGCAGCTCTGGAAGCGTCACTGTTTCATAACTGACAGCTACAAACCTGAGAGTACACACAAAGCTACATATTACATTCTTCTCTTTAAGGGGTTTTCCATATTGGGAAAACAACTGTTCCCTGGCTGCAGTTTGTTTAAAAAAAATAAAAATAAATTGGCCTCGATCCATCAAATTCACTGATTGGCTGCAGTGTTGTCAGTGTGATGCCCGCACAGCAGACAATAACAGACATGGGAGCAGTGGAGGAGACTCAACATTGGACCAGGGGAGGGGAGTGAAAAGTGATTTCTGTTTTTTTTTTTTAAAACAAACTGCAGCGGAGCCCCTTCAAGTCCTGCCCCGTTCTTCATTAGTCTTGCTGTTTGTCACAAATGAAATTATAATTTGTCTTAAAGGGAACCTGTCAGTCAGTTCATGCTGCCCAAACCACGATTAGCATGAAAACATAGTTTAAAGATCTGGTCAGGGACTATCCGGAGAGAGGAGAATAGCTAGCTTGTCCCCGCCCCCAATCCAGTGATTGACATGTCTCTTCTACAGTGTACATAGGGAGAGACCTGTCAATCAACTAGAGCGGTGTGCGGAGGGGCAGGACGGGTGCTCACTGGACTCTTCTCGTCCCTCCCTCTAGTCCTGACCAGATCATCAAATAATAATTTCTCTGAAACACCGGAGCATCTCAGAAGAAGACATACCTGGCTGCAGTCGTACACTCAGGCTCTGATCCATGCTGCTTGTGGTTCGGGCAGCATGAATCGACTGTCAGGTTCCCTTTATACCATCACATTAGGGTCAGTTGTTAGTGGCCAACCTTAAAACATGGCTCAATTTGGGATTCAAATGTCCGGCCAGCAGTATGCCACAGCAACTGAGTCGTAAAGGCTTGTCGAGCAATTCCAAGTCTACATTCATTCTCCATGGAGATATTTGAGGCTTTCAAAAACAATGGGCCCAATTCAATAGTCCCAACGCAAGACTGTGCAAAATTTTGCAATTTATGCTATTTTTACGCCATTTTCACCAAGCTCCGACAAAGTGGGCAGAATAGAGGCGTGGCGAACCCACCCCGCTCAGGAAATTCAATATAAGCAGTGGCATTCCTTACGCCACAAATCTTACTCCACTACCTGATCACAAGGGTTAAATGTAGGTACTCCTTAAGGTGTAATTGCACTTTGAGGTAACTTTTCAGCATAAGCTGTTGTGTGGGTGTATTATATGATATGCAAATTGTCTCTTCATCTAGAGCAGGGGTCTCAAACACGCGGCCCGCGGGCCGCATGCGGCCCCTGAGGCTGCTTTATGCGGCCCGCAGGCACAGACCCCTTGACGATCCCGACCTGGTCCAGGAGGAGCCGCCGACAGCAGCGCTGAATTGCCGCACAGAGACTGTTTCCCAGCACTGCATTTCCAATGCCAGCCGCCGGCCAATCAGAGGCCAGCAGCTGATATCTGCGTGTCGGCGCAGCGAGTATGACGTCATTGCCATATGCAGATGTCAGCTGCTGGCCTCTGATTGGCCGGCGGCTGACATTGAAAATGCTGTGCTGGGAGACAGTCTCTGTGCGGCAATGCAGCGCTGCTGTCGGCGGCTCCTCCTGGACCAGGTCGGGATCGTCAAGGGGTCGGACTCTGTGGTGCCTGCGGGCCACATCTGCAGGAAGGCCGCCGAGGGAACGGAGGACAGGTGAGAATCATCTTTTTTTTTTTCTATTTTATGTGTGTGAAGAACAGCACAGGGGGCACAGAGCCACAACATGGGGACCGGGATGGGGCACATAGCCACAACATGGGGACCGGGATGGGGCACATAGCCACAGGATGGGGACCTGGATGGGGACCTGGATGGGGCACATTAGTACAAGATGGGGACTTGGATGGGGAACATTACTACAAGATGTTTTCCATTATTACTATATGATGCTAATTGTAAGACAATATTACTGTATGTGGCCATTTGGGGGAAATAAAATTGTAAAAAAAATAAAAAATAAAATAAAGCATGAAAAAATATTGGGCACTAAAAATGCTGTTTTATATGTAAACTAAAGTAAACACAAAAAAGTGCACGTTTATTATCACCACATCCATAACGACCCAAGCCATAAAAAAATAAACACGGCAAAAATGTTCAAAAGGTGTATACAAAAAAAATGGTATCACTAAAAATGTCACATTGAACAAAGAATGCGGCCCCCCAAATTCAAATTTTTTCCATGTGCGGCCCATATACCCAGCCGAGTTTGAGACCCCTGATCTAGAGAGAGGACTAGAACTCTATAGCGCCACCTATTGGAAGCAACAATCTTACAAATCACAATCGACCCTTTAACGAGTCTTGCAATATGACTTAGGATAATATTATATCAGGAATTCTGGTCATAATATTGCAGTTTTTCCCAGGGCTGTGGAGTCGGAGTCGGAGCCCATTTTGGTGGAGTCGGTATAAAATGGACCGACTCCTAAAATATATAATAAATTGGGTACAGTAGTACAATGCAGTTTGTGGGGGAATATTTTTTCGTAAGAATTTGGGAAAGTTATGAAATGTCCTATAAATGTCTGTCCTATTCCTGATCTAAGGGTCTAGACTTTTAGCTGAGATGAATCTGTGCTACAGTAAATTTCTCACGTAAACATGAGCCGTGTATGAGGGAGTCGGAGTCATGGAAATTGAGGAGTCGGAGGTTTGGCTTACTGACTCCACAGCCCTGGTTTTTCCCTCAGTAGAAGTTGGTTTTGTATGCACTGCCTTTTTCTCCCAATAACCCACCCCCTTTCCTCTCCATGGAGTTTTATTGAAATGTTGCTATTGGATCTCTCACTAAAGACGGAACTGTAGACAGATATAAGTAGATTTTAGAGTGAATGATCAGTACAGGAGACAAAAAGTGCTCGATAAGTGAGTAAAGAAGCATATTCATCTAAGGTCATATACTATAACGTTTCTTATCTTTGTGCTATTAATTTATGCAGAAAAAATATAAAATTGTAGTTACTATTTAAATGATGGAAACAAAGGCATACTTAGAAATCATGGAGCCCCATAGCAGAAGTCCTAATTGCGCTCCTCACCCACCCCCTTATAGCCCCCCAAAAAAGAAAAATTATTTAGCAGAGCGGGTGGGGTATAGGCATAGTCAGCGCATAGTCACAGAAGGGTGTGTCTCTCAACTTTAAAGACTGAGACAAGGAGATGTATTGCAGCACTTACAAAGTAATTTTGCCCTTATTGAAGCCCCTTAGTGTTATCACTATAATAACCCTTTCATGGCCCCATAGAGTATGATCCCAACAAAAATGCCTCACAAACACAGTATGATATGCCCATGACGAATTCCTCCACAGTACTCTCCACACGCACAGTATGATGCTCCTATAGTGCCCCCAACACAGTGATGTCCCAACAGTGCCCCCACACATATTATGATCCCTCCCACAGTGCCCCAAAACCACACATTATGATTGCCCCCACAATGTCCCAAAACCACATGATTGCCCCCCACAGTGTCCCCACTCAAACATCATGATGACCCCCACAGTCCCTCTACACACAGTATAATGGCCCCCCATTTTTCAACAACACTTTTTTTTGTGAGGTTTTCCTAATAATAAGATGATTACATGGTGTTTTGTGCTGGGACCCCAGTAAAAAGCTGTAATCTGATGGGAAACTTGCCATCAAGGCACCACTTCATCAAAATGGGTGTTTTGTTTTCCAGTCTTGATGAAGATTGTGTTGGAGTAAGATGCATCTAATTCATTAAAAACCATAACCCTTAAAGAATTTGGTGCATTTTTAGCTGGCATGTCCCACCACAAGAAATATACTCCAGTCAGGGACTGTAGTACACTCCTGAAGTAAATTATGCCTTTTGTGGCATAAATTATGATGTTTGCTGGTCTTGCTCGGCCACTTCCCCTCCCAGATAAACCTAGACCAGTTTTTCAAAAGCTAGTATACATGTCTGAAACACGCACAAAAAAGCTGAAATAGTTCCTCCAAAATTTAGAGACTGAGTTGAGCAAATATTATGTAACATTTCAAATTGATTTACTAGAATTCTGGTAAAAACTGGTGAATCGGGCCCAAATTTTTAATTGGAAGAGCATTATTAAAGGGGTTGGCCACTACTTGGACAACCCCTTCTTGATCTAAATGTTTGTCCCCAATAAAATAAAAAACCTATACTCACCTCCCGTGCCGGCGCCGTTACAGCGGTGCTAGCACTTGCAGCCTCGGCGCTGCTGTGCGGTTGTTGTGAAACGTGAACCAGGCGCCCAATCAGTGCTGATGTCACTGTCCCCGCCTCCTAATGAATCGGACATCCAGAGGAAGTCCGGGCTGCAGCTGATCTCTCATTTCCTCATCATGTTCAATTTCACAGGAGGCGGGGCCAGTGATGCCAGCGCTGATTGGGCACCAGCGTCACGTGTTACAACAACAGCACGGGAGCCCCGTGGAGAGCCAGTGCTGACACTGTGGGAACGGCGCCAGCACGGGAGGTGAGTATAAGCTTTATTATTTTATTGGGGCCAAACCTGGGGTATGAGAAGGAGTTGTCCAAGTAGTGGACAACTCCTTTAAGGCATTATATGTATATTAAAGTCAATAAGCTGTCTGTGTAACGCACACTTAGTTTGATATTATTTATTAAACTAACATGCTTATATAGCGCCATTAATTCCACAGCGCTTTTCAGATATTGTCATTGCTGTTCCCATCGGGGCTCACAATCTAAATTCCCTATCAGTATGTCTTTGCAGTGTGGGAGGAAACTGGAGAACCCGGAGGAAACCCACACAAACACGGGGAGAGCATACAAACTCCTTGCAGATGTTGTCCTTGGTGGGATTTGAACCCAGGACCCCAATGCTGCAATGCAAGAGTGCTAACTACTGAAAGGTCAAAAAAATTTATGGTACATCCACACGAGACTAACAAACAGTGGATTTTCCCCTGTAGATTTGCAAGTGGAAAATCTACTGTATATTAAAATACCAGCATTGTGGATGAGATTTTATGAAATCTCATACACGTACTGGATATAGCTTCAGAATTCAAAATCTGCAGCATGCCAATTTATTACCTTGGTCCTCATATTTGCCATTGCAGATTTTCCTCTAGAAGAAAGTCTACAGTCTCATTTTTGCCAAAAATAAGGAACATAATCAAGACAACAAAACAGACACTTGACATTACAAAACAGCAGAGTGAAATGTGCTGCAAATTTGTAACATTTCCGCAATGATACTCTGAGGTCAGCAGACTTCCTCCCACTTTGTGTTCTTCCACACTGTCCTATCAGTTCTGCAGTCTGAACCAGAAGGCAAGGGAGGGGACGTCTACATTGAATTGCTGTGCTAAGGAAGCTGACTGGCACAATGACTCTCTAAATGTGCAGCCCCCTGCATGAAGAGACTTCCAAATACAGTATATGTGTGTGTTTTATGTGTATTGTTTACAGCGGGTGAAATAAGTATTGAACACATCACTAGTTTTCTAAATAAATATATTTCTAAAAGTGCTATTGACATTAAGTTCTCACCAGATGTCAGTCACAACCCATCCAATCCACACAGGCAAAGAAATCACACCCTACATGTCCATAAATTATGTTATGTGTAATAATGAAAAATGACACAGGGAAAAAGTATTGAACACGCTTACTGAAATTTAATACTTTGTAAAAAAAAGTTTGATTTATTTTGCCTGTGTGGATTGGATGGGTTGTTACTGACATCTGGTGAGAATTTCATGTCAATAGGACTTTAGAAATATATTTAGTCACAAAATTGGTTACGTGTTCAATACATACACTGTGTGCCGAATTATTACGCAAATGAGTATTTTGATCACATGATACTTTTTATACATGTTGTCCTACTCCAAGCTGCATAGGCTTGAGAGCCAACTCCCAATTAAGTAAATCTGGTGATGTGCATCTCTGTAATGAGGAGGGGTGTTGACTAATGACATCAACACCCTATATAAGGTGTGCTTAATTATTAGGCAACTTCCTTTCCTTTGGCAAAATGGGTCAGAAGAGAGATTTGACAGGCTCAGAAAAGTCCAAAAATTGTGAGATGTCTTGCAGAGGGATGCAGCAGTCTTGAAATTTCCAAACTTTTGAAGCGTGATCACCGAGCAATCAAGCGTTTCATGGCAAATAGCCAACAGGGTCGCAAGAAGCGTGTTGGCCAAAAAAGGCGCAAAATAACTGTCTATGAATTGAGGAAAATCAAGCGTGAAGCTGCCAAGGTGCCATTCGCCACCAGTTTTGCCATATTTCATAGCTGCAACGTTACTGGAGTATCAAAAAACACAAGGTGTGCAATACTCAGGGACATGGCCAAGGTAAGGAAGGCTGAAAAGCGACCACCTTTGAACAAGAAACATAAGATAAAACGTCAAGAATGGGCCAAGAAATATCTTAAGTCTGATTTTTCAAAGGTTTTATGGACTGATGAAATGAGAATGACTCTTGATGGGCCAGATGGATGGGCCAGAGGCTGGATCAGTAAAGGGCAGAGAGCTCCACTCCGACTCAGACGCCAGCAAGGTGGAGGTAGGGTACTCGTATGGGCTGGTATCATCAAAGATGAACTTGTGGGACCTTTTCGGGTTGAGGATGGAGTGAAGCTCAACTCCCAGACCTACTGCCAGTTTCTGGAAGACAACTTCTTCAAGCAGTGGTACAGGAAGAAGTCGGTATTGTTCAAGAAAAACATGATTTTCATGCAGGACAATGCTCCATCACATGCATCCAACTACTCCACAGCTTGACTGGCCAGTAAAGGTCTAAAAGAAGAAAAAATAATGACATGGCCCCCTTGTTCACCTGATCTGAACCCCATAGAGAACCTGTGGTCCATCATAAAATGTGAGATCTACAGGGAGGGAAAACAGTACACCTCTCCGAACAGTGTCTGGGAGGCTGTGGTGGCAGCTGCACGCAATGTTGATCGAAAACAGATCAAGCAACTGACAGAATCTATGGATGGAAGGCTCTTGAGTGTCATCATAAAAAAAGGGGGCTATATTGATCACTAATTATTTTGGTTTTTGTTTTTGCATGTCAGAAATGTTTATTTATAAATTTTGTGCACTGATCTTGGTTTACCTGGTGAAAATAAACAAGTGAGATGGGATTATATTTGTTTTTTAATAAATTGCCTAATAATTCGGGACAGTAATAGTTACCTGCACAAACAGATATCCTCCTAAGTTAGCCAAATCTAAAAAAAAAACACTCCAACTTCCAAAAATATTAAGTTTGGATATTTATGAGTCTTTTGGGTTGATTGAGAACATAGTTGTTGATCAATAATAAAAATAATCCTCTAAAATACAACTTGCCTAATAATTCTGCACACAGTGTATTTCACTCGCTGTATAGAGTGGCTTGTGAAAGTATTCACCCCCTTTTGGCTTTTTATCTATTTTGTTACATTACAATACAACCTGTGTTTAAATAGTCTTGGAATACAATTTGTGTGTGATGCATCAGCACTAAATAGTCTAAGTTGGTGAAGTGAAGTGAGAAAAATATAGGCATAAATTACCTACCCCATTATGGGATAAAATAACAAAAAATTGGCATGTGCATACAGTACAGACCAAAAGTTTGGACACACCTTCTCATTTAAAGATTTTTCTGTATTTTCTTGACTATGAAAATTGTACATTCACACTGAAGGCATCAAAACTATGAATTATCACATGGGGAATTATATACTTAACAAAAAAGCGTGAAACAACTGAAAATATGTCTTATATGCTAGGTTCTTCAAAGTAGTCACCTTTTGCTTTGATGGCTGCTTTGCGCACTCTTGGCATTCTCTTGATGAGCTTCAAGAAACTACAAATAAACTGGCTCACATGAGGACAGCCCCAGGAAAGGAAGACTAAGAGTCACCTCTGCTTCTGAGGATAAGTTTAGCCGAGTCATCAGCCTCAGAAATCACAGGTCAACAGCAGCTCAGATTAGAGACCAGGTCAATGCCACACAGAGTTCTAGCAGCAGACACATCTCTTCAACAACTGTAAAGAGGAGACTTTGTGCAGCAGGCCTTCATGGTAAAATAGCTGCTAGGAAACCACTGCTGAGGACAGGCAACAAGCAGAAGAGACTTGTTTGGGCTAAAGAACACAAGGAATGGACATTAGACCAGTGGAAATCTGTGCTTTGGTCTGATGAGTCCAAATTTGAGATCTTTGGTTCCAACCACCGTGTCTTTGTGCGACACAGAAAAGGTGAACGGATGGACTCTACATGCCTGGTTCCCACCGTGAAGCATGGAGGAGGAGGTGTGATGGTGTGGGGGTGCTTTGCTGGTGACACTGTTGGGGATTTATTCAAAACTGAAGGCATACTGAACCAGCATGGCTACCACAGCATCTTGCAGCGGCATGCTATTCCATCCGGTTTGCGTTTAGTTGGACCATCATTTATTTTTCAACAGGACAATGATCCAAAACACACTTCCAGGCTGTGTAAGGGCTATTTGACCAAGAAGGAGAGTGATGGGGTGCTACGCCAGATGACCTGGCCTCCACAGTCACCAGACCTGAACCCAATCGAGATGGTTTGGGGTGAGCTGGACCGCAGAGTGAAGGCAAAAGGGCCAACAAGTGCTAAGCATCTCTGTGAACTCCTTCAAGATTGTTGGAAGCCCATTTCCGGTGACTACCTCTTGAAGCTCATCAAGAGAATGCCAAGAGTGCGCAAAGCAGTCATCAAAGCAAAAGGTGGCTACTTTGAAGAACCTAGCATATGTAAGGCGGCGGTGTTCACACCATGCAGTAACTGAGGCAGTGACCCAAAACAAGTCCAACATAAACAGCTTTTATTCAGCAACTCACGGGTAAACAGAAAGTCCGCCGGTTCGCAGCCGGGTTGACATGAGTCCATAAACAACGGTTGCCGGGGACAACGGCTGCGCCAGGCCGCTCAGAGCCTGACAGGTGCAGAGCCTTCCTAGGCAGTGGTTCAGCCACACACAGTGCTGCTGAGCTAACCTGTTGTGCTCCTAGCAGGTTGCAACATAGAACAACACTAATAGTTAGTGCAGGAGTTTTAAAGGACCTGTGGCAAGAGCCACTGGAAAACCCGGGTTGGAGGGAGGAGGCCGCCCCACTGCCTCCTGTGACCTCGTCCAAGAAATGAAGGCCCTGCCGGGTTTTACTTAATCTGCCTTAGCCAGGTAGTCTGACCAGGTCATTGCTTACCTTCATTCCTGCATTGCAGCCGCAGCTGTGTGTGTGACTGCAATGCACTCCAATGGATTTAATAGGTCTCTGTACACATTCTGGGGGATATATAACGTCCCTCGTATACGATCCTGGTCACTGCCTCACACATATAAGACATATTTTCAGTTGTTTCATACTTTTTTGTTAAGTATATAATTCCACATGTGTTAATTCATAGTTTTGATGCCTTCAGTGTGAATGTACAATTTTCATAGTCAAGAAAATACAGAAAAATCTTTAAATGAGAAGGGGTGTCCAAACTTTTGGTCTGAACTGTATGTATTCACCCCTTTTGCTATGACGCCCTTGAAAATTTCTGGTGCAAGTAGTTACCTTCATAAGTCACATGCTTAGTGAAAGGAAGTCCACCTGTGTGCAATCTAAGTGTCACATGGTCTGTCAGTATGTACACACCTTTTCTGATAGGCCACAGAGGCTGCAACCCCATTAAGCAAAAGGCACCACTAACCAAACCACACCATGAAGATGAAGGAGATCTCCAAATAAGTCAGAGACAAAGTTGTTGAGAAGTAGAAGTCAGGGTTGGGTTATAAAAAAAATTATCCCAATCTCTGATGATCCCCTGGAGCACCATCAAATCCATTATCCTCAAATGGAAATAACATGGAACCACAACAAACCTGCCAATAGAGGGCCGCCCACCAAAACTCTCAGCCCGGGCAAGGAGGGCATTAATGAAAGAGGAAGCACAGAAAGCTGCAGCGTTCCCAAGCAGAGACTGGCGTATCTGTCCATACGACCACAATAAGCCGTACACTCCATAGAGGTGGCCTTTATGAAAGAGTGGGTAAAAAGAATACTTTACTTACACGCAAAAATTGTAAGTCTTGTTTTGAGTTTGCCAAAAGACATGTGGGAGACTCCATAAATGTATGGGAGGAAGGTGCTGTGATCAGATGAGACCAAAATTGAAGTTTTTGGCCACCAAGGTAAAAGCTATGTCTGGCACCAAACCAATACAGATCATCACCCCTAGAGCATCAACCCCACAGTGAAACATGGTGATGACAGCATCATGCTGTGGGGATGTTTTTCATCAAAATGGCAGCAAAACCATGAAGGAACACATCAAAGAGTAAAGAAACGCTTGTGAAACAAACCAAGCTCTGATGACAGCTTTACACCCTCTTGGAATTCTCACAAGTAGCTTCATCAGGAAGCCACCTGGAATGGATTTCCAAAAGTATTGAAGGCTTTCTCAGTGCTGAGCACTTGTTGGCTGCTTTGCCTTCACTCTGCAATCCAACTCATCCCAAACCATCTCAGTTGGGTTAAGGTAGGGTAATTGTGGCGGCCATGTCATCGGATGCAGGATTCCATCCTTCTCTTTCTTGCTTACGTAGCCTGGAGGTTTGTTTTGGGTCATTGTCCTGCAGCAACACAAATGATGGTCCTACTAAGTGTTAACTAGATGGGATGGCATGTCATTGGAGAATTATGTGGTAGCTATGCTGGGTAACTGTGCCTTGAATTTGGAATAAATCATCAACATTGTCACCAGAAAGGCACCCCTATACCATCACGCATTTCCCTCTGTTATTTGGGTATCACACATGTAGAAACCATCCAGTCACCTTTTCTGCATCTCACAAAGACATGGCAGTTGGTTCCAAAAATCCTCAAATTTTGACTCCTCAAACCAAAGTACAGATTTCCACTGACTTAATATCCAGTCCTTGTGTTGCTTGGCCAAGACAAGTCTCTTCATCTTGTTTGCGGTCCTCAATAGTGGCTTCTTTGCAGTTAATTAATTAAAACATAAAAACCTGCAGTCTCCTCTGGTCAGTAAATGTTGAGATGCGTATGCTACTTGATGTCTGGGCATCATTCATGAGGGCTGTAATCTAATATGGTATCAATTTTCTAAGGCTAGTAACTCTAATGGACTTATCCTCTGCAGCAGAGGAAATTATTGGTCTTCCTTTCCTCATGAGAGCCAGTTTCATTATAGCCGTTGATGGTTTTCCTGACTGCATTTGAGGATGTCTTCAAAGTTCTAGCAGTTTTCCAGATTGACTGACCTTCATGTCTTAAAGTAATGGTAGACTATTGTTTCTCTTTCCTTATTTGAGTGGTTCTTGATCTTCTGGCTTAGAGCAGTTGTGGAATAAAGCTCAGCATTGTTTGGAACTGTGTACCAACACTTCCTCGGCAAAACATACCTGATGGTTACAAACATTTTCTGAAGGTCATTGAATCCACAAATCAACTTATGACGAGGCATACCTATTCATTGGAAGACATGACCAAGTTGCTTGAGAGAAGCCAAAGGGAGAAAAAAATGACCTGGTCATGAAGGCATTAAAACAAAAACAAACTTCTTAGAAATGAAATACATTTTTATGTTTAGGCTTAGGCCTAGTGCCCACAAAGCAGAAATGCTCCGGATTTTTTCTGCATCTCCCTGGCAGTAAAAACGTATGATGATTTTACATACGTTTTTCCTGCCAGGTAGAAGCGTTTGTCAAGCGTTTTAGCATGCATTTCTGCATGCGGGTTATCAAGCGCTTTTCCAAGCGATTTTAGCATCACTTGGAAAAGAGCTTGACAACTTGGTCACACTATATAAATCCATGCAACCGGCATGGATTTATATAGTGTGACCAAGTTAATAGTTAAAAAAAGAATAAAAATGGTAAAAAAAACAAAAACAAAACATTATACTCACCTTCTGATGGCCCCCGGTCTTCTCTCCGGTGTGTCCGGTGTCTTGGGCGCCTCGCGGTCCTGTAAAAGGACCTTCCATGACGTCATTTAGTTATGTGACAGGTCACGCGACCGCCGACGTCAGTGGTCCTGTGACCTGTCACATGACTAAATTACGTCATGGAAGGTCCTTTTACACCATCGGGAGCCAGGACGCACCGTACAGGAGACCGGGGGCCATCAAAAGGTAAGTATAATGTATATTTTTTACTCTAAATTCTTTTTTTAACAGGTACTATGATACCCAGGTCTGTATGAGAGTCTCCTCTTCTCCAGACCCGGGTACCACCCATACATTGAATCGCTTAATATCCGCATGTGCACATGTAGTCATGCGAATGTTAAGCGATTCAATGCAAGTCAATGGCGGCAATTACGCCGCATATCCGCAAAAATAATGGACATGCTGCAGATTTTTCTGTAATGATAATCCTCAACGAAAATTTCCACAGCATGTGCACAGCACATGAGGATTATCATTGGGTACCATGGGGCACGTATTACCAAGAGCTTTTTAAGCGTTTTCGCTGCGGAAATTCCGCGGCAAAAACGCTTGAAAAATGCATAGTGGGCACGCAGCCTTAAAGTGCTGCAAAGATGGAAGTAAATCATTAAATCATGATCAGAGAGAAATTCCATTTGTGATACTTTATTTTTATTATATTTTATAAAATGTTACATGTGAATTAATATCTAACCATATGGCTAGTCAAAAAAACTAAAATAAGTGAAATGAATAGAATGAGTTACATTAATATATGTAATGACAGCTACAAAGTTATTTACACAATCATAAATATGTAAAATTATTACAATCCTTTTGTTTATAACACGGTATTATCCTATCATAACCATAACTGCATACCAGGAAATAAAATAGTACACTAGCAGAATAACTTGGTTGTTTCCTCAACATCATTCTCAAAACATACTGGTTTATAGACATTCCTAGGATAACTGGTTTTCTATAAAAACATACTGTGGCAAATGTGAAAGGAAGTGTCTTCTTGACTAGTATAACATTCAGCAATGGGTCTGTTGTGAGTTAAACAATCTTCTTTTATGTGCCAGATTTTACAGTGTCAAATAATTTAGTTTATATATGTAAATCCATATAGCCTGGGCTGGAAAGAGACATTTTGTAGCACAACGGATTTATCTATTGAGCTACAGCTGCATTCCAAAAGAATACACTAAGTTGTATACAATCTTGTGAACTACAGCTGTCACTCAATAGTTAAAGTCAATTAATAGTGCTTCAAAGCAGTGTCCTATAATGAAAAAAAAGTGTGATCAGATTATGATTTATAGACCATGTTTGTGACACTTGGCTGTTGCGTACTTTGTTAATTGGACATTGACTCTGTAGCTTTGCAAAGAAATTAAAATATAAAAAAAATGTTTCCTGGTCCTAGTAATGTGAAAAAAACAGCTGCACAGTGACAATATGATTATTTCATTGACTGACAGACACGCTTAAAATCATCTTGAGAATGGGGGTGCAGCGAGAGTCTGTTAGGTCAGCGTTCAAGCAACTGTTACATTCTCTAGGACAGTGTTCCCCAACTCCAGTCCTCAAGGCCCACCAACAGGTCATGTTTTCAGGATTTCCTTAGTATTGCACAGGTGATGGAATTATTGCCTGTGCAGGTGATGGAATTATCACCTGTGCAATACTAAGGAAATCCTGAAAACATGACCTGTTGGTGGGCCTTGAGGACTGGAGTTGGGGAACCCTGCTCTAGGATATGTATATAGGCTTTTATTGCCAGTTTTTGGGCGTCCAAAAATAGCAGACTTTGCTGCTGTTTTTGTGCAGAAATGTTAGA
This sequence comes from Phyllobates terribilis, assembly GCF_046119375.1. NCBI lineage: Eukaryota > Metazoa > Chordata > Amphibia > Anura > Dendrobatidae > Phyllobates > Phyllobates terribilis. The sequence continues at coordinate 475,563,086 of NW_027362762.1, forward strand.
GTTTTTGCCATTTTGTGCTCCTCTTGCTAGTTTTAAAAAGCAGGTGAGAAAGTGGATGTGGGTCACTATACAAATGAGTTTTGTCAGATTTATGAATTGACACTTTTTAAAAAGTTGCAGCTTTCGCTCCAGCTGAAAGGTGATGTAAAATGTGGAAAAAATAGCTCTTGTCAAAAGTGTTATATTGAAAGATATGCAGAACATTGTGCAACACTTAAAAAATTTGGTGCGTATAATAGCAAAGTAACCTCTGGCAAAACAGACTTAAAAAATTACCCTCATTATAAATTTTCCCCACTGACTTCTGTATCACAAACTGTGTCCTCACAGGTCGCCTCAAATGCCATGTTCTTCTCTGTCCCATCCACTTCTTGCTGACTGTCAGATAGCTTCTTCAAACATCTCAGCTTTCGTAGAAGTCTGATTAATCTGCGCCGTAACTCTCTGCTTCGCAAAGCGTAGAGTATTGGGTTGACCATGGAGTTGACCAAACAAAGAGTGCTGCAAAATGCAAAAACAGCCTTTATTCTTGCATTTAGTGAGTGTACGAGGCTGTGGATCATAAGAATGAGAACAGGGCTCCAGCAAACAATTAGCACCATTAATACAAGTGCTAGAGTTTTGGCCAGCATGATGTCCAGTCTTACCCGGGCTTGTCCTTTTTCTGCTTGTATATTATGTTTCTTCATATAGCTTGTATGCCTGTGTGCCTTCCACAAAATATGACAGTAGGAGAATATTATAGCACTGAGAAGTATTACTACTAATACAATCCAACTGGACAAATATTTGTTGCCAATCAGTGGAAATAGTTCTGAGCAGGTAACTTCAAGGTTACAGCAATTAACACCCATAAGAGGTAGATATGAGATGATGGTGGTACTGACCCACATTATTGCCAATGCCAGGAGTGCTCTCTTTCTGGTCACCATTACCTTATATGCAGATGGCTTATGAATACAAATGTACCGGTCAAAAGCCGTCAGAAGTAAGCTTCCAAGTGATGCTGTAAAGGATAAGGTGACTCCACCAAGTTTGAATAAAAAAACAGTAAGAGTGCCAGCACTATGGTAAACATGGAAATCAATGAAGCTGTAGGAGAATATAAGACTTGCCAGTAAATCTGCTGTAGCCAGACTGCTGATAAACAAGTAGGAAGGTTTTTTTCTGAGACGAGAAGAGGTAAAAATCATGGAGAGGACCAGTGTGTTTTCCAGAATGCATAGAACACCCATTATAATGCAGATAGTTGCAATGACGATTTTCTGAGCGCTGCTGTCCAGGATCAAGTAGCACTGAATGTCTATGCCTTGGGTGGAACATCTTTTAGAACTATTGGAGTCGGTGTCACATTGATTCATTGTAACGTTTTTTGACTTTTCCAAATTATTATTGGAGCAACTTGTTATAGACACTGTGGGAGAAAACACAAAATTGTTAACTATTTAATTATACATAGATTTTTATTCAAAATGCATTTACATGGATTATTATATAACCATCTCCTTTTTATATTCTGTACTGACATGATGTAAACAATTTTGGTAAGAGAATACCAGTGCATTCACCCCCTGAACTTGCTGCCTGTAATATACACCAACACCTTGTCTTGAGTGAGTAGCATTCAGAAATATCTGGCAGCTTATGGCATATCTGATAGATGGGGTCCTGTGTCTCCTACTGTGCCCTTCAGTCTGGCACAGCCAAATCACACAAGGTCAAAGTTGGTAAATGCCGCTGGTCAACTCCAAAATGGGGGAAAGCCCAACTGAAGTCTGGTTTGGAGAGAAAATTGATCCATACAGCCAAACTGTATACTGATGCTTTCTTCCAGCAGAGATAAGTGGAGTTGTAATTTCCTTGCACCTTGTTCACCAAGAGGTAAGCAAATCCAGTTGCGTCTGACAAGGGCTCGAGAAACTGGAAGGTACAGAGGTGTAGCTAGGGGTTTGGTTCAAGGGGGGAGGGACTTCTGAGTGGGTTCCTATCCACGTAACCATGATTACAACTATGGTGGCACATCGTAATACTGGATGTAGGAGAACCTCAGTAGATGACCACGCTGTTATTAAAAAAAATCTCTATACAAAGACAAACACTGATATTACCGCCATATGGTAACCATATAGTGATATATATCAGTCTTGAAGAACATGTAAGAGATTACAGTACAGTTACAGATAGTGATTTACAGCTCTGATGTTCATTCTGGATTCGTTCACTTTTTCCGTATTTTCCATCTAGATTACAACAAAGCCACATATGACTTCTCACATTTCCAGCACCATCCTCATCTATCCCCAACTTGCACAAACTCCTTATCTTGCTGATACCCCAATGCTGAGCCGCTGCTGCCGTATGTGTCCCTATTACTGCACCTACTGGAGCCTTCAATTCCTCTTTCATTGCACTCATAAAATATGAAGTCAACAAAAGTGCCCCACAAACACTGTAATATACCCCCACAGTGAATTCCTCCATAGTACCCTCCACATGCACAGTATGATGACCATACTATACCCCACCTCTTAACTCCCCTGGAAAAGTATGGTGACCCCAACACGGTATGATCCCCCAACTGTGACCCCACACAGTCCTTCATGAAGTATAATGGACCTACGGTACGTACAGTATAATGGCCCCACACCTCTCCACACAGTATGATGGACCCACCACAAAGTATGATGGAAAATATGATGGGCCCCACACAAAACTTCACACTATATAATTGCTTGCATATAGTATAAAGGTTACCACATAGACATTCATATAGTATAATGCACCCCATAGTTCTTCATATAGTATAATGCACTCTCCATTGTCCTCCATACAGTATAATGCACCTGCCATAGTCCTCCGTGTAGTATAATGCACTTCCCATAGTCCTCCGTAGTCCATACGGTATAATGCACTCCCCATAGTCCTCCATATAGTATAATGAGTATAATGCACCCTCCCTAGTCCTCAGTATAATATAATGCACTCTCTATAGTCCTTCATATAGTATACTGCGCTCCCCATAGTCCTCAATATAGTATAGTCTTTCAACAGTATAACTTACCATAGTCCTCCATACAGTATAATGCACTCAATATAGTCCTCCACACTGTATAATGCACTCCCCACAGTCCTCTATATAGAATAATGCATTCCCTATACAGTATTCTGGTCACCACAATTTTCTCACTGATTAAATTAAAAAAAATACAATACACACCTCTTCTCCTCATTCCCCCGCTGCTACAGTCCCTTCAGTGAGCATTCTGAAGCACCCGCACATCTCAGCACAGTAGGAGCCATGAAGTGATGTCATCGCACCCGCTGTGCTGAGACGTCAGGAGCCGAGGAACAATAATGGGGGAGAAAGAATCAGTTGACATTCCCTCCTTCATCATTGCTGTGAAGACCCGGGGTCTTCCATGGGCATAATACTACTCAGACAACACAGGGTGAGGGTAAAACTGTGGCAATATTTTATTGAACTACCAAACAGGCAATAAACACATAGCACAGTCCCAACAACTACCCAAGATGGTACAATATTACACAGTCTCACCCTTCCGAACAACTGCGACTTTGGGACTTCCAGGCCCAACTACCTCAACCAGTGGCCCACTGCTTTTGGCGGGACCCCACAGAGAGGAGGTAGTGGCAAGCTTAGGAAGCTGACTGTCCCTCGAGATACAAGGCTAGGAGACCTGAGGGTTCCACTCTGGCCTCTCCGAGATTTTAAATGGGGCCAATCTGGCTTCTCCGAACCTCTCCGTGGGTTCCAGGCGACCGGAGGGCCAGGTGACCTCATTGTCCCAACTTGGTTTCCCCAAATGTATCCATGAGTTCTCTGATGGTCCATGGAGCCGATTTGTATCCTTCCAGTCAGGGCCATATACTCTTAGGCTGGAATCCTGTAGAATCCAAATCTGTGTCTCTCTGGATCAAGCCATGCTACCAAGCTGCTGTTCTGAAGAGTCTGACTGTTCTTTGATTCTTTCTTTCAATTCTCTTTGTCCATTCTGACTGCTACAGAGGCATATGTCCCTTAAATAGTTATAGTTATCCTTTCAAGTACACATCCACAGGTCAAGGATTAGGGAGGGTATTGTTCCACAGGGCTCAGGTCTCATTGTTTGTGCATTTAATCAATTTACATAATGCGTATAGCTGGGGAGGCTCTTTAAATCAACAACTAGCTGGCTTCAGTACAATATGTAATTAGCATATTAACAAACATTACAGTTTCGCAATCCAAGAGAAATCAACATTCAGGTTTATACACATAATAGTATGTCCTTCTTGACCAGCTAAAGAAAAACACATACATTCACAAGTCAACACAAACACAATAGTGTATTTCTCTTGACAAATAGTGTATTTCGCTTAACAAATCTAGACGTCTGGCTGATTAAGATTATAAGCTGTTTCATCATAATTGCTTTCAATTGTACGGCGGGACCACGGTGCCAGGGCCAGCATCGGGCCCCCCTGACTGACAGGCCCCATAGTGGCCCCGTGGCTTGCCGGGTGGGCCCTTCATAGCGTTGAACTCGGAGCAATCGCAACGCTACCGGGAAGGCAGAATAATCAAGGTATGGTAGACCTCTGAGCAGTTACTCTTTTTGCCCTTACTTTAATGCACACTATTCCCAGCTTCTCTTCCTATTTGACATGTATGGTATACTGAAGTACTCCAGAGACAGCTGAACATACAACAAAAGAATTATTGTGCAGCACAAGGCTGTTAACGGTTTAGTAATAATAATAATAGAGCATGAGTGCTCTTTTGAAATAAACTGAAGACTTAGAAGTTTTTATGTTCTTTCCTTGTATTTTATTTGTTTATTTTTTTAACTTTTGGGTGATTTAGGGCAGAGGTCCCCAACCTTTTTTGCACCAGGGACCGGCTTTAAGCAAGACCAGTTTTCCATGGCCCGGTGGGGGTGGGGGCGGGGCTTTGGTCATATGGGGGTGGGGTTATGGAGGTGTGGAGCTGTATGGGGAGGATGCTGGCGGGACCTCGGTGTACAGCGCTGCTAAGTAGCAGCATTGTACATTGAGCGTCAGTGTATACAGCGCTGCTGCTTAGCAGCGCTACACACTGAACACCGGTACCGGGAGCCGCGTCACTGAAGCCAGTCTGCTGCCCCAGCACGCCCCACATAACATGTTCTGCCGGGGGCGTGTCAGTGAGGAGAGCCTGCCGCCCCACCCCGTCAGGAACACACCATGCTGTGCAGGAGGGCCGCGTCACTAAGACCCGCCCCGTGACGTACAACAGGTACCATGCTGTGCTGTGGAGGGCTGCGTCACTAAGACCCGCCCGACGCCCCACCCCGTCCTGCATAATGTTCTCTGCCGGGAGCTGCGAGCTGTCACGGCTATGGCAGAAAACATTATAAATCCACACAGAGCGAGTTCTGACCAGGCGCAGGGCCGCGGAGCTAGCTGTCAGCGGCAGGGCCGGCTCCAGGTTTTTCTGGGCCCCGGGCGAAAGAGTCTCAGTGGGCCCCTTTAACACATACCACGATTCATGATGCAGAGATACGGCGGAGAAATATATATATATAGTACAATGCAAAGATTTCACTTCATGAGTGATATCTATTGTAAATTCTACAATAGCTCAGAAACCGGTGAATCGCTCCACACAGAATAGTGGCCCCCATATAAGGCTCCATACGGAATACTGGTCCCCATATAACGCCCATACGGAATACTGGCCCCCATATAACGCTTCATACGGAATACTGGCCCCCATATAAGGCCCCATACGGAATACTTGCCCCCATATAAGGCCCCATACGGAATACTTGCCCCCATATAAGGCCCCATACGGAATACTTGCCCCCATATAAGGCCCCATACGGAATACTGGCCCCCATATAAGACCCCATACGGAATACTGGCCCCCATATAAGGCTCCATACAGAATACTGGCCCCCATATAACGCTCCATACAGGATACTGGCCCCCATATAACGCTCCATACAGGATACCGGTCCCCATATAATGCTGCATGCAGGCTGTTACCCCCCACATAATGCCCCATACAGGCTGTCCCCCCCCTTATAATGCTCCATGCAGGCTGTTACCCCCCACATAATGCCCCATACAGGCCCCTCCCTTTTAATGCTCCATGCAGGCTGTTCCCCCCAACATAATGCCCCATACAGGCTGCCCCCCCCCCTTATAATGCTCCATGCAGGCTGTTCCCCCCCACATAATGCCCCATACAGGCCCCCCCCTTTTAATGCTCCATGCAGGCTGTTACCCCCCACATAATGCCCCATACAGGCTGCCCCCCCCTCTTTATAATGCCCCATGCAGGCTGTCACCCCTCCTCTTTATACTGCCCCATGCAGGCTGTCACCCGTCCTCTTTATACTGCCCCATGCAGGCTGTCACCCCCCCTCTTTATAATGCCCCATGCAGGCTGTCACCCCTCCTCTTTATAATGCTCCATGCAGGCTGTCACCCCTCCTCTTTATACTGCCCCATGCAGGCTGTCACCCCTCCTCTTTATACTGCCCCATGCAGGCTGTCACCCCTCCTCTTTATAATGCCCCATGCAGGATGTCCCCCCCTCTCTTTATAATGCCCCGTGCAGGTTGTTCCCCACCTTATAATGCCCCATGCAGGCTGGTCCCCACCTTATAATGCCCCATGCAGGCTGTCACCCCTCCTCATTATAATGCCCCAAGCAGGAATCCCCCCCTCTTTATAATGCCCCATGCAGGCTGGTCCCCACCTTATAATGCCCCATGCAGGCTGTCACCCCTCCTCATTATAATGCCCCAAGCAGGAATCCCCCCCTCTTTATAATGCCCCATGCAGGCTGTTCCCCACCTTATAATGCCCCATGCAGGCTGTCACCCCTCCTCTTTATAATGCTCCATGCAGGCTGTCACCCCTCCTCTTTATACTGCCCCATGCAGGCTGTCACCCCTCCTCTTTATACTGCCCCATGCAGGCTGTCACCCCTCCTCTTTATAATGCCCCATGCAGGATGTCCCCCCCTCTCTTTATAATGCCCCGTGCAGGTTGTTCCCCACCTTATAATGCCCCATGCAGGCTGGTCCCCACCTTATAATGCCCCATGCAGGCTGTCACCCCTCCTCATTATAATGCCCCAAGCAGGAATCCCCCCCTCTTTATAATGCCCCATGCAGGCTGGTCCCCACCTTATAATGCCCCATGCAGGCTGTCACCCCTCCTCATTATAATGCCCCAAGCAGGAATCCCCCCCTCTTTATAATGCCCCATGCAGGCTGTTCCCCACCTTATAATGCCCCATGCAGGCTGTCACCCCTCCTCTTTATAATGCCCCATGCCTCCATACATTAAAAAAAAAAAAAAAATCAAATACTCACCTCCCTTCTCCTCACCTGCTACCTGCTGCCCGCCGCTCGCTGCTCGGCTCCGAACTCCAGCGTTGTCGTTTCTTCCCGCTCAGCACTCCCTGTGACGGCTCAGGGGAGGGCGCGGTGTAAAGACGTCACCGCGCCCTCTGACCTGAGACGTCACAGGGAGCGCAGAGCAGGAAGACAGCTGATCTGCGGAGGCACGGGGAGAGGTAAGTATCGGGCTGCCGGGGCCCTGAGCAAGCGGCGGAGAAGGGCGGGCGCTGGCACCGCTCTCCTCCGCCCATAGCCCAGCGGGGTGCGCGACCGCCAGTGGGCCCCTCTGCCTGCTCAGAGCCCCGGCATTTGCCCGGGTGCTGACGCCGGCCCTGGTCAGCGGCGCCGCGGACCGGCTGAAAAACCCCAACGGCCCGGTCCTGGTCCGCGGACCGGCGGTTGGGGACCTCTGGACTAGATGGTGGCCCGATTCTAACGCATCGGGTATTCTAGAACATTTATGCGGCCGACCAGGCGCAATCAGCAGAGCGGTGTTTACATTTGGCGCCAAAATCGCTGATTGGTAGTGGCCCCCAGCCGCGGCCAATCAGCAGAGCGGTGTTTAAATTTGGCGCCAAAATCGCTGATTGGCCGCGACCAATCAGCGAATCGTATTTCTGAGGACCGGGCAGCGGCGTTGCCTGTGCGGGTACTTCCGCTGCGAAGAGCCGGGAGATGGTCGGCTGCTCGCAGCTGAAGTATCCCGACCGGCGGCGCCGCTCACCGGTCCTCCCATCACACTTGCCGTCGGGAGATCAGCGGGCCAAGCCGCTGATCTCCCGACGGTACCCGCATGGAGGTCAGCGGCGCCGCCCGTCGGGGTACTTGTGCTGCCAGCAGCCGGGAGATGATCGGCTAGCGCCGCTCATCTCCCGGCTGCATCGCCGCTGACCTCCGTCCGGCAGATGAGCGGCTAACGGCCGCCATCTTTTTCTGAAATCCCGCGTCGCTGATTGGCCGCGGCTGGACCAATCAGCGACGCGGGATTTCCTGGACAGACGGACAGACGATATATTAGATAATTAGACTGCTCAAAAAAATAAAGGGAACACTTAAACAACAGAATATAACTCCAAGTTAATCAAACTTCTGTGAAATCAAACTGTCCACTTAGGAAGCAACACTGATTGACAATCAATTTCACATGCTGTTGTGCAAATGGAATAGACAATAGATGGAAATTATTGGCAATTATCAAGACACACTCAATAAAGGAGTTGTTCTGCAGGTGGGGACCACAGACCACATCTCAGTACCAATGCTTTCTGGCTGATGTTTTGGTCACTTTTGAATGTTGGTTGTGCTTTCACACTCGTGGTAGCATGAGACTGACTCTACAACCCACAGAAGTTGCTCAGGTAGTGCAGCTCATCCAGGATGGCACATCAATTCGAGCTTTGGCAACAAAGTTTGCTGTGTCTGTCAGTGTAGTGTCCAGAGGCTGGAGGCGCTACCAGGAGACAGGCCATTACAAAAGGAGGCATGGAGGGGGCCGTAGGAGGGCAACAACTCAGCAGCAGGACCGCTACCTCCACCTTTGTGCAAGGAGGAACAGGAGGAGCACTGCCAGAGCCCTGCAAAATGACCTCCAGCAGGTCACAATGTGCATGTGTCTGCACAAATGGTTAGAAACCGACTCCATGAGGGTGGTATGAGGGCCCGATGTCCACAGATGGGGGTTGTGCTCACAGCCCAACACCGTGCAGGACGCTTGGCATTTGCCACAGAACACCAGGATTGGCAAAGTTGCCACTGGTGCCCTGTGCTCTTCACAGATGAAAGCAGGTTCACACTGAGCACATGTGACAGATGTGACGGCGACTGGAGAAGCCGTGGAGAGCGATCTGCTGCCTGCAACATCCTTCAGTATGACCGGTTTAGTCAGTGGGTCAGTAATGGTGTGGGGTGGCATCTCTTTGGGGGGCCGCACAGCCCTCCATGTGCTGGCCAGAGGTAGCCTGACTGCTATTAGGTACCGAGATGAGATCCTCAGACCCCTTGTGAGACCATATGCTGGTGCGGTTGGCCCTCCTAATGCAGGACAATGCCAGACTTCATGTGGCTGGAGTGTGTCAGCAGTTCCTGCAAGATGAAGGCATTGAAGCTATGGACTGGCCCGCCCATTCCCGAGACCTGAATCCGATTGAGCACATCTGGGACATCATGTCTCGCTCCATCCACCAGCGTCACGTTGCACCACAGACTGTCCAGGAGTTGGCGGATGCTTTAGTCCAGGTCTGGGAGGAGATCCCACAGGAGACCATCCGCAACCTCATCAGGAGCATGCCCAGGCATTGTAGGGAAGTCATACAGGCACGTGGAGGCCACACACAATACTGAGCCTCATTTTGACTTGTTTTAAGAACATTACATCAAAGTTGGATCAGCCTGTAGTGTGCTTTTCCACTTTAATTTTGGGGGTGACTCCAAATCCAGGCCTCCATTGGTTAATAAATTTGATTTCCATTGATGATTTTGTGTGATCTTGTTGTCAGCACATTCAAGTTTGTACAGAACAAAGTATTCAATGAGAATATTTCATTCATTCAGATCCAGGATGTGTTATTTGAGTGTTCCCTTTATTTTTTTGAGCAGTGTATATACTCATAGGTATTATTCCTGCTTTCTCCAGTTTTGAAAAAATACTAGCAAAACTGAATAAATCATACATTTTTATGTATTAGGGCTTTGTTTTTTTTTCATATAGGAATTTAGTGAAGAAATTACAGAGCTATTATCTAAAGCAGAGGTCCCCAACCGCCGGTCCGCGGACCAGGAACGGGCCGTTGGGGTTTTTCAGCCGGTCCGCGGCGCCGCTGACCAGGGCCGGCGTCAGCACCCGGGCAAATGCCGGGGCTCTGAGCAGGCAGAGGGGCCCACTGGCGGTCGCGCACCCCGCTGGGCTATGGGCGGAGGAGAGCGGTGCCAGCGCCCGCCCTTCTCCGCCGCTTGCTCAGGGCCCCGGCAGCCCGATACTTACCTCTCCCCGTGCCTCCGCAGATCAGCTGTCTTCCTGCTCTGCGCTCCCTGTGACGTCTCAGGTCAGAGGGCGCGGTGACGTCTTTACACCGCGCCCTCCCCTGAGCCGTCACAGGGAGCGCTGAGCGGGAAGAAACGACAACGCTGGAGTTCGGAGCCGAGCAGCGAGCGGCGGGCAGCAGGTAGCAGGTGAGGAGAAGGGAGGTGAGTATTTGATTTTTTTTTTTTTTTTAATGTATGGAGGCATGGGGCATTATAAAGAGGAGGGGTGACAGCCTGCATGGGGCATTATAAGGTGGGGAACAGCCTGCATGGGGCATTATAAAGAGGGGGGGATTCCTGCTTGGGGCATTATAATGAGGAGGGGTGACAGCCTGCATGGGGCATTATAAGGTGGGGACCAGCCTGCATGGGGCATTATAAAGAGGGGGGGATTCCTGCTTGGGGCATTATAATGAGGAGGGATGACAGCCTGCATGGGGCATTATAAGGTGGGGACCAGCCTGCATGGGGCATTATAAGGTGGGGAACAACCTGCACGGGGCATTATAAAGAGAGGGGGGGACATCCTGCATGGGGCATTATAAAGAGGAGGGGTGACAGCCTGCATGGGGCAGTATAAAGAGGAGGGGTGACAGCCTGCATGGGGCAGTATAAAGAGGAGGGGTGACAGCCTGCATGGAGCATTATAAAGAGGAGGGGTGACAGCCTGCATGGGGCATTATAAGGTGGGGAACAGCCTGCATGGGGCATTATAAAGAGGGGGGGATTCCTGCTTGGGGCATTATAATGAGGAGGGGTGACAGCCTGCATGGGGCATTATAAGGTGGGGACCAGCCTGCATGGGGCATTATAAAGAGGGGGGGATTCCTGCTTGGGGCATTATAATGAGGAGGGGTGACAGCCTGCATGGGGCATTATAAGGTGGGGACCAGCCTGCATGGGGCATTATAAGGTGGGGAACAACCTGCACGGGGCATTATAAAGAGAGGGGGGTACATCCTGCATGGGGCATTATAAAGAGGAGGGGTGACAGCCTGCATGGGGCAGTATAAAGAGGAGGGGTGACAGCCTGCATGGGGCAGTATAAAGAGGAGGGGTGACAGCCTGCATGGAGCATTATAAAGAGGAGGGGTGACAGCCTGCATGGGGCATTATAAAGAGGGGGGGTGACAGCCTGCATGGGGCAGTATAAAGAGGAGGGGTGACAGCCTGCATGGGGCAGTATAAAGAGGAGGGGTGACAGCCTGCATGGGGCATTATAAAGAGGGGGGGCAGCCTGTATGGGGCATTATGTGGGGGGTAACAGCCTGCATGGAGCATTAAAAGGGGGGGGCCTGTATGGGGCATTATGTGGGGGGGAACAGCCTGCATGGAGCATTATAAGGGGGGGGGGCAGCCTGTATGGGGCATTATGTTGGGGGGAACAGCCTGCATGGAGCATTAAAAGGGAGGGGCCTGTATGGGGCATTATGTGGGGGGTAACAGCCTGCATGGAGCATTATAAGGGGGGGGACAGCCTGTATGGGGCATTATGTGGGGGGTAACAGCCTGCATGCAGCATTATATGGGGACCGGTATCCTGTATGGAGCGTTATATGGGGGCCAGTATCCTGTATGGAGCGTTATATGGGGGCCAGTATTCTGTATGGAGCCTTATATGGGGGCCAGTATTCCGTATGGGGTCTTATATGGGGGCCAGTATTCCGTATGGGGCCTTATATGGGGGCAAGTATTCCGTATGGGGCCTTATATGGGGGCAAGTATTCCGTATGGGGCCTTATATGGGGGCAAGTATTCCGTATGGGGCCTTATATGGGGGCCAGTATTCCGTATGAAGCGTTATATGGGGGCCAGTATTCCGTATGGGCGTTATATGGGGACCAGTATTCCGTATGGAGCCTTATATGGGGGCCACTATTCTGTGTGGAGCGATTCACCGGTTTCTGAGCTATTGTAGAATTTACAATAGATATCACTCATGAAGTGAAATCTTTGCATTGTACTATATATATATATTTCTCCGCCGTATCTCTGCATCATGAATCGTGGTATGTGTTAAAGGGGCCCACTGAGACTCTTTCGCCCGGGGCCCAGAAAAACCTGGAGCCGGCCCTGCCGCTGACAGCTAGCTCCGCGGCCCTGCGCCTGGTCAGAACTCGCTCTGTGTGGATTTATAATGTTTTCTGCCATAGCCGTGACAGCTCGCAGCTCCCAGCAGAGAACATTATGCAGGACGGGGTGGGGCGTCGGGCGGGTCTTAGTGACGCAGCCCTCCACAGCACAGCATGGTACCTGTTGTACGTCACGGGGCGGGTCTTAGTGACGCGGCCCTCCTGCACAGCATGGTGTGTTCCTGACGGGGTGGGGCGGCAGGCTCTCCTCACTGACACGCCCCCGGCAGAACATGTTATGTGGGGCGTGCTGGGGCAGCAGACTGGCTTCAGTGACGCGGCTCCCGGTACCGGTGTTCAGTGTGTAGCGCTGCTAAGCAGCAGCGCTGTATACACTGACGCTCAATGTACAATGCTGCTACTTAGCAGCGCTGTACACCGAGGTCCCGCCAGCATCCTCCCCATACAGCTCCACACCTCCATAACCCCACCCCCATATGACCAAAGCCCCGCCCCCACCCCCACCGGGCCATGGAAAACTGGTCTTGCTTAAAGCCGGTCCCTGGTGCAAAAAAGGTTGGGGACCTCTGATCTAGTCTACTATATATGTGTGTATCTGTGTACGTGTATAGATATATGCAGTGTGGATATAACTGTGTAATGATGTACAATATATATGAACATGTTACCATGTATTTTATTTTTTTTTCTTAAAAACACGCATAATTGGTGGTAAAAAATAAAAAACACTATTACACAGTTAATCACACTGGAATAGATTCTATTGTGATGTCTCCCAAGTGAAATAGGTATTACTTTAGCTTTGCTATTGTAAAACCAGCAATATGCAGCTGTCCTTCTCTAATGATCCCTAGACATTTCTATAATTTTAGGAATCAGTTGCATTTGTATAGCAATGGGGACTGTTGTAGGAATGTCATTTTAATGGTATTTTTTTCAATAGATATTCGAAAAGGACATGTCTTAGGAGGTCAAAAGTTGGGTAAGGAGAATGTCATCTGACAAACATGTTGTAATAAGATGTGTCACAGGACAACACTCTCACTTTCAGATAATTCAACTTTGAAACACATTCACATGTACAAATTCTCCTGTAAAGTATAGTGCATGCTGTGATTTGGTCCACATGAACAATTGCCCACATGCACATTGGCTAGAATTGATCAGTATGCGGACCCTCATGCACACGGACCGACAACATGCTAGTCTAATTAAACCCTAGCCGCCATTAATTGACTAATTGATTTTTGATTAACTTTAATTAGTTTTGCTGGTGAAACATCTGATTTTTGAAAAATCATACATCTATTTAACAATCAATCACTAAAAATTAGCCTGGCCGTTACTTTTTTTAGGCCATGATAACGTGGTGCAATTAATCTACATTTTTTGCTGCGAATTTCCCAAAAAGTTTTTACATGAATTTCAGAAAATTGAGACAAAAAATGCAGCTCAATCACATCTTGTGAAAAAGGCCTTAGGGCTCATACTCATATACGAGTGCAAAACGTTTAAAATCGGATTGCACTCTGACCAATGTTAATCTATGAGGTACATCTCATCTGCGATTTTTTTCTCAGCTGAAATCGAACTGAGAAAAAAATCACAGCATGCTGCATATCGGACAAGACTCGCCAATGCAAGTCAATGGGTGCGAGAAAAAAAACGGACGGCATACGGACCATCCGTATGCCATCCGATTTTTACAGATACATTATCATTCTGTAGCATAGAACACTGTAAATGGTCCTGTAAACGATTGCAGAATAATAGTTGCAGAGAAAAAAACACATTGCATACGTACAGTGCATTGTGAAAGTATTTGGCCCCTTGAACTTTTCTACCTTTTGCCACATTTCTGGCTTCAAACATAAAGATATAAAATTCTATTTTTTTTTTGGAAGAATCAACAACAAGTGGGACACAATCGTGAAGAGGAACGAAATTTATTGGATATGTTAAACTTTTTAATTACAATAAAAAATGAAAAGTGGGGCGTGCAATATTATTCGGCCCCCTTGAGTTAATACTTTGTAGCGCCACCTTTTGCTGTAATTACAGCTGCAAGTCGCTTGGGGTATGTCTCTATCATTTTTGCACATCGAGAGGCTGAAATTCTTGCCCATTCTTCCTTGCAAAACAGCTCGAGCTCATTGAGGTTGGATGGAGGGCATTTGTGAACAGCAGTTTTCAGCTCTTTCCTCAGATTCTCGATTGGATTCAGGTCTGGACTTTGACTTGGCCATTCTAACACCTGGATACGTTTATTTTTTAACCATTCCATTGTAGATTTTGCTTTATGTTTGGGATCATTGTCTTGTTGGAAGATAAATCTCCGTCCCAGTCTCATGTCTTTTGCAGACTCCAACAGGTTTTCTTCCAGAATGGTCCTGTATTTGACTCCGTCCATCTTCCCATCAATTTTATCCATCTTCCCTGTCCCTGCTGAAGAAAAGCAGGCCCAAACCATGATGCTGTCACCACCATGTTTGACAGTGGGGATGGTGTTTTGAGGGTGATGAGCTGTGTTGCTTTTACGCCAAACATATCGTTTTGCATTGTGGCCAAAAAGTTTGATTTTGGTTTCATCTGACCAGAGCACCTTATTCCACATGTTTGGTGTGTCTCCCAGGTGGCTTGTGGCAAACTTCAAACGAGACTTTTTATGGATATCTTTTGAGAAATGGCTTTCTTCTTGCCACTTTTCCATAAAGGCCTGATTTGTGCAGTGTACGACTGATTGTTGTCCTATGGACAGACTCTCCCACCTCAGCTGTAGATCTCTGCAGTTCATCCAGAGTGATCATGGGCCTTTTGGCTGCATCTCTGATCAGTCTTCTTGTTCGAGATGAAAGTTTAGAGGGACGGCCAGGTCTTGGTAGATTTGCAGTGGTCTGATACTCCTTCCATTTCAATATGATCGCTTGCACAGTGCTCCTTGAGATGTTTAAAACTTAGGAAATCTTTTTGTATCCAAATCCGGCTTTAAACTTCGCCACAACAGTATCTCGGACCTGCCTGGTGTGTTTCTTGGTCTTCATGATGCTCTCTGCACTTGAAACAGAACCCTGAGACTATCACAGAGCAGGTGCATTTATACGGAGACTTGATTACACACAGGTGGATTCTATTTCTCATTACCAGTCATTTAGGACAACATTGGATCATTCAGAGATCCTCACTGAACTTCTGGAGTGAGTTTGCTGCACTGAAAGTAAAGGGGCCCAATAATATTGCACGCCCCACTTTTCATTTTTTAAAAAAAGTTTAAAATATCCAATAAATTTCGTTCCACTTCACGATTTTGTCCCACTTGTTGTTGATTCTTCCCAAAAAAATTAGAATTTTATATCTTTATGTTTGAAGCCAGAAATGTGGCAAAAGGTAGAAAAGTTCAAGGGGGCCAAATATTTTCACAATGCACTGTATGTCTTACGGATGCCATACGGATGCTAGATGTGAAAAATCGCATTGCCCTCTCATGAAAATCGCATGACACTTGCATGGCACTCGTCCGTTTTTTCGGTCCAGAATATGGAACTTTTTTTTTCACACATATGGGTATGAGCCCTTACTCTTATTTGACATGCTGCAAATTCAAAAAAATCTGTATTACATGTCTATTTGTATAATATATTTTGTATGCAACATACATTTTTACTCCAACCCCAATTCCAAACAAGTTGGAACTCTATGTAAATTTTAAAGAAAACAAGAATGCAATGATTTGGAAATCTGTTATAGCCTTATTTTATTCGCAACAGAACATAAAACACACATCAGGAGTCGTAAGCTAGACATTTTTCCATTCAGTTTTAATTCATTTAGAAATTGATGGCAGCACATCTCAAAAATGTTGGGCCAGGGTTAACAAAAAGCAGGAAAAGTAATTGGTACGAATTAAAAACAGCTGTAGAGACAAATTTCAACTAAGTCACATGACTGTGTGTAACAAGAGTATGTTAGAGAGGCAGAGTCTCGGAAGCAAAGATTGTCAGGTTCACCAATCTGTGGACAACTGAAGCTTAAGCTGTGGAACAATTTCCAAAAAATGTTCCCCAATGTAAAATTGCACAGAATACTCCACAATCTGCTCACTATATAATATCATCAATAGATTCAGAGATTCTGGAGAAATCCATGTGTCAATCAATATTGGATGCTCCTGATCTATGAGCCATCAGGCAGTACTGCATTGAAAGCAGACATGATCCAGTCATGCAAATCGCTGCATAGGCCCAAGAATATTTACTGAAATCATTATCTGTGAACACAGATCACCGCTCAACGTACAAATTCAAATTAAAGCTCTATTGTGCAAAGAAAGCCATATATCAACACAGTCCAGAAACACTGCCATCTTTTCTGGGTCAAAGCTCATTTATGATAGACAAAGGCAAAATGAAAAACTGTTCTTTGGTCAGATGAAGCCAAATGTGAAATTATTTAAGTGAGCTGTGACTCAAGATGAGAGGGACAGTCTAGCTAGTTATCTGAACTCAATTCAAAGCCCTGCATCTCTGATGATATGGGATGGCATTAGTGCCTATGGCATTGGCAGCTTACACATCTTGAAAGGCACTATCAATTCTGTCACATTACTCCTGATAGCACTCACTGCGCGTGTCCTCCCTATCCTCCTAGTGTACTAGACAATGCCCCAATAGATGCTACACGACTGCTGGTAGCGCTAGAAGTGCGATATACCACTTTTACCTGTATTTCTGGACATAGTGATGCTTGAGAAAGACCCTGGCTGGGTCAAAACGTAACCTATTGCTTTACCCATCGCTATTTGTCATAATATCCAGCACTGGGGTGAATTAATTTTGAAATAAAAATAAACATCAATCAAAACAATTGTGTGAGTTCGGCTGATTACCTTACATTGACTCCTTGGCTCTTCCAATCCAGCCAGCACCAATATATTAACGCTGAGTGCGCATTTTATTTACTGCATATAGCTGTTCTTAGTGACAACGGCAGATGGAATTTAGCAGTTGTAGAACTGAACATTACAGCTACGTCAACTTTGTAGTGGTCGCTGCCAGGTACTGAAGATCCACACATATGAATAAGAGTGAATGTGCAGTATCCCGCAGCGGTTACTACACTACTACTAGTTGTACTGTTTAGCTCAGCATCTACTAGCATCCGTCCGCTGGCGAAACTAAGAACAGCTGAATCAATGGGGTTGCCAGGTGTCAGACCCCCACCAATCTTATATTGATGACGTATCTTTAGGATAGGTCATCAATATAGAAGTAGTGGAGCACTTTAATGCAATTATGCCAGGCTTCAAAAGTACTTGGTATATTTTTGAATGAGGTCAGTAGGCCAAAGATCAGGATGGACAAGCTAGTAGGTATAACCCGGTACAGAAATGTATGGCCTAAACAAATGTAAACATGAACAAATTGCTCATTATATGAGTGTTATGTTTTATTATTCTCTGACATTACATACTCTGCTCCAAATTCCACGTAGATAAAATCCATCTAAAACCCATAACAGATGTGAATCTTTCTATTCCAGTTTTTTTTTTCTGTGTAAATTTTAGCTTACAATCACTGATACAAAATATTGACCAGATATTGACATGTGAGTAAGGCCTAAGGCTTCCTTCACACAAATTTTTCCACCATGTAAAAAACACCATACATTTTATTTGCTTCTTTTTACAAGCTTTTTCTTATGAAACTATAAGTGTGAAAAAGCACCATAGAAAAACTTTACAGCCAACATCCAAAGTTTTTTTTGTGTAAAAATGTGTCTAAGCAAACTGCAAAAAAAACAGGTAAAACCATTGTAAGACTGGGTACAAACGAACATATTTCATGTCTCATATACATATACAGCATATATCCTTATGTACAAAGCATACACAACTACTGAAACACGTGAATAAAAAAAAAAACATTAAAAAACTATGAAAAATATCCGTAAAAATCTTATTTGAAAACCTTACCATGTGTATGTGAAGGTAGCCTACAAAGTTAAAAAAAAATAAAGTATAATAACATAAACTTCTCCTTTCTTGTTTCCACTTCTTGTGTGAACAATAAAAAAAAGAGAATCTCACAGTTTTAATATCTTCATTATAAAGTATTAGTGAAAATTAAAGAAAGTAACCTAAGACACAGCGGTTATGTTCTTTTGGTGGATAGCTGTTGACATCTGTGGGTAAAAAATGCCACATGAAAAACAGCAATTCTGAAAAAAACACCTTACAATGTCCTGTACACGTATATGCAACAAAACTGTTCTGAGTGTATTGATGTTCAGATTTTTCTATTGCTCTGAGTGGGAAAAACAAGATAATCTTGTAGTTATGATACATTTCAATGGCTAAGAAAAATAATAGAAATGATGTTACACAGCAAGCTTTCGAGACTTCTTAGCTCTCTTCCTCAGGCATGGTATAACAAAGTATCTGAAGTATTCTATTGACACACTGCCAACATTTGCAATCCACTAACCTAGACTGAGATACATTGTACACAATTCTGCTTGCTAAGGTCACTATACTGTATATGAAATGTATCTCATTCAGGGTTACTTTGGAGAGATGCATACAATTTATCACATTCATAACAATTCGTACACATGTCATGATATTCTGAGAATAAAATAAGAACACATCATTTCATGATAATTTGGCAATTTCAATTTACTTTAACCATATGAATTATCTATATAAGGCATAGATAATAAGTAGTCCATGTCTACTACTCATAATATTTACCCTACTAGTTCTACAACTT
This sequence comes from Phyllobates terribilis, assembly GCF_046119375.1. NCBI lineage: Eukaryota > Metazoa > Chordata > Amphibia > Anura > Dendrobatidae > Phyllobates > Phyllobates terribilis. The sequence continues at coordinate 475,582,358 of NW_027362762.1, forward strand.
TCCCAATGAATTTACACTAAATGAGAACTAAATGGCTTAAAAAGTATTACCTCATTGTGCAGCATTTGCACTTGCCGTTCTTTACAATCTTTTCTCTTCCTAAGAAGACCATGAATCTTAATCACAGTCTCATTTTGAGCTCTTCCTCCTTTGTGTGGTCTCTGGGTTTTTTGACTATGAAATATAAAATGCTTTAGGTTGGAGTCTTGCGTGCTGCCAAGCAGTAGATGACCCAACAGGAAGTCTGCTAATTTCCTTCACTCATCACTACATAATGCCACCAAACATAAAGCGAGCTATCATAGTTGTCATGAAATGCCTGAATAACGCCCTTCATGGACTGATCATATGTATCATTTCCATAGCACAAGTCACATGGATAGTTCAAAAAAACATTAGTTGATTCGAGTTAGTTGTCAATAAGATATTTGTGCCATGAAGTCACTTCCAGTAAGACTATATAGTCGGAAAACGCAAAAGTATGCTCAATACTAACATGTTTTTTTTTTAGTTGTCGAATTTCCCCAGTTTGAAAAAGGAATAGGAATTAACCACTATTTGTTCTATACTCATTAAAACACAGTCGTAAAAAAAATGTGTACTTGACCTTTAGGGCTCATTCAGACGTCAGTTTTTCTCGTTTAGTGTTTTCACCAATAGGACTCAAACCTATTATAGTCTATGGAGTTGTTCACATATCCGTGTATTTTTGTTGACCGAGTGGTCTGCACAAAATCACGAAGACATGTTCAATTTTGATCAGAGTCTCTGATCAAACTTACCAATGCAAGTCTATGTATCTGTGAAAAAAATCAGACAGCACTCAGATGCCATTCATGTGCTGTTCATTTTTCATGGACTGTTTGAGGCTTGCGAAATCTTCATAATTTTTTTTTCATCTGAGAAAAACTGATGGAACAGAATCCAAGCTTTAATAAAAAAAAACCTGATGAAACTCCAACCAATTTTTGCATACAAGATAAATCACTGACATCTAAACAAACCCTCAGTCCTTTTTTGGATTCAAACAGTGTTTTACTAAAAAGCCATCTTTTTCATGTGTTTTTCTGTGATGCTTTTTTTCTTATCCAAAAATATTGTGGCCAGTTGGTACTTTGAAGAGTATAGTAGAATCTACCTTTTATGTAATGTCTTCTCTACAGAAATCAATGTTTTATGCATATATATATATATAAGTATTGGCACCCTTGAAATTGTTCCAGAAAATTAAGTATTTCTCCCAGAAAAGTTTGCAATTACTCATGTTTTGTTATACACATGTTTATTTTATTTGTGTGTATTGGAACAACACAAAAAATAGAGAAAATAAGGCAAATTGGACATAATTTCACACAAAACCCCAAAATGGGCCTGACAAAATTGTTGACACCATTAAAAAATGTGTATGCAATTTTGCTTCAAGCATGTGATGCTCGTTGAAACTCACCTGTGGCAAGTAACAGGTGTAGGCAATATGAAATCACACCTGAAACCAGATAAAAAGGGGAGAAGTTGACTCAATCTTTCCATTGTGTGTCTGGTGTGTGCCACACTAAGCATGGAGAACAGAAAGAGGAGAAGAGAACTGTGTGAGGACTTGAGAACCAAAATTGTTGAACAATATCAACAGTCTCAAGGTTACAAGTCCATCTGTAGCTAATCTCCCGGGACGTGGACATCAGAGAAAAATTAATGAAAGATTGCAATGCAGGATAGCCAGATTGTGGATAAGCAGCTCCAATCAAGTTGCAAAGTAATTCAAGCTGTCCTGCAGGCTCAGGGTGCATCAGTGTTAGCGCGAACTATCCATCGACATTTCAGTGACAAGAAACGCAATGGCAGGAGACCCCGTATGACTCCACTGCTGACACAGAGATATAAAAAAACTAGACTGCAATTTGCCAAAATGTACGTGAGTAAGCTAGAATCCTTTTGCAAAAGTGTTTTCTGAACAGATTGATGGAGTTTTTTGGTAAAGCACTTCATTCTACTGTTTACCAAAAATGGAATGAGGCCTAAAAAGAAAAGAACACAGTACCTACAGTCAAATATGGTCGAGGTTTATAGAAGTTTTGGGGTTGTTTTGCTGCCTCTGGCACTGGGTACCTTGACTGTGTGCAAGGCATCATGAAATCTGAAGATTACCAAATGATTTTGGGTTGCAATGTAGTGCCCAGTGTCAGTAAGCTAGGATTGCGTCCTATGTCATGGGTCTCACAGCGGGACAATGACCCCTACATACTTAAAGAAGCACCCAGAAATGGATGGAAACAAAGTGCTGGAGAGTTCTGAAGTGGACAGCAATGAGTCCGGATTTATATCCCATTGAACACCTGAAAAGGAACTGAAAATTGCTGTTGGAGAAGGCACCCTTCAAATATGAGAGACCTGGAGCAGTTTGCTAAAGAAAAGTGGTCCAAAATACCAGTTGAGAGGTTTAAGAAACTTGTTGAAGGTTATAGGAAGCGATTGATTGCAGTTATTTATTACAAAGTGCATGCAACCAAATATTAAGTTGAGGATGCCAACTATTTTGCCCAGCCTATTTTTGAGGTTTTGTGTGAAATTATGTCAAAAAGGTCTGGAAGACGAAGCAAAATTTTAGTGAGAGTTGCTCGTAGGATAGCTAGAGAGGCAAATCAGAACACCCGCTTGACTGCAAAAGACCTTCAGAAAGATTTAGCAGACTCTGGAGTTGTGGAACATTGTTCTACTGTTCAGAGACACCTGCACAAATATGGCCTTCATGAAAGAGTCATCAGAACAAAACCTCTTGTGCATCCTCACCATAAAATTCAGCGTCAGAAGTATGCAAAAGAGCATCTAAACAAGCCTGATGCATTTTGGAAACAAGTCCTGTGGACTGATGAGGTAGGTTAAAATAGAACTATTTGGCCACAATGATCAAAGGTATGTGTGGAGAAAAAACAGCACAGAATTTCAGCAAAAGAACATCTCGCCAAGCATTAAGCATGGGGGTGGATCACTCATGCTTTGGGGTTGTGTTGCAGTCAATGGCACGTGGAACATTTCATGTCTAGAGGGAAGAATGGATTAAATGAAATTGCAACAATGAGTGGATTCAATGACATTTCAACAATGAATGGATTCAATGAAATTTCAACAATGAATGGATTCAATGAAATTTTTTAAAATGTAAAAGATGAAAATATATATTTGTATATAGGAGTTTGTATGTACTCCCCATGTTTGTGTGGGTTTTCTCCGGGTTCTCCAGTTTTCTCCCACACTCCAAAGAAATCCTGATAGGGAATCCAGATTGTGAGCCCCAATGGGGACAGTGATGATTATGTCTGTGGAATTAATGGCACTGTATAAGTGAGTAAAATAAATAAATACTCCCTTACATAGCTCCATTAATTTCCACAGCAATATATAGACATAATCATTACTGTTCACATAGGGGCTCACAATCTAAATTCCCTTTCCGTACCCACCCAAACACAGGGAGAACATACAAACCCCTTGCAGATGTCCATGGTGGGATATGAGCCCAAGATCCCAACGGGGTAAGGATACAGTGCCAACCACTGAGCCACCGTGCTGCCTATTATTTTATTATTCACATACAACTTTTGTTATTGGTCCTGTAAATACCATATGCATGTTCTAATGGTATACATCTGACTACTAAATGTAGGAATATCTCATGTGTATGAGGCATTTTAAGGTGATGTCTTCACAGTATATAGTTCATGTGACATTGATCTGTTTGGAGCTTTTATTTAACTGCCAAAATATGCAAACATTCTAGTATGCAGAGAAAGAGAACAAACTCCTCTGTCTTGTAGAAATAATGACTGCCTTTGTAACCCGTTTTCTATCTTTTGACTAACGGTTACAGTACGTGCAGTGATGGTGATTTGCACAAGTGTGAAATTTTTTTCCGCAAGTGGTTTAACAACTTCTGTTGTACAAACAACACGATTTTACCTGTAAAACCATATGGGCATTACCAATCAACTTTTAATGTTTAAAATGTAATCAAACTTCAATTGTCCAAAGTTCTGACTGCTCTGTGGCCAGTATGTGTGCCTCTACCGTCAGTGAGCTAAGTATTAAAATGTACCCATGGTTACAAAAAGAACCCCATAATCACAGGCACTCACTGTGTCGCTTCAACATTGCCGTGTATTACGTTCATTCTATGTGGCACTTTGGCAATGCTTTTTCAGGCGGATTCCTGGTTTAAACCAACCACCTGAAAAAAATGGTGTGTGCACATAGCCTTACAGAAATAAATTCTAAACACAAAGTACACTGCTCAAAAAAATAAAGGGAACACTTAAACAACAGAATATAACTCCAAGTGAATCAAACTTCTGTGAAATCAAACTGTCCACTTAGGAAGCAACACTGATTGACAATCAATTTCACATGCTGTTGTGCAAATGGAATAGACAATAGATGGAAATTATTGGCAATTATCAAGACACCCTCAGACCACATCTCAGTACCAATGCTTTCTGGCTGATATTTTGGTCACTTTTGAATGTTGGTTGTGCTTTCACACTCGTGGTAGCATGAGACGGACTCTACAACCCACAGAAGTTGCTCAGGTAGTGCAGATCATCCAGGATGGCACATCAATGCGAGCTGTGGCAAGAAGGTTTGCTGTGTCTTTCAGCGTAGTGTCCAGAGGCTGGAGGCGCTACCAGGAGACAGGCCAGTACACCAGGAGACGTGGAGGGGGCCGTAGGAGGGCAACAACCCAGCAGCAGGACCGCTACCTCCGCCTTTGTGCAAGGAGGAACAGGAGGAGCACTGCCAGAGCCCTGCAAAATGACCTCCAGCAGGCCACAAATGTGCATGTGTCTGCACAAATGGTTAGAAACCGACTCCATGAGGGTGGTATGAGGGCCCGACGTCCACAGGTGGGGGTTGTGCTCACAGCCCAACACCGTGCAGAACGCTTGGCATTTGCCACAGAACACCAGGATTGGCAAAGTCGCCACTGACGCCCTGTGCTCTTCACAGATTAAAGCAGGTTCACACTGAGCATGTGACAGACGTGACAGAGTCTGGAGACGCCGTGGAGAGTGATCTGCTGCCTGCAACATCCTTCAGCATGACCGATTTGGCAGTGGGTCAGTAATGGTGTGGGGTGGCATTTCTTTGGAGGGCCGCACAGCCCTCCATGTGCTCGCCAGAGGTAACCTGACTGCCATTAGGTACCGAGATGAGATCCTCAGACCCCTTGTGAGACCATATGCTGGTGCGGTTGGCCCTGGGTTCCTCCTAATGCAGGACAATGCCAGACCTCATGTGGCTGCAGTGTGTCAGCAGTTCCTGCAAGATGAAGGCATTGAAGCTATGGACTGGCCCATCCGTTCCCCAGACCTGAATCCAATTGAGCATATCTGGGACATCATGTCTCGCTCCATCCACCAACGTCACCTTGCACCACAGACTGTCCAGGAGTTGGCGGATGCTTTAGTCCATGTCTGGGAGGAGATCCCACAGGAAACCATCCGCAATTTCATCAGGAGCATGCCCAGGCATTGTAGGGAGGTCATACAGGCACGTGGAGGCCACACACAATACTGAGCCTCATTTTGACTTGTTTTAAGGACATTACATCAAAGTTGGATCAGCCTGTAGTGTGTTTTTCCACTTTACTTTTGGGGGTGACTCCAAATCCAGGCCTCCATTTCTTAATAAATTTGATTTCCATTGATGATTTTTGTGTGATTTTGTTGTCAGCACGTTCAACTTTGTACAGAACAAAGTATTCAATGAGAATATTTCATTCATTCAGATCTAGGATGTGTTATTTGAGTGTTCCCTTTATTTTTTTGAGCAGTGTATATTCAGCCATGATGGATTTGATGTAGATTTAGTATGTTCAGATGTGGCGGATGGTGAAAAAAGCATCCACACGTAGTGACTTTTTAGGGAATGTGCATCCAATCCGGAGCCACTTCGAGTTTGACGGTGCAGACTTATGCAGCATCAAACCCGCAGCGTCCAGATGTCACAGCATAATGGATGGGATTTGTAGAAATCCCATGTCCACTATGCGTCTCTGTACACCTGCGGTTCACCCGTGGAAACTGACATCTTTCCAGACCCCACCATGTCAATTTCTCTTCCTCTATGAGGAAAGTCCGCAGGTAAAAAAAAATGGCACCGCTCATTAACATATTGAGAGGAAGCCGCTGCTGGCTATTCCACAGCGTCGGGGCCGCAGCCGACTCCGGTCCGTGTGCACATACCCTTATGGGTGAAAAAACGTGCATGCAGCAGATTTTCAGCTAGCTATTATTGGTAAATCTTAGAATTATTTTCTTTACTAATATACACGAAAAATAAATTTGGTGCAATACAAAGATATTCTTCACATGCCCAGTCTGTTGCTGACTTGATGCACTCCTTTTTGTGCCTTTGACAGAAGCTGCTTGCAGATTTGGAGGTAGAAATGGCCCGCTGGTGCCTCTTGGGCCCCTTTACAATGGTGTCCGCCCCTGATGTGAATGCCGAAAATAGAGGAGCTGATGTTATGTATGTTTATTAGGGGTAAACTCATACCTTTCTCTTCATGTAACGTGTCTGTATGCCTGTGAATTGTATCAATGTCTGCAATATTATCAGTGTAGTGCAAGAGATATCAAAATGTTGTCCTAACATTATCACCATTTCCTGTTAAGCTGATGACACCAGGAACTGTATTAGCAGATGTCATCATGCAGGAGGTGTCAGTCAGTAATGTTGCTGTCTTGGCGCCCAGCAGTGGACATTGCGCCACCAGAGCTGTTGTGTTACAGCATCTATAGGTTGTAATGCGATGATCAGGTGCAGTAAAATGCATGATAAAAAGACAGACCTGCTGAAGTGAGAGTGGACATCTAAATCTGCTTAGCAAAAAAGAAGAGACATTTCTGGGCTAAAGGAGAGGCAAATAGTGACAGAAGTGTGGCACCCTGCTACCACAGGTACCACAAGTCCCAAAAGGGTGCATGGATGGACTTCACAAGAGGCCCTTACTACAAACAAACACCTCCACCCTTCCACCTCATACCACCAGAGGGAGCCCTGTTAGGGATATATATATGGAGGGTGGAGCTAGGCAGTTCAGTTCAGTCTGAGAGTTCAGTTTGAGGAGAGCGTGCTGGCGCTTAGACCAGTGAAGAAGCAGCACGTCTGCTGCTGTATTGAGGGCCCCGAGTGTGTCCGGAGGCAAAGAGGAGAGGAGAGAGGAGTTGAGGGGGCAGAGGAGCATCATAGGCTCAGCCCAAGACACAAACCGGACACCGGGTCCGCGCCTACAGGGTCCTCTATACCCAGTAGGGACAACCGGCATACCAGGGGGCTTCCAGACCCCTGGTTATCCTGAAGCTACCAGCAATAACAGGACTAGGAACCACGAAGGCCCTGACATCCAGGGATAGTGGTTGCCAAAGAAAGGTCCTACTACCAAGCGGTAAGGTGAGAGAGCAACACAACACAGAAGCTAGGCCAAGTTCCAGGCTGGCTAGAAGCTTAGAGAGAGGAAGACACGGATCAGGAGGCCTTATACCCGCTCACTGGGGAGAAGTCCTGAAGTGCACCCTTCCTAGCAAGTACCCTGGACCATACCTGCCGTTACACCAGTAAAGGTACTGAAGCAAACCCCCCTGTGTGCGTGTCCGTCTTTCCCCCTGACCTGGCCATCGATCACCTGCATCCCTTCCATCAACTCTGCCCCGGGGGTCCGCTCCGCCTGTGGGGAGCAGAAACATCCCAGCTGCCATCTCATCACCCCCGGAGGTCTGCAGCAGCGGCGGTAACCATTACCGGAAACCACAGGTGGCGTCACGAAACAAACCATACACTAAAACCCCCTTTTTTTCAAGAGAGACCCCAGAGTACGGGCCCGAGAGCTGACTGCCGTGACATCCTAAGCAAGGTAAAAGGCCCAGGTACCGAGTCCCCTATATCCCCCTGGGTGCCACAGAAGCATGAGGAAAAGTGGAGTCATAGACACCAACATTGAAGGACAGTGAGAGAAACAGAGGGAGAGAAAGGTAATGGCCTCTTAGGGTCACCTGTGAGAGATACACCTGTGAGAGAGTGGCTGCTGAGTATGATAGAGAAAGAGAGATAATTGTCCTAGTGAGCCAGTGGCAAGTTCTCCATTATATTACAGTTTGGCTGCCAAACAGCTGGGCCAAAGGCCAGTGAGAGAGCGTGTACTGTTTTTGGAGGAATTACAGGAACATATCCAGATTGATGGAAGTGTAAATAGAAGAAAGACTGCTCATGTTGATTGCTGTCCTTTGCTTTTATAACAAGTTTAATTTTAAGTGTTTTTTTTCCGAGGTGGTGTCCCTTACAAAGTCTTTAGACTTGGCCCCAAACTGGTCAGGGACTGATGTCTAGTGTAATGCAAGTGTTGGTGGTGTACATGCTGTGGGGGCCATTGGGGCAAATTAGGCAATTTCCCAGGGCACTAGTGATGAGCGAACGTGCTCGGATAACATGTTATCCGAGCATGCTCGGGTGTTGTCCGAGTTTCTTGGGCGTGCTCTGCTAATATGTTTGAGTCCCTGTGGCTGCATGTTTTGCGGCAGTAGACAACCGCAACACACGTGGGGATTATCTAACAAATAGGCAATTCCGCATGTGTTGCGTATGTCTAATGCCACAAAACATGCAACCACAGGGACTCAAACATATTAGCAGAGCACGCCCCAGAAACTCGGACACCACCCGAGCATGCTCGGATAGCACGTTCACTCATCACTACAGGGGACCCATCCTCAAAAGGCCTTTGAGCCTGGGGCATAACTATTGTGGTTACAGAGAGTGCAACTGCAAGTGGGCCCATGGAGGGAGGGGCATCTGTCTAAGATGCTGGTGCATGGGTAGGTGAGAGGGGATAGATCCAAAATTTACACTGGAATCCATATGAATCTAGTTACACCATTGCCCTGAGCCTTGACAAACTTGAAACTAATAATACCAGACCTGCATTATCAGTGCAGTTTCTGACATTAGAAAAGTCAGTAGTGTAAAGCTGATCTCAAGCTCACCAAAGTTCTGTTACCCTGTGGAGTCTGGAGGAACTGAAGATGACAGAGCCTGGTACACACACTCACACAGTGTAGAGGACATGTGTTTGTAACATGCAGGTTGTGTGTATATTGTAATGCAGCGGCTTGCTGCATTGCTAGAATGTCCAGGGGGTGTGCTCTAGCTGACCATTTACCTCCCCCTCAGGTGACTGATCACGTGACTGTGACATCATCACAGGTCCTGTGTGCACAAAAGGATATATAAACCCTGGTAGTTTTGAAACAGGGAGAGAAAGAGTGGCCTGGTGAGGCCTGGAAGGCAGAGGCTGGATCCTCGGTGTTTGAGATACCAGTAGCCTTGGAGGGTACATGGCCTGGAGGCCCCATCTGGGAAGCCGTAAAGCCACAGCTGTGGCAGAACCGAGCTGACTGAAGCAGCTACGACCCGGCAAAGGTAAAAACGCTGCTTCATGTGGACATTGATATTGTTACCTTGCTGAAGGCTGTGTCTGGAGCCAAGTGGGCATGTCTGTCACTAGAAAGGCTCTGGGATATTATGTGTAACATGTCGGCGAGCCACTTAGATGGACTATGTTATGAGCGGTTTATGAGATGTAATAAACTGCTGTACTATGAATTACTGGAAAAACGTTGCATGTGTGCTTTGATTGACCCGGTGAAGCGAGTGCCCCCCCAGCGTGATGAATAGCACTACCTTACATGTGGTTGGAGAATGCCGGCAACTGCAGCCTGGTTGCTAGAGGTAACGGCACAGGACGACGATTGTGGATGCAAGCATCTTGCTGTGGCTCGGCGGGATCACGAAGATTAAAGCATCTGGCTGTAACTCGGCGGGGTTACGAAAATTGTTGTCGCACTCAAACCTGGTTTGCTGTGGCTCGGTGGGGTCACGAAGATTAAAGCATCTTGCTGTAACTCGGCGGGGTTACGAAAATTGTTGTCGCACTTAAACCTGGTTTACTGTGGCTTGGTGGGGCCACGAAAATTTTCCGGGGAGAGCTGTGTGAAGTGTCTAGTGTGAACAGTGTACCGCGATGGCTATGAATGGAGTAATATCCCCAGACGGAATGGAGAAGTGGTTAAATGACCGGCTGCAAACGCTCTTCAGCAAAATGGAGTTTTCTAAAGAAATGCAGGAGCAGATAAAGATGGCTGTGAAGGGAGCAGCAGATGAGACTGAAGCTGCTGAGCGGTTAAGGTACCTGTTAAAATTGCAGCAACAGGACATGGTGCAGGAAAGGCAGGAGCTGTTGGCACCGTATAGAATGGTGGCAGTGGACCATTCTGTGAGTTCTCCGGGGGCGCCAGTATTGTCCCAGAGTGCCCGGGGAGGTGGCAAGAGATGTTGTGAACTGGGTCCTAAGACTATCGCGTGTTTTTTTTTAAAAACCCCTCTACAGGTGTGGATGTCCAAAAGGGGGTGGAGTCTCAAAAGAGGGCGGATTTTCAAAAGAGCGTTGAGTATAGGAAACCAAAATTGGCTACTGGTTGTGGGTTGGTACCGCCTAAAAATGACAATTTGACTGTTGATAACGGGGTAGCTCCAGTAGAAGTGGTTGAGGTCAAAGTGGGAGGTGACTTGTTGGTCCACAACACCATGGGGAGTGACACAGACCCCACAACTGACGGTGACACTACGAAAGTAGAAAGAGAGTTCAGTCAGGAGGAGCTAGACGAGGTGAGAGAGTCCCCCTCTCGTCGTCGACGGCGCAAGGGCCACAAAAAAGCTGCTCCTGTAGCCTTTGCTGAAAGCGCAAATAAAGAAAATATAATGCTGTGTGCTTTTATTCCGAGTGTGGATCCTCCTTTAGAAGCAGAAGAGGAGGTGACGTTGCCAGTAGCAACCTCCGGTACAGTACTGAGACAGAAGGATCAGGATCCGACAGCCTTGAAAGAGGAGGCGGCCAGTCATGACCAAGAGCTGGAGCCTATCAGGCAGCAGTATAAGAGTGACGTGCAACAACTAAGGAAAAACCTGGAGAACGTGTCCTCAAACCAGTTGGGCCTGGAGTCTGAACGGCAGAAAATAAATCAGGTTGTGAGGAACTTACAGCGAGAACTGGAGGAAAGCAACAATTGGAAGGAGAAGTTCCAGAAAAGTAAAGAGGAGGTTTTTCAGTTGGAGCTTGACAAAGTGAAATTTGAAGATGAGCTGTGCGAGTTGAAAGATCGGTTCTCCCTGGCACACTTAGAACTGATGCAGGTGAAGCAAAAGCTGGATGAGGGACTACACCAGATGGATAGGGAGCTGTCTGCCTTAAAAGAGGCGCTGCAGGATGAAGTTTCTGGACGTGACCAAAACCTAGAACGACTGCGTGAACAGTTCAACCGGGAGCTGTGTGACTCCAAGAAGGAGTATGGTGAACTCATGAGGGAGCTGCAGCAATTCCAGGACCAAGTAAAGCCTCTAATGCAGGAGAAGGAGCGGCTGGTGGACTCTCTGTACCAGCGAGACCGGGAGCTATCCGCCCTGAAAGAGGCAATAAAAGATGAAGTGTCTGGTCACAACCGTGAGGCAGAAAAGAGGCATGAAAAGTTCAATAGGGAACTGCAACAAATCAATAGAGACTATGAGGATCTCCTCAAGGTTAAGGAAAAACTAGAGGATGATTAAACTGATGCAGAGCACATGCGCCAAGTGATTGAGACTACTCTACAGGACACCCGTGCTGAGAATGATGATCTCCGCGGAAAGATCACAGGTCTGGAAGCTCAGGTGAAGAAGCTGTAGACGTTCTGTGGTGATCTCCAGAGGGCAGAGATGTGCCTTAAGGATAGAATCTGCAGGATGGAGGAGTCCATCGAAGAAGGGAGGTATGAAGCAAATGCCTCTTTGGATAATGCGAGCTTGGGTGATTTGGTGGATGTGAGAGCCAAGATCAAGGAACTCAAGGAGTCGCTACAAGCCCATTGGAAGCAAGAGAAGCTTGAGAGACTGGCTGTCGAGAGCCGAGTGGGCGCATTGGAGACAGAGTGCTCTGAGAAAATTCTGCTGATAAAGGAGCGGTTGAAGCCGGAAGAGCTTCAGAGATGGGCTGCTGAGAGGCGAATAGCTGAGCTAGAGAAAGAAGTTGGCGAGCTCAAAGGTCGCCTGGCAAAGTACCAATCAGTGAACGAGGCCTCCTTGCAGAAGAAGAAGGGCAAACAAGTTGCGCTCAGTCCTTTGGGCCATGAGAGGGTGGACCTGAGGAGAGCTGAGAAAGTGTTGAAAGAAAATAAGTATGAAATGGGGGTGGTCAAGACGAGAATTCTTGAGTTCATAGCTGTAAGTCAGCTCAGGGGAAGCATACAGGGTGAAGAAGCTGAAAGTCAGTTGTCCCTGAAACCTGAGCCAGATGATCATTTGGAGACCACTGGTAAGACAGAAACGTCTTGGTACAAGTGCCTCATAGATGTACCCGAAGATTTGGGAGAAGAATGTACCAGAGAGTCAGTGCATGAAGAGTTTAAGAAGGCCGTGGGAGCCTGTACGGTGTACTCGACCTCAGAAGCTAAACAGCTGGTGGTCCTGTCCACAGCCGAAGTCACAGCGAAGAGGGTGACTATCCTAAGTGACATACACTGGCGATGTATTCGCACAAAGCGGTTTGTCCGGTTGAAGACGGAACAAGCCATTAGACAACTGGAGCTTATGAGAAAAGCTCAAAGTCTGCGTGAAGAGGTCATCCGAGTACCTCATGCTCTGGTAAGAAAGCTCATTGGGAGAAATGGCCAAGCCATGCAAATGATGGTAAAGAAGTCTGGTGTGATGAAAGTAAGCAGTCCACATGAACGTCAAGACTGGATACCAGATGAAGACGGCATGGTGTCATTCTCTGCTGTAGGAAAGGAAGAAAATCTTGTATATATACGCATGCTGATGGGGTACCGAGTGACCTACCTGCGAGAGGTAGAACAGTTGAATCTCACCAGACTGCGAATGGAAAGACAGCATTGTCTGAGCAGCAGAAGATGGCAGCCATCTATGAATTGTGAGACCAGACAGAGAAAGGGCCCTTCAAATAATAGGACGGCTACAGTAGAAGTTAGAGACCTTTCAAGATGTCCTGAGGATAGTGGTCGTGGGTTTAGAGGTAGTGAGACCTCCAGTAACTCAGGTCTGAGAGGCCCATACAAATGACCCAATAGAGTACGAGACAGCACGAAGTCAGACCTGACCGTATATAGAAGGGCAAGTAAGTCACACTGCTGTATTGACCGCTGGGAGCGGGGGAGGTCTGACAAGGTTACGACTGACTTCTGGGAGCGGGGGAGGTCTGACAAGGTTACTACTCGGAAATGTGAATTGATGAAGTTAGTGACAATGACAGAGTGTAGGTCCCTAAAGAATGGGATAATGTCGATGACTAATGTTCCAGGGGCTGAGCAGCGCAATTGTCAAGTACATGGTCTCTGTGTGAACCGTGGGTTATAATGTGATTGTGTATGTTATGTGTTCAACCCCACAAGTTTGAACAGAGGGGGGGGATATGTAATGCAGCGGCTTGCTACATTGCTAAAATGTCCAGGGGGTGTGCTCTAGCTGACCATTTACCTCCCCCTCAGGTGACTGATCACATGACTGTGACATCATCACAGGTTCTGTGTGCACAAAAGGATATATAAACCCTGGTAGTTTTGAAACGGAGAGAAAGAGTGGCCTGGTGAGGCCTAGAAAGAGAGGCCTGGTGAAGCCTGGAAGGCAGAGGCTGGATCCCCGGTGTTTGAGATACCACTAGCCTTGGAGGGTACGTGGCCTGGAGGCCCCATCTGGGAAGCCGTAAAGCCACAGCTGTGGCAGAACCGAGCTGACTGAAGCAGCTACGACCCTGCAAAGGTAAAAACGCTGCTTCATGTGGACATTGATATTGTTACCTTGCTGAAGGCTGTGTCTGGAGCCAAGTGGGCAAGTCTGTCACTAGAAAGGCTCTGGGATATTATGTGTAACATGTCCGCGAGCCACTTAGATGGACTAGGTTATGAGCGGTTTATGAGATGTAATAAACTGCTGTACTGTGAATTACCGGAAAAACGTTTCATGTGTGCTTTGATTGACCCGGTGAAGCGAGTGCCCCCCCCCAGCGTGATTAATAGCGCTACCTTCCAATATGTAACATGCAGTGTGTGTGTGGCACGCAGGGCTGTGGAGTCTGAGTCATGGAGTCGGTGTCCATTTTGGTGGAATCGGAGTCGGTATAAAATGGACTGACTCCAACTCCTAAAATATATAATAAATTGGGTACAGTAGTTCAATGCAGTTTGTGGGGAATATTTTTTTCATAAGAATTTGAGAAAGTTATGAAAGGTCCTACAAATGTCTGTCTTATTCCTGATCTAAGGGTCTAGACTTTTAGCTGAGATGAATCTGTGCTACAGTAAATTTATCAATTAAACATGAGCCATGTATGAGGGAGTCGTGGAGTCAGAGTTGGAGTCGGTGTCATAGAAATTGAGGAGTCGGAGTCTGAGGTTTGGCTTACCAACTCCACAGCCCTGGTGGCATGGGTTGTGTATAACACACAGTGCAAGTATAGCATGGAGTGTGTGTGTGTCTGTGTGTAGCATGAAGTGTCTGTGTATAACAATAGGTGTGCAGAATGGAGTGTGTGTGCAGCAGAGTTAAGTGTGCAACATACAGTGTGTATAGCGGCCACATTTAAAAATATTGGCCCTGCAGACAAGCATTCATAGTTGGAAACAAACATTTATATAATAACATATCAACATTAGTGATGAGCGAGCATGCTCGAGCACCATGCTCGAGTTCGCGCCCCGCATGTTTTGTGCCTGTTAGATAGTCAATAAACATGTGGGGTTTAACTGACATACACGGAAATGCCATAGCTATGCTGGCTACTGGCATTACTGTGACTGGCTGGCCGCATAGGGTCTTATATAAGACCCGGTGATGTAATGCTTGGCCCACTGTCCTCAGAAAGCAGAGAGGGTAGTTATAGGAGGGAGAGTGAATTGGGAGAGCGTGTTTTAGAGCAGGCATATAGGCAGGGTTTAATATTGCTATTGCAGTACTTGTATACCGCTGCTGCATCATTAAAAGAAAAGTCCTTTTCAGAGCTACATATTTTCCTTTCTCTAGTAAAAAAGCTGCTACAATCATTTAGTGGAGGGATAGTTTTGGATTACAGGCATATAGGCATGATTTAACCTGGACCATTTTCCGTTTTTGCACTTTCGTTTTTTGTTCCCCTTCTTCCCAGAGCGATAACTTTTTTAGTTTTTAAGTCAATATGGCCATGTAAGGGCTTATTTTTTGCAGGACAAGTTGTACTTTTGAACAACACCACTGGTTTTACCATATCGTGTATTGGAAAACGGTAAAAAAATTCCAAGTGCGGTGAAATTGCTAAAGTGCAATTCCACAATTGTGTTCTTTTTTTACCATCTATCTATATAATTGTCTTATCCCGTCTGTCTGTCTGTCTTTCTGTCTGTCTGTTCTGTAAATCCCGGGTCGCTGATTGGTCCGGCCGCGGCCAATCAGCGACACGGCATTTCAGAAAAACATGGCGGCCATTAGCGGCTCATGTGTGGCACGGAGGTCAGCGGCGATGCAGCCGGGAGATGCAGCCGGCTGCTCGCAGCATAAGTCCCCCGACCGCAGGCGCCGCTGACCTACATGCGGCTATCGTCGGAAGATCAGTGGCTACGGCCGCTTATCTCCCGAGGACAAGTGTGACACCCCTCCCCTCCTCTCCCCTCCCCTCCTTTCCCCTCCTCTCCCCTCTCCTCTCCTCCCGTCCCTCCCCCCGCTCGATCAGGACCCCGGCACCCGGCGTCATACTTACCCCTCCCCTCCTCTCCCCTCCCCTCTCCTCTCCTCCCGTCCCTCCCCCCGCTCGATCAGGACCCCGGCACCCGGCGTCATACTTACCCCTCCCCGTGCCTGCGCAGCAGCTCCTGTGTCTTTTGCTGCAGCTCTGTGACGTCTCAGGTCAGAGGGCGCGGTGACGTCTTTACACCGCGCTCTCTCCTGACCGGTCACAGCGCACAGCGTGAAGATGCCGGCTACGCTGGAGTCCAGAGAAGCAGTGAGGTGAGTATTGGATTTTTTTTTTTTTTGTATGGGGCCATAGGGGACCTGCATGGGGCAGTATGAGGGGATGGGACATCCTGCAAGGGGTATTATATAGGGGAGATGTGACAGCCTGCATGGGGCATTATATGGGGGGAGAGGTGACATCCTGGATGGGCCATTATATGGGGGGGGAGGTGACATCCTACATGGGGCATTATATGGGGGAGAGGTGACATCCTACATGGTGCATTATATAGGGGGGATGTGACAGCCTGCATGGGGCACTATAGTGGGATGTGACTTCCTGCATGGGGCATTATATAGGGGGTATGTGACATCCTGCATGGGGTATTATATACGGGGGATGTGACATCCTGCATGGGGTATTATATGCATGGGGTATTATATACGGGGGATGTGACTTCCTGCATGGGGCATTATAAAGGAGGGTCGGGAGACATATGCTAGAATACCCGATGCGTTAGAATCGGGCCACCATCTAGTGTTCAATAAATGCTAAAACTGACCTGCCATTATGATTCCCCAGGTCATTATGAGTTCATAACCAAACATGTATAGGTTTATTTTTATTTAAGTAGTAAAAAAAAAAATCCAATGTTTGTTAAAAAATTTTTTAAAAAAGTCGCCATTTTCTGAGACCATTAGCATCTCCATTTTTTGAGGTCTGGGGCCGGGTGAGGCTTAATTTTTTGCGCGCCGAGCTGAAATTTTTATAGATACCATCTTGGGGTAGATACGATGTATTCATTATTACATTTTATTTCAATTTTGCGGCGACCAAAAAAACATAATTCTGGTGTTTTGATTCATTACGCTGTTTACCAATTGGATTAATTCTTTATATATTTTGATAGGTCGAGCGATTCTGAACGTAGCAATACCAAATATCTGTATATTTGAATTTTTTTTACTGCTTTATTTTGAATGGTGCAAAAGGGAGGTTATTTATACTTTTAGATTTTTTATTTTTTTTTATATTTTTAAAAACATTTTTTTTTTACTTTACACATGCTTCAATAGTCTCCATGGGAGACTAGAAGCTGCGATCATCAGATCGCCTGTGTGTAGCAGAAATGCTACCTGGCTATGAGCACCGACCGCTGGGCGACGCTCATAGCCTCCCGTCAATGACATCCGCAGGGGTCTTCTGCAGACCCTGGGTTTTCATGACAACCCATAGGCGACCCGCGGTCATGTAACTTATAGCGTCCTTCCACCGCAGCCATGTTAAATGCCACTGTCAGAGATTGACAGCGACATTTAACATGTGAACAGCCGCGGGTGGATCGCGATTCCACCCCTGGCTGTTAGGAGCACATGACAGCTGATCAGATCAGCTGTCATGTCCCCGGAAAGGTGCGGGCTCATTGTCGGAACACGCACCAAAGGGAGAAACCTGACATGTGCTGTACATGTACGGCACATGTCGGAAAGGGGTTAATATTGCTTTTGCTGTACTTGTATACCGCTGCTGCAACATTAAAAGAAAAGTCCTTTTCAGGGCTACATATTTTCCTTTCTCTATTAAAACCGCTGTTACTTTCCGTCAGTGGAGGGATAGTTTTGGATTACAGGCATATAGGCATGGTTTAATATTGCTTTTGTGTACTTGTATACCGCTGCTGCACCATTAACAATTTTTGACGTGAGGCATAATAATACGTCTCTGTGACCTGGGCCTTAATGACCAGGTACGTATTATTATGGCTCACGGATTGCACCCGCACCGAAGCTGTGCGGGCGCGATCGTTGCCGGGTGTCAGACGATTTTGACAGCCGACACCCCCAAAATTCTACAATCAAAGTCGATCGCAGCATTTCTGGGGCAGACAGAGGTAACAGCACCCCTCTTACCTTGGATCAGAGACCCTGCGCTAATAGCGCTGGGTTCCGATCGTTGCCGTGGTGACCCGATGTCGTCACGACGACATCCGGGTCACCTGACATTAGGAAGTTAATTGTGCACAGTGCACGATCTATATAACTTGTGCCAGTGCAGAGCTGACAGCCTGCATAGCACAGGGATGCTGCTGCATCTCTATGCTATACAAGCGACCAGCCGCAAAAAATGAAAGTCCCTGGTGGGACAAAGTGTAAAAGTGAAAAAAAGTGTCAGAAAGTGAAAAAAAAATTGTAAAAAAATGAAAAAATAATAAATAATAAAAAAAAAATGCCGTAGCTAATAATAATAATAAAAAAAAAAAATATACTGTACCCATAAATAAATATTATACTGAAAAAAAACAATAAAAGTAAACATATTTGGTATTGCCGCGTCCGGAACAAACTGACCTATAAAACTGTCCCACTAGTTAACTACTTTAGTGAACACGGTAAAAAATAAAAGTAAAAATCAAAGCAAAAACTGATGCTTTATCATCATACCACAAAACAAAAAATGGAATAAAATGCTATCAAAAAGACGACTGTAAAACAAAATGGTACCGCTGAAAACGTAATCTTGTCCCGAAAACAACAAGCCACCATACAGCTCCATTGGCAGAAAAATAAAAAAGCTAAAACTCTCAGAATAAAATGATGCAAATAAAATAATTTTTTCTTTACAATAGTTTTTATTGTGTAAAAGCGCCAAAACATAAAAAAGATATAAATGTAGTATCTCTGTAAACGTACTGACCCGAAGAATAACGCTGCCTTATCAATTTTACCACACGAGGAATGACATAAAAAAAAGAAAAACAATTCCTGAATTGTTGGTTTTTGTTTATTCTGCCTCCTAAAAATCGGAATAGATAGCGCTCAAAAAATGTCATTTGCCCCAAAATGGTACCAATAAAAACGTCAACTTGTCCCGCAAAAATCAAGCCCTTACATGACTCTGTCGGCCAAAATATGGAAAAATGATTGCAAAAACTAGTCTTTGCAAAAAAAAAAAAAAGCATCTTTTAGTATGTGACTGCTGCCAAACACAAAAGCCCGATATGAATCTGGTATCGCTGTAATCACACCAACCCGAAGAATAAAGTCATTTAATCACTAAGGCTGTGTGCCCACTAGGCATTTTTCAAGCGTTTTTGCCTTGGAATTTCCGCAGCGAAAACGCTTAAAAAACGCTTGGTAATACGTGCCCCATGGTCCCCGATGATAATCCGCATGTGCTGTGCACATGCTGCGGAAATTTCCGCTGCGGATTATCACTGCGGAAAAATACGCTGCATGTCCATTAATTTTGCGGACACGCAGCGTAATTGCCGCCATTGACTTGCATTGAAACGCTTCATATCCGCATCACTACATGTGCACACGCGGATATGAAGCGATTCAATGTGCGGATGGTACCCAGGCCTGGAGAAGAGGAGACTCTCATCCAGACCTCGGTACCATACAACCTGTAAAAAAAACAATTTAAAATAAAAAATAAAGATTATACTTACCTTCCGATGTCCCCCAGCCCCCTCAACGATGCGTGCGGTGTTGTTGGGCGGCTCGCTGTGGTGTGAGGACCTGACATGACGTCATTGAGTCATGTGACAGGTCACGCGACCGCTGACGTCGGCCCGTGACCTGTCACATAACTCAATGACGTCATCGCAGGTCCTTCACACCACCGCGAGACACTGGGGAGACCGGACGGAGCGGAGAAGGAGACCGGGGGCCATCGGAGGGTAAGTATAATCTTTATTTTTTATTCTTCACCATTCTTATACTTTTTTCTTAACTATTACTTGGTCACACTATATAAATCCATGCCGGTTGCATGGATTTATATTGTGTGACCAAGTTGTCAAGCACTTTTCCAAGTGATGCTAAAATCGCTTGGAAAAGCGCTTGATAACCCGCATGCAGAAATGCATGCTAAAACGCTTGACAAACGCTTCTACCTGGCAGGAAAAATCCGCATGCGTTTTTCCTGCCAGGGAGAAGCGGAAAAAATATGCAGCATTTCTGCATCGTGGGCACATAGCCTTATACCGCGCGAGGAACAGCGTAAAAAAGAAACTCTAGGGTTGTGTTAGGGTTAGGGTTAGGCTGCGTGCCCACTATACGTTTTTCAAGCGTTTTTGCCGCAGAATTTCCACAGCGAAAACGCTTAAAAAACGCTTGGTAATACGTACCCCATGGTCCTCAATGATAATCCGCATGTAATATACATGGTAAATACCCGAATACCCGATGCAAACTCAAGTAGCGAGCACTTGCGATCAAGACTAATGACAACTGATTCAATATGATGACCTAATGTTATCAAATTCTGTGTCGTACCTTTGGGTTCAAAATGTTCACTATAGCCCTTGATAAAATCCTTGAGGAGTCTAGTTTCCAAAATGGGGTCACTTGCGGGGGGTTTACACTGTTTAGGTGCATCAGGGGTTTTCCAAACGCAACATCGTGTGCGTTCTCGATTCCAGCCATTTTGCGTTCAAAAAGTCACACAGTGCTCCTCCCTCCTGAACCCTGCCGTGCGCCCAAACAGTGTTTTTTCCCCACATATGGGATATCTGCGTACTGAGGAGAAATTGCACAACAGTTTTTGGGGTTCATTTTTTTCATCGTATCCTTGTGAAAATAAAAAATTTGAGGCTAAAAAATCATTTTTGTGGAAAAAGTTTGATTTCTTTATTTTCACAGCTCTACGTTATAAACTTCTGTGAAGCACCTGGGGGTTCAAGGTTTTCACTTGTGGGGGTTTCCACTGATTAGGCACATCAGGGGCTCCCCATACACAACATGGCGTCCGCTATTTATTCAAGCAAATTTTACATTCAAGAAATCAAATGGCGCTCCTTCCCTTCTGTGCTCAAAATGTGGTTTTCCCCCACATATGGGTTATCGGCGTACTCAGGAGAAATTGCACAACAAATATTGGGGTCCATTTTTTCCTCTTACCCTTGCAAAAATAAAAAAATTTGGGTCTAACATTTTTGTGAAAAAAGTTAAATGTTCATTGTTTTCTTCCACATTCCAAACATTCCTGTGTAGCACCTTAAGGGTTAATCAATTTCTTGAATGTGGTTTTGAGCACTTTGAGGGGTGCAGTTTTTAGAATGGTGTCACTTTTGGGTATTTTCTATCATATAGATCCCTCAAAGTCACTTCAAATGTGATGTGGTCCCTAAAAAAATGGTTTTATAAATTTTGTTGGAAAAATGAGAAATCGCTGGTCAACTTTTAACCTTATAACTTCCTAACAAAAATAAATTTTGCTTCCAAAATTGTGCTGATGTAAAGTAGACATGTGGGAAATGTTATTTATTAACTATTTTGTGTGACATATTGCGAAATTTTAAGAATTTTCTCCAAATTTCATATCGAATACATTTTACCACTATCCTTAAGTATAATATGTCATGAAAAATATGACAGTGGTCAGAATTGGAAAATGTAAAAATTGGCCTGGTCCTTAAGATGCAAACCACCTTCGGGGGCAAAGGAATTAAAAGAAAAGTCATTTTCAGTGCTACATATTTTCTTTTCCCTATTATGCCCTGTTGAAAGAGCGTGGCTTCCAACGTCATTCTGATTTGCAATCGGCTCCCCCAGTTAGGCACCGGGAATCCAGCTGATAATCAGAATGACATCAAAGTCCTGCCCCTTCAACAGAGTGGAGCGGAAAGGAAGCTGCCGCTCTGTCCACGTGACTTCAGCAGAGGCAATTGAATCGCCTGCAGAAGTGGTCTGTGACCGCTCTGTGCTGGCGATGAAAGGTTCAGGACACAACATGCAGGTAGGTAAAGTAGCAACTACTTGCCTGTTAGTGCTTTGGCACATTGTTAGTGTGATGAAAGCCGGCCGGTGGGTGCAGCTCTCTGGCGCCCCCTTACCTCTCAGGTCAGTCAAGGTACTGCACCTAGAGAAAGTAGTGCCAGGAAGCTGCAACCAGCGCAGGGAACACGGTAGTGTGTTATCCCTTCAACGTCACTAAACCGTAACGTCACTACACAGCACAACTCGCTAGCGCCCTCTTAGCCTCAGGTCAGTCAAGGAACTGCACCTAGGATAAGCGGTCGCCAGGGAGACTGTCCTGTAACCTACTGGGTATCGGGGCCCTCTGTAGTGAGGGCGGTATATATATCTTCCTTGGCCGCGCCAGGAATATATATATATCTGAACCTCCGACCGTCACTACCAGCCTTCCCCAATCCCCAGTTGGTATGCTGCCACCAGTCCCTATTTTAGATATACGCCCAGTCCGTGAATGGGCCTATATCGGGTCAGGAACCAACCCTGGGTAGCGTTTTGGCTTGAGCCGAGCTCACACGGACGTGCGTTCGTTATGCAGAATAAAAGGCAGGCCCACAATTACTTGAGGTAATTGATTATAATAATACACTAGATACACGATATACAACTAAATATACACAGGTATAAGGTCAGGCTAAACTATACAACAATGGAATACAACACACAGAATCACCACAGCATATCAGTTACCGGTTTCTTGATTTTCTTGTGACGCAGGGAGAGGATTCTGCGGTCGCAGGCACGGTTCTTTGTTACAGGCTGAGGCCTACCACCGCATGGTCAAACTGCTCCTCCCCTTGGTGGCCTCAGCTGGTGCTCAGATGTTCAGCACCCCACTCTTGGGTCAAGACTGACTTGTCTCTTGTCTGTCCTGCTATCTTACCTGCCCCGTCCCGCCCACTGCTGGTGAGGTCAGCTGGCTCAGTCTCCACCCTCAGGTCTAACTTCGATCAGAAGCCCAAATTCTATGGAACCCAATAACTTCTTCTGGGATGGTCTCATGATACCCCCAGGGGTTCCCATGGATTCGGGCCGCCGTAACCGACCTTTTGATATCAATTATGATACCATACGGTCCTCAGGAATGGCTCCGCGCTATATCTTGGCTTCCAGAGCACGTACAAACGTCTACCGCGGAGGCTTGTGTGCGCAATGGCTCCGGGACGCCGTGATATTTTTTTATTGGCCCATCCCATGCAACATGCGTGTACTTTTCATGTTTCTATATCTTATGCCTCCATGCTTGTGACAGACAAAGAAACTAGTCCTATGGGACAAATGGTCAGGTACAGATAGACGAAGCACCCCCCCCTGCTGGCTGTGTTTCCTCTCGAAGTCTTTGAAGCTCCTAGCATTCAAGTGTTAAGTAGGCTTCTTATCTTACAGGAGCCTGGATGGGGGGAAACTATCTAGTTGACGTTTTAACAGAAGGTCCCAAGGGTGGGGGCTGCTGAAGTGTGGCCATCCCTGGATATGATTTATCATTACCAAGATGGCGGCTACAGGTTCATCACACCTCCCCCTATACGAGGGCGCGAGGGGGTAGCACATTCCTGTGTTCCCCCGTGCGTCCTTCTGCACCCTCCCCTTGCCGGGATAACCCGTCAGCGTTACCGTGGTCACGGCCTCTTCTGTGGCGAATGGAGAAGTGGTACTGCTGGAGAGCGAGGCTCCAGCGTAGCAACCTGCCATTCGACCCAGAGACCGTGTGTAACCAGCTGAGGGGGTTGTGGTCCGTCTCCACGGTGAAATGGCTCCCGTACAAGTAGGGCTGCAGACGCTGCAGGGCCCATACAATTGCCAGGCATTCTTTTTCCACCGTGGAGTAAGCCACCTCCCGGGGCAGTAGCTTCCTGCTCAGGTACAAGACAGGATGTTCCTGGCCTGTCGTGTTGACCTGACTTAGCACAGCACCGAGGCCAAAGTCACTGGCGTCGGTCTGTACCACAAACGGCCGGTCGAAGTCGGCAGCTTGCAGTACAGGGGAGCTACTTAGGGCGGCCTTGAGTGCCCCGAAAGCTGTCTCGCAGGCGACTGTCCAGTCGACTGCGACGGGCAGCTTCTTCTTGGTGAGGTCCGTCAGGGGCTTGGCCAGGGTGCTATAGTGTGGGACGAACCTCCTATAGTACCCGGCGGTCCCCAAGAAGGACATCACCTGCTTTTTGGTCCTAGGAGTGGGCCAGGATGCGATGGCATCCACTTTCCCCGGTTCTGGCTTCAGAACCCCCCCGCCTACCCGGTGACCCAGGTAGAGGACCTCACTCATGCCCAGCTGGCACTTTTCCGGCTTGATGGTCAAGCCTGCCCGGTGGATCCGACCGAGCACCTGCCGCAGGTGCTCTAGGTGATCCTCCCAAGTGGGACTGAAGACTGCAATATCGTCCAAGTACGCAGCCGCGTACCCTTCAAGTCCCTCAAGCAGCGTATTGACCATCCGCTGAAAAGTGGCAGGGGCATTCTTCATGCCGAATGGCATCACTGTGGACTCGTACAGTCCAAAAGGGGTGATAAAGGCAGAGCGTTCCCTTGCCGCGGGGGTCAGAGGAATCTGCCAGTACCCCCGGCTCAGATCCATGATGGTCAGGTACTTAGCCCCGGCCATCCGATCGAGCAGGTCATCGATGCGTGGTATGGGGAACGCATCGGTGGCCGTTACAGCGTTGAGCCCCCGGTAGTCCACGCAGAACCGTGTAGTTCGGTCCTTCTTTGGTACGAGGACTACAGGCGAGGCCCACGCGCTGCTGGATGCCTGGATCACCCCCAGCTTCAGCATCTCGTCTATCTCTTGGCGCATGTTTCCCTGCACCTCGAAAGAGACCCGATATGCTGAACGCCGGATCGGCGGGTGATCGCCAGTGTCCACGTCGTGGACAGCCATCTCAGTCCTTCCGGGCAGGCTGCTGAACAGCCCCCGGAAGGGGTGCAGGGTGGTCCCCAGCTGGGACCGTTGGTCCTCCGTGAGCTGGTGGCCAACCCCCACATCCTCGATGGACCCACCCGCCTTGGCTTGGGTGAGCAGATCCAGGAGGGTTTCTACCTCTCCTTCCTCGGGAAGGTTGCACACTGGGTGGGCAGTCGCTTCCCGCTCATGATGAGCCTTCATCATGTTCACGTGGAAGGCCTTCCTCCTTCCACGGGCGTGATCCAGGGTGACCAGATAGGTGACGGCATTGAGTTTCTGGTGCACGAAGTAGGGACCTTCCCAGGCTGCCTGAAGCTTGTTCTGTGGTACGGGGACCAGTACCCACACCTTTTGACCCACCTGGTAGGTCCTCTCACAAGCATTCTGGTCGTACCACCGCTTCTGGTCGGCCTGGGCCTGGGCCATATTGTCCTGCACCAGCTTTGCCAAGGCCATCATCCTGTCCCGGTGGCGCACGACATACTCGATGACCGACACCTCGGGGGTGGCCAAATCCCCTTCCCATGCTTCCTTCACCAGAGCCAGGGGGCCCCGTACCCGTCGCCCGTACAGGAGCTCAAAGGGGGAGAACCCCGTTGAGGCCTGCGGAACCTCCCGGTAAGCAAATAGGAGGTGTGGGAGGTAACGCTCCCAGTCTCTCCCGTGGGAGTCGACCAACATCTTAAGCATCTGCTTTAAGGTGCCATTGAACCGCTCACACAGGCCATTAGTCTGTGGGTGATACGGGCTGGCCACCAGATGTTGCACCTGCATTTGCTTACAGAGGGACTCCATCAGCCGCGACATGAACTGGGTCCCTCGGTCGGTGAGCATTTCTTGGGGGAAACCCACTCTGGAGAAGATCTCCAGTAAGGCGGTAGCCACCTTGTCGGCCCGAATGGACGACAAAGCTACCGCTTCCGGGTACCGGGTGGCATAGTCCACTACCGTGAGTATGAAGCATTTCCCGGAGTGGCTGGGAGTGGACAGAGGTCCAATAAGATCCACAGCGACCCTCGAGAAAGGCTCTTCGATGATTGGCAGAGTTACCAGTGGGGCTTTGGGGCGCGGCCCCGCCTTCCCCACCCTCTGACAGGTGTCACACGAACGGCAGTAGGCACCCACCGCGGCTCCCATCCCAGGCCAGTAGAAATGCTGAGCTATCCTGGCCTTGGTTTTAGCGATCCCTAGGTGTCCGGCCATCGGAATCTCGTGTGCGATCCGCAACAATTCCGCCCTGAACGGATAGGGTACCACTAACTGTCGGTCCCTGGGCCACGCCTTCGGTGAACCCTGCTGGACCGTTACCCGGTACAGCCGTCCCTGGTCCCAGACCACACGCTCGCAGTCTGACTCCATGGGAGGCTGTGCCGCCTGTTCCTTGAGAGCTTTCAGGCTGTCGTCTGCTTCCAACGCAGCCTGAAATTCCTGACTTGATGTGGCCAGAATCGACGAAACTGCCACATCCTCTGTCAGCCCCTCCGGGCATGTCACCTGGCCGCTGTCTGACCCGGCAGACACTTGGTCAGAAGTGGGGAAGCCGTCGGACCTCTGCAAGGCTCCTTGGGCTCCGGCGCTCCCACTCCTGGTGACAGCGGCTATGACCGCTGTGACCGTGGGTAGTGCCTGCTTCCCCTCTGTTTCTGACCAAGCCGCCCGATCAGGCAGGCTTCCTAGGCCTTTGGACATCTCGGATGTGGGGAACTCCTGCCCTGGGGTCTTACCTGGCGGCTCCTCTCTTGGGACACCCCCACCTCCCATGGCCTGTTCCTCCCCCTGCAGTGGGCCTATACTCAGCAGCCTGGATACCCCTGGGAGCCCTACACTGCCGGTAGCTGCCCCCCTCTCCATCCCTGAGCTTCCCTCTACAGAATCCTGCCCGCCCCCTCCCTCACCGGAGGACAAGAGGTCACGGCACGCCGGCTGAGCACCTCTGCGGGCATCCCCACACTCCCCACCTGCTTTCACTAACCCTGTTTGTGTTGTGTCTGTGCAGGTGTTACCCTCAGGTTTCACTCCCTCCTCCTCAGCAGGACGCACACTACATACAACATGGTTGGCATTAGCAGCAGACAAATCAATACACTCTTGGGGGGCCGAACTTGGGGGTTCAGAGGGTACATACTGCGATACTAGACGCCCCAAGTCGGTCCCTAATAAAACATTTGCGGGAATATTTGGCGTTACTCCCACCTCCCGCATCCCCCTCCCGGCACCCCAGTCCAAATACACCATGGCAACGGGAAGTGCCGGCTCCACGCCTCCAACCCCGGAGACGGAAAGAGTCTTTCCTGGTACCAAGTCCTGGGGGGACACCACCTCAGGCCGTACCAGTGTTCGTTCAGCGCCCGTGTCCCGCAGTCCCATGACCGCAGAACGGCCTATGGTGACGGGTTGGATGTTGTCCAGGGACCTACCACCACCCCCTCCCACACACAAAACATTGGGCGCTCTCTGGGACTGGGATGGGGTCTTTTGGCGCTGGGGACACTCAGCCCTAAAGTGTCCTGGTTTGTTGCATAGATGACAACGTCTTACGTCTGGTCCTTGCCTGGAGAGGGCAACAGGGGGATACACCCCTTGTGTTCTAGGGGCCGGGGAAACAGGGGCATGACTGGGCTTACCCCCTCTCCAGGTGCTGCTGGCAGACTTCTTCAGCTCAGGCGCCCTGTTATTGGCATACTCGTCTGCCAGGGCGGCTGTAGCAGAAGCCCCTGTTGGTTTTCGGTCACGGAGGAACTGTCGGAGGTCCTCTGGGCAGTTCCACAAGAACTGCTCCGTGACGAACAGTTCCTGGACCTCCTGGCGGGTAGTAAGCGCTAGACCCGAGGTCCAGTGCTCTGCGGCTCTCAACAGCGCCCGCATATGATCGGTCCAGGTGTCCTTGGGGCCACGCAGCAGGCTCCGGAACTTCTGGCGGTACGACTCGGGAGTGAGGTTGTACTGCCGGATCAGGGCCCGCTTGATGCAGTCGTAGTTCTGTACCTCCCCGGCAGGTAAGTCCCCCAAGGCATCCAGGGACTTACCCCTCAAACGGGGGGTCAGGTATCTGGCCCACTGATCCCGGGCCAGATGGTGCTGAAGACAGGTCCGTTCAAATGCCACCAGAAAGGAGTCCAGGTCCCCATCCTTCTCCAGTAGAGGGAAGTCCTCAGCTCGGACTTTGGACGACTTGGTCTCCTGATGGGTTGGTTGCTCTAGCGGAAGCCCCCGCTGGGCCAGGTCCAGTTGGTGCTGGCGCTCCGCAGCTCGCTCTGCACGCTCCGCAGCCTCCCGGCGCTCTGCAGCTTCACGCTCCGCAGCCTCCCGGCGCTCCGCAGCTTCGCGCTCCTCCTCCGCTGCCTTCTCTGATGCTGCCAGGAGGGTTTTGTAGACGGCATCGCCATGAGACTGGAGACTTGCCATAGCCGCTTGTAAAAGGGCTTGTGATCTGGACAGGCTGGGCTGGGTAGGTGGTGGGCAGCCCACTGCGGGACCGTATACTGGGGACTGGCTCCCTGAGGTGCCCGGGCTGGACTCCTCCTCGCCATGAGTAACAATGTCCTCCCCTCCTGCCACACGGACCGTAGCATTAGCCTCCTGCAGGGTCTTGCTCCTGGTGCCGTCTGCCATCTTGGTAACCGACACCGCTGCAACTCTGAGTTTGCACACACCTTGTTATACTTTTAGCCTGACCGTCTAACGTTGGGCTGACCTTAAGACTCCAGCAGTGGAAGTTACCACTGGCAGTCTTTAGTGCCTGGGAGTAGGGGTCCCACAACACTATTATTCTGCAATCCCACCGCTCTGCCACCAATGTGATGAAAGCCGGCCGGTGGGTGCAGCTCTCTGGCGCCCCCTTACCTCTCAGGTCAGTCAAGGTACTGCACCTAGAGAAAGTAGTGCCAGGAAGCTGCAACCAGCGCAGGGAACACGGTAGTGTGTTATCCCTTCAACGTCACTAAACCGTAACGTCACTACACAGCACAACTCGCTAGCGCCCTCTTAGCCTCAGGTCAGTCAAGGAACTGCACCTAGGATAAGCGGTCGCCAGGGAGACTGTCCTGTAACCTACTGGGTATCGGGGCCCTCTGTAGTGAGGGCGGTATATATATCTTCCTTGGCCGCGCCAGGAATATATATATATCTGAACCTCCGACCGTCACTACCAGCCTTCCCCAATCCCCAGTTGGTATGCTGCCACCAGTCCCTATTTTAGATATACGCCCAGTCCGTGAATGGGCCTATATCGGGTCAGGAACCAACCCTGGGTAGCGTTTTGGCTTGAGCCGAGCTCACACGGACGTGCGTTCGTTATGCAGAATAAAAGGCAGGCCCACAATTACTTGAGGTAATTGATTATAATAATACACTAGATACACGATATACAACTAAATATACACAGGTATAAGGTCAGGCTAAACTATACAACAATGGAATACAACACACAGAATCACCACAGCATATCAGTTACCGGTTTCTTGATTTTCTTGTGACGCAGGGAGAGGATTCTGCGGTCGCAGGCACGGTTCTTTGTTACAGGCTGAGGCCTACCACCGCATGGTCAAACTGCTCCTCCCCTTGGTGGCCTCAGCTGGTGCTCAGATGTTCAGCACCCCACTCTTGGGTCAAGACTGACTTGTCTCTTGTCTGTCCTGCTATCTTACCTGCCCCGTCCCGCCCACTGCTGGTGAGGTCAGCTGGCTCAGTCTCCACCCTCAGGTCTAACTTCGATCAGAAGCCCAAATTCTATGGAACCCAATAACTTCTTCTGGGATGGTCTCATGATACCCCCAGGGGTTCCCATGGATTCGGGCCGCCGTAACCGACCTTTTGATATCAATTATGATACCATACGGTCCTCAGGAATGGCTCCGCGCTATATCTTGGCTTCCAGAGCACGTACAAACGTCTACCGCGGAGGCTTGTGTGCGCAATGGCTCCGGGACGCCGTGATATTTTTTTATTGGCCCATCCCATGCAACATGCGTGTACTTTTCATGTTTCTATATCTTATGCCTCCATGCTTGTGACAGACAAAGAAACTAGTCCTATGGGACAAATGGTCAGGTACAGATAGACGAAGCACCCCCCCCTGCTGGCTGTGTTTCCTCTCGAAGTCTTTGAAGCTCCTAGCATTCAAGTGTTAAGTAGGCTTCTTATCTTACAGGAGCCTGGATGGGGGGAAACTATCTAGTTGACGTTTTAACAGAAGGTCCCAAGGGTGGGGGCTGCTGAAGTGTGGCCATCCCTGGATATGATTTATCATTACCAAGATGGCGGCTACAGGTTCATCACACCTCCCCCTATACGAGGGCGCGAGGGGGTAGCACATTCCTGTGTTCCCCCGTGCGTCCTTCTGCACCCTCCCCTTGCCGGGATAACCCGTCAGCGTTACCGTGGTCACGGCCTCTTCTGTGGCGAATGGAGAAGTGGTACTGCTGGAGAGCGAGGCTCCAGCGTAGCAACCTGCCATTCGACCCAGAGACCGTGTGTAACCAGCTGAGGGGGTTGTGGTCCGTCTCCACGGTGAAATGGCTCCCGTACAAGTAGGGCTGCAGACGCTGCAGGGCCCATACAATTGCCAGGCATTCTTTTTCCACCGTGGAGTAAGCCACCTCCCGGGGCAGTAGCTTCCTGCTCAGGTACAAGACAGGATGTTCCTGGCCTGTCGTGTTGACCTGACTTAGCACAGCACCGAGGCCAAAGTCACTGGCGTCGGTCTGTACCACAAACGGCCGGTCGAAGTCGGCAGCTTGCAGTACAGGGGAGCTACTTAGGGCGGCCTTGAGTGCCCCGAAAGCTGTCTCGCAGGCGACTGTCCAGTCGACTGCGACGGGCAGCTTCTTCTTGGTGAGGTCCGTCAGGGGCTTGGCCAGGGTGCTATAGTGTGGGACGAACCTCCTATAGTACCCGGCGGTCCCCAAGAAGGACATCACCTGCTTTTTGGTCCTAGGAGTGGGCCAGGATGCGATGGCATCCACTTTCCCCGGTTCTGGCTTCAGAACCCCCCCGCCTACCCGGTGACCCAGGTAGAGGACCTCACTCATGCCCAGCTGGCACTTTTCCGGCTTGATGGTCAAGCCTGCCCGGTGGATCCGACCGAGCACCTGCCGCAGGTGCTCTAGGTGATCCTCCCAAGTGGGACTGAAGACTGCAATATCGTCCAAGTACGCAGCCGCGTACCCTTCAAGTCCCTCAAGCAGCGTATTGACCATCCGCTGAAAAGTGGCAGGGGCATTCTTCATGCCGAATGGCATCACTGTGGACTCGTACAGTCCAAAAGGGGTGATAAAGGCAGAGCGTTCCCTTGCCGCGGGGGTCAGAGGAATCTGCCAGTACCCCCGGCTCAGATCCATGATGGTCAGGTACTTAGCCCCGGCCATCCGATCGAGCAGGTCATCGATGCGTGGTATGGGGAACGCATCGGTGGCCGTTACAGCGTTGAGCCCCCGGTAGTCCACGCAGAACCGTGTAGTTCGGTCCTTCTTTGGTACGAGGACTACAGGCGAGGCCCACGCGCTGCTGGATGCCTGGATCACCCCCAGCTTCAGCATCTCGTCTATCTCTTGGCGCATGTTTCCCTGCACCTCGAAAGAGACCCGATATGCTGAACGCCGGATCGGCGGGTGATCGCCAGTGTCCACGTCGTGGACAGCCATCTCAGTCCTTCCGGGCAGGCTGCTGAACAGCCCCCGGAAGGGGTGCAGGGTGGTCCCCAGCTGGGACCGTTGGTCCTCCGTGAGCTGGTGGCCAACCCCCACATCCTCGATGGACCCACCCGCCTTGGCTTGGGTGAGCAGATCCAGGAGGGTTTCTACCTCTCCTTCCTCGGGAAGGTTGCACACTGGGTGGGCAGTCGCTTCCCGCTCATGATGAGCCTTCATCATGTTCACGTGGAAGGCCTTCCTCCTTCCACGGGCGTGATCCAGGGTGACCAGATAGGTGACGGCATTGAGTTTCTGGTGCACGAAGTAGGGACCTTCCCAGGCTGCCTGAAGCTTGTTCTGTGGTACGGGGACCAGTACCCACACCTTTTGACCCACCTGGTAGGTCCTCTCACAAGCATTCTGGTCGTACCACCGCTTCTGGTCGGCCTGGGCCTGGGCCATATTGTCCTGCACCAGCTTTGCCAAGGCCATCATCCTGTCCCGGTGGCGCACGACATACTCGATGACCGACACCTCGGGGGTGGCCAAATCCCCTTCCCATGCTTCCTTCACCAGAGCCAGGGGGCCCCGTACCCGTCGCCCGTACAGGAGCTCAAAGGGGGAGAACCCCGTTGAGGCCTGCGGAACCTCCCGGTAAGCAAATAGGAGGTGTGGGAGGTAACGCTCCCAGTCTCTCCCGTGGGAGTCGACCAACATCTTAAGCATCTGCTTTAAGGTGCCATTGAACCGCTCACACAGGCCATTAGTCTGTGGGTGATACGGGCTGGCCACCAGATGTTGCACCTGCATTTGCTTACAGAGGGACTCCATCAGCCGCGACATGAACTGGGTCCCTCGGTCGGTGAGCATTTCTTGGGGGAAACCCACTCTGGAGAAGATCTCCAGTAAGGCGGTAGCCACCTTGTCGGCCCGAATGGACGACAAAGCTACCGCTTCCGGGTACCGGGTGGCATAGTCCACTACCGTGAGTATGAAGCATTTCCCGGAGTGGCTGGGAGTGGACAGAGGTCCAATAAGATCCACAGCGACCCTCGAGAAAGGCTCTTCGATGATTGGCAGAGTTACCAGTGGGGCTTTGGGGCGCGGCCCCGCCTTCCCCACCCTCTGACAGGTGTCACACGAACGGCAGTAGGCACCCACCGCGGCTCCCATCCCAGGCCAGTAGAAATGCTGAGCTATCCTGGCCTTGGTTTTAGCGATCCCTAGGTGTCCGGCCATCGGAATCTCGTGTGCGATCCGCAACAATTCCGCCCTGAACGGATAGGGTACCACTAACTGTCGGTCCCTGGGCCACGCCTTCGGTGAACCCTGCTGGACCGTTACCCGGTACAGCCGTCCCTGGTCCCAGACCACACGCTCGCAGTCTGACTCCATGGGAGGCTGTGCCGCCTGTTCCTTGAGAGCTTTCAGGCTGTCGTCTGCTTCCAACGCAGCCTGAAATTCCTGACTTGATGTGGCCAGAATCGACGAAACTGCCACATCCTCTGTCAGCCCCTCCGGGCATGTCACCTGGCCGCTGTCTGACCCGGCAGACACTTGGTCAGAAGTGGGGAAGCCGTCGGACCTCTGCAAGGCTCCTTGGGCTCCGGCGCTCCCACTCCTGGTGACAGCGGCTATGACCGCTGTGACCGTGGGTAGTGCCTGCTTCCCCTCTGTTTCTGACCAAGCCGCCCGATCAGGCAGGCTTCCTAGGCCTTTGGACATCTCGGATGTGGGGAACTCCTGCCCTGGGGTCTTACCTGGCGGCTCCTCTCTTGGGACACCCCCACCTCCCATGGCCTGTTCCTCCCCCTGCAGTGGGCCTATACTCAGCAGCCTGGATACCCCTGGGAGCCCTACACTGCCGGTAGCTGCCCCCCTCTCCATCCCTGAGCTTCCCTCTACAGAATCCTGCCCGCCCCCTCCCTCACCGGAGGACAAGAGGTCACGGCACGCCGGCTGAGCACCTCTGCGGGCATCCCCACACTCCCCACCTGCTTTCACTAACCCTGTTTGTGTTGTGTCTGTGCAGGTGTTACCCTCAGGTTTCACTCCCTCCTCCTCAGCAGGACGCACACTACATACAACATGGTTGGCATTAGCAGCAGACAAATCAATACACTCTTGGGGGGCCGAACTTGGGGGTTCAGAGGGTACATACTGCGATACTAGACGCCCCAAGTCGGTCCCTAATAAAACATTTGCGGGAATATTTGGCGTTACTCCCACCTCCCGCATCCCCCTCCCGGCACCCCAGTCCAAATACACCATGGCAACGGGAAGTGCCGGCTCCACGCCTCCAACCCCGGAGACGGAAAGAGTCTTTCCTGGTACCAAGTCCTGGGGGGACACCACCTCAGGCCGTACCAGTGTTCGTTCAGCGCCCGTGTCCCGCAGTCCCATGACCGCAGAACGGCCTATGGTGACGGGTTGGATGTTGTCCAGGGACCTACCACCACCCCCTCCCACACACAAAACATTGGGCGCTCTCTGGGACTGGGATGGGGTCTTTTGGCGCTGGGGACACTCAGCCCTAAAGTGTCCTGGTTTGTTGCATAGATGACAACGTCTTACGTCTGGTCCTTGCCTGGAGAGGGCAACAGGGGGATACACCCCTTGTGTTCTAGGGGCCGGGGAAACAGGGGCATGACTGGGCTTACCCCCTCTCCAGGTGCTGCTGGCAGACTTCTTCAGCTCAGGCGCCCTGTTATTGGCATACTCGTCTGCCAGGGCGGCTGTAGCAGAAGCCCCTGTTGGTTTTCGGTCACGGAGGAACTGTCGGAGGTCCTCTGGGCAGTTCCACAAGAACTGCTCCGTGACGAACAGTTCCTGGACCTCCTGGCGGGTAGTAAGCGCTAGACCCGAGGTCCAGTGCTCTGCGGCTCTCAACAGCGCCCGCATATGATCGGTCCAGGTGTCCTTGGGGCCACGCAGCAGGCTCCGGAACTTCTGGCGGTACGACTCGGGAGTGAGGTTGTACTGCCGGATCAGGGCCCGCTTGATGCAGTCGTAGTTCTGTACCTCCCCGGCAGGTAAGTCCCCCAAGGCATCCAGGGACTTACCCCTCAAACGGGGGGTCAGGTATCTGGCCCACTGATCCCGGGCCAGATGGTGCTGAAGACAGGTCCGTTCAAATGCCACCAGAAAGGAGTCCAGGTCCCCATCCTTCTCCAGTAGAGGGAAGTCCTCAGCTCGGACTTTGGACGACTTGGTCTCCTGATGGGTTGGTTGCTCTAGCGGAAGCCCCCGCTGGGCCAGGTCCAGTTGGTGCTGGCGCTCCGCAGCTCGCTCTGCACGCTCCGCAGCCTCCCGGCGCTCTGCAGCTTCACGCTCCGCAGCCTCCCGGCGCTCCGCAGCTTCGCGCTCCTCCTCCGCTGCCTTCTCTGATGCTGCCAGGAGGGTTTTGTAGACGGCATCGCCATGAGACTGGAGACTTGCCATAGCCGCTTGTAAAAGGGCTTGTGATCTGGACAGGCTGGGCTGGGTAGGTGGTGGGCAGCCCACTGCGGGACCGTATACTGGGGACTGGCTCCCTGAGGTGCCCGGGCTGGACTCCTCCTCGCCATGAGTAACAATGTCCTCCCCTCCTGCCACACGGACCGTAGCATTAGCCTCCTGCAGGGTCTTGCTCCTGGTGCCGTCTGCCATCTTGGTAACCGACACCGCTGCAACTCTGAGTTTGCACACACCTTGTTATACTTTTAGCCTGACCGTCTAACGTTGGGCTGACCTTAAGACTCCAGCAGTGGAAGTTACCACTGGCAGTCTTTAGTGCCTGGGAGTAGGGGTCCCACAACACTATTATTCTGCAATCCCACCGCTCTGCCACCAATGTGATGAAAGCCGGCCGGTGGGTGCAGCTCTCTGGCGCCCCCTTACCTCTCAGGTCAGTCAAGGTACTGCACCTAGAGAAAGTAGTGCCAGGAAGCTGCAACCAGCGCAGGGAACACGGTAGTGTGTTATCCCTTCAACGTCACTAAACCGTAACGTCACTACACAGCACAACTCGCTAGCGCCCTCTTAGCCTCAGGTCAGTCAAGGAACTGCACCTAGGATAAGCGGTCGCCAGGGAGACTGTCCTGTAACCTACTGGGTATCGGGGCCCTCTGTAGTGAGGGCGGTATATATATCTTCCTTGGCCGCGCCAGGAATATATATATATCTGAACCTCCGACCGTCACTACCAGCCTTCCCCAATCCCCAGTTGGTATGCTGCCACCAGTCCCTATTTTAGATATACGCCCAGTCCGTGAATGGGCCTATATCGGGTCAGGAACCAACCCTGGGTAGCGTTTTGGCTTGAGCCGAGCTCACACGGACGTGCGTTCGTTATGCAGAATAAAAGGCAGGCCCACAATTACTTGAGGTAATTGATTATAATAATACACTAGATACACGATATACAACTAAATATACACAGGTATAAGGTCAGGCTAAACTATACAACAATGGAATACAACACACAGAATCACCACAGCATATCAGTTACCGGTTTCTTGATTTTCTTGTGACGCAGGGAGAGGATTCTGCGGTCGCAGGCACGGTTCTTTGTTACAGGCTGAGGCCTACCACCGCATGGTCAAACTGCTCCTCCCCTTGGTGGCCTCAGCTGGTGCTCAGATGTTCAGCACCCCACTCTTGGGTCAAGACTGACTTGTCTCTTGTCTGTCCTGCTATCTTACCTGCCCCGTCCCGCCCACTGCTGGTGAGGTCAGCTGGCTCAGTCTCCACCCTCAGGTCTAACTTCGATCAGAAGCCCAAATTCTATGGAACCCAATAACTTCTTCTGGGATGGTCTCATGATACCCCCAGGGGTTCCCATGGATTCGGGCCGCCGTAACCGACCTTTTGATATCAATTATGATACCATACGGTCCTCAGGAATGGCTCCGCGCTATATCTTGGCTTCCAGAGCACGTACAAACGTCTACCGCGGAGGCTTGTGTGCGCAATGGCTCCGGGACGCCGTGATATTTTTTTATTGGCCCATCCCATGCAACATGCGTGTACTTTTCATGTTTCTATATCTTATGCCTCCATGCTTGTGACAGACAAAGAAACTAGTCCTATGGGACAAATGGTCAGGTACAGATAGACGAAGCACCCCCCCCTGCTGGCTGTGTTTCCTCTCGAAGTCTTTGAAGCTCCTAGCATTCAAGTGTTAAGTAGGCTTCTTATCTTACAGGAGCCTGGATGGGGGGAAACTATCTAGTTGACGTTTTAACAGAAGGTCCCAAGGGTGGGGGCTGCTGAAGTGTGGCCATCCCTGGATATGATTTATCATTACCAAGATGGCGGCTACAGGTTCATCACAGTTAGTGACGCGCCCCCTGGGCCTGTGCTGCTGCTGCTGTGCAGGGGGAATACCCGGAGCCGGATCGCTGGGGGTTGTAGTTCTCCGTGGCGGTGACCCGGTCCGTGCCCAGGGTGGTCAAACCAGTGGCAGTCTTTATGTTATAATAAGTGTCCGACTACGCCACCCGTGGATTGCGGTCAGTGGGGACTGCCGCTGCGCTGCCGACCGCTGAGGCTGATGTTGGTTGCGCAGCCGAGTATGGGATAACTCCCCACGGGAGAAGTATTGCCTCAGGGCAGCTAATGTGAGAGATGATGGGAGTGATGGTGTGAGGGTCCCAGTGCTAATGGTGCTGGTGCGGCAAGGAATCAGACGTGAGGTGCAGTTCAGGGTCTTTACTGATGGTACAAGGCAGACCCTCCCGGGAGTACTGGCTAGTATAAGGGGCCTGGTCAGTCTGCGAGCAAGCAGGAGTTCCCCTGGCCAGGTGGAGTTGTAGGCCTCCCCGTTTATCTGCACTCTTCCTGGCTACCTTGCTGTCAGCGGTTACAAGTAGCCCACGTCCCTGAGTATACCATGTGGTGCTCACCCGTATGGCTGGTGACTTGGGGCCTTCTGTTAGCCTCCTCTCCTGGATGGCGGTGCTGGTCCCTTACTTGTGACTGAGCCTCCGGGCTTCTATGGCCAGAGGACCTGGAATCCCCTGCCGGCTGGTTTCTGCTGCTGGGTGTATATCAGTCCCCACAGCCTCGGACTCCTGTGTCCGGTTTTAGTGTCTTCGTCCAGGGCGAGCTATATCTCTGCTCAGCTCCAGCCCCTGGACTTCAGCTACTGCTCCTACAGAGCTCCTGTTCTTGCTTTCCCTGTGTCTGGAACTGAACTGTCTAATCCCGCCCCAGACCCAGTTTATAAGGGCAGATTCCTCCCCTCCCAGGTCTGAGTGGGCCGTGTTGCATGTTTAGGGATCCTGACCAGAGAAACCTCCCACTTGCTCTCAGACATAATATCTCTATTACTGTGGCAACCAGACCCCTGGGGTGTCACATTATCCCCTAGTAAATTTTAGTACTCCGGGACTAAACACATTTTTTTTTAAAGAAACATAAATACAAGGTATAACAATAATACAATAACATATTCACAAGAAACTTTAGTCTGTAGAGGTCACGGCGTTTCCGTGACCGGGTGTCCATATCACCCAAGGTGAAGTTTATGAAACAAAGGGGGTGTCCATGTCACCCAACAAGGCGAAGTCTTGGCACAGAATAGGGGACCTGTCCAAAGCAAACCCCTTGCGTTGTCCTTGGGCGTGGCTGCAAGGGTAGACTAACTACTTTGGGCCGCAAGGAGGCCACGCCAGACAGGTTTTCTCTTCCGCGGCCGTCTTCGCAAGAGGCACCAAGGTGCAACTATCTACAAAACTGTTCTGGTTATCCAGTGTCCATAACCTGTTAGTCCAAATAAATCTGCAGGGTAACTGAGAAACATAATTAGTAACAGGCAACAAACATAAACCATAAACATTTTTCAATAAACAGTCAACTTTACAGTGCATTGGTTTAGATTCTCCAGCGAGCGGGCATCTGACCTCTAGTGACTCTAGTGGACCTACGGAGCTCACTAACTGGTTCTGCACTACAGGGTGTAGGAGGTGTTATGGGTAAGCTGGGCAGCTGTCTGCGCACTCTTTGGCTCACTAGGGGCACGGCAGGCTCACTACTAGCAGAGGATTGATCCTCCTGGACTGCTGGTGTGGACTCTTCTGCCTCTTGGGCCGGCTGCTCTTCCAGCTCTACTGGTTCCTCTGTAGGCACTTGCGGGGCTGGCTGGAGAAAGGTGAGGACGGATACCACGACAGCGCCGTTTACTTGTGTCCAAGACTGGGGGAAGTCTCCGAGTACGGTACTGATCATTTCTTCCCTTTCCTCTGCGGGTTGAGGGTTTTCTTGATCTTCTTCAGGGCTTTGCAGCTGCTCGGGACACTTCTTCAGGTGGTCTCTGGAGACAATGGCTGTGGTTTCTCCTCCATCCTTACTGATTACGCAGATTTTTGGGTTCTCATGGCTTGATGGCAGTACGGTGTACGGGTCCTTCTCCCACTGGTCGTCCAACTTGTGGAGCCGCCTCTTCCTCTTCAAGACCTGCTCTCCAGGTACCAGGGGAACAGCGGGAGCATACTGGTTATAAGCCTTCTCTTGCCTTTCTCTAGCTTGAGACAGACTTCGCTCGACGCTCTCCTGTACTTTCCGATACTGCTGCTGCCGTTCTGTATCCCAGTCTGCCTCTGGCGAGGTGTCCTCAGGCGTCAGGACTCCCATATCCAGGTCAATAGGCAGCTTACCAGGTCTTGCTCTCATTAGGTAAGCCGGGGTACAGTTGGTGGAACCTACAGGGATGTGGTTATACAGGTCCACCAGATCGGGCAGTTTCTCAGGCCACAGACTGTGTTCTTCCAGGGGCAGTGTTTTTAGCAGATCTATCACCACCTGGTTCATCTTCTCACAGAGTCCATTGGTTTGAGGGTGATAGGGCGTTGTTCTTATCTTCTTGCAGCCATACAGGTTGCAGAACTCCTGGAAGACCTCCGCTTCAAAGGCTGGTCCTTGGTCTGTCAGCACTTGGTCCGGGTACCCGTGTGGACGGCAGAAGTGCTGCTGGAAGGCTCTAGCTGCTGTTTGAGCCGTTAAGTCCTTAACCGGGACCACCACCAGGAACCGGAAGTAATGATCTACGATTGTGAGGGCGTAGACATACCCAGATCTGCTTGGAGCCAGTTTCACATGGTCCAGGGCTACCAGTTCCAGTGGCTGTCTGGTGATGATGGGCTGCAAGGGAGTCTTCTGGCTGGCACGGTCCTTTCTTCTCAGGTGGCACGGGCCACAGTCTCTGCACCACCTCTCGATGGCTCCTCTCATGCCTACCCAGTAGAACCGTTCACGCAACAAGAACTCCAGCTTCTTCCATCCGAAATGCCCTGCTCCGTTGTGGTATGCCTCCAGAACCATAGCCGCGTCTCGTCTTGGGACCACTACCTGCCAGGTCAACTCATGTGTTCGAGAGTTAACCATTCTCCGGCACAGCTTCTCCCTGTAGAGGAACAGCTTACTTTTCTCCTTCCACAGTTGCTTGGTCTCCTCCGGAGCATCTGGGTCAAGACGGGCATCGGCCTGGGTCAGCATTTCCTTCACCAAATGGACTGCGGGATCACTGTCTTGCGTCTCCGCCCAGTTGTAGTGGGGCAAGGGATTGAACGTCACGGAGCGCCTGTCCTTCACACGGTGGGAATACAGGGTAATCCCATGATGGTGGAATGCAGGGAGCTCAACTTCTTCCAGATCTTCTGGATCTTCCCCTACGTCCGGTAAGTTCGGCATTCTAGACAGGGCATCCGCGTTGGCATTTGAGCGTCCTGCCCGGTATTTGATGGTGAATTCAAAGTTGGACAGGCGGGCCATCCATCTCTGTTCCAGGGCACCGAGCCTTGCAGTGTCCAGGTGTGTCAACGGGTTGTTATCCGTGTACACGGTGAATTTGGAGGAGGCAAGGTAATGCTTGAAACGTTCGGTCACTGTCCACACTACTGCCAGGAACTCCAGCTTCAATGAGCTATAATTCTCAGGGTTCCTCTCCGTGGGCCGTAGCTTTCGGCTGGCGTAAGCGATTACCCGTTCTTTCCCTTGCTGGATCTGGGACAGTACGGCTCCTAGCCCGATGTTGCTTGCGTCCGTGTGGAGGATAAAGGGCTGGCTGTAGTCTGGATATGCCAGGATTTCATCCCCCGTGAGGGCCATCTTCAACTGGCAAAAGGACTCCTCTTCCAGCTTTTCCCACCTGAAGGGCGGCTTCTGGTTTTTGGCTTTCCGAGATTGACCTATCAGGAGGTCCTGCATAGGGGCTGCCATTTTGGTGAAACCGGGAATGAATCTTCGGTAGTAGCCTACCAACCCGAGGAACTGCCGCACTTCCTTTATGCTGGAGGGTCTTGGCCAGTCCTTAATCACAGTGATCTTATCAGGGTCGGGAGCCACTCCGTCAGCACTCACCACGTGTCCCAGGTACTGCACCTTTGGTTTCAGGAGGTGACACTTGGAGGGTTTCACCTTTAGGCCGTAATTTGCCAGAGCTTCGAACACTTCTGCCAGGTGTTTCAGGTGGTCCTTGTAGGTCTTGGAATAGACGATGACATCGTCCAGGTATAACAGGACCGTCTCGAAGTTCCGGTGTCCCAGACAGCATTCCATCAACCATTGGAAGGTTCCTGGTGCGTTGCAGAGCCCGAACGGCATGCAGTTAAATTCACTGAGACCCATCGGGGTGGTGAATGCGGTCTTCTCCCGGTCCGCCTCTGCTACAGGAACCTGCCGGTACCCGCTAGTGAGATCCAAAGTAGAGAAGAAGTTAGCAGATTTTAATGCAGCTAAGGACTCTTCTATCCTTGGTAACGGGTACGCATCTTTGTGTGTGATACGGTTGACCTTCCTGTAGTCTACACACATCCTCATGGTGTTGTCTTTCTTTTTCACTAAGACTAGTGGAGCTGCCCAGGGGCTACAGCTGTCCCTGATTACCCCAGCCTTCCTCATGTCTCTAAGCATCCCCTTGGCGTGTTGGTAGTGTGCCGGGGGTACGGGTCGGTATCTTTCCTTTATGGGAGGATGGTCTCCCGTCGGGATGTGGTGTTCTACCCCCTTTACTCGCCCGAAGTCTAACGGGTGTTTGCTGAACACTCTCTCGTACTCTTGAACCACCCGATAGACTCCCTGTTTCTGGTGTGAGGGAGTGGAGTCAGTACCCAAATGTAGTTGCTGACACCAGTCCTCCATTGGTCTCTTAGAGCCGTTACCTTCCTCTGGTTGAGATGGAGGCAAGGGTTCCACGGCCTGTACAGAATTCTGGTTTATGGTGAACAATTTGGCTAGTGTGGCATACCGGGGCAGGTGTACTTCTCTCTCCCCAATATTTATGATGCGAACGGGCACCCTCCCATGGCGTACATCGACCACCCCCCGTGCTGTCAAAATGGTGGGCCTACTGTCTGAGTAGACGGGTTCTACCATTGCTTGGTAGTCTCTACCTCTTAGACCAATAGCTGCCCGGCACCAAATCATCATCTCACATTTTGGGGGCATGGCAATAGGGAACGGGTCACACATTCTCACGCTACCTATCTCACCACCAGATAGTTCCACCTGTTGCCGCTTCATCAGTGCCCGGATCTCTTTTTGGAGCACACGCTGCTGGCCGGAACTGGCGTTCTTGGCAACCTGCTGTAAAATGAGAATCACCTCTGCAAGACAATTTTCAATCACATTAGTTCCCAAGGTTATTCTAGGGTGACTCTTATGACGGTCTATGTCCACTATAATCAGTCCTTGTGCCGCCAGTTCGACTTTACCGATCTTAATGGTCACCTCTTTGAATCCCACCTGCGGCACGGGCTGACCATTGCTGGCGATGATACTCAGGTCGTCATCTGGGTAGCGGGTTATGTCCGAGTCATTCCAGTACTGCTTGAAGAGCACGTACGGGATGGTGGTGACCTGTGACCCGGTGTCTAGTAGGGCACTCATAGGAATGCCATCCAGTACCACAGGCAAGATTGGACGTCCCCCTACGTATTTATCACGCCAGTTTGATGGGCCTGATGGTCTTATGCCTGAGGGTTGGCCCTCTACCCCAGGTTGTGCCCGTTTAAATGACAGTACCTTGCCACATGTCCGGGTTGATTGCAGCGGCGGCAGATGGGTCGTCCGTCCTCGTTGTATCTGTCGCTGGGTCTTCCTCTGGCCGGTGGGGTCCTCCTCAGTCGGCGCCACGGGACGTCCTCCGGTCCGGATGCCAGCTGGATCTTTCCTGGAGAAGAGACCTGTAAAGACTGCACAGTTCTGGTTAGCGCGGCAACGCTCTTAGTCAGCTCTTGGACCTGATGGTGCAGGTCTGTAGCCGGGTCACTGTTTAAAGCCTGTGCATCAGCTCCCACAGGCCCTGCAGACAAGGGCGCCATCTCCTGGTGATAAGTGATAGCAGGGCGCCTGTGGGTCACAGCGCCACCTGGTGCCGGTTCTCGGAGCACCCGGATGGCTCTGTCCTTGAACTGTGCAAAGTCCAGGTCAGGGTCCTGTAAGGCCATTGCCCGCAACTGGGTTCGGTGGGCATTGCATAGTAGACCCTCAATAAATTGTTCAGTCAACAGCTTATCTTCATTTCCCACGCTGTCAGGGTCTGCCTGCTTAATGGCTCTCAGGGCCTCTTGTAGGTTTAAAGCATAGTCTCTTATACTCTCATGTGCCCGTTGTTTGCACCCATAAAATCTTAGTTTTATTTCGGCTGAGGTGCGGGTGTCAAATGTGTCTTTCAGCCGGGTTAGTATGTCTCTGACAGTCCTCTTCCTCCCAGGTGGCCAGGACTTTACCTCCCTTTGGGCTGCCCCGATTAATTGGGCCACCAGGATGCTCACTTTTTGCTCTTCTGTGAGGGGGTACACCTGGAAGAGGCTATCCAATCTTTCTCTAAAGTCATTTAGAGTATGTGACTCCCCTGAGTACTGGGGTAGCCAGGTTGCCCCCGGGATATAGGGCATGGTGAATGGCATGACTGCTGCAGCGGTTGCGCTGGCGGTGGCTGTGGCAGTGGAGCTCCCCTCGGTATCCGGCATCCTCCTCCCCC
This sequence comes from Phyllobates terribilis, assembly GCF_046119375.1. Classification (NCBI taxonomy): domain Eukaryota; kingdom Metazoa; phylum Chordata; class Amphibia; order Anura; family Dendrobatidae; genus Phyllobates; species Phyllobates terribilis. The sequence continues at coordinate 475,625,625 of NW_027362762.1, forward strand.
CTAGTGGACCGTGGCCTACCTTGTGATGCTCTTCTTCCGTAGGCCGCGGCTCCGCAGTCGATCGTCGGGGTTGAGGACCTGGCGTCGCGCTCTGATGACGTCAGCGTCGCTCTTCCTCCCTTCCAGGACCTTGCGCAGCGTCACTGTGTGGGGCGGAGCGTGGGGCGGAGCTTCGGATCTCGCGCGCTTTCGGCATCCACGCCCCTCTTCTTCCCGTGCGGCGTCCCGAAGATGCAGCTGCGGATGGGGGGAAGAAGGCAGAAGACGGCGGGAAACAGTCCAAGATGGCGTCTGATGGCGGGAATCGGCTCCGGACGGCGGGAAACTTCACCACAGGTAAGTATAAAAGTCTCTTTTTTCAGGCACGCAGTACCCGGTGGTTGCGGGCACGAAATCCTGCCGACTACGCCAAAGTTGATGCGCCCCCTGGGCCTGTGCTGCTGCTGCTGTGCAGGGGGAATACCCGGAGCCGGATCGCTGGGGGTTGTAGTTCTCCGTGGCGGTGACCCGGTCCGTGCCCAGGGTGGTCAAACCAGTGGCAGTCTTTGTGGCAGTCTTTGTGTTATAATAAGTGTCCGACTACGCCACCCGTGGATTGCGGTCAGTGGGGACCGCCGCTGCGCTGCCGACCGCTGAGGCTGATGTTGGTTGCGCAGCCGAGTATGGGATAACTCCCCACGGGAGAAGTATTGCCTCAGGGCAGCTAATGTGAGAGATGATGGGAGTGATGGTGTGAGGGTCCCAGTGCTAATGGTGCTGGTGCGGCAAGGAATCAGACGTGAGGTGCAGTTCAGGGTCTTTACTGATGGTACAAGGCAGACCCTCCCGGGAGTACTGGCTAGTATAAGGGGCCTGGTCAGTCTGCGAGCAAGCAGGAGTTCCCCTGGCCTGGTGGAGTTGTAGGCCTCCCCGTTTATCTGCACTCTTCCTGGCTACCTTGCTGTCAGCGGTTACAAGTAGCCCACGTCCCTGAGTATACCGTGTGGTGCTCACCCGTATGGCTGGTGACTTGGGGCCTTCTGTTAGCCTCCTCTCCTGGATGGCGGTGCTGGTCCCTTACTTGTGACTGAGCCTCTGGGCTTCTATGGCCAGAGGACCTGGAATCCCCTGCCGGCTGGTTTCTGCTGCTGGGTGTATATCAGTCCCCACAGCCTCGGACTCCTGTTTCCGGTTTTAGTGTCTTCGTCCAGGGCGAGCTATATCTCTGCTCAGCTCCAGCCCCTGGACTTCAGCTACTGCTCCTACAGAGCTCCTGTTCTTGCTTTCCCTGTGTCTGGAACTGAACTGTCTAATCCCGCCCCAGACCCAGTTTATAAGGGCAGATTCCTCCCCTCCCAGGTCTGGGTGGGCCGTGTTGCATGTTTAGGGATCCTGACCAGAGAAACCTCCCACTTGCTCTCAGACATAATATCTCTATTACTGTGGCAACCAGACCCCTGGGGTGTGACATTAGTTTTTCACAAAGTCCCGGATATACCCTTTAACTATTTGTAGTGTGGTATACAGTTCTTTAGACCCCAGTAAGTAACAGTTTTAATTTTTGTTCAGTTGTTCATCTGTTCATGAATATTCTATCTTTAAAGTGAATCTGTCAGCAGGATTTCACTCTCACATGTATGTATGTGTGTATATATACATATATACATGCAGGGCAGCATGGTGGCTCAGTGGTTAGCACCAAGGACAACATCTGCAAGGAGTTTGTATGTTCTCCCAGTGTTTGCGTGGGTTTCTTCCGGGTTATCTGGTTTCCTCCCATACTCCAAAGACATACTGATAGGGAATGTAAATTGTGAGCCCCAATGGGGACAGCGATGCTGAGGTCTGTAAAGCGCTGTGGAATTAATGGCGCTATATAAGTGAGTAAATTGAATAAATTAAAAAAATAAATACATAATATATATATATTAGTCCATGCCTCTATTATGGAAAACTCAGTGTGAATTGATATGCAAATGAGGTTGTTGATCTCTACTGTGTAACTTCAAGCAAAGAAGCTGTCCATCAAGCAGAAAGAGACGAGCGGTGAGGAATAGAGCTGGAGTGACAGAGGCTTCAGATCAACATCCATTTACATATAAATTTAAATGCTTATTTCTCAGGAATGGAGGAATGGACTAGTCATGCAAAGGTATTGCTAGACTTGTCTTTGAAAGAGCTACATGCACATATACATGGTTTGGGTTGTGAAATCTTCCTGAGATTCCATTTACGTTAGCTGGTACTCCCAATGATCAGCTGTTTGCAGCTCCATCCATAGCAAGATGCAAAAAGTGTAAGGAGCTGGAACAGTATAGCTTCATACACTGTGTGGCACCTGTTCTCAGTGCTGCAGCTCAGTTCTTACTGGTGTGAATTGGAGCTGAGCTGCGGTACCCAACAAAGGCTGCTACAAAGTGTACTAAAGTACAATTGTGCAAAAATTTTGTGAAAAGTCATAAAGGATGAATTAGACATGAATTAAAACATCTGGATGAGGAAAGCCACTCCAATAATGTAACTAAAAAAAAACACAAATTAAAAATTGCATAAAGTGCAAAAATAAAATTCACTGTTAGAATCATTTTTCAATTTTTAATCCAGAGAAAAGGTGCAAATACTATGATGTTTAAGGGCTAAATATTTTTTAATGTATGCAAGAAAGGGGTACTTTGCCCTGTGCATGTTCTATATTTTCTGCTGATGGCTTCAATGATGGCTGGGCGGCTTGATTTCCCTGCCTCATCTCTCACTGTTTTCATGAATCACTCTCTTTTCAAAAAGATGTGATTTAGGTAAGAGCTATTAATTAGAGAATTGTTTATATTCCATACTCTAGTCTAAACAGTGAGATTCATCACAGTTAATGTCTCTTTAAATCCAGCTGGCCAATTGATGAGATTTTGTGTTGTCTGTGAGAGAATAGCTATGTTTCAGTTCTCAGAAATGCCTTCTCTACTTCTACACCCACATGAAAGTGTAAAGTATAAATGGGATTCCAGCCAAGAAGGTTACACAAGTTTGTGGCCATATCTTGTAAGATACTCTATTCTTCTTGTTCAAAAGAAATGCCTTAGTATCTAGAAATGCAACATGCACCACAGTTATGTTATGACATATGGATAAATTATATCACCAAGACAAGGCCTCAGGCCTCTACGTCAGCAATAGTCATAGGATAATCACCAAGGTTTCCTCTTTTAAATCATCAGTCCCTGCGTCTGCGATTGACTCAAGTCCCACTGTCCCATTGGCTTTCTAAAGATTCCTCTCTTAATACACTTACTACATTGCTCCATAAACTATCTGGCTCCAAACTACAGTATATATTAGAGCCCTACTTATACTGTTTATTAACCTTGCATTTGATGCGATTTGGACGATAATAATCTCTGTACTCAGAATACTCATGATTTTAGAGCTAATATTTAGAATACCTCTCATCTGTCTATGGTTATCCTTTAATTTAAGAAACAATGGGCAGCCGTAGGCACACAATTTTACCAAATAACACTTATTAGCAAAAATGCCTAGAACAGTGCCTCTTATCTTCCACATCCCCCCTTCCACATCCCCCCTTCCACATCCCCCCTTATCTGTCAAGGCACAAGATCCCATGTGTTATTGTGAGATTTCATGCTTTTAGCTAAAATAGCGCTGTTGCCTTATGTACAAAGCCGTTACTAATCGGTAGCAGGTATAATGATATTATGCTTCAGTAACTGCTTTGTAAATATTTCAACAGGGCTGTTTTTAGTTAACCACTGGAGGACTTGCCCATTTTGAGGCTCTAGAACAAAGTAATTCTTTTAATTTTATTCATTCTGACACTCCAGAAGCCACAGGCTCCAATATATTAAGACTGATTTTGACAAATTAATTAAGAAGCGCACACCACTTAATGAATTTGGCGCATTTTATTGGTCTTATTAGTGGCGTGCACCTTGCCAGAAATATTACTCCAGTCAGAGAGTGGAGTAACATTTTTTGCATATGAAATGCTGGCACTAATGATGAATTTGACAGGTGGCTGTAGTCATGGCCTTTTCCACCTTGGCTACTCCCCAGTTAGACCCATTTTGGCAGAACTATTTGAAACTGGCGTGAAATGCCAAAAGTTGTAAAATTTTAGACCAACTCCACCTTGCGCAAAAAATTGGCAACTTTTCAATGCATTTTGCTCTAGTGTTCTGGCGAAAACACTTTGATGAATTGCCCCCATAGTATTTTCAGTAGTGTTTAAAATAATAGCAGTCCAATATGACTAACCAGATTAATCACTGTTTTTGGTATAAATTATATTACCTGTCAGGGTTTCACAGGAATGAAACTGGGGAGATGACACAATATCCCACCGTTGCGATCACTCTGTCAAGATTTGTCAGGGATTCTCGCGCATACGATCCCGATTACTCACTACGTAGCTATCGGCAGCGACCAGTAAGAATATTGCGTTTACACCTCCGGATTCCAATGCATGGAATATGTGTAGACGCCCCCGTACGGTCACTGCCAGCTTCACGAGAGTCCAATTAATATTATTCACTGCCACCACCGATCAATTTTAAAATATAATACAGGCCTGATTGGACGCCAGCTTTCCTGGACCATATATGGTTTCGGGGAAGGAACGATTACAGGACAAAAGAAACAGGACTATTAAATTTTATATTTAACCCAAAAGGGAGGCAGTGTTTATGAAAAATATACAAAAGGTTTTACAAAAGGAGATATTACAATACAGAATATATAGTTACACAAATAAAATGGGATTAAAGAAAAACTTAATATAAAGATCGCAGAGACTATTCAGTTTAGCTGGAGGGAAGCGCTCCAATGCCCAGTTCAGCAAACATGACCCGTGCTACACATAAATATGTAACTTCCAACATGAGTACTGATCCATCTTCGGCTGAGTCTTTTATGTCGAAGAGGGGGCCTGCCCACACATCCCCTATGATGACATGACGTGGGCTGGGCTTCAGCCTTCATATTTTTATTAAAATATCTAACTTCTGAGATAACTTATCACGTCATGTTGTGACTTTGGATATCATGGTCTCATCATCTGGAAAATGCTTGCCCTTCAAAAATACCTTCATTGTTGGAAAGAGGTCGAAGTCCTATGGTGCAAGGTCAGGTGAATAAGGGGATGCGGTAGAATTTCAAAGCCACAGGAGCATGCTTCCATTTGGGCAACATGTGAGTTGTAAACTGGTGCATTCTCTTGCAGAAAGCGGACACTTTTGGTGAGCATGCACGTCTCTTGGTTTTGATGGCCTCCCAAAAGTTCTGCAGCAATGAAGCGTAGTATGTCCCAGTGAACATGGTACCCTTTGCTAGGAAATCCATCAATATTACTTTGTGTTGGTCCCAAAATACTGTGAGCATGACCTTGCCTGCCGAGGGTTGGGCACGTTCCTTCTTTGGAGGCGGTGAGCCATGATGCTTCCATTGCATCGACTGGACTTTAGTCTCAGGATCATAGTGATGGACTCAGCTTTCATTCTGTTTGATCAGTCTGTTGAAAAAGTCCCCCTGATTTCCATGGCACATCGTCAATAGAGCCTGAGAGTATTTGACTCGTTCCTGCTTCTGGAAAGGTGTGAGCAGCTGGGGAACCCAGTGAGCGGATACCTTATGCATGTGAAGATGGTCTTGGATGATTTTTTTCCACGGACCCCACACTAATCTTGACATTTTGGGCTAGGTGCCGAATGGTTACTCGGTGATTTTCCAAAATGGCGACCTCCAGTTGTGGGATGGTGTTTTCATCAGTAGCAGAGTGGGGTCACCCTGGAATTGGAGCTGATTGCACCGAAGTTCAATCATATTTCAATTGACGATACCAGTTCTTGACTACATCATATGATGGGTAATCATAACCATAAACCTCTTTCATCTCATCGAACGTCTCCTTTGGTGTGCGGCCTTTCAAGTAAAGGAACTTGATGACTGCTCTGTATTCCACTGGGTCCATTATCAAACCTCACACCACTTCAGCACCTGTAAAATCAAGACCGTTATCAGTTCTGAGTTGCAAATTGGCACGTAGCCTATAGAGACTTCTATCATTACACATGTGAAGTTTCAGCATCCTGTGATAAATTGAAGTGGGTCAGGGGAAATCTTTAATGAACGTCCCTCGTATAAATACAGTGGGCACGGAAAGTATTCAGACCCCTTTAAATTTTTCACTCTTTGTTTCATTGCAGCCATTTGGTAAATTCTAAAAAGTTCATTTTTTTCTCATTAAAGTACAATCTGCATCCCATCTTGACTGAAAAAAAACAGAAATGTAGAAATTTTTGCAAATTTATTAAAAAAGAAAAACTTAAATATCACATGGTCATAAGTATTCAGACCCTTTGCTCAGACACTCAAATTTAAGTCACATGCTGTCCATTTCTTTGTGATCCTCCTTAAGATAGTTCTACTCCTTCATTGGAGTCCAGCTCAGTGCATGTCAGACCAAATGAGAATCATGAGCTCAAAGGAACTGCCCAATGAGCTCAGAGACAGAATTGTGGCAAGGCACAGACCTGGCCAAGGTTATAAAAGAATTTCTGCATTACTCAAGGTTCCTAAGAGAACAGCGGCCTCCATAATCCTTAAATGGAAGAAGTTTGGGACCACCAGAAATCTTCCTAGACCTGGCCGTCCAGCCAAACTGAGCAATCGTGGGAGAAGAGCCTTGGTGAGAGAGGTAAAGAAGAACCCCAAGATCACTGTGGCTGAGCTCCAGAGATGCAGTAGGGAGATGGGAGAAAGTTCCACAAAGTCAACTATCACTGCACCACCAGTCGGGTCTTTTATAGCAGAGTGGCCCGACGGAAGCCTCTCCTCAGTGCAAGACATATGAAAGCCCGCATAGAGTTTGCTCAAAAACACATGAAGGATTCCCAGACTATGAAAAATAAGATTCTCTGGTCTGATGAGACGAAGATAGAACTTTTTGGTGATAATTCTAAGCGGTATGTGCGGAGAAAACCAGGCACTGCTCATCACCTGCCCAATACAATCCCAACAGTGAAACATGGTGGTGGTAGCATCATGCTATGGGGATGTTTTTTAGCTGCAGGGACTGGACGACTGGTTGCAATTGAAGGAAACATGAATGCGGCCAAGTACAGAGATATCCTGGATGAAAACCTCTTCCAGAGTGCTCTGGACCTCAGACTTGGCCAAAGGTTCACCTTCCAACAAGACAATGACCCTAAGCACACAGCTAAAATAACAAAGGAGTAGCCTCAGAACAACTCTGTGACCATTCTTGACTGGCCCAGCCAGAGCCCTGACCTAAACCCAATTGAGCATCTCTGGAGAGACCTGAAAATGGCTGTCCACCAACGTTCACCATCCAACCTGTTGGAACTGGAGAGGATCTGCAAGGAAGAATGGCAGAGGATCCCCAAATCCAGGTGTGAATAACTTGTTGCATCATTCCCAAGAAGACTCATGGCTGTACTAGCTCAAAAGGGTGCTTCTACACAATTCTGGGCAAAGGGTCTGAATACTTATGACCATGTGATATTTCAGTTTTTCCTTTTTAATAAATTTGCAAAAAATTTCTACATTTCTGTTTTTTTCAGTCAAGATGGGGTGCAGAGTGTACTTTAATGAGAAAAAAATTAACTTTTTAGAATTTACCAAATGGCTGCAATGAAACAAAGAATGAAAAATTTAAAGGGGTCTGAATACTTTTCGTACCCACAGTATACACTTGAAACCAGAAGTTTACATACACTATATAAAAAGACACATATGCATGTTTTTCTCAATATCTGACATGAAATCAGAATAAACCTTTCCCGTTTTAGGTCAATTAGGATTACCATATTTTTTAATATTTGCCAGATGCCAGATTAATGAGAGAGAGAATGTTTTAAGGCACTTTTATTACTTACTGCAAAGTCAAAAGTTTACATACACTAAGATTACTATGCCTTTAAACAATTCTGGACTGCCTATATGATGATGTTATGTGTTTGGAAGTTTCTGTGTTTTTTTTGGCAACATCTGAGTTAATTAGAGACACACCTGTGGATGTATTTTAATGCATACCTGAAACCCACTGCTTCTTTGTGTAGCATCATAGGAAAGTCTAAAGAAATCTGTCAAGATATCAGGAAGAGATTTGTGGACTTGCACAAGTCTGGCTCATCCTTGAGTACAAGATACCTGAAGGTGCCTCGTTAATCTGTACTAACATTTATACGCAAGTACAAACAAGATGGGAATGTCCAGCCATCATACCGCTCAGGAGCAAAACAGGTTCTGTGTCCCAGAGCTGAACATGTTTTGGTCCGACATGTGCATAACAACCCAAGGACAAAAGCAAAAGACCTTGTGAAGATGATGGTAGAAGCTGGTAAGAGTGTGTCAATATCCACAGTGAAGCGAGTACTGTATCAACATGGGCTGAAAGGCCACTCTGCCAGGAAGAAGCCATTACTCCAAAATAAACATAAAAAAGCCAGATTAATGTTTTCAAATGCACATAGGAACATAGACCTTAATTTTTGGAGACATGTCCTGTGGTCTGATGAAACTAAAATTGAACTTTTTGGGCATAATGACCATCGTTACGTTTGGAGGAAAAAGGGAGAAGCTTGGAAGCCTAAGAACACCATCCCAACTTTGAAACACGGGGGTGGCAACATCATGTTGTGGGGTAGTTTTACTGCAGAAGGGACTGGTGCACTTCACAAAATAGATGGCATCATGAGAAAAGAAGATTATATGGCAATACTGAAGCAACATCTCAAGACATCAGTTGGGAAGTTAAAGCTTGGGCGGAAATGGGTCTTACAAATGGACAATGACCCAAAGGATACTGCCAAAATGGTAACAAAGTGGCTTAAGGATAACAAAGTCAATGTTTTGGAGTGGCCATCACAATGCCCTGATCTCAATCCTATTGAAAATTTATGGGCAAAGCTGAAAAGGCAGGTGCAAGCAAGGCAACCTACTAACCTGGATCAGTTACACCAGTTTTGTCAGGAGGAATGGGCCCAAATTCTGACCAACTATTGTGAGAAGCTTGTAGACGGATATCCCAAACGTTTGACCCAAGTCATTCATTTTAAGGGCAATGGTACCAAATACTAATGAAAAAGTAAGTAATAAAAATGCCTTAAAATATTCTCTCTCTCTCATTACTCTGGCATTTGGCAAACATTAAAAATTGTGTGTAACAATAGGGAACAAATGGAAGTCAGCTCACCCTCCATGGATTTCAGCATGTCGAAGCCAAGAACAACGTGTGGTCACACGTGGAATCAATGCAAAAAAGAAGTGAAAAATTCCAGCTCCAAAAAGTTATATTAAAAAATTCCAAGTTTTTATTACATCATTTTAAAATCTGATGAGGTCACAAGGTACATGGAAATTCACAACGTTTCCAACGCCAACCAGCGTTCTTTGTCAAGCTTTGTTAAGCTTGTTCTTTGTCAGATTTTAAAATGATGTAATAAAAACTTGGAATTTTTTAATATAACTTTTTGGAGCTGGAATTTTTCACTTCTTTTTTTGCATTAAAAATTATGGTAATCCTAATTGACCTAAATTGGGAAAGGTTTATTCTGATTTCATGTCAGATATTGAGAAAACATGCATATGTGTCTTTCTATATAGTGTATGTAAACTTCTGGTTTCAACTGTATATAATATATACATCTACTTTTTAATACTTACCATATATGAATATGTGCAAAAATATTGGTAATCATTAGGTCCCTAGTGGCTAATATGGGCTGATCACAACAACACAGCATTAAATGACCCATCCATATACAGAATGTGATGTCTTTTATATGCAATTAGTGCACACTTTCATATACAGTGACTGTTTAGCGGTACTGTGCGGCTTTATCTAAGCTGAGAATAACCGCCTCCATGTAGGGACGTGGGCACCACAGGTTCGCCCTATTAAAATCATTCAGCATATGCATGGCCTCCATGGGAGGAGCCATCGCATTCCATGTTACCATGGAGACTGTATACAATTGAAAGACATCGTTAAAACATAATACAATTTAAAAACAACACTTACATAAAATGACTTAGCGAAGTAAGAAGATTATCAGTGATGTGCAGTGCCTTGTCATCTTGACAGTATGCTCATGATCATAATGCTGTAGTGTATTCATCCCATAGTTCAAAAGAGGAAGGGGGAACGCCCCTATTATGGAAACACCAATCAGGTAATATCTCTCAAGCTTAGGTGTAACTGCCCATGTCAGTGTATCAGGCATTGGTGCTGTCACGGGTGTGTCAGGTGTGACAGACAGTCGCTCTTGAGCCAGCTGTAGAAGGTCACTTTGCTTGGCATTGCAGACGTCTTCTTTTCTTCTATACTACAGAGATTCCCTCATCTCTGTCGTTTAGTTTTATCCTTCTTCCTTTAGGACCCTGCAGCAACCTCCACCTTCTGCTGCTGATTGACACACCCTTTATAGGTAGTTAAATAGCCTCAGTTTCTCCAGAGAGTCACCGGTGATAGTTCTGTGTACCTCTGTATAGGCTTGGAGCACTAGCAGTCGGCTAGTTTCTTCTCTGGTGCCCTTGGAGGACAATTGGCGTTATCTCGCTGGTGTCTGCTCAGCCAAGTGTATCCCTTTTGTTTGTCTACCTTGTTGTCACTAGTTTGTAGTGAGGCTTGACTAGTGCTCACCCTGTCCCCTCCCTATCTAGGGTCAAGCTCTAGGTATATTCAGGGCTCAGGTTCCTGCTCGGCGATAGGTGTGGAACCTATATAGGGATGATAGGGTAGGCAGGGTGATATAAGATCAGCCTAGGGGTCTCCACTCCCCCTTTCCCTAGTGTTTGGGCTTCCTCCCCCTCTTCCCATCATATTGCACTTAGTCTTTCCCTCACCTCACCTTGCATGACAGGTGCACAGTTTATGGATGTATCCAATTAGGTGTTAATAGCTCCCCCCTACACCAGCTGTATGTGTTCCTGGTGCTCTGATGCATATATCATGTGATCATATGTCACTACATCGAGGTCATGTGCCTCTATTACATCATGTGGGCTAGTAGCTGCCCATTCCATAGTCATGTGGCTAGATGTCATTTGACAGCGGTCATGTGACTCTATTACATCATGTGGGCTAGTAGCCGCCCATTCCATAGTCATGTGACTGGATGTCATAAAGCAATGGCTCCTCCCATGGAGGCCATGCATATGCTGAATGATTTTAATAGTGCGAACCCGTGGTCTCCACGTCTCTGAATTTGCTAGTGACTTAGTGGACAGTTGCCCCAAGAAAGCACGGAGCCTGTGGAGTATTGCAAAGCTAACTACCCTTAGGGTGCCAGAAGTTGGGTGACTCTATGCAACATAGATGTGAAGCAGTTGGTATACAAATTATTAGGTTAGTGATCCACAGGAATGCTAAATCCTCAAAAAAAAAAGTACCGTATTTTTCGGACTATAAGACACACCGGACCATAAGACGCACCTAGGTTTTAGAGGAAGAAAATAGGGGAAAAAAGTGTAAGCAAAAAATGTGGTCATGACGCCCTGTTATGGGGGAGGGGGGCTTATGCTGACACTGGTATTGGGATAATGTCCCCCAATTCTGTTAATATCCTCCATCCTGGTATATATGGTCCCTCCTTCTTGGTATACGTGGCCCCCATCCCCATCTTGGTATGCATGGTACATCTTGATCCCCCATCCTGGTATGCATGACACCCCTTGGTCCCCCATCCTGGTATGCTTGGCACTCCTTGATCCCCCTTTCTGGTATGCATGGCACCCCCTGATCCCAATTCTAGTATTCATGACACCCCTTGATCCCCCATCCTGGTATGCATGGCACCCCTTGATCCCCCATCCTGTATTCATGGCACCCCTTTATCCCCCATCCTGGTATTCATGGCACCCTTTATTTCCCATTCTGGTATACATGGCACCCCTTGATCCCCCATCCAGGTATACATGGCACCCACCCTGGTATGCATGGCACCCCTTAAGCACCCATCCTGGTATGCATGGCACCCCTTGAGCCCCCATCCTGGTATGCATGGCACCCTTTGAGCCCCCATCCTGGTATGCATGGCACCCTCTGAGCCCCCATCCTGGTATGTATGGCACCCTTTGAGCCCCCATTACGCTGCCCACAAAAAAAATAAACAATCATACTCACCTCCTCTCTCCTCCAGCGCTGTCCCGCTCTGCTGCCGACACTCTCACCGTGTGAGCCGCGCATGGCAGGGCGCGCATGGCGTCCCTGCCATGCGCCCTCACACAGTGTGAGACGCTGTGCTGGAATAGTCACTGCTCCCCATGCAGTGCGTGGGGAGCAGTGACCATTCAGTCTGTTCAATAGCCGGCACACTGTACCGCAGCGCGGCTCTTGCTGCCACTCTGCGGTCAGTGTGTCTGCTATTAAAGACCATGGATATTCACTACAACCCATGGGAGTGGGTTATAGGGAATATTTATGAGCTTTAATAGCGGGCACAAAGACCGCAGAGCGGCAGCAGGAGCCGCGCTGCGCCTCCAGTGTGCCAGCTATTAAGAGAAATGAATATTCATTGCTCTACACGCCCATGGGTGTGGGGAGCAGGGAATATTCATTTTCTTTAGTAGCCGGCACAGCGTAGGCTGCAGCAGGTAGCTGATCCCCCGCTGCCGCTCTCCCACACCCACCACCACGCACAGCCAGGTATATAGTATTTGGACTATAAGACGCACCCCCCACTTTCCTCCAAACTTTTGGAGGAAAAAAGTGCATCCTATAGTCCGAAAAATACGGTAGATATTGTGAGTTTGTAAAGACAAATGCCGTCACTGCTATTTTTTAGAACAGCCCAATGTTAATTTTTTGTTATTTTCTGTAAAGTAGTTAAAAATTATATACAGTATATTTCTCTTAATGTTTTGAATTAGAAAACAGTGTAATGTTCCCAATGCATGGAAATAAAAGCTAGTATAAAGATTTTGTGCTTAACTCATAGTTTTGAACACACTGCTATTATTTTGAACACTACTGTATATTTTTTCATTGACGTAGCGGTATCAGGGTTTCTTTTTTCGGGAAGTGCTGTATTTCGAAGTGGCAAGATTCTATTGTACATATAACATATTACCAAATTTTTATTAACTCTTCATGGGGAAAAAAAATAGGGAAAAAAACAGTAGTTATGTTATTTTCTAATGTTCTAAATTTTCCACTATTTCCGTGCTGTATAAATAAGATGTTATCATTATTCTGTGGGTGAGGGCGGCTATGATAATACTTTGTACTTTTGTAGAAGAAATATACTGAGAAAAAATCATTACTTTTTGTATCGCCTGAGAGCCATAAGTTTTACAATTTTCTGTCAATGGAACTGTATGAGCCTGGGTACCCAACGCCTTCAATCCTGAACCTGTTTTCACCTTCACGACCAGGCCAAATTTTACAATCCTGACCAGTGTCAATTTATGAAGTAAGAACTCTGGAACGCTTCCACGTATCTGTAACGGGTCCGGGAGGCGGAACCTCTGAGCTACTATACAAGGGGGCGGCCCTTGTAAGGGAGCGGGTGGCAGTCTCTGGGAGAACGGACAGGGAGTTACGGCAAGTGATCAGGGCAGTCTCTGGGTAAGGGGTAGGTACGACCTGTGATGGCAGAGCCTCCGGGTAGGCTAGCAGGCAGATGGTAGATGTGTGCTCCCAGGTGAGCAAGCGAGAGTCTCTGGAATAGCAGGTGGTCACGGCACGTGACGGCGGAACCTCCGGGCTGGCAGGCAGGTAGGTAACGGAGAAGCGCTCCCAGGTGAGCGGGCAAGAGTCTCTGGAATAGCTGGTGGTCACCGCACGTGACAACGGGACCTCCGGGCTGGCAAGCAGGCAGGTAACGGAGATGCGCTCCCAGGTGAGCGGGCAAGAGTCTCTGAGATAGCTGGTGGTCACAGCACGTGACAACGGAGCCTCCGGGCTGGCAAGCAGGCAGGTAGCGGAGAAGCGCTCCCAGGTGAGCGGGCAAGCTGGTCCATAGACAGACTGACCGGAGTTGTAAGGCAGACCGTCGGACCTCAGGCAAGCAGGCAGGTAGCTGATGTGCGCTCCCAGGTGAGCGGACAAGTTGGTCCTTAGACAGACTGACCGGAGTTGTAAGGCAGACCGTCGGACCTCAGGCAGGCAGGTAACAAGTATTCAGGCAGGAATCAGGCAGGTAACTAGCAGGAAACTGGCAGGAAACTGGCAGGTAACTGGCAGGTAACTAGCAACGGGACCTGAGGGCTGAAGCACAGGTGAGACACAGGTGCAAACAACATTGCTCGGGCACCTCCATTTTGGAGGAGGTGCCTTATATATGATGAAGTCCTCCGGCCATTGGCCGGGGACTCTTTAGGGCGGCGCGCGCGGCCCCTTTAAGAGGAGGGGAGCGCGCGCGCGCGCGCCCTAAGCACAGGGGCCGGGAAGGAGCGCGCGCTGAGAGCAGAGCAGGAGGAGGACGCCGGGACGGAGCGCGCGCTGACAGCAGAGCGGGGGGAGGATGCCGGGCACGGAGCAGAGCGGTGAGAGGAGCAGCGTCCCTGCCTAGCAGAGGGCAGGGACGCCGGCACTACAGTACCCCCCCCTTTAGGCCCCCCCTTTTTTAGGCCAGACAGAAATTTAGCTAGGATGAGAGGGGCATGGATGTTCTCCCGGGGCTCCCACGTTCTCTCCTCAGGACCAAACCCCTTCCAATCTACCAGAAAAAAGGTCTTTCCTCTTACCCTTTTGGTGGCAAGAATGTTCTCTACCTCAAACTCGTCCTCAGCAGAAACCGGAGCAGGAGGCGTACCTGTAGACTTGGAAAAAGAGTTAAGCACCACAGGTTTGAGGAGAGACACATGGAAGGAGTTAGGGATCCGTAAGTTGGCCGGGAGTTTCAATTTATAGGCCACCGGGTTGATCTGACTGATGACCTCCAGTGGGCCGATGAACCGAGGCCCTAACTTATAGGAAGGGATCTTGAGCCGGACATATTTGGACGAGAGCCAGACTTTATCCCCAGGGCGGAATTGAGGAGGGTCCAGACGTTTTTTGTCAGCGTGTCTTTTCATACGCTCGGATGACAGAAGGAGTGCGGACCGGGTACTCTCCCATATGGAGGAAAATTTGTTAACAAGAGATTCCGCAGCCGGATTGTCCACCGAGGTGGAGACGGGAAACGGGATCCGAGGATGCTGACCGTAGACTACAAAAAACGGGGATTTGGAGGAAGACTCGCTCTCGTGATTGTTGTACGAGAATTCGGCCCATGGCAGGAGATCCACCCAGTCAGAATGGTGGGCATTAACGAAGTGCCGAAGGTAACTGGTCAGGTTCTGATTGATCCGCTCCACTTGACCATTAGACTGTGGGTGGTAAGCGGAGGAGAAGTCCAGGGTGACGTCCAGCAATTTACAAGTGGCTCTCCAGAAACGGGAAGTGAACTGTACTCCTCGATCCGACACGATGTGACGGGGCAGGCCATGAAGACGGAAGATGTGGCGGATAAAGTCTTTAGCCAGCTCGGGTGCAGACGGAAGACCTGGCAGTGGAATGAAGTGAGCCATCTTGGAAAAGCGGTCAGCGACCACCCAAATGACCGTACAACCGGCAGAGACGGGCAGATCAGTTATGAAGTCCATCGCTATATGCTGCCAGGGGGCAGCAGGTACTGGCAGAGGTAGGAGGCGGCCGGCCGGCAGGTGTCTCGGAACTTTGTTGCGGGCGCAGGACACACAGGCAGAAACAAAGTCAATTACATCCTTGTGCAGGTTAGGCCACCAGTAGTGCCGGGTAATAAGCTGGAGGGTCTTTTTCTGACCGGCGTGGCCAGCTAGTTTAGACGAATGACCCCAGTGTAGGATCTTCTCCCGATCAGGTACTGGTACGAACGTCTTACCAGGAGGAAGACGATTTAGACTCACGGGAGCCACCTGCATTACTCTGGCGGGATCGATGATGTGTTTCGGATCCTCCTCGAGATCAGACACCAGAAAGGATCGAGACAAGGCGTCCGCCTTGACGTTTTTGTCAGCCGGGCGAAAATGAAGGACAAAATCAAAACGAGCAAAAAACAAGGACCACCGGGCTTGGCGCGGGTTAAGTCTCTGGGCATGCTGGAGGTAAGCCAAGTTCTTGTGGTCAGTGTAAATTATTACCGGGTGAAGAGCCCCCTCGAGCAGGTAACGCCACTCCTCCAATGCCAGTTTGATGGCCAATAACTCTCGGTCTCCTATGGAATAATTGCGCTCTGAGGAGGAGAAGAGTTTTGAGAAGAAGCCACAAGTTACCATCCTCCCGGAAGATGATTTTTGAGTAAGTACTGCTCCGGCTCCAGAGGAGGAGGCGTCAACTTCCAGGAAGAACTGCTTGTTGCCATCTGGGCGATGCAGCAGCGGGGCGGAAGAAAAGGCCTGTTTAAGGGAAAGAAAGGCCTCCTCTGCTTCGGGTGGCCACTCTTTGGGATTAGTACCTTTACGGGTGAGCGCAGAAATTGGGGCCGTCCGGGAAGAGAAGTGTGGTATGAAGAGGCGGTAGTAGTTGGCGAAGCCCAGGAATCGCTGAATGGCCTTCAACCCCTCCGGTCGGGGCCATTTCTCGATGGCAGACAGTTTCTCAGGATCCTTTTGTAGGCCGGTCTGAGAGATAATGTAGCCCAGAAACGGAAGCGAGGTCTGCTCAAAGAGGCACTTCTCAAATTTAGCGTAGAGATGGTTCTGCCTTAGCCTGAGCAGGACCTGACGAACGTCCCTCCGGTGAGTCTGGAGATCCGGAGAGAAGACCAAGATGTCGTCCAGGTACACCACTACGCAGGAGTAGAGAAGGTCCCGGAAGATGTCATTGACCAACTCTTGAAAGACGGCAGGAGCGTTACAGAGACCAAAGGGCATTACCAGGTATTCATAGTGGCCGTCCCGGGTGTTGAATGCCGTCTTCCATTCATCCCCCTGACGAATACGAACCAGGTTGTACGCCCCACGAAGGTCCAGTTTGGTGAAGATCCTAGCCCCCCTCAGACGATCAAATAATTCTGGAATGAGCGGAAGGGGGTACTTATTCTTCACCGTGATCAGGTTTAGGCCTCTATAGTCTATACAGGGACGGAGAGAGCCGTCCTTCTTTTTGACGAAAAAGAAGCCTGCTCCCGCCGGGGAGGTAGATTTCCGGATGAATCCTCTGGCCAGATTCTCCTCAATATATTCGGACATTGACCGGGTCTCAGCAGCGGATAAAGGATAGATACGCCCACGGGGAGGAGTAGTACCGGGTAGCAGATCGATGGGACAGTCGTATGGTCTATGTGGTGGTAATGTCTCTGCCTCCTTTTTATTAAAGACATCTGCATAAGACCAATAAGGAATCGGAAGTCCAGGTAGATTAGCTGGGGTAGGAGAAGGACGGACGGGATGGACGGGAACCAGGCAGGTTTTATGACAGTCTTGTCCCCAGCGAAGGACCTCTCCGGTTTGCCAGTCTAGCACGGGTGCATGTCTCTGGAGCCAGGGCAGACCTAGCAAGAGGGCGTGAGAGAGTCCAGGCAGAACATGAAAGGAGATACTTTCAGAATGCAGCATTCCCACCTGCAGGGTAATGGATTCGGTGATGAGTTGAATGGGGCGAGGTAAGAGGCCCCCATCCACGGCAGCGACAGACAAGGGTACAGCCAGAGGTTTGGTGGGGATGCGGTATTTCTCAACCAGGGACTGTGAAATAAGGTTCCCGGCTGCTCCAGAGTCAAGTTGGGCTAGTTCGAAATAACGGTTCTCCCCGTAGATGATCGAAACAGACAACAGCAGGGATGGAGAGGATTTATTCTTGTCTAGGTGGACCTCTCTGAGCGAACCTAGACACAGGCGTTTCCCGACCTCTCCGGGCAGGCACGGATCCGGTGCTCCTTACTGCCACAGTAGAAGCAGCTCCCCTCGGCACGGCGTGAGTCCTGACGGGTTTTGACCATCTTGGTCTGGTCGACCTGCATAGGCTCAGGAGAGTGTACCTGGGGAGAGACGGAGGGAATGACGGGTTTCTGGAAAGTAGGAGCTAAACGTGGAATCCTTCTCTCACGGGTGACCTCTTTGGCACGCTCTTGGAACCGTAGGTCAATCCGGGTGGCAAGGGTTATTAGATCATCGAGAGAGGTAGGAATGTCCCGACCAGCAAGTTCATCTTTAATACGACCGGACAGACCCTCCCAGAAGACGGATACCAGAGCGTCGTTATCCCAGGCCAGCTCCGAGGCAAGGGTGCGGAACCGTATGGCATATTGGCCCACGGTGAGACCCTCCTGACGGAGGCGTAGCAGAGAGGATGCGGATGAGGTCTTCCGTCCGGGTTCGTCGAAGACTTTCCGGAAAGCCGAGAGAAAAGCAGGCAAGTTGGACACCAGGGGGTCTCCTCTCTCCCATAGAGGATTTAGCCAGGCCAGGGCCTCTCCGGTGAGATGGGACATGATAAAGGCAATTTTGGCCCGGTCGGAATTAAACTGATGGGACAAAAGTTCAAAGTGCAGGGTGCACTGATTTATGAAGCCCCGAGCCTGGACGGGGTCGCCTCCGAAGCGAGGAGGTGCAGAGAGCCGGGGTCCGGGGTAGGATACCATAGTATTAGTGGGCAGCGGAGCTGCCGGATTGCAAGATATGGCACTGGCGGAGGTTGTTGGTGGATCAGACAGAGTGTTCAGGCGAGTATTAACATTCCGCAGGTGACCCAGGATGGCCTCCTGTTGGGACCTCTGACGGGACAGTTCAAGACAGAGGTCCGAGAGCGAGGGAGCTTGGGTGCCACCGGGTTCCATGGCCCGAGCAAACAGTAACGGGTCCGGGAGGCGGAACCTCTGAGCTACTATACAAGGGGGCGGCCCTTGTAAGGGAGCGGGTGGCAGTCTCTGGGAGAACGGACAGGGAGTTACGGCAAGTGATCAGGGCAGTCTCTGGGTAAGGGGTAGGTACGACCTGTGATGGCAGAGCCTCCGGGTAGGCTAGCAGGCAGATGGTAGATGTGTGCTCCCAGGTGAGCAAGCGAGAGTCTCTGGAATAGCAGGTGGTCACGGCACGTGACGGCGGAACCTCCGGGCTGGCAGGCAGGTAGGTAACGGAGAAGCGCTCCCAGGTGAGCGGGCAAGAGTCTCTGGAATAGCTGGTGGTCACCGCACGTGACAACGGGACCTCCGGGCTGGCAAGCAGGCAGGTAACGGAGATGCGCTCCCAGGTGAGCGGGCAAGAGTCTCTGAGATAGCTGGTGGTCACAGCACGTGACAACGGAGCCTCCGGGCTGGCAAGCAGGCAGGTAGCGGAGAAGCGCTCCCAGGTGAGCGGGCAAGCTGGTCCATAGACAGACTGACCGGAGTTGTAAGGCAGACCGTCGGACCTCAGGCAAGCAGGCAGGTAGCTGATGTGCGCTCCCAGGTGAGCGGACAAGTTGGTCCTTAGACAGACTGACCGGAGTTGTAAGGCAGACCGTCGGACCTCAGGCAGGCAGGTAACAAGTATTCAGGCAGGAATCAGGCAGGTAACTAGCAGGAAACTGGCAGGAAACTGGCAGGTAACTGGCAGGTAACTAGCAACGGGACCTGAGGGCTGAAGCACAGGTGAGACACAGGTGCAAACAACATTGCTCGGGCACCTCCATTTTGGAGGAGGTGCCTTATATATGATGAAGTCCTCCGGCCATTGGCCGGGGACTCTTTAGGGCGGCGCGCGCGGCCCCTTTAAGAGGAGGGGAGCGCGCGCGCGCGCGCCCTAAGCACAGGGGCCGGGAAGGAGCGCGCGCTGAGAGCAGAGCAGGAGGAGGACGCCGGGACGGAGCGCGCGCTGACAGCAGAGCGGGGGGAGGATGCCGGGCACGGAGCAGAGCGGTGAGAGGAGCAGCGTCCCTGCCTAGCAGAGGGCAGGGACGCCGGCACTACAGTATCACAGTGCTTATTTTTTCATGACACATTGTACTTTGCCGACAAGCTTTTTGGAGATGGAAATTTCATTCTCCAGCAGGACTTGGCACCTGTCCACACTGCCAAAAGTACCAATACCTGGTTTAACAACAACAGTATCACTGTGCTTGATTGTCCAGCAAACTCGCCTGACCATAACCCCATAGTGAATCTATGGGGTATTGTAAAGAGGAAGATGAGAGACACCAGACCCGACAATACAGACGAGCTGATGGCTGCTATCAAAGCAACCTGGGCTTCCATACCACCTCAGCAGTGCCACAGGCTGATCACCTCTATGCCACGCCACATTGATGCAGTAATTGATGCAAAAGGAGCCCCGACCAAGTATTGAGTGCGTTTATTGAACTTACATTTCAGTAAGCCAACATTTCGAATTTTAAAATAATTGTTCAAGCTGTTGTTATAAAGTATTCTAATTTACTGAGATAATGACTTATGTGTTTTCATTGGCTGTAAGCCATAATCATCAACATTAACAGAAATAAAGACTTGAAATAGATCACTCTGTTAGTAATGACTCTATATAATATATGAGTTTCACTTTTTGTACTGAAGAACTGAAATATATTATCTTTTTGATGATATTCTAATTTAGTGAGATGCACCTGTAGTTATATCACACAAAATAGTTAATAAATAATATTTGCCACATGTCTAATTTACATTAGTGTAAATTTTGAAACATAATTTTTCCGTTTTTAGGAAGTTAGAAGGGTTAAAATTTTATCAGTAATTTCTAATTTTTCCAGCAAATTTACAAAACCAATTTTGTTTATGGACCACATGACATTTGAAGTGACTTTGAGGGGTCTATATGACAGAAAATACTCAAAAGTGACAACATATTAAAACTGCAACTCAGAATTGAGTGATTCCATAATTTTTTCCCTCTGCTTGGTCTGAAAAAAATTTCCCTTACTGAGTACCACATTTTTAATCTTGATTTCTTTTAGTGTTTCTTAAAGCCCTAAAGTTGCCATTTGAAATGACTTTAGTTTTGTGCCATGTCTGTGATCTGGTTTTTTTCAACAACATTAAACAACTGAATGAACATCCTCCAAGCCCGGTGATTCCATAATTTTTGCCAGGGGTTGTATAGAGAGTAATTACAAACAGAGTGATCTATTTCAAGTGTTTATTTCTGTTTTCTGTTTCCAAATGAAAATTGGAACTCTGGGACCTTGTGGAGTGTGTCAATGACTGCCTTGTGGACATCTGTTAAGACAGCAGTCTTCCTCATGATTGTGGAGCCTAGTGAAACAGACTAAAGGACATGTTTAAACGCTTAGGAAGCCTGTGTAGGTGTTTTTTGTTAATTATTCTAATTTACTGAGATGACTTTTGTGTTTTCATTGGCTGTAAGCCATAATCATCAACATTAACAGAAATAAACACTTGAAAAAGATCACTCTGTAATGACTCTATATAATATATGAGTTTTACTTTTTGTATTGAAGAACTGAAATAAATTAACTTTTTGATGATATTCTAATTTAGTGAAATTCACCTGTACATGTAGTGTGAACAATAACCTGTATGCAGGAAGCTAGACATGAGGAATAATGTGAACAGTATATTCTCCATACTGGCTCATCATCTATGTGACATGCCCCTGCCCAGTGGCGTAACTAGAGTCCGATAGGCCCAGATGTAAGATTTGGACTGAGCCCACACATCATTCTGGCATATATATATATATATATATATATATATATATATATATCCTGGGCCACATCCTGGTGTATATATATCCCACATCCTTGTATATACTGTATGTCCCTTATCCTGCCTGGGCCCCATCCTGGTATATACAGTGGTGTGAAGAAGTGTTTGCCCCCTTCCTGATTTCTTATTCTTTTGTTTGTTTGTCACACTTAAATGTTTCAGATCACAAAACAAATTTAAATATTAGACAAAGATAACACAAGTAAACACAAAATGCAGTTTTTAAATGAAGGTCTTTATTATTAAGGGAAAAAGAAATCCAAACCTACAGGGTCCTGTGTGAAAAAGTGACTACCCCTAAATCTAATAACTGGTTGGGCCACCCTTAGCATCAACAAATGCAATCAAGCGTTTGCGATAACTGGCATTGAGTCTTTTACAATGCTCTGGAGGAAGTTTGACCCACTCATCTTTGCAAAATTGTTGTAATTCCGCCACATTGGAGGGTTTCCGAGCAGGAATTGTCTTTTTAAGATCATTCCACAGCATCTCAATCAGATTAAGGTCAGGACTTTGACTAGTCCACTCCAAAGTCTTAATTTTTTTTTTCTTAAGCCATTCAAAGGTGGACTTGCTAGTGTGTTTTGGATCATTATCCTGCTGCATAACCCAAGTGTGCTTCAGCTTGAAGTCACGAACAGGCGGCCGGGCATTCTCCTTCAGGATTTTTTGGTAGACAGCAGCATTCATGGTTCCATTTACAACAGCAAGTCTTCAAGGTTCTGAAGCAGCAAAACAGCCCCAGACCATCACACTACCACTACCACCATATTTTACAGTTGGTGTGATGTTCCTTTTCTGAAATGCAGTGTTACTTCTACGCCAAATGTAATGGGACATACACCTTTCAAAAAGGTCAACTTTTGACTCGTCAGTCCACAGAGTATTCTCCCAAAAGTCTTGGCGATCATCAAGATGTTTTCTGGCAAAACTGAGATGAGCCTTTATGTTCTTTTTCCTCAGCAGTAATTTTCGTCTTGGAACTCTGCAATGCGTGCGATTTTTGCCCAGTCTCATTCTTATGGTGGAGTCATGAACATGGACCTTTATTGAGGCAAGTGAGGCTTGCAGTTCTTTGGATGTTGTGGGGTCTTTTGTAACCTCTTCTTGTCGCTGCGCTCTTGGGGTAATTTTGATCCGCCGGCCACTCCTGACAATGTTCACCACTGTTCCATGTTTTCGCCATTTGTGGATAATGGCTCTCACTGTGGTGCGCTGGAGTCCCCAAGCTTTATAAATGGTTTTATAACCTTTTCCAGACTGACAGATCTCAATTACTTTGTTTCTCATTTGTTCCTGAATTTCTTTGGATCGCAGCATGATGTCTAGCTTTTGAGGATCTTTTGGTCTACTTCACTTTGTCAAGCAAGGTCCTATTTAAGTGATTTCTTGATTGAGAAAAGATGTGGCATTAATCATGACCTGTGTGCGGCTGGGGAAATTGAACTCAGCTTCCCAAAGATGTGATAAAACACAGTTAATTTATGTTTTAAGAAAGGGTGGGGTCACTTTTTCTACCAGGGCCCTGTAGGTTTGGATTTATTTTTCCCTTAAAACGCACCTGTCAGCAGGATTGTGCTCAGTAATCTACACACACTGTCAGGTGGGCGCCATTACACTGATTAAAATGATACCTTGGTTGATTAAATCACTCCTGTGGTTCTTGTGTAATCTTTACTCTCAGTTTGGAGATAATGATATGCTCCTGCTTCGGGGCGGCTTTGGGGGGTGGGCTCTATCTGGTGCTCTGCTTACATATTCATCTGTATGTTCTTATGGCAGCTCACTGGTCCTTCACTGACCTGACTCCTATTTTCCCTAGCCCCACACTACTAGATGCATTATGTAAAATATGAGACAGGTCAGTGAACGATCAGTGAGCTGTCAGAGGAGCATACAGATGAATATGTAATCAGAGCACCAGATAAAGCCCACCCCACAGCAGGAGCATATCATTATCTCCAAACTGATAGTAAAGATTACACAACAACCACAGGACGCATTTAATCAACCAAGGTATCATATTAATCAGTGTAATGTCGCCCTCCTGACAGTGTATGTAGTTTACTGAGCACACAATTTTTTTTATTTATTTTACTCACTTATACAAATGGACTTCTGTTTCTAAAAGGAGAAACATCCTGCCTAATGCAATCAATATAAATATAGATAATAAAAACTCCAGGATTTGAGGGTCCCTCCTTCCTACAGTCATGCATCACCTTTGCCTAGTACTCTGGGGAGTTTAGAACTGCTTGTCTTCAGCCCAGAGAACAACACTCAACTTAATACTTCTCACCCTTTGTTTTAACAGTAGGAGATTAATACCCAGACCACCCAAAAATCCATTGCCAATAAAGTCTGTTTAGTAAAAGATATACATGCCAAAAGAGTGAAACAACAAGGGTATGTGCACATGTTAAGTATTTGCTGTTTTTTGTTGCATTTCTTCACAGTTTTTTTCACAAAAAGGAAGGATTTCTTTTGAGCTTGCAAAGTGAACAAGATTCCTGAAGTCTCATTCACATGTTGCTTATTATTTCCTTACAGCTCTGAAGCAGTTTCAAATCTGTAGCATGTAATTTCTTTCAGCATTTTTCACCTATTCTAATTAGCGATGAGCGAGAGATTTACGAGCATGCTCAGGTGTTTTCCGAGTATCTTCAGCGTGCTCGGGTGTTATGGTACTATGTTTGACTCACTTTATGCGCATGATTTGCGACTGTTTGACAGTTTTAATACATGTGAGGAATGCCTAAGAAACATGCATTCCTCAAATGTATTAAAGCTGTCAAACAGTCGCAAATCATGCGCACTGAGTGAGTCAAACTTAACACCTGAGCACGCTGAAGATACTTGGCGATACTCGAGCATGCTCGCCGAAAGGGTTAACAGAACATGCTCGCTCATCACTAATTCTAATGAATGGGGAAAAAAACGCATGCAAAAAATGCATAAAAAATGGTAAAAATGTGCATATATTATGCAGTGTTTTTACTGCTAACACTTCAGTATTTGCAGCTGTATTTTTCATGCTATATTGGTTTTGACATATTTTGAGAACTTTTTGTGTTTGAGTATTTATTGCTCTTGTTTTTATCCTGATAAGCCTTGCTCTTATTTTACATATGGGTTGGATTGTTCCCTCTCTCCACCATTTGGGTCATGGACAGGAAATTTTACACATCTTAATGTATTTTTAAATGTTTTTAATCTGTGGATTTGTCCTGCCTTTTTTCTATATTGCGTTTTACTATAAAGATATTCCTTTTTTTATTTGGATGTGCAGTCCTTTGTTTATACGTGCAATAGTGATTTTTAGCGTTTAGTAATCCTAGGAGAAAACTTCATGCCTTCTGTAAGGAAGCTGGGACTTGGGCATCACTGAACCTTCCAAAGCACACCTCATAAACTTCACATGAAGTCCTGGAAGATTCTGGAGTTGCTGTCATAGTCGCCTGACTTGAAGCTGTTATGCTTCAGACTCAACTCCAGGATTGCGCACTGCTCCCTTCTCATATGGCTACAGCCTGTTTCTATATTCCTCACTGCGTTTCACAAGTTGCTCAGCATGCCTCACTAACATCATGATCTAAGACCTTTTAAGATCCACTTAGACACACATGAGGTGCCTGAGTATTCAGCTGCCGTACACCCCAACCTGCGGCTTAGTGGATCCATCTTAGCAGGTGAGCTCCAAAGAAAATTTCCGACGGGATTTGAATAAGGTGGTTGCAGCATGCAAACCCAAGAAAAGGTTAAATAATGCTGAGACTGCAGTAGCATTAAAGGCAATCTATCAGGTATCTTAAGACCCTCAAACTGCCACCATTATGTTATATATCCATATTCATACATTTTAATAAAACCCCTTCATGTCCTAAAAATATAAAAATTATCAATTTAAAAATTAGCCTGCTGTATTTGGTCAAACATTCAATCAACTCAGCTCTAATTTAATGGCTAGAACGGCTTTTCTATGGTGAAACATGTGATGTTAGGTGGTATGGATGATGTTGCTGCTCACACCTGCTTTTCCAGGTTTGCATCAGTCTCAAGTGCAGTCGACTCTTTGCGATAATAACTTTTGAAAAGAACTGCTCACAGCAGTAAGTTCTTCTGAACCCAAACGCATATTTTAATTAATTTCCAAAGTGGGAAATTCATCATTTTACATTTATAGAACACAAGCAGTGGGAGGTCTGCTGTATACATCACATAGGATACACTAAAATGCTGCTGTATAGATTACATAGGACATACTGAGACAATACTATAAATGTCACATAGGATACACTGAGACTTTGCTGTATATATCACATAACATACAGTACAGACCAAAAGTTTGGACACACCTTCTCATTTAAAGATTTTTCTGTATTTTCATGACTATGAAAATTGTACATTCACACTGAAGGCATCAAAACTATGAATTAACACATGTGGAATTATATACTTAACAAAAAAGTGTGAAACAACTGAAAATATGTCTTATATTCTAGGTTCTTCAAAGTAGCCACCTTTTGCTTTGATGACTACTTTGCACACTCTTGGCATTCTCTTGATGAGCTTCTAGAGGTAGCCACCGGAAATGGTTTTCACTTCACAGGTGTGCCCTGTTAGGTTTAATAAGTGGGATTTCTTGCCTTATAAATGGGTTTGGGACCATCAGTTGTGTTGTGCAGAAGTCTGGTGGATACACAGCTGATAGTCCTACTGAATAGACTGTTAGAATTTGTATTATGGCAAGAAAAAAGCAGCTAAGTAAAGAAAAACCAGTGGCCATCATTACTTTAAGAAATGAAGGTCAGTCAGTGCGAAAAATTGGAAAAACTTTGAAAGTGTCCCCAAGTGCAGTTGCAAAGACCATCAAGCGCTACAAAGAAACTGGCTCACATGAGGACCGCCCCAGGAAAGGAAGACCAAGAGTCACCTCTGCTTCTGAGGATAAGTTTATCCGAGTCACCAGCCTCAGAAATCGCAGGTTAACAGCAGCTAAGATTAGAGACCAGGTCAATGCCACACAGAGTTCTAGCAGCAGACACATCTCTTCAACAACTGTTAAGAGGAGACTTTGTGCGGCAGGCTTTCATGGTAAAATAGCTGCTAGGAAACCACTGCTAAGGACAGGCAACAAGCAGAAGAGACTTGTTTGGGCTAAAGAACACAAGGAATGGACATAAGACCAGTGGAAATCTGTGCTTTGGTCTGATGAGTTCAAATTTGAGATCTTTGGTTCCAACCACCGTGTCTTTGTTCGACACAGAAAAGGTGAACGGATGGACTCTACATGCCTGGTTCCCACCGTGAAGCATGGAGGAGGTGGTGTGATGGTGTGGGGGTGCTTTGCTGGTGACACTGTTAGGGATTTATTCAAAATTGAAAGCATACTGAACCAGCATGGCTACCACAGCTTCTTGCAGCGGCGTGCTATTCCATCCGGTTTGCATTTAGTTGGACCATCATTTATTTTTCAACAGGACAATGACCCCAAACACACCTCCAGGCTGTATAAGGGCTATTTGACCAAGAAGGAGAGTGATGGGGTGCTACGCCAGATGACCTCGCCTCCACAGTCACCCGACCTGAACCCAATCGAGATGGTTTGGGGTGAGCTGGACCGCAGAGTGAAGGCAAAAGGGCCAACAAGTGCTAAGCAGCTCTAGGAACTCCTTCAAAATTGTTGGAAGACCATTTCCGGTGACTACCTCTTGAAACTCATCTATGTGCCTCTATGTAGTAACGGTTCACCAACTGTACCTTCATATAGTAATAAATATCCCATGTGTGCCTCAATACAGTAATAACACTCTATATACAGTGTTCTAAGCATCTCTGGGAACTCCTTCAAGATTGTTGGAAGACCATTTTCGGTGACTACCTCTTAAAGCTCATCAAGAGAATGCCAAGAGTGTGCAAAGCAGTCATCAAAGCTAAAGGTGGCTACTTTGAAGAACCTAGAATATAAGACATATTTTCAGTTGTTTCACACTTTTTTGTTAAGTATATAATTCCACATGTGTTAATTCATAGTTTTGATGCCTTCAGTGTGAATGTACAATTTTCATAGTCATGAAAATACAGAAAAATCTTTAAATGAGAAGGTGTGTCTAAACTTTTGGTCTGTACTGTATGGATCCACATTATTGAGTCCCCTCTGTACCTCTATATAGTAATAGTGTCCCTTTCTGTGCCTCCATATAGTATTAGTGCCCCTTTTAATCTTCTATATAGTAACAGTGCCCCGGCAATAAAAAAATTAAGCTAAAACTTACCTCAACCAATCCAATGACAGGCGTTGATATCTTCCTCCTCTTCACTGTATTCTGTGGTCCGG
The DNA here is from genome assembly GCF_046119375.1 of Phyllobates terribilis. Taxonomy (NCBI): domain Eukaryota; kingdom Metazoa; phylum Chordata; class Amphibia; order Anura; family Dendrobatidae; genus Phyllobates; species Phyllobates terribilis. The sequence goes on from NW_027362762.1 coordinate 475,653,594, forward strand.
CATAGGTGGTGGAAAGAAGTAACGTCATCCCGCTGCCTACGATACTTACCTGGACCCAGTCTCTGGCAGGCTGCAAGTTTCAAGCAGCCTGTAGATTGTGACACTGTGGCACAGCAGATGTAAGGGTGGTGGACTGTGCTGTCGTGTTCCTAACCCTGAAGACACCAATCACGTTGTGTGAGTGTATTGTATTATGCATAGTGTCTTGCATCTTTTGTATATATTGAGTCATGTGAATTGTTATGTACAATATAATGTATAGAGTGAGATAAGTGTTGTAAGTATAATATGCATAGTGTTTAGCAGTAATATAGGTAATGTAAGGTATTATAATGTATAGTGGTATAAGACAGGGGGTATAAGATAGGTAGTGTAGATATTTGACTATAGGGTAAGATAGAGTTAATGTTTGGAACTAGCCCACAGTGGAAGGGGTTACTTTAGGAGGAAAGGTGACCGTTTTCCTGTTAGATGGGGAGACTGGAATTGGAGTGCGATGTGAGCAGAGCTGCAATAAAAAGGGTGACCGCGAGTGAGAGGAGACCGTAGAAAGCGGGGTAGCATGATCCTGAGAAACATGACCGAGGAGACAGAGTGGCCTTCCGGAGACAGGTCTTAGGAGAAGACGCCTAACCACAAGACCGCAGAAGGTAACGGGCCTTAGCAGGACTAAGAGACATGGACTAGTGAAGGGCCCCGAGTGATAAATCCAGGGCGCCAGTAGAGGAAGAAATAGGACACAGAACCACTGAGCAAGTGTACTACAGAGGAATGATGTTGTGTGAAATAATGCTTCATACTGTAAAGGAAACATCCATTGTACCAAACGACTTTGTACCTGCTATCCCTTGCATATAACCCTTACCAAGTTTTTCAGTTTATTCAGTAAAGAGTTCATTTTGGAACGGAAGTCTCTGTTATTGAACTGTGAAACATCTGGTCCTGGCCAGCACAACACCGGCTACTTGTGGCTTGCACAGGCTTAAGGCCCTCACAGCACTATTTCACACATCCAGCCAGGACCCACACTTTCATGTAACGTGCCAGAGCACTGAAGAAGAGTGCCTCGCCCATGGCTTCCACCCCACGCCATATTACGCAGGATTAATTTTTAACACCTTTACCCCCCAAACCTGTTTTCACCTTCATGACCAGGCCACATTTTACAATTCTGACCAATGTCACTTCATGAGGTAATACTCTGGAACGCTTCCCACTGATTCTGAGACTGTTTTTTTCATGACATATTGTACTTCATTCTAGTGGTGACATTTGGTCGCTATGACTTTTGTTTATTTACGAAAAAAATTGGAAATTTGGAGAAAATTTCTCAATTTTCAAACTTTTAATTTTTATGCCCTTAAATCAGAGAGTTATGTCACACAAAATAGTTAATAAATAACATTTCCCACGTCTACTTTACATCAGCACAGTTTTTGAAACATAATTTTTTTTTTGTTAGAAAGTTAGAAGCGTTAAAAGTTGACCAATAATTTCTCATTTTTACAACAAAATTTACAACACCATTTTTGTAAAGGACCACGTCACATTTGAAGTGACTTTGAGGGATCTATATGACAGAAAATACCCAAAAGTGACACCATTCTAAAAACTACACCCCTCAAAGTTCTCAAACCAACATTCAAGAAGTTTATTAACCTTTCAGGTGCTTCACAGGAATTCAAGAAATGTGGAAGGAAAAAATTAACATATAACTTTTTTTCACAAAAATTTAAATTCAGACCCAAATTTTTTCATTTTCACAAGGGTAACAGGAAAAAATTAACCCCAATATTTGTTGTGCAATTTCTCCTGACCACGCCGATACCCCATATGTGAGGAAAAACTACTGTTTGGGAGCACGGCAGGGCTCGGAAGGGAAGGAGCACCGTTGACTTTTTGAACGCAAAATTGGCTGGAATTGACAGTGTTTGGAGAGCCCTTGATGTGCCTAAACAGTGGAAACCCCCACACAAGTGACCCCATTTTGTAAATTAGACCCCTTAATGAACTTATCTAGATGTGTGGTGAGCACTTTGAACCCCCAGGTCCTTCACAGAAATTTATAACGTTGAGCCGTGAAAATAAAAAATCTAATTTTTACCACAAAAATGTTCTTTTAGCCCCATATTTTTTATTTTCACAATGGTAACAGGAGAAAATGGATGCTAAAATTTGTTTTGCAATTTCTCCTGAGTACTTCGATATTACATACAGTACAGACCAAAAGTTTGGACACACCTTCTCATTTAAAGATTTTTCTGTATTTTCATGACTATGGAAGGTGTGTCCAAACTTTTGGTCTGTATTGTATGTGGGGTAAAACTACTGTTTGGGCACCCGGCAGGGCTCGGAAGGGAAGGAGCACCGTTTGACTTTTTGGATGCAAAATTAGCTGAAATCGAGAGTAGTGTAGAGTGCATCAGGTTGGCACATGTAAGTTGTGTAGAGTGCATCAGGTTGGCATATGTGAGTAGTGTAGAAGGCATCAGTTTGGCATACGTGAGTTGTGTAGTGTTGGAGCAGGTGTCGCATTGATAAGTGGTGTTCTTGCATATCCCCCTTCTGTAACAAACTCGGCACCTCTTTTGTGACCTTTCTTTCTTTGTGATTTGAGGGACCTCACTGGGGAAATGTTGGCCTGGTACGATACGAGCACCTTCAGTTCCAGAAGTACTGGGGCCCGCTCCTTCCTGACTTACAAAGATTAAGGCCTTGATGACTACCTCCTGGAGTTGAAAGTATGTACCAGTCTGGACTGGACATCGAGATAGCACAAAAGAGTTGTACATTGCCATCTGCATGATGTGCACGGCTTCAAAAAGTCTGTGGCACCGCAAGGCCCAGCACAGCGCAACAAAACAACACTATGACCCCTTTGTACACGTTCAAAGCTAGAATGAGGGAGTGCAGAGCGGTCATACTGAGGTCAGATAGCATCTGTGCACTCTGATTGGTGTGATCACACCAATCAGAGCTGGGCCTGGTGACTCTGCTGTTGCTAAGCTCTGTGGTGCCCCTCAGGGTTCAGTCGCCACAGGGGTACTGCACCTCAGAACGAGGTGTGGTATCTCCACTCCCAGGTAAGGATGGAGTGCCTCACAGGACCCCAACCACACACTCAACACTACACCACTCCAGTTCTGAAGGGGGCCCAAAAGCACCATAGTGCTGCCCTGGGCCTGAATGGAGGAGTTGGGGGGAACCAAAGTTAGGGGGAACCACGTAGTGAGTGAGGGTGGAGGAAGCACTTTACTTAGGCACTTAATAGAATTCTATATAACTGGAGGCCATTTTAATAACCAGATCTTTGGTCGTGGGTCTTTGGGACGGCAGGTCAGCATAAGGCTGCAGCCGGCTGAAGGGTCCACGGTTCCCGGTCTCAGGCCTCGAGACGGGGAATTGGGGCAGAGTTAAAACTGGCTCTGTCCCCGGTCAGAGTCCAACCAAGAAGGCCCAGGAGGGGAGCAGAGGAGATAGGCTTCACAGGAGAAAGAATCTCAGGGGTTGCGGACGGAGCGGAGTCGCCACCTGCATACCTTATTCTGGCCCTGCCAGAGAGACCCTGAAGCAAGAGGGGGTACCTGACTTTGCACTTCACGTCTCTGTCGGAAAAGTCCAGAGGCTTATGTGGATCCCAGGGGGATACGGACGGAGCGAAGTCGCCACCTGTATGCCCTAATCTGAGTTTATCCAGAGGGACCCGGCCTAACGCTACATTCTCACCACTAGTCACCAAAAAGGGCACCCAGTTGGTCCGGGAACTACACGTTACCCACAAGGGACATCGCAGTACCCGTACGGGACTCAGTGGGGGACACAAGGCAGGAGAAGTTCAACAAGAGAGGAACACACTAGAGCGGGGGTCCTGTCAAGCGCTCCTGAACTACCTGGAGTGTGCTGAACCCCACCCTGGTGGCCGCAGCTCGCCGTGTGACAGCAGAGAGACGCTCTGAGCTGAGAAAGCACCACCGTGAGTAAAGACTTGGATGACTTCAATTACTGCCTCTGTCTGTTCTTTCCTCCGCGAAAGACAAAAAAGGGGGTGGGGTGGAAAAGCGCAGTGCTTGTGTGAACCTGTATGGAAATAGAATATACGTGCAGATACAGTGGTCTGCTCACCTGAGTGGGTTGTGCAGACCGCACAACCCAGGTTAAACAGCTACTGGCGCTGATAGCGCTGCCACGATGCCTTCAGTGTCTCCTCTGGATTAGCAGATGGAGCTTCCAATCATGTGATTCCGGGTGGGGTCACATGGGTGATGACATCATCGCAGGTCCTACAGGTCCTGCAGTTGAAATTGTATCCAGTTCTCTGCAGCCTCCAGCCACAACTCCCAAGGGAAAAGTGAACAGTGTGCAAATTGAAGTGGTCAGTGGGGCGCTAGAAACTGGATAAGGCGCTGGAAAAGGATAAAACAAACCTCTTTATTGAAGTATTAATGCCCACAACGCGTTTCTGCTGCGGTCTGCTGCCTTCATCAGGTGGAGTTAAATGATGAAGGCAGCAGACCGCTGCAGAAACGCCCCACTGACCACTTCAATTTGCACACTGTTCTTTCCTCCGCGGCTCTGCACTCGCCAACGCTCTATTCTACACCCTCTCTACGCTGCCCTGAGGCCCTGCTCCACCTGTGGGGAGCCGCACCAACTAAGCTGGCTGAACACCGGCCTCAGAGGACTGTAGCAGCGCTGGTGACTCTCACCAGACACCACAGGTGGCGTCATGAACATTCCCCCTTTCCCATACACCTTTTCACCTTCCCTTGTTTTTAAGAGTGACCCCAGGGTACAGCCCCAGGAGCCGGCCACCGCGGCATCCCCCGAGATCAGGCAACAACAAGGCCCGGGCGCCGAGTAGTCCCCATCCCCTGGGCGCGTCAGCTCCAGCTGATGATCTATGCTGTAACAGCACCACTCATAGGCTGGACATCAGTGTTTCAGGCAATTTGATTGCTTGAATCAATGAAAACAATGTGATTGGCTGTTCAGAATTGAGTTGCGGGGTGCGGCGCCACTCCCGTGACAATGACTCCTGGTGCCCTGCTGTATGTTTCAGCAGGCACCTTAATGCCATCACCGTGACTGCGGTCGCAGTGCCGCATTAAATATATGACGTATTCATATGTCCAAGGTCGGTAACTACTCACCAACCTGGACGTATGGGTACGTCCAAGGTCATGAAGGAGTTAATAGTGTCTAGATGCAAATACCTTATAAGTAATTCAAACCCAAGAAGTCCGGCCCTGTCTGTGCCCCAAAGGTAAGTGCTTCCCTTTTCACCCACACTACACCAATGAGAACACCTATTCAGCTGCAAGTGTGCAGAAATCAGTAGCCAAACATTGCCCTAGTATTCAGATCTCCTAACTGGAGGGAGACTGGGGAGGACCCTCGGCCTGTTCACAACTGTAACTTTAAATTATACAGTACATCTGGCGAAGCAGAAATAACTAGGGTATTATTTGTTTTATATGTTATGCTTTAAACGCTATATAACTTTTATATACTGAACCAGTTTCACCCACAACCATATTAAATGCAGTCACCGCACACTTGATTTCCTGTTACATAAATACAGTTTATCGTCAAAAGTCATATATGCTTTGTAAGGTTCTCTACTATATTAGTCTACTACTTCTTGGGACAGAACTGACAGCATACTGGATTAAAGCATTTTGTGAACTTGCATGTGCTACATTTAAAAATAAGAGTTTTCAATATTAATAGATGCATTAAAATCACAAATTATATATTAGTGCTGTGGTAGATCGGCTCACTTGGTTGCACACAGAGGTATACAGAACACTGTCTCTTTAAATCTTCTGTGGTTTATTAAGAGCACTGCATAAGCCACAGCATTGTTAGCAAAACAAAGATTGCCTTACTGGGGTAACATGAGAAACAAAAGATAATTATGCCACAGTCTTTGTTGCTACAGGTAACCACCCGCTTCAGGAACAAAAACAACCCAAATTTTAGCTTTCCTTAACATACCCACCACAGCTTCAGAGCTTGTTCCTCCAGGTCATCCCGACACCAAATGCTTTGAAAGGCTGTGATTTTATCCTCCGACCTCCTCCCTCTCTACAGGTGTTCAATCATCCTAGCACTAAGATGGCTGTTTTACCCACTCATATGCTGGAACCTTATTCCTATGTACAATTACTGCAGCTATTAATCTCAGTGTTACATACAGTTATATGAAAAAGTTTGGGCACCCCTATTAATCTTAAGCTTAATGTTTTATAAAAATTGGTGCTTTTGCAACAGCTATTTCAGTTTGATATATGTAATAACTGTTGGACACAGTAATGTTTCTGCCTTGAAATTAGGTTTATTGTACTAACAGAAAATGTGCAATCTGCATTCAAACAAAATTTGACAGGTGCATAAGTATGGGCACCCTTATAATTTTCTTCTTTTAAATACTCCTACCTACTTTTTACTGACTTACTAAAGCACTTTTTTTGGTTTTGTAACCTCATTGAGCTTTGAACTTCTTAGCCGGGTGTATGCAATCACGAGAAAAGCTACTTTAAGTGGCCACTTGCAAGTTGTTTTCCTGTTTGAATCTCCTCTGAAGAGTGGCATCATGGGCTCCTCAAAATAACTGTCAAATGATCTGAAAACAAAGATTATTCAACATAGTTGTTCAGGGGAAGGATACAAAAAGCTGTCTCAGAGATTTAACCTGTCAGTTTCCACTGTGAGGAACATAGTAAGGAAATGGAAGAACACAGGGACAGTTCTTGTTAAGGCCAGAAGTGGCAGGCCAAGAAAAACATCAGAAAGGCAGAGAAGAAGAATGGTGAGATCAGTCAAGGACAATCCTCAGACCACCTCCAGAGAGCTGCAGTATCAACTTGCTGCAGATGGTGTCACTGTGCATCGGTCAACTATACAACGCACTTTGCACAAGGAGAAGCTGTATGGGAGAGTGATGCGAAAGAAGCCGTTTCTGCAAGCACGCCACAAACAGAGTCGGCTGAGGTATGCAAAAGCACATTTGGAGAAGCCAATTTCTTTATGGAAAAAGGTCATGTGGACTGATGAAACCAAGATTGAGTTGTGTGGTCATACAAAAAGGCGTTATGCATGGCGGCAAAAAAACACAGCATTCCAAGAAAAACACTTGCTACTCACAGTAAAATTTGGTGGAGGTTCCATCATGCTTTGGGGCTGTGTGGGCAATGCCGGCACCGGGAATCTTGTTAAAGTTGAGGGACGCATGGATTCCACTCAGTATCAGCAGATTCTTGACAATAATGTTCACGAATCAGTGACAAAGTTGAAGTTACGCAGGGGATGGATCTTTCAACAAGACAATGATCCAAAACACCGCTCCAAATCTACTCAGGCATTCATGCAGAGGAACAATTACAATGTTCTGGAATGGCCATCCCAGTCCCCAGACCTGAATATCATTGAACATCTGTGGGATCATTTGAAGAGGGCTGTCCATGCTCGGCGACCATCAAACTTAACTGAACTGGAATTGTTTTGTAAAGAGGAATGGTCAAAAATACCTTCATCCAGGATCCAGGAACTCATTAAAAGCTACAGGAAGCGACTAGAGGCTGTTATTTTTGCAAAAGGAGGATCTACTAAATATTAATGTCAATTTTCTGGTGAGGTGCCCATACTTATGCACCTGTCAAATTTTGCTTGAATGCAGATTGCACATTTTCTGTTAGTACAATAAACCTCATTTCAAGGCAGAAACATTACTGTGTCCAACAGTTATTACATATATCAAACTGAAATAGCTGTTGCAAAAACACCAATTTTTAAAAAACATTAAGCTTAAGATTAATTGGGGTGCCCAAACTTTTTCATATAACTGTATCTCCCCTCCAATACTTTGCCAGTGACTTTGTCACGTATTTCCCCCCTCTGCCCAAAGCCGTAGGTTTTGGCACTTTCTGTCACCATACTATGCAGCTTCCCAGGCCTGTGTTCACATGAAAGATGAAGTCCTTCAGCCCTGAGTTTCAACTCTTGGAACGCCATATCTGCTTCAAGAGACCATTTGGCCATTGACGCCTTTGTGCCCTTAAGAAGGTCGGTCAGGGGTGTGGCTATCATGGCGAAATTCGGGATACACTGCTGATAGTATCGCACCATTCCCAGAAATGCCTGAAGCTGGTCCTTGGAGACCTGTTTTGGTCAACTTTGGACAGCCTCCACCTTATTCACTTGCAGCTTTACTTTGTTTCTTGCAACGATGTAGCCCAGGTATTTTCCCTTTTTTTTCCCAATGGTACACTTCTTTGGGTTTATGCTAAACCCCCCTTTCCTCAGCTAATCCTGCACGGCCTGGACCTTCTGCAGATGACTTCCCCAGTCCAGGCTGAATATTACAATATCATAGAGGTAAGCTGTGGCATACGTTTTGTGAGGGGCTAAGGTCCTGTCTTTAGCCCTTCAGAATGTAGCCGGGGCTCCTTGCAGCCTGAACGGAATTCAGGTATACTGGAAGCAATTGTCAGGTTTAGAAGAGGCCTTTCGTTAGGTCCAGGGAGGTGATGCATCTGGCTGACCTTCGCTTCTCTACGAGATCATCAATGCAGGACATTGGATATGCATCACATTTCGACATCACATTTAGTTTCCTGTGGTTGTTGCAGAAACGCGACTCTCCCGTAGGTAGGCATTCTCACATGTGTTTACGTCAGGATTTCATGTTCAACCACCTGCATACGTCCTGGCAACTCCGAGAAGAGGTCCCAGTTCCACTGAAGTAGTTCTTGGCACTGTTGTTTCTGGGCCGGTGACAGTGTCTCTGCCACTGTGACATCCTTAGTGTTCCCTTCTGGCTTGTGCAGCCTGAGGCCAATAGAACCTCTGCATGACTCGTTCTTGAGTTTTGTCCTCCCCCAGATGGTCATCTTAGACAGGTGAATGGGCTCTATCCAACACCCTTTTTTATAGGGTGCTGGTACCAACAGCTGCTTCACTATCTCCTCCCTCACTTTATTAACTCGGTACAACAAATCTCCACTCAACCTAAAATAGGGAAACCTGGTGTCAGCCCCTGTCTCCTGTGCTATGCCGTTTATGACAGTTACCTTATTGAATGCCTCTTTTAGAGTTAGGTCCCTATGTTGGGTGAACCCCAAATTTTCTCTGTTCACCCCTATCTCAGGAATGTCTGCCTCAGGGAATACAACTTTCTCCTCTTTTCCCATTACACAGAAGGGAAACCCATCAAACTCTGGGGTTGGTGAGACTTTTTTAGGGCCAACCCGTTTCTTACCCGAGTAATCCAGGTCTCTGCCGCTCCCCTACAAGTCCTAAAACAACACAAAGTCCCGGCCTATGATGATTGGGAGCAACAAATCCAGGACCACGCCAACCTAATGAGACTCAGTACATTGTGTCATCTCAATGACCACTCTGGCCACTGGATAGTCTTTAGCATCCCCGTGAATGCAGCGGATGCCAACCTTCTTCCCAGGGATCAAATGGAGAGGGAGTGTGGCCCTCACGAGGGTCACCAAACTTCCTGAGTCTAGTAGTCAAGTCATTTGCAGGCCATTCACTGTTACAGGAGAAGCTTGGGGCCCCTTGCTGGGTGGACAGTCCACACTGCAAGCTGGATATGCATAGAAAGAACACCGGCATCCCATGCTACAGTCCATTTACTCGGTGGTCAGGGGACAATGGGCTGCTATATGACCTGAACTGTGACATCTCCAGCAAATTACATCCCCCAATAAGGGCCTTGGCATGACCTTTGCCGCCCCATTAGACTTTGGATGCCCCACGCCTTTTTTAACCTCCGCCCCCCAGTATGGAATGGGTTGCCTCCCCACAGACCCTTCGACACCCTGATACCTTTCGACCAGTTCGACCAAGTCATCGGCGTTCTGGGGATCTCTCTGGGCAACACAAGTCTGCATTGGGCACGGAGGGGAGTGCACGAACCTGTCCATTATCACTCGTTCCACCATCTGCGCTGGGGTAAAGGACTCCGGCTGTAACCACTTTTGGACAAGGTGCAGTAGATCAAACATTTGGGAGTGAGGGGATTTGTCACGGTGATATGCCCAGCGGTGGACCCGTTGTGCCCTGACAGACATTGTCACCCCCAAGCGCGCCAAAATTTCTGTTTTCAATTTTTCATATTATTTGGCATCCTGTAAAGCCAAATCATAGTAGGCCTTTTGTGGCTTCCCTGTCAAGTATGGCGCCAGGACTTCCGTCCACTGATCTGGTGGGAGTTTCTCTCTATCTGCGACCCTTTCAAAAATGGTTAAAAAGGCCTCTATGTCATCACCCAGGGTCATTTTCTGCAAGGCTCTCCTCACCGCCTTTCGGACAGAAATCATCAGCTGACATTGGAGTCGGAGCCGCTGCAGTTCCACAAACCACCTCTGTGAGTAAATCAATCTGCTGCTGCTGTTATCGACTTTGTTTCTGGTAATGCTGCAGCTGTAGCATTAGCAGCTTACCTGTCTCCTGTTGTGCCAGCTGTTGCTGCTGCAGCTGCTCCTGTGGCTCCTGCTCCTGTTGCTCCCTGTGCTGCTGCAGCTGTTGCAAATTCTGCTGGTGTTGGCTTTGGACCAGGTGCTTGATCAGCTCCTCCATTTTGTCTGACCACTGTTCAATGCTCATAGCTGCCTTCACCCAGGACATGCAGTCTGTCCACAGCCGTCACACTTGCTTCCAGGGGATCCTGCCCACACTTCTAGCATCAACTGTGGCAGATCGGCTCACTTGGTTGCACACAGAGGTACAAAGGAACACTGTTTCTTTAAATTTTCTGTGGTTTATTAAGAGCACTGTATAAGCCACAGCATTGTTAGAAAAACAAACACAGCCTTCCTGGCCTAACAGGAGAAACAAAATATAATGTATGGTACAGTCCTTGTTGCTACGGTTAGCCGCCCGCTTCAGGAACAAAAACAACCCAAGGTTTAGCTTTCCTTAACATACACACCACAGCTCCAGAGCTTGTGCCTCCAGGCCCTCTCCACACCTATTGCTCTGAAAGGCTGTGATTTTATCCTCCGACCTCCGACCTCTCTACAGGTGTTCAATCGTCCTAGCACTATGATGGCTGTTTTACTCACTTATGTGCTGGAACTTTTTTTCTATGTATAATTGCTGCAGCTATTAATCTCAGTGCTACATATCTCTCCTCTAGTACTTTGCCAGTGACTTTGTCACAGTGCCCAGACTACAATAGTAATCACTAAATTTAGAGATGGTTGTGGGACAGCACTTAACAAATTCTCTATTGCTTGCATTTGATTCAAGATTATTATTTGATAATTGAGGATCTGCACAACTTTTTTTGAACAGAATATTAAGTCTGCCCCTCCCCTGGTTGTTTTGGATACAACTAAGGCCTTTTTTCACAGTCTTCTCACTAAGGCAACTAATACAATGAAAATAGAATTAAATTGACTGGGGGAATTGGTAGCAGCGCAGGTGAGGAAGCTGGAGGTAGCTTTTCTGGCTGACCATTTAGAAGATAATATGGACTTTTGGTTGGAGGCCCTGGATTGCTGAACAACTTTCAATGCTACAATGCTAATAAATTGTGGTCTCTAGATCAGAAGTTCTTTGGTGAAGCTATATGCCAGGAACATTTTTGGCCTAATTAATCAGGTTGGTTTGACAGTTATCTCAGGTATAGAATCAAGAATTGACTGGACTTTTCTTTCTGATAGCAATTTAATGATTGGTGAATTTGTCAAATAATTTGAAAATGTCTATCTTTCTAAGGTTTGGCCACAGGTAGATGACATCAGATGTTATTTGGACACTTTACAACTTTCCTAGGTTGTCAAAATCTCAGGCCAGCTTTCGGAGTCCTCCATCCAATATCTTTGGGTGAACTGGAAGTTACATTGGAGAAGCCTCCCAGAAATAAATTTCCTAGCTTAGTTGTATTATCATCAGAGCTTTATATGAGATACAAAGAAGTTTTATCAGAGAGACTCCTTGGAGATTGCCAAGGTCAGTGGTAAAACTCTCAGGTCCATGCGGGAAGCTCATATTACTTATTACCTAAAGAAGGATAAGGATCTAACTAAATTGGATTCCCATCGCCCAATCTCCTCTCTTCTTATATTACTAAGGATATTGAATTATGGATGAAGATGTTGGCTAAAATATTAAAGAAAGTTATCAATTCGATTATGCAGGCAGATCACGGCAGCTTCATGACTGGGAGTATACATCTAAAAATATTAGGAGACTTTATCTGAATCTCCAGGAGGCTCCATCCAATCCATATAAGATAACTGTACTTCTATTAGTTAGTTGCTTCTAAGGCATATTACACAGTTGAATGATGTTTTATGTGGATACCATGTCTAAATTTGGATTTGGGGAGGATTTTAGTGTGTGTTGCAACAACACAAAACAAACAGAGAAAGAAAGTCAAATTGGACATAATTTCAAGCAAAACCCCAAAATGGGCCAGACATAATTGTTGGCACCTTTCCAAAATTGTGGGTAAACAACTTTGTTTCAAGCATGTGATGCTCGTTCAAACTCACCTGTGGCAAGTAACAGATGTGGGCAATATGAAAATCACACCTGAAACCAGATAAAAAGGGGAGAAGTTGATTTAATCTTTGCATTGTGTGTCAGTGTGTGCCACACTAAACATGGAGAACCGAAAGAAAAGAGAACTGTCTGAGAACTTGAGAACCAAAATTGTTGAACTATATCAACAATCGCAAGGTTACAAGTCCATCTCCAAAGATCTTGATGTTCCTTTGTCCACAGTAGGCAACATAATCAAGAAATTTACAACCCATGGCACTGTAGCTAATCTCCCTGTATGTGGATGACAGAGAAAAATTGATGAAAGGTTGCAACACAGGATTGTCCCAATGGTGGATAAGCAGCCTTAATCAAGTTCCAAAGAAATTCAAGCTGTCCTTCAGGCTCAGGGTGCATCATTGTCAGCGCAAACTATTCGTTGACATTTGAATTAAATTAATTGCTATGGCAGAAGACGCAGGAGGAACCAACTGCTGACACAGAGACATAAAAAAGATAGACTTCAGTTTGCCAAAATGTACGTGAGTAAGCCAAAATCCTTTTGGGAAAGCGTCTTGTGGACAGATGATACCAAGATCTTTTGGTAGAGCTTTTTACGCAAAACAGAATGAGGCCTGCAAAGGAAAGAACACAGTACCTACAGTCAAATATTTTGGTGTCACGCAAGGTGGGCGAAAGACTTAGTGCAACACAAAGGGAAGAGGGAAAGGGAGCCCAGACTCTAGGGAAAGGGGGGAAGTGGAGACCTCCTAGGTTGATCTAGCATCACCCTGTCTCCCCTAACGTCCCTGTATTGGCTCTTCACCAATCGCCGCACGCGTGCCTCGCCCTGTCTTTCCCTGGCGTATGGCTAAGGCTACTGAAGGGAGGAGATGAGCACTAGTCCATCTCCACTAAACACTATAGACAACAAGGGTACACAAACAGGGGGAAATTGCTTAGCTTTAGACGACTCCAGACAAATGCACACACGTCCTCAAGCTCCAGATCTGTCCCTGTGCTGTGGCCAGAGGTCCCATGAAACTTCGGGAGCTAGGGGTCTCATCCACCTCCAAATCTTCATCGCGTTCATGATCAGGCCGTTCATATGTCACTCTGGAGAGGGCGTTGGCGTGAGTATTCTCTGCCTTAGGCCGGTTGGCAATCTTATACCGGTACCTGGCCATGCGGGCCACCCACCGCTGCTCCAGGGCCCCCAATTTTGCATTGTCCAGGTGGGCCAGCGGGTTGTTATCTGTTCTCACCAGTACTTCGGACTCGGACAAATACTCTGCAAACTTCTCGGTCATTGCCCAAACCAGAGCCAGCAACTCTAATTTGAAAGAGCTATAATTATCCGGGTTCCTCTCGGAGTCGTGAAGGGAGCGGCTGGCGTACGCAATCACACGCTCTTTCCCCTCCTGTACTTGGGATAACACGGCTCCCAGACCATGTAGGCTCCCATCAGTGTGGAGTATGAAGGGTTGGGAGAAATCCGCATAGGCAAGTATTGAGGCCCCGGTCAGGGCCATTTTTAGGGCACGGAAGGCCTGGCTGCTTCCCCACCGAATCACCTGATTCTTAGAGCCCGCCGGCAGTCCCTTAAGTAGCTCCAGCAATGGGTTGGCTATATGGGTGAAGTTCTTCACGAATCTTCGGTAGTACCCGGCAAGTCCCAGGAAGGCCCGAACGTCCTTCACTGTCTTCGGGGTAGGCCACTCCTGTACGGCGGCCACCTTTTCCTGGGTGGGCCTGACTCCTTCACCGGACACAGTATGACCGAGATATTCGATCTGTTTGCGGAACAGGTGGCACTTCTGGGGCTTCACCTTCAGGCCATGACTCTGTAGGCGACTCAGTACTTGCTCCAGTCGCTGGAGATACTCCTCGAAGGTGGCGGCATAGACAATTATGTCGTCAAGGTAAATCAGTGTCGCCTCGAAGTTTAAATCGCCCAGGCTCCTCTCCATCAGACGCTGGAACATCCCGGGGGCCTTAGTCAGGCCGAAGGGCATCCGATTGAACTCGAACAGTCCCATGGGTAATATGAACGCCTTCTTTGCACGGTCATGTTCGGCCACGGGCACCTGCCAGTACCCACTGGCCAGAACCAAGGAGGAGAAGTATCTTGCCTTCCCTAAGGCCGACAGGGACTCTTCGATTCGAGGTAGTGGGTAAGAGTCCTGTACTGTACAGGCATTCAGTCGTCTATAGTCCACACAGAACCGCAGGGTCCCATCTTTCTTCCGGACCAGGACAATCGGGGCTGCCCACGGACTGACTCTCCAGTATCACACCATTCTGTAACATATGGGCTAGCATCTCCTTAACCTCTTTATACATCTGGGGAGGTATCTGCTGGTATCTCTCCTGCACTGGGGCAGCGCTCCCCGTGGGAATCTCGTGGGTAATGGCTTCGGTGCAACCTAAATCATCCTCATGGCGAGCAAAGACTTCCTGGTACCGCTCCAGCACCTCCTCAACCTGCTGCACCTGTCGAGGTTTAAGTCCCGTCAATTCAGCCCGCATTCGTTCTAGGATTCTTCGTCCCCCTTTCGCACTAGCCCGGTGGGATTCCGGCGGCACGGTGACCGCCAGAGTCCAGGGGTCTCCTTGTACAGCGGACAGCTGTACCACATCAGGTCGCACCAACTTCTCTGGCATTCCCAGAATCTGGGCCATTTCCGCCCTGGGAGGGAGTGTGAGATCATCTTCGCCCAGATTAACACACCGCACTATAACATTGCCACCCTGGACAGTGGCCAGTGTCCGAGCCACCAAGAGTCCGGGGGGTACTTTGTCCATCGATGTTGGTTCTATCTGAACTTCGACCCCCTCAAGATGTGTGCAGGCCCGTGCAGATAATGTGAGTACAGTTTGTCCGGGCGGTAAGGTGAGCGCCGTAGCTGCTGGCCGTATTATTTTCCCCAGGATCTTCCCTTCACTCGACGTCTCCTGAGCCTGGGCAGCTCGGATTAGTTGTTGAAAGACCCTCCTTTGGGGGGTTCGCGGGTCCCACTGGTCTAGAGGAATCTCCTTCAGCTCACTAATCAGGATTTGCCCGATCTCTTTCAGCACATTCATTCTGAGGGTCACCGGGGGTCCACTTCCGGTTCCCCCTGCGACCAAGACGACTCCTTTTTTTCCCACATCTTTTCCACACACTCGGATCTTCATCCACACCACCCCTGCGACCGGGATGGGTAATTGATTAGCTGCCGTGAGTCTAATTACTGGTCCCCATTCAGGCCGCGCTATCTCTGGAAATCGCTGTTGGAAGTAGGCTTCTGTTATCGTAGTCACCTGGGATCCCATGTCAATCAGGCAGTGAAAAGCCCAACCGCTTATTTCTTCCCAGACAGTCGGGCTGGTGGAAACCAGGTCCTTGGGACTTCCTCTTTTTCTTTCCCTTTCCTCAGGCTCCGGGCTGTGTCCCCCAAACACGGAGCCCGCTAGTTTAACGGCTGGTGAAACAGCCGTATCTTCGGCTCTCCCACATTGGTGGGATCCCCATGCATCTCCTCCAGTATCCGCACCACTTTTTCTACAGTATCCCGGTCATGGGGAGGGCAGTACATCAAGGATTGTCGGGCCTCGCCATCCAGGGCCAGTAAGGCTATTTCGGCTTGCAAAGCTGGGGTCATCGGATGCATACGTAACATACTCTTAACTCTCTCAATCCAGTCCCACAGCATCATATTGTCCCCGGTGAACTTTGGGAGATTGCTGAGCATGGCCCCCAGCGGCAAGCTAGATTTAGGGGCTCCCAGGATGGACTGTTCTGCAATGTCTGTGTCTAACGACTGCATCCTGCCAACTACGCCAAATGTAACACGGGTACTTTAGATGCAGCAACACAGAAACACAGAGCAGCCAATACAGGGTTAATAAACAGGGGAAGTTTATAATAACAGGGTCAATCTCCACACAGGGAGTAACAGGGGAAAATATGGGGGAAAACAAGGGAAGTAGCAGGTAAAAGTCTTTAACTGACAGTTCACAGTTTAACTAGATATAGCAGAGTCGAACCGGTTGTAAACGACAGTTTTTACACGTAGCTGACTCTTTTCCTCCACAAGGCAGTTGCCAGCTGAGGCCGGTGTTGATTTCTTCAGTCTTCCCCGCCCAAACAATGCTCCGTCTTCTGGCGGCAGCAGGCGGTCTCCGGTTTAACCCGCTGAGCCCCTAGTCCATAACACGGCACCTCACGTGCTCGGCTCCACAGACCCTGCGTCTCTTCTCTAGTCGGCTTGACTCCTCCGGTCCACTGCACTCGGCTCTTGCTCCCAGTACTGTAGCCAGGAGCCTGGACCCTCTCACACTGCTCTGCTGAGGAGGACCCAGCTCCGCTTTCCCGCTCAATTTCTTCCTCTCTCTACCCACGCCACCAGTTTCCCGGTCACCTGACCTCCCAGCTCTCACTCTGGACATGCCCCCAGCTTCCCAGTCACCTGACTCCTGTGCTTGCAGTCTGTCCTCCCCCTGCAACCAGAGGCACAGCCCCGGCAGTTCTGGACCCTTTGCTCTGAAAGTACTTGCACCCTGGTCTTCCCCCTTACATAGCCACCAATAGTGCCATGAAATGAGAAGGGCGGTTTTCTTCTGCCCAGCATGACCAGCCAATTTGGACGAGTGACCCCAGTAAAGCACCTGTTTTCCTGGTGAGTCCAGTGACAAGTTCAGTGGAGCGACAGTAAGCATCTTGTAGGGTTCGATGATGCTCTGAGGCTCCTCCTCCTGGTCAGAAGACAGAAAAGACCTGGAAAGCTTGTCCGCTTTGATGTTCTTGTCTGTCGGCCAGAAGTGGAGAACAAAATCAAAGTGGGCGAAGAACAAAGACCACCTGGCTTGGCGCAAATTTAGGCACTCTGCAGACTGCAGGTAAGCCAAGTTTCTGATCCATGCAGATAATCATAGGTTGAATTGCTCCCTCAAGTAGAAAGCGCCACTCCTCCAGAGCTAGTTTTATCGCCAAAAGTTCTCAGTCACCTATCGAGAAGTTGTGTTCTGGACTGAGAAGGTTTTAGAGAAGTAACCGCAGGTCACCATATAGCCAGAGGGAGACCTCTGGGTGAGAACGGCTCCGGCACCGGAGGAAGAGGCATCCATCTCCAAAAAGAATTGCTTATTGTTGTCCAGTCGGTGCAGCACTGGAGTGGAGAAGAAGGCCTGTTTAAGATAAAGGCACTCTCAACCTCTGGAGTCCACACCCTTGGATTGGCACCTTTTCGGGGACAGGGCAGAGATTGGTGCGGTCCGGAAGGAGAAATGCGGAATGAACTGGCGATAGTAATTAGCAAATCCGAGGAATCACTAGATTGCCTTCAGACCATCGGCGCATGGACATCCTTAGTCCTGTCTCACAGATGATGTACCCAAGGAATGGAAGAGAGGTTTGCTCGCAGACACATTTTTTTCAAACTTGGCATACAAACGGTTCTTCCTCAGTCTCTGCAGAACTTGGCAAACATCCCTCCTGTGTGTGGACAGATCGGGCTAGAAAACTAAGATGTCATCCAAGTAAACCACCACACATGAGTAGAGAAGGTCCCGGAATATATCATTCACCAGTAAATAGAAGACTGTTGGGGCATTACAGAGCCCAAACGGCATTACGCGATATTCATAATGGCCATTCCGGGTGTTAAAAGCAGTCTTCCATTCGTCCCCCTGGCATATTCGGATGAGGTTTTATGCCCCCGCAGGTAAAGTTTGGTAAAGACTCTGGAACCTTTGAGACGATCAAACAGGTCAGATATTAGAGGCAGATGATATTTATTTTTGACCGTTATCAGATTGAGACCCCTATAGTCTATACAGGGGCGAAGTGAACCGTCCTTTTTCTTTATAAAGATGAAACCTGCTCCAGGTGAGGAGGTAGACTTTCAAATAAATCCCTTGGCTGGGTTCTCCTTGATATATTTGGATATGGCTTGGGTTTCAGCCTTGGGACAGAGGGTAGATATGGCCTCGAAGACGAGAAGAGCCAGGAAAGAGGTCTATAGGGAAATCGTACAGCCTGTGTGGGGGTAGTGTCTCCACCTCCTTTTTATCGAAGACATCTGCGTAGGTCCAGTAAGCAGGAAGCAGGAAAGGCAAATTTGATGGAGTAGCCGGAGGTTTGGCGGGGTAAATGGGGACAAGGCACCTGTCGTGACAGGTCTGGCCCAAAGGAGTACTTCTCCGGATCTCCAATCTAAGACAGGCTTGTGTTTATGTAGCCATGGTAGGCCCAGAAGCAGGGAATGGGACAGACCAGATAGTACATGAAGAGAGATCCTCTCAGAGAGCAACATCCCGATCTGAAGCTCCACCGGCTCAGAAACGAAAAGAACTGTCTTGGATAGAGGTTTCCCATCCATGGACAATACTAACAACGGATTCTGTAGACATTGGATCGGGATTTGCTACTGCTTGTCACGGGTGTGTCAGGTGTGACAGAAAGTCGCTCTGGATCCGGCTGTAGAAGGTGACTGCGCTTGGTATTGCAGACGCCTTCTTGATCCTCTCATCTCTGTTGTATAGTGATATCCTTCTTCCTTTAAGACCTAGCTGTGACCTCCACCTTCTGTTGCTGATTGACACACCCTTGCTTGGTAGTTAAAAACTCTCAGCTTCTCCAGAGACTCGCCGGTGATAGTTCTATGTACCTCTGTGCAGGCTTGGAGTATTAGCAGTCAGCTAGTTTCTTCTTTGGTGCCCTTGGAGGACAGTTGGTGTTATCTCTCTGGTGTCTGCTCTGCTTTGTTTATTTACTTTGTTGTCTTTAGTTTGTAGTGGAGCTTGACTAGTGCTCACGCCGTTCCCTAATTATCTAGGGCCGAGCTCTAGGGACATTCAGGGATTAGGTTCCTGCTCGGTGATAGGTGCGGAACCTATATAGGGACAATAGGATAGGCAGGGTGAGATTAGATCTGCCTAGGGGTCTCCACTCCCCCTTTCCCTAGTTGTTGGGCTCCCTTCCCCCTGTTCCAGTTATTGTACACTTGTGCCTTCCCTCGCCTTGCGTGACACTGCTCCACAATGGCCTGTTGAATGAAATTTCCTGCGGAACCAGAGTCCAGATAGAACAATTCAACAAAACGGATGTTGCCACAGGAAACGGATATTGATAGAGCCAGCAAAGGAGAGGATGGTCCTTGCCCAGGAAAGACTCTCCAACAAACCCTAGGCTCTGGAGTTTCCCGCTTTTTCAGGGCAGGAGCGGATTAAATATTCAGGACATACCTTCCCTCAGCACGATGGGCCTCCTGACAATGCTTGACCAGCTTCACCTGATCAATTTGCATGGACTTAGAGGAGGATGATGAAGCAGAGGTCTGCGGCATGATCGGCCTTTGAAAGGTAGGAGTCAAGCACACAGGTCTTCTCTCGCGGGACGCCTCCTTGGAGCGTCCCTGAATCCTGATGTTGATCTGAGTTGCCAGGGACACAAGGTTGTCCAGTGAAGTGGGTATATCATGGCCGGCCAACTCGTTCTTAATTCTCCCGAAAAAGGCCCTCATAGAAGGTGGCCACTAACTCCTCGTCATTCAAGGCCAGCTCGAAGGACAGGGTACGATATCGTACTGGCTCATGGTGAGGTTTCCCTGGTGCAATCTGAGGAGGGAGGATTCTGAGGAGGAGATGCAGCCTGGCTCATTGAATACCTTGAGGAAGGCCTCAAGAAACAACTAGGAACTAGAGGATCCCCTAGAGCTTTGCCAGTAAGGTGGGACATGATGAAGGCCACTTTGGCCTGATTAGAAGGGAACTGGTGTGCCAAGATCTTAAAGTGCAGCGTGTATTGGTTTATGAACCCTCGGCATAGGGTAGGATCACCGTCATAACAAGGTGGAGCCGACAGACGAGGTCCAGAACCAGGAACATGACTGGGAACTCTTGCTGCAGCTTGATCTGGAGCGGATGTAGCCGAAGATGTTAGCGTGTCCAAGCAGGTGGTCACTGTCCTCAGATAGGAGAGGATCTTGTCCTGCTGATCCTTTTGGCGGGAAACCTACTGATACAGGTCAATGACAGAGGAAGATTGATAGCCAGCGGATTCCATGGCCTGAGCAAACTGTAACGGGAGTGGTGGAACCACTTTGTCGTGATCCGAGGACAGCATGGAGGGGCATGACTAGGTGCTACATCAAGGCTGACCCTGGATGCATGACAGCTGACCCCCAAGGGACAGGAGGCTGGAACGACCAAGAAGGGAAAGTTCAGCTGATAAAGGCAGGCACAGCAGGAACCCAGAAGCGGCAGGTGCTTGCTGATACGGCTGGTAGACAACAGGTACTGGCTGATGCAGGCAAGTGCGACTGTTATACAGGTGGGCACAGGCAGATGCAGGTGGATACGGCTGTGTGAGGCAGTGACCGGGATCGTATACGAGGGACGTTATATCTCCCCCCAGAATGTGTACAGAGACCTATTAAAACCATTGGAGTGCATTGCAGTCACAGGCACACCTGCGGCTGCAATGCAGGAATGAAGGTGAGCATTGACCTTGTCAGACTACCTGGCTAAGGCAGATTAAGTAAACCCCAGCAGGGCCTTCATTTCTTGGAGGAGGTCACAGGAGGCAGTGGGGCGGCCTCCTCCCTCCAACCCGGGTTTTCCAGTGGCTCTTGCCACAGGTCCTTTAAAACCCCTGCACTAAGGATTAGTGTTTCTATGTTGGAACCTGCTAGGAGCATAGCAGGAAAGCTCAGCAGGATTGAGGGTGGCTGAACCCACGCCTGGAAAGGTTCTGCACCTGTCAGGCTTTGAGCGGCCCGGCGTGGCCATTGCCCCCGGCAACCGTTGTTTATGGACTCATGTTAACCCGGCTGCGAACCGGAGGACTTTCTGTTTACCCGTGAGTTGCTGAATAAAAGCTATTTATGTTGGACTTGCTTGGGTCACTGCCTCAGTTACTGCACGGTGTGAACACCGCCGCCTTACAGCTTGGTGGAGAAAGCGAGCATTGTGACTGAGGCATACCCCCACCGGCTGCTGCATGACCACAATCCGGCCGCCACTTTTCAGCCTCACCTCGTGGACAAAATGGAGGAGCTGTTAAGGCAATTGGTCCTCACGCAGCGTCAGTAGCAGGAGCAGTTCAAACAGCAGCACACCAATGAGCTGATCGTGCAGCAGCTCACAGCCCTGCAGGAGACGCCGACGGCACCAGCCCCAGAAGGTCGAGAGGCCCGGGACAAGGTTCACTCAGCGTTGAGGAAGATGGGACCGGGGGACGACGTGGAAGCCTTCCTTACCATCTATGAATGCACGGCAGAGCGGGAAAACCTACCAGCCGGCCAGTGGGCAGAAGTGGTGGCTCCGTTTTTGGTCGGCGATGCCCAAAAGGCCTACTTCGACCTCAGTCGAGAGGACGCCTAGGACTACCAGAGGCTCAAAGGTGAGATCCTTGCCCGGCTGGGGGTCAATACATATGTGAGGGCTCAGCGTGTGTTTTCGTGGGCCCATGTGGAGACCCGACCCGCCCGGTCTCAGGCGTATGACCTCCTGCAGCTGGTAAAGAGGTGGCTCCAGCCTGAGACTTTGTCTCCAGCCCACATGGTGGAGAGGGTGGTGGTTGACCGGCTGGTTAGGACTTTGCCAGCCGCTATCCAACATTGGGTGGGGCAAGGGGACCCTGACACACTCGACCAGGTGGTCAGTTTGATAGAGCGCTACTCGGCCACTCAGGACTTCATTTGAGATTCCGCCCCCTCTCGGCTGTCACGCCGATCCCTGCCAACCCAGGAATCGGGAAAGGGGTCGTGTCCCTCTGCTGGGGACAGTCAGCACCGTACCCGTGCTGAAGGGGAACCCCAGAGTGAGAGTGGCAGGAGACCGTTTCCCTCCCAAACTGTCATAAGACCTAACAGTACCTCCACCCTTAGGTGCTGGCGGTGTCACGGGCCGGGACATGTGGTTGCTAATTGTCCCCTGACTACGGAACTCATGGAATGCGGATATAGCTGCCGGGTCTCAATGTATGCCCAGACCGTCTGCACGGCGAGGTCCGACCCCCGGGACAGTGAACTCCAACTATGCCAGGTACTGGTTAATGGGTACCCAACGGAGGCCCTCCTGGACTCAGGGAGCCTCATGACTTTGGTACATGGGTCGCTGGTGGAAGGAGACAACCCCAGTGGATGGCCAGTCGGGGTTGTGTGTATCCATGGGGACCTCCGAGAGTATCCAACTGCGGAGGTAGTTTTGTCCACGCCGTGTGGAGATATAAAACATGTGGTGGGGGTGGTAAAAACTCTTCCCTATGGGATTGTGTTGGGAAGAGACTTGCCCCTGTTCTGGACTCTGTGGAAAAACAAAATCTACTCTCCCCCGGTAAAATGTATTACAGGCGCTGTACCTGACAGACCCGAGTCAGGGGAACCTGCCGTAGGGGTGTCCAACCTAGGGACAGAGTGTGACCCCAATAGGTTTCCCTTAGAGGTGCTGGCAGGAGAGGTCGAGGAGATCCCATTGATCCCCGAGCTGGAAGTGTCCCGGGACACATTTGGGACAGCTCAGCTACAGGATCCCACACTGACTCAGGCGCGGGAAAGGGTGGTAGAGGTACACGGCGTAGTCCAACAGCCCGGTGCAGATATTGTATTTCCACGCATGGTAGTCAACGGTGAGTTGCTCTATAGGATAGATAAGATCAGGGACGAGGTCGTGGAACAGTTGGTGGTACCTCAGTCGTACCGTCGGGTGGTTCTAGATTTGGCACACACACATCTGCAGGGTGGACACTTAGGGGGAAAAAAGACGCAAGAACGTATCTTGCAGCGGTTCTTTTGGCCTGGGGTTTATGCGGAGGTCAAAAGGTACTGCGAATCCTTCCCCGAATGTCAGTTGACCACACCCACCGCAAGTTTCTGTAGCCCATTGGTACCCCTGCCAGTAATAGAGGCACCTTTTGAACGCATTGCAATGGACTTGGTAGGGCCCATTGTAAAATCCGCCCGTGGCTACCAACATATACTGGTGGTCGTCGACTATGCCACCCGGTACCCGGAGGCTATACCACTACGCCACACCTCGGCAAAACTGATTGCACGGGAACTGTTTGCCATGTTCTGTCGCCTTGGACTACCTAAGGAGATCCTGACGGATCAGGGGACTCCTTTTATGTCCAAAGCGACAAGGGAACTGTGCAAATTACTAAAAATTAAACAATTGCGAACCTCGGTGTACCACCCTTGAACCGACGGGCTAGTAGAACGGTTCAATAAAACCCTCAAGTCCATGTTAAAAAAGGTGGTTTCTAAGGACGGAAGGGATTTGGACATGTTGCTACCCTATTTGATGTTTGCCGTCCGTGAGGTACCACAGGCTTCCACAGGGTTCTCTCCCTTTGAGTTATTGAACGGCAGACACCCTAGGGGTCTGTGTGTGTTTTGGGTCATTGTCCTGCTGGAAGACCCATGACCTCTGAGACCCAGCTTTCTCACACTGGGCCCTACATTATGCTGCAAAATTTGTTGGTAGTCTTCAGACTTTATAATGCCATGCACATGGTCAAGCAGTCCAACCCCAAAACATCAGGGAACCTCCACCATGTTTGAATGTAGGGACCGTGTTCTTTTATTTGAATGCCTCTTTTTTTTTCCTGTACACTCTATGTTGATGCTTTTTCCCAAAAAGCTCTACTTTTGTCTCATCTGACCAGAGAACATTCTTCCAAAACGTTTTAGGCTTTCTCAGGTAAGTTTTTGCAAACTCCAGCCTGGCTTTTTTATGTCTCGGGGTAAGAAGTGGGGTCTTCCTGGGTATCCTACCATACAGTCCCTTTTCATTCAGACGCCAACGGATAGTACGGGTTGACACTGTTGTACCCTCGGACTGCAGGGCAGCTTGAACTTGTTTGGATGCTAGTCGAGGTTCTTTATCCACCATCCGCACAATCTTGCGTTGAAATCTCTCGTCAATTTTTCTTTTCCGTCCACATCTAGGGAGGTTAGCCACAGTGCCATGGGCTTTAAACTTCTTGATGACACAGCGCACGGAAGACACAGGAACATTCAGGTCTTTGGAGATGGACTTGTAGCCTTGAGATTACTCATGCTTCCTCACAATTTGGTTTCTCAAGTCCTCAGACAGTTCTTTGGTCTTCTTTCTTTTCTCCATGCTCAATGTGGTACACACAAAGACACAGGACAGAGGTTGAGTCAACTTTAATCCATGTTAACTGGCTGCAAGTGTGATTTACTTATTGCCAACACCTGTTAGGTGCCACAGGTAAGTTACAGGTGCTGTTAATTACACGAATTAGAGAAGCATCACATGATTTTTCAAACAGTGCCAATACTTTTGTCCACCCCCTTTTTTAGGTTTGGTGTGGAATTATATCCAATTTGGTTTAGGACAATTCTTTTTTGTGTTTTTTCATTGAAGACAAATTAAATGAAGATAATAATCCCAAAGAATTTGTGATTGCAATCATTTTCAGGAAGAAACTGAGTATTATCTGACAGAATTTCAGGGGTGCCAATACTTTTGGCCACCACTGTAAGCATGTAGATAGGTTGTTTGACCAGTTTGCCTGATTCTTGAGAATAATTGTAAGAAATCATTATGCATCCTGATTGACAACCTGGGGAAAACTTATTCCTGTTGACATAGTGATAAGGTTTTACACTTTCAGCAAAGTGGACCCCGAATGCATTCAGGCATTTACAATTACAAAGCCATATGGTACTCACCTCCTCCCCACTCCATTTCTAGCTCTCCGATACACTCTGGTCTCTGTGCTATGGTTGCAGCAGTGATGTCAAGTCAACATCACACATTACCACTGTAGCCAATCACTGTCAATGTAGATAGCATGAACCACTGAGCGCCAGTGTCAGCCAGAACAAAAAGACCAGAGCAGTGGCAGAGAGCCAATACTGCAATGGAACAGGGGAGAAAACTACCATCTGGCTTTGTTATTTTACATGAGTGGAAGCAATTGGGGTTCACTTTGCTGAGCAGAAAGTACAAAATCCCATTAATTCAGGCTTATCTACTAAATAGCTTTGTTTAAATATTTCTTCAGATGTGAAAATGTGAATCATTTTGATTATTCTACCTCTAGTAGGTAAGACATGTATGAACATCATGAAATGGAAGAAGCTTCCACTTTCTATTGCTGGTCGAATAGCTTTAATTAAGATTAGTGTTGAGCGAGCATGCTCGACATTGCTCGGTACTCGCCCGAGCATCACGCTACTCGGGATGTTCGGCGAGCACCGAGCATTTCCGGGTTACTCGGGCGGGAGCTCGGGTCTCCGCCCTGCATGTTTGGCGCTCTTTACAGAGCCAATGAACATGCAGGGATTGCCAGCCAGTCACTGTAATGCCGCAGCCATGTTTTTTGTGGGCATTACAGTGATAGGCTGGCCGCACAGCGTCACCTCGAGTATTTAAAACCGGGCGCCGCCATCTTGGACACAGACGCTCCGGATCAGACAGTGTAGGGACAGCGCTGCTGAGCTAGGGAGAGATTTTTGCTGCGAAATAGTTAGTGTAGGGTATGTAAAGGCTTCCAGATCAAACAAACAGTCCTTCTCAGGACTAATATCCATACCAGATATCAGGCAGGCAGGCAGGCTGTATAGGAGACGCAGTAGTTATACCAGCAAACGCTGCATTACAGTCCTGTGTGCTCCTGTATCTGAAATTGCTGGACTTAGCTGCAGGTCTCGGGGGCCAGTAAAAATCCTTTTTTTTCATCTAAATCCTCTTTTTTTTTCCTCCTACACACTGTACAAATACCTGTCTTATTAACCTATTGGTGTCCCCCCCTCCCCCCAAACAAAAAGTGTCTGATTTTTCAGACACAAATATATCTGTTGAAAAGAGTCTGGTATAGGCCACAGAAACAGAAGTGTGGTTTTGCAGTTCAACGGGTAAAATCTGTGTAGTATCCAGTTTTGGGCCTTTGGTATCTAAAAAAAAACCAGTTTGAGTGTGTCGCTCACTGTTCAGCCGCAAATCTATATATTTTAAAAAGTCTGGCATACACCAGTAAATTAAAACTGTGGTTTTGCTGTTCCACGGTAAAAAATCTCTATTATCCTGCTTTTTGCATTTTTTGCAGAAAAAAAAAACAGTAGTGTCTCCTGAGTGTTCTGACACAAAAATATATCTGTTGAAAATAGTTTGGTGTTTACGCCTGACAAATCCCAGTGTGGTTTTGCAGTTCAACGGGTAAAATCTGTGTAGTATCCAGTTTTGGGCCTTTGGTATCTAAAAAAAAAACAGTTTGAGTGTGTCGCTCACTGTTCAGCCGCAAATCTATATATTTTAAAAAGTCTGGTATACACCAGTAAATTAAATCTGTGGTTTTGCTGTTCCATGGTAAAAAATCTCTATTATCCTGCTTTTTGCATTTTTTGCAGTAAAAAAAAACAGTAGTGTCTTCTGAGTGTTCTGACACAAAAATATATCTGTTGAAAATAGTCTGGTGTACGCCTGACAAATCCCAGAGTAGTTTTGCAGTTCAACGGGTAAAATCTGTGTAGTATCCAATTTTGGGCCTTTGGTATCTAAAAAACAACCGGTTTGAGAGTGTCGCTCACTGTTCAGCCGCAAATCTATATATTTTAAAAAGTCTGGTATACACCAGTAAACAATAACTGTGCTTTTGCCATTCCACGGTAAACAATCTCTATTATTCAGGTTTTGGTATTTTTTCCGTAAGGAAAAACAGTAATAGTTTCTCACTGATTGTTCTGATTGTTTAAAAGAGTCGGGTGTAGGCCAGAGAAATAGAACTGTGGTTTTCCTCTTCCACGGTTCTAATCTACTTTTTATTACCCTTTTTCCATTGATAGTGCGAGTGTAAGCTATTTTACTTCCTTTACAATGGGCAAGGCGGGTGGCAAGGGACGTGGAACTGGACGTTCCGGTGATGGTGCGTGCAGAGGACGGGGCCGTGGCCAAGTTGAAAATGTGCCACAACCAACAGGCACATCTTCTCGCTCCCACTTCTTGACCGAATTACTAGGGAAGCACAGAACAACACCAGTATTGCGAACTGATCAGTGTGAACAGGTTATTAATTGGATAGCAGATAATACTTCCAGTTACCTGGGCACCACCACCTCCGGTCTGTCTTCCACACAGTCAACTCTTAGTAGCCGTGAATCTCGACCGCATACTCCTCCTCACCCTGATGCTCCTTCCTCCCACCATGCCGAGTGTCGTCAGACAGCAATTGATCCCACACTTGGACACTCTGAAGAGCTGTTCACTGGTCCATTTCCATATTTGTGCCCCTCGCTTGCTACGCTTGAAGTGGTGGAAGAGGAGATCCCATGTAGCGATGCCCAAATATTTGAACAGCCACGGCCACAGGAAGTCGACGCTGGCAATTTGTCACAAGAGGTGGACGATAACAAGACACAATTGCCAGGAAGTGAGGAGGAGCATCGTGGTGCGCAAGTGGAAGTGAAGGAGGTGGTGGTTGATCTAGTAACTGACCCAACGTGGCAGGAGGACATGCAGAGTGAGGCCAGCAGCACACAGGGGGAGGGAGGCAGAGTACTCCAACAGGCAGGAAGAAGCAGTGTGGTGGCCGCAGACAGAAGGCGGGCAACCGTTCCCCATAACACCAACACGAGGGACGTTGCCAGTACAAGCGGTAGGTCTTCCAGAGTCTGGAATTTTTTTAAAGACTCTGCTGATAACCCCAAAAAGGCCATTTGTACCACCTGCCATGCCAGCGTCAGCAGGGGTGACAAAACTACCAGCCTGACCACCTCCAGCATGATCAGGCACATGGCAGCAAAGCACCCGACTTTGTGGGGCGAACCCCAGGGTACACGACCTGTGTCAACGGGTGTCACCACTGCTTCTTCCGCTGTTGTGCGTGCAATAGAACCCCCTGTTGTGTGTGCAAGGCAATCCCCTGTCCATACTGCATGTAAAGATGCCCCATCCTCTCAGTCTTCACTTGTTATGGCAGTTTCTCAAGAAACAGCATCAACGTCCACGGTCACCGCAGCGTTCAATTGTCCATATCCCAGACCTTTGAACGAAAGCGGAAATTCGCAGCTAACGCCCCACAGGCCACAGTCCTAAATTCTCACATTTCACGACTGCTTGCGTTGGAAATGCAGCCTTTTAGGCTGGTGGAGACGGAATCCTTCCGCAACCTTATGGCTGTGGCCGTCCCTCGGTACTCGGTCCCCAGCCGACACTATTTTGCCCGGTGTGCCATCCCCGCACTACACAAGCACGTGTCCCAAAACATCTGTCGTGCCCTCAACAACGCAGTTACTGGGAGAGTCCACCTGACAACGGACACATGGACAAGTGCTTGTGGCCCGGGACGGTACATCTCCCTGATGGCACACTGGGTAAACATAGTGGAAGCCGGGACCCAGTCGGACCTTGGGACGGAACACATCCTCCCCACACCGAGGATTGCGGGCCCTATGTCAGTCAGAGTTGCCCCCACAGTGTACAGCTCCTGCGCATCATCCTCCTCCTCCTCATGCTCAGCCTCCATCTCAGATATCACCACATCAGTTACAAGCTGGAAGCACTGCAGTACTGCCTCCGCCAAGCGGTAACAGGCTGTGCTGAAACTCATAAGCTTAGGTGATAAACCTCACACTGCTTGTGAGTTGTGGACAGCTGTGAAAGAGCAGGCAGATCTGTGGCTGAGACCGCTGAACCTACATCCAGGCATGGTCGTGTGTGACAATGGCCGTAACCTGGTGGCGGCTCTGAGGCGAGGCGAGATCACACACGTACCATGCCTGGCTCATGTGCTTAACCTCGTGGTTCAGCGGTTTCTTAAATCGTACCCTGAGTTGCCAGATCTGCTCGTGAAAGTACGCCGCCTGTCAGCTCATTTTCGCAAGTCGGCTACAGCTTCCGCCACCCTTGCTGTGTTGCAGCAGCGTTTGCAGCTTCCGGCACACCGACTGGTGTGTGATGTCCCCACACGTTGGAACACTACCCTTCACATGTTGCAAAGGATTTGTGAGCAGAAGAGAGCAGTTGTGGAGTACCAGCTGCAACAAGGCCGTCGATATTCAGGTCAGACTCCACACATAAGATCTCATGAGTGGACCTGGATGTCTAACATATGTACCATCCTGACAAACTTTGAGGAGGCCACCAAGATGGTGAGTGGCAATGACGCCATCATTAGTGTCAGCATCCCACTTGTCTGTCTTTTGCAACGCTCTCTGCAGAGAATTAAAGAGGAGGCATTGCAGCCAGAGTATGATGAGATGGATCAAGAAGCCGTAGTGGGCGATTACACACAGCCCAGCCTCATCTCATCCCAACGTGCATTGGGGGACAATGAGGGAGAAGAGGAGGAGGAGTAGGAGGAGGAAGAACAGGAGCTGTTATCATGCGCTGTAGACGGTAGTGTCATACCGTCGGTTCAGCGTGGGTGGCCTGAGGACAGGGGGGAGGAGGAGGAGGAGGAGGAGGAGGAGAGCATGGTCAGTCGTCATCTTGGTGAGGACACGGAAATCTTGCCCGTTACCAGTCTAGCACGCATGGCTGACTTTATGTTACGCTGCCTTAACCATGACCCTCACTTTGTCAAAATGTTGGGTGACAGTCATTACTGGTTGGTGACACTTGTAGACCCCCGCTACAAGGAGAGCTTTCACTCTCTTATTCCTGAGGTGGAGAGGTCTACAAAAATGGGCCAGTACCAGAAGGCCCTTGCTGCAGAACTGTTAAAAAAATTCCCATCTGAACACGCTAGCGGCAGAGGTCACAGTTTGTTGACCAACCAAAGCGTACAAGCGAGAGAGAGGCAACTCCAATCCAGCAGAGGCAAGGGAACACTGTCAACGTTCTGGGACAGTTTTCTCAGACCCTCCCTTCGCATAGACCCTGAGGCGCGGGGTGCTCTCACAAGGAGTGGAAAGTTTCAAAAGATGGTGAGGGAGTACCTTGCCGACCGTACCAGCATCCTCCGTGATTCCTCTGTGCCTTTTCATTATTGGGTATCCAAGCTGGACACTTGGAATAAACTTGCTCTGTACGCCTTGGAGGTCCTGGCCTGCCCTGCCGCTAGCGTGTTATCGGAGCGTGTTTTTAGTGCCGCTGGGGAAATTATAACTGATAAGTGCACTCGCCTGTCAACTGACAATGCTGACAAGCTAACCCTTATCAAAATGAACAAGTGCTGGATTGGGCCAGACTTCTCATCACCACCTAATGACAGCAGAGTAGCATAAAGTCATATCCACTGTGTTATTTCGGGAGGTGTATTCCCATGCACCGCTTCACACCCACACATGGGTATACGCTTCCTCATTTCGGCTGTTTTATGTTCTTCTCCTTATCCTCAGCCTCCACCACCACTATACAACCAGGGTGACCGTGGTCCGTGTTGCCATTATTGAAAATTCCTCCGTCCTTATTTTTGTCAGCTTTTGCTTGGAAGGCATAAGCAAAGACTGTGGGAGACCCACTCCCCAATAATGGGAATAATATTTTTAAGATGCTGTACTGTATGGCTCTTGTAAGGGGCATAAAAAATGTCTTGCTCTACCACTCTAACCTCCACATCTCTTCTGAGGGGCATTAAAAGCGTCTTGTTATACCACTCTGACCTCCACGTCTCTTCTGAGGGGCATTAAAAAGCGTCTTGTTATACCACTCTAACCTCCACGTCTCTTCTGAGGGGCATTAAACCGTCTTGTTATACCACTCTGACCGCCACGTCTCTTCTGAGGAGCATTAAAAGCGTCTTGTTAAGCTACTGCGACCTCCATGTCTCTTCTGATGGGCATTAAAACCGTCTTGTTATACCACTCTGACCTCCACGTCTCTTCTGAGGGGCATTAAAAGCGTCTTGTTATACCACTCTGACCTCCACGTCTCTTGTAATGGGCATTAAAAGCGTCTTGTTATACCACTCTGATCTCCACGTCTCTTGTAAGAGGCATTAAAAGTGTCTTGTTATACCACTCTGACCTCCACATCTCTTCTGAGGGGCATTAAAAGCGTCTTGTTATACCACTCTGACCTCCACGTCTCTTCTGAGGGGCATTAAAAGCGTCTTGTTATACCACTCTGACTTCCACGTCTCTTCTGAGGGGCATTAAAAGCGTCTTGTTATACCACTTTGACCTCCACGTCTCTTGTAAGGGGCATTAAAACCGTCTTGTTATACCACTCTGACCTCCACGTCTCTTCTGAAGGGCATTAAAAGCGTCTTGTTAAGCTACTGCGACCTCCACGTCTCTTGTCAGGGGCATTAAAAGCGTCTTGTTATACCACTCTGACCTCCACGTCTGCTGTAAGGGGCATTAAAAGCGTCTTGTTATACCACTCTGACCTCCACGTCTCTTCTGAGGTGCATTAAAAGCGTCTTGTTATACCACTCTGACCTCCACGTCTCTTCTGAGGGGCATTAAAAAGCGTCTTGTTATACCATCTAACCTCCACGTCTCTTCTGAGGGGCATTAAAAGTGTCTTGTTATACCACTTTGACCTCCACGTCTCTTGTAAGGGGCATTAAAAGCGTCTTGTTATACCACTCTGACCTCCTCGTCTCTTCTGAGGGGCATTAAACCGTCTTGTTATACCACTCTGACCGCCACGTCTCTTCTGAGGGGCATTAAAAGCGTCTTGTTAAGCTACTGCGACCTCCATGTCTCTTCTGAGGGGCATTAAAACCGTCTTGTTATACCACTCTGACCTCCACGTCTCTTCTGAGGGGCATTAAAAGCGTCTTGTTATACCACTCTGACCTCCACGTCTCTTGTAATGGGCATTAAAAGCGTCTTGTTATACCACTCTGATCTCCACGTCTCTTGTAAGAGGCATTAAAAGTGTCTTGTTATACCACTCTGACCTCCACGTCTCTTCTGAGGGGCATTAAAAGCGTCTTGTTAAACCACTCTGACCTCCACGTCTCTTCTGAGGGGCATTAAAAGCGTCTTGTTATACCACTCTGACTTCCACGTCTCTTCTGAGGGGCATTAAAAGCGTCTTGTTATACCACTTTGACCTCCACGTCTCTTGTAAGGGGCATTAAAACCGTCTTGTTATACCACTCTGACCTCCACGTCTCTTCTGAAGGGCATTAAAAGCGTCTTGTTAAGCTACTGCGACCTCCACGTCTCTTGTAAGGGGCATTAAAAGCGTCTTGTTATACCACTCTGACCTCCACGTCTGCTGTAAGGGGCATTAAAAGCGTCTTGTTATACCACTCTGACCTCCACGTCTCTTCTGAGGTGCATTAAAAACGTCTTGTTATACCACTCTGACCTCCACGTCTCTTCTGAGGGACATTAAAAAGCGTCTTGTTATACCACTCTAACCTCCACGTCTCTTCTGAGGGGCATTAAAAGTGTCTTGTTATACCACTTTGACCTCCACGTCTCTTGTAAGGGGCATTAAAAGCGTCTTGTTATACCACTCTGACCTCCTCGTCTCTTCTGAGGGGCATTAAACCGTCTTGTTATACCACTCTGACCGCCACGTCTCTTCTGAGGGGCATTAAAAGCGTCTTGTTAAGCTACTGCGACCTCCATGTCTCTTCTGAGGGGCATTAAAACCGTCTTGTTATACCACTCTGACCTCCACGTCTCTTCTGAGGGGCATTAAAAGCGTCTTGTTATACCACTCTGACCTCCACGTCTCTTGTAATGGGCATTAAAAGCGTCTTGTTATACCACTCTGATCTCCTCGTCTCTTGTAAGAGGCATTAAAAGTGTCTTGTTATACCACTCTGACCTCCACGTCTCTTCTGAGGGGCATTAAAAGCGTCTTGTTATACCACTCTGACCTCCACGTCTCTTCTGAGGGGCATTAAAAGCGTCTTGTTATACCACTCTGACTTCCACGTCTCTTCTGAGGGGCATTAAAAGCGTCTTGTTATACCACTTTGACCTCCACGTCTCTTGTAAGGGGCATTAAAACCGTCTTGTTATACCACTCTGACCTCCACGTCTCTTCTGAAGGGCATTAAAAGCGTCTTGTTAAGCTACTGCGACCTCCACGTCTCTTGTAAGGGGCATTAAAAGCGTCTTGTTATACCACTCTGACCTCCACGTCTGCTGTAAGGGGCATTAAAAGCGTCTTGTTATACCACTCTGACCTCCACGTCTCTTCTGAGGTGCATTAAAAGCGTCTTGTTATACCACTCTGACCTCCACGTCTCTTCTGAGGGGCATTAAAAGCGTCTTGTTATACCACTCTGACCTCCACGTCTCTTCTGAGCTGCATTAAAACCGTCTTGTTATACCACCCTGACCTCCACGTCTCTTCTGAGGGGCATTAAAAGCGTCTTGTTAAGCTACTGCGACCTCCACGTCTCTTCTGAGGGGAATTAAAACCGTCTTGTTATACCACTCTGACCTCCACGTCTCTTCTGAGGGGTATTGAAAGCTTCTTGCTATACCACTCTGACCTCCACGTCTCTTGTAAGGGGCATTAAAACCGTCTTGTTAAGCTACTGCGACCTCCACGTCTCTTGTAAGGGGCATTAAAAGCGTCTTGTTATACCACTCTGACCTCCACGTCTCTTCTGAGGGGCATTAAAAGCGTCTTGTTATACCACTTTGACCTCCACGTCTCTTGTAAGGGGCATTAAAAGCATCTTGTTATACCACTCTGACCTCCACGTCACTTGTAAGGGGCATTAAAAGTGTCTTGTTATACCACTCTGACCTCCATCTCTCTTCTGAGGGGCATTAAAAGCATCTTGTTATACCACTCTGACCTCCACGTCTCTTCTGAGGGGCATTAAAAGCGTCTTGTTATACCACTCTGATCTCCACGTCTCTTCTGAGGGGTATTGAAAGCTTCTTGCTATACCACTCTGACCTCCACATCTCTTGTAAGGGGCATTAAAACCGTCTTGTTATACCACTCTGTAAAAATAACCTTGGCACTCGAAAAAGTTCTGCTTAAGAAAATTTATTACAGTCCATATTAATATACAGTAAATATACGTTAACGTTTCGGTCTACACGACCTTCTTCAGTTGACTGAAAAATGGACAAATAAGAAAAACATCAACCAAAAAATACAGAAAATCTCTGTTCAAAACAACCGTATATAAACATATGCAAAAAACCATACAATGTTACAAAACAACGGAGGACAGGACAATGGGGTATAGGGGAATGGGGAGACAAATGGAGGGAAACACAAAAGGAGGGAGGGAGAGGAGGAGGCCATGTTAAGTATAGGACCTACCCGTATGCTCGTGTCAATGGTATAAGGGAGGATAAGCTGGAGGAGTCAACTAGGACAGCCTAGGGGAGAATAGCAAATACGTGTGATACTGGGGTAAAGACTAAGTCTGAGGCAGCGCAATAAACCATGTATGTGGACAAGAAAATAAATCAAATGGCCAGTTTAGGTAGAAAGGACCTGGGCATGTACCTGCTAGGAAGCTCGTGGAGGACTCAGGACCGGCAGCGCGGCATCCACCGCTAGATGCTGTGGCTTAGAGCGGGAAAGGGGGCATTTAAATATAGAGGAGGATGATTGGAAAGCCAATCATCTGTGTGAGCGTTACATTCTGCGATTGCGCATGCCCGGAAGTGAGATAGAGACACGTGACCGGAAGAGACCGGGAAACAGGTCACATGTGCGTTCCATTAGGCTAAAGCTTGCGTTCCACATGGAGATGAGCGGCGCAAGGCTAATGACGGTGTGTAAACCACTCAGATCGATGCTGGAGGGGTACAGGAGCAGGAGGGGAAGACGGGGGAGGACCAGGCAATAGGCAAATCTGTAAAAGAGGAAACGATATATGTCAATCAGGTGGACAGGCATAAACATGATAGCAAGACAAAATAATTGGAAATACAGATAAAATACAATGTAACAACATCTTCTGAATGGGTATCAGAATTATAGATGACAAAGTATTGCAAAAGAGATCGCTGGAAAAAAAAAAAAATATATATAAATCATGGTAGGGTACTGTGGGGTGAGACCCTAGATAAAGGACATTAAGTCATAATCCCTATTTAAGCCCCTTGGGGAAAGGGAATCCAATCTATGGATCCAAAAAGCCTCACGTTGCTTAAGGAGGCGGATCCGATCGCCACCCCGTCGGGGTGGTGGAATCTGTTCAAGCACCTGAAACCTAAGTTGGGAGATGTTGTGGCCTGTTGATATGAAGTGGTGGGGTATTGGCAAGAGAAGGTTCTTGCAACGGATTGTGGACTTATGTTTGGAAATTCTGTCGCGTATAGGTTGGGTAGTTTCACCCACATAAAGGAGTCCACACGGGTATTTGATTAAATATACCACATATGAGCTCTCACAGGTGAAGAAACCTTTGATGTGGTATTTCCGTCCAGAATGAGGATGGTGTATGAGGTTGCCTTTCAAGACATTGTTACACTGTCTACACTGTAGACACGGGAAAGTACCCATTTTGGGGTTCTGTAGGAAACGTTGTGTGGATGTGGGTCGATTTGTGCCAATATCAGCTCGGATGAGTGAATCTCTGAGGTTGGGGGCTCGTTTAAAGCAGGGCATGAAGGGATAGCGGAAGCTAGTGATGGATGGGTAGCCTGTACGTAAGATATTCCAGTGTTTACGGATAGTCTTGTGGAGTATATAGGCAAACGGGTGGAAGGTGTGTACAAAGGGGATACGATTTGAATTGTCAGGGCATGTATCCTGAGAGGCAGCCCTTGAGGGCTGTAGGGAGGGGGAAGGGTAGCCCCTTTCCGTGAATTTCCGATGCATTTCTTGTAGCCTTAGTTTACGGGTGTCGGGGTTGGATACAATCCGCTCAACCCTTTTGAATTGAGACCGGGGAACGGATTTTTTAATGTGTACAGGATGATTACTGGAATAGTGAAGGAGGCTATTCCGATCCATAGGTTTGGTATACAGATCTGTGGAGAGAGAGCCAGTATCGTTCTTGATGACTAATGTATCTAGGTAACTAATCTGGTTTAGATCATGGGTCATGGTAAATTTCAAGTCAGGCCATGCAACATTGAGATCAGCAAAGAATGTCTCAAGAGAAGACAGGGGGCCATCCCAGATACAAAAAATATCATCTATATACCTTTTCCAAATCATAGAGTGTGATCGGAAGAGAGGATGAGTGTAGACGTTCTGTGTTTCAAATGCCGCCATATAGCAGTTAGCGTATCGTGGCGCAACATTAGAACCCATAGCCGTGCCCTTCGTTTGTAGGAAATATCTATCTTGGAACATAAATTAGTTGTTTTTGAGTATTAAAGATAGTAAATCCACAACTAGGTCAACAATCTGATGATTGGTCTGGGCCTCTAGCAAGAGTGTTCTGACTGCATGTATACCTTGATCGTGCGGGATGGAGGTGTAGAGATCCTTGACGTCAAAGGAGACTAACCATGCGGAAGATGGAACATGTTTAAGATCTGCAAGGATGTTGAGGAATGAGCCTGTGTCTAACAGAAAGGAGGTGTTCTTCTGTACAAGGGGAGTGATGATTTTTTCAACGAAAATCGAGAGGGGGGAAAGGAGCGAATCAGTAGAGGCCACGATAGGACGTCCAGGGGGTTCGTTCAGATTTTTATGTATCTTGGGTAGGACATATAGAACAGGGGTGATGGGATGTGTTTTGGTGAGATATTCCCCCGTTTTAATATCAATCGTCCCTGCTCTAATGTGTCGGTCAATGGTGTCTCTAATAAGAGTTTGAAACTGGGAGGTGGGGTCTTGGGGAAGTTGTCGATATGTGGTCTTGTCACTAAGCTGACGCTCAACCTCATTAGTGTATAGGGCCTTGTCCATAACAACTATAGCACCCCCTTTATCCGCTGGTTTTATAACTAGATCATGGTCCTCTCGAAGACTATTAAGGGCTTGGAAGTCGAGAGCAGTCAGGTTAGGTTCATAATGAAGTTTACCCTCGTCAGTCTTAGAGCGTAAATCCCTAAAGGCCGAGTTGACGAAGCCGATAAATGTTTCAAGGGCATGAGAGCCCCGAGGGGGTCTATAAGTACTCTTAGTGTATAAGCCCAAATCTTTGGAAGTAATGACCGCCCTATCCGAAGAGATGGGGAGCGGTGGTGTGACGTGAGTCTGGTCAAAGTGAACTTTCAACCTTAGTGAACGATAGAAACGCTGTAACTCCATTTCGAGCCTAAAGGTATTATATCTAGTAGTGGGACTGAAAGAAAGTCCCTTCTGTAGGACCGATAGTTGGGCCATATTGAGAGTCTTAGAGATATTTACCACCAAGCGGGGCGAGTCTGGGACCGGGTTACTCTCTGGTAGTCTGTGTTGCCTCCGGCGTTGGCCGCCCCTCCTCGTCTTCTTCTTGGTTCACCTGTGAGAGCTCATATGTGGTATATTTAATCAAATGCCCGTGTGGACTCCTTTATGTGGGCGAAACTACCCAACCTATACGCGACAGAATTTCCAAACATAAGTCCACAATCCGTTGCAAGAACCTTCTCTTGCCAATACCCCACCACTTCATATCAACAGGCCACAACATCTCCCAACTTAGGTTTCAGGTGCTTGAACAGATTCCACCACCCCGACGGGGTGGCGATCAGATCCGCCTCCTTAAGCAATGTGAGGCTTTTTGGATCCATAGATTGGATTCCCTTTCCCCAAGGGGCTTAAATAGGGATTATGACTTAATGTCCTTTATCTAGGGTCTCACCCCACAGTACCCTACCATGATTTATATATTTATTTATTTATTTTTTTTCCAGCGATCTCTTTTGCAATACTTTGTCATCTATAATTCTGATACCCATTCAGAAGATGTTGTTACATTGTATTTTATCTGTATTTCCAATTATTTTGTCTTGCTATCATGTTTATGCCTGTCCACCTGATTGACATATATCGTTTCCTCTTTTACAGATTTGCCTATTGCCTGGTCCTCCCCCGTCTTCCCCTCCTGCTCCTGTACCCCTCCAGCATCGATCTGAGCGGTTTACACACCGTCATTAGCCTTGCGCCGCTCATCTCCATGTGGAACGCAAGCTTTAGCCTAATGGAACGCACACGTGACCTGTTTCCCGGTCTCTTCCGGTCACGTGTCTCTATCTCACTTCCGGGCATGCGCAATCGCAGAATGTAACGCTCACACAGATGATTGGCTTTCCAATCATCCTCCTCTATATTTAAATGCCCCCTTTCCCGCTCTAAGCCACAGCATCTAGCGGTGGATGCCGCGCTGCCGGTCCTGAGTCCTCCACGAGCTTCCTAGCAGGTACATGCCCAGGTCCTTTCTACCTAAACTGGCCATTTGATTTATTTATTTTCTTGTCCACATACATGGTTTATTGCGCTGCCTCAGACTTAGTCTTTACCCCAGTATCACACGTATTTGCTATTCTCCCCTAGGCTGTCCTAGTTGACTCCTCCAGCTTATCCTCCCTTATACCATTGACACGAGCATACGGGTAGGTCCTATACTTAACATGGCCTCCTCCTCTCCCTCCCTCCTTTTGTGTTTCCCTCCATTTGTCTCCCCATTCCCCTATACCCCATTGCCCTGTCCTCCGTTGTTTTGTAACATTGTATGGTTTTTTGCATATGTTTATATACGGTTGTTTTGAACAGAGATTTTCTGTATTTTTTGGTTGATGTTTTTCTTATTTGTCCATTTTTCAGTCAACTGAAGAAGGTCGTGTAGACCGAAACGTTAACGTATATTTACTGTATATTAATATGGACTGTAATAAATTTTCTTAAGCAGAACTTTTTCGAGTGCCAAGGTTATTTTTACATGTGACAGGGCACGGTCCCTTCTTGAGCACCACTCTAGGGTGTGCAGTGATTTTTTTATTTATTGTTATACCACTCTGACCTCCACGACTCTTCTGAGGGGCATTAAAACCGTCTTGTTAAGCTACTGCGACCTCCACGTCTCTTGTAAGGGGCATTAAAAGCGTCTTGTTATACCACTCTGACCTCCACGTCTCTTCTGAGGGGCATTAAAAGCGTCTTGTTATACCACTTTGACCTCCACGTCTCTTGTAAGGGGCATTAAAAGCATCTTGTTATACCACTCTGACCTCCACGTCACTTGTAAGGGGCATTAAAAGAGTCTTGTTATACCACTCTGACCTCCATGTCTCTGCTGAGGGGCATTAAAAGCGTCTTGTTATACCACTCTGACCTCCACGTCTCTTCTGAGGGGCATTAAAAGCGTCTTGTTATACCACTCTGACCTCCACGTCTCTTCTGAGGGGCATTAA
Source organism: Phyllobates terribilis (assembly GCF_046119375.1). Taxonomy (NCBI): domain Eukaryota; kingdom Metazoa; phylum Chordata; class Amphibia; order Anura; family Dendrobatidae; genus Phyllobates; species Phyllobates terribilis. The sequence goes on from NW_027362762.1 coordinate 475,693,235, forward strand.
AAGCGTCTTGTTATACCACTTTGACCTCCACGTCTCTTGTAAGGGGCATTAAAACCGTCTTGTTATACCACTCTGACCTCCACGTCTCTTCTGAAGGGCATTAAAAGCATCTTGTTAAGCTACTGCGACCTCCACGTCTCTTGTAAGGGGCATTAAAAGTGTCTTGTTATACCACTCTGACCTCCACGTCTCTTGTAAGGGGCATTAAAAGTGTCTTGTTATACCACTCTGACCTCCACGTCTCTTCTGAGGGGCATTAAAAGCGTCTTGTTATACCACTCTGACCTCCACGTCTCTTCTGAGGGGCATTAAAAGCGTCTTGTTATACCACTCTGAACTCCACGTCTCTTCTGAGGGGCATTAAAAGCGTCTTGTTAAGCTACTGCGACCTCCACGTCTCTTCTGGGGGGCATTAAAACCGTCTTGTTATACCACTCTGACCTCCACATCTCTTCTGAGGGGCATTAAAAGCTTCTTGTTATACCACTCTGACCTCCACGTCTCTTGTAAGGGGCATTAAAACCGTCTTGTTATACCACTCTGACCTCCACGTCTCTTCTGAGGGGCATTAAAACCATCTTGTTAAGCTACTGCGACCTCCACGTCTCTTGTAAGGGGCATTAAAAGCGTCTTGTTATACCACTCTGACCTCCACGTCTCTTCTGAGGGGCATTAAAAGCGTCTTGTTATACCACTCTGACCTCCACGTCTCTTGTAAAGGGCATTAAAAGCGTCTTGTTATACCACTCTGACCTCCACGTCTCTTGTAAGGGGCATTAAAAGCGTCTTGTTATACCACTCTGACCTCCACGTCTCTTCTGAGGGGCATTAAAAGCGTCTTGTTATACCACTCTGACCGCCACGTCTCTTCTGAGGGGCATTAAAAGCGTCTTGTTATACCACTCTGACCTCCACGTCTCTTCTGAGGGGCATTAAAAGCGTCTTGTAATACCACTCTGACCTCCACGTCTCTTCTGAGGGGCATTAAAAGCGTCTTGTTATACCACTCTGACCTCCACGTCTCTTCTGAGGGGCATTAAAAGCGTCTTGTTAAGCTACTGCGACCTCCACGTCTCTTCTGAGGGGCATTAAAAGCGTCCTGTAATACCACTCTGACCTCCACGTCTCTTCTGAGGGGCATTAAAAGCGTCCTGTAATACCACTCTGACCTCCACGTCTCTTTTGAGGGGCATTAAAAGCGTCTTGTTATACCACTCTGACCTCCACGTCTCTTGTAAGGGGCATTAAAACTGTCTTCTTAAGCTACTGGGACCTCCATGAGTCTTCGAACGGGCGCTGCATTTCCTCCTAGTTTTTTGAAGCTTTTGCTTGGAAGGCATAAGCAAATACTATGGGAGACCCAGTCCCCAAGAATGGGACTTATGTTTGTAATATGCTGTACTGCATGGCTCTTGTAAGGGGCATTGCAAGTTGGTCCATCCTAATTTTTGGAAGCTTTTGCTTGGAAGGCATAAGCAAATACTATGGGAGACCCACTCCCCAATAATGGGACTTATGTTTGTAATATGCTGTACTGCATGGCTCTTGTAAGGGGCATTGCAAGTTGGTCCGTCCTAATTTTTGGAAGCTTTTGCTTGGAAGGCATAAGCAAATACTGTGGGAGACCCACTCCCCAATAATGGGACTTATGTTTGTAATATGCTGTACTGCATGGCTCTTGTAAGGGGCATTGCAAGTTGGTCCGTCCTAATTTTTGGAAGCTTTTGCTTGGAAGGCATAAGCAAATCCTATGGGAGACCCACTCCCCAATAATGAGACTTATGTTTGTAATATGCTGTACTGCATGGCTCTTGTAAGGGGCAATGCAAGTTGGTCCGTCCTAATTTTTGGAAGCTTTTGCTTGGAAGGCATAAGCAAATACTATGGGAGACCCACTCCCCAATAATGGGACTTATGTTTGTAATATGCTGTACTGCATGGCTCTTGTAATGGGCATTGCAAGTTCCTCATAATTTTTGGAAAGCCTTCCATTCACTGCTTAGGCTAACAGTGTACAGGAGACCCAGTTGGTATAAATGGAAAAAACGGTTTAGTTAAGGCCCTCTGACCTCCATGTCATTTCCAAGGGGCATTGGAGTGCCTCAAAATTTTTGGTAGGCATTGCACTCACTGTATGCCCTATAACTGTGTAGCCGAACCGCTCCTTTTGTTACAGAATCATATCCTACAAGACATATGTGGTTGACTGGCCTGATATTGATGTGAATGGTCCCTGTTCCTCCTGCTCTTTCTCCTTTGCCACTACCTCATGTAACATACCTGGCGGCGTCCTTGCATGGTGGTCCATCTCCCACTGTGCAAGAGGGCGCACTTGATCTCCTGTCCAGAATGTCTCTCTGGCTTCCCTCCATGCTGTCTGTTTGTGTCTGTTTCTGCTGCTTAAGGGCGGCGCCCGATCACTTCCTGCCTTTTGTACCTGCTGTGGGTCACACCCCTTGTGCGTCCTCAGCCTATTGCTGTCTGACACTTGGTATATAGCTCAGCAGCTCCCTTCTATCCCGGCCTGAGCATAGTGTTTCCTTCAGTGTGTGCTTGCACTCTGAAGGTGCCAGGTCCCGTCTCTTGTCTCCTGCTTTGCGGTATCAGCTCCCGTGTCTGAACTGAGTCCTGTATGTCTCCTGCTTTTCGGTATTAGTTCCCGTGTCTGAACTGAGTCCTTTCTGTGTTCTCTTGTCTGTCCTGTCTGAACACGCTCCTAGCCTGTTCCTCCTGCCTTCTAGTGGCCGATTTCCTAGACCCGCTCCTGTGTCTGGTCTGTCCTGTCTGAACACGCTCCTTGCCTGTTCGTTCCGCCTTCTAGTGGCCGATTTCCTAGACCCGCTCCTGCGTCTGGTCTGTCCTGTCTGAACACGCTCCTTGCCTGTTCGTTCCGCCTCTCTGGGGGCCGTATTCCCAGACCCGCTCCTGTATCCCTCTGCAGTGTCGGTCTCCTCCGTACACTCAGTTCCAGTCTGAACTCTCTCCTGTCCTTTACCTGTTTTGCCTCTATGTCCGTTCCCTTCCTTTTTCTGCAGAGTCTGAACTCGTACCTAACTCCTGCTTGTTGTCTCTGCAAGTACTGTGTGAGTATCTGGCTCTGTCTTTCCCTTCCTGTCTGTTCTGTGTGAACAGAGCCCTGTCCTCCCTGCTCAGCCTTGTCTGCACTCTAGCTGTGCTTGCCTGTAACCCTCTGCCTGTATTGTTCCTGAGTCCCGGTGTGTACTGGGTCCTATCCCGCCTGTGTTCCTACCTGCTAGTGCCTCCCCGTCTGCACTCTAGCTGTGCTTGCCTTTACCCGCCTGCCTGCATACCCGCCTGCCTGCATACCCGCCTGCCTGCATACCCGCCTGCCTGCATACCAGTCTGTTCCTGTATTTCCCTGTGTGGGTCAACAGCCGTGTCCGGGGTCTGTCCTGGAGTAGCACCTGGTCCCTCTGCTCGGTTCCTCCTTGGTGCACTGGCGTCGTATGCCGTCGTGCCACCTTGGTCGGATCGGGTAGATACTTAGTTACGCCCCTCCAGGCATACACTCTCCGGCACGGTCCAGTGGAATCACTACCAATCACATGCACACGCCGCTCTAGCCCGGGCGTGTGCATAACAGCATGCTCAGGCCATGGTTCCCGTTGAGCCCCACGGCCTTCGCTCTTTGAGAAGTTTTTCCAGCGAATACATGCATTAAAATAAAATAAATAAATTTTTTTCCCCCTTTAGCTGAGTTCCAGGCGAGTTTCGCACCCGTCCAGATGGATCTATCAGCTCTCGTTCCTGCGGATCCGCCACGTTACTATGGGGATCCAAGACAGTGTCGTGCATTTGTGGAGCAATGCATGCTACACTTTAAGGCCTACCCTCTCTATTTTCCTTCCGATTGGGCTAAAGTGGCCTTTATGATTGACTACCTAGCGGGTGATGCCTTGAAATGGGTCACCCCCCTATGGGAAGCATGGGATCCTGTCATCCTTGACCTGCAGGCCTTCCTGGTGGCCTTTCGTATGGTCTTCGAGGACCCTAACTCTGAAGCCCCTGCTGAAGCTTCACTTCCCAATATCCCGGAGCAGCCCCGACGGGTAATGTGTGTGGGTAGCGCAATAGTCCTCCAGCCCAATGAGACTACTGCCCACCCAGAATCCTCACAGGGTGACTACGCTTTCCGGAATACTTCTCTCAACCTCAAGAGGCAGTCCAGACGTGCTAGACTTAGAGGCAAGCCGTCACGCCAGGGTCTGTCCTCCCTGAGACCTCCTGACCCCAACCTTGAAGTCCCTACTGAAGCTTCATCTCCCTGTATCCCGGAGAAACCCCAATGGGTAATGTGCGTGGGTAGTGCACCAGTTCTCCTGGCTGAAGAGACTTCTGCCCATCCAGACTCCACACAGGAGAACTTCCTGCACCCGGCATCAGATGCTTCTCTCTCTTTAACCGGTGTGCATGTCCAAGGATGCTCCAAAGCTGTGGTTACCTCAGAGTCTGTGCACCTCTACTACCTGGCGGAGGATCCCCTGTTGCCTCCTGAACCCTCCGGGATACCACTCGATGACAAATGGAGAGAGACTTCTCTACACCCGGTACACAATACTTTGTCCGCTTCGTCCTGTGAGCCTGACAATGGGTACCCCAAAGTGGTAGTTACCTCCGAGTCTCTACACCCCTCCGACCAGGCGGAGGATCTCCAGTTGTCTCCTGAACCCTTCGGGGTGCTACCTGGTGGTGAATGGACAGAGACTTTCCTATATCCTGTACCTGATACCTCGCTCGCTTCGTCCAGTGAGTCCGACCTAGTGTACTCCGAAGCAGAGGTTACTCCCGAGTCTCTACACCCCTCCGACCAGGCGGAGGACCTCCAGTTGTGTTCAGAACCCTTCGGGGTGCCACCTGGTGGTGAATGGACAGAGACTTTCCTATACTCGGTACCCGATACCTCGCCTGCTTCCTCCAGTGAGTCCGACCTTGTGTACTCTGAAGCAGTTGTTTTCTCTGAGCCTCTGCACTCTTCTGACCCGGCGGAGGACCTCCAGTTGTTTCCTGAATCCTCCGGGATACCACCAGATAACAAAGAGACAGTGACTTTTCCTCATTATGTACCTGATAACCCGTCTATTTCTTCCTGTGAGCTTGACAAGATGTACCTCGAAGCAGAGATTACCCTTAAGTCTCTGTCCCCCTCCAACCCAGTGAACGACTGGTCCTCGAATTCCCTGCGGAAGATTCTGGCAGGCCTGAAGAAGAGGGGGCGTAAGGGGGGAGGTACTGTAACATACCTGGCGGCGTCCTTGCATGGTGGTCCATCTCCCACTGTGCAAGAGGGCGCACTTGATCTCCTGTCCAGAATGTCTCTCTGGCTTCCCTCCATGCTGTCTGTTTGTGTCTGTTTCTGCTGCTTAAGGGCGGCGCCCGATCACTTCCTGCCTTTTGTACCTGCTGTGGGTCACACCCCTTGTGCGTCCTCAGCCTATTGCTGTCTGACACTTGGTATATAGCTCAGCAGCTCCCTTCTATCCCGGCCTGAGCATAGTGTTTCCTTCAGTGTGTGCTTGCACTCTGAAGGTGCCAGGTCCCGTCTCTTGTCTCCTGCTTTGCGGTATCAGCTCCCGTGTCTGAACTGAGTCCTGTATGTCTCCTGCTTTTCGGTATTAGTTCCCGTGTCTGAACTGAGTCCTTTCTGTGTTCTCTTGTCTGTCCTGTCTGAACACGCTCCTAGCCTGTTCCTCCTGCCTTCTAGTGGCCGATTTCCTAGACCCGCTCCTGTGTCTGGTCTGTCCTGTCTGAACACGCTCCTTGCCTGTTCGTTCCGCCTTCTAGTGGCCGATTTCCTAGACCCGCTCCTGCGTCTGGTCTGTCCTGTCTGAACACGCTCCTTGCCTGTTCGTTCCGCCTCTCTGGGGGCCGTATTCCCAGACCCGCTCCTGTATCCCTCTGCAGTGTCGGTCTCCTCCGTACACTCAGTTCCAGTCTGAACTCTCTCCTGTCCTTTACCTGTTTTGCCTCTATGTCCGTTCCCTTCCTTTTTCTGCAGAGTCTGAACTCGTACCTAACTCCTGCTTGTTGTCTCTGCAAGTACTGTGTGAGTATCTGGCTCTGTCTTTCCCTTCCTGTCTGTTCTGTGTGAACAGAGCCCTGTCCTCCCTGCTCAGCCTTGTCTGCACTCTAGCTGTGCTTGCCTGTAACCCTCTGCCTGTATTGTTCCTGAGTCCCGGTGTGTACTGGGTCCTATCCCGCCTGTGTTCCTACCTGCTAGTGCCTCCCCGTCTGCACTCTAGCTGTGCTTGCCTTTACCCGCCTGCCTGCATACCCGCCTGCCTGCATACCCGCCTGCCTGCATACCCGCCTGCCTGCATACCAGTCTGTTCCTGTATTTCCCTGTGTGGGTCAACAGCCGTGTCCGGGGTCTGTCCTGGAGTAGCACCTGGTCCCTCTGCTCGGTTCCTCCTTGGTGCACTGGCGTCGTATGCCGTCGTGCCACCTTGGTCGGATCGGGTAGATACTTAGTTACGCCCCTCCAGGCATACACTCTCCGGCACGGTCCAGTGGAATCACTACCAATCACATGCACACGCCGCTCTAGCCCGGGCGTGTGCATAACACCTCAGACATCATTTATCACCTGAAGCTTTGTTTTAACGGGAGTCATAGAACTGGGATAGTAGCAGGAAAACATCCAGCAATCCTCGGAGGAGGTAGGATATGCGCCAAAACGCTGACCACCTCAGGCCTAGCCGCTACTACATACATGCGCTTGCATTCCAAGAAAACAAAGCAGATGCTAACTTGTATCATCATCATCATGGTCCTCACCTTGGCACTCTCAACTCCCCTGATGGAGAAGCCAGGGCCCACCAGAGGAGTCTGGTTCTCTGGTGGTCTCGTCCAATGCTGCCCTAAAGCAGGCCGGGCTAAGAAAAGTGTGTGGGGGGAAGTTGCCAGGAGAAATAGGGGCGGCTGGGGACCGTTTATGGACACCCGGCTGCGCCCAGGCGGCTGGGGATCGTATGTGGACACCCGGTCGCGGGGCGGCTGGGGACCAAGTATGGACACCCGGCTGCCCCCTGGCGGCTGGGGACCGAGTGTGGACACCCGGCCGCCGGGCGGCTGGGGACAGAGTATGGATTCCAGGCCGCCAACGCAGCCATGACGTGGTGGCCAGATTCCGCCTCCACATGCCTAAAAGGCACAATTTCATGTGCAAGCAAGCAGTATGGTATTGCAGCCTGGGGGTGGGTGGGTGGTTGGCTGCATATTTGCGCTTGCATTGCAAGGAATGGGGGAGGTACAATTGAACAGTGCCCTGGGCACGGGGATAGTTGCAAGTCTGCATCTTCTGATGCGGCAAGGATGACTTCTGATGGGCACACTTTTAGGCAGTGACCTGGGTGTCAGAGATGCTTCCAGGGGTCTTCCCCATGCTGTTCCCATGTCTTTTCAGCACTGTATGCATGTGTCACACAGCACATGGCCAGATAAGGTTGTAAAATGTTAAAATGACATTTCCCGGTGAATGCATTTGTCACGGTTGAAAGCAATACAAAAGTGCAAAAACGCATAAAAAATGCTACTTGTGAACATAGCCCAAGGTGTGGAGGAGTATTTTTTGGGGGGGGTTATTTATTTTACCTTATACACAAGTCTTTACCCTGGAAAGGAAGTTCCTTAACATATTTCACAGGAAAGCAGTTTCAGTTTCGTTTTTGAACGTTTTATTGTGAGCCCGTAAAAATGGCTTAATACCTCTGACAACGTTGTTGACAGCAGTGACCTGGGCATCAGAAATGCTTCCTGGGTCGATCCCCATGCTGTCCCCATGTCATTTGAGCACTGTCACTATCGTTTTGGCCACTTGTTAGGCTTTTAAAAGACTGCCGGGGGTGCCGCGCCAAAAATGCTCGGGTCTCCTATAAACTAACATTGGGCTCGTTGCTCGGGTCGAGCACCCGAGTATCATGGCGAGCTCGGCCCGAGCTTCGAGCACCCGAGCATTTTAGTGCTCGATCAACACTAATTAAGATGTATCTCCTTTCACTTATTCTACTTATGCATTTACCAACTCTCGAGTGTGGATTCTGAAGAAGTATTTTAATATTTTTGATGGTTTTCTCAGGGATATGGCTCAGAGGGGAAGGCAATTTATATTAAAATTTATTTACCTATAGTATCCATGTGACAAAGGTGGATTATCAATGCAAAATTTATTTTCTTTTTATCTGGTGACTCAGCTTAAATCACTGGTATATTATGGGACATTATGTGTTGTTCAAAAACATATGAACCAGGTGGGTTGGGGGACGTCTACAATGGGCTCTTTTTGTAGCATAAGACCACATTTATATATAGAGAAAACTTTTCAGTTTATGAGCTCTTAAATATGTGAAAACCACAGAATGATTTCCTGTGAACTACAAAAAAAATACTTGATATTCAGAGAACTGATTTATATCATTTCCTTTACTTGACTCATCGTCTGAAATATTCTCAGACACCTAATTTTGATTTGATTTTGTTTTACTTAGAAAGGTAACCTAGAAAGATAACAAAAGCTCAAATTCACAAAAAAAAAGTTTTGATTTTGGCAGACCACTGTCCTCGTTCCTAAAACCAGGAAGAGGAAGAAGTCCCTAAACTGCAAAGCCAAACAGCACACTGTCATCCAGCATCCGTTTTTGTCTGCAATCAACATATTTATGGAGATATCTATATGTATTTAACGTTAGTTTCACTCATTTCATTCATTTTCATTAAATATAGCCAGTCTCCTATTATATTTTATGTCCGCTGTTTTACTAAACTGATGGAGGAACTAATCCTACTATTTCAATGTGATCTCCCCATCTGTCTGCTGTATCAGTTTTTGCGCTGGACCACAATGTTTGGTGCAAAGGTTTCGTCTCGAAGGAGAAAAGGATTAAAAAGTCAGATGACAACTGATTAGTGATAAGTGAGTACTAAAATGCTCGAGTACCAGTTTCTCGAGTCGAGCAAATCGTAATGCTCGGTTGTATAATGAGTATAATGGAAGTCAATGGAAAACTCGAGCAATTTTCCGGCTCCCCCTCTTCCCCCGGAGATTTGGAAGGGTCTAAAAATTGCTCAAATCTATGGAAACAGCAGTGAAATGGCATGGGAACAGCGTGGAGAAGACCCATGGAAGTGTAGCACCCTGAGGATTCGGCTGCTACAGGGGTATTGCACCTCAGCCAGAGGTGTGATATTCCACTCCCGGGTAAGGATGGAGTGTGGAACTGAGCTCAGTTAGCTGCATGCACTACACACATCCCATTTCCAGAGGACAGACCAATGGTACTCCCACTTAATAATGTGCAGGTACGACCGAGTCTGTCCTTGGCTGGAGTGGGAGGGGGGTGGAACATCCCAGTAGTGTAGGGGCAGATAGGGGGAGCAGCCTGGGTAAAGTTAGGAGCTCATTGGGTGCTGGTCACCTGAGCTCACACATAGAGGGAGTATATAAGGTGGGCACCATCTTAGATCAGGGTCAGTCAGTGAGACGTCAGTCTTTGCAGAGGAGTCTTTTGCAGAAGGCTGGTCAGTCTGTCAGTCTTTTGCAGAGCAGTGGAGGAAAGCAGAGGAGCAGAGCAACCCCAAGGCCAAGAGTGAGAGAGGAGAAAGAAAGACCCAGAGGGGGAGAAAGAAGGAACTCTGAGAGCCCAAACTAAATCAAAGGGTGAAGAGTTGGCAACAGGGTACCGGATCCCAAGCTGGCAGAGGCTACAGCACACCTTAGCCAGGAACCGGAGGTCGTGGGCAGGACTGATCTGCCACGATCACCCACTAAATCCACCCGGAAGGCAGACCACGAATAGGGTCAGGGAACCCAGAGACAAGGGTTTACCACCAAGAGGCCCGAGGGAGCCGGACATAGGTGGATCCCTGGTGGGGAAGGCCAGAGACGAGGACAGGACAGAAAGGGAGCTCAGAACCACGCTCCAGAACTACTTGGGGGTTGGCCGAGTCCAGGACCTGGTGGACGCAGCACGGCTCGGGTGGTCACTCAAGGCCGGAGTGACCGGTTCAAGAACAGCAGTAAGTAAACAAACCCTGAACTGCACAGCCCGACTCTGACTCTCATTTCCATCCTCACTGCACCTCCACAACCACCATCCTCTGCACCTGACCCCCTGAGGCTATACCCCTCCCGTTGGGGGTTATTCTACCTGGGCTGCACAAACACCATCAGCCTCAGCGGACCCTGCTGCAGCGGCGGCCGTAGTGACCGCAATTCAACGGGTGGCGTAGTCGACATAAAGAACTTTAGTAACATCAGTAAGGACTGCCACACACTGAGCTTGACACCCTGGGCACGGACCGGGTCACAGCCACTCGGAGACTACAACCCCCATCTGATCCGGCTCCGGGTATCCCCAACAACACTGGCCCAGGGGGCGCGTCAGAAGCATCTCTGAATACCAGGTCGCTGCTGGGAACAATGTTGTCAGAATATTACGCCACTTTTACGGACTGACAATAAAACATACAAAACCAAAGATAAAATGGATTTTACTGGAAAGAATGTTAAGGGCAGAGACACACTGCTGTATTTCTCGTGAGAGAACCTCATACTGGCCAGCATCTCTCCTGACATGACCTTGACTGCTGCATAGAAATCCATCATACTGTCATGCTCAGGTCAGGAGTGGTTCCGGCCGGTACGTGCAGTGCGATACGATCATCGCACGAGTTATATGGCAGTGTGTCCCTGCCCTAAGAAACATTCTTTCCAGGATAATGGCTTGTATATAAGGCAAAATAAATAAGAGAAACAAAAATGCTCCTCCACACCTTGGGCTATGTTCACATGCAGTGTCTTTGCTGCGTTTTTGCACGTTCGCATTGCTTTCATTGTTGAAAAAAACATCCACCAGGAAGTGTAATTTTAACATTTTAATACCTTATCTGGCCATGTGGTGTGTGAGACATGATCAGACACATCTGGTTTAATTTATGAATGAGGGACTCTGAATGTCCCATTTTTTTTAGGGCCATGAGGTGGCCCTCACTATTTGTAGAGGGCCATCAGATGGCCTTTACTATTGCTAGAGGGCCATCAGACGGCCCTCACTATTGTTAGAAGGCCAGCAGGTGGCCCTCACTATTGTTAGAAGGTCAGCAGGTGGCCCTCACTATTGTCAGACGGCCATTCAGCGGCCCTCACTCAAATTTTAGAGGGCCAGCAGCCAGCCCTCACTAAGCATTTTTGGAGGGCTAGCAGCTGGCTATGAGCATAGCCATATATTGCTACTGCAATATAATGTATTCATCCTCGGTGGTCAAATTTTCTGTTTCTTAAAGTATATATTCTGTAAAGTTTGAAACTTGGGGGGCCAGCAGGATGCCCTCACAATTTATAGAGTGCCAGCAGGCAGCCTCCACTATTTTTAGATGGCCAGCAGGCGTCTTGTGGACAGGTGAGACCAAGATAGAGCTTTTTGTTAAATAAACATCATTCAACTGTTTACTGTAAATGGAATGAGGCCTACAAATGAAGGCACTGGTTGCCTTGACTGTGTGCAAGGCATAATGAATTGGGAAGATTCCCAAAGTATTTTGGGTCGCAATGTAGTGCCCAGTGTTAGAAAGTTGGGTTTGCATCCTGTTCATGGGTCTTCCAGCAGGACAATGACCCCAAACATACTTCAAGAAGCACCCATAAATGTATAGAAACAAAGCACTGGAGAGTTCTGAAGTAGTAATTCCAGCTACAGTAGCGAAAAGTCTCCCACCACTACCTCTTACATACAGATGCTACAGAGAAACTGCAAATGGACTCATTAAATTGGTTAATTTTGCCTGCTTTGATGAATTTCTGAGTCAGATCACCATAAATATCACGAATATGTCAATGAGTTTTTTGAAAAAAGCAATCAAGTTATAGACAGTGTAAGAGATGGATGTGACCAGAATGAACACTCATTTCCAGCAGATGATACCGAGCACCTATCCCTATACTGAATGCAGCTAACAGTGGTATTAATAGGGAATAGAATAGACTTTTTTCCATTGCAGCAGCAAGGACTATAAGGCAATAATCCTTGACTAGATGCCTGTAATACGCTATCCCTAGTGCGATATCTCACCATGCACAAATTGCAGATAAGTAAGGTAATATTGTAAAATATAAAATAGATTTGAATCGGCCCTGAAAAGAGGTTTTTTTGTACGTGGCAGCACCAAACTGTGAAGGAACGCAAGCAACCCTGCCTGCTTTGATGAAGTTCTAAGTACAGATCACCGTAAAAATGATGAATCTGTCAATGAATTTTTGGAAAAAAGCAATCAAGTTATAGACAGTGAAAGAGATGTATGTGACCAGAATGAACACTCATTTCCAGCAGTTGATACCTAGCATCTGTCCCTATACTAAATGCCACTAACAACAATATTAATAGGGAATAGAATTGATTTTTGTTTTTTTTCCATTGCAGCAGCAAGAGCTATAAGGCAATAATCCCTGACTAGATGCCTGTAATACGCTATCCCTAGTGCGACAGCTCACCGTACAATTGCAGATAATAGAGATAATATAGTGATATTGTAGAATATAGAATAGATTTGAATCGGCCCTAAAAAAAAGTTGTTTTTTTTTTTTTTTGTATGTAGCAGCACCAAGGACTGTTATTTCATCAACCCTGCTAGGGAATATAGTGGAGCATTTCGCATCTACTCAGCCTGATTTGGAGGAGACCAGGATCTTCTGTACTTACTGTACAAAATCTCCTGTCCTGGCTGTGAAATTCTGTCTGCAGTGTGAGAACTCCTTATGTGACGACCAACTGACAGCCCACAACAAGGCACTGCATCATATATTAATAGAACCCACAGTCTCTTTAGGTTTCCAGAAATGTTCCCTAAACTAGAAAGTGGAGCCTCAGAAAAGCTTTTTTTCACATTAACAAGCAGTGGGTCTCCTAGACTGGTGAAGAGTATGCCAAAAGAGTATGCAAGGGATGCCAAAAATTAGAAGGAGGCACTCCAATACCCCTTTGAAGAGACGTAATAGAGTGCCTCAGAAAACATTTTTTCCCATTATTAAGGAGTGGGTACCCTAGACTGGTAATGTACATGTGTAGTGCCCCGAGGGCTCGGTTGCTACAGGGGTATTGCACCTCAACCAGAGGTGTGATATTCCACTCCCAGGTAAGGATGGAGTGTGGACCAGGGCTCAGTTAGCTGCACACACATACACTCCCCATTTCCGGGGGACAGCTCGACGGTGCTCCCAGATGCGGGCACCACTGACCATGTCCCTGGCTGGAGTGGGGAGGGGGGGAGAGAACCCAGTGGTGTATGAGCAGAAAGGCGGCGGTTTCGGGAGCACAGGAAGGAGCTCATTGGGTGCAGGTCACCTGAGCTCAGAGACAGAGAAGTAGATAAAAGGTGGGAGCCATCTTAAGTCGAGGAGAGAGAAGTGGAGTGGAGAGAAGTAGTTCAGTCAGAGCTGACAGGGAGCCGCGGCTCAGCCTGAGCTCAGCTCCACGAGGCAGGCCTAGAGAGAAGGCCGGGGCCAGAGAGGAGAAGAGAAGAAGGAGAAGGAAGGAAGGAGAAGAGACAGAGGAGTGGAAGGGCTCCAGAAACAAGAAGGCAGAAGGCACCCTAAGAGTGCAGAACGGTCAGCAACCGTTGCATACCCCACTATCCACTATACCGGGTGAAAGGGTCAGGCTGTGGAAAGGTACCGGATCCCTAAGTTGGTGGAGGCGAATCTACCCTCAGCCAAGAACCGGAGGTTGTGACCATTTATTGGTGCGACCCCCCGCTAAACCTGCTAGGAAAGCACCATATAGGATAGCGGGAAGTGAAGGCCAACGCTTACCCTACACGGTCCGCGGTAGCCAGACAGAAGTCAGGACACTGGTGGGGCACGAGAGGCCAGAGAAAGGACAGAAGGGGGTCCTGTGCCATACTCCTGAATTGCCTGGGGGTTGACCGAGCTCCTCACCTGGTGGACGCAGCACGGCTCGGGCAGTCCTTGCTGACAGAAGTGACTTGGATAACAACTGTGAGTAAAAGACCCTGGACTGCATCATTGGACTCTGTGTGATTTCTGCTGAGCCTGCACCATCACCCCCAGCATCCACTTACACTGCCCTGAGGCTACACTCTTCCCATGGGGAGTTATCCTACCCCTGTGCTGCACACCAACACCAGCCTCAGCGGTCTGCCTCGCAGCGGCGGTTATCTCTGACCGCAATCCACGGGTGGCGTAGTCGGACATTCACAAATCTATAAATAGATTGCCACAACATTGGTCTGACCGCCCTGAGCCACGGGACCGGGTTGCCACTACTACCCCCATCAGCACCGTACACCAGAAGGCCCGGTTCCGGGTACCCCACGGACCAGGGGGCGAGTCAGCTTTGGCGTAGTCGGCAGGATTGTGACCAACCCACCACAAACGGGTATTGCGTGCCTGAAAAGAGACTGTTTCACTGTATTGAATGTGGCGCCCGCCTCAGCAGAACGGACGCCATCATGTGCGCGCCAAAAGACCACAGGAAGCCACCGCCCATCGTGGGCCAGGTCCCAGAATGGTGCCAAAGACGGAGCACACCCCTAACAGCCATGAGTGCGGCTGTAGAGATGTCCATCAAGGTGGGGGGGCTGCCCCTGAGAGTGATTGTCAGCAGATTGCCCCGGGACCACCCCCAACAGGGGCGGAAAGAGAAGATAGCCGAGGGGCAGGGTGTGGTTTGGATCAGTCTCACCAGATCACACCCAGAGATGGAGAGGAGCACCAACTCCAGCACCCTGGCAAGCGGCCTGCTGCAGGCCAAGGCATCTCCATACAGTCTCACGGAGCTGATGGCTCAGCTCCCCGCAGAAGACCCTGAATTCCTGCGGACAGCGCTGGAGGAGCTGGACCAGAGGATGGTCCGGTCGCAGAGGGAAGTCATCGCCGGATGGAGGGAGGAGATGGCTCGGCGGGTCGCGACCCGGCAGCAAGAGACGCTGCCAGCACCCGGCAGGGCGCCTGCCCCCGAGGACAGAGAGAGGAGACCGGAGGCCGAGAACAGCGCTGCCGCGGAGGCAGGTAAGGCGGACACCCCTGCCCCGGGTCCTGACGCCGTAAGCTTACCCCTGGATCCCGCCGCGGAGCCAGAAGTCCCGGGAGCCGCTGCAGCTTCCACGCTCCCGCCGCATACACCTGGGCCTCAAGCCGCGAACACCGCCGCTGAACCACGCCCCACGTCGTGCCCCCTGACCCCGGGTGCGGTCGGAAGTGGCCCGCTCCAGGCCCGGTCGTAAGGCCTGACCTCCCCAGGCGCCTCCCAACCCTGTGCGCCCCCGGTCCCGAAGCCACCACCCCTTGGGACTGACCTGTACAGCCAGCTCGCCAGACCCGATGGGGAGCCGGTCCCTGTGCCAGAGGGGTGGGTCCACCCTTGTCTCTGGGTGGGCCTGTCCGCAGAGGACGGAGCCATGCTTCGTCCGCTCCTGCCTGCTCCCCAGCCCGTTGATGTCCCCCAGCTCCCGATCGAAGAGGTCCAGTACGAGTGGGACCAGGCCGGGGAGGACCTCATGGGGGTCTCGCAGGAGACGCGGGCGGCCGCAGCCCGCAGGCTGGAGTTCTGTCACCGACAGGTGGCGCAGTTGGAGAAGGAGAGGCGGGTGCGGCGCCAGAGGCATGAGCAGCTGCAGGCCTGGAGCGCGGAACAGAAAATGCGCGCCCGGTGAGACCCCCCAAACTGCACGGAGTCCCAGAATCATAGGGACCGTGGTGAAATTCCAACAAGAGGAGGGGTGGGGTTTCATCAGAGACCCGACGACGGACACGGATGTGTTTGTTACCCAGAGGGACGTGGAGAGCCACCTGCTAGAAGGTCACCAGGGGCGGGATCTGTTCCCGGGAGATCGAGTATCCTACACCAGACACAGAGGTCTGCCGGGGTGGTATGCCCTTAATGTCCAGAGGGTAGAAGAAGAACAGCACTACCGTGAGCACTACTGCTCAGAGGACCCGGACGGGTCTGAAGAACACTTTGAGGAGGAAGAACTTGCGCAAGGAGGACACCGCTACTGATGAGCGGCAGCGTACAATGTATATAGTTACCCGTCAGGGTAAAGAGACTGTTACCTAGAGTTGCCCGGCAACGGGCCAGTAAAAGCCGGCTGAGGACTGGGAGCAGCCAACTTAGTGAACTATCCGGCCGAGGACTGGGAGCGGTCAACTTTGTAAATATTTGCACTTTTTAAAGTGCCCCCTACTGGTTTTATAAGAGACTACAACAACAACTGACCTCAGAACAAAAACCCGTCAGAGGCGGCCGAAGACGAGGTCCAGCAGCTGGATCAGCTACGCCCTGCAGCCACCCCAGGGCCTTCGTTGAGGGTTTACGAACGGGTCCCTCATGTTTGTGTTGACCAGTTTGTATTTTATAGAAAGATGGACACCTGGTTGCAAAGCGCACTGTGACCAGTTAATAAAAGTTTTACATGAAGAATGTTTATAAGAAAAATGTTTTATATGTGACAAATGTGGTTATAAAAGTGAAAAGAGTTTTATAATGTTTTATATATGTGAAGAAAGTCTTATAATAATTGCTGCAAGAGAAAATGTGCCAGTAACGTTAAAAGAGAAAAATTGCCTCCCATAAAGGGATGAGTAATAATGGTTTATAATTTTATATATGGATGTATTCTAAAAACTCGCATGTTTTTTGAATTGTCTTTTGCTCTGTTCCAGCCCGAGGACGTGCTGTGGTTTACCAGGGGGGAATGTAGCGCCCCGAGGGCTCGGTTGCTACAGGGGTATTGCACCTCAACCAGAGGTGTGATATTCCACTCCCAGGTAAGGATGGAGTGTGAACCAGGGCTCAGTTAGCTGCACACACATACACTCCCCATTTCCAGGGGACAGCTCGACGGTGCTCCCAGATGCGGGCACAACTGACCATGTCCCTGGCTGGAGTGGGGAGGGGGGAGAGAACCCAGTGGTGTAGCAGCAGAAAGGCGGCGGTTTCGGGAGCACAGGAAGGAGCTCATTGGGTGCAGGTCACCTGAGCTCAGACACAGAGAAGTAGATAAAAGGTGGGAGCCATCTTAAGTCGAGGAGAGAGAAGTGGAGTGGAGAGAAGTAGTTCAGTCAGAGCTGACAGGGAGCCGCAGCTCAGCCTGAGCTCAGCTCCATGAGGCAGGCCTAGAGAGAAGGCCGGGGCCAGAGAGGAGAAGAGAAGGAGAAGGAAGGAAGGAGAAGAGACAGAGGAGTGGAAGGGCTCCAGAAACAAGAAGGCAGAAGGGACCCTAAGAGTGCAGAACGGTCAGCAACCATTGCATACCCCACTATACCGGGTGAAAGGGTCAGGCTGTGGAAAGGTACCGGATCCCTAAGTTGGTGGAGGCGAATCTACCCTCAGCCAAGAACCGGAGGTTGTGACCATTTATTGGTGCGACCCCCCGCTAAACCTGCTAGGAAGGCATCATATAGGATAGCGGGAAGTGAAGGCCAACGCTTACCCTACACGGTCCGCGGTAGCCGGACAGAAGTCAGGACACTGGTGGGGCACGAGAGGCCAGAGAAAGGACAGAAGGGGGTCCTGTGCTATACTCCTGAATTGCCTGGGGGTTGACCGAGCTCCTCACCTGGTGGATGCAGCACGGCTCGGGCAGTCCTTGCTGACAGAAGTGACTTGGATAACAACTGTGAGTAAAAGACCCTGGACTGCATCATTGGACTCTGTGTGATTTCTGCTGCGCCTGCACCATCACCCCCAGCATCCACTTACACTGCCCTGAGGCTACACTCTTCCCGTGGGGAGTTATCCTACCCCTGTGCTGCACACCAACACCAGCCTCAGCGGTCTGCCTCGCAGCGGCGGTTATCTCTGACCGCAATCCACGGGTGGCGTAGTCGGACATTCACAAATCTATAAATAGACTGCCACAACATTGGTCTGACCGCCCTGAGCCACGGGACCGGGTTGCCACTACTATCCCCATCAGCACCGTACACCAGAAGGCCCAGTTCCGGGTACCCCACGGCCCAGGGGGCGAGTCACATGCACTGAGTGCATGGGCTGGAAAACATTTACCCCTGGGGGTATACATATCTATAAAATAATGTTAGAGGTAGGCCTCTAAAAATTATTAATGCGGCATCATAAACACCCTTGAAAAATTTATAGCATGAGTAGCCTGATCACCCTGTTGATATGGTGGTGGAGAAGGAGGAGGACGACACAAAAAAGACGAAATCCTGAAGTATATACCCATGTTTCGGTGGGAAGGGGTGCATGGGAATAGACCAGAAAAAAAATGGATTTGAGTTCATGTTCTGCTGCTGTCATCTGGTGGTGTTGAGAAGTCAGAGCCAATCCAGCCCTTGTTCATTTTGATAAGAGTCAGCCTGCAGCATTTTCAGTTGACAGGAGGATCGCCTATCAGTTATAATACCCCCAGCGACACAAAAAACTCGCTTTGACAAAACACTAGTGGCAGGGCAGGCCAGGCCCTCCAAGACGTAGAGAGACAGTTCATGCCACATGTCTAGCTTGGATATCCAATAATTGTAAGGCACAGAGGAATCACGGAGGATTCTGGTACAGTGGGCAAGGTATTCCTTCAATATCTTCCAAAACTTTTCCCTCCTTGTCAGAGTACCCCACGCATCAGGGCCTGGGTGGTGGGAGGGTCTGAAAAAACTGTTCCAGACCTTTGATAGTGTTCCCCTGCCTCTGCTGCATCTGGTGTGTGTCTCCTTCTTATCTATTCCTTGGTTGTCCAAGGAACTGTGACCGTTGCCGCCAGCGTTGTCAGATGGGAATTTTTTTAATAAATTTTTAACTAGGGCCTTTTAGTACAATATTTTCGTAGACCTCTCTGCCGCAGGGAGGAGAGATGGAAAGTTCTCCTTGTAGCGTGGGTCTAGAAGAGTGACCAACCAGTAATTAGTGTTGGCCAAAATGTGTACAACGCAAGGGTCATGGGAAAGGCAGAAGAACATAAACTCAGCCATGTGTGCCAGACTGCCAACAGCCAAGACTTCCATGTCCCCACCAAGATGACTACTGTCCATCTCCTGCTCTTTGTCCTCTTCTTCGTCCTCCCTCTCCTCCTCGTTTTCAGGCTATCCATGCTGAACAGACAGGATGAAGGTGGTGTGGGTAGCACCGTCTGTAGTTCAAGCAACAAGCTCCTGTTCCTCCTCCTCCTCATTATCACCCAATCTGTGTTGAGAAGATGAGATAAGACTGGTCTGAGTGGCATCACCCTGTATAGTTTCTTGCCCCATCTCAACTTGCTCCGCCTATGAAGCCTCCTCTTTAATTGTGAGCAGCAAGCGTTTCAGTAGACAAAGAAACAGGATAGTTACGCTGATTATGGTGGCATCGCCGATCATCATTTTGGTCGAGTCCTCAAAGTTTTGGAGAACGGCACAGATGTCAGACATCCATGCCCACTCATCAGCTCTTATGTGTGGAGGTTGTCCAGAATACCGACGGGCATGATGGAGCTGGTTTTCAACTACTGCCCTCAGCTGCTCACAAAGCCTTGCCAACATATGTAATGTTGAGTTCCAACGCGTGGTGACATTGGATACCAGTTGGTGAGCAGGAAGTTGCAAACACTGCTGCAGCACTGTCAGGGCAGTGGAAGCTGTAGCTGACTTGCGGAAATGGGCACACACGTGGCTTGATTTCAGAAGTAGCTCAGGCAGATCTCGGTAGGTTTTGAGAAACCGCTGAACCACTAAGTTGAGCACATGGGCCAGGCATGGTACATGTGCGAGGTTGCCATGCTTCAGAGCCACCACCAGGTTACGGCCATTGTTACGCACGACCATGCCTGTCTGTTAGACCTTTCAACAATTCTGAGGCGGTGTGCAGTTTGTCACCTAAGCAGAGTAGCTTCAGCAGAGCCTGTTGCCGCTAAGCCAAGGCAGTGCTGTAGTGCTTCCAGCTTGCAACTGATGTTGATGTTTCGGAGATGGAGGCTGAGGAGGAGGAGGTGCAGAAACTGCTGTAGAAGGTGGGGGCAACCCTGATTGAATCAGGCCCCGCAATCCTCGGCATCGGTAGCACATGTTCTGTCCCAGGGTCCGACTGAGTCCCGGCTTCCACAATATTCACCCAGTGTGCAGTCAGGAAAATGTGGCATCCCTGGCCACAAGCATTTGTCCGCATGTCAGTGATTAAGTGGACCTTCCCAGTAACGGCGTTGGTCAGGGCACAGTTGATGTTATAGGACACATGCTTGTGTAAGGCAGGGACGGCACACCGGGAGAAATAGTGGCAGCTGAGGACCGAGTACTGAGGGACAGCCGCAATGAGATTGCAGAAAGCTTCCGCCTCCACAAGCCTAAACGGCAACATTTCCAGGGCAAGCAGTCTGGAAATGTGGCTGTTTAGAATTGTGGCCTGTGGGTTGGTGGCTGCATATTTATGTTTGCGTCCTAAGGACTGGGGTAGGGACATGGACAAGGTTGCTGACGGTAGTTGCAAGTGTGCAACGACAGGTGCAGAGTGGGAAGTATCTTTAACATCTATTGTTCCTCCCTTATTAAATTTATAAATATACCATAAAATAGTCATATAGATTAGTTTCAAGTAAATACTTTATTTAGACACAGCAAGCAAAAAAGTGAGTATTTAAAATCACATCATTCTGCCCCTAAAAAAACCTATTAAAAATTCCAGGCAGTGTGGTATACATATATCCTCATAGCACATAAGTTGCTGTAGATGTCGTTACATATCATTAAATGTAGATAGAACCTATGCCATATTAGACATTCTGGTCACTTAGATCGAGTATCAAATAGATATACAGGAATACAAATAGAAAATACTAATAGCAAAAACAAATTTCTCAGATCAGACATTAACATGACATTTCATTAGTACATATGGTATTCCATTGTCTCAGGCATATATATTAGATTATTTTAACATTAGACATCCAGATACCAACCATGTGCCATAATAGAGGCCCCACACTGCCCAGCACCCCTACGCGCATTTCGCGTGTCTGCTTCCTCAGGGGGTACTGGGACAATGTGCAGGCTGATCTTATGTAGCAGTGCAGGTATTTTGTACAATCATATCACATAGTCGGGATTACCGTATTGGACACAGTTAAACCAAAGGGGCTAAATGATCTGACAAGTTTTGCTCCGTTTTTTATTTAACTCAAGACACTGCTGTTATGTGCACCTACCCTAAGGGATGGACACCCGACTATGCGATATGATTGTACAAAATATATGTTTTATTTATTTTCTAGCAGTCTGATATATGTGGCATTAATAAGAGTATGAGGGGTAATGCAGGTTAAAAATAGGAAAGGTTATCTTTATGATTATATGTACTGGGCTGGGGGACACAGTGAGTCAGTGATCTAAAAATATGTAATAAATACTGAAGCACTGTTTGATAATATATTTTTGGTATTTTTACTTAAATTGACTGTTTATTTGTATTATAGTTGGGATAATACCCTGTATATCAGCAACACATGGATGAATAAAGGGTACAGCTCTTGAAAATACTTCATGTATCTGCGACATAGGGAAACAAACCCATGTATATAAAATCCCTCTTCAGGAAAAAGGACAAGAATCAGCACATTGGAACTGACTGTCTAAAAGACTAAAGACTATATAATGATATTGCGACTTTGTCCGGTCTATATGTATGGTTAATGTAAGTAAGGGCAAAATCTGCCCATTAGTACTATGGTGCTCGATAACCTTTGGTGGGAGCGCGTCCCTGCTGCGTCATCTTGGCTCCGCCTCCTGCGCTCAGCGTCCAATCAGAGGTTCCGATACGCGCGCATGCGCAGTCGGACTTCCGGTACGCCGACCGCGGCTGGCAACGCTGGATGGGCAGCGGGGGCGCGCCGCTACACGCCATCGGTAAAGGGTAAGAAGAGGATAGACCATGTGTATTAAACAGCACTAATTGATTGGGTAAAGAATGGGTTACTGATTGGCTGTGCCCCTCTGCTCAGCCCACCTGCACTTCTACATAAGATCAGCCTGCACATTGTCCCAGTACCCCCCGAGGAAGCAGACACGCGAAACACGCGTAGGGTTGCTGGGCAGTGTGGGGCCTCTATTATGGCACATGGTTGGTATCTGGATGTCTAATGTTAAAATACTCTAATATATATGCCTGAGACAATGGAATACCATATGTACTAATGAAATGTCATGTTAATGTCTGATCTGAGAAATTTGTTTTTGCTATTTGTATTTTCTATTTGTATTCCTGTATATCTATTTGATACTCGATCTAAGTGACCAGAATGTCTAATATGGCATAGGTTCTATCTACATTTAATGATATGTAACGACATCTACAGCAACTTATGTGCTATGAGGATATATGTATACCACACTGCCTGGAATTTTTAATAGGTGTTTTTAGGGGCAGAATGATGTGATTTTAAATACTTACTTTTTTTGCTAGCTGTGTCTAAATAAAGTATTTACTTGAAACTAATCTATATGACTATTTTACGGTATATTTATAAATTTAATAAAGCAGGAACAATAGATGTTTTGGATTTGTTTGGGTAACCCTTTATGTATAATCAATGGATCTATATGTCCAAATTTTGCTGATTAATCTTGGGAAGCATCTTTGCTTGAGTCATGGACAAGGGGATTGGCGTGCACGTAGAACAGGAGAATAGGCAGTAGTATCACCCGCAGACACTGTTTCTGGACCCTGGCGTTCAGCAAAACCAGTCAGGTGTTTTGCTGCCATGTGCCTGAGCATGCTGTTGGCGGTCAGGCTGGTAGTTTTGTTGCCCCTGCTGATACTGGCATGGCAGATGTTGCAAATGGACTTTTTTGGGTTAACTGTACAGTCTTTAAAAAAGAGCCAGACTCCGGAAGATCTAACCCTTGGATTGGCAACTTCAATCGTGTTGCTTTTCTGGGGAACAGTTGCCCACCTTGTGTCTCTGACCACCCCACTGCCTCTTCCTGCCTGTTGTGGTGTTGCGGATCCCTCCTCCTCTGCGCTGCTGTTCTTGCGCTGCATGTCACCTTCCCAGGTTGGGTCAGTGACTTCATCGTCGACTAACTTGTCTTCCACGTACACACCTTGGTCCTCCTCCTGATTTGCTGGCAATTGGGTCTCATCATCATCCACCTCTTGCGACAGTAATTGCATTTTCCCAGAATTAACCGTTGATCACTACGTACCATTATGTAGATGTAATATTAAAATATAACTTTTAATAAATAATTAATAAAATACAACAGACAAACCACCCAAGTGGAAAACCATATATATAAAAAAGGAGCTAAATATCCCTATTAACCACTCAAACTCGCCCCTACCTCACAGCGGAGGTTGGCACCCTTATTCCTACCCCAGTGGCGCCCCCGCTCCTCGGCGGCTCACCCTGCTAACCCTGTATGGCCCTGTTACTGGATAGGAAAAACAGTCAATATCACATACGCCAAGTGCAGTTGGAAAGAATGCTTATAGGTGCAAGACATGCGTGGGACGTAGGTGCAATCCCTAGTAGATATATATACAAGTGTCTGCTTGCACTAAGATGATGGTATCTTCGTTATCTGCAAGTTGGTGGTAAATGAGTAGCAGACCAAGAGATTAGGTATCACTCTGTCACAACAAAATGTGGTTAATTTACCTTCATATATGAATATGGGTACACCCTAATGTAGTGGGATAATGTGCCTTACATAGCCCTTACACTGCCCCTGCCTGCTAGTGGAGGTTGGCACCCTTATCTGCGCAGTGGCGCTCTCACTCATCGGCGGCTATCCCTGCAGGCCCTATCTGACCCTATCCAGGGTAATGGTGGATAGGTAAGTATAACTGGGGCTATGATGGAAAAAGGTATTCAAAATAGACAATGTAAGGCAGATGATTTTTTTTTATATAACAATAGAAGGGACTATGTTATATGCAGTATCCAATGTACATAGACAGCATAATACAATAGACCATGAATCACAGCTGCCAATACTAGGCAAAAAATAAAACATGTGCACAAATAGCAGAAGATTCAGTCAAAAATGCTAGGGTGTCAAACACCTCCAATCCAGTTTGCATATCAAAGCCATATAACCTGTTATATAACTTTATATGGCGTGCACATAGAACAGGAGAATAGGCAGTAGTATCACCCGCAGACACTGGTTCTGGACCCTGGCGTTCAGCAAAACTAGTCGGGTACTTTTCTGTCATGTGCCTGAGCATGCTGGTGGTGGTCAGGCTGGTAGTTTTGCTGCCGCTGCTGATGCTGGCATGGCAGATGTTGCAAATGGACTTTTTTGGGTTAACTGTACAGTCTTTAAAAAGAGCCAGACTCGGGAAGACATAACCCTTGAATTTGCAACTTCCCTCGTGTTGGTGATCTGGGGAACAGTTGCCCACCTTGTGTCTCTGACCACCCCACTGCCTCTTCCTGCCTGTTGTGGTGTTGCGGATCCCTCCTCCTCTGCGCAGCTGTTCTTGCTCTGCATGTCACCTTCCCAGGTTGGGTCAGTCACTGCATCGTCGACTACCTTGTCTTCCACGTATGCACCTTGGTCCTCCTCCTGACTTGCTGGCAATTGGGTCTCATCATCATCCACCTCTTGCGACAGTAATTGCATTTTCCCATCGTCGCCTTCTTGTTACTGTGGCTGCTTTAATATTTGGGCATCGCTAAATGCGATATCCTCATGTCCCACTTGAAGCGGGCAGGGCGAGAGGCCAGAATCTATAAATGGAAATGTGAATAGCTCTTCAGAGTGTCCAAGTGTGGGATTACTTGTTTCCGGGCACTCGGCATGGTGGGAGAAAGGAGGATCAGGATGAGGATTATGTGGTCCAGATTCACGGCTACTGAGATTGGACCGTGTGGAAGACAGGGTGGTGCTGGCAAACTGACTGGAAGCATTTCTGCTTTTCAACCTACAACCTTTTCACACTGGTCTGTCTTCAAGAGTGGTGTTCCACGCTCCCCTAAAAATTGGGACAGGAAGCTAGGTCGACATGATGTGTGTGTTTGTTGTGCTCCTGCAGCAGGCAGTTTCACCTTGCCCACAGCCTCGGCCTCTGTGCTCACCATCAGCATCATGTCTGCTTCCTGTCCCTTACCACGCGCCTTGCCCATTTTAAAGTACATATGATATTTCTCTGCTGGAAAAACTTTGCAGTGTTTTTATCGCAGTAAAATTTGCCCACCTGAGATGGACTTGTTACACTGCAATAGCAATGCTATTGGTTACTGGCCAAGTCTGGATGTATGTTTTTAACACACAACTGCCACAGTTTAACCCCTTAACCACCTTGGATTTTTCCATTTTTGCGTTTTCATTTTTTGCTCCCCTTCTTCCCAGAGCCATAGCCTTTTTATTTCAATATGGCCATGTGAGGGCTTAGATTTTGCGGGACAAGTTGTACTTTTAAATGCCATCACTTTTGTTACCATATCGTGTACAAAAACGGGAAAAAATACCAAGTGCGGTGAAATTGCAAAAAAAATGCAATTCCACGGTTGTTGTTTTTTTTTTAACCACACTGAATGCTAAAGCTGACCTGCTATTATTATTCTCCAGGTCAGTTCGTAGACACCAAACAAGTATAGGTTGTTTTTTATTTAAGTGGTGAAAAAAAAATTCAATGTTTGCTAAAAAAAAAAAAAAAATGGCACCATTTTCCGAAACCCATAGCGTCTCCATTTTACGGGATCTGGGGCTGGGTGGGGGCTTATTTTTTGCGCGTCGAGCTGATGTCTTTATTGATACCATTTTGGGGCAGATATGATGTTTTGATCGCCTGTTATTGCATTTTATTGCAATGTTGCGACGACCAAAAAAACGTAATTCTGGCGTTTAGAATTTTTTTCTTGTTACGCCGTTTACCGATTGGATTAATTCTTTTTTTATTTTGATACGTCGGGAGATTCTGAACTCGGCGATACCAAATATGTGTATATGTTTTTTTTATTATTATTTTATTTTGAATGGGGCAAAAGGGGGGTGATTTAAACTTTTATATTTTTTTTTAATTTTTTGAATATTTTTAAAAACATTTTTTTTTACACTTTTCTCTTGCTTCAATAGTCTCCATAGGAGACTAGAAGCTGCAGTTTTCTGATTGTTTCTACTGCATACAGGCGATAAGCAGATCGCCTGTATGCAGTAGAAATACTGACTTGCTATGAGCGCCGACCACTGGGTGGCGCTCATAGCAAGCGAGACATGACAACCACAGAGGTCTGCTGCAGACCCGAGTTTGCCATGCCAGCCCATTGGGGACCCGCGATCATGTGACGGGGTCACCAATGGGCGGGGCTAATGCCGCACTTCCGGCGCGACACAGTTAAATGCCACTGTCAGAGATTGACAGCGGCATTTAACTGTTTAACAGCGGCGGGTGGATCACGATTCCACCTGCAGCTGTTGCGGGCACATGTCAGCTGTAAGAAACAGCTGACATGTGCCCGGTTCAGTGCGGGCTCAGCGCCAGAGCCCGTGCTGAACCGAAGGTGGTGACCTAGGGCGTACTAATATGCCCTAGGCTATTAAGGGGTTAAATAGCGTAGATGTTGATGCTGAGAAAACTTTGCAGTATTTTTATTGCAGAAAAAATTTGTCCACCTCAGATGGACTTGCTAGACTGCAATAGCAATATAGCGATGCTATTGGTTACAGGTCAAGTCTGGATGTAAGTTCTTAGCAAACAACTGGCGCAGTTTAAATCGCGTAAAAGGTTTTGATGCTGAGAAAACTTTGCAGTATTTTTTTCGCAGTAAAATTAGCCCACCTCAGATGGACTTGTTACACTGCAATAGCAATATAGCAATTCTATTTGATACCGGCCAAGTCTGGATGTATGTTTTCAACGCACTACTGCCACAGTTTAAATAGCGTTCAATTTCTTGATGCTGTGAACAATTTGCAGTATTTGTATCGCAGCAAATTTATCACACCTCAGATAGACTTTTTTCATTGCCTCCACTATATAGCGATGCTATTACAACCAACCACATGTGCCTGTATGCTTTTAACGCACAAATGGAGCTTTATAAATAGTGACTAATATTTCCATGCTGAAAACACTTTGTTGTATTTGTATCGCAGCAAATTTAGCACACCTCAGATGGACTTTCACTGCTTGCACTATATAGTGATGCTATTCCAATCAACCAAGTCTGGCTGTATGCTTTTAACGCACAATATGTCTTTTCACAACAATTTGCAGGATTAAGAGCAGAATGATTATTAGTAGCCCTCAGAAGGGCTATTAGATATGAGTTCCAGCAGCAGAAAGGACGTGCAATGAACCCTATCCTGTCCTACACTATCCCTCCACAATCTCTCCCTAACTACTGCTAACAGCAGTATTAATATTCATTAGAATGAGCCATAATAAGGGCTGTTGTTGCAGATTACAGAAATAAAAGTGACAAGGAATCCCTGCCTATACCCAGTGTAAGGTGGCTAATGGTCGCATAGTCAATGGGAGGTATGTGTCACAGAGATGGCTGTCCTCTGTGATGTAACCCGGAGTGTTTCTCTACTGCACGTAAGCACTAAGAGGATCATTTGGTGCACCTCGGACCGGGTTATGGGTATCTTGGAGAGTTGGGCGGGTCCAGCTACCCACATACCTCACCTCTTGGTGTGGTTAACAGCCTTTAAAATGGATGCCGTTTGGCACATGGTCTGTGCGTTTGGTGGGAGAAGGCCTCCTGTGTGTTGTTTCGCCGGACTGAGCCAGTGAGCTGAACGCTACGCTGCCTGTGTGCCCACAGGACTACTTTAAGCAGAGACTTGCTTAATGGACATTTTACTTTGTTTTGCCTGAACTAAAGGCTGTTTGTATTCCTTTATTTTTGTAGAGTTTATCATGTAATAAACCAACATGAAGATTTAAAGGAACATGCCTCCTGTTTGCCTCCCACCGCACCCAAGTGAGTAAACTCCCTACACCAGCTAAAATTCTCTCCCTCGCTCAGCAGCAGCTCTCCCTACAGTGCCTGTAGACTGTGATGAGCATAGGGTTCCAGGTCTTATATAGACCAGATGATAAGATGATACTATGTGGCCAGCCAATCACAGTAATGCCACTACTTCTAACATGGCTATGGCATTACAGTGACTGGCAGGCAATCCTTGCATGTTTATTGGCTGTCTAAAAATAGCCAAACATGCGAGGCGAAAACTCGAGCGGAAAAAATACTCGGCGAGTAACAATCATCTTGAGCACAGTGATGCTCGGGTGAGTAACGAGTAGTGACGAACACACTCGCTCATCACTACAACTGACACATTTTTGCATTAGTTGAGGCACAAAAATATGAGCCTGAATCAACTGATATACTGTATTTAAACCTAGGCGGATAAAATTTAGATTTTCCTATTGACAGTTTTAAGGTTGAAAGAACTTCCATAAAGTCATCCAGAGAAAGGCACAATTTCCTTCCTGACTTCACTTTTGGCAATAAGACTACATGCAGTCCCTGACTTACAAACATGCGACTTACGAATGACCCCTAGTTCTAAACGTCGGAAGTGAAAAAAAAAAAACCTAATACCTCAACACTGACTTTTCTGGATGCCGTCTTGTCCTCTTATTTCCGCCATTGTGCGCCGCATCCCTGGCCTCTTCACTACAGGCCAAGTTTTCTGGCAGCTTCCAGGCAGGGCTCACTGCGCGTCATTGTTGACATTGTGACCTTATGACATGCAGTAACCTCCTAGACCTGGATGCGGCTGGAAGTCCTGCTTTATAGTGAAGAGGCTGGAGATGCGGCCGCAATGATGGAAAGAAGAGGACCATATTGCGGTCGGTGAGCAGCAGAGTGGCCCTGTTCCAACTTACTTACATATTTGGGTTACGATTTACGAACAAACCCACAGAACGCATCTAGTTCGCAACCCGGAGACTGCCTATAATTCCTTTGATCAACATCCAATCACAAAATCTAATAGCCATAACCTTTACATTTATTTATTTGTACAGTGGCATGTAAAAGTTTGGGCACCTCTGGTCAAAATTACTGTTATTGTGAACAGTTAGCAAATGGAAGATGAAATGATCTCTAAAAGGCCTAAAGTTAAAGATGACACATTT
Organism: Phyllobates terribilis; assembly: GCF_046119375.1. NCBI lineage: Eukaryota > Metazoa > Chordata > Amphibia > Anura > Dendrobatidae > Phyllobates > Phyllobates terribilis. The sequence continues at coordinate 475,722,286 of NW_027362762.1, forward strand.
CCTTTATATTTTATGCACAAAAAAATATATTGTCATTTTTTACATTTTAAAAATTACAAAAAGGAAAATGGGCCGATGCAAAAGTTTGGGCGCCCTTAGAGATTTGTGTGCTCAGATAACTTTGACCAAGGTTTCAGACCTTAATTAGCCTGTTAGGGTTATGTCTTGTTCACTATTATTGTTAGGAAAGGCCGGTTGATGCAAATTTCCCAGCTTTATAAAAACCCAGTCTCCTCTAACCTTGTGCCAAAAAACAGCAGCCATGGGTTCTTCTAAGCAGCTGCCTAGCACTCTGAAAATGGTGGATGCCCACAAAGCAGGAGAAGGCTATAAGAACATAGCAAAGATACTGTTTTGAACGTGAGACTACCATCATTTTATAGACAATCATATTGGCTATCTCATACATAAATTTGACTTGCAACTATTTAGCATATGATTAGCTATGCAGATTCTTGTCATTTCACTTCATTGTTACTGTTTTGCTCCTAAAATTCTAAATTTTAATTTTTATTATTTTATTAGTATTTTTTAAATCCACTTTTGTCTTTCAAAATTGCCTGAATCCTTCTGGGCATTCTGTCGATCAGATTCAAGCATGTCCCGACAGAAATCTTATCCAAAGTCTCTTCTACATGTTCCCAAAGTTGGTGCATTATAGTCGACTCACTTGGGTATGTATACATCTTTTTCTTCAACTCTACCCACAAGTGCTCAATTGAGTTGAGGTCTGGGGACTGTGGGGGCCAATCCCTCACCTCTACTTTATTGTCATTGAACCATTTCTTCATCAATCTCTAAGTATGCTTTGGGTCATTGTCCTGCTGGAACACTATGTCGTCCTTTTCATACCCATAGTACTCGAGTGTACAAAGTAATTTGTCTTGTAGGATACTCACATATAGCTCAGCATTGAGACCACCATCGATCCTGGTCAACTATCCAACGCCTTTGGCTGTGAAGCAACCCCATATCATCAGACTTCCTCCATAGAACTTCATAGTTCCTTCCATTTCTCAATCCATTAGCCCCTTTTTCCCCTTATTTCCTCCAGACCCATTTGTGCCCATCAGAACCTAGTCTATTAACTTTTGTTTCATCGCTCCAAGTCACCCATTTCCAATCTTCTACTGTCCACTTTTCGTACTTTTTTGAAAACTTGAACCGATGCTTCTTATGACGATATTGAAGTCGAGGTTTCTTCACCTTTTTTCTGGCCACCATTCCAGACTTGTGTAACGTGCATTTCACAGTGCTTGCAAAAACTTTTGTTATCTCACTATTATGAAACATACGAGCAACCTCCACTGCCGTCATAGACATTGTAATGAGCCAATGACTTGTTGACTCTTCCAACATTCTTCCAACTGTCATGGTACTCACATGATGCAGTTTGGCAATTTTCTTGGCCGAGAGACCCCTATCGATGAGCTGGATGATACTGTTTCTCTTTTCTTGGGAAATCTTCTTCATGGCTGCTCCTCGATCCGAACCAGTGACCTTTCCCTTGGGAATCAACCTAATAACATACTGAGCTATTAGGGAATGTGAGAATAGGTTGTATTTTGTATACCGGAATAAGAAGATTTTTCCACCACCAGGAGCAAAACGGTAACAATGCAGTCATATGACACGATTCTGCATAACTAATCATATGCTAAATAGTTGAAAGTCAAATTTATGTATGAGATAGCCAAGATTGTCTATAAAATGATGACAGTCTCACGTTAGAAGCAGTAGTGGATGGTGAGATATTGAGCCTGAAAGTCAAAAGTTCAGAGTATTGTTACCCTTTTGCTCGTCACTGTGTATATACAGTACTGACCAAAAGTTTGGACACACCTTCTCATTTAAAGATTTTTCTGTATTTTCATGACTATGAAAATTGTACATTCACACTGAAGGCATCAAAACTATGAATTAACACATGTGGAATTATATACTTAACAAAAAAGTGTGAAACAACTACCTCTTGAAGCTCATCAAGAGAATGCCAAGAGTGTGCAAAGCAGTCATCAAAGCAAAAGGTGGCTACTTTGAACAACCTAGAATATAAGACATATTTTCAGTTATTTCACACTTTTTTGTTAAGTATATAATTCCACATGTGTTAATTCATAGTTTTGATGCCTTCAGTGTGAATGTACAATTTTCATAGTCATGAAAATACAGAAAAATCTTTAAATGAGAAGGTGTGTCAAAACTTTTGGTCTGTACTGTATATATATATATATATATATATATATATATATATATATATATATATATGTATATATATATATATATATATATATATATACACATATATATATATACACTACTGTTCAAAAGTTTGGGGTCATTTAGAAATTTCATTATTTTTGAAAGAAAATCACATTTTTTTTCAATGAAGCTAACATTAAATGAATCAGATCTATTCTAGCTGCAAACATTTTGTTTTAATTGCAATATCTACATAGGTGTATAGAGGCCCATTTCCAACAACCACCACTCCAGTGTTTTAATGGTACATTGTGTTTGCTAACTGTGTAAGAAGGCTAATGGATGTTTAGAAAACCCTTGCACAAGTATATTAGCCCTTCCTTTGAGCTAGTTGAGAATCTGGAGCATTACATTTGTTTGTTCTATGAAACTCTCAAAATGGCCAGAAAAAGAGAACTTTCATGTGAAACTCAACAGTCTATTCTTGTTCTTAGAAATAAAGGCTATTCCATGCGGGAAATTGCCAAGAAACTAAAGATTTCCTACAACGGTGTGTACTACTCCCTTCAGAGGAGAGCACAAACAGGCTCTAACCGGAGTAGAAAGAGAAGTGGGAGAAAAGTACATTAGAGTCTCTAGTTTGAGAAATCGATGCCTCACAGCTCCTCAACTGGCAGCTTCATTAAATAGTACACGAAAAACGCCAGTGTCAACGTCTACAGTGAAGAGGCAACTCCGGGATGCTGGCCTTCATGGCAAAGTGGCAAAGAAAAAGACATATCTGAGACTGGCTAATAAAAGTAAAAGATTAATATGGGCAAAAGAACACAGACATTGGACAGAGGAAGATTGGAAAAAAGTTTTATGGACAGACGAATCAAAGTTTGAGGTGTTTGGATCACACAGAAGAACATTTGTGAGATGCAGAACAACTTAAAAGATGCGGGAAGAGTGCCTGACACCATCTGTCAAGCATGGTGGAGGTAATGTGATAGTCTGGGGTTGCTTTAGTGCTGGTAAAGAGGGAGATTTGTACAAGGTAAATGGGATTTTGAATAAGGAAGGCTATCACTCCATTTTGCAACGCCATGCCATACCCTGTGGACAGCGCTTGATTGGAGCCAATTTCATCCTACAACAGGACAATGACCTTAAGCACACCTCCAAATTATGCATGAACTATTTAGGGAAGAAGCAGGCAGCTGGCATTCTATCTGTAATGGAGTGGTCAGCGCAGTCACCAGATCTCAACCCCATTGAGCTGTTGTGGGAGCAGCTTCACCGTATGGTACACAAAAAGTGCCCATCAAGCCAATCCAACTTGTGGGAGGGGCTTCAGGAAGCATGGGGTGAAATTTCTCAAGATTACCTCAGCAAATTAACAGCTAGAATGCCAAAGGTCTGCAATGCTGTAATTGCTGCAAAGGGAGCATTCTTTGACGAAAGCAACATTTGAAGGAGAAAATTATTCTTTCAAATAAAAATCATTACTTCTAACCTTGTCAATGTCTGGACTATATTTTCTATCCATTTTGCAACTCATTTGATAAATAAAACTATGAGTGTTCATGGAAAACACAAAATTGTCTGGGTGACCCCAAACTTTTGAACGGTAGTGTATATATCTATAATATTATCTTACAAGCGTCTCTCTGTCTGATGCCTCTATAGACTGCGCAAGTGCGACGCGCTTGCGCAGTCTGGACCCCACAGAGGAACGCAACCACATCCTAAACGAGGAGTTTAGGATGAGGATTGTGGCCCTGGAGATCGCGGTATGCCTAAGCACTGAACGCATACCGCGATCTCCGGCCCCCTAACAACTCACCTATCCGGTAGACCGCGCTGTATCTTTGGGCCGGTAGCCGAGAGATGAATGTGCCGTCGGAATCGGCGCATACGCATAGCGCTCTTCCGGCGCCATTTTATTGAAGACACACTGCAAGTGTGTCTTCAATAGACACATTAAAGACACACTTACAGTGTGTTTTCAACAATATGGCACCGGAAAGCGCAGACTGCGCAGGTGCCACTGTCCTCCCCGCCCTCTCTTGACATCATTGATTATTTAAATAAAAAATAACGTACGCCCACACTTCGCCGCCATTTTCAAGCCTTCTCCTGCATCACGTTAAAGCCTCCAGTCTCTGTATTAAAAAAAATATATAGATATATACAGGGTGGTCCAAAGGTAGGTGGACAGAAAGTGTAATAAGGTTATGAAGGGGGAGTTTTATCAAACACTAAATTGCAGCTGCCTGTCTGGATCATCCTCCAATAAACCATGAATTAGACGTGGACGATAAGCTTTCCACTCAATAGATTTCAGGATTCGCATGATAGAAGCTCGTGAAATTCCCAATTCCAAAGAAGCTCTTCTGGTGGACTTTTTTGGACTCTGAACAAATGTTTCAGCAACAAGTTGTTTATTATCTTCTGTACAGACTGTTTTGGGTCGACCAGTTTTTGGAGCATTAAGGATTGAGCCAGTGGCATTGAATTTGTCACAAATGCGGTAAATGGGTTGTCTTTTGGGGCTTGAGTACCAAATGTTTCAACCCAATTTGCTGTAACGGTTTCAGCATTTTGAGATTTCCAATACTCTGCTAAAATCCATTTTCTTTGATCTGTATTTAAATTATTTGCCATTATGTGTTATTTGAATTATCTGAAAAGAAAACAGATTTGGAGGAGATCTATCTGTGAAAACTAGATCTGTGAAACTGGCTCAGTTGCCCTTAGCAACCAATCAGATTCCACCTTTCATTTTCCAAAGAGTCTGTGAGGAATGAAAAGTGAATCTGATTGGTTGCTAAAGGCAACTGAGACAGTTACACCATGTTTGATAAATCTCCCCCTTCATAACCTTATTACACTTTCTGTCCACCTACTTTTGGACCACCCTCAGGGTGGTCCAAAAGTAGGTGGACAGAAAGTGTAATAGAATGTTCCTGTGCTGAGATAATCTTATAAATGTGCCCCTGCTGTGTACTGTGTAATGGCAGTGTCTGACCGTACAGGAACATGGTCTGATTATACCACATCTCCTGGGCAGGGGAGGAAGCAAAAGAGAATACAGGCATTACAGCACGGGATTGCGAGGATTCTTTCTTTGAAGAAAAACATTGTTTAAAAACAGGCAGGGAAATGTTTTACCTCACAAAAAGAATCAGCTGTGATCCCCCTGCTGTAAAATCTGCATACTGTTTTGCTCGTCCCTCCCCCCCCACCCAGAAGATGTGGTATGATCAGACCATGTTTCTGCACTTTCAGACACTGCCATTACACAGTACACAGCAGGGGCACATTTATCAAAGCACAGGAACATTTTATTACACTTTCTGTCCACCTACTTTTGGACCACCCTGTACAGTACAAACCAAAAGTTTGGACACACCTTCTCATTTAAAGATTTTTCTGTATTTTCATGACTTTGAAAATTGTACATTCACACTGAAGGCATCAAAACTATGAATTAACACGTGGAATTATATACTTAACAAAAAAGTGTGAAACAACTGAAAATATGTCTTATATTCTAGGTTCTTCAAAGTAGCCACCTTTTACTTTGATGACTGCTTTGCACACTCTTGGCATTCTCTTGATGAGCTTCAAGAGGTAGTCACCGGAAATGGTTTTCACTTCACAGGTGTGCCCTGTCAGGTTCAATAAGTGGAATTTCTTGCCTTATAAATGGGGTTGGGACCATCAGTTGTGTTGTGCAGAAGTCAGGTGGATACACAGCTGATAGTCCTACTGAATAGACTGTTAGAATTTGTATTATGGTAAGAAAAAAGCACCTAAGTAAAGAAAAATGAGTGACCATCATTACTTTAAGAATTGAAGTTCAGTCAGTCCGAAAAATTGGGCAAACTTTGAAAGTGTCCCCAAGTGCAGTTGCAAAAACCATCAAGCGCTACAAAGAAACTGGCTCACATGAGCACCGCCCCAGGAAAGGAAGACCAAGAGTCACCTCTGCTTCTGAGGATAAGTTTATCAGAGTCATCAGCCTCAGAAATCGCAGGATAACAGCAGCTCAGATTAGAGACCAGGTCAATGCCACACAGAGTTCTAGCAGCAGACACATCTCTTCAACAACTGTTAAGAGGAGACTTTGTGCAGCAGGCCTTCATGGTAAAATAGCTGTTAGGAAACCACTGCTAAGGACATGCAACAAGCAGAAGAGACTTGTTTGGGCTAAAGCACACAAGGAATGGACCTTAGACCAGTGGAAATCTGTGCTTTGGTCTGATGAGTCCAAATTTGAGATCTTTGGTTCCAACCACCGTGTCTTCGTGCGACGCAGAAAAGGTGAACCGATGGACTCTACATGCCTGGTTCCCACCGTGAAGCATGGAGGAGGTGTGATGGTGTGGGGGTGCTTTGCTGGTGACACTGTTGGGGATTTATTCAAAATTGAAGGCATACTGAACCAGCATGACTACCACAGCATCTTGCAGTGGCATGCTATTCCATCCGGTTTGCGTTTACAGTAGTTGGACCATAATTTATTTATCAACAGGACAATGACCCCAAACACACCTCCAGGCTGTGTAAGGGCTATTTGACCAAGAAGGAGAGTGATGGGGTGCTACGCCAGATGACCTGGCCTCCACAGTCACCAGACCTGAACCCAATCGAGATGGTTTGGGGTGAGTTGGACCGCAGAGTGAAGGCAAAAGGGCCAACAAGTGCTAAGCATCTCTGGGAACTCCTTCAAGATTGTTGGAAGACCATTTCCGGTGACTACCTCTTGAAGCTCATCAAGAGAATGCCAAGAGTGTGCAAAGCAGTCATCAAGGCAAAAGGGGACTACAGTGGTGGCCAAAAGTATTGGCACCCCTGCAATTCTTTTAGATAATACTCAGTTTCTTCCTGAAAATGATTGCAATCACAAATTCTTTGGTATTATTATCTTCATTTAATTTGCTTGCAAGGAAAAAACACAAAAGAGAATGAAGCAAAAATCAAATCATTGATCATTTCACACAAAACTCCAAAAATGGGCCAGACAAAAGTATTGGCACCCTCAGCCTAATACTTGGTTGCACAACCTTTAGCCAAAATAACTGCGAACAACCGCTTCCGGTAACCATCAATGAGTTTCTTACAGTGCTCTGCTGGAATTGTAGACCATTCTTCTTTGGCATACTGCTCCAGGTCCCTGATATTTGAAGGGTGCCTTCTCCAAACTGCCATTTTGAGATCTCTCCACAGGTGTTCTATGGGATTCAGGTCTGGACTCATTGCTGGCCACCTTAGAAGTCTCCAGTGCTTTCTCTCAAACCATTTTATAGTGCTTTTGGAAGTGTGTTTTGGGTCATTGTCCTGCTGGAAGACCCATGACCTCTGAGGGAGACCCAGCTTTCTCACACTGGGCCCTACATAATGCTGCAAAATTTGTTGGTAGTCTTCAGACTTCATAATGCCATGCACACGGTCAAGCAGTCCAGTGCCAGAGGCAGCAAAGCAACCCCAAAACATCAGGGAACCTCCGCCATGTTTGACTGTAGGGACCGTGTTCTTTTCTTTGAATGCCTCTTTTTTTTCCTGTGCACTCTATGTTGATGCTTTTTGCCAAAAAGCTCTACTTTTGTCTCATCTGACCAGAGAACATTCTTCCAAAACGTTTTAGGCTTTCTCAGGTAAGTTTTGGCAAACTCCAGCCTGGCTTTTTTATGTCTCGGGGTAAGAAGTGGGGTCTTCCTGGGTATCCTACCATACAGTCCCTTTTCATTCAGACGCCGACGGATAGTACGGGTTGACAATGTTGTACCCTCGGACTGCAGGGCAGCTTGAACTTGTTTGGATGTTAGTCGAGGTTCTTTATCCACCATCCGCACAATCTTGCGTTGAAATCTCTCGTCAATTTTTCTTTTCCGTCCACATCTAGGGAGGTTAGCCACAGTGCCATGGGCTTTAAACTTCTTGATGACACTGCGCACGGAAGACACAGGAACATTCAGGTCTTTGGAGATGGACTTGTAGCCTTGAGATTGCTCATGCTTCCTCACAATTTGGTTTCTCAAATCCTCAGACAGTTCTTTGGTCTTCTTTCTTTTCTCCATGCTCAATGTGGTACACACAAGGACACAGGACAGAGGTTGAGTCAACTTTAATCCATGTTAACTGGCTGCAAGTGTGATTTAGTTATTGCCAAGACCTGTTAGGTGCCACAGGTAAGTTACAGGTGCTGTTAATTACACGAATTAAAGAAGCATCACATGATTTTTCAAACAGTGCCAATACTTTTGTCCACCCCCTTTTTTAGGTTTGGTGTGGAATTATATGCAATTTGGCTTTAGGACAATTCTTTTTGTGTTTTTTCATTGAAGACAAATTAAATGAAGATAATAATACCAAAGAATTTGTGATTGCAATCATTTTCAGGAAGAAACTGAGTATTATCTGACAGAATTGCAGAGATGCCAATACTTTTGGCCACCACTGTACTTTGAAGAACCTAGAATATAAGACATATTTTCAGTTGTTTCACACTTTTTTGTTAAGTATATAGTTCCACATGTGTTAATTCATAGTTTTGATGCCTTCAGTGTGAATGTACAATTTTCAAAGTCATGAAAATACAGAAAAATCTTTAAATGAGAAGGTGTGTCCAAACTTTTGGTCTGTACTGTATAAAATACGACAGGATGGGGGTGCAGGATGGGAAAAGCACATGACAGGATTGGGGCGCAGAATGGGAGCACCACATGACAGGATGGGGGTGCAGGATGGGAGCACCACATGACAGGATGGGGGCGCAGGATGGGAGAACCACATGACAGGATGGGGGCGCAGGATGGGAGCAGCACATGACAGGATTGGGGTGCAGGATGGGAGCAGCACATGACATGATGAGGGCGCAGGAAGAGAGTAGCACAAGACAAGATGGAGGCGCACAAAACAGGATGAGGGCGCAGTATGGGAGCAGCACATGACAGGATGGGGGCGCAAGATTGCAGCAGCACATGACAAGATTAGGGCGTAGGATGGAAGCAGCACATACCAGGATGGAGACCATATACCAATATAAATGCTCGCCACCCGGGTGTAGAACGGGTTCATAGCTAGTATGTATATAATATATACATATCTATGTATATACAGTTGTGCTCAAAAGTTAACATACCACGGCAGAATTTTTCCTTTCTTGGCCTTGTTTCAGAGAATATGAATGATAACAAAAAAACTTTTTCTCCACTCATAGTTATTGGTTGGGTGAAGCCATTTATTGGCAAATTACTGTGTTTTCTCTTTTTAAATCTTAATGACAACCAAAAAAATCCAAATGACCCTGATCAAAAGGTCACATACCGCAGTTCTTAATACCATGTATTGCCTCCTCTAACATCAATGACAGCTTGAAGTCTTTTGTGGTAGTTGTGGATGAGGTTCTTTAATTTCTCAAATGGTAAAGCTGCCCATTCTTCTTGGCAAAAAGCCTCCAGTTCCTGTAAATTCCTGGGCTGTCTAGCATGAACTGCGTGCTTGAGATCTCCCCAGAGTGGCTCAATGATATTGAGGATAGGAGACTGAGATGGCCACTCCAGAACCTTCACTTTGTTCTGCTGTAGCCAATGACAGGTCAACTTGGCCTTGTGTTTTGGATCATTGTCATGTTGGTAGTTCCAAGTACGTCCCATGCGCAGCTTCCGGGCTGATGAGTGTAAATTTGCCTCCAGTATTTGCTGATAACTTGCTGCATTCATCTTTCCTTCAACTTTTACCAAGTTTCCTGTGCCTTTGTAGCTCACACATCCGCAAAACATCAGTGATCCACCTCCGTGCTTTACTTTAGGAATCGTGTTCCTTTCATCATAGGCCTTGTTGACTTCTCTCCAAATGTAACGTTTATGGTTGTAGCCAAAAAGTTCAATTTTGGTCTCATCACTCCAAATTACCTTGTTCCAGAAGTTTTGAAGCTTGTCTCTGTGCTGTCTGGCATATTGTAGGCGAGATACTTTGTGGCATTTGCGCAGTAATGGCTTTCTTAGGGCCACTTGACCATGCAGCCCATTTTTCTTCAAGTGCCTCCTTATTGTGCATCTTGAAACAGCCACACCGCTAGTTTTCAGAGAGTCCTGAATTTCAGCTGATGTTATTTGTGGGTTTTTCTTTGCATCCCAAACAATTTTCCTGGCAGTTGTGACCGAAATTTTTGTTGGTCTACCTGACCATGGTTTTTTTTTTACAGAGCCCCTGATTTTCCATTTGTTAATCACAGTTTTAACGTTGCTGACTGGCATTATCAATTCCTTGGATAATTTTTTGTATCCCATTCCTGTGTTATACAGTTCAACCATCTTTTCCCGTAGATCCATTTACAATTCTTTTTCTTTCCCCATGACTCGCAATCCAGAAACGTCAGTGGCTGGATGAAATATGCAAGAGTCTGTCTGGATTCCAGAAACGTACTCAACTTTTATGCACACACACTTATTATAAATTCAAACCCATTTGTGTCAAATTCTGTGCATGTTATCAGGCCAAAATCACCAGGGTATGTGAACTTTTGATCAGGGTCATTTGGATGTTTTTGGTTGTCATTAAGATTTAAAAAGAGAAAACACAGTAGTTTGACAATAAATGGCTTCACCCAACTAATAACCATGAGTGGAGAAAAACTTTTTTTGTTATCATTCATATTCTCTGAAACAAGGCCAAGAAAGGGAAAATTCTGCTGGGGTATGTAAACTTTTGAGCACAACTGTATTACCACAACATAGTGACCGAATAATACCACATACAGGGGATAAATACCATCACACCATGACCAGACCACATATTACCACAACATAGTGACTGAATAATACCCCATACAGGGGATAAATACCATCACACCATGACCAGACCACATATTACCACAACATAGTGACCGAATAATACCACATACAGGGGATAAATACCATCACACTATGACCAGACTATATGGTACCACCACATAGTGACTGAATAATACCACATACAGGAGATAAATACCACCATACCATGACCAGATCATATATTACCAACACACAGTGACCGAATACTACAATATTAATAACACTAATATTACCACTGGTGACATTATACACAGGAGCTCTGAATATAGTGTCAATGTATAGGCAATACAGTGATCACCGGTGACATTATACACAGGAGCTCTGAATATAGTGTCAGTGTACAGGTAATACAGTGATCACCGGTGACATTACACTATGTACAGAGCTCCTGTATATAATGTCACTGGTGATCACTGCATTACCTGTACACTGACACTATATTCAGAGCTCCTGTGTATATAGCATACATCTAATACAGTGATCACCAGTGCCATTATACACAGGAGCTCTGTATATAGTGTCAGTGTACAGGTAATACAGGGATCACCAGTGACATTACACACAGGGGCTCTGTACATAGTGTACAGTGTATAGCGCAAGTGTACAGATAATACAAGGATCATAAGTGACAGTATACACAGGAGAACTATATATAGTGTCAGTGTACAGATAATACAGGTAATACAGGGATCACCAGTGACATTATACACAGGAGCACTGTATATACTGTCAGTGTACACGTAATAACGGGATCAACCGTGACATTATACACAGGAGCTCTGTACATAGTGTACAGTTCATAGTGTCAGTGTACAGGTAATACAGAGATCACCAGTGACATTAAACACACGAGCTCTGTACACAGTATACAGTGTATAGTGTCAGTGTACAGATAACACACTGACTCAACAGTGACGTCTCTAGATGAAGTCCTTCATCTTTGCTTTTCTTTTTCATCTAGCACAGACCGCCATCAGTTCTTACAGCCAGGACTCGTCTCTGCATAAAATAACACACAGTCAACAATAGCTGATCACTTCTAGAGCACATTCCACACTCCCCCCGACTTCTACACTACATTAGATGAAGAAAAAAAGCGACATAGTGCCGCCATGCACAATAACAGGACCCTCCTTTGTTCCTTTCTTTATTCAGTCCGGCTTGTCGCCGTCCACTCAATTTGAAATGTCCCCAGTTTGTACCTTTGTCACATGAATAGTCTTGTTGTGGTCCCGCGCTTGCGCACTGTATGCTGTCACCCACACTTGCGCAATGTGTATTGCAAAGCCGCGCGTCACCGCGTGTGCGTGCAAAATGACGATTGGCTCCCGCGCTCCCAACTGAGTGCACGGGAGCCGATCATCATGGCGACACATGGCTTTACAATACACATTGCGCAAGCGGGGGTGACAGCATACAGTGCACAAGCGCGGGACCACAACAAGGCTATTCATGTGACGTAGGTGTAAACCAGGGACTATTCAAATTGAGTGGGTGGCAACAAGCCGGAGTGAATAAAGAAAAGAGCACCCCTATTGCTAAACGAGCAAGTAAGATATAAGTATATAAAATGGTTCTAACTAAAGATTATAGTGCAGATATTAATGCAAAAAGCATGTTAGTGATGCACATTGCATCACTAACAACAACCTGGGGGTAGTTTACATGCTCCAACTGACATGACCAGTTCCCTTTAATAGTGTACGCATCCTGGGCCCCTCCAATTAGTAGTATCCTCATCCTGGGCCCTTCCAATTAGTAGTGTCCCCATCCTGGGCCCCTCCAATTAGTAGTATCCTCATCCTGGGCCCCTCCAATTAGTAGTGTCCCCATCCTGGGCCCCTCCAATTAGTAGTGTCCCCATCCTGGGCCCCTTGATGGTCCAGATGGATGGAGTGGAGGATGGCTGGTTGATGGACACCCCACGCAAACACGGCTACGGCGCTAACAAGGAGGAGGTGGAGTAATGTTTTGGGCTGGAATCATGGGGAGAGAGATTGTCGGCCCTTTTAGGATCCCTGAAGGGGTAAAGGTGAACTCCATAATGTATGTTGAGTTTCTCAAACAGCACTTCCTTCCATGGTTCAAGAAGAAGAACCGTGCATTCCGCAGCAAGATCATTTTCATGCATGATAATGCCCCGTCTCATGCTGCACATAACACATCTGCATCTCTGGCTGCTATGGGCATAAAAGGGGACAAACTTATGGTGTGGCACCCATGCTCCCCTGACCTCAACCCCATTGAGAACCTCTTGAGCATCATCAAAAGGAGTGTCTATGATGGCGGGAGGCAGTTCACATCTAAGCAACAGCTCTGGGAGGGTATTCTGTACTCATGCAAAACAATTGAAGCAGAAACATCCAAAACCTGACAAATTCAATGGACGAAAGAGTTCAGAAGCTCCTTTCGAACAAGCGGTCCTCTGTGCAAATGTAACATCACCTAGAATAAAGTTTTGAGCTGAAAACTGTTTGATTTCAGTTTGTAATAACCTGCTAATGCTTATAATTTCAAAAATGACCATTTTTTTTGTTCTTTATTAAAATGAAAAGGTTGAAAACTCTGCTGTGCATAATAATTTGGAACATGCATTTTGAGTGCAGTTTGAGTTTTTATTTTTTTTAAAATATACTGTAATCATAGGCAGTTTGTACAAAAACCTTTCAGTTGTACTCTAATAGTTATTTGACTGGAAAATTACAATGACTGCAATTCATATAGGTAATTTGGGAAAATCTGAGAAAATATTATTTGCATAATAATTTGGAACACAGTGTATGTAAATTTCCACAAAATGGAATATTGTTTAATTGTTTTGCTCTCAAGTATCATTATACTCCTTTGTTTATAGAATAGCCTGAGCAATTTTATATTCATAATTATCCAATTTACAAAGCATATACAGTACATACCAAAAGGTTTGACACACCTTCTCATTTAAAGATTTTTCTGTATTTTCATGACTATGAAAATTCTACATTCACACTGAAGGCATCAAAACTATGAATTAACACATGTGGAATTATATACTTAACAAAAAAGTGTGAAACAACTGAAAATATGTCTTATATTCTAGGTTCTTCAAAGTAGCCACCTTTTGCTTTGATGACTGCTTTGCACACTCTTGGCATTCTCTTGATGAGCTTCAAGAGGTAGTCACCGGAAATGGTCTTCCAACAATCTTGAAGGAGTTCCCAGAGATGCTTAGCACTTGTTGGCCCTTTTGCCTTCACTCTGCGGCCCAGCTCACCCCAAACCATCTCGATTGGGATCAGGTCTGGTGACTGTGGAGGCCAGGTCATCTGGCGTAGCACCCCATCACTCTCCTTCTTGGTCAAATAGCCCTTACACAGCCTGGAGGTGTGTTTGGGGTCATTGTCCTGTTGAAAAATAAATGATGGTCCAACTAAACGCAAACCGGATGGAATAGCATGCCGCTGCAAGATGCTGTGGTAGCCATGCTGGTTCAGTATGCCTTCAATTTTGAATAAATCCCCAACAGTGTCACCAGCAAAGCACCCCCACACCATCACACCTCCTCCTCCATGCATCATGGTGGGAACCAGGCATGTAGAGTCCATCCGTTCACCTTTTCTGCGTCGCACAAAGACACGGAGGTTGGAACCAAAGATCTCAAATTTGGACTCATCAGACCAAAGCACAGATTTCCACTGATTTAATGTCCATTCTTTGCGTTCTTTAGCCCAAACAAGTCTCTTCTGCTTGTTGCCTGTCCTTAGCAGTGGTTTCCTAGCAGATATTTTACCATGAAGGCCTGCTGCACAAAGTCTCCTCTTAACAGTTGTTGAAGAGATGTGTCTGCTGCTAGAAGGCTGTGTGGCATTGACCTGGTCTCTAATCTGAGCTGCTGTTAACCTGCGATTTCTGAGGCTGGTGACTTGGATAAACTTATCCTCAGAAGCAGAGGTGACTCTTGGTCTTCCTTTCCTGGGGCGGTCCTCATGTGAGCCAGTTTATTTGTAGCGCTTGATGGTTTTTGCAACTACACTTGGGGACACTTTCAAAGTTTTCCCAATTTTTCGCACTGACTGACCTTCATTTCTTAAAGTAATAATGGCCACTCGTTTTTCTTTACTTAGCTGCTTTTTTCTTGCCGTAATACAAATTCTAACAGTATATTCAGTAGGACTATCAGCTGTATATCCACCTGACTTCTGCACAACACAATTGATGGTCCCAACCCCATTTATAAGGCAAGAAATCCCACTTATTAAACCTGATAGGGCACACCTGTGAAGTGAAAACCATTTCCGCTGACTACCACTTGAAGCTCATCAAGAGAATGCCAAGAGTGTGCAAAGCAGTCATTAAAGCAAAAGGTGGCTACTTTGAAGAACCTAGAATATAAGACATATTTTCAGTTGTTTCACACTTTTTTGCTAAGTATATAATTCCACATGTGTTAATTCATAGTTTTGATGCCTTCAGTGTGAATGTACAATTTTCATAGTCATGAAAATACAGACAAATCTTTAAATGAGAAGGTGTATCCAAACTTTTGGTCTGTACTGTAGGTGCACATCATATAAAAGTAGAAAAAAATCCAAAGCAGCACAAAAATGTTCGGGTGCAAAAGCCCCCCAGGTATACACCAAACCTTGAGACATCCAAAAAAAGTTGGAGGCAGCACTCAATCATAGAGTCAGGATTAATTACTTTAATAGCCCATATGGCTGTGTCAACGTTTCGGTCTCAAAATGGAGGCTTGAGAAATGTCTCCATTTTGAGACCGAAATGTTGCCACTATCCAGGCTGGAGTGCATGCGTGGGCCATGGCTCTCACAGACTTCCGGTCTTGCGCATTAGGAACTTCAAGCATTCCACCGCACGGAAACTGGAAGCCACTTTACCACCAATGAGAGATCAGCCAACGCTGCATGCGCCGACACACCCCTGGTTACCCGGACATCCACTGGTTCTTATTGGTCATTTTTGGTATTTAAAGAGCACCCTCCCATCTATTGGTTAACGCCCCCAGGAAGAAGCGTGGCGAAACAGCGTCGTCGGAGTGGTAGCCGTGACAAATGCGGACTTAACATTCATACAAATGTACAGAAAATACAAATATATGGCACTTTAAATAGACTATCTACCTTAATATGACTGACTGCCAAAAATTAACTCTAAATAGCAGAACCTTTTTGGGTATATAGGGACTTGCACTTTACTTTATTTCTATATAAAGCTCTGCATGGAGTAAACTATTCTCACTATCACCCATCATCATTATATCTAAGTCTAATTTTGTGCATGTTTCTAGTTACTTATTGTATATTTCCATATAATCATGGCATCATGTTGGTATGCTACAATTGGGTATTCCCTGCATATTTTTAAATTCTCTAAATTTCTTATGAAATGTATTAAAAAAGGATGAATATTTTAATACGTTTAGCATATGTGCCTTCTTAACCAGAGAGCAAATATCTCAGTTAGCGGTTTTCTATGTTGCTTCTGAAGGGTTATGCCTTTATTTTTGTGACAAGTGTATCTAGTTCTCAGACGCAGTAAACTGTATTCTGTCAGCACCATTATAGTCTATGGCCCCGTTGGCGCATATGCCCGATTCCTGTTTTGCGGAGGCTCGGACGTAAGCCCCGACGGAGCCACTAAACGAGTGTCTGAACGCAGTGTGAGAGCACCGTTAGGCTTTATTGCTTCCTATTGTTCCTTTGTTTTATCAGGAAACATCCACTTACTGTGTTAGAAGCCAGTAACCTCTTAAAATTTCTAGACAGTTGTGTAACTAGAGTCCGATGCAAAATTTGGACCTGGGCCCTCATCTGCATGTTGGTCATATGGAAGGGCCATTGTATCGTTCTAGTTCTTATAAAGGCATGTTTTTGCCCCCTATGTCATAATGTGCCCCGTGGGTCCCTCCCTGTCACAATGTCTTCCCCCATCCTGGGACCCATCCTGTCATAAAAGTCTCCCATCCTGGTATAAAGTCTGCTGTTCTTCTCCAAAACATTTAAAAAATAAATAAATGATTATTCTTACCTTCCTCTGCTCCCATGACATGTGGCATCCTCTTCCATAGCTAGTGCACAGGTCGGCAGCTGACTTTGGTGTGCACGCCATAGGTGGTGCATGACGTCACTGCTATATGTAAAGTGACTGACAGCGGTAGCCATGACTGCCTGCTCTCTCGTTACGCTCTGACACTTTACATGAATATCGTGTTCCAATGTGCTGACCAATGTGGGGTGCATCATACTCACGTGTAGGTCACAGGCCTCCGCTGCTTCCAGGCCTCCGTCTTCTGGAGCTGCTGCACATAACTCAGTGGACACAGTTCGTATTAACCAACAAAAGTTTACTGATCAGTTCAAGTTCATCAGATTGTAGCTTGCAGTATCGGACACAACATTTCTTGTTACGTTCCAACATTACTATCTATTGCTCCTGGACTATCCCTTCATTGGCTATTCTTGTCTGCCACCAGGATTTCTCGTCCAGTCCGGCAGTGCACCTGGGATCCGCTACCTTCCCTTCTTGCATTCATCGTTCCCTGTACGCCAGAGGATAAGGCACTCATCCCAGTACCTGTACTGAGTCCTGAGCTCCGGACGTTGCAGGAATGTCCGCAAGGGAGTCCAGTAGGGCCTCCCATTGCCATGAACAATAGTTTCTTGCTGTTGCCAGCAGCCCACTGCACTTGAACTTTACCTTGGTTACAGCACTTCCCTAACTGGCCAACTATCAGGAAGTAGTCTACTTTGTACTATCATTATCCCCATCACATTGTGGGCTAATCCCAAATATTAACTGTACCTTATTCATTGTCCCCAGCTAACTACAGTTGCTATCTTATACCAGTATGTACTAAGCTTATTGTCTTAGATCCCAATCTATATCTTACCCCATGCTGTACAATACCATATCACAGTATACATGTTACGTTTAAGTATGACCTCTACATTACGCTTTCTCTATATATTATCACATCACAATACCTTACATTAGATATATAAAAAACGCAAAACACTATTTACGCTATAGGTGACTTCAAGGATAGGAACGCGATAGTACAGTCCACCATTCGTATGCACCACCTGTGACTGGCACTCTGATGTCAGCTGCCGGCCTCTGACTGTCCGACAGTGTGTTTTGCAGTGCATTTAGCTGGTGGGGTCTCTGTGCCACACTACATTTCAGCTGAATGTGTGTCCGAGGACATACAAGCAGCTGAAATAGGACCTGGCGTTGGCGGGCCTTCCTCCTGCACAGGCCCAGTCGTGGTTGCACTCTCTACAACCGCGATCGATAATGGCTCTCAACAAATCCGCTCAATTCTGCAAAGGCACTGGCAGGTCCTTCAGATGGATGGTGACATTGGGAAGATAGTCGGTCCACTTCCCTTAATCACCTTCAAAAAGGGGCAATCCATTGGTGACAGACTAGTTCATAGCCACTTTGTTCCTCCCAAAGACACAACATGGCTATCTTCCAATATCATGGGTTGCTTTAAATGCAGTAGATGGATTATATGCCCCGTTTTACATAAGGGAAAATCTTTACCAGTACTGTGACAGGCAGGAAATGTTCAATGAGCTCCTTCATTAATTGCTGCACAAAGGGTGTCATTTATAAGACCGCATGTCAATGTGGCCTAAAATATATAGGGAAGACCGCTCAAGAACTGAGAAGGAGAATCGGGGGAAAATCTTAGGGACATCACAAACAAAAGAGATAACCCTTTAGTGAGGCATATAAACATCATTCATAATTGCAATATTTCCTTCTTGACCTTCATGGGAATTGATAAAGTACAGTAAACATCCCTAAGAGTAGGGGAATTGGGACCAACGGGTGCTACAATACGACACCAAATAGATTTACCGCCTCAGAACACAAGCCCCCTTAGGTCTCAATGAAACCCTCACATTCAGCTGTTTCCTTTAAAATAGGGACCTGTGGGGATTCCTAGGGACAGCCATCGATGAATAGGGATGCCACTTCGTGTTCCCTTGGGGTGCCAACCTCCACTGTTAATTAAGTTTATAGCGTCAGTTTTACTGAGGGTCTATTAGGATTCTCTGATCATCTCCCCTTTTTTCTCCTTCAGTATCTTGCCTTATTCCACCAGGATTAACAATCCATGTTCTTGACTTTTTAGCTGCCAATTCCACTTTTTCTGTTCCTCCCTCTGAATATACTTTAGAGGTAAATATTTCTAAACATTTTTGGGAGAATTGGAGTAGTCCCTCCCCTCCCATATAACCTCTAATGTTGTGGACTTATTTAAGGAATTCACCAATTTTCATTTTTGTAAATATGGCTAAGGACGTAATAGTCTGAAACGAGTCTGTGATTACTCTATGTCTGGAGTTTTTATGGATTTGCAATAAACAAGGATTTTATACAAGGACCCCATGCTGGATGTACCTTCCTTCTCTCTTCATTCATTCTTGCTGTGCTACAAAACCGTCCGTGCAGAGGAGATCCACTGTCCGTGAGTGAGCCGAGTATCAGGTTACCGTAAGGATTCCTATGACAACTGTGTATAAGCTCCACCTAATACGGCTGTTATGTTAGACTCCATCTCTCCCCTGATGAGTCAATGACGAAACACGTTGGTAGCATTGCGGGCACTTACTTTATTGATTCTGTTGATCCTTGGGAGAATAATTGTGGGGAAATGTGTGGTTCTTTATGCTATCCCCCCCTACTCTCTTTTTTCTGGCAACCAGAAACTATTTTATCTGGTATAAGGTATCTGACCTGGGTTTACCTTCATAGGACACCACCTGACCATACGGTGAGATTGTTCCTGTTTTTCTGTACTGAATATTTGTATGACCTGGATAGGCATTGCACGGTTAGCTTAGACACCTCCCATTATAACCCTATCGGTAACAATGATGGTAATTTTTAAGGCATTGTGTATCATTCTGTTTGTTGTGTTATTACAAGCCATGAGCTTTTAAAAACATGAAGTAAAAGTTATATTTTAAATCCTCTCTACCTTGCTGATCACACCCAAACACACATGGTGAATGCCACAAATGCCACACAAAAAATATATAACATGAAATGCCAGACTTGTATTTGGTTCATCTAGTCTTACAAAAATATAAAAAAATAAATTGATCACAAAGTGTATCCCAAAATGGTTCCAATGAAAACAAAAGGTTATGTCACGGGTGTGTCAGAGGTGACAGACAGTCGCCCTGCAGTTGGTTGCCAAAGATCTCTACGTTTAGCATTACATACATCTTCTTAAAGGCTGGCTGTCTCTAGGACCCAGCGGCTAACTCCCTTTGGCTGGTTAGCTCCCTGGCCTGGGTGTATAAATACCTGGTGTGTCTGAGAGCGAGGTGCCGGTGATATTCATTACTACTTGTGAGGCTTTATCAAGAGCATTACTTCGTTCCTCTCTGGAGCTTGAGGCCATTTGCGCATTTGTCTGGAGTCGTCTAAAACTAAGCAATTCCCCCTTGTTTGTTTACTCTTGTTGTTTATAGAGTTTAGTGGAGATCGACTAATGCTCATCTCCTTCCTTCCCTAGCCTTAACCATACTCCAGGGAAAGTCAGGGCGAGGCACGCATGCGGCGATTGGTGAAGAGCCAATATAGGGATGATAGTTGAGACAGGGTGAAACTAGTCCAGACTAGGAGGTCTCCACTCTCCCCTTTCCCTCTTCCCTCTGTGTTGCACTAAGTCTTTCCCACACCTTGCGTGACAGTTTTTTAGACAAAGAACAACATACACAGCTCTGTAAACAGAAAAAAGTAAAAATTATGATTGTTGGAATATATTTCAAAAAGTTTTTTTGAAAAAATGTTCTTGTGCAAAATTTGTAAAATTTATATAGAAAAACCTATGAATTGGTTATCAAGATGATTGTATGGACCCATACCATGAAACTATAATATTATTTATCCTGTAAGATGAACACCGTAAAAAAAAAACAACAGGAAAACATGCCATATTTGCTGGGGTTTTTTTTGTTCATCCAGCTTAAAAAGTTAGTGTAACTGTTGTTTTAATTTGTTGTTTTTTTGTTAATAAATCAATAATAGACACAGAAATAAGGAATAATATATGTTATCAGAGAAATCTGTTTCAGAACTGATCATTCATTTTGAAAAATTCAACATGATGAGAAGAAATTAAAAGAACTGTAAAGAACGCAATGCCAAGTATGTACTCGCAAAATATAATATAGCAAAATCTAGACATTGGAGCATTTCACTTACATAATTCCAGTGAAAAAATACATATTTTTATTGCTTTAACATAGTAATGTAATTTAATTACAGCACAACAGCTTTAAAGGCCATAAACACCTTTGACATGGCGAAAAATGTTGTCTCATACATCAGTGGTTACCTTTAGTTAATAAAATTTCACAAGTTAGGTCTGTAATCTTCATTCCTTCATTCATTTTCACACCTCCTGTTATACTGTCTCAAGTGATCCAAGTTTTAAAGTTTTCTCTTGAGGAGTGTCTCTCCTAGTAAAATAAACTGAATGTGAGCTCTGTGTGAACCTTGGTTGCTGCTGTTTTCATTAGCTGATATATCAACACATGTTCTATCTTTTCCTAATTACATTTCATATGATTTTCTGTAACTTGTTTTCTCTGTCATCCATGAGACTGTAGATACTTTCTCCCCTCTCCACAGTAGAGATCTGTTTACAATACCTGTCCCCCTTTCTGCTGCTATCCATAACCGAGAGAAGGGGGGAGCAGAGTCATCAGAACTTAGTAGCATTTCTAACAGATTTCTAACATTTTTGAAGCTCTCTCAGCTAGATTAAGTACTGCCAGAAACACTGGAGCAGAAAGATTAAAATTAGTCTGTCAGCAGGTTTTTGCTATGTAATCTGAGAACACCATGAGGTAGGGGCTGAGACATTGATTTCAGTGATGTCACTTACTAGGCTGTGTGCTGTTTCAATATTATCAGTGTTTAATCAGCAGGGTATTGTCACTGCTGGACTAGCTGTGCATGCCTCCTGGTCCAACCATGCCCCCATCACTAGTTACCAGCTTACTGTCAATAAACAATGTACATAGAAAGCTGCTAATAAGTGGTGTTGGCGGGGACAGCTTTCTGAGCACTGCTACATCTACAGCAGATAAAACTCTTATTGCTGCACCCATTAAAGTGACACATCGCTGGAATCAGGATCTCTTTCTCTACATTATGTTGCTCTCAGATTACATAGCAAAAACCTGTAAAAAACATTTTTACATATGTAAAAATTGCTAATGAAATACTGATGGTAAAAAAATCACACAAAGACCACTGATGAAATTCGGACAAAAAAACAGACTATTTTTTTTTTTTGCATACTTAAAAATTACAGATGTCTGAATAAGGCTTTACTTTGCATTTATTAAGCAAATAGCCAGTGAAAAAAGTTCTGTGTGTAGGTGTACAGCGACTTTTAAGTATAATTTGTAATAATGGCTTAAACTCATAAGAGGCAAAGTTTCCTAACTTCCTTGTCTTCTTCTTTTACAATATCTTTCAACACTTGTCTGACTGACATCACTATAAATTTCATCATTAATACTAACCACTAGCGCTAGATTGTTCCACATCTCATGCTGCAAAAATTATATGCTACTTTATTTTAAATAATATAAATAAAGTTACTTAGAATGTTGTTTCACAACCAAATAGTGACCGGTCATTCAAGGAACCATGTTTTTTCTTCAGAATCATACAGTGCTGCTCACCATTATTGGCACCCCTTCTTTTTTTCATAGACTGTACAATATCTTCAGAAATATATGGAAATGTACCAAAGTTATATCCTCAGGATTTTTTAATTAGTGGTCCAAAGTAATACAACAATAAAACATTTTTTTTCAACTTCTATGTTGCCATTTAAAAGAAGAAACAGAATAAACAGAATGTGCAGTAATAAAGGCACCCCTAATTAATACTTGGTTACACACCCTTTGGCATTGCTGACAGCCTCCAAACGTTTTTTGTAGCCATCTATAAGCTTCTTGCACTTCTCAGCTGGAATTTTCTCCCACTCTTCCTTTGCAGCTTGTTCAAGCTCTTGAATGTTTACAGCAGGGCCGGCGTCAGCACCCGGCGTACCCGGGCAAGTGCCGGGGCCCTGGAAAATCAGAGGGGCCCACCCGCCCACTCACTGTCGGGGCCCGAGCCCACCCGCCCACTCACTGTTGGGGCCCGAGCCCACCCGCCCACTCACTGTCGGGGCCCTGGCCGCTTCCCCGGCACCTGTTCAGTGACGCAGGCGCTGCTTGATTGCCGGCACTCCCCCCAGACATGGCCGTGCGCTGTGCGGCTGTGTCTGCTAGTAATGACACGGCACGGTCGACGGCACTGCACCTTTAATTGTGCTTGTCTGTCGCCCCTGCCGCATCATTACTAGCAGACACAACCGCACAGCGCGCGGCCATGTCTGGGGGGAGTGCCGGCAATCAAACACCGTCGGAGGTCCTGCACAGATGGGGGGGAGCGGCCCGGACCCGACCGCAAGTGGGCCCCTCTGATGTTCCAGGGCCGTGAAGTCTGTGACACGCCGGGGGCCCTGCACTGCCCCATACCTGAGGAGCTGCTGGACAGGACACTGGACCGGGGACAGGACACTGGACCGGGGACAGGTGAGTGAGGCTTCCCCAATCCCCATATTAAAAATATTTGTAATGGGTCTGTGTGAGTGCATGTATGTGAATATCAGTGTGTATAACTGTGTATATATATTTGTCTGTTTTATATATGTCTTTAAGAATTTGTGTAAAAATATGTGTATGTCTGTATGTGTACATATCTGTGTACTGTGTGTGCGTGCATATGTCTGGGTACCGTGTGTGCGTGCATATGTCTGTGTACCGTGTGTGCGTGCATGTGTCTGGGTACCGTGTGTGCGTGCATATGTCTGGGTACCGTGTGTGCGTGCGCATGTCTGCGTACCGTGTGTGCGTGCATATGTCTATGTACCATGTGTGCATGCGCGTGTCTGGGTACCGTGTGTGCGTGCGCATGTCTGGGTACCGTGTGTGCGTGCGCATGTCTGGGTACCGTGTGTGCGTGCACATGTCTGGGCACCGTGTGTGCGTGCGCATGTCTGGGTACCGTGTGTGCGTGCGCATGTCTGGGTACCGTGTGTGCATGCGCATGTCTGGGTACCGTGTGTGCGTGCGCATCTCTGGGTACCGTGTGTGCGTGCGCATCTCTGGGTACCGTGTGTGCGTGCGCATGTCTGCATATGTGAAGGATGAGGTGCAGGCTGGGCCCTGTGTACTATATATATATATATATTTCTCCGCCGTATCTGTGCATCATGAATCGTGTATGTGTTAAAAGGGCCCACAGAGACTCTTTCGCCCGGGGCCCACAAAAACCTGGAGCTGGCCCTGGTTTACAGGGTTCTTTTTCCCAATGGCAGATTTCAGCTCACCCCAAAGATTTTCAATAGGATTGAGGTCAGGACTCATTGCTGCCCATTTTTTCCTTTTCAACCATTCTTGTGTACTTTTGGATGTCTGCTTTGGGTTATTGTCTTGCTGGAGGACCCATGAGCTTCGACTTAAACCAAGTTTTCTTACACTGGGTAGGACATTTCGCTCTAAAATCTCTTGATAATTCTCTGATTTCATGATTCCTGTGATACGGTCAAGGCATCCAGTACCAGACACAACAAAGCAACATAACAGCATTATGGATCCTGCACCATGATTAACTGTTGGCAAGGTGTTATTTTCCTTACAAGGTTTATTGCGGCGTCTGAAGAAAGAATAATTACATTTTTACCACTAAAATATTGTTTCAGCCCCAAGTTTTTAATTTTTATAAGGGCTAATGGGAAAAATGGACCTCGCAGATTGTTGTGCAAATTCTCCTGAGTACGCCAATATCCTACATGTAATTGGGAACTACTTTTCAGGTACAGTGGAAAGCTCAGAAGGGAAGGAGCGCTATATTATAGTGCAGATTTTACTGTTGTGGTTTGCGGGTGCCATGTCCCACTGGAAGAGCCGCCAAGAGGCCAGGAGAGCAGACCCACCCTCCCCCATAAGGAGGGCCGGCGTCAGCACCCTGCGTACCCGGGCAAGTGCCGGGGCCCTGGACCATCAGGGAGGCCCACTCATTATCGGGGCCCGGGCCACTTCCCGGGATCTGTGCAGGGCCGCCGGTGCTGTTCAAGCCCTTCTCTGCTTCATGCAGCAGCAGCAGTGTGCGGTCAGTGTGCTGCTGCTCCACCAATCAGGCCCAGTGCTGTCACTCTCAAGACATGGCCGCGCGCTGTGCGGCTGTGTCTGGTAGTAATGACACGCAGGGGCGACACTGCGCCTTTAATTGTGCTTGTGTGTCACACCTGCCACGTCATTAGTACCAGACACAGCCGCACAGCGCGCGGCCATGTCTGGAAAGTGACAGCACTGGGCCTGATTGGTGGAGCAGCAGCACACTGACCGCACCCTGCTGCTGCTGCATGTAGCAGAGCAGGGCTTGAACAGCACCGGCGGTCCTGCACAGATGCCGGGGAAGCGGCCCGGGCCCTGACGGCGAGTGGGCCCCCCTGATGGTCCAGGGCCATGTGACATGCCTGAGCCCTGCTCTGCCACATGACTGAGGAGCTGGACAGGACACAGGCCAGGGGGCAGGTGAGCGAGCTTCCCCAATTCCCATATAAAAAATATTTCTCATGTGTGTGTGCATGTATGATGTGAATGTCTGTGTATGTCAGTGTGTATGACTGTGTATATATATTTATGTCTGTTTTATATGTATTTTTAAGAATGTGTTCAAATATGTATGTGTATGTATCTGTGCGTGTCTGCGCATTGTGTGTGTATATCTGTGTACCATGTTCATGTGTGTATGTGTGTGCATGCCTGCGTACCGTGTGCATGCGCATGTCTGTGCACTGTGTGTGCGTGTCTGCGTATTGCGTGCGTGTCTGCGTATTGTGTGCGTGTCTGCGTATTGTGTGTGCGTGTCTGCGTGTTGTGTGTGTGTGTCGGCATATATTGTGTGTATGTCTGCGTATTGTGTGTGTGTCTGCGTATTGTGTGCGTGTCAGCGTATTGTGTGTGTGCGTGTCTGCGTATTGTGTGTGTGTGCGTGTCTGCGTATTGTGTGTGTGTGCGTACTGTGTGTGTGTGCGTGCGTGTCAGCGTATTGTGTGTGTGTGCGTGTCTGCATATTGTGTGTGTGTCTGCGTATTGTGTGTGTGTGTGTCTGCGTATTGTGTGTGTGTGCGTGTCTGCGTATTGTGTGTGTGCGTGCGTACTGTGTGTGTGCGTACTGTGTGTGTGTGCGTGTCTGCATACTGTGTGTGTGCGTGCATGTCTGTGTACTGTGTGTGTGTGCATGTCTGCGTACTGTGTGTGCGTGCATGTTTGCATACTGTGCGTGCGTGCATGTCTGCGTACTGTGTGTGCGTGCATGTCTGCGTACTGTGTGTGCGTGCATGTCTACGTACTGTGTGTGTGCATGTCTGCGTACTGTGTGTGTGCGTGCATGTCTGCATATGTGAAGGATGAGGTGGCAGGCTGGGCCCTGTGTTGTATACCTATATTTCCCCGCCGTATCTGTGCATCATGAATCGTGGTATGTGCTAAAGGGGCCCACTGAGACTCTTTCGCCCGGTGCCCACAAAAACCTGAAGCCGGCCCTGCCCATAAGTGACCTCATTTTACAGACAACACCTCTCAATGAATTCATCTAAGGGTGCAGTGATCATATTGACTGACGGGTGTGTCACAGAATTTTATAGAATTGGGCAGTGAAGAAAAAATAATAACATTTTGCCTTAGCCCCAGATTTTACATTTTCACACGAGGAAAAATGGCACCAAAATTTGTCACACAATTTCTGCTGAACATGGCAGGCTCTCATCGCTACAGAAATGACAAGCATGTGGATGCTAAATGTGGTTTAGGTACACTGTGGGGCTCAGAAGTGAGAGACGGCATTTGGCTTTGAGAGCACAGAATTCCCTGGATTTCTTTTAGAGGGCGAGGAGCCCTTTCGCTTTTCCAGAGCCTTTGTGCTGCTAGTGTGGCGCCCCTGAGGGTTCGGTCGCCACAGAGGTGTTGCATCTCAGCCAGAGATGTGGCATCTCACTCTCAGATAAGGAAGGAGTACGGCTCAGGACCCTAACACCTGCATCCAATACACCACTCCAGGCAAACAGGGGAGGGCAAGATGTTTCTGGTGCTTGCTGAGCCCTTCCCTTGGCTGGAGTGGGGGGAACCTAGAGAGGGGGAACATGTAGTGGGTGTGGGTGGAGGAAGTAGCTTAGGGGAGCACATGAGAAGGAGGTATAAATTGGGAAGCCATCTTAGAAAGTTCAGTTCAGTCAGAGGAGGAAAGTGAGGGAAGCAGAGGCTCTGCAGGAGGTCTGCTCCAGAGGCGGGCCTAGCCAGTGAGGCCCAAGTCTGAATAGAAGGAGAGAAGAGAGGAGAGGGAGCAGGAGAAAGGCTCCAAGAATCAGGAAAGGACCCCAGGGGTACGGGCCGTGCAGAAGGCCACCCGTACGCCCGCATCTGCCAGGCAGTGGAGGGGTGAGGCCATAAAAAGGGAACCGGTCCCTCAACTAGCGGAGGACTTTATACCCAACTAGAAACCAGAGGCTGCAGTACTTTATGTCCTGTAGCCGCAAGTCCACGCCAGTCTCACCGAGAAGGTAGCCATATAGGACCCAGGGGATGGAACAGACGTCGCCCGCCAAGGCCCGCGGGTACCGGATTGGAGATACTAGGTGTGAGGTGCAGGAAGAAGGCCAAAGAGTGAGGACCCACAGAAGGGTGTCCTGCCAAGTACTCCGAAGTTACCTGGGGGTAGACCGAACCCCTCCCTGAGTAAACACAGGACGACGAGGGCAGTTACATGGATCCCTGTAATCTGGACTGCAACAACTGTGAGTAAAGACCCTGGGACTGCACTTCCTTGTCTCTGAGTTTCTTGCTACGCCATCAACCCCTGCACTACAACGCCCAGCACAACCTGCAATATCTACACTGCCCTGGAGCTAAGCTCTTCCTGTGGAGAGCCACACCATCCCTGCTGCAGTAACATCAGCTTCAGAGGACTGCTCCGCAGCGGCGGCTCCCTTTAGCCGCATTCCACAGGTGGCGTCACGAACTCTATAAAAATACTATAAATCCCCTATCCATAACCCCTTTTATTGACCGCCCTGGGTCATGGACCGGGTCACCGCCACTGTGACATTCCCCAGCATCCACTGGCCCGGCACCGGGTACCCCACGGCCCAGGGGGCGCGTCACTAGTAACGTGGAAGCCCCCTATATTTCCGTTAACAGATGACAGACCTGAGTGGGGACTTGCATTTTTTGTGGCTTGAGTTGAAGCTTTTATTGGGAACATTTTACATAACATCTGATCACGTTTATCCTGCGCTCTAATTTGAGCACTTACATCGGGTTTCCATCTAAATCTCCGAGTGAGGTGATTCAGATAAAACCCTTGAGGGATCCATTCACTATAATGAGGCAGCAGTTTCTTGTAATCCTTCTGGCCTCTGTTCAGCGGTCTCCTTCTTTTCAAAGGTGCACAAAACTGTGGCCGACAGCACTTTTACGCACTCTTAAAAAGACGGACACCGCTGGATCGTAGGTCTGGCAACGTCCAAAGTGTCTCCATCTGCCTCATTATAGTGAATCTTCTGCGGGGGGTTCCATCTGAATCGCATAATTCAGAGATTTACATGGAAACCCAGGTGTAAGCGTGTAACTGTGCCAAGGGTGGTAGCCATAGGCGAGTGTCATGTGTCCGACACCCCAGCACGTTACAGACAATTGTGTGTCCTGGCTGGGTGTTAGTATTGTGAGGGCCTTGTTCCCGTGCAGGCCGCCAGTAGCCGATGGTATTTTCTGTCCAGGACCACGAGCTCCACAGATCAATAAAGGAGACTTCCATTCAAACATGGGAACTTTACTGAACTTGATGAGGGTTATGCATTTATACCTCATTGTTCTTTCATCTCCTTTGCTGTAGTTCACCCTAATGGCAGCACTGCACATTAGCACTAAGCCCCCCCCCTATTTATTTTTTTTATATGTTTACTTTGCTACTTAGTCCCTTTATGAGACTTACACTGTTATCACTCTGATTGCTGGTATAATGCATTTCAATGTCCCAGCATTGCAATGCTTTAGACCTGTCAGTGCTGCACTGACAGAAGCCTCTTAGACCATGCTTTGAGCATGGTCTAACAGGCTTTCCATAGCTGAGTAACCTGGATGTCATCATGATGACCTCGGGTTACCATGGCAATGATCAGGCCTTAGCGAAAATGTCACAGGGGCTCCGATTGGACGAGGAGAGTGATCCCTCTCTCTCCCAGCTTCTTAAATGTTGCGATCTATATCAATCGTGGCATTTAAGGTGTTAAACTGCCAGGGGCGGTGCAGGCACCACTTCTAGCTGTGAGAGCCAGGTCTCAGCTGTTATATAAGCTGAGTTCCCAGCAGTGATCCTGCGGGCACAGCTCCTGTGATCACATGATCGCCAGGACATACCCATACGTCCTAGGTCGGGAACCCCTTCCCAACCAGGAAGTATGGATATCACGCGCCCCCTGGGCCGTGGGGTACTCGGCAGCCGGGCCTTGTGGCTGCATGCGGGGGATATCACGGTGGCTGGCCCGGTCCGTGACCCAGGGCGGTCAGTGAAATGGGGGATAATTATATTTATAGGGGTTTTAGAATAATTCGTGACGCCACCTGTAGATTCTGGTAAGAGGTTACCAGCGCTGCGACAGTCCACTGAGGCTGATGTTAGGGGCAGCTATGATGGGACGGCTCCCCACAGGTGGAGCAGGCCTCAGGGCAGTGTAGAGGTGTAGAAAGATGGTGGAAGCAGGAGGGAGACGGCAGGACGGTCCCAGAGGAAGTACAGGCACACACACAAGGGTAAACTTCAATACCTTTACTGGTGGTGATGCAGGTACGGTCCAGGGCACTCAGGGCGAAGGGTACACTTCTGGACTCTCCCAAGTGAGCGGGTGTAAGGCCTCCTGATCTGTGTCTTTTACTCTCTAAGCTTCGGGCCTGCCTGGAGCTAGGCCTGGCTTGCTTACTGCTTCCTTCTTGTACCTACTGACCTGGCGGTAGGGCCTTCTCTTGGTTCCCACTATTCCTGGTCGCTGGAGCCTTAGTGGTACCTAACCCTGTTGCTGTGGTCAGCGGTTGGTTAACCTGGGACTTGTAGTTCTCCAGGGATTCCGGTTGTTCCTACTGGTCATAAAGATCCCTGTAGGCGCGGACCCAGTGTCCGGTATATGGTTCGGGGTGAGCCTGTTATGCTCCTCTGCCCCTTATGCGTTTCTCCTTCTTCTCCTCAGTCTGCAGACTCTCTCCTTGCAGACTCCCTGAGCAGACTCTCTGAGTTCTGTCCCTGTCTGTGCCTGACAGGAACTCTCACTTGCCTTCTAGCCCGCTCCAGGCTCTCACTGGCCAGACTAGCCCGCAGCTTGGGCCTAGCCTGGCCTTCAGCCACACAGACTTCAGCTTGTCTGGAGCTGCAGCATGGTGTCACACTGTCTGCTTCCCACTGACTGACTTCCTGAACACCACCCCCCAGTATTTATATACCTGACAGAGCTCCATCTAGTGGACTTTGGTGGAGGTGTCTGCATGTATTGAGGCCAGTGGTGAGAATTCCATCCATGCACCCCTCTGGGATCTGTGGCACCAGTGCGCAGCAGGGCGCCACAGATACATCCAAGGTCTTAAAGGGGTTAACCTGCAGATATGTGCTTAATCTGTAGGCTAATAGCATCCTGAAGCTGACTGGTGCCGTCACTGAGAGCCCTGCTGCCGGAAGGAAACTAACTTTATTCCTCTCGGTCTTTCAGTCCCGGCTCTGATTTTCAGTCATAAAGGTGGCTGGCGTGTTACCGTGGTACCACCACCATTCAGTATATAGTGAACGGCAGATGTAAACATGCCTCGGCATTGACTGACAGCCAGCTCTAGTGCGGAGCCAAAGTTAATTTCTTCCCAGCAGCTGGGCTCTCAGTGTCGGGCAGCATACTTTTAACCTGCAGATTAATCGCCTATCAGGCGGTTAATAGCGTTTTTTACATGACAGGTTCCCTTTAAGGGTCCAGGCACATGATAAAGCTTTGTACACAAACACTGTTATTGGTGTAAGGAGTACTTAACCCTCCATATCTTAGAGCCATTTAAACTCATGGTGTCTGGCTACAGATATTCAACGCTTCTAGGGGAGAACACCAATGTAATATGTGTTGAAACCTGCAACAATTTGTTTCTTAGAGATTTCATGTTTTTGCAAATATGACAACAGTAAGGCTATGTGCCCACGATGCGCATCTCCCTGGCAGAAAAAAACGCATGCGGATTGTACATGCGTTTTCCTGCCAGGGACATGTGGATGTGAAGCGTTCTTCACATGCATTTCCGCATGCGGGTTGTCAAGCGCTTTCCAAGCGATTTTAGCATCACTTGGAAAGTGCTTGTCAACTTGGTCACACTATATATATCCATGCAAACAGCATGGATTTATATAGTGTGACCGAGAGAGTGTCAAAAAATAAAAAAATAAATCTATACTTACCCTCCGATGGCCCGCGCTGTCTTGCTTCATCGTCCCGGCTGCCGGCAGATCGCAGTACACTGAAGGACCTGCCGACGTCAGCGTCGCATGACCCGTCACATGACTCTGATGTCAGCGCAGGTTCTTCAGTACATCACGAACTGCCGGCAAGCAAGGAGGAGTGCAGCGCGGGCAGCCAGAAGGTAAGTATATATTTATTTTTCATTTTATTCTTTTTTTTACAATTTTCTATGGTACCCAGGTCCGGAGGAGAGTCTCCTCTCCTCTAGACCTGGGTACCATCCGCACATTAGAACGCATGGAATGCGCATCTACATATACAGTGATGCGTAATCCATGCGATCTAATGCATGTCAATGGCGGGGAAAACTCAGCACTTCCGCAAAATAATTGGTAGCGCTGCGTTTTTTTCCGCAATGATAATCCGCAGCGGAAAATTCCGCAGCATGTGCACAGCACATGCAGATTATCATTGGGGAACATGGCAGGCCTTCTACCATGCGTTTTTTAAGCGTTTCTGCAGCGTTTTTGCCGCTGCGGAAACGCTTAAAAAACGCATCGTGGGCACACATCCTTAGGCTATGTGCCCACGATGCACAATTGAAGCAGAAATTTTACGCAGCATTTCTGCATGTCCTTACCAGTAAAAATGCATGCGGATTTTACATGCGTTTTTGAAGCGTTTTTGAAGTGTTTTTACTTGCGGATTTGCCATGCATTTTTCAAATGCATTGTGTATGCAAATCCGCATGCGGAAACGCACAAATAATAGACATGCTGCGGATTTTTCCGGATTGATAATCCGCAGCGGAAATTTCCGCAGCATGTGCACAGCACATGCGGATTATCATTGGGAACCATGGGGCACATATTACCAAGCGTTTCCGCTACAGAAATTCCGCAGGAAAAACGCTTGGAAAACGCATAGTGGGCACGCAGTCTAAAAGTTGGAGAGTTTGTTCTTATGTAGGTTAATTAGAATGTAACGGAGTTCCCTCATGATCCATGAGCTAGCATGTCAGAAGATAGGTACATCCATCTATTAACTTTACCAAGAAGTAAATGCAACATTGAAAATTATTTCTATGTTTGTATTTGTATATCGAAGGAAAAATACTGTTTTGCCTGATAACGAGTTTTCTCTATATATGATATTTCACATTGTTAGACTAGCTCATAATTTCCAGTTTAAGGATGCGTGCCCACTATGTGTTTTTCAAGCTTTTTTGCTGCGGAATTTCCACAGCGAAAACGCTTAAAAAACGCTTGGTAATACGTGCCCCATGGTCCCCAATGATAATCCGCATGTGCTGTGCACATGCTGCGGAAATTTCCGCTGCGGATTATCATTGCGGAAAAATCCGCAGCATGTCCATTATTATTGCGGACACACGGCGTAATTGCCGCCATTGACTTGCATTGAGTCGCCTAATATCCGCATAACTACATGTGCACATGCGGATATTGAGCGATTCTATGTGCGGATGGTACCCGGGTCTGGAGAAGAGGAGACTCTCCTCCAGACCCGAGTACCATAGTACCTGTTAAAAAAAGAATTTAAAATAAAAAATATACATTATACTCACCTTCTGATGGCCCGCGGTCTTCTCTCCGGTGCGTCCTGGCTCCCCGGTGGCTCGCGATGGTGTAAAAGGACCTTCCATGACATCATTTAATCATGCGACAGGTCACGCGACCGCTGACGTCGGCGGTCACGTGACCTGTCACATGACTAAATGACGTCATGGAAGGTCCTTTTACACCACCGCGAGAAGGTTGCATGGATTTATATAGTGTGACCAAGTTGTCAAGCACTTTCCAAGTGATGCTAAAATTGCCTGGAAAAGCGCTTGATAACCCGCATGCGGAAATGCATGTGAAGAACGCTTCACAAACGCTTCTACCTGGCAGGAAAAACGCATGTAAAATCATCATATGTTTTTACTGCCAGGGAGATGCAGAAAAAATCTGCAGCATTTCTGCATCGTGGGCACTTAGGTTCAACTGTTTTTACAGTCTTGATATGTAGAAGGGGGAAAATGTGGAAAATCCGCACTGCTGGTGAATGAAGGACAATTCCAGGTCCACACAAGATTATGCAATCTTCTTTATTAAATGTCTACGCATTTAGAAGTAACTTACTTCTTCCTCAGGACAAAAACCCCTTCATCTATGTACAGTATTGTATGTACATACTGTATGTACATATAAGGTTTTTGCCCTGAGAAATAAGTCTCGTGTGGACCTGGAATTGCCCTTCATTCACCAGCAGTGCGTATTTTCCACATTTTTTTCCCTTCTACATATCTGTACCTGGTCCTATGACCCGTGGATCTGCAGCAGCTGGGATTACATGCTTTTTCATTGGTGTGTGATCACAATATAATCAGGTTAGCATAACCTTGTTTATTTTAATAGATTTTTAATTGGATAAAACCTTATTGTGCTTTCCTTTGCTTCCTTAGCTTTTTATTTTTACAGTTTTGATGACAAACAGTATATTATGGTTTCCAAATTCATAAACATGTTTTAACAATTGACGCTTTGGCGCCACCTATTGGTCATACTTAATATAGCCGTTTTCTTATGCTGTTCATATTTTCAAAATGGAGATTCGTTCATTCAAGTGTTGGCAAGCCTCAACAGTAAATAAGAAAGCCATATTATTGGTCCCAGTAATGTTATATTTGAAACACTGCTGTCAGACATTTCTCACGGTCTGTTCACATCATGTTTGGTCTTTATGCTTGGCACATACTGTAAACCGGAAAAATAATTGGTATATGCAAAAGGGAAGAATGATAATGTATGTCACTTTACACCAGTGTTCCCCCAACTCTAGTCCTCAAGCCCACCAGCAAATCATGTTTTCAGGTTTTCCTTAGTATTGCCCATGTGATAATTGCAGTACCTGCACAGGCAATAATTTCATCACCGGGGCAATACTAAGGAAATCCTGTAAACATGACCTGTTCATGGCTTTTGAGGACTGGAGTTGGGGAACCCTGCTATACACCATTCTGTCACATTCTCTTGGATTTACAGCGACTTCTATGTCTGTATCATGATGTGGATGCACTGACTAGGGTGGTGGTGCTAGTGGTGGAGGAACTGGCGAAGCTGTCATCACTCCTGTACTATCGTAACAAAATTTAGCACACTTATTTTTTGTTCTGGATGGCACACTTACCATCCAGCTTTGTGTACTTGATTTTCTTGGGTTTGTGTTACCACCCAGATTAGTTGTGTATATGTTGCTGCTTGCAAACTGCTCAGCAGGT
This sequence comes from Phyllobates terribilis, assembly GCF_046119375.1. Classification (NCBI taxonomy): domain Eukaryota; kingdom Metazoa; phylum Chordata; class Amphibia; order Anura; family Dendrobatidae; genus Phyllobates; species Phyllobates terribilis. The sequence continues at coordinate 475,757,165 of NW_027362762.1, forward strand.
GCAATTAGATTCTGGCTGAGACCTAAAGCACAACACCACACCCTATTTAAACTCTCAGAAGTCTGCTGAGAGTTGCTAGTTGTATTTGATCTATCTATACTGATGGTGTGCGTTTCTGATATTCTGTTTTGTATCCTGACCCAGCTTGTGACTTCAATTTACTCTGTCATTCCCCTGAACCTGATTTTGGCAAGTTTCCCTGACTATAATTTTGTCCCTCTAATGTCTCTCCTATAACTGACCCGGCTAGTTTGACCACTCTTGCCCAAGTCTCCTTCATCCAGTTAGCAGCTACTCCATGGATGTAACACAGGGGGAGCTGTTATTGTACGTCCACATCCCTGTAAGGGGTTAAAAAGAACATGTCATCAGAGCTCGCATGTCTGATTGCTGCTATGTATGTTTTACTCACAAACGCTGCATCGTTTTATAGAAAACTTAGTTGTGGCCGAGGACTACAGGTAGAGCCCTAAGTAGATGTGGTCTTCAACCATCATTTCCTGCCCCAGTTGATTGACCACTCTCTCCCATTGTGTACATAAGGAGAGACCTGTCAACTGGAGTGGGGCATGGAGAAGATGGCCTGGGACTGCATCGGACAAGTCCAGTCGTCTTTTAAAATGTTTTCTCTGAAGCGCCGAAATGTTTCAGAGTAACTCATACATGTGTGCAGCCAGGCTCTGATTCATGCTGTGTATGTTTCGGGCAGAATGACTCTAATGGCAGGTTTCCTTTAAAGAGTGAAAGTCAAGGTTCCTCTGGACCTACTGAGTAGAGTGGCTAGTGCCAAGTCTGTCCAAGTTTGCCTTCTTGCGCCAATAGCCTCAGATCCTTACACAAACAACTAATTTGATGGGCATAATGCCCTCTGAAGTGTCAGGGGCAAAAGTAATCTAAGGTCTCCAGATGTATCAAGCAAGCCCTTGTCTACGGCATTGGTTGCTTATATTTTGTCAAACAAAACAAAGCTGTTCCTATTTTAGAGGGTTTTTCCACTTCTGGAAAGTTGTCCCCAAATTCTGTAAAATAACAAATTTGCCAGGTACTTGCCCTCCTTGGGTCCAGTGCCTGCTGCGCCGGTCTCTGTGTCTTTGGTTGTAGTGGTGACATCACATCAAATGCTGAGTTCACTGGCTTGTGACGGGGTTGGTGGCATGCACTGCTGAGCTCAATGTTTGGCTAGAGTAGTTACGCAAGCTGCAATGTGACATCACCACTGCAGCCAAAACACTGAGACTAGAGTAGTGGCGGGTCACTGGCGTTGGACCTAGGGATGGTGAGTACCTGCTGAATTTGTTATTTTAGCTATTTTACAGATTTTGAGGCTCAATTTCATGTTACTGGATATCCTTTAATATCTTGAAACAACAAGGGGAAGAGACAACCGTTGCAAAATGAATTGTAGTGGCCTTAGTAAGTTCTACACCAACTACTATGTAGCATTTCTGATATTTAAAAAAATCCTTTCAAAAAGTATGACAGATAAACCTTTGTGCCAATGTAAAAAGGAGGATGACATTGAACCCCCACTGATCTGATATAAAGACCTATCCTAAAGTTAGACTATCAATAATGTGTAATGGGGGACAGGGTGGTAGTCCGTGGCGAGGGATGCTATGGTTTCTTCTTCACCCTGTCCGCTACAGGAAAATGGGGACTTGTGTGTCCCTGGGTGTGTGTGGTGTGCTGGGTTCGGTGGTGGCCTTTACTCATTGTCATGCTCGGTCCCTTTTAGGTGAAGTTCTTCTGAGCCTTGAATAAGAGATGACACCAGTCTTTTAAAAAACAACACAAACCAGTTTACTTTGATAGCACAGTCTTTAAGACAGATAGGATTACAGGAACAATGCAAGTTGCATATAACGGATGTTAAAATACAGTCACAGTCCCCACACAGTGCTCCTACTGTGTGTAGCAGACCTAGGGGAAAACTGCCTCTGGACCTTCTAGTAGGAACGCTCCTGCTTTACCCCACAGCTCCCATTGCCCGACTCCAACAGGGACAACCTCACTCCTGAGGCTCCCTAGTCCTGACACGTCCAATAATACCTATAGGTTGGAAGAGGTCAGAATCCACATATTGACTACTGAAGTATGGACTTCACTGTATTGTGCCCATTGCTGTTAATCCTCCATATCTTCCCCACACACACCCGTCCTTCTCCTCAGACTCTTAGCACGTCTTTCCTCACTGACTGACTCCTCTTAACTGACTAAAACATGGCCGACACCAACTGTCACTAAGGGCGGTTCAAACAAGTTAACCCTATTTTCCCCCAACTGCCATAAGAGCAAAGTAATATAAAACTGACTGTGCTGCCTCTAATGCTTATCCTATAAATAACACATTTACAGATATCCTAAAACAGCTTTAGAGGGGAATGGGACTCCTACCACCCCCTCACAAATGTAAGCCAGCATATCCCCTTTTGGTAGTCAAACTATTTTGAGCCTTGAGGACACAGCAACATTTTTTAATTGCCATATTCCAAATGCTATAACTTTTTCTGTTGATATATTTGTATTTTTTTTTATGCCATAATTTTGGGGTACATAAAATGTATTTACTAACTTGGCAATTTTTTTTTAACTGGGGATTAAAAGAAATTAAATTTCTTCATTGTTGTTTATTATCTATTTTTATACTGTCCACCGTGTGTAAAATATCACAGTTACTTTTTTTCTATTGGTTGTCATTATTTATCTGCTATTACATATGAATATTATATTACATATTTTTCGATTAAATACATTTATTTAAAAAAAAAAAAAAAAGTTGGCATACTGCAAATGTATAAGGCCATGTCATTTGTAGAGTATTTATATGAAAAGGTATTCCACATAAGCCTGGTTTATTTGCTTCTTTTGTGTAGTTCAGGCCTCTCCGCTGGAAATGTCATAATTTGTGAACAGTACAGAATCTCCCTCCTGATCTGAGCCCCCACAAAGGTTAAAAGGTGGCCCTTGGATAAATATGCACCTATGACTGCCATATCTGGCTAAACTTTCACAAGGTACACAATGCTGCCTAAAAGACGGAGCTGACAGCAGATTTTGCACTAATAACTAGCTTCTTCATATTCCTCTGAATTAATAAGTCTGTGACCAGGGCCGGACTGGCCATCTGGCAATTCTGGCAAATGCCAGAAGGTCCTGTCTGGTCGTGGGCCTCCCTGTCTGCTACATTGTTATCAGAATCTGCATCCTCAAGATGCCTATACTGTTAACAGTTGTGATGGAACACAAAGTTACTGGCTCCATTACTTAACCCAGCAGGCCGCAGGTGTCCCTTCTGCCCGTGACCTGCCGGAGGCCAACACCAAGCAGGGGACGTCGGCGGTGCAATAACATCACTGCAACGCGCCGCCAGCATCCATGGCAAGAATAAATAGAAGAGGAGACGGAGGATGCGGTGTCTGGATTAGGTGAGCATATGTATTTTTTAATTTTTCGGGTGATGGGGACCATCACATTATATAGGGCACTGTGAGTTGGACCATAATATTATTATTATTTATTATTATTATAGCACCATTTATTCCATGGCGCTTTACATGTGAAAAGGGGTATACATAATAAAAAACGGTTCAATAATCTTAAACAATACAAGTCACCGACTTGAGCAGGAGGAGAGAGGACTACAAGGGATGGGTGAGGATACAGTAGGTGAGGGCACAGCTGTATGGTGGAGTGGTGGTTACTGCAGGTTGTAGGCTTGTCGAAAGAGGTGTGTCTTCAGGTTCCTTTTGAAGGTTTGCACGGTAGGCGACAGTCTAATATGTTGGGGTAGAGAGTTCCAGAGTAGGGGGGATGCACGGGAGAAATCTTGTATGCGATTGTGGGAAGAGGATATAAGAGGGGGAGTAGAGAAGGAGATCTTGTGAGGATCGGAGGTTATGTTCAGGTAAGTAGCGGGAGACCAGGTCACAGATGTATGGAGGATACTGGTTGGAGATGGCTTTGTATGCCAAGGTTAGGGTTTTGAAGTGGAGGGAAGGCCACAGAGCAGGAGGTTGAAGTAGTCAAGGAGGGAGATGATGAGGGCATGCACTAGTGTGCGGATCTGGGAGATATTTTTGAGTTGGAGTCGGCAGGAAGGGCTTGCATATGTGGTTTAAAGAACACATCAGAGGGATCGGTTATATATAGGTCAGATGGGGGGTTGAAGAGATGGAGGAAAGATGAATTCGGTTTTATCCATGTTAAGTTTTACAAATCTAGCAGCACAGAAGAAGGATGAAATAGCGGACAGACATTGTGGGCTTCTGGTTGTACGGCGGTGATATCAGGTCCAGAGAGGTAGATCTGTGTGTCATCAGCATAGAGGTGATACTGAAAGCCGTGAGACTATATCAGCTGTCCCAACCCAATGATGGTGCCCCCAACAGGCCCCCACATAGTATGATGTTTCACCTCATAGCCCCCTATATAATATTATGGTACCATATTATATAAGGGGCTGTGGGCTGAACGACCATACTATATAGTGTGCTGTTGGGGGTACCATCATACTACATAGGGGTCTATTGGGAAGTCGTGGACAATATACTGTGTGGAAGTCTATGGGGAACATTATACTATGTTGGTGATTGTGGTGACCATCCTACTGTATGGGATAGTTATGGCGGACATTATACTCTATGGGGGCTATGTGGGTCCTCAGACTGTACGACCATACTGTATGGCATTGGTGGACATCACACTTTATATACAGGACTGTAGGGGGACCGCCATATGGTATTGGGGGATCTATCATACTGTGTGGGGTGGCTATGATGGACCATCTTACTGTGTAGGGTGGTTGTGATGGACATCATACTGTGTGGGATGGCTGTGGTGGACATCATAGTGTGTGGAGGTCTGTGGAGCCTCTCATACTATATACTGGGGGCTGTGGTGGATACCATACTTTATGGGAGGCTGTGGCGACAATCTTACTGTGTGAGGTGCTGTGGGACATCATGCTTTCTGTAAGATTTGTGGGGCAATCATACTGTGTGTGGTCATCATGCTTTGTGGGGGCACAATACTCCATGGGGGTCATGAAAGGGGTATCATAGTGAGTGAGACCACTTAGAGGCTTCAATAGGGGCAAAAAAAAAACTGTCTAAGTGCTACAATACATTTCCTTCTCCGTTTCTTAAAATGTTTGGAGATTTGCTCTTCTTTGACTGTGACATGATAGGATTTTTTCTATGGGACGCCTGTTAATTCTATGTAGGCCCCTGCTCAGGAGCATTATTACAATCAAGAGGCACTGAGGGTCCTTATTATAAGGAGGAACAATGGGGGGATTGTTATAATTTTAGAGGAAGCAAGGAGTCATTATTATTATTATTATTATTATTATTATTATTATTAATATAAGAAAGGACAGGGGACATTTTTATTATTATAAGGAGGTACAGGGTCATTATTATAAGAGGTCAAGGGGGAGCATTATTAAAGGAGGCACAGGAGAATTATTATAACGTATCACAAGTTGTGGTTTGTGTAAAGATGGCAGAATGTGAGGAGGGTCCTGGAAAATAAGTAGAATGAAGATGCCTGTGTGTTACATTTTGCAGGGACGAGTTATGGTTGTAAGAAGAGGTCATGGTGGTCTCGAAGGAATGCAAAGGAAAAGAGAAAATGAATGACAACAATCAGCGAGAATGTCATTGGTGAGAACCTGAACAGTACACACATATATGGTCTGCATCTATGGTGGTGATATCAATCTTAGTATAGTGTTTTTGGTTGAAGTATTTGTCCAAGCTTGAAGTTAAAGTCTGCAGTGGCTCTATATGACCACGGACTTCTGAATCCTCACAGATCTCGTGTGCTGTGAGGATTCTCCGGTGTGGGCACTCGGAGTTGGTGATCATGTGCAGTGGCGTAACTTGAACCCCAAGAGCCGTAAAGAAAAAGCTCTAACGGGGCCCCCAATTATTGCAAGCCGTTAATAGCATTGGTCTTTTCATATAGGCCAAAGGGACTTTTGGAGCCCCTTAGGCTCCAGGGCCTGGTTGCGATTGCAACCTTCGCACCTACTGGAGTTATGCCCCTGATCATGTGACTGCAAGTATGAAATTTGCATACATGTGGTCACATGCTAACTAGATGTGCGCAACCTCGCTCAATACAAGTGAAATTAGCAAAGCCGACAGTACAAGGGCAAGGACAGCATGGGCTTGTGTGATTTCAAATGCCAGGGCTGAATTTCAGTTCCAGTCAGTCCCTGTCTGTGACAAACCAACAAGTTGTGCTGCTGATTAGAATTTATTTTGCACTAAGAATTTAGAATTTATGATGTAAAAATATGGTTATCTCATAATTTTCTTCCTTAAAGTACATACTAACCCTTTCATTATATCTCTCATTTTGGTAATAAGGACTCAACATACAGTGGTATTACGGCTCCATTTTATAGAAATGTAGATTTTATTTGATGAGGAATAGCATCTGTTTTAATTTGGCAATGAATCCATTACCAGGAAGACAGAGATATTGACAGAAATGTAAAGGGGTATAGGCAAAATAAATATGTACTGTTTTAGCTGCTTTTTTGCCTAAAGAGTACTATGGTGCTTAAAACTTTGTGAACAATTCAGAATTTTTCACTTAACCCCTTCCCGACATGCGCCAGGAGCTGGGTTTCCGCAAACCGCCATATATATAATTCTTCTCGATTGCGCGGGCTCACGCTGAGCGCTGACACATCGAGTGTGGGTCTCAGCTCTATATGAGAGCTGACAACCTGCAGCAACGCCCACGATCAGTGCTAGTGTGGTGCCCCTGAGGGTTCAGTCGCCACAGAGGTACTGCATCTCACCCAGAGGTGTGGTATCTCACTCTCAGGTAAGGAAGGAGTACAGCTCAGGACCCTAACACCGGCATTCATTACACCACACTTCAGAGGGCAGGGCGAGATTGCTCCTACGGGAGAGCACAGTCCCTGGTCCCTGGCTGGAGTGGGGGGGAACCTAGTAAAGGGGAACCATGTAGTGGGTGTGGGTGTAGGACGTAGATCAGGGGAGGACATGAAAGGAAGCTGATATAAGTAGAGACACCATCTTAGATCAGTGTGTTCAGTCTGAGGAGGAAAGTGACAGGAGCAGAGGCTCTGTACGAGCTCTGCTCCAGAGGCGGGCCTGGACAGTGAGGCCCAAGTCTGAGAGGAGGAGAGAAGAGAGGAGAGGGAGCAGAGAGGCTCCAGGAACGGAAGAAGGGACCCTAGGGGTACGGGCCGTGCAGAAGGCCACCCATACGCCCGCATCTACCGGGAGGTGGAGGGGTCAGGCTGCATACAGGGTACCGGATCCCTCAACTAGCAAAAGATTGCACATCTTAACTAGAAACTGGAGGCTGCAGTATTTCATGTCCTGTAGCCAACATTCCATACCAGTCTCACCAGGAAGGTAGCTATATAGGACCCAGGGGACGGAACAGACGTCGCCCGCAAAGGCCCGCAGATACTGGACTGGGACACTTGGTATGAGGTTTAGGGAGACAGCCAGAGAGAAGACACAGAAGGGGGTCCTGCTAAGTACTCCGGAGATATCTGAGGATGGACTGAACCCCTCACTGAGTAAACGCAGCACGACGTGGGCAGTTATACTGAGCTCTGTAACTTGGACTTCAATAACCGTGAGTAAAGACCCAGAGGACTGCACTTCCTTGTCTCTGTGTTTCTTGCTGCGCGATCAACCTCTGCACTACAACGCCCAGCACAACCTGCAACATCATCTACACTGCCCTGGAGCTAGCTCTTCCTGTGGAGAGCCACATCATCCCTGCTGCAGTAACATCAGCTTCAGAGGACTGCTCCACAGCGGCGGCTCCCTTTAGCCGCATTCCACAGGTGGCGTCACAAACTTTAATATAAACTATAAAAATCCCCTGTAAATTTAATCCCTTTTATTGACCGCCGTGGGTCACGGACCGGGTCACCGCCACTGTGACATGCCCCCCAGCATTTACCGGCCCGGCACCGGGTACCCCACGGCCCAGGGGGCCCGTCACTAGCACCGATCACGGGCGTTTAACCCCTCTGATACCGCTGTCAATAGTGACAACTACATAGAGGAGCATTGCAGAAGGAGTGAGCTCCCTCTCTGCTCTCATCAGCACAACGCGATGGAGATTGCGTTGTGCTGATGATCTCCATGGTGACCCCGGGTCCCAAGATAGCTGCGGGGTCCTTCAGGGCAGATGTCCTGTGAGGAGCTGACACGCCTCCTCCCTGCCTGTCAGACGCCGATCTAATGTCCTGCAGTGCAGAAGTATTACAGAGTATTAGATCAGCAATCAGGGCAGGGAAAGTTGATGTCCCATCCTGGGACAAGGTAAAAAAAATTAAAAAAAGTTAATAAAAATGATAAAAAATATTTTTTTTAAACATCACAAAATAAAGAACAAAAAAATAAAAAATATATTATACCCATAAACAAATATTATGAAAAGAAAAAAAATAAACAAAAGTAGATATATTTGGTATCGCTGCATCCGTAACAACTCAACCTATAAAACTGTCCCACTAGTTAACCTCTTTAGTGAACACCGTAAAAAAATAAATGAAAAAAGAGGCAAAAAACTATGCTTTATCATCATGCCGCCAAACAAAAAGTAGAATAAAACGTGTTCATAAAGTATGAACGTAAATAAAAATGGTATCACTGAAAACATCATATTGTCCCGCAAAAAACAAGCCGCCATACAGCTCTGTCAGCGGAAAAATATAAAAAAGTTATAGCTCTCAGAATAAAGATATGCAAAAACTTTTTTTTTCTATAAAATAGCTTTTATTGTGCAAAACATAAAAAAACTATATAAATGTGATACCGCTGTAATCATACTGACCCAAAGAATAAAGCTGCTTTATCAATTTTACCACACGCAGAACGGCATAAAAAAAAAAACACAATTCCTGAATTGCTAGTTTTTGTCCATTCTCCCTCGAAAAATTGTGATAGAAAGCGATCAAAAAAAGTAATTTGCCAGAAAATGGTACCAATAAAAGCGTCAACTCGTCTCGCGAAAAACAAGCCCTTACATGACTCTGTCTGCAGAAATATGGAAAAATTATAGCTATCGAAATGTGGCGATGCAAAAACCTTTTTTTCACAATAAAAAGCGTTTTTTAGTGTGTGACAGCTGCCAAAAAAACAATATAAATCTGGTATCGCTGTAATTACAACAACCTGAAGAATAAATTTGTCTAATCACTTATACTGCATGAGGAATGGCGTAAAAAATAAATGAAACCAATTCTGCACCTGCTGTTAATTTGTTCATTTTGCCTCCCAAAGATTGCAGTATGGCTCAGCGCACATTTATCCTGCGCTCTACTCTGAGTGCTTGCACCAGGGTCTCCATGTAAATCTCTACAATACGTGATTCAGATGGAACCCCTGGCGGAAGATTTCCTATAATGAGGCAGATGGAGACACTGTGGACGTCGTCTGGCCTTTAAAAACTGTAAGAGTGCATAAAAATGCGTTCTGCCACAGTTTTGTGCACTTCTGAGCACAAAGGATGACCCCGAACAGAGGCCAGATGGAGTCCAGAGTAACTCTGCTGCCTCAATATAGTGAATAGATCCCTTGGGGGTTTCATCTGAATCACGTAGAGGTTTAGATGGAAACCCCAATATAAGTGCTCAGCTTAAGAGCGCTGGATAAATGTGATCCAAAATGTTATGTAAAATGTTCCCAATAACAGCTTACACTCAATTCACAAAAAAGGCCCCACTCAGGTCCATCATCTGTCAATGGAAATATAGGGGGCTTCCACAAAACTGGTAGCACAAAGGCTCTGGAAAAGCAAAATGGCTCGTCGATCCCCAAAAGAAATCCAGCAAAATCCACAGCAACTGCAGTTTGCAATTTTCACTCAGCAACATCCGCTGCTGCTTGTTCCTGGAAAACACCCATGGAGTCAAAATCGTCACCGCACCTGCAGATAAATTCACAAAGGGGTATAATTTCTAAAATGGGGACCCTTCCGGGGACTCTGCTTTTCTAGAGCTTAGGGGCTCTGTATATGGAGTCTGCAAACTATTCTAGGAAAACTGCACTCCAGGAGGAAAAAAGCGAGTCTTGCTGTGTGGCTAAGCAGTACTGTACAGCCACATATGGGGTATTTCTACATTCATCAGAAATTGTGGGACAAATTTTGATACCATTTTTACCCATTTCCCAGTGTGAAAATGTAAAATCTGGGGCTAAAACAACATTTTGGTGGTAAAAATTTAATTATTTTTTCTTCACTGCCCAATGGTATAAAATGCTCTGACACTCTTGGTGTCAATATGATCACTGCCTAGATGAATTCATTGAGAGGTGTAGTTTGTAAAATGAGGTCACTTATAGGGGGTTCTGCTGTTCTGGCACCTCAGGGCTCTCCCAGTGGGTCAAGGCACCCTCAAACCAGTCCAGAAAAATCTGAACTTCAATATGGCACTTCTTCCCTTGGAGCATCAATAAGGCTATATGCATACGGTGCGTTTTCGCTGCATTTTTTCTGCACAGAAATTGGCCAAAAACGCTAGGTAATCCGTGTGCCAGCTAATGCAATGACAATCCTGAAGTGCTGTGCACATGATCAGGAATTTTCCTGTCAGGATTATTATTGCGTTTAAATCTACAGCATGTCAATTCCTTCTGTGTTTTTACAGTGTTTTTCACCCATTGACTTGAATTGAGTCAGTCAAATCTGCAGCAAAAACACAGGTATAAAAATATTTGCGGATTTCCTGCGGATGTTTGCTGCGTATTTGACTGACTCTATTCAAGTCAATGAGTTAAAAATGCGTCAAAAACGCACAAAGAATTGCCTGCTGGAGACTACTCCCATCAGCCTATGGCCGCTCCCGCTGATAATAGCGGGAGCAGGTGCGGCTGAGGGGAGAAGTAGTCTCCTCACTCGTCGTCTGTGCGCAGTGTAAAAAAAAAGAAAGTAAAAATAAATTGATAAGAAAATAAAAAACACCTTATATTCACCTGTTCGCCATACCCCAAGTGTCCCACGGCGATCCGATCACCCGGCAGCATGCTGTACACTGACGTTAGCGTGATTGCTCCCGGCAGTGTGTAGCGCTGAGCTGCCAGGAGTGAGGTCACTGGAGTTTATCAGCTGAAGATCAGCTGAGAGCTCCGGTGCCCTCACTTACGGCATCAGTGCTGCATGAGAATTTTCCCACGCAACACTGATGCAGTAAGTGAGGTCACCAGAGCTCTCAGCTGATCTTACACTCCTGTCAGTGTATAGAGTGCTGTCCTCTACAACAGTCACATCAGTGATTGCTGGTTTGACTGGTGTAGAAGTGACCCAGATCTTTGTGGGACACTGTGGATTATGACATCACGGCGGACAGGTGAGGGATATTGTTGTTTTTTATTTTTGGTTTCTTTCAAGAGATGAGGGCTTCGGGGATTAGTCGGTAGGTGAATATTATTTTTAAATAAATGATTAAAACCGTGTGGAATTTTATTTAAAAATTTTATTTAATATTCTGGTCATGTCTTTATTTCAAAAACTTTGCTACGGGGTTAGTAATGTTAGTAATGGGGGCATCTTATAGACGCCCTCCATTAGTAACCTGGGCTTCAAGTCAGCTGCCAATACAAGGCTGACATGAACCCCAATCCTATTACCCCACTTGCCACCGCACCAGGGTAAGTGGGAAGAGCAGAGGCTAAGCGCCAGATTTGGAGCATCTTATGGATGAGCCATTTCTGGGGCCGCTGAGAGCTGATATTATTAGCCGCGGAGGGGACCAGGATCCATGGCCCCTTCCCTGGCTATTAATATGAGCACGCAGCTGTCTGCCTAGCCTTTGCTGGTTAGATTTTATAGGGGAATCCTATGTCAATTTTTTTCTGGGGTCCCCCTGTAATCTAGCCAGTAAAGACTAAGTAAACAGCTGTGGGCTGCTATTAAGCCAGGGAACATTTTTGGCTAATGGCCTCTTCCCCGGCTAGTAATATCAGCCACCAGTGGTTGGCTTTCCCTCTGTTAGTTATTAAAATGAAGCGGGAGCCCACACCATTTTTGTTAATTTTAGACTATGTGCCCACGATCTGGAATTTTAGGCTATGTGCCCATATTTTTGCTGTGTCCAAAACGCTGTGTTCTATTGAACGCAGGTAAATTCGCATGTGTTCACTGAACCATGCGGATTTACCGCATTCAATAAATTATAGTGGTCAAATTTCTGTTACGGAGACTAGCGACTCCGCAAGTGAATTTGACATGCTGCGTTCCTGAAAGACATGTCAGTGTCCACGGGTGATCCGCAGCCTCAGATGCACGCATGGTGGACATGGTATTTCTACCATCCACTATGCTGTAACATCTGGCCGCTGCAGGTTTGACGCTGCATAAACACGAGACATATTATACCAGGATGGGGCACAATATACCAGGATCGAGCACAGTATACTAGTAAATGGACCACGATGGGGCAAATTATACCAGGATGGGGCACAGTATACCAACAAATGGACTATGACGGGGCACACTATACAGGGACTTGACCAGGATGGGGCAGATTATACCAGGATAGGGCGTATCATAGTAGGATGGGGCACAGTATACCAGGAAATGGACCAGGATGGGGCACATTATACCAGCATAGCTCCCAACCGTCCCGTTTTCGGTGGGACTTTCCCGCTTTGAGGCTTTGTGCGCACGTTCTGGATTTGAATGCAGAAAATCACAGCACATCAATTTTTGTTGTGCAGACGCTGGTCTCCACTATGAAATTTCCACAAGAATGTCATTAGATGTGGTAACACCACATGGTTCAGTGAACACATGCGGATTTACCTGCGTGATTATAATGCAGCATTTTGGACGCAGCGAGAATACGCTGCATCCGAATCGCTGCTGTTCCTGATCGTGGTAATGTAGCCTAAAAGTAATAAAAATAATAAGCAATTACAAAATTTATTTTTAGTGTCTACTCAGGTCTTCAACCCACAACCTTCACATTACAGATAAGTGGGAGCTTTATTGTGCTGAGCCACAAGCTCTAGTGATGTAATGAGCAGAATTCCATGTACTTGATCTGTACTGCAGACTCTGACTATAGGTTGATAGTACTGATAGAAATACACTGCTGTGTACAATATACAGGTGCATCTCACTAAATTAGAATATCTTCAAAAAAGTTAATTTATTTCAGTTCTTCAATACAAAAAGTGAAACTCATATATTATAAAGAGTCATTACAAACAGAATGATCTATTTTAAGTGTTTATTTCTGTTAATGTTGATGATTATGGCTTACAGCCAATGAAAACACTAAAGTCATTATCTCAGTAAATTAGAATACTTTATAACAACAGCTTGAAAAATGTTTTTAAAATCCAAAATGTTGGCCTACTGAAATGTATCTTCTGTAAATGCACGCAATACTTGGTCGGGGCTCCTTTTACATCAATTACTGCATCAATGCGGCGTGGCATGGAGGCCATCAGCCTGTGGCACTGCTGAGGTGTTATGGAAGCCCAGGTTGCTTTGATAGCAGCCTTCAACTCATCTGCATTGTTGGGTCTGGTGTCTCATCTTACTCTTGACAATACCCCATAGATTCTCTATGGGGTTATGTTCAGGTGAGTTTGCTGGCCAATCAAGCACAGTGATACTGTTGTTTTTAAACCAGGTATTGGTACTTTTGGCAGTGTGGACAGGTGCCAAGTCCTGCTGGAGAATGAAATTTCCATCTCCCAAAAGCTTGTCGGCAGAGGGAAGCATGAAGTGCTCTAAAATTTTCTGTGCTGACTTTGATCTTGATAAAACACAGTGGACCTACACCAGCAGATGACATGGCTCCCCAAACCATCACTGATTGTGGAAACTTCACACTAGACCTCAAGCAGCTTGGATTGTGGCCTCTCCACTCTTCCTCCAGCAGCTCCGGATCGTGTGCATATACCCAAAGAGACTTTTTCACCTTATAAAATTACTAAAAAATTAATAATGAAAAACACTTGATAATGAAAAAAAAGTTATTTTTAATGCGTTTATTTTTAAACAATAAATATCACAAATCAGCAACTAACATGGACATATTTGGGGTTACTGTAATCGTAACGACCCGCAGAACACAGTGATCAGATTTACAGGGATCGGTAAATGACGTAAAAAAAAATGTTGTCATTTATATTTTTCTCTATTAAACCCATAAAAATGTAATAAAACGGTAATGCTGAGGCCGTGTTCACACGTGGCATAAATGCTGCGTTCTTTCTGCTACTTTTTTTCAGCAAGTGTCCACACCACACGACACAGTAACAATCTTCTCTGATTATGGCTTGTTTGCTGCGTTTCTTTTATGCGTTTTTCTGCTTATTTGATGCGATTTTGGGGAAGATATGAAGAGGAGTTTTTAAGACTTTTTAAGGCTGAGTTCACACGATGCGTTTTTCATGCGTTTCCGCGGCGTTTTTGCAGTTGCGTAAACGCCGTGGAAACGCATTAAAAACGCATGGTAGAAGGACAGCAATGTTCCCCAATTGAAATCCGCATGTGCTGTGCCCATGATGCGGATTTTTCCGCAGCGTAAACGCTGCGCTCAAAAATCCGCAGCATGTCATTTAATTTTGCGGAAACGCTGCTCTTTTGCCGCCATTGACTTGCATTAGACCGCATGGAATCCGCATCACTGTATATGTTGATGCGCTTTTCATGCGGTCTAATGTGCGGATGGTACCCGGGTGTGGATGAGAGGACTCTCATCCAGACCCAGGTACCATTAAAAAAAAAAAGAATAAAATAAAAAATATATATATTCTCACCTTCTGACGGCCCGCGCAGCGCTCCTGCTTGGTTCCCGGCACTTCGGGGTTGAATGAAGAATGATGAAGGGTCACGTGACGCTGACGTCGGAAGGTCCTAAAGTCTTCACTGCCGGCAGCCGGGACCGAGCGAAGCAGGACACCGGGGGCCATCAGAGGGTAAAGTATATATTTATTTTTTATTTTTTGACATTCACACACTATATAAATCCATGCCGGCTGCATGGATTTATATAGTGTGACCAAGTTGACAAGCACTTTCCAAGTGATGCTAAAATCGCTTGGGAAGCGCTTGTCAACCCGCATGCGGAAATGAAAGTGAAGAACGCTTCACATCCACATGTCCCTGGCAGGAAACCGCATGTACAATCCGCATGCGTTTTTTTCTGCCAGAGAGATGCAGAAACGCTCAGGAAAAAATCCTGAACATTTCTGCATCGTGTGCACATACCCTAACAGTACAGAAAAGCTTTGATTGTTATTGTGGAGTTTGGTGCAGATCCTGCAGAAAACAAAAAGCACATTATTTCTGCAACATGTGAACACGGCCTTACAGACACAAAAAAGCCAGATGTCATATAGTGAAGCTACATAAAGATGAGAAAGTTCTGGCGGCTCTGACTGTGAATGAATGAACAAAAAATAATCCACAGATCCCAACTAGAGATGAGCAGGACGCACAGATGACGTTGCGCTGCCCTAGGTGATCAAAAGCCGCCCAGGACGTCGGATGGTTAGAGATTCACGGCCTCCTGTCCAGTCGCCAGGTACCACTGATCTGGACGCTAGACCAGAGACCCGGGAATCCATCTGCTCATCTCTAGTCCCAATTGTTCCGGATACAGCGGACAGTCCTGGATTTGAGTCTGCACCCTGCAGTCCCGGGCGTCTGCTGAATGCCCCTCATTACCAGCGACCCTCTGGCAACTCCTCCTGCCAGGGGAGAAAAAAAATGGTAAATGGGCGTGAATTGGGGTGTGGCCAGAGACGTGGACAAAATTTGCCGCGGGGTGCTACATGCGCCACATGATAATAAAAAAGACCTACATGCGCCACATGATGTCTCCCTCTTTCTGTTCTTCAAAAGTTGGGTGGTATGTACCAGGATGGTGCACAGTATACCAGGAAATGGACAAGGATGGGACACATTATACCAGGATGTGGCACAGTATACCAGGAAATGAACCACGATGGGCACAGTATACCAGGAAATGGAGCACAATGGGCGCAATATACCAGGATGGGGCATATTATACCATGATAGAGCACAGTATATCAGAATAGGGCAAAGTATACAAGGAAATGGACCAAGATGGGGCACAGCTTACCAGGTTTGGCACAGTATACCAGGAAATGGACCACGATGGGGCACAGTATACCAGGAAATGGACGACGATGGGGCACAGTATACCAGGATGGGGCACATTATACCAAGAACTGGACCAGGATGGGGCACATTATCCCAGGATGGGGTACATTATCCCAGGATGTGGCACAGTATAGCAGGAAATAGACCACGATGGGGCACATTATACCAGTATGAGGCACAGTATACCAGGAAATGGACCGGGATGGGGCACATTATACCAGGATGGGGCACAGTATACCAGGAAATGGACCGGGATGGGGCACATTATACCAGGATGTGGCACAGTATACCAGGAAATGAACCACCATGGGCACAGTATACCAAGAAATGGAGCACAGTGGGCACAATATACCAGGATGGGGCATATTATACCATGGTAGAGCACAGTATATCAGAATAGGGCAGAGTATATAAGTAAATGGACCAAGATGGGGCACAGCATACCAGGTTTGGCACAGTATACCAGGAAATGGACCACGATGGGGCACAGTATACCAGGAAATGGACCACGATGGGGCACAGTATACCAGGATGGGGCACATTATACCAAGAACTGGACCAGGATGGGGCACATTATCCCAGGATGGGGTACATTATCCCAGGATGTGGCACAGTATACCAGAATGGGGCACAGTATACCAGGAAATAGACCACGATGGGGCACATTATACCAGGATGAGGCACAGCATACCAGGAAATGGACCGGGATGGGGCACATTATACCAGGATGGGGCACAGTATACCAGGAAATGGACTGGGATGGGGCACATTATACCAGGAAATGGACCATGATGGGGCACATTATTCCAGAATGGGGCACAGTATATTAGGAAATGGACTACGATGGGGCACATTATACAAAGATGGAGCACAGTATATCAGGATGGGGCACAGTATACTAGGAAATAGACCAGGATGGGGCACAGTATATCAGTATGGGGCATAGCATACCAGGATGTATACCAAGAAATGGACCACAATGGGGCGCACTATGCCAGGATAGGGCACAGTATACCAGAAAATGAACCACAATGGGGCACATTATACCAGAATGGTTCACAGTATACCAGGAAATGGACCAGGATGGGGCACATTATACCAGGAAATGAACCACGATGGAGCACAATATAGGAGCATGAGGCATAGTTTATCAGGAAGGTGCACCTTATACAATGGAATGGACCAGGATGGGGCACAACATACCAGGATGGGGCACTTTATACCAAGAAATGAACCATGATGGGGCACAGTATACCAGGATGGGGCAAAATATACCAGGAAATGGACCATGATGGGGCACATTATATCAGGATGGGGCATAGTATACCAGAAAATGGACCAGGGTGGGGTACATTATACCAGAATGGGGCACAGTATACCAAGATACGGAAATGGACCATGATGGAGCACATTATACCATGATGGGGCACAGTATACAAGTAGAAGGAGCAGGAAGGTGCACAGTATATCAGGATAGTGCACAGTATACCAAGAAATGGACCACGATTGGGCACAGTATACCAGGATGGTGTACAGTATACTATGAAATTAACCATAATAGGGCACATTATACCATGATGGGGCACATTATACCAGGATGAGGCACAGTATACCAGGGCATGGACCAGAATGGGTCACATTATACCAAAATGGGGCACAGTATACCCGGACATAGACCGGGATGTGGCACATTATACCAGGATGGGGCACAGCATACCAGGAAATGGATAAGGATGGGGCACAGTATACCAAGATGGGGCACATTATACCAAGAACTGGACCAGGATGGGGCACATTATCCCAGGATGGGGTACATTATCAAAGGGAGGGGACAAGGATGGGGCACATTATCCCAGGAAGGGGACCACGGTGGGACACATACCAGGATGGGAGACATTATACCAGGTTGGGGGACATTATACCAGGAAGAGGGCCAGGATGAGGAACATTATACCAGGATGGGGAACCAGAATGGTGCATATTATACCAGGACAAGGACCAGGATAGGGCACGTTATACCAGGATGGGGTTCATTATCTCAGGAATGGGACCAAGAAGGAGGCACAGTATACTAGGAAATAGACCATGATGGGGCACATTATACCAAGATGGGGCACAGTATACCAGGACATGGACCAGCATGAGACACATTATACTAGAATGGGGCACGTTATACCATGAAATGGACCATGATGGGGAACAGAATACCAGGAAATGGACCACGATGGGGCACATTATACCAGGATTGGGGGGCACATTATACCAGGAAATGGACCAGGAAGGGGCACAGTATACCAGGATGGGGCACATTATACAAGGAAATGTACCAGGATGGGGCACATTATACCAGCATTAGGGACATTATACTAAGAACTGGACCAGGATGGGGCGTGTTATCCCAGGATGGGGTGCATTATCCCAGGATGGGGCACATTATCCTTGGAAGGGGACCAGGATGAGACATACAGTACAGACCAAAAGTTTGGACACACCTCATTTAAAGATTTTTCTGTATTTTCTTGACTAGCAGTGACGCGGCCGGGCCAGCACAGGGAAGTTAACTGCTGCAGTGCTGGCCCGGCCGATGAAGAAGTAGCGGCGGCCGCTGCTGGGGGAGCGGTCCGGGGCCCCCCCTCCTGCCACTGCTACCGGTATGTGCCGTGGCAGCCCGCACATATAATGAGGGCAATCCGGCATTAGACACCCCGCCCGGAGCCCGGAGCCGCAGGCCCCCTGCAGCCTCGGGGCCCCGGGCGGTAGCCTGGATTGCCCTCATTATAATCCGCCTATGGGTCCAGCTCACCCCAAACCATCTCGATTGGGTTCAGGTCTGGTGACTGTGGAGGCTAGGTCATCTGGCGTAGCACCTCATCACTCTCCTTCTTGGTCAAATAGCCCTTACAGAGCTTGGAGGTGTGTTTGGGGTCATTGTCCTGTTGAAAAATAGATGATGGTCCAACTAAACGCAAACCGGATGGAATAGAATGCCGCTGCAAGATGCTGTGGTAGCCTTGCTGGTTCAGTATGCCTTCAATTTTGAATAAATCCCCAATAGTGTCACCAGCAAAGCACCCCCACACCATCACACCTCCTCCTCCATGCTTCACGATGGGAACCAGGCATGTAGAGTCCATCCGTTCACCTTTTCTGCATCACACAAAGACACGGTGATTGGAATCAAAGATCTCAAATTTGGACTCATCAGACCAAAGCACAGATTTCCACTGGTCTAATGTCCATTCCTTGTGTTCTTTAGCCCAAACAATTCTCTTCTGCTTGTTGCCTGTCCTTAGCAGTGGTTTCCTAGCAGCTATTTTACCATGAAGGTCTGTTGCACAAAGTCTCCTCTTAACAGTTGTTGTAGAGATGTGTCTGCTGCTAGAACTCTGTGTGGCATTGACCTGGTCTCTAATCTGAGCTGCGATTTCTGAGGCTGGTGACTCGGATAAACTTATCCTCAGAAGCAGAGGTGACTCTTGGTCTTCTTTTCCTGGGGCGGTCCTCATGTGAGCCAGTTTCTTTGTAGCGCTTGATGGTTTTTGCAGCTGCACTTGGGGACACTTTCAAAGTTTGCACAATTTTTCGGACTGACTGATCTTCATTTCTTAAAGTAATGATGGCCACTCGTTTTTCTTTACTTAGCTGCTTTTTTCTTGCCATAATACAAATTCTAACAGTCTATTCAGTAGGACTATCAGCTGTGTATCTACCAGACTTCAGCACAACACAACTAATGGTCCCAACCCCATTTATAAGGCAAGAAATCCCACTTATTACACCTGTGAAGTGAAAACCATTTTCGGTGACTACCTCTTGAAGCTCATCAAGAGAATGCCAAGAGTGTGCAAAGCAGTCATCAAAGCAAAAGGTGGCTACTTTGAAGAACCTAGAATATAAGACATATTTTCAGTTGTTTCACACTTTTTTGTTAAGTATATAATTTCACATGTGTTAATTCATAGTTTTAATGCCTTCAGTGTGAATGTACAATTTTCATAGTCAAGAAAATACAGAAAAATCTTTAAATGAGAAGGTGTGTCCAAACTTTTGGTCTGTACTGTATACCAGGATGGCAGACATTATACCAGGTTGGGGGACATTATACCAGGAAGAGGGCCAGGATGGGGAACATTATACCAGAATGGGGAACCGAATGGTGCATATTATTCCAGGATGAGGACCATGATAGGGTATGTTATACCAGGATGGGGTTCATTATCCCAGGAAGGGGACCAGAATGGGGGACATTATACCAGGATAGGGTTCATTTTTCCCTGGAAAGGGACGAGGATGGGGGACATTATCCCAGGAAGGAGAACAGGATGGGGGACATTATACCAAGAAGGAGGCCATGTTGAAGACATCCCAGGAATGGGCCCAATATGGGGGACATTATTACTTGAAGGGGCATCCCTTATTACGTATCATACTTTCTAGCTATGTATGTAGCATCTGCGTCTCTGCCTCCTGCTGGGCAGAGACGCCGTTCCCCTCACCGCCGCGGCCCCGGTCTGGCATCTTCCTGTTCTCCTGCTGCTGAGGCGCACACTGCGCGCAGCTTCCCGGGCACTGTGCTTAGGGCGCGCGCGCCGTCCTAAAGACCCCCCGGCCAATGGCCGGAGGACTGCCCCTATATTAAGCACCTCCTCCAAAATGGAGGTGCCTGTGGAAGGTTGTTGTTTGTGTGCTAACACTCTCCTCAGCCCTCAGGTCCCTTGCCCACCAGTCTATCTAACAGTCCGGCCCACCAGTCTGTCTAACAGTCCTGCCCGCCAGTCTGTCTACCTGCCGTGCCCGCCAGCCTGCCTACCCGGAGCACCTGCCAGTTACCTGCCGTGCCCGCCAGCCTGCCTACCCGGAGCACCTGCCAGTTACCTGCCGTGCCCGCCAGCCTGCCTACCCGGAGCATCAGCCAAGTTACCTGCCATACCCGCCTGCTCGTACTTGTCTGGCTATCCGCTGTACCCGCCTGCTTGTCTACCTGGATCACCCGCCAGCCTACCTGCCATGCTCATCCGCTGTACCGGTCAGCTCCTGTCATCTGACCTATGGGAGTCACCTGCTCTCACACAAGGTCAGTCCCAGAGTGGCACCTGGTTCATCTGCCCGGTCCCTCCCTGGTTCACGGAGTCGACTAAACAGCCGTGTGACCTGGGTCGGTCCGAGTAGGCACTTAGTTACGCCCCTCTGGTCCCTTCTTGCATCAAAGCACAGAGGTTCCACCACCTGGATACATAACAATGTATGGGACAGTCCCTTTTCTTTGAGCTGGACATTATGTTTAAAAAGCTCCCCACTGTTGGGTGTCCATTAGTCGGGGCCTCGGTCCTTCTCAGCCCTTATTCACACATATGTCATTAAACACATGGTAAGGTTTTAATACTAGAGGTTAGGACCGTCCCAAATAGGACGGTGGTGGGAAGGTTTTTATATATTTTTTTTATCAAAAATATGTTAACCAAGTACCCTATATTATTTTCATGCACTGTCGCAATTTATTTCTTTACTGCAGGATATTTTCTCATTTTGTTTTTATCTTGGGTTCAGTCCCTTATTATGTAGCATCCTCTGTTATGTACAGTGCTGTCCCATTATTAAATAGTATTATGTCTTGTTATATATAGCACCATCCCTTTTGTTAGTTAATCACTGTGCACTCTCTTTATTACATAAAGTCCTTTCTTGTTAGATATAAAATTACTGTTGATGGAGCAGCAACTGATCAGAAGACCAGTCCATCAGCTTCCTTAAAAAATAAACGTTACCATGTTCCATCAGCGGTTATTTTAGTTTATATATAACAAGAGAGGGCACTATGTGATAGAGAGTGTACTATAAATAACAAAAATATATAAGGGATGGTGCTGTACCTAACAAGGTCACAAGGACACTGTGTAATAAGAGACCATAATATACATAATGAGAGGAGACTGTGTGTCTATGTGTGTGTAATATATATATATATATAATCTGTAGCATGGTTGCCCTAAAAGTAGGGGGACCCAAACACATTTCTTGCATAGGGGGCCCCAAGCTGTCAGTGTCCCCCCTTGATTTTAACAGAAGATAGTTTATTTTTTCTTGTCTAATTTGAATCTTCAGGAAATGTTTTTTTTTCCCAGAAAATATTAATTCCTAGATCATACAGTGTTCTAGTTGTCCATTCAATGAAATCTAAAAATGTTGTTGCCAGGAAGTTGATTATATGAACTGGCACAAACCGCTCCCCTGAAAGTAATGGTTGCTGGAAACTCCCAGCCTTGGTGCAGACTGCTGCAGCACATACTTTATCTCTGACTAACTGAGAAAACAGTTGGTCACATGGCGCCGAAGCCATCCACAAATAGTAACCGGTGAAATGAGGTCACCAGCAGGGAGCGACATATCCATGTAACAGCTGAAAGAAGGAAGTGTGGCGGGAGATTCCAGGATGCATAGGTAGTGAATGGTCCATTTCATAGTAAATATAAAACAAGGATGTATTACGCTCTAGAAACCACATATGTCATTTCTGGTGAATGTCCACAGTAAAAAGTCGCTTTTGTTACACAGTAGCCCTTAATAGAATTTTCCAGGTTATAAAAATGTTAAAATAAAAAAGCAGAAACAAAGTTTTTGCTTTTTTACAACAAATTAATGGAAATGTGTCATGTATGTAATGGTGACTTCATTAGTTATAAGTAAATATGATAAAAATGTATTTTTTTTAAAAAAAAAAGCTCTATTTTTTGGTAATATTTTTTTTTTACTTTTGTGGGAGCGACCATTAGACCTGGGCTATACTGTGACTTTTTGTAGCATTTTTGTAGCTAAATGGTTAAAATCAATCAAATCTAATGCTACAAAAAAGGCGCAGTGTAGCCCAAGCCTTATGCAGACTCGCACTTCATTTCTGTTATTATTTATCTTTATGGTGCTGTATAACAAGGGGCTACATAAAAGCTACAAATATAAAATACGGCCTACAAACTAACAATGACACATCTGGTTCAGGCCCTGGAGAGGAGAGGGCCCTACCCTTGTGGGCTTACAGTCTACCAGATAATGGGGAAGGAGACAGTAGGGTAGGGGATTGGTAGTGGTGAGGTGGCAGGGGGTCATTGCAGGCTGTAAGCTTTCTTAAAGCAAAGTTCTCTCTGGAGGTTCAGAGTGTGATGGATAATCAGACGTGTTGGGGCACAGAATTCCAGAGGATGGGGGATGCTCTGGAGAAGTCTTGGAGGCGATTGGTATGAGTGTGGAGGAGAGGAGGTCTTGGGAAGACCAGAAGTTGTGTGTTGGAAGATATCAGGAGATTAGTTAGGAGATATACGGAGGAGACAGATTATGGATGGCTTTGTAGGTCAATTTTAGAGTTTGAACTGGATACGTTGAGGAATTTGGAGCCAATAGAGGGATTTGCAGATGGGAGTAGCAAGGATATAGGTGGAATAGTCAGGCAGCAGAGTTAAATGGGTTTTCCGTTCCAAATCGATAAGTCTGCAGTCTGCGTGACTGCAGACTATGAATCCCCCAGTGCTTGTGACGCGCCCCCTGGGACATATTCCTTTTTGAGGGGAATACCCGGCACCGGATCAGATGGGGGGTTGTAGTCTCCGAGCGGCTGTGACCCGGCCCGTGCCCAGGGCGTCAAGCTCAGTGTTATGTGGCAGTCCTACAGATGTTATTAAGAGTTCTTTTGTGTCGACTACGCCACCCGTTGTGATGCGGTCACTGGGGCCGCCGCTGCAGCAGGTTCCGCTGAGGCTGATGGTGGGTGCGCAGCTTGGTGGGATAACCCCCAACGGGAGGGGTATAGCCTCAGAGGGGACAGGCGCAGAGGATGGGGGTTGTGGTGGTGCGGTGCAGCCGGCAATGAAGACAGACTCGGGTTGTGCAGTTAAGGGTGTTTACTTACTGCAGATGTTGTACTGGTCACTCCAGCTGCTAGTGACCACCCGAGCCGTGCTGCGTCCACCAGGTCCTGGATCCAGCCAACCCCCAAACAAGTCCGGAGCGTGGCCCTGAGCTCTCCCTCTGTCCTTTCTTCAGCCGTCCCCACCAGTGATTCACCTAGGTCCAGCTCCCTCGGGCCTTCTTTTGGGACACCCTTGGCCCTGGGTTCCCTGACCCTTCATGTGGTGTGCCTTCAGGGTGGATGTGATGGGTGACCGTGGCAGACGCTGCCCACGGTCTCCGGTCTCTGGCTGGGGAATGTTTTTACCCCCACCAGCTTGGGTTCCGGTACCCTGTGCCGACTTCTCACCCGGTGCTTTAATTTGGGTTCTTGGGTCCTCTCTGTTTTCCCCTCTGGGTACTCCTTCTCTGCTCCTCTCTCACTCACTTTCTGCGTCTGAACTTGTCCTCTGCAGCTGACTGACCCTGATCTAAGTTGGTGCCCTCCTTATATATCCCTCTATGTGTGAGCTCAGGTGACCAGCACCCAATGAGCTCCTATCTTTACCCAGGCTGCTCCCCCTATCTGCCCCTACACTACTTGGGATGTACCACCCCCCTCCCACTCCAGCCAGGAACAGACTCGGTCGTACCTGCACATTTCTAAGTGGGAGTACCGTTGGTCTGTTCCTCGGAAATGGGATGTATGTAGTGCATGCAGCCTACCGAGCTCAGATCCACACTCCATCCTTACCCGGGAGTGGAATATCACACCTCTGGGTTGAGGTGCAATACCCCTGTAGCAGCCAAATCCTCAGGGTGCTACATTCCCCCCTGGTAAATCACAGCACGTCCTCGGGCTGTAAGACATAACACCAAAAACATACAAATTTTTTTTTTTTCATAAACATATAAAACATATAAAACAACATATATTAGCATAAAACTTTTCAGATAAAACATTCTCGTCGCCTCTGGCTCCTCTTCCGGTCACTGTGCAACGTGTGACTGGGTAAAGTGCGACAGTCTCTCTGGAAAACTGATTTTCCAGTAAAACCGGTAGGGGGCGCTTTAGGACGCGCAACTATATACAGGGAAGTTGGAAGTTGGCCGCTCTCAGTCCTCGGCCAGGTAGGGGGAAGGGAATGGCTGCTCACAGTCCTCAGCCTGTAGGATGAAGGGGTTAACGGGTAAACAGTTCACTGGTCCCCACGGGGACTATTTTAGCAGCAGCAACAGTTCCAGTTTCAGTTCCTTTATACCCCGATTGGGTAACTATTTACATCACTTCTCGGCCGCACTCAACGGCGTCTTCCTCCTGCTCTTTCTTGATATGGTGTTGCTTCAGACCCGTCCGGGTCCTCTGGCTCCTCCTCTCCGTACCGCAACTCCTCCTCCGTCAAGCGGTGTACGTGGAGGGCGTAAGGTCCTTTGGCACACTTGTGCCGGGTGAAAGTGACCTCATCTCCGACGTAGAGGTCACGGCCTTTGTGACCTTCCGGCAGGTGGGACTCGACGTCTCTGCGGGTCACAAAAACGTCACCGCGGTTGTTACGGTCCCGAATAAAGCCCCACCCATGCTGCGGGTTGAACTTTATCACTGTCCCGATGGTGCGGGGACAATGCGCTGCACGGGGGTTCCTCCTAGTCCGGCTCTTCTGCTCCGCGCTCCGGATTTGGGCCTGTTGTTCTCTGGCCCGCCTCTCCTCCCGTTCTCTCGTAAACTCTGCTAGCTGCTGACGACAACACTCAGTCCGCTCAGCGGCGACTGCCCGAGTTTCCTGAGTGAACCCCATTAGATCTTCTCCGGTGGGGTCCCACTCAAACTGTGCGTCTTCCAAAGGAGGCGAGACCCGAGTCACGGGCTTCGGAGCCGGGATCAGGGGCTCACACAAGGGCCCTCGTCTCTGTTGCCTCTCCAGCTCATGGTATCCTTCGGGCCAGATGAAGGGCCGCCCGTCCGGCCATGTGAGCTGGCTGAAGAGGTCTTCCCCCAGGTGTGGCACCCTTGGTATTACGGGCGCGGGCGCGGTGGTGGTGGCGCCCGGGTTGCCCAGGCCTTGCGGCCAGGCCTGGGGCACCTGGAAGGTGAAGGGCACCGTTAGGACGGCGGCGCCCTGGGCTACCTGGCCTTGCGGCCAGGCCGGAGGCTCCGCGGAGGTAGGGGGCGCTGTTGGTGGTGCGGCGCCCGGGGGTACTAGGCCTTGCGACCAGGCTGGTGGTAATTCCTGCTTTGTCACGCTCCGGGTCGGTGCGTGTGACGTCACAGGGGTCGCGGCGGCGGCTTCCGGTCGGGGCCTAGTCCATGGCGGTGACCTGGCGGCTACGGGCACAGCAGGGGGACTTTCGGGCTCTGCGACGGGGAGCTGGGGCAAGTAAGTGGTGTCACGGCTTGGGGTATAGGCGTCCCCTTTACCTGCCTCCATGCGTTCGGCTCCCTCCTCGGCGCCGTCTCCGGCCTTGGGTCCTCCCGCGCCATCCTCAGAGGCGGTCTGCTTCCTCTTCCAGGGTAGCGTGCTCCGTTGACTGGTCTCTGGTTGCTGGGCCATCTCCCGGCTCCACTCCGCCAGTATCTCGCGCTGTACCCGGGCCATCCTCCTTGCGAGGCCCTCCAGGGCAGTTTGTGCACACTCTCGGTCTCGGGGGAGCTGCGCTAGGATCTCCGCTAGACCTAGCGGGGTTGTGGACTCTAGCAGGCTCCTGACCATCGGGTCGGTGCTGCTCTGCTCGGCTTCCGGCAGGCTCCTGGCCAGCGGGCCGGTGCTGCTCTGCCCTCCTTCCTCGGTCTCTAGCAGACTCCTGGCCAGCGGGCCGGTGCTGTTCTGCTTTCTCTCCATCTCCGGGTGAGCTCCTCCGCTACTCCTTGTTAGACCTCTTGCCTCCGGGTGCGCTCGCTCCAGACTGCTCCAAGCGACACCCATCTTTTCTCTTCTCTTTCGTCTCCTCCCACTTCGAGGGCGGTCCCGGGGCAACTCGGTGACTGTCAGCTCCAGGGGGAGTTCTTTCACGCTGACAGACACCTCCAGCATCACAGTCTCTGTTGGTGGGGGCGGTTTCCACTTTTGGCGCCATTTTCTGTCCTGGCCCACGATGGGAGGTGGCCTCTTGCCCTCCTTTGGCACGCCCATAATGGCGTCCGCTGCTCTTCCAAGGCGGGAAATCTGCGGTTTTGGCGGGAAGCGTCGCCCAGTGGCGGGAAACTCTGCAGATGGCGGGAACAAGCTGAAAATGGCGGACAATCGGCGGGAAACGACTGGTGATGGAGTCCGATGGCGTGGACCCTCCGGAACCGGCAGGAGTCTTCTTTCTGAGGTAAACTTGCACTTTTCTTCAGGCACGCAGTACCCGGGTGTTGCGGGCACGTAATCCTGCCGACTACGCCAAAGTTGACGCGCCCCCTGGGACATATTCCTTTTTGAGGGGAATACCCGGCACCGGATCAGATGGGGGGTTGTAGTCTCCGAGCGGCTGTGACCCGGCCCGTGCCCAGGGCGTCAAGCTCAGTGTTATGTGGCAGTCCTACAGATGTTATTAAGAGTTCTTTTGTGTCGACTACGCCACCCGTTGTGATGCGGTCACTGGGGCCGCCGCTGCAGCAGGTTCCGCTGAGGCTGATGGTGGGTGCGCAGCTTGGTGGGATAACCCCCAACGGGAGGGGTATAGCCTCAGAGGGGACAGGCGCAGAGGATGGGGGTTGTGGTGGTGCGGTGCAGCCGGCAATGAAGACAGACTCGGGTTGTGCAGTTAAGGGTGTTTACTTACTGCAGATGTTGTACTGGTCACTCCAGCTGCTAGTGACCACCCGAGCCGTGCTGCGTCCACCAGGTCCTGGATCCAGCCAACCCCCAAACAAGTCCGGAGCGTGGCCCTGAGCTCTCCCTCTGTCCTTTCTTCAGCCGTCCCCACCAGTGATTCACCTAGGTCCAGCTCCCTCGGGCCTTCTTTTGGGACACCCTTGGCCCTGGGTTCCCTGACCCTTCATGTGGTGTGCCTTCGGGGTGGATGTGATGGGTGACCGTGGCAGACGCTGCCCACGGTCTCCGGTCTCTGGCTGGGGAATGTTTTTACCCCCACCAGCTTGGGTTCCGGTACCCTGTGCCGACTTCTCACCCGGTGCTTTAATTTGGGTTCTTGGGTCCTCTCTGTTTTCCCCTCTGGGTACTCCTTCTCTGCTCCTCTCTCACTCACTTTCTGCGTCTGAACTTGTCCTCTGCAGCTGACTGACCCTGATCTAAGTTGGTGCCCTCCTTATATATCCCTCTATGTGTGAGCTCAGGTGACCAGCACCCAATGAGCTCCTATCTTTACCCAGGCTGCTCCCCCTATCTGCCCCTACACTACTTGGGATGTACCACCCCCCTCCCACTCCAGCCAGGAACAGACTCGGTCGTACCTGCACATTTCTAAGTGGGAGTACCGTTGGTCTGTTCCTCGGAAATGGGATGTATGTAGTGCATGCAGCCTACCGAGCTCAGATCCACACTCCATCCTTACCCGGGAGTGGAATATCACACCTCTGGGTTGAGGTGCAATACCCCTGTAGCAGCCAAATCCTCAGGGTGCTACACTTGCACTGTGGCTGCAGGGATTCGCCAGTTTCTTAGCCGGGACCGGAGGGTATGTATGCATCATGTATATTCCCGGCTGGTGGGCGTGGCCGCGCTTCCATACACTTGCATGGAGGGAGGCCTCACCCTCTAGTCGGACACGCCCACTAGACGGCCGCGCCACTAGTCAGGACACAGAACTAGTCGAGCCCACGCCCACTGTACGAGCCCTGGCCAGGAGCATGTATAATGCATATATACCCTCCGGTTCCGGCTCAGAAACCGATGAATCCCCTCAGCACACAGTCCTAAGCGCCAGAATTGGCATATCTAATGGATGCGCCATTTCTGGGGCGGCTGAGGGTTCGTCTTATTAGGCTGGGAAGGGGACAATATCCATGGCCATTCCCAGCTGTCTGCTTTGCCTTAACTGGTTAAAAAAAATAGAGGGGACCTCACGTCATATTTTTAGGGTCAACCCATTTTAATAACCAGCAAAGGCAAAGCAGACAGCTGGGGGCTGATATTAATAGACTGGGAAGGTCCATGGATTCTTCCCTTCCCAGCATAATAATAATTTAATTCATTTATTTATTAGTATTTTTCATTTATTTATTTGTAATAAATAAATTATTACCGTAGTTCTAAATCATTTAAAAAAATGGTGTGGAGGCTCCTCTATTTTTGATAACCAGCCAAGATGAATCAGATAGCAGAAGGCTGCAGCCCTCTGCTGTCTGCTTTATCTGCGCTTGTTATAAAAAATAGGGGGGATATCTTTTTTTGTTTACTTTTTTTTTTTTCACTTGGTGCGCCGGCCAATCACCCCCATGCCAATACTTGGCATGGCTCTAATGGGGTCGGAAGTGCCCACACCATAAAAGCTTGTTGATTGGCTGCGCTGCAACAAGCTTTGTTCAGGATGCCGAACCCGAACAGTAACACGGACTTCCATGAGAAATCCGTGTTTGGAGTCTGTATGCCCATCACTAATCCTCGGGCATAAGGCAGTCTGACTGAATCAGTAACGCCAGTGCAGAGGGCTGGGTGGGATTATGGGCTGGGGAATGGGTGGATATTCATTTGCAATTTACATATGCTTGACTTGCCGGCGCAAAACAATAAATTTGTCCGGGGCTTACAGCAATACAATGGGGCCGCATACAGAAATAAAAGTTACATATTCTGAAAGGGCTGCCCACTGGACTATTAGTACACTACACAAAAATGGCACGCATCCATTGTTACTTTTTAGAAGGGGCACTAGGCCCTCTGCATTATTCCTTTCTAAAAAGGGAATTCCAGGGGCATTATTACTTTATAGGGCCAAAACAGGACCACTATTACATTCTAGGGCTATTGTTTTCAGGGGTACTGTCTATTTTAAGGGGGGGGGACTAAAATAATAAAAAAAATATATTTTGACATTTGGGGTTGTCACACAGTGGAATAATATGAGCAAACAGCGAAGAGGCTCAAAATTAGGGATATCAGGATGAAGGAAAGCTTGTGTAGGTTGGGATAGGTGGGGACACTAATGGAAGTGTGAGAAGTCAAATGTTTTTGTTTTCAAGCACTGCAGATGAGTTGTGACTGGAAAAGAATAATACATTTCAAGCAACATTGGACAGTATTATTGGGAGAAAACTTCATATAACATGTCATACAAAAAGAAGTGTATAGTGGCGAGTTCTGAAGTACAGTTATATGTACTGTAGAGACTCACAGGTGACTTGGAGTCATTCATCAGCATAGATCAAGATTTCTTCCAGTCACAACTCATATCTCATACGAAAAGACCGAAGTAAAAAAAAACTCCAAGCATAACTGAAATATAATAAAATTTAATAATATTGAATAAAAATACAAAATAGGAAAAAAATAACACATATATGACCAAAAGGAGAACCACAAATAAATATAAATATGAGGTTCACAATGAATCCCCAAAAGAATAGATGGACATCAATACATGGGCAAAGTAATAATCAACAGTAGTCAATTGTACAGGTAAATAGTCCACAATGCAAAGGCAAGTATTAGATCAACGATCAGGTTAGGAAAAGTTGATGTTTCATCCTGAGACAAGGTAAAAAAAAAGTAAAAATAAAGTTTTAAAAAATTGTAAAAATACTTTAAAAAAATGAAAATATTATATATACTGTATATTATACCAATAAATACATATATTAATGTAAAAAAATAAATAAACAAAGTACACATATTTGGTATCACCATGTCCGGAACGACCTGACCAATAAAACTGTTGCTGAAAATGTCATCTTGTCCCACAAAAAAAACAAGCTGCCATACAGCTCCGTCAGCGAAGAAATAAAAAAGATAAAGCTCTCAGATTATAGCGATGCCAAAACAATTTTTTTTTTTTTATTATTGTTTTTGTGTAAAAGCGACAAAACATAAAAACAAGACATAAATATGGTATCACTGTAATCATACTGACCCGAAGAATAAAGCTGTCACTTCTACCACACGGTTAATGGCATAAAAAAAAATTAACCAAACGATTCCTGAATTGTTGGCTTGTTTATTCTGCTTCCCAAAAATCATAATAGAAAGCAATCAAAAGAATGTTATGTGCCCGAAAATGGTACCAATGAAAACGTCATCTCGTCCCACAATAAAAAAAAGCCCTCACTTAACTTGGCAGAAATATAGAAAAATGAAAGCTCTCAAAATATGTGATGAAAAACCTTGTTAATGCAAAAAAGCGGTTTTGTAGAGTGTCTCCAGAAGCACGAGCTGGCCATTACAATGTACTGGGCACTACAACATACTGGGCAATACAATGGCACATTTGTAATTTTCACTCAACACCATCTATTGCTGTTTGTTTAGAGCTAAAGCAACATTTTTGTGCGAAAAATCTTAATTTTCATTTTCACGGCTCAACGTTATCAAATTCTGGAAAGCACCTGCAGGTTCAAGATGCTCACCAGACCTGTAGGTGTGTAGCTTCTTAAATGGGGTCATTAGTCAGAATTTTCCACTATTTAAGCACATTAGGGGCTCTCCAAATGCAACATGGCGCCCACAGACCATTTAATTAGTCTGCACTCAAAAACGTCGCTCCATCCATACGGAGCTTGGCAGTGTGCCCAAACAGTAATTTCCCACCATACATAGGGTATCTGCATACTCGGGAGAAATTGCACATCAAATTTTCGAGTCTATTTTCCCTGTTACCCTTGTGAAAATTAAAATTTGGTGCTAAAACAACATTTTTGTGGGAAATATCTTAATTTTCATTTTCACGGCTCAACATTATCAAATTCTGTGAAGCTCCTCTGGGTTTAAGGTGCTCACCACACCTCTAGATAAATTCATTGAGGGGTGTAGTTTCCAAAAGGGGTTAACTTGCAGGGGGTTTACACTGTCAAGCACATCAGAGGCTCTGCAAACATGACATGGCGTCCACTGTCTGTTCCAGACAATTTTGCGCTTCAAAAGTCAAATGGTGCTCCTTCCTTTCTGAACCCTGCCATGTGCCCAAACAGTATAGGGCAGGGGTCTCAAACTCGGCTGGGTATATGGGCTGCACATGGAAAAAATTTGAATTTGGGGGGCCGCATTCTTTGTTCAATGTGACATTTTTAGTGATACCATTTTTTTTGTATACACCTTTTGAACATTTTTGCCGTGTTTATTTTTTTATGGCTTGGGTCGTTATGGATGTGGCGATAATAAACGTGCACTTTTTTGTGTTTACTTTAGTTTACATATAAAACAGCATTTTTAGTGCCCAATATTTTTTCATGCTTTATTTTATTTTTTATTTTTTTTACAATTTTATTTCCCCCAATTGGCCACATACAGTAATATTGTCTTACAATTAGCATCATATAGTAATAATGGAAAACATCTTGTAGTAATGTTCCCCATCCAAGTCCCCATCTTGTACTAATGTGCCCCATCCAGGTCCCCATCCTGTGGCAACGTTCCCCATCCTGGCGCCCATCTTGTACTAATGTGCCTCATCCAGGTCCCCATCTTGGGGCTATGTGCCCCATCCAGGTCCCCATCCTGTGGCAATGTTCCCCATCCAGGTCCCCATCTTGTGGCTCTGGTCCCCATCTTGTGGCTCTGTGCCCCATCCAGGTCCCCATCTTGTGGCTCTGTGCCCCATCCAGGTCCCCATCTTGTGGCTATGTGCCCCATCCAGGTCCCCATCCTGTGGCAACGTTCCCCATCCTGGCGCCCATCTTGTACTAATGTGCCTCATCCAGGTCCCCATCCTGTGGCAATGTTCCCCATCCAGGTCCCCATCTTGTGGCTCTGTGCCCCATCCAGGTCCCCATCTTGTGGCTCTGTGCCCCATCCAGGTCCCCATCTTGTGGCTCTGTGCCCCATCCAGGTCCCCATCTTGTGGCTCTGTGCCCCATCCAGGTCCCCATCTTGTGGCTATGTGCCCCATCCAGGTCCACATCTTGAGGCTATGTGCCCCATCCAGGTCCCCATGTTGTGGCTCTGGTCCCCATCTTGTGGCTATGTGCCCCATCCAGGTCCACATCTTGAGGCTATGTGCCCCATCCAGGTCCCCATCTTGAGGCTCTGTGCCCCATCCAGGTCCCCATCCTGTGGCAATGTGCCCCATCCAGGTCCCCATCTTGTGGCTATGTGCCCCATCCAGGTCCCCATCTTGTGGCTATGTGCCCCATCCAGGTCCCCATCTTGTGGCTATGTGCCCCATCCAGGTCCCCATCTTGTGGCTATGTGCCCCATCCAGGTCCCCATCTTGAGGCTATGTGCCCCATCCAGGTCCCCATCTTGAGCCTATGTGCCCCATCCAGGTCCACATCTTGAGGCTATGTGCCCCATCCAGGTCCACATCTTGAGGCTCTGTGCCCCATCCAGGTCCACATCTTGAGGCTCTGTGCCCCATCCAGGTCCCCATCTTGTGGCTCTGTGCCCCATCCAGGTCCCCATCTTGTGGCTCTGTGCCCCATCCAGGTCCCCATCTTGTGGCTCTGTGCCCCATCCAGGTCCCCATCTTGTGGCTCTGTGCCCCATCCAGGTCCCCATCTTGTGGCTATGTGCCCCATCCAGGTCCCCATCTTGAGGCTATGTGCCCCATCCAGGTCCCCATCTTGAGGCTATGTGCCCCATCCAGGTCCCCATCTTGAGGCTCTGTGCCCCATCCAGGTCCCCATCCTGTGGCTATGTGCCCCATCCAGGTCCCCATCCTGTGGCTATGTGCCCCATCCAGGTCCCCATCCTGTGGCTATGTGCCCCATCCAGGTCCCCTCTTGTGGCTATGTGCCCCATCCAGGTCCCCTCTTGTGGCTATGTGCCCCATCCAGGTCCCCTCTTGTGGCTATGTGCCCCATTCAGGTCCCCTCTTGTGGCTATGTGCCCCATCCAGGTCCCCTCTTGTGGCTATGTGCCCCATCCAGGTCCCCTCTAGTGGCTATGTGCCCCATCCAGGTCCCCTCTTGTGGCTATGTGCCCCATCCAGGTCCCCTCTTGTGGCTATGTGCCCCATCCAGGTCCCCTCTTGTGGCTATGTGCCCCATCCAGGTCCCCTCTTGTGGCTATGTGCCCCATCCAGGTCCCCTCTTGTGGCTATGTGCCCCATCCAGGTCCCCTCTTGTGGCTATGTGCCCCATCCAGGTCCCCTCTTGTGGCTATGTGCCCCATCCAGGTCCCCTCTTGTGGCTATGTGCCCCATCCAGGTCCCCTCTTGTGGCTATGTGCCTCATCCAGGTCCCCATCTTGTGGCTATGTGCCCCATCCAGGTCCCCTCTTGTGGCTATGTGCCCCATCCAGGTCCCCGTCCTGTGGCTATGTGCCCCATCCAGGTCCCCTCTTGTGGCTATGTGCCCCATCCAGGTCCCCATCTTGTGGCTATGTGCCCCCTGTGCTGTTCTTCACACACATAAAATAGAAAAAAAAAAAAATGATTCTCACCTGTCCTCCGTTCCCTCGGCGGCCTTCCTGCAGATGTGGCCCGCAGGCACCACAGAGTCCGACCCCTTGACGATCCCGACCTGGTCCAGGAGGAGCCGCCGACAGCAGCGCTGCATTGCCGCACAGAGACCGTCTCCCAGCACTGCATTTCCAATGTCAGCCGCCGGCCAATCAGAGGCCAGCAGCTGACATCTGCATATGGCAATGACGTCATACTCGCTGCGCCGACACGCAGATATCAGCTGCTGGCCTCTGATTGGCCAGCGGCTGGCATTGGAAATGCAGTGCTGGGAAACAGTCTCTGTGTGGCAATTCAGCGCTGCTGTCGGCGGCTCCTCCTGGACCAGGTCGGGATCGTCAAGGGGTCTGTGCCTGCGGGCCGCATAAAGCAGCCTCAGGGGCCTCATGCGGCCCGCGGGCCGCGTGTTTGAGACCCCTGGTATAGGGTATCGGCCTACTCAGGAGAAATTGCACAACAAATTTTGGGGTCCATTTTCTCCTATATACCTTGTGAAAATGAAAAATTTGGGGATAAAGCAACATTTTTGTAGGAAAATGTAATATTTTCATTTTTTCCTTCCACATTTTTCATTCTTGTGAAGCACCTAAAGGTTTAATAAACTCCTTGAATTTGGTTTTGAGTAGCTTGAGAGGTGCAGTTATTAAAATGGTGTCACTTTTCAGTATTTTTTGTCACATAGGCCCCTCAAAGTCATTTCACATGTGATGTGTTCCATAAAAAAAAAAAATTGTCAATTTTGTTGGAAAAATGAGACATTTTAACCCTTCTAACTTTCTAACTAAAAAAAATTGTTTAAAAAAATGATGTTGATTTAAAAAGACATGTGGTAAATGTTATTTATTATCTACTTTTTGTGATATAACTTTTTGGTTTAAGGGTATAAAAACTGAATGTTTGAAAATTGCAACATTTTCTC
Organism: Phyllobates terribilis; assembly: GCF_046119375.1. Taxonomy (NCBI): domain Eukaryota; kingdom Metazoa; phylum Chordata; class Amphibia; order Anura; family Dendrobatidae; genus Phyllobates; species Phyllobates terribilis. The sequence goes on from NW_027362762.1 coordinate 475,792,602, forward strand.
CAAATTTCCAATATTTTCATAAACAAACAGAAAAAAATATTGGCCTAAATTTACCACTACCATAAAGTACAATGTGTCTTGAAAACCCATTCTCAGAATCACTGGGATATGTTGCAGCGTGCAGCGTTCCATCCAGAGTTATCACCACATAAAGTGACACTGGTCAGAATTGTAAAATTTCGGTTAGGAAGGTGAAAACAGGCTTTGGGGTGAAGGGGTTATAATTTCATGATTATCTTGCAATGTAAACAGGCTGCCTGAGTGGGCATGTGCTTCGCGGGGACTTGTTACTTAACCCTTTCTGGGCCACAAGTGGGATGATGGAACAAAGACCTTATATTTATGTGGCAATTCAGTAGTGCCAGAGTCCATTGTAAAAAGTTAAAGATATTTTTACTGTCAAATTTCACATATAACAACATTTCTTGGCAGAAAACATAGTTAATCTTGTACTTCTACCGCAACTGTCTACGAACTGGTACTCTCTTCCGGTGCCTCTTCCCAGTTCTAACACAGGACCCTGAATTCTTGTAGCAGGAACACCAGCTGATTCAGGCAACTTCGGCCCCTTTCAACAGTCGCTCTGCCCTTCTCTGCCTTCCTCACCCTGGCGACACGATTTGCAAAACTTCCGCAGCCTCCGACTCTTCCAATCTCTTCTCCGCGAACAGGACGGACAGCCCCATGTACTCACTGTCGTCCTCTGCTCCCGCAACCGTCATTCTCATCTTCTTAGACGCTATTTCACAGGTACCGATCACACACTGCTCTCTCTTTACACTCCAGCAGGGTAATGGTGCCAGCTCCAGCTTCTTGGTGGTCTTTTTCCTCTGACCCCTCCCTTCTGGAAGTTGTACTTGTGACGTGTCCGCAGCATCACTTGTCACTCTGTATATATCCGCCTTTCGCCACTTCTCCTGAGCTCTCTAAGCATATCCCGGTAGGCAGGCTTTCTTCCTGCAGCACATCTCTCACCGATGCGCTCCTTCTTTAGGCTGGGTTCTGGCTTCAAGGCATCCCTCTTCAGGGTTATCAGTGGACTGGCCATATCTTATCGCTCTTTTTTTTTTACCTCTACTCTCACGACAGGTGGACCTCTATTTAATTTTTGAAACTCCGGTCACCATCTTTATGCAGATGTCATCAGGCGCCATCTTAGTTGCGCAATGCAGCCGTTCCTCCTGTACTCTTGCTTTGCCTCCCGGTAGTCAGGAACTTCCTTTCCATCGCACACGTTCCTCATACAGTGGGCTGGGCTTTTTTTTTTATAAGGCATTTTCTTCCTTGGGTTGCACTTTTACTGGGATGGGCTAATTTTTGCGCTCTTCTGCCTCTTTCGCTCCCACAATGAGCGGTACTTCCTTTTTTTTCCACAATACAATCTGCCATCTTGGCTCTGTATACAGGTGCCATCTTCACTGTGCCATATTTCTTCTTCCCCCAAAAAAATTCTGCAGGACATCTCGATCCTGCCGACTACGCTAATGCAGGTGTAAGAGAGGGATTTGGCCGACATCACTTTCCACACCCTTAAACACCCTACTATGGTACCCCTGAGTGTGCGTCATGGCGACTTGTTGCTAACTCCTTTCTGGACAACAAGTGGAATGATGGAATGGGGACTTTTATACTTATGCAACAATTCAGTAGAGCCAGAGTCCGTTGTAAAAAGTTAAAAACATTTTTACTGTCAAACTTCACATGTAACAACATTTCTTGGTAGAAAACATGGTAAGTCTTGTACACTTCTGCTTCAGTCAGAGGCTCATATTCTGTTACAGACACAAATGGCATATCTTGATGTTGTAAGACACTTCAGAGTAGGCCAGAATAGGATGCTATCTCTAAACCTCTAGAGCCGGTTTTACACGTTTTCAGTAGCCCACTCCACACTAGCTGCCTATGGGAATAAATCTCCATCAGCTCTATTTAATGCCACTGTTGGTACTCAATCATTGAAGAATCCTCTCTATATATAAGTCACACGGGTCAATGTGTGTCACTGTGACTCCTTTTGCTGTCTCTGTACTCCGGCCATATAGCTGTCAGTAACACTCTTCTGAATGCTGATCTGGACTTTCAGTCACTGCACACTTCCACTTGTGGCCTATAACTACATAACACTTCTTATTACTTCAGTAGCTCAATCATAACTAACAGCAACTAGCTTCTAGTACAAAAACCCGATGTAACTCCTCTTCACCTGGGCTGACACTATTAACCCTGTCCTAGGCTAACAAGCTGCTTGCACACTAATGACTGTAAAATCACATAACTATGTCACATAAAACAGCAAATCCATGCACCACATGGGAGAAGTCTTCAGGGAGGTTATTTGGATGACATCTCCACCTTTACAGGAGTACTTCTTTAAAAAAAAAATTGCATGAGATAGACAAAAATTGTGTGTATATTAAATACATGATTTAAGTAATATTTCATTTTATGCTGATCCATTCAATTTAAAAGAGGTATCCGAGAACACTACATAGCTCATATTGTATCTAACTTAATAAGCAGTATATGGGCATCATTCATCGCGTATTTTAAGATGCAATGGTCTGCAGTATTAAAAACAATGACATTTTAAGTTTATTGTGTTTTTATACCTTTTTTATATAAGTATCCCTTTTTTGTGCATTTTTTTATGAACACTGTTTTTTTTCTGTCATTCCAAACTTAATAGTGCAAAAAAAAAATTTTTTTCAGGCTCTCCATGAGGGTCTATGGGAGTAAAATGCACAAAAAACAAGGAGTTCATGAGTGATATGACCCATATATAAGCTTAGCTACCACTATTTTTTTTTTTAAACAAACCTTTTGGGTTTTCTGCACAGAAACATAGTGGTAGTGTTCATATTTTAAGCTCTGCATTGGGAGGTCTGTATCTATTTAAGACAAAAATAGTTCAGATTGAAGCATTGTTCTTACTGTGAAAACATGAAAACACTAAAAGAATCCCGTCAGACACTAAGCGAAGACAATAAAGTAGTTATTCATAGTCTGTTTGGACTTGCGGTACCACAGATCCGGCACAGTGCCATTGCTTCTATTATAAATAAAGGCAGTGACGCCAGTGTAAACGTAGCCCGAGCCATTATTTCTCGCTTCTAGTTTGCTACTGGAACCCTATAGTTTTTCCCCCTGCAATCCCTGAGAATAATAGCTGCTGTGCATCTAAAATAAAATATGACTATATTCAAGATACATTCACAACCGTAGGCTCAGTCGTAATTACTAATGAGGGATTAGATAGAAACTCTGGACTTCAAAAGACTAGGCTGTGTCTAAAAGTCTTAAAGTAATAATTTATGAAACCACCTGCTTAGATCTAATATAAATTAATTAAGATTTTTTCATATGAAGGTCCACAAAAACATTTCCCTATGTAAACTTATGCCAGTATTACCTATATATACGACTTGTCACTGTCACCATACATAGAAATGAAGCCGGAGTAAAGTGACCTCAACGACTAGTCTAGTGCCTCAGCAAACACCGGCAAAATAAACTGAGAAAACCTAATGTGCTGGAGAAGGTGAAAAAATAATACATCAGTGTTCTTTACTGGCAGGAAGAGATGGGAGGGGGTCAAAGAAGGCTGGAGAGGGACAGCTAGTAGTCAGCAGAACTAAACTTGGTGTGGGGGATTTCCTTCAGTCTGGAGATAAGAATGTAGAATGAAAATATCCTAGTGGTTTTCCCCACCTTATCTGCATTACTGGATATCATAAATTAAAGTTCAGAAAATTGTCCTGAAACTTCTCCTTCCCTAAAATAGAGAGCTTTTAGGTTCATAAGACAAGACCTCCCAAGTTCTCCTTGTGCTACCGTAAACTGCCATGTGTTTAATGATCAGACAAAAGTGGACTACTTTATGCATTGCTTGCTGCCCCTGAATTGTGTCAATTTAGAGAAGCTTGTTTCGTATCATAGATAGTATAACAATGGCACTAGATAGATGCTGGTCATCTATCTTACGCACCAGAAAACTGCTAGACAGCAGTTCCTCCTGTGTGGACTTCTTGCATAAGAAGTATTCACATCTCAGCAGCTGCAGACTGGCGCTTACATGTGACTCCAACAATTGTATGAAGGGTGTCATCAGGAGAACTTATGAGATGTAGGTATTGGATATTAACTGTAGTGTGGGGAAGGGACTTTGAGACATAGTATGGTTGCACTGAGGAGCATTGTCATTATACCTGAACAGTGCTGCTCACCATTATTTGCACCCCTTCATTTTTTCATAGACTGTACAATATCTTCAGAAATAAATGGAAATGTACCAAAGTTATATCCTCAGTAATTTTTAATTAGTGGTCCAACGTAATACAACAATAAAACATTGTTTCTCAACTTCCATGTTGCATATTCCAAGACAAAATAGAATAAACAGCATGTGCAGAAATAAAGGCACCCCTAATTAACACTTGGTTGCACACCCTTTGACATTGATGACAGCTCCAAACATTTCTTGTAGCCATTTATAAGCTTCTTGCACTTCTCAGCTGGAATTTTCTCCCACTCTTCCTTTGCAGTTTGTTCAAGCTCTTGAATGTTTGCAGGGTTCTTTTTCCCAATGGCAGATTTCAGCTCACCCCAAAGATTTTGAATGAGATTGAGGTCAGCACTCATTGCTGGCCATTTTCAAACAAGTTTTTCTTTTTCAACCATTCCTGTGTACTTTTGGATGTGTGCTTTTGATCATTGTCTTGCTGGAAGACCCATGATCTTTGACTCAAACCAAGTTTTCTTACACTGGGTAGGACATTTCATTCTAAAATCTCTTGATAATTCTCTGCTTTCATGATTCCTGTAATACGGTCAAGGCCTCCAGTACCAGACGCAGCAACGCAACCCCACAGCATTATGGATCCTCCACCATGCTTAACTGTTGGTAAGGTGTTCTTTTCCTTGTAAGCTTCATAGCGACGTCTATCAACAAACTGTTGCTTTGCATTGTCAAAAAAGCTCTATTTTTGTTTCATCTGTCCACAGAACATTTTCCCAGAAGGATTGTTGTTTGTCAAGGTACTCTTTGGCAAAGATCAGTCGTTCATTTTTATGTCTTTTCTTCAGCAATGGTTTCTTGCTTGGCCTTTGCCCATAAAGCTCTGCTTGGTTTAGTGTGCGGCATATGGTACTTGTTGAAATCATGACCTCAGACTGTTCCAGGTTGGCCTTCAGGTCTTTGGATGTTTGACGTGGTGTTTTTTTCCACCATTCACACCAACCTTTGAAGACATATCTTGTAAATTTTCCTCTTTACCCCACATCCAGGGAGGTTCTTGACGGTTCCATGCTTGGCAAACTTCTTAATAACATTGTGCACTGTCGAAACTGGGATACCAAGGTCTTTGGAGATGGTCTTATACCCTTTGGAAGTCTTGTGTTTGCTAATAATAACAGTTCTGAGGTCCTCAGACAGCTCCTTTGTCTTCACCCTTGTGACAAAGGAACAGGGCCTACCATGTGGCTTTTTAAAACACTGAAGTCATCATTCATTGGCTAAATCATGTCACATGGGCACCAACAATTAATCACAGGTTAATCTCTTTTGTGATTTACCACAGGCGAGTCAAAATGTGTTCCCAAAATAAATTAATGTAAAGTGTGCCAATACCAGTGTCACAGCAAGCTTTAGGTTTTTCTATTTTTCCCTCCCAATGTTTTTTGTTTTAAATTATTGTTTATCATTTGCTCTTTTGTATTTATATTTAAGAAAGAAAAAGAAGGTTATGGAACAGCTGACAAACCTAGAAGTGGACGACCACGGAAAACTTCCTCCAGAGTTGATCACATTATTAAGAAAAAGTCAGTATCTGATGTCCATAAAAGTGCTGTACAGATTTCGCACAAAATGAACAAAGAATATGGGGTCTAATTGAGTCGCCAAACTGTGGCGCGACGGCTAAGAGCAGTAGGGTTGAATGCACAAGTTTCAGTCAAGAAGCCTTTCATCTCTGCAAAGAACTGGAAGGTCCGACTTGAGTTTGCCAAAGAACACAGCCAATGGAAAGAGACAGATTGGTCTAAGGTGTTGTGGTCGGATGAATCCAAGTTCAATCTGTTTGGCAGTGATGGCAAGCACTATATATACCGCCCAATTTGAAAACGTAATGATGTAAGGTACCAAACACCTACAGTGAAACATGGTGGTAGCAATGTCATGGTTTGGGGCTGTTTTTCTGCATCTTCCATTGGCCCTCTGCATAGAATTGATGGAAATATGAATGCTACCATGTACAAGGATATACTGGAGAATGTAATGCTGCCACATGGTAAAATTCCAGGGGATGGAAATTCCAGCATGAAAATTATCCTAAGAACACATCCAATTTAGTCAAAAATTGGTTAGCAAAGAAAAATGTTCGCCTGTTGCAATGGCCAAGTCAATCACCTGATTTAAACCCTATAGAGCACCTTTGGGATGAGTTAGGGTGATGAGTTGGGGCCCGTACCCATAGCAATAAAGATGAATTGTTTGCAGATTTGCAAATGAAATGGAGCAAGATCCCTCAAGATGCCTTGAATACCCTAGTGGCTTCACCCCGTCGGTGTGGTGCAGTAATTAAAGCAAAAAGTTATGCTACAAAATACTAAGATATTGCATTGTAAACAATAAATTACTCTCTATGTTGTGATCAATAAATAGTATATGCAAAACTTTTGGGAGTCAGTTTTCTTTAATTAAATGACCATAACTATATTCAAAAGAATTTCGGTTAAAATTAAGGTCTTGCATGATGACAACTTCACGCAGTTTCAATTCATCACCAGGAAAATGGCATCACAACAACCAGACAGAAGTAATCACACTTTTTAAAAAAAATGCAAAACTTTTGGTCGCCACTGTACATTTGGTTGAAATCAAGGGTAATGAGGGACAGACATAAAGTACAATTATAATGAAACCCTTATGATAGCCTTAACATATCTGTTGGCAGATAAATTGGTTGAAGATCTTATGTTTATAGGGTATGTCCTTAGTCTATGACTTCGGCCAGGAGAAGTAGGGACCTAAAATACAGTCGCTTGTGTTCACTGCAGGGTTAATCTGGAGCAAACAAGTTATAGTACACTCAGCAATCACAATAGGCACAATCCTCACCTGGCATCTTCTAACAATTCTCGTGCCAGGCCAGTTGTCCAGCAGTCCGTGGTGACCTAAATAACTAAGCAGATAACTGAGTCCGCTTACAGCAGAGCAGGGCTCCAAAGCTAGACTTGTATTTTGGGTGCAGTTTTGGACCTCCTTCTCTAAAAATCTATTTGGAAGTAACATGGACTAAAGATTTCATACTTCTGGCTCTTATTGTTTTTTTAGGCAATTATAGTGCTCCCTATACTGTAGGTTATATTTCTTCTCCAAACTGTAGTGTGACTTATTAACTCTATAAAGATGGGCACACAATGTTGAGGGTTAGATAGTTCAGGGCAATAAACCAAGCAGTGCCGCTAGGCTAGTTTACTAATGCAAACTATTCTGTCTGGTTAAACATTGTTAGAGTTTCAACATTTAAATAGACACAGAGTTTGGGTGCATTTCCACTATGTGATTGCAGCTGTTAAATGACTGCTGATTGGCTAGATGCAAACCTGTCCGTGGACATTTAACAGCCTGTTTAGACAGGCCGATTGCACTTTCATGCACATAAAAGATCATTAAAGGGAACCTGTCTCCAGAAATAACGCTATTAATCTGCAGATATGCGTTTAATCTGCAGGTTAACAGCTTTATTATTCTGCCCGGCGCTTGCACGCCGCCGAATGCAGCAGGGAGAAAATTAACTTTATTCTCCCCGCCAGCATTCGGTTTCAGTCATGGGGGCGCCACGGGTTCAGTCATTGCTTTGAGAATACAGAGCAGATGCTGTAACCTTTCTCCCGGCCCTGACTGACAGCCGGCCACAACCATTTTTTTCTAATAAAATGTTGATTTGGCCCAAGTTTTCAATTTTCAAAAGTGATTATATGAGAAAATGGACCATACAATTTGTTATGCAACTACTCATGAGTATGCCAATACCCCATATGTGGTCGAAAACTACTTTTGAGGCACAGTGCAAAGCTCAGAAGGGAAGGAGTGGCATATTGGAGTTCAGATTTTGCTGGAATTGTTTGAGGGTGCCATATCACTGAGGTGCCCCTGAGTGCCATGTTATAGTGCAGATTTTGTTGTTATGGTTTGTGGGTGTCATGACCCCCTGGTAGAGTCCCTGAGGTCCCAGAATGTCAGAACCCCCTTCAGTGAGTCCATGCTACAAACTACACCTCTCAATGAATTCATCTAAGGCTGCAGTGATCATATTGACTCCACGGGCGTGTCACAGAATTTTATACCTTTGGGCAGTGAAGAAAGAATAATTAAATTTTTACCACAAAAATTTTGTTTTCGCCCCAGATTTCAAATTTTTCACAGGAAAATGGGTAAAAATGGCACCAAGATTTGTCACACAATTTCTGCTGAACGTGGCAATACCTCTTGCCACAGCTTTATGTGGCTGTGCAGTACTGCTTAGCCACACGGCGAAACTCGGGAGGGAAGGCGCGCTATTTGATTCTCTGAGAACAGATTTTCCTAGAATAGTATGCAGACTCCATATACAGAGCCCCTAAGTTTCAGAACAGCAGAATCCACCTCAAGTGACTCCATTTTGGAAATTACATCTCCCTGGGAATTTATCTGCAGGTGTAGTGACATTTTTGGAAAACACCCATGGAGTCAAAATCATGAAGCAGTGAATGTTGCTCCGTGAAAATTGCAAATCTGCCATTGTAGTGCCCATACATTGTAGTGCCCATACACTGAGCCCAGTTGTGCTTCTGGAGACATGGACCACGTCAATAAAGCAGGCTCTCATCGCTATAGAAATACCAAACATTTGGATGCTAAATGTGGTTTAGGCACACTGTGGGGCTCAGAAGGGAGGGGGGCATTTGGATTTGGGAGAGCAAAATTCTTTTGGGGGGCAAGGAGCCATAACTCTTTTCCAGAGCCTTTTTGCTACCAGTAACATGGAAGCCCCCTATAATTCCATTGACAAATGACGGATGACGGACCTGAGTGGGGACTTGCTTTTTTTGTGGATTGAGTTGAACGTTTTATTGGGAACATGTTACATAACATTTTGAATCCCATTTATTCTGTGACATCTAAATCTCCAAATGATGTGATCCCCAGAGGGATCCATTCACTATAATGAGGCAGCAGAGTTTCTCTGGACTCCGTCTGGCATCTATCGAGCGGTGTCCATCTTTTCAGAGGTGCACAAAACTGTGGCTGATCGCAGATTTATGCACGCTTAAAAAGACAGACACCACTGGATCATAGGCCAGACTGCGTTCAGTGCCTCCATCTGCCTCATTATAAGGGTTCTGTCTGAATCACGTATTTCAGAAATTTACACGGAAACCTCGGTGTAAGCGCTCAGTGCAGGATAAATGTAAGCAGAGCCTTACTGCGATCTTTGGGTGGCAGAATTAACAAATCAACAGCGTGTCAAGGATTGGTTTTATTTATTTTTTACGTCGTTCCTCGTGCGGTATAAGTGATAAGATGACTTTATTCTTCGGTGCGATTACAGCGATATGAGATTTATAACGGGTTTTTAAGTTTGGCTGCTATCACACACTAAAAGATACTTTTTTTTGGTGTAAGTGATTATGATGGTGTAAGTACCACTTTATTCTTTGGGTCAGTATGATTACAGCAATACCAGATTTATATTAATTTTTTTATGTTTGGCTGCTATCACCACTTTTTTGCCATAACAATTTTTTTGCATCACATATTTTGGAGCTATAATTTTTCTATATTTCTGCCAACAGTCATGTCGGGGCTTGTTTTTTGTGGGACGAGTTGATTTTTTATTGATACAATTTTCGGCACATAACAATTTTTGATCGCTTTCTATTCTGATTTAGGGGAGGGAGAATGAAAAAAAAACAAAACAGAAATTCAGGATTTTTTTTATTTTTATTTTTTATGCCGTTCGCCATATGGTAAAATTGATGAGGCAGCTTTCTTCTTCAGGTTAGTATGATTGCAGCGATACCACATTTATATATATTTTTTTATGTTTTGTCACTTTTACATAATAAAAACTTTTTTAGAGAAAAAAGAATTGTTTTTGCATCTCTGTATGCTGAGAGCTATAGCTTTTTTATTTCTCTGCTGATGGAGCTGTATGGCGGCTTGTTTTTTTGTGGGACAAGATGACGTTTTCAGCGGTACCATTTTTATTTCCATTCGACTTTTTCTGCATTGATGGCAGACCTGGGGGTCATCAGGACAACCTCAAGTTGCCATGGCACTGATCAAACCCTCTCAATGACGTCCCGGGAGCACTGATCAATGATGGGTGAGGGAGCCCCCTCCCTTTCCTAGCCTCCTAAATGTTGCAATCGATATTGATAGCGGCATTAAGAGGGTTAAACAGCTGGGGGCAGTGTGGGCACCGCTTCTGGCTGTTACAGCCTGGGTTGGGCTATCACGTAAACCAAGTCCCAGCGGCAATCGCTTGGGGGGCTGAGCTCCTGTGCCGCGCACGATCACCATTAAGTACCTATAGGTCAAAGGTCACAAAACCCTACACGACCATGACGTATAGGTATATCAAAGGTCGTGAAGGGGTTAAACTTCTGTTTGGAGACAAAATGGAGGTAGAGACTAGAACACCAAAGGAGTGAATTTAACAGGGGCTATATTCCCTACAAGGCTGTGTGCTTAGTTTATACTGTCAGCTTGGGCTGACAGAATTTCTTTAATAAAATGGTTTCAATTAGCTGGTTCCTTCTTACCCCTAGGCTTTTTAGTCCAAAGGAGGTTTTTCATCAGGACAGGGATTTTTTATCAGGACAGGGACACGACAACAAGGTACGCTTTGACGTTAGCTGTTGGGCTCATATACATTGGCCAATTTATGTGTTAAGTACCTTCTTTCTACTGTAAATTTTTCTAGAGCAATATTGCGGTTCCATTTTTCCAAAATTCCATATGTACATAATGTAGCACTAATCTATTTTTCATGGCAGTAATACAGTTCCAATTGTCTAAATTTACCATTCTAGCAACTTAGAGTGCAGCTGTATATTTTTTTATAACTGTTGTCTTAGCTGGCACCTGTTCACACTAGCTAGGAGGTGCTGGTCAGTTTTTCTATTTGTAGCACATCAGATAAGATGGCTGTCGGCACAATCAGTTTATAAAAATAAAAAAAAAATACATTTCGAAAAAAAAGAAGAAGGATGTGTTTTAAGCATTTGTCTTTATTTAGCAAAAAGAGTAGTTGACCAATTCCAGTTAAAGCGGCTATGCCGGTTTCCAATGCCACCCTAATCTGAGGGCAGCAGAGAAAACCGTATAGGTCATCACATCCAAACAGCAAAGTAAATTCACGTTTGCAGGCTGCTAGAGCTGAAATCAACTGAAATCAAAAAGCAAACACAAGCGACCCTGCAAGAACTAAGACATATGAACACATTACATACAAAATGTATTTGAACTGCAGTATCGCTGTATTTACTAACGTTATAAATTGGATGGTGTAATATAAGAGCATTTAGTTCAAATTGTGTACGCTCATCTGCCAATGACAGGACAACCTCATCAGATGGAACCCTACACAAAAGCCCACCTACACAATCAATGGCAGTCAGCCAAACGGTGGTTCGGCTGATCATTTGGCTAACAGCTATCTCACCCGGCTCCGCCACACAAGAGTGCTCCGCTCAGCATGTGCTCCCGGTATGAGAGTCACTGCCAGACCCCTGGCAGTAACTTATCACAAGGACAACAAAAGCATCAGCAGTCCTAAATCGATCATGCCAGATCATCATCTTTTCTATTACACTGTTGGCCAATGTTCGTCTATAGTGTGTGGGATCCTTAAGGCTTGTGTCAGGTGGTTACTAATTTGTAATCTGATTCTGCTGAAAGTCTGCTTAAGGCCACGTTCACATGTTCAGTATTTGGTCAATATTTCACATCAGTATTTGTAAGCCAAAACCAGGAGTGGGTGATAAATACAGAAGTGGTGACGTGTTTCTATTATACTTTTCCTCTGATTGTTCCACTCCTATTTTCGGATTTCAAATACTGATGTGAAATACTGACCAAATACTGAAGAGGTGAAATACTGACTAAATACTGAATATGTGAACATGGCCTTAAAGTCATGTAGAAAGCATCACCCATCTAAGAGACTCATTGGTAATGTGACTTCATGGTTCTTAAAGTGCTTAAATGAATAAGATTTGGGGTACTATGCTGGTTCCCTCCACTTAAAGTTAGATGGTGAAGTAGCTTTTGTCACCAGTAGGCTGCCATAATTGCCAATGACTTTTTCATCCATATATGTAGATAAAAAGTAAGAAAATTACAGAGACAGCCACTCCATTCATTCCATATAAACTTGACGGAAAAATCAGAGTACAACGTTATCGCAGTCCCATAGAGAAGGAATGGAGAGGAGTTTGCACATGAGCAATACCACTCCATTCTAATAAGGTCAAAAGTGTCCTATTCTAAAGGTCACTGGTGGTCCCAGGGATAAGCCCCCCCATTCGTCTACAAGTAGTCATGTATTCTCCAGATAGGTGATAACTTCTTCCGATCTGATGTCCCATTAATATTTGTCTTTCATTCAACAGAGTCTCACAGTCCTAATATAGATGTGATGCAACATATTGATAAAGTGGTTACTAGACTGTAACCCTTATGTCTAGAGAAAGACATTATGATGTAATGGTTAGTAATCCCTGTGGGATTTCCTTCCTCATGTGATTCTGTAGTGATTATGCGTTCGGGAAGACACCTGACCACTATCCAATTACATGCTGAATGCCTTCAAGCAGCTTAAAAGGTTTCTTGAGTGAATACCCCGGCAATGAGACAAGTTGATTTCTATTATAATGCCTTGAATTTCTGATCTCTATAGACTTCTCCAGCTTATCCTAGGGTCCCTTAAGGAGCCATAAAAATGATTATCTCCTTATCAGCCATTCACATTAGCTAAATATTGGTGGGTTCTGATGAAATCTAATGTGTATGGGACCGCAGGAGAGGTGTACCACCAGAGCTCTCTGACAATCACTTTTCCATCTTTGTATTGTAGTGACTTGGTATATGGAGCTGTTTTGTGTACAGTCATATCCAGTCAGAGGTGATGTATGAGGTTTAGTGTGATTTTTTCTTAAAGGGGTTGTCCAGTACTTTATATTACCCCCCCCCCCCAATCTATCCCCCCGGGGCCCCTAAGGATGTTTGTAATTACCTTATGCTGCAGATAATGCCTGTGAACGGCGCTATCACTGGCTGCTCACAGGCATCATGTGATCCCGGCTGCAGCCGGCTCTGACATCCGCTGACGTGACGACAAGTGCTGGCAGCAGCCGGGGGTCTCTGTCTTCTGCGTTCCATGGTGGATGCCAGGCTGTGGGCAGGGTTACCCCCCCCCCCCCGCATCACACCCGGCATCCACCGTGCGCTCTGCCTCTCCCCATACATTGGGAAAGTGCGCGGTGGATGCTCGGTGTGACGCTGGGGTAACCCCGCCCACAACCCAGCAGCCACCGCGGGGACCCCAGCGCTGAGTCACGCTTCACTTGTCGTGACGTCAGCGCGGGGTCACATGATGCCTGTGAGCGGCCAAGGATAGCGCCGCTCACAGGCAGAAACAGCAACGTAAGGTATTTACCAAAATCCTTAGGGGCCCCGGGGGGGATACCTTGGGGGGGGGGGTAATATAAAGTACTGGACAACTTCTTTAAAGCAGAGGTTAAAGATGAAGTTTAGGCCAAGTTCACATGTGCATATTTTCAGATCCAGTGCTGTTAGTGAGGAAAAAAAACTGACATCACATGGACAGCACTAAAACCAATGTTATTCAATTGGGCTGTTCGGATAAGTGTTTATTTTCATGGACCGAATCTGAGCTTGAAAAATATCATAACTTGCACTAGCTTCTTCCACTAGACTCTTTGCTTAACTAAGTCTATGGCTGCACCAAAAAAAATGGATCCCATACGGATCATCCGTATAGCATCTGATTTTTAAAGATGCATTGATGTAAATACTTTTATGCCCAAAAATGACAAAAGTATTTGGCGCGCCCCCTGGGCCGTGGGGAACTCGGCAGCCGGGCCTCTTGTGGATGCCGGTTGGAGGAATATCACGGTGGCTGGCCCGGTCCGTGACCCAGGGCGGTCAGTAAAAAGGGGGATATTACTTATAGGGGTGACCAGCCCAGGGGATGGGGATGACTCGGTACCAGGGCCTTTTTGCCTGGCCTTGGGGATGTCGCGGTGGTCGGCTCCCGGGCCCGTACCCTGGGGTCTCTCTTTAAAAGCGTTGATAGTTGTTAGTTTTAGTTTTATGAAAGTTCGTGACGCCACCTGTGGCTTCAGGTGAGAATCACCAGCGCTGCGCAGTCCACTGAGGCCGATGGTAAGGCAGCTCGATGGTATAGCTCCCCACAGGTGGAGCTAGGCCTCAGGGCAGCGTACGGAAGGGGGATGCAGGACAGGCGAGACCCAGCCGGGTCAGAGCAAGAACGGAGACGGACATGATAGTCACTTCAGTACCTTTTACTGATGGAAATTCAGGCACATCCCGGAGCACTGTAGGGTGAAGGGTGCATATCAGGATCCTCCCCAATGAGCGGGTGTAGGGCCCCCTGTTTCTTGCCTCTGCGTAGTAAGTTTCTGACCTGCCTGGAGCTAGGCCTAACTTTATCTCTGTCCTGCGCTGGCTGACCTCGTGGTAGGGCCTTTTCTTGGAGTACACGCTCCTCAGCTTGCGGGGCCTATGTGTCTCCCGGCTCCATTATGTATCAGCACTTTAGTGATCCTGGGACTTGTAGTTCTCCTGGGATTCCGGTTATACCTTACTGGGTCATAGAGATCCCGGTAAGCTTTGGACCCGGTGTCCGGTAACTGCTTCGGGGTGAGCTAGGTAAGCTCCTCTGCCCCTATGTACTAACTCTCCACTCGCCTTCGGCCTACTCGGGCCCTCACTAGGCTACACACACTAACGGCAGCCTGCCGCGCTTCACCGATCTTATGGCGCCGGCACACCTAAAGCTCAGTACTCTGAGCTACAACTGAGTCTAGACTGGCTTACCTCTGCAGACAGACTTCTGCAGGGAACGAACCGAGAACTCTGTCCCTCTCTGACTATGAGCAGGAACCCCGTTCTGGCTAGACGGCCAACTGAAACTAGACTGAACTGCCTGGCTCCACCTTCCCTATTTATCTCCCTAACGGGCTCCCTCTGCTGGTCTGAGGTGGAAGGTGGAGATGTGTGAATGTTATGGGGGCCTCTTGTGGAGGAATCCATCAATGCATTCTTCCAGGATCTATGATACCAAGAGTAGCTGGGCGTCACAGGGGATTTGTGAAGTTAATGACACCACCTGTGGAATGCGGCTAAAGGGGGCAGCCGCTGCGGAGCAGTCCTCTGGAGCTGGTGTTGCGGCAGCAGGGATGGTGTGGCTCTCCACAGGTAAAGCTAGCTCCAGGGCAGGGTAGGACGTGCAGGTTGTGCTGGGCGTTGAAGTGCCGTGAGGGAGAGATGGTGCAGATGAAAGAAGGGACGGAGGCAGTGCGGTGCAGTCATCCGAGTTTTTACTCACAGTTCTTAAGACAGTTCCACTGGTGCACTGTACAGTTGTTGGCCTCCCACGTCACGCTGCGTTCACCAGGCAGGGGTTCAGCACTTCCTCAGGCAGATCAGGAGTACCTGACAGAACCCCACTTTCTTGTGTTTCTAGCTAGACCGTCTTCACGCTGGGTCTTTCTCCCTCCTGCCCTGTGCTTCCCACTCTCAATCCCGCTCGGGTGCTCTGAAGTCCCTCTTGTCTCGCCGGAGTTCCTGGACCTGCTTGACCCTCACGGGGATTAGAATGAGGCTTCAGCAACTGACTATATAAGCCAGAAGCCTCCGGTTTTCCCAGCAGAGACGTAGAGTAACACGGCTGGACCAGGGGCTGGTCCCCTTCTTGCGGCCTACGATCCCTCTGTCTTCTGACAGATGCGGGGCGTACGGGTGCCTTCCTGCACTCGCCGTACCCCCTAGGATCCCTTCTTAGAATGGAGCCTACTCCTCTGCTCCCCACCTGGGCCTCTAGGACTGGGCCCTACTTGTGGAGCAGAGCTCCTAAAGAGACTCTGCTCCCTGTCTTACTTCACCACTGACTGATCTGCCACCCTAAAATGGCTTCCCTTTTTATACCTCACTCTATAGTGCTCCCCTAAACTGCTTCCTCCACCCACACCCACTACTGGTTCCCCCTACCTCTGGGTTCCCCCCACTCCAGCCAGGGACAGGGCTCAGCAGGAAAACACATTGCATCTTGCCCTTCCAGCCGGCCTGGAGCAGTGTAGTGTTGGATGCAGGTGTTGGGGTTCCGGGCAGCACTCCCTCCTTACCTGAGAGAAGGGGATACCACACCTCTGGGTGAGGTGCAGTACCTCTGTGGCGACTGAACCCTCAGGGGCGCCACATATTCTTGGAGTGACAGGGGCACAGGGGCTCCTTTGTCAGGCAATATTACAAATTAATTCATAAGACCTCCAGATAATTAAACATTCCCAAGGCCTCTCCATTTGTAACAAAAAACCCTAATTTAATCACCTTGACTTATCAGTAGGAGGCATCACCTCCTCCACCTCATGAACAAATGTCGTTGCTGTAACATCTCTTAAATGTTGTGCCTTGTGTCTTATGAATTCATTTGTAATATTGCCTGACGAAGAAGCCCCTGTGCTCTGAAAGCTTGCATATATAGATTTTTCTGGTTAGCCAATAAAGGTATTACTCCGAGAATACTTTTGTCATTTTTGGGCATAAAAGTATTTACATCGATTTTTCTGACTAATATGGTACCACAATATAACTTTGTATTGTACACCTTAAAGATGCATTGCAATCCTTTAAAATAGGAAACTCTATTTGGCCTTGTAAATTAACCCTCCTAATCCGTATATATGGGTATGCAGGTCATAGAAAGTTGAATCAAATTATACTGTGACGCGGAGTCACTTCTCAAGGGTAAGCCGTGATTCGCGATAGTCAAGGAGTCTGAGGTCAAAAGTCAGAAGGGTACATCATAAACAGAGGGAAAAGATAAAGGCGTAGTCAGGTAACGGTCTGAGGTCAAAATACCAGGAGAATAGTGGATCAGAATAAAGGGGTTAAACAGACAGAGGGTCACAATGAGGTCCAAGGTGGGACAACGAAAGATCATCAAGCAAAACACTAGGCACAGAAAAAACAACCGCACTAAGCTGAAGCTACTTTTGGCAGAGGTCTGGGACTAACAGCCCAGGTAAGTAGTCGGACAGTCACCTGGGACAATGCACACCTGTGAAGCCAGCACCTCCCAGTCTCAGATTGGATGGCCAAACTGTCAATCAAAACACCGACAGCTCAAAATGCCCCTGCACCAGACTCGACATTGACATGTCAATCAAAGTAATGACAGCTTCAGCATGCCCGTGCACCAGATTGGACGGCTGAGCCATCATTAACTGCATCCCAGACACACTGAGGGGTGGAATAGCTACAGATAACTTGATATCTGTGATCTGATGTCTTATTCCAGAGAAATCTCCATGACAATCTGCCGCCAGAGTTTATTTTCAATGGCGTTACCAGTCTGAGACATGTAATTACTGACAGTCTGCTCTAATAATCTACATATCTCATGCTGTTAACACCACCTTTTATTTAAAATAGAACTCGGAGAATCTGTCTTCAGTGCTTATATGTGGCCCATAGATCTTAATAGCTCATTTATATACTATGGAAAAAGTAGATTTCTCTGGAAAAAGACACTGGATCGCAGATATCAAGGTATCATTTTTTTTCATCTTCCTATGAACTTTATTCCCACATAGACGGCTTAAAAGGGTTGATTCTTCTAACAAATTCCCTTTTAATCAATAATAATTAGGCATATATAAAAATTACAATTTTTCATTTGTGAGATGTGTTTTTTTTTTTTTTTAAGCATCTAATGTTAAGCCTCTGACTTGCTCCTATTGCGTATACTACTTATACTATCCAACATGTGGATAGTTAGTGGTTTTCTGGAACAGTGTTATTTGGCTCATTGCTCCATAGCACCGTAGCCTAACAGCGCTGAGGTCCTGGGTTCAAAACCCACTAAGGAAAATATCTGCAAGGAATTTTTATGTTCTCCTAGTGTTTGCGTGGGTTTCCTCCAGGTACTCTGGTTTGTTCCCACACTCTAAAATTATACCGGTAGGGAATTTTGATTGTGAGCCGCATTGGGGACAGTGACGTTAGTAAAATGCTGTGGAATTAATGGAGCTATATAAGTGAGTAAAATAAAGTTCTGACTTCTGAAATCCTTGACAGCTGAGGAATATTCAGATGGCCACAATGCTAGGCTAACCTAGTATTACACTGTGCCCAATGGAATCACTTGGCCATAAAGAATTCCATGGCTGGGCGGTTCTGCTAGTTATAGTGGCTCCTTATTCTGACCAATAGAAGGGAGTCCAAGACACCCTCAATGATAATATGGTCTGATATAGTATATAAATCACGAATACCTTCATGAGACGAGACTTTTCACTTCCATTCATTGCTAACACAACAAAATGGGTAATATATAGTTTTGCTTAAAAAATAAGACAAGTAATCCTTGAAAACTAAGTCCCTTTACCCAGTGAACCCAAATTACAAGTGCTCCTTTGTTTGTGTGTTGGAGTCCTGCTAGTTTTGGCACTTCACACAAAACAAACCATGGCACTGAAAGGATGTCAGAAGGAAAGGACAGTTGGTGAAGGGCTGCCTTATAGGCACAGCTGTCTTAGTAACTCTGAACTCAGTTGTGGAAATTGCAGTTGACATCGTTTTTTGTGACTGAATATCTGCGCAGCCACAAAAGGAAATGAACAGGCTAAAAGTGTAACAATAAAAAGTATGTCTCTATTTCATCCTATTACCTAATTTCTATGTAGCAAAAAACAATTATTCTCTTTGTGGGAATTTTTTTTTCCTGACAAACCCACAACAATCAGAAAAAAAAATTCCCTAATCAACATCTCATCGCGAGTGTTGATGAGTCTTGTTCTGCCTCATGGAGAAGAGATGCTGGCATACCAATGTTAGCAAATCTTATACACATTAGAGTCATGACTTAGGTTTACATACATTTCCTTTAACACTACATTTTTTACATTAAAGTAAGTACATTCATCACTTCGATAAGTGAAGACATTAACCGACTGTGGACAATCTGCTCTCATACTGTACATGCTGTTCCCATGACAGTATCCCTACTCCACAGTGCCGCAGTGTCAGACGCTGCTCAGAAATATGAGTCAGGAAGGGAATGTTGCAATACCAGAAATTACCAACGTAACACACTAAGACCTGCCCCAAAATTCCCCTAAGAAAGTGTCATGAATATTGCACAACTGAGAGGCAGATCCCAGCCGATAAACAGCCGGTAGTGAAAGTATGGGAGATGAACACTAGTAAAGAGATCCAAGAGGTGAAAAACGCTCTGACCCTTTATCAAATAATCATTTTACAGATCTTTATATTATTTTGCTTCATTTTCCAGTTATCACATGTTGTCACCACTGTACATTCTGACCCTGAGCGCTTTATACATTTTATATGTTTTAGTTTTGAACAAAAGTTCTCCACAACAAAGGGGGGCCATGGAATTTTTTTGTAAAGTGAGTGTCACCCCCAAAATTCAAATTGAACCATTTATACATTCATATAGAGGACTTTACCCCTATAAAATCATACTTTAAGTGGAGATTTTACGTATTGCATTTTATATGAAAACTGTTTTTTTTGGATATGTAAATTATTGGGCTTCGATGCACCCATGACGTAGGCAAGAGCTCAGTGTACTGTTTTGCCCCCTTATTTATACTGTCAGTGTAAGCACATTCTCATCTCCCTCTCCTGTCAACAGTGGCCGCCTGCTGCAGTGTGATCATGTACAGTCATGGCCAAAAGTATTGAGAATGAGACAAATAGTAATTTTTCCAAAGTTTACTGCTTCATTTTTTGTAATGGCAATTTGCATATACTCCTGAATGTCAAAGAGTGATCAGCTTAACAGCAATTACTGTACTTGCAAAGTCAATATTTGCCCAGAAAATGAACTTTAACCCCCAAAACACATTTCAACATCATTGCAGTCCTGCCTTAAAACGAGCAGCTAACATCGTTTTAGTGATTGATCCATTAACACAGGTGTGGGTGTTGAAGAGGACAGGGCTGGCGATAAATCAGTCATGATTAAGTAAGAATGACATCACTGGACACTTTAAAAGGAGGCTGGTTCTTGGTATCATTGTTTCTCTTGAGTTAACCATGGTTATCTCTAAAGAAACACGTGCAGCCATCATTGCACTGCACAAAAATGGCCTAACAGGGAAGAGTATCGCAGCTACAAAGATTGCACCTCAGTCAACAATCTATCGCATCATCAAGAACTTCAAGGAGAGAGCTTCCATTGTTGTCAAAAAGGCTCCAGGGTGCCCAAGAAAGACCAGCAAGCGCCAGGACTGTATCTTAAAACTGTTTCAGCTGCGGGATCAGACTACCAGCAGTGCCGAGCTTGCTCAGGAATGGCAGCAGGCTGGTGTGAGTGCTTCTGCACGCACTGTGAGGCGGAGACTCTTTGAGCAAGGGCTGGTTTCAAGGAGGGCAGCAAAGAAGCCACTTCTCTCCAGAAAAAACATCAGGGACCGACTGATATTCTGCAAAAGGTACAGGGAGTGGACTGCTGAGGACTGGGGCAAAGTCATTTTCTCTGATGAATCCCCTTTTCGATTGTTTGGGACATCTGGAAAACAGCTTATTCAGAGAAGAAGAGTCGAGCGCTACCACCAGTCTTGTCTCATGCCAACTGTAAAGCATCCTGAAACCATTCATGTGTGGGGTTGCTTCTCAGCCAAGGGAATCGGCTCACTCACAGTCTTGCCTAAAAACACAGCCATGAATAAAGAATGGTACCAGAATGTCCTCCAAGAGCAACTTCTCCCAACCGTCCAAGAGCAGTTTGGCGCCCAACAATGCCTTTTCCAGCATGATGGAGCACCTTGCCATAAAGCAAAGGTGATAACTAAATGGCTCATGGAACAAAACATAGAGATTTTGGGTCCATGGCCTGGAAACTCCCCAGATCTTAATCCCATTGAGAACTTGTGGTCAATCATCAAGAGACGGGTGGACAAACAAAAACCAACAAATTCTGGCAAAATGCAAGCATTGATTATGCAAGAATGGACTGCTATCAGTCAGGATTTGGTCCAAAAGTTGATTGAGAGCACGCCAGGGAGAATTACAGAGGTCTTGAAGAAGAAGGGGCAACACTGAAAATATTGACTTGCTGCATTAACTCATTCTAACTGTCAATATAACCTATTGGTACTCATAATATGATTGCAATTATATTTCTGTATGTGATATAAACATCAGACAAACACTAATAAAAACCAGAGGCCAGCAGATCATGTGAAAATATAATTTTGGTGTCATTCTCAAAACTTTTGGCCATGACTGTACAGTGAGTGGCCTCAGTAGACAGGAGAGGAGGATGGGAAGGCATCCACACACACACTGACACTGTGTGTGCTCTTATGAATGGATAAATGACCTGCAGTGTCAGTGTGTGCAGGATTTAATTCAGGCAGTGCTTCAGACGAAGCGCTGTCAATCAACGTAAAGGGATGTGCGGAAGACTGTAATTGAAGGAGCATAACTGTGCACTGAGATCTTGGCGAGAGATCTTTTTCATCAAGGCTGTGCTGAAGCCCCCTAATTTACATATCAAATAGAACAGTTTTTATATAAAGTGCAATATGTAAAATCTACACTAAAAGTATAATTTTTATAGTGGCAAAGTCCTCTATATGAATGTATAAATGGCTTAATTTGCATTTTGGGGATGACAAACTCTTTTTAATATTTGAAATACTTTCTTCTAACTTCTGCTAGGACTCACTTTTTGGTAGGAATATGACTCTACTTTTTTTTCCCTTGAATGTGCCAAAGTTTTTCAATGGTTTCATCTGTATTAAAAAGCAGATCTATATAGGCAGACTGAGCTGTGTTTCATATTGCCCCACCAAACACATTTAAAACAGGTGGGAATTGTTCATTAGATATATCTCAATTTTCTGGTTGGAAGAAGTCAAAAGTAAAAAACTTGTGCAATTTCATGTACACAGGCATACAAAATGTGGCAAATTTATTAGGAGGCACACAACTCTTCCTAAATTTGGTGAAACTTACTTTACTGCACTGTAGGTTAAGTATTTCTAGACTGATTGGTTTAAGCAGAATTGAAATGGTCTACACTAAACAAAGTAAGGCTATGTTCACACTTGTGTTTAGAAATTCTGTTTACCTGTTACGCTTTTAGGAACAGACAAATTACATGAATGTCCAAAATGGATTTGTTCCATAACCGATGCAAACAGAAGCAAAGGTACCCCATTGATTATTATGGAGTCTGTCTGGGTCCTGTTACATGTCCAATATTAGAACAGAAGAAACAATGCATTCAGAACTTTTTCTAAAGTTATAAAAATTTACACCATGGACCCCATGATAATCAATGGAGTCCATCTGCTTCAGTTTGTATCAGTTATGATTTTTGATATTAAAGGGGTTTCCTGGACTGAATAAAAAGGCTGCAGTCACTCTGACTGGAGACTGCCGAATTGTGAAAGTATATAGTGTGCCCACTGTCGCTATTCCCCTATATTCCCAGTGTGGGTGTGCAGTTATATGACCCCATGTATGCGATTTGCATACTTGCAGCCACAAGCTGACTAGACTCATCCGGCTTCTTTCAATAGAAGGGAATTGAGAGAAGCAGGACAAGACTTGTTACCATGTGATCACAAGATAAAAACAAGGATTGCTTCCCACCTATAGAAACGTTTCATCGGATAGCACTCCCTCCAATGTTATACTAAGGAGCAGTGCCAACTAGCGTTTATCTTCTCATGCTAGTGCTAAATGGGTGGTTGTATTCAGTCTCCGGTCCTAAGCCAGGGTGAAGTTAAGGCTGTGTGCACATGTTGCGTTATTTGCGTTTTTTTTTCACTACAGATTTATCACAAAACCTGATGCCAGCAAAGTGAATGAGAATCCTGAAGTCTCATGCACACTTTGCTTATTGTTTACTTGCAGCAATTTTTTCAGCTTTTTTTGCTGCAGATTTCAGCCATGCTAATGAGTTGGGAAAAGTCTGCACCAAAAATGCACATTTTTCCTGCCAAGAGATGCCGAAATGATGCAGAAATTTCCGCACCAAATACTTAATGTGTGCACATACCTGTATTGTATAGTAAGACATGTCTTCAGTGCCTACAGATTTTCTCTTTACAGAAATAGATGACAGTTGATTCTCATAAAGTTCTATGGAGAGCAGTAACTGATGTTTCAGGAGAACTTGCAGAAGAATGTCTGTTTGGCTCCAGTTCCTCCCTCCTTGTCCCCTCTCCATAGAATATTAAAAGCACCAACTGTCATATCCTCATGTCAGTAATGTGAAAATCGGTCTTCACTGAACACAGATATTACCCATGAATCGAGAGTGAAAGATCAATCCAGTTGTTTATTTGCATGTGTACTATTGATTTCTTAAATAAAAGTTAAAATGAGGATTACTCTTTAAATGTTGCACTGATAACAACAGTTACTTTACATGACGTATAATGTGACATAAATACGCTGTCTTTTTTTCTGTGCAGTCAGCAGACTTGGAACAGCGACAGTAATGAATCTTGTTGCACTGTCTGGGACTTGACCTCCAAGCAGTCAGGACATTAAATAAACAGCATTTGTTACAGTAACGAGGCAACAACCGATACTACATCTCAGGGCTAGGGGACATTGGAGTCGTCTAGCTCCAGTTTAAAAGCACACACCTTATTGACAACTTGGCTGACAGACTATATTGTAAGGAGAGTCCTAACATTAGGATACCAAATATGTGCAGACATTTTTATATCTTGTTATAGTCTGCCCATGGTGCACTGCCCCACATAGTAGTGCTAATCGTTGCACTCAGTAGATGACAATGAAGATTGTGTTATATTACATAATTAGCCAAGGGATACCTGGTTCCTACTTTATTTTCCTTGTGACTCACCCATCCCTCTTACCTCACCACTCTCCCCTTAAAGTATTATTATTTCCTGTTGTTGTACTACTCTACTGATATTAAATGCCATTGTATTCTTATGTGATCCGCGTGACATTTGTGTAAATTACTGAAGTTGTATAGTCAATTTTAAGCATGGTTATATTGATGAAAACAGAATCAAATATTTGAAAGAGAAATCTAAACAGAAAACTTCATCTACTGTCTCCTCCTCTTCTATAATTCTAATACTTCTCTCCTTGATATTTTATAATCTATATTACGACTCTACACTTTACAGAAACTTCCCTTACGAAAGTCCCAAATGATCTACTATTAGCGTAATCAAATGGAAACGATCATCGAATCGGGATCTCATTGCAGTATGTACTCTATGACTTATCTTTGTGTTTTATTTGCCGACTCTTGTTTTCCTCCTCTTCCACTTTGTTTGGTTTCCTCAGGGTTAAGTCCAAGTTCCCCACCTATTTTCTTCCCACACAACTATTATTTATTTTACTCACTTATATAGCGCCATTAACTATCAGCAGATTTGGCTTTCAGTACCATCTCTACACTGATGACACCCAATTACAGTATCTACGTCTTCTAAAGACCTCACCCCTGCACTACTCCAAAACATCAATGACTGTGGATCTGCAAGAAGATGGAAGTGTTGCCCACGTTCCCTCTTGAAGACGTGTTTTGTTATAATGCATTTGAATGTGTAATGTGTTTAGTGAAATATGTTATTAGTACAGAGTTGTAGTCTGCCCAGCTGTAGGGAGTTAATAGGGACAGTTAAGGATAATGGTTGGGACTAGCCCAGAGTGGGAGGGAATAAAGTGAAGGGACAGAGGGAGTTTCCTGTTAGGAAAGTAGATAGGGCCCAGCGCACAGTAGAAGCAGACCTATGGTCTGATCAGTGAACAGAGCCGCATGAACTGAATGTCCCTAAAGTGAGAGGAGACTGAGGCAATGGATAGCGAGATCCAGTGTAGAGACCGAGTCAAAGTGATAGTCAGAGAGAGTGAATTAAAGGAGATGGGATCTGGGGCAGGAGGCCTAGTGGTGTGTTCCCGAGAGTGCCCCGGGTAGTAGTTCCAAGGCATTGACAAACAGAGAGAATAAATAAAAGCCATAGTGGCATAAGTAGCTCCCCTAAGGGGAAAGGGACGCTGAACCGCAGGTTCAATTACAGGACTCTTGCTGACTGGACTGTAGTGCCGTTATTGAGGACAGGGGAAGTTCCCGAAGCACTGTGCTGGGTTGTTGTGAAGGCAGAGGAAATGACTGAGGCACAATCAAGTGAGTTTAGGAAAGGAAAGAGAGAATGTGTATGAAGATATTTTGTGTGTTAAGAGAAACGTCCATGAAGTTTCTGTACCTGCTATGCACTGCACACACCCCTCCCTATTTTGATATTCAGTAGAAGACAGTTTATTTTTGAGCGGTGGTCTCTCTCATTGAACTTTACAACATCTGGTCCTGGTCACCTGCATCATGCGGCCTTCAAGGGCTTAAAACCCTGCAGACAAATCCTACAAACCCAGCCAGGATCCCCAGTTTAATGTAGCGTGCCAGGGCGTGGAAGACTAGCACCTCGCCCACGGCTACTGCCCCTCGCCACGTTGTAGAGCCACATCTGTTTTCTTAGTTATGATTAATTCAGATCCTTGATTTACTCCCTGCATCCAATAACTTGCATGTTCACATCACCTGCACTTCCAAAAGTGTCTACAAATTTTACTCTCTCAAAACTTATTGTCAGGCTATCTTCACACAGAAGTATTTTGGTCAGTATTTAACATCAGTATTTGTAAGCCAAAGCTAGGAGAGGAACAATCAGAGAAAAAGTATAAAGGAAGCATGTGCACTACTTCTGCATTTTTGACCCACTCCTGATTTTGGCTTACCCACCTCGCGCTGACGTCATTGAGGTGAACGGAGTTCATTGACTCTGAACTCTGCTCAACTTTTTCATGTCACTGCGAGACATTAGCACATGCAGCTCAGTGTCTCTGCTGTCTGCCAGGCTAAACGCTAGCAACATGCCAACATTCATCCTGGCAACTAGATGTAGCATAGCTAGACTCTTCATGGGACAACTGGATTATCTTCATGTCAGACAAGTAAAGAATATGGTGGTTTATTATTTTTTGTCTTTTACAGGGGACATGGACATCGGAGGTTATCTTCATGTCAGGTGAGGATTATGTTGGTTTATTATTTTTATTCTTTTACAAGGGACATGGGCTTCAGTGGATAAGACGTGAAAGTGAGTATAACTTTGTTTTTTAATTTTTAGTTTAATAAAGGAGTCTGTGTCATTATTTCCAATAAAGGACTTCATTCCGGGTATTTTTTATTTACAGTTTGACTATGGGGTTAGTAATGGGGGTGTCTTATATAGCCTCTCCATTACTAACCCCTGGGCTTGATATCAGCTGCCAATACAAAGCTGACATTAACCCCAACCCTATTACCCAAATTGCGAACACAACAGGTCAAGTGGGAAGAGTGGAGGCTAAGAGTCAGAATTGGCGTATCTTATGGATGCGCTATTTCTGGGGAGGCTGAGAGCTGATGTTTTTAGTGCGGGATGGGGCCAATATCCATGGCCCCTTCCTAGCCTATCAATATCAGCCCGCAGCTGTCTGCCTAACCTTTGTTGGTTATTAATTATAGGAGAGCCACACATCATTTCTTTTGGGGGTCCCCCATTTTAATAACCAGTAAAGGCTAAATATACTGCTGTGAGCTGATATTAATAGCCTGGGAAGCTCCATGGGTATTACCCCCTTCCCAGGCTATAAACATCAGCCCCCAGCTGTCTGCTTTCCCTCTGCTGGTTAATAAAATTTCACGGGATCCAACACCATTTTTATCAGAAATGTATCTTTATATCTATCTATTCTATGCATATACCGGTATATCTATTCTATTCTGACTTGTCACACTGATTTTACTGTACGCGGCTGATGAAATGTCGGGTTTTCAAGGAGATGGGGGTATAAAAATCGGACGGCACTCGCATGGTCAGAGTGCAGTGCGATTTTTTTTTTCTCGCACCCATTGACTTGCATTAGCGAGTCTTGTCCAATATACGAATACAATCACAGCATGCCGCGATTTTTTTTCCTCAGTCCGATCTGACCTGAGAAAAAAATCGCAGATGAGCAGGGACTCATAGAATAACATTAGTCAGAGTGCAATACGATTTTTTATCGGATTGCACTCGTCCGTTTTTCTTGCAAATGAGTATGAGCCCTAAAGAACATACTGGGAGTTGTAGGTTCATGCAATTGTACATGGAGCTGACCTAACATTGCAATTGATCCTTGTACTAGGCTTGGTGATGAATTCATGTATTGATGGTGGTTCTGGCAATGTATTCTTGATGGTGCTTCTGGTGATTAATTCTTGTACTGATGGTATTTCTTGGTACTTCTGGCAATGTATGCTTGTACTGATGCTGTTTTATTCCTGTACAGTTATTGGTTCTGATCTTGTACATATCTAGCAATCCATAACTTCTAAGATAACATGATAATTGCCTAAGTTAACTAAGTATTGTACTGTCTGACTAGATCTGTATTTATATTAGGAGCAGTAAACATAAAATGAAACACAGTAACACTGTAGAGTGCCAAATCCTAACAGCATATATTATTAAATATTATTATGCATTATTTATATAGCGCCATCATATTCCGCAGCGCTTTACAGACATTATCATCACTGTCCCCAATGGGGCTCACAATCTAAATTCTCTTTCAGTATGTCTTTGGAGTGAGGGAGGAAACCCACACAAACACGGGGAGAACATACAAACTCCTTGTATAATATACTTAAATTCAGGATCCGGCTCTGCTTGCCTGTTTGAGTGGTCATCGGGAATTGTAGCCTTTAGTGCACATTGAGAGAATCTGGAAGAGAAACTAGTTGGCACGTGACTGTAAGTATGCAAATGACATTAGCAGTCACATGATTACTCAAACCGCTCAAGCTTTGTATACCAATGTTAGTTTATAGGGCTGTGCGAGTGTTAGATTTATTTCCTAGGACCGAGCCGGTCCAAAGAGAAATCACTGCATGCCCTAATTTGATCTAGTATTCGCATCGCACTCGGTCATGCAAGTCAATAACTCTGTGGAAACAATTGGACTGCACTCAGGTGACATCTGAGTGCAGCCCGATTTCCACGGACTGACAGAATGGAGAATATGGAGAAATCTTTTTTCTCCATCTTCTCCTTATCCGAGAGAATTGGATAACACTATGATCACAGCCTGATCAAAATCTAATCAAAGTTTGATTTCTATAGTTGACCCAATTCTCTTGGATAAGAGAATATACTGAAAGTGACCCTAGCCTCTCAGTCATAGTAGTGTGCCCAGAGTCTAT
This sequence comes from Phyllobates terribilis, assembly GCF_046119375.1. Classification (NCBI taxonomy): domain Eukaryota; kingdom Metazoa; phylum Chordata; class Amphibia; order Anura; family Dendrobatidae; genus Phyllobates; species Phyllobates terribilis. The sequence goes on from NW_027362762.1 coordinate 475,821,170, forward strand.
GCTTGGTTCACAGTGAGCAGAGGCTGTAAGCGCACCAGTCACTTTGACAGCTAATTCTGCAGTGCATCTGTGCAGAGTGAGCGGTCAATCAAAGTGCAGGAGTGTGCTCACAGCCACCATTCACAATTCTGTGAGCGATGACTGTAACCGTTCCTTGCACTTTTCTATGACTGAATACCAGTTGCTCTTGTGAGGAATAAAGTTAATTTTCTCCCACTAGCTACACTTCCAGTAATGCGGCCACACAGCTTTGTAACGCTGTTAACCTTCAGAATGACCCTATATATGTGCAGCGCAAAAGATTATAGTGCTCGGCGATGCATCGTCCTGTGTAAACAAGACTCACTCTTTCAAGTACAATGGCAGCCTATGTACACTGAATGGCTTATTAAAGATCGTTCAGTGGCCATTGCTTAACGTGGTTTGCCTGTGTTAGGGGCCTTTTAAATTACCGCTGATCAGTAAATATTTACCGATCAGTGGTCGTTTAGTGTCGGTGGTCGGTCCATGTAAATATAACCCATATGTCAGCCCTGTTTCCTTGTAGATTGCAACAGGATTTTCATTTCTTCTGTTTAAATTTGTTGAATAATGTGTTTGCTCTGCAAATTCTGATAATGTTTGCATTACAACCATTAGATACAAAAAGAGTTACTTGCCAGTAACCCACTAGAGGCAAATGGATAATATCTTTAAAAAAAAGTGGCAGAGAAAAACAGAAATGCTTTTTTACAGTTGAAAGGAAGGATATAGCCAGCTGACTCATGAGCTGAACTATTGGACTAAATCAAAAACAAACACCCTAGGCAGGGCATGTCATAAACGGTCAGGTTACATGTCGCAGAGATTCTGGTTACTTGTTAACTTGCACGTACAGTAGTATTGCATAAAGGTAACAGGAGATTTAAAAGAAAGGTGAGTCCTATGTAAAGAAAAGATACATTATTTTTTTGTAAAAAGTTTGCAGTTTTTTATGCAATACATTATTTTCAAGAGGAAGGCAGTAAGATTTAATTATTCAAATGTAGACTTTTCTTATTTAAACTTACTTAAAATCCATCTTCTCACTCAGGTCTCATTTGTTCTATTCTATGGATCTGTTAACAAGCGAGTGGTTTTTTTTATGTGGACCATGTGTCTGCAAAAAAAATCACGGAGACATGTCTGTTTTTGATCCACGTCACGGATCAGTTACCCATACAACTCAATGGGTCTGTGAAAATCGCTGACAGTACACGGATGGCATCAGTGTGCGGTCCGTGTCCTGTCCAGGATTAAAGGTGTTGTCCGGGCTCATAAAAAAATTTGCTGTTACTCTGTAACTTGAGAATCCTGACAGCGTGGGGGTCCATACGCTATAAAGAGTCTGCAGTGTTGCTGCAGAGATGGGCGGTCACGTGACTGCAAATATGCAATTTGAAAAAACTTCTGATCACAGTATGACTAGGCGTACTTGGCCTCGCACAATCACTGCTGTCAGTGATTTTCACGGATCCATAGACTTGTATGGGTAACTCTGATTTGTGGCTTGGATCAAAAATGGATGTGATTTTTTTTTCCAGACAAACAGCCTGCAAAAACACTGACTGTCACGCAAGGTAAGGGAAAGAATAAGTGCACAGCGACAGGAAGAGTGGAAGGGAGCCCAACAACTAGGGAAAGGGGGTGTGCACTGGAGACCCCTAGGAAGATCTAATATTACCCTGCCTACCCTTTCAAGCAGGAACCTAATCCCTGAATGTCCCTAGATAGGGAGGGGACGGGGTGAGCACTAGTCAGGCCCCACTACAAACTAAAGACAACAATATAAACAAACAAAGGGGATACACTTAGCTTGAGCAGACACCAGAAAGATAACGCCAACTGTCCTCCAAGGGCACCAAAGAAGAAACTAGCTGACTGCTACTGCTCCAAACCTGCACAGAGGTACATAGAACTATCACCGGCGACTCTCTGGAGAAACTGAGAATTTTTAACTACCAAGCAAGGGTGTGTCAATCAGCAGTAGAAGGTGGAAGATGCTGCTGGGTCCTAAAGGAAGAAGGATATAACTATGCTACAGAGATGAGAGGATCAAGAAGGCATCTGCGATGCCAAGAGCAGTGACCTTCTGCAGCCAGATCCAGAGTGACTGTCACACCTGACACACCCGTGACACTGACATGTCAACTGAGCGAGGCCAAGTGCATCTAGTCGGAATGTGACCAGAAGTATGCAAATCGAATAATTGGGATCACATAACCGCCTGGTCTGGGCAGCAACACTAGATAATCCTGACAGTGTTCAGTGTGTACCTCTAAGGACTTAGAGGTATGCAGTCACAGAGTGACTGCAGACTTTTAGCAGAAGATTGGACAACCCCTTTAACATTGCAATGAGTAAGAGAAGTAAATTTATTTTCTTCATAAGTAAATTCACTGAGGAAACACTGATGGTAAAAACTGACACACTTACAAAACAGTGATGCTTGGATGAAAAACGTCTGAGTGAGAACTAAACCAAAGAAGCCTAAATCTCTACAGTGACAATTGCAGATCATTAGACATCTTAAACACAGTGTCCACTTAAAGGCATTGCCCCGGCTCATAAGAAAAGTCTGTAGTCTCTCTGTGACTGCAGCCTGTTGAATCGTGGCAGTGCGCATGCTGTAATTATTCCCCTGTATGCGTTGTGCTAGAGTGCCATTTGTGGTCAAGTGTCGACTAGACTTGGCCTGCTTCTCTCAATTCTATTCTATTGAGAAAATCCAGAGAGTCTAGTCGTCATGTAATCGTATACATGCGGTCACCTGACCGTCTACTCAAGCACACCAAACACAGTCGCAATTCGGCTGTCTGCAGTCACACAGAGTAACTAACTGCAGAATTTTCTTACGAGGCTAGAAAACTCCTTTGAGGTCAATGTAGTGGCACACAGGAATTGTATACTAGCACCACTTGGCTGCTCCAAAAGGAAAGAATAGAGTAGTGGTCAAGAATGCACACTTTTGCTTCATTCTAAAGGGGATAAACGTGCCAGGTCAGAAATAAAAGTTCCCCATGGGGGTCCCAGTGGCTGAACAGCCACTGATTGGCAAAATGGTATTATATGTTGTTTTACTTCTTTTCATTGTTTCACTGGAGATCCACTTTAAAGAAACACTCCCATCAAAATTTTTATCCTTTTAATATATTGTAATCATTATATTATATGGCAGTGTGTACTTACAATTGCTCATTTTACCCTTCTACCCTGTTAATTGCCTATATGCCTCCTATATCAGAAGGTAACGTTATTGATCGTGTTTCCGACTTTTTTTCATGCAAAACACAATATGTGGTTTATGTATTTTTTTGCCCCTGCGGTTTCTCTTACATTGAAAAACCACTAGACCATTATATGTCAGGTTTAGGTAACATTTCCAATCAATTACACCAGATAAAGGATCCACAAGAGTTATAAAACATATACGCGATACTCACCAGTCTAACCCTAAAGTTTTAAGATTTGTAGGGAGAGAGAGTTAACCTTACGGACCAGGGAGGTAATCAATAAGTTATTACTAAGAAGGGAAGCCAAATGGATTATAAAAACAAGCTTACAAGGACCTCTGGGTTTTAACGACATAATTGTTATGTCGGTGTTTTTATAGCGTTAAGAATTTATTTTAAAATTTTTATGTGATTATGTGTAATTCATACACTATTGACATATAGACAATGGGTGTTCTCTATAAAGGGGAGGTTCCCTTACATCATTCTGTGTTTGGACCTGTTTAAGTGCCATTGTGAGCGAACTGGCCATTGTCCGTCTTTTGCATCTGTAGCACCCTGAGGACTCGGCTGCTACAGGGGTATTACACCTCAAGCCAGAGGTGTGGTATTCCACTCCCGGGTAAGGATGGAGTGTGGGACTGAGCTCAGATAGCTGCATACACTACATACATCCCATTTCCGGGGGACAGACCAACGGTACTCCCACCAGTTTATGTGCAGGTACGACAGTGTCTGTCCCTGGCTGGAGTGGGAGGGGGGTGGAACATCCCAGTAGTGTAGGGGCAGATAGGGGGAGCAGTCTGGGTAAGGCTAGGAGCTCATTGGGTGCTGGTCACCTGAGCTCACACATAGAGGGAGTATATAAGGTGGGCACCATCTTAGATCAGGGTCAGTCTGTCAGAGTTTAGACTGAGGAGCAGAGAAGCTCAGCCAGAAGGGCTGACAGGGAGTTGTGGTTCCGGCTGGGCCCAGCTCCAAGGCCAAGTCTGAGAGAGAGAGAGGAGTCAGAAGGACCCAGAGAGAAGAAGAAGGAACCCCAAGACCCCAGAATACAAACAGCAGGGTGAAGGGTTGGCACCCAGGGTACCGGATCCCAAGCTGGCAGAGAGAAAAGCACACCTTAGCCAGGAACCGGAGGTCGTGGGCAGGATCTGCCACGACCCTCACCAAATCCACTAGAAAGGCATACCAAGCATAGGGTCAGGGAGCCCAGAGGAGGCTTGACCAACAAGAGACCCGAGGGAGCCGGACATAAGTGGATCCCTGGTGGGAACGGCCAGTAGAAAGGACAGTCAGAAAGGAGCTCAGGACCACGCTCCAGAATTGCTTGGGGGTTGGCCGAGTCCAGGACCTGGTGGACGCAGCACGGCTTGGGTGGTCGCTTCAGGCCAGAGTGACCATAAGAACACCCGTAAGTAAAAACCCCTGAACTGCACAGCCCGACTCTGAGTCTTCTTGCTTGATCATCCTGCACCTTCACAACCACCATCCTCTACATCTGACCCCCTGAGGCTATACCCCTCCCGTTGGGGGTTATACTACCACAGCTGCACACATACCACCAGCCTCAGCGGACCCTTCTGCAGCGGCGGCCTTTTGACCGCAAATCAACGGGTGGCGTAGTCGACACTAAGAACATCAATAACATCTATCAAGACTGCCACACACTGAGTTTGACACCCTGGGCACGGACCGGGTCGCCGCCACTCGGAGACTACAACCCCCATCTGATCCGGCTCCGGGTATCCCCCAAACAGCACTGGCCCAGGGGGCGCGTCAACTTTGGCGTAGTCGGCAGGATTCCGTGCCCGCAACCATCGGGTACTGCGTGCCTGAAGAAAAGTTCAAATTTACCTCAAGAAGAAGTCTCCCGCCGGTTCCCGAGGGTCTCCGCCATGGGACGCCATCACGGATCGTTTCCCGCCGGTTGCCCGCCATCTGCAGCTTTTTCCCGCCATCCACGGAGTTTCCCGCCACTGGGAGACGATTCCCGCCATTTCCAGAAGATTTCCCGCCTTGGAAGAGCAGACGCCATTATGGGCGTGCCAGAGGGTGGCAAGAGGTCACCTCCCATCGTGGGCCAGGTCAAGGAATGGCGCCAAAAGCGGAAACCGCCCCCACCAACGGAGACTGTGATGCTAGAGATGTCCATCAGCGTGAGAGAACTGCCCCTGGAACTGACAATCACAACGTTGCCCCGGGACCACCTTCAATGTGGGCGGAGACAGAACAAGAGAGCGAAGATGGGTGCAGCCTGGAGGAGTCTGGAGAGAGCGCACCCGGAGACAAGAAGTCTGGAGAGGACTCCGGAGAAGTCGTACCCGGAGATGGAAGGAGAGTCAGGCAGCACCGACCCTGTGGTCAGGAGCCTGCTGCAAGCAACAACCCCACTAGGCTTAGTGGAGATCCTGGCACAGCTCCCCCGAGACCGGGAGTGTGCGCAGACCGCGCTGGAGCGCCTTGCATGGAGGATGGCCCAGGTGCAGCGAGAGACGCTGACGGAGTGGAGCCGAAAGATGGCCCTGCAGGCAAGAACCCGCCAGCGAAGCACGCCACCCGAGACGAGGAGACAGACCGCCTCTGAGGATGGCGCAGGAGGAATCAAGGCCGGAGACGACGCCGAGGAAGGAGCTAAAGAAACGGAGGCAGGTAAAGGGGACGTCACTACCCCGAGCCGAGAAACCGCGTGCCTGCCCCAGCTCCCCGTCGCAGAGCCCGAAATTCCCCCTGCCGTGCCCGTCGCTGCATCGTCACCGCTCCAGACAAGGCCTCAAGCAGAAGCCGCGGCCGCGACCCCTGTGACGTCACGCGCCTCAACCCTGAGCGCGGCAAAGCAGGAAACACCACCGGCCTGGTCGCTGGGCCAAGTAACCCCGGGCGCCGCCGTCTTCACGGTGCCCTTGACTTTTAGGGTGCCCCAGGCCTGGTCGCAAGGCCTGGTCAATCCGGGCGCCGCTTCCACCACCGCGCCCTCAACATCTAGAGTGCCGCACCTGGGTGAAGACTTGTTTGCCCAGCACACTTGCCCGGATGGGCAGCCCTTTATATGGCCACCGGAGTATTACCAACTGGAACTCCAAAAAGCAAGGCCCCTGTGCGAGCCCCTGATTCCGGCTCCGAAGCCCGTTAAGAGGACCCCGCTCCCGCTGGAAGAAGCGCAGTTCGAGTGGGACCCCACCGGAGGAGACCTCATGGGGTTCACTCAGGAAACTCGGGCAGCCGCAGCTGAGCGTGCGGAGTGCTGCCGCCAGCAGTTGGCAGTCTTCGAGCAAGAACGGAGAGAGAGGCGGGTCCGTGAGCAGCGGCTGCAGGAACAGAGCGCAGGGCAGAAGAGCAGGACCAGGAGAGACCCCCGTGCAGCTCATGGTCCCCGTACCACCGGGACTGTGATTAAGTTTCAATTGCAGCACGGGTGGGGCTTCATCAGGGATCACCACACCCCCGGCGACGTCTTTGTGACCAGAAGAGACGTGGAGTCCCATCTGCCGGAGGGACACAGAGGTCGTGACCTATATGTAGGGGACGAGGTCACGTTCACCCGGCACAAGTGTGCCAAAGGACCCTACGCCCTCCATGTACACCGGCTGACGGAGGAGGAGCTACGGTGTGAAGAGGAGCAAGAGGATCCGGACGGGTCTGAAGGAGGAGCAGGAGTACGCCGTCATTAAAGTACGGTAAAGAGACTATACATAGTTACCCGTCAGGGTATAAGAACTGTTACTGCTGCTAGTTAAAATATAGTCCCCGTTGGGACCAGCAAATTGAACTGAAACCCGTGTGTCCCTATTCCCACTGACCGAGGACTGAGAGCGGCCATACCTCCCCTTGTATATAGTTGCGCTTTCTAAGGCGCCCCCTACCGGTTTTATAGGAAACTGTTTTTTCTTGAAGAGACTGTGGCACTTACCTGGTCGCAATTTGCACAAGTGGCCAGAGGAACAAGAAAGTTAACAAGAATGTTTAATATGAAAAGTTTTATGCTGATGATATATATAATGTTTTATATGTTTATGTTGTTATGAAAAAAAAAAAAAAATTGTATGTTTATGGATGTTTTATTCTCTTACAGCCCGAGGACGTGCTGTGATTTACCAGGGGGGAATGTAGCACCCTGAGGACTCGGCTGCTACAGGGGTATTACACCTCAAGCCAGAGGTGTGGTATTCCACTCCCGGGTAAGGATGGAGTGTGGGACTGAGCTCAGATAGCTGCATACACTACATACATCCCATTTCCGGGGGACAGACCAACGGTACTCCCACCAGTTTATGTGCAGGTACGACAGTGTCTGTCCCTGGCTGGAGTGGGAGGGGGGTGGAACATCCCAGTAGTGTAGGGGCAGATAGGGGGAGCAGTCTGGGTAAGGCTAGGAGCTCATTGGGTGCTGGTCACCTGAGCTCACACATAGAGGGAGTATATAAGGTGGGCACCATCTTAGATCAGGGTCAGTCTGTCAGAGTTTAGCCTGAGGAGCAGAGCAGAGAAGCTCAGCCAGAAGGGCTGACAGGGAGTTGTGGTTCCGGCTGGGCCCAGCTCCAAGGCCAAGTCTGAGAGAGAGAGAGGAGTCAGAAGGACCCAGAGAGAAGAAGAAGGAACCCCAAGACCCCAGAATACAAACAGCAGGGTGAAGGGTTGGCACCCAGGGTACCGGATCCCAAGCTGGCAGAGAGAAAAGCACACCTTAGCCAGGAACCGGAGGTCGTGGGCAGGATCTGCCACGACCCTCACCAAATCCACTAGAAAGGCATACCAAGCATAGGGTCAGGGAGCCCAGAGGAGGCTTGACCAACAAGAGACCCGAGGGAGCCGGACATAAGTGGATCCCTGGTGGGAACGGCCAGTAGAAAGGACAGTCAGAAAGGAGCTCAGGACCACGCTCCAGAATTGCTTGGGGGTTGGCCGAGTCCAGGACCTGGTGGACGCAGCACGGCTCGGGTGGTCGCTTCAGGCCAGAGTGACCATAAGAACACCCGTAAGTAAAAACCCCTGAACTGCACAGCCCGACTCTGAGTCTTCTTGCTTGATCATCCTGTACCTTCACAAACACCATCCTCTACATCTGACCCCCTGAGGCTATACCCCTCCCGTTGGGGGTTATACTACCACAGCTGCACACATACCACCAGCCTCAGCGGACCCTTCTGCAGCGGCGGCCTTTTGACCGCAAATCAACGGGTGGCGTAGTCGACACTAAGAACATCAATAACATCTATCAAGACTGCCACACACTGAGTTTGACACCCTGGGCACGGACCGGGTCGCCGCCACTCGGAGACTACAACCCCCATCTGATCCGGCTCCGGGTATCCCCCAAACAGCACTGGCCCAGGGGGCGCGTCACATCCATTTTGCATACTCCTGCATCCATGTTTTAGGGATTTTGTAATAAAAATGTATTTTATGGTACAGAAAGTGCCTCCTTTCCTCTCTTTGAAACTTCATAGAAGCCTTGCATGTGGTGAAGCACCCAAAGTTCCCGAGAAATTGCAAGGTGTATGTTGATATCTTTTCAGACCATGGGAATCCAGAGGATTAAATGATGAAAACACAAGTTATAATGAATCTTTTCTCAGAAAACTATATATCAATCTGCTCAGCCAGGGCCAGCTCCAGGTTTTTCTGGGCCCCGGGCGAAAGAGTCACAGTGGGCCCCTTTAACACATACCATGATTCATGATGCAGAGATACGGCGGAGAAATATATATATATATATATATATATATATATACAGTACAGACCAAAAGTTTGGACACACCTTCTCATTTAAAGATTTTTCTGTATTCTCTTGACTATGGAAATTGTACATTCACACTGAAGGCATCAAAACTATGAATTAACACATGTGGAATTATATACTTAGCAAAAAAGTGTGAAACAACTGAAAATATGTCTTAAATTCTAGGTTCTTCAAAGTAGCCATCTTATGCTTTGATGACTGCTTTGCACACTCTTGGCATTCTCTTGATGAGCTTCAAGAGGTAGTAACCGGAAATTGTCTTCCAACAATCTTGAAGGAGTTCCCAGAGATACTTAGCACTTGTTGGCCCTTTTGCCTTCACTCTGCGGTCCAGCTCACCCCAAACCATCGCTATTGGGTTTAGGTCTGGTGACTGTGGAGGCCAGGTCATCTGGCGTAGCACGCCATCACTCTCCTTCTTAGTCAAATAGCCCTTACACAGCCTAGAGGTGTGTTTGGGGTCATTGTCCTGTTGAAAAATAAATGATGGTCCAACTAAACGCAAACCGTATGGAATAGCATGCCGCTGCAAGATGTTGTGGTAGCCATGCTGGTTCAGTATGCCTTCAATTTTGAATAAATCCCCAACAGTGTCACTAGCAAAGCACCCCCACACCATCACACCTCCTCCTCCATGCTTCACGGTGGGAACCAGGCATGTAGAGTCCATCCGTTCACCTTTTCTGCGTCGCACAAAGACACGGTGGTTGGAACCAAAGATCTCAAATTTGGACTTATCAGAGCAAAGCACAGATTTCCACTGGTCTAATGTCCATTTCTTGTGTTCTTTAGCCCAAACAAGTCTCTTCTGCTTGTTGCCTGTCCTTAGCAGTGGTTTCCTAGCAGCTATTTTACCATGAAGGCCTGCTGCACAAAGTCTCCTCTTAACAGTTGTTGAAGAGATGTGTCTGCTGCTAGAACTCTGTGTGGCATTGACCTGGTCTCTAATCTGAGCTGCTGTTAACCTGCGATTTCTGAGGCTGGAGACTCGGATAAACTTATCCTCAGAAGCAGAGGTGACTCTTGGTCTTCCTTTCCTGGGGCGGTCCCCATGTGAGCCAGTTTCTTTGTAGCGCTTGATGGTTTTTGCAACTGCACTTGGGGACACTTTCAAAGTTTTCCCAATTTTTCGGACTGACTGACCTTCATTTCTTAAAGTAATGATGGCCACTCGTTTTTCTTTACTTAGCTGCTTTTTTCTTGCCATAATACAAATTCTAACAGTATATTCAGTAGGACTATCAGCTGTGCATCCACCAGACTTCTGCACAACACAACTGATGGCCCCAACCCCATTTATAAGGCAAGAAATCCCACTTGTTAAACCTGACAGGGCACATCTGTCGTGTGAAAACCATTTCCGGTGACTACCTCTTGATGCTCATCAAGAGAATGCCAAGAGTGTGCAAAGCAGTCATCAAAGCAAAAGGTGGCTACTTTGAAGAACCTAGAATATAAGACATATTTTCAGCTTTTTCACACTTTTTTGTTACGTATATAATTCCACATGTGTTAATTCATAGTTTTGATGCCTTCAGTGTGAATGTACAATTTTCATAGTCATGAAAATACAGAAAAATCTTTAAACGAGAAGGTGTGTCCAAACTTTTGGTCTGTACTGTATATATATATATATATATATATATATATATAGTACAATGCAAAGATTTCACTTCTTACATTACATGAGTGATATCTATTGTAAATTCCACAATAGCTCAGAAACCGGTGAATCGCTCCACACAGTATACTGGCCCCCATATAAGGCTCCATACGGAATACTGGCCCCCATATAACGCTCCATACAGAATACTGGCCCCCATATAAGGCTCCATACGGAATACTGGCCCCCATATAAGGCTCCATACAGAATACTGGCCCCCATATAAGGCTCCATACAGAATACTGGCCCCCATATAACGCTCCATACAGAATACTGGCCCCCATATAAGGCTCCATACGGAATACTGGCCCCCATATAAGGCTCCATACGGAATACTGGCCCCCATATAAGGCCCCATACGGAATACTGGCCCCCATATAAGGCCCCATAAGGAATACTGGCCCCCATATAAGGCCCCATACGGAATACTGGCCCCCATATAAGGCCCCATACGGAATACTGGCCCCCATATAAGGCCCCATAAGGAATACTGGCCCCCATATAAGGCCCCATAAGGAATACTGGCCCCCATATAAGGCTCCATACGGAATACTGACCCCCATATAAGGCTCCATACGGAATACTGGCCCCCATATAAGGCCCCATACGGAATACTGGCCCCCATATAAGGCCCCATACGGAATACTGGCCCCCATATAAGGCCCCATACGGAATACTGGCCCCCATATAAGGCCACATACGGATTACTGGCCCCCATATAAGGCCCCATACGGAATACTGGCCCCCATATAAGGCTCCATACGGAATACTGGCCCCCATATAAGGCTCCATACGGAATACTGGCCCCCATATAAGGCCCCATACGGAATACTGGCCTCCATATAAGGCCCCATACGGAATACTGGCCCCCATATAAGGCTCCATATGGAATACTGGCCCCCATATAAGGCTCCATACGGAATATTGGCCCCCATATAAGGCTCCATATGGAATAATGGCCCCCATATAAGGCTCCATACGGAATACTGGCCCCCATATAAGGCTCTATACAGAATACTGGCCCCCATATAACGCTCCATACAGGATACTGGTCCCCTTATAAAGCTCCATACAGGATACTGGCCCCCATGTAACGCTCCATAAAGGATACTGGTCCCCTTATAAAACTCCATACAGGATACTGGCCCCCATATAACGCTCCATACAGGATACCGGTCCCCTTATAACGTTCCATACAGGATACCGGTCCCCTTATAACGCTCCATACAGGATACTGGCCCCCATATAATGCTGCATGCAGGCTGTTACCCCCCACATAATGCCCCATACAGGCTGTCCCCCCCCTTATAATGCTCCATGCAGGCTGTTACCCCCCACATAATGCCCCATACAGGCTGCCCCCCCCCTTTATAATGCCCCATGCAGGCTGTTCCCCACCTTATAATGCCCCATGCAGGATGCCCCCCCCTCTCTTTATAATGCTCCATGGAGGATGCCATCCCCCCCCTTCTCTTTATACTGCCCCATGCCTCCATATATTAAAAAAAAAAAATCAAATACTCACCTCCCTTCTCCTCACCTGCTACCTGCTGCCCGCTGCTCGGGTCCGAACTCCAGCGTTGTCAGCGTCTTCCCGCTCAGCGCTCCCTGTGACGGCTCAGGGGAGGGCAGGACGTCACCGCGCCCTCTGACTTGAGACGTCACAGGGAGCGCAGAGCAGGAAGACAGCTGATCTGCGGAGGCACGGGGAGAGGTAAGTATCCAGCTGCCGGGGCCCTGAGCAAGCGGCGGAGAAGGGCGGTCGCTGACACCGCTCTCCTCCGCCCATAGCCCAGCGGGGTGCGCGACCGCCAGTGGGCCCCTCTGCCTGCTCAGGGCCCCGGCATTTGCCCGGGTGCGCCAGGTGCTGACGTCGGCCCTGTGCTCAGCTCCCCCTGCTCTATAATGTGCTACCTGCACATTTTCATGGTGACTGGTTCCCTGTAAATTGCTCTTGACCCTCATACATCAGAAATATGCGGTAAAGTTTTTTTTATCCGACCATTTTCTAGAAAATCACATTTTACTTAAAAAACCGGTCTCGTAAGCAATTACTGAATACCCCTAGCTCTAATCTCTCTGATCCCTTTTTACTTTAGTAGGAGATGATAAAAAGGTAAGTTGAGATACCCAAAGACATTATATTGAATGGAATGTACTAACAAAGATCATGGCTCTGTTTGTTTGTTTTTCTCACTTTACTGTGCTGTTAAAATTACAAGTTATCTTTATTTTAAGGGTTGGTAAGAATATGACGATGCCAAAAACAGAAGTTTTTTCTTTTTCCTACATTTTAATATCACTGAGCATGAAATCATGTTTCAGAAAAAAAAGTCATTTTTTGGTGTCTGTATTGCGTGAGTCATAACATTTTTATTTAAGAATAGCCGTATTTAAGGCTTTGTTTTTGTTTTGGCTTTTTTTGTGGAATGGGTGTAACTTTTTTTTATTGTTATTATTTTGAAATACATACAATTTATTTATTAGTTTTTAATACTTTTTGGGGGGGAAGAAATGCAAAAAAAATTCCCCTTTTAGTTTTTCTTGTTTTTTTTCTCACCATCTTGCAGTACCAAACCTATCTTTATGGCGACCTATTTAATAAAAAACACTTTTTTTTTTCGGGGGAGAGGAGTCTGCAGTAGAAAAGCATTGGACATTGAGCTGACAGAGCCCCCACCTTAGATGTGGCAGAAGGAGTACACATCCCAGAAAAAGAAGCCACACTTACCAATATACAGTTATATGAAAAAGTTTGGGCACCCCTATTAATCTTAAGCTTAATGTTTTATAAAAATTGGTGTTTTTGCAACAGCTATTTCAGTTTGATATATGTAATAACTGTTGGACACAGTAATGTTTCTGCCTTGAAATGAGGTTTATTGTACAAACAGAAAATGTGCAATCTGCATTCAAACAAAATTTGACAGGTGCATAAGTATGGGCACCTCACCAGAAAAGTGACATTAATATTTAGTAGATCCTCCTTTTGCAAAAATAACAGCGTCTAGTCGCTTCCTGTAGCTTTTAATGAGTTCCTGGATCCTGGATGAAGGCATTTTTGACCATTCCTCTTTACAAAACAATTCCAGTTCAGTTAAGTTTGATGGTCGCCGAGCATGGACAGCCCTCTTCAAATGATCCCACAGATGTTCAATGATATTCAGGTCTGGGGACTGGGATGGCCATTCCAGAACATTGTAATTGTTCCTCTGCATGAATGCCTGAGTAGATTTGGAGCGGTGTTTTGGATCATTGTCTTGCTGAAAGATCCATCCCCTGCGTAACTTCAACTTTATCACTCATTCTTGAACATTATTGTCAAGAATCTGCTGATACTGAGTGGAATCCATGCGTCCCTCAACTTTAACAAGATTCCCTGTGCAGGCATTGGCCACACAGCCTCAAAGCATGATGGAACCTCCACCAAATTTTACTGTGGGTAGCAAGTGTTTTTCTTGGAATGCTGTGTTTTTTTGCCGCCATGCATAACGCCTTTTTGTATGACCAAACAACTCAATCTTGGTTTCATCAGTCCACAGGACCTTCTTCCAAAAAGAAATTGGCTTCTCCAAATGTGCTTTTGCATACCTCAGCCGACTCTGTTTGTGGCGTGCTTGCAGAAACGGCTTCTTTCGCATCACTCTCCCATACAGCTTCTCCTTGTGCAAAGTGCGTTGTATAGTTGACCGATGCACAGTGACACCATCTGCAGCAAGTTGATGCTGCAGCTCTCTGGAGGTGGTCTGAGGATTGTCCTTGACTGATCTCACCATTCTTCTTCTCTGCCTTTCTGATGTTTTTCTTGGCCTGCCACTTCTGGCCTAAACAAGAACTGTCCCTGTGTTCTTCCATTTCCTTACTGTGTTCCTCACTGTGGAAACTAACAGGTTAAATCTCTGAGGCAGCTTTTTGTATCCTTCCCCTGAACAACTATGTTGAATAATCTTTGTTTTCAGATCATTTGACAGTTGTTTTGAGGAGCCCATGATGCCACTCTTCAGAGGAGATTCAAACAGGAGAACAACTTGCAAGTGGCCACTTTAAATAGCTTTTCTCATGATTGCATACACCTGGCTATGAAGTTCAAAGCTCAATGAGGTTACAAAACCAAAAAAAGTGCTATAGTAAATCAGTAAAAAGTAGGTAGGAGTATTTAAAACAAGAAAATGATAAGGGTGCCCATACTTATGCACCTGTCAAATTTTGTTTGAATGCAGATTGCACATTTTCTGTTAGTACAATAAACCTCATTTCAAGGCAGAAATATTACTGTGTCCAACAGTTATTACATATATCAAACTGAAATAGCTGTTGCAAAAACACAAATTTTTATAAAACATTAAGCTTAAGATTAATAGGGGTGCCCAAACTTTTTCATATAACTGTATTGTCAAAATACTAATATACAGCGGAATGCAGACCGGTCCCCATGATAAAGAAAAAAGTTTCCATAAAGGCACTCTAAAAATACAATGGTGCTTTCTTAAAATGGTTAAAGGCCCAGCATTTCAGAGACAAACATATGTGGCTGCAATTAGGGGCGTAAATACAATAAGTGCAGGGGTTGCAATCGCACCCGGGTCCTGGGGCCCCAAAAGTCTATTTTGCCTATATAAAAAAAAACAATGGTATTAAAGACTTGCAATATTTGGTTGTACCATTGGAGCTTTTGCATTGGTGGCTGATATATGCTGCCCATGGATCGGGCACCATGCATTAGCTGTTAGGTTCCCTTTACGATCTCAAGGGTACATTCGTATGTGATGGCAACTTCACGCTATAGCTACTAATAGAAGAGGTTATTGGACGTGTTTGGGGCTTTATAAAAAACACATTTCTGAGAAAATGATTTACAGTGTAGTGCTACAAGTAAATAACAGCCAAATTTCCATAAAAACGCCATCTGTAGTGGGATTATTATAATTTTTTAGTGTTTTTTTTTATATATCTGTATAAATACAGTTTCAAAACCCTTATCACTGCAGAAAACATTTGACAGCTGAAGTAATAATGTACCTCAAATTAATCCCCCCCCCCAAAAAAAAATGCTAAATCTTTTCCAATGTCCATTTTACTCTAGTGTACATGTAAAGCTGAGTAATTGTAACTGTATTATTTCTCGCATAAAATCACTAAGCTACAGGTATTTGTCTTCAAGAACACAGGACGTGTGTTATGTAACAACAGTCTCTTTGTCTGTATATCCCCTCCTTATGCTGAGCATGGCCAAACCCTCTACTGTCTCATCCACATCCATGCTTGAATCACAGCATGAGGGATTACACTACAATCAATGCGCATCTTCTCTAGTCTTCTCAATACATGGCAAGGTGGTACACGCTTAGACTTGTCCTGCACAATACAGAAGCTCCATTCACATGCATAATCAGCATGAATATCTAACAAATGCTAATAGTATCTGTGGCAGGGCCATTTTTAGACAAAGTGGGGCCCTGGGCTAAAGTTTAAAGTGGGGCCCCAAATGCTCACATATTGCACCATCACACAGAAACATTTTGGTTGTATTTACATGTGCCGAGTTCAGGCCACTAAACGAGCGTGATCAACAATATTGAAGTCGTTCGACGCTTATTTTCCCGGCCTCTTTACACCGACTGAGGAAGAATGATGGGCACAGATCAATCACTAATAGATCAATCTGTCCCCATACAGCATCATGTTATCAGCAGCACAACAGCAGTTTTCACCCCATAGTCCTCCATATCTTCTATATATAATCGGCTTATCCCGTCTGTCTGTCCATCCAGGAAATCCCGCGTCGCTGATTGGTCCGGCAGCGGCTGGCGCAGCCCGGCTGCGAATTGGTGCCGGATTTGAAACACGCAGGCCACCGTCGGGAGATCAGCGGCGACGCAGCCGGGAGATGACCGGTGCTAGCCGGTCATCTCCCGGCTGCTCGCAGCAGAAGTACCCCGACCGGCGGCCTCGCTCCCCGGTCCTCCCTACACACTTGCCGTTGGGAGGGGCCCCGGGGGGATACATTGGGGGGTTAATTTAAAGTAGTGCACAACCTATTTAAACACTGCTTCGCTGATTAGTCGCGCCCGGTCGGCCGCATACATATTCTAGAAGACCCGATGCGTTAGAATCGGGCCACCATCTAGTGGTATAATATGTCCCATAGTCCTCTATATAGTATAATGAGCCCCATAGTCCTTCATATAGTATAATACATTCCCCATAGTCCTCCACATAGTATAATGCACACTCCATAGTCCTCCATACAGTATAATGCACCCCATAGTCTTCCATACAGTATAATGCTCTCCCCATAGTCCTCCATATAGTATAATGCACAGCCCATATCCTCCCTATAGTATAATGTACTCCCCATTGCCCTCAATATAGTATAATACATCTCATAGTCCTCCATATTGTATAATGCACTCCCATAGTCCTCCATATAGTACAATGCACTCCCCACAGTCCCTCCATACAGTATATGCTCCGGTCTCTGCAGTGCGTCTCAACAGCTCCACAGTCCGGAACAGCATGGTGTGCGATGAAGTGATGTCATCGCTCCCGCTGCATCAGAAGCAGAGAGGGAATAATGGGAGAGGGAGAGTCACCCGACGCTCTTTCCTCGATCATTGCTTTCAGCAGTTGAATGTGCGATTCGAGGGAGGGGCCTGGCGCTTGTGCTGGGCCCACTGACTCACAGGCCCCATAGCAGGTGCATGGTGTGCCTCTACTAGTGACTGGAGGCTCCTGGGGCAGTGGGGGCCCTAGGCAAATGCCTAGTCTGCCTGCCCTCAACGCTGGCCCTGATCTGTGGTAAGAAATATGAAAGGGTTATTACCAAAATCACATGCTATCCCCTCATCCGTAGGATGGGGTTTAACTCGGTCTCTGACTACTGGGACCAGGCCCGAATTGAGAAACTGCCCTATCGGTGTGTGGCATTGCATGGTGGGCTGGCAGCCTGTTTTTCCGGGAGCTGGCCCCTTTAATTCTTTTGGGGTTGGGGCACATGCATGCAGCATTTATTGACTGGATGCCGCAACGTACATGTGGCTAGAGCCGGGAATGCTGATGCTGGCACACATCAGGACAGTCCTTTTGGGCAGATTAACCGCTCTCTACTTCTCCGCTCTGGATTACTTCAAACAGCAGCTGCGGACGCCGAGCAAGATCTGTAATAGCTCCACGTCGATGAGTTACCAACATTGCCAGCCCCAGTACTTCCTCTGTGTATATATACCAGCCTCAGTGCCTCCTAAGTGTATATACAATAACCTCAGTGCCTCCTATGTGGCTTGCGAAAGTATTCACCCCCTTGTTTTTTTTTTACCTACTTTGCTACATTACAACCTGTGTTTAAATATTTTTGTAATCTGATCTGTGTGTGATGCATCAGCACTAAATAGTCTAAGTTGGTGAAGTGAAGTGAGAAAAATATAGGCATAAATTAAATTTATAGGATCAAAAAATTAAAAATTTACATGTGCATATGTATTCACTCCTTTTGCTATGAAGCCCCTAAAAATTCCTGGAGCAACCAATTACCTTCATAAGTCACATGCTTAGTGAAAGGAAGTCCAACTGTGTGCAATCTAAGTGTCACATGGTCTGTCAGTATATATACACCTTTTCTGAAAGGCCACAGAGGCTGAAAGCCCAGACCTTAATCCAACTGAGAATCTGTGGTCAGACTTGAAGATTGCTGTTCACTAAAGGAAACCATCTAACTTGAAGAATGAACAAAAATCCTAGTGGCAAGATGTGGAAAGCTCAGAGACTTATCCAAAGCGATTTGCAGATGTAATTGCCGCAAAAGGAGGCTCTACAGAGTACTGCCTTTAGTGGGGTAAATAATTATGCACACTGAAGTTTTTAGTTATTTTGTCCTATATTTTTGCTTCACAATAAATAGAAAACCAAATGTTCACAGTTGTAGGCATCTTCTTTACATGAACTGATGCAACCCTTAAAAACAGTGAAATTCCAGGTTGTAGCAAAACACGAAAAAATGCCAAGAGGGTGAATACTTTCGCAAGCCACTTTATATACACCAGCCTCCAATGTGGTGTATACAGCATAATTAAGTATATCATATGGACCTGTGTATATGGTATATAACGAGGTGTGTGTGCGTGTGTATATATACTGTATATATACAGTACAGACCAAAAGTTTGGACACACCTCATTTAAAGATTTTTCTGTATTTTCATGACTATGAAAATTGTACATTCACACTGAAGGCATCAAAACTATGAATTAACACATGTGGAATTATATACTTAACAAAAAAGTGTGAAACAACTGGAAATATGTCTTATATTCTAGGTTCTTCAAAGTAGCCACCTTTTGCTTTGATGACTGCTTTGCACACTCTTGGCATTCTCTTGATGAGCTTCAAGAGGTAGTCACCGGAAATGGTTTTCACTTCACAGGTGTGCCCTGTCAGGTTTAAGAAGTGGGATTCTTGCCTTATAAAGGGGGTTGGGACCATCAGTTGTGTTGTGCAGAAGTCTGGTGGATACACAGCTGATAGTCCTACTGAATAGACTGTTAGAATTTGTATTATGGCATGAAAAAAGCATCTAAGTAAAGAAAAACGAGTGGCCATCATTACTTTAAGAAATGAAGGTCAGTCAGTCCGAAAAATTGTGCAAACTTTGAATGTGTCCCCAAGTGCAGTTGCAAAAACCATCAAGAGCTACAAAGAAACTGGCTCACATGAGGACTGCCCCAGGAAAGGAAGACCAAGAGTCACCTCTGCTTCTGAGGATAAGTTTACCCGATTCACCAGCCTCAGAAATCGCAGGTTAACAGCAGCTCAGATTAGAGACCAGGTCAATGCCACACAGAGTTCTAGCAGCAGACACATCTCTACAACAACTGTTAAGAGGAGACTTTGTGCAGCAGGCCTTCATGGTAAAATAGCTGTTAGGAAACAACTGCTAAGGACAGGTAACAGGCAGAAGACACTTGTTTGGGTTAAAGAACACAAGGAATGGACATTAGACCAGTGGAAATCTGTGCTTTGGTCTGATGAATCCAAATTTGAGATCTTTAGTTCCAACCACCGTGTCTTTGTGCGACTCAGAAAAGGTGAACGGATGGACTCTACATGCCTGGTTCCCACCGTGAAGCATGGAGGAGGAGGTGTGATGGTGTAGGGGTGCTTTGCTGGTGACAATGTTGGGGATTTATTCAAAATTGAAGGCATACTGAACCAGCATGGCTACCACAGCGGCATGCTATTCCATGCGGTTTGCGTTTAGTTGGGCCATCATTTATTTTTCAACAGGACAATGACTCCAAACACACCTCCAGGCTGTGTAAGGGCTATATGACCAAGAAGGAGAGTGATGGGGTGCTACGCCAGATGACCTGGCCTCCACAGTCACCAGACCTGAGCCCAATCGAGATGGTTTGGGGTGAGCTGGACCGCAGAGTGAAGGCAAAAGGGCCAACAAGTGCTAAGCATCTCTGGGAACTCCTTCAAGATTGTTGGAAGACCATTTCCGGTGACTACCTCTTGAAGCTCATCAAGAGAATGCTAAGAGTGTGCAAAGCAGTCATCAAAGCAAAAGGTGGCTACTTTGAAGAACCTAGAATATAAGACATATTTTCAGTTGTTTCACACTTTTTTGTTAAGTATATAATTCCACATGTGTTAATTCATAGTTTTGATGCCTTCAGTGTGAATGTACAATTTTCAAAGTCATGAAAATATAGAAAAATCTTTAAATGAGAAGGTGTGTCCAAAGTTTTGGTCTGTACTGTACATATACATATACACACACACATACATACATACACACACAGGGTGGTCCAAAAGTAGGTGCACAGAAAGTGTAATAAGGTTATGAAGGGGGAGATTTATCAAACAAAATCCAGTAATTTTAGATAACATTATGTGGAGTGATGAAGCTTCTTTCAAATTATCCGGCCATATTAACAGACATAATTGTATTTACTGGTATAATGAGAACATACATTTAACATTAGAGCAACAACTAAATGAGCCTGGTGTCAATGTTTGGGGTGGTATTTCAAGTTTTGGTGTTTTAGGACCAATATCTTTTGATGGAACAGTCACTCGAAATTCTAATAAATCAAGTTGTTCCCCAGTTACAGCAACAGCCTAATTCAAATGACCTTTATTTCCAACAAGATGGGGCCCCTCCACATTATTCAAGAGTAGTCCGCGAGTATCTTGATGAAACATTTCCTAATAAATGGATTGGCCGAAGAGGCCCACTTGATTGGCCGGCACGTTCACCAGACTTCACCCCAATGGATTTTTTCTTTTGGGGAGTACTCAAGGACAACGTTTATATAGTCGAAAACCAAAAAGTGTCAGTGATTTGAAAAATTACATAAGAGATGCATTTCAAGAACTTAATACCCAAAGAGACTTGTGCAAAAAAGTTTGTCGAAGCGTAAGAGGCAGACTTCAAAGCTGTGCAAATTGTAATGGAAAACAGTTTGAGCACTTGTGTTGATAAAATTTAAGGGCTTTTGTATTATTGTTCAGAATAAAATGTAATTGTCAATGTTATGCTTGTGTTAGTAAATATAATTTTATATATAAAAATATAAATAAATAAATGACCACACTACGTTTGTGCTAACCTTTTATCAATATGTACTGATGTCTCTCCCCTTCCCTCCCCCCTTCCCCAGTTCCTGGTGCTATATATGTTTGCCTAACAAACTTGGATTTTTATATGCTATATTGATTTTCTTGTGTAACTACACGGCTCCATGTTTATGTTTACCACCTTGTATTTATACATCTATCCTTCCTTTACAGTAGCGACTGGATTGAATAAGGCCATCTCAGGCCGAAACGTCCCAATATATTGTCGCCACCCATCTCTGGTTTGATTAATTTGATTTATGCTGTGTTTTTAATCCTAGTCAGGGATCAAAATACCACTACAAGTCTATGGGTCCATTAAAATCACTGACAGCACATCGATGACATCCGTGTACAATCCATGTGCTGTCCGTGATTACCATTGCAATGAGTAGGAGAAGCTTCGTAATTTATTTTTTCATACGTTGGAATCACTGATGAAACGCTGATGGTAAGGCCACGTTCACACGTTCAGTATTTGGTCAGTATTTTAGATCAGTATTTGTAAGCCAAAACCAGGAGTGGGTGATAAATACAGAAGTGGTGACGTGTTTCTATTATACTTTTCCTCTGATTGTTCCACTCCTGGTTTTGTCTTACACATACTGATGAAAAATACTGACCAAATACTGAACGTGTGCACGTGGCATGAAAACACTGACCGCACACAAAAAAACTGATAACATTCAGAGTGTTTTATTTTGTGCATGAGAGAAAGATCACTGGCATTTGAATGAGACCTTATAGTTTATAGTGCAAAATCAGAGAAGCCCGGCACTCATGTAAGGTGTAACCTTATATCTTTATTACATCACACTGGTCCAACGCAACGTTTCAGCCCATCCCGAGCATTCTACAGCAGTATCTTATAGTTTATAGGGCTGATTGTGTCCGTGTATTTCTGTGGAATGACTAGTCAGAAACATGTCTGATTTTAATCACAGAAACTCACTAACGAAAGTTTATGGGTCTGTGAACAAATCGGACAGCACTCTGATGCCTGCCATGTCTTTTTTTTTCACTGACTGATAGAAGCCTCAGAAACCTTTTTTTGAGTATGAGATAAGATGATGAAACTCTGATGGTAAAAACTGACACACTCAGCCGAAATATTGATGAAAATCGATCCTTTTTTTGCATAGAAGAATAATCACTGTAGTCTGAATGAACCGTAATAATGTATCCCTTTTGTGCAGCAACATAAGTGTCTGACATTTATATCCTGTTATTAATTTTAATTATATTCCCAGTTGGTCTGTTGCACATATTAGAACATTTTCTTTGGATGTAGGGGTAAGATCATTGTTCGGCTATCAGTTTCCTCTGTGTGTAGTCACACAACAGCATTCTATCAGTATATAATATCATTATTAGGCCGGGTTAAGATGGTTGTATTGAAAATTGGGCCAGTCACGACCGCAAATTGCGGAAGTGACTGGCTCCGTGACTGCAAACGGGTGCCAGAGCCGGCCTTTCATTGCATACATTATTCTGCTCTGTAAAACAGGCCAAATTAGTGCATGCGGCTATTTTTTCCACACAGACCATAGGTCCATGTGGCAAATTGGTCATGTACACTGGCACAATGGCTATGAAGGATCTGTGTGCGATGCATGGTGCACCCAGACTGCTTGTACTCTTGTCTGAAGCCCCCAAGTTAAGCCAAACAGACAGCTAAAAAAGAATCTCTTTAAAAAACTGCCAAAACATGTTTTATGACACAAAATATCCAATACCCAATGGTATGCTGTTTGCAGTGGCCACATGGATTCTATTTTCCCAGAAACCATGAAGGATTTGTGAAGATTCAGTATATTGTCAAGTCTAGTTTTTCCCACCCATAGTAAGTATTCCAATAACAAAAGGGTGTTGTAATGCAGACGACGAATGTGACCCGCAGGGCTTTCGGCTACAAAGATATTGTGTCTTTGAGCTCCTAAGATGTAAATGAGGTCTTTGTGGGACATATATTTGGATTCCATGTACTTTATCACTTCTGTCGGTGAGATCGTTACAACTATTAGTGTAAAATGACCATACATGTCATATTAGCCTCAACAATCGAAAAAATGTGCAATCTAGTCAATACTCTTTGGTACTAGATCTGCTGGCTTCACACGTGAAGACTATGCTTTTTAAACTGGTTTATAGCCTAAGCCATACATTTTGAATTGTTTTAGGTTTTTATCAACATAACAAGGGCTAAATGTTACCAAAACAGACCAGTGAATTAAGAGTATTCCCATCCCATAAACTATGGCTTATCCTGGAGATACTTGATTGGTCTCTCGCTGGGTGCATTTATGGGGAGACTGGTTACTCCAGGGGAGCGGGCGGAGAGGACCCACCAATCCAGTTAGTCTCCCCTGTGGCTCTGTCCCTGTGGCTTTTAAAGATTTTTTTCTGAAGACCACAGTGTTTCAAAATCAAGCATGTGGCTGAAATTACAGCCAGAATCGGGTGCCCTTTAACCCATTGCCTCCACAGCCAATTTTCATCTTTATGTTTCCCATTTATCAAACTTACATAAAATAAAAACCTATGAAAGTGGTGAAAAAATTCAAAAGCTTATTAAAAATAAAAAAATAAAAAGTTTGTGTTGTCATTTTCCGAGACTTGCATCATTTTCATGAACTATGCGAGTGCTTGTTTTTTTGTGTGGAATGCTAACAGGTAAATTAATATGAATATTGGATGCATTTTTTTAGGGAGGTGTGACCGAAATGCCGGTCTCTTAATTATTATTATTTTTTTTTTCCTTCACGGCATTTATAGAGTCGGTTAAATAATTTTGTATTATGATAGACTGGACTCTTACAGATGCAGCAATTATAAATATTTGTTTCTTATTAATTTATTTTTAATGGAGAAAATGGAGGTGAATATATATATATATTTGTATATATGGTGTGTATGTATGTATGTGTATGTATGTATATATATATATATATATATATATATATATATATATATATATATTTATATAGTCACCTCCTCTGTCTCCATTAAAAGTAATTTAATTTAAAAAAAAATTTTTTTTCTTATTGTTTTATTTATTCTTTAGTCCCCTCAGGTGGATTTAAACCTGCGATCATTTCATTGCTTTTACTAAATACTGAAATACTCTGGTGGTGCTCCTGTGAAGGTCAGCCACAGGATGCAATACTCCAATATTGCACCCTGTGGCTGACCTTCACAGGAATATTATTATTATTTATTATTATAGCGCCATTTATTCCATGGAGCTTTACATGTGAAAAAGGGGAGTACATTGCAAATCCGCTTACAATAATCTTGAACAAAACGAGTCAGCGACTGGTACAGGAAAAGAGAGGACCCTGTCCGCTAGGGCTCACAATCTACAATTACCAAGATGGCTGCAACTGGGGCCTTCAACAGCTATGGTGAAACCAATCGATGCCCCACAATCACATCACAGGAGACCGATGGAAGCCAATATGTGTATGGACCGTAAATCACTCACTTTAAAGCATCGTTCCCACTTGCGTATAAATAATCGGTCCCATTCTCATCCAGGAGAGTCGGACGATTTTTTTCTCACGTGTCATCCTTGTCTATATACAATCTGTCTTTTTAATCAGCAGCTATTAATCTTTTACAGGACCATTTACAGTTTACTATGCTACAGAATTGTAATGTATCCGTAAAAATCGCATGCCATACTGATGGGTATTGCATGCGATTTTTTTTCTCACACATATCCGATTTTGGAGTGAAATACAGCTGAGAAAAAATACGCAGATTTGCACTGTCTCATTGAATAACATTGGTGCAAGTGCAATGCGATTTTTTTCTCTCATTGCACTCGCCGAGTTTGTACGCAAGTGGAAAAGAGGCCTAAATGCCACTGTCAGAGACTGACAGCAGCATGCAAATAGTTAACAGTGGTCAGAGCTCCGCTCTACTTGCTGCTGCTGGAGACAGATGCCAGTTGTGTAACATAATAGGCATCTACCGAGTATGGAGTCAGCTCAGCATCTAGGCGCCCTCCACACACAGTGACCCCAGCACTGACATACATGTATTTCATTATGTGCTAACAGAAGAAGAAACCTTTCTAAAGCACATTATTCGCATAACTACACACCCTAATGTACACGTAAGGGTGTATCTTACCCTTTGGCTCTCTAATTTTTTACATTTATGTCAGTTTTCATTTAAAGTAAACAAAAAAACTAAATGTATACATTGTTTTAATATATATATTTATTGCTTGTGTTTTTATGTAACTATTTTATTACCCTAACCGTCGATCTAACCCTAGCCATGATCTTAGTCCTAAATTTTTCTTAAAAAAATGCAAAATTTATTGTCATTTTTTGTAGGGGAAACTTGTTTTCTTTTTTTCATATTGAGGACACCTCTCATAGCAGCTCTCTTGTCTCTCCTCTCATAAAATTACAAATGAGAACAGGGAGCTGAGGAAGAGCACAGGCTGGCTCCTTACAGGCTGTCAGCTGGGCAGTGAACGCCATGCTATGCCCACCACGACCTTCCTTCATGACCTTCACGTGAAGGATCACGATATTCATGCTGTGATAAAAACACGCTGTGGAACATTTAACTCGTTCGTCGGGTGACTTGATCTTTCGTGCTGTTTACAATGGCAGCCTCTGCGCCCTGGACGATGTATTACAGACCGATGAGTGTCTATCTGAAGACGGATTTTGCCAGTGTAAACTGGCTCCTAAATGACCACTGATTGGTAAATCTTTACCGATTGGCGGTCTTTTAATGGATGGTATGGAAATGCAATTATATTCTTAAGTGCTGTTGTAAAAAGGTGGCACTGAAGTATAAGGTCCATTAATGACTATCATATAAAGGTGTTATTGCTGGACATTAATGTATTACAGGGGTAGTACCAAGTTAGAAGTTGTCCTTTATACAGGAAAGGTAATAAATTTCCAATTGCTGGTGGTCTAACTGTTGGGATCTCCACCATTCCCAAAAACCAAAAGGAGCGGAGGTCAAACATGAGCACTGCTGTTCTTTTCTTAACCTTCAGTTAGTCGCGCACGCCTTGCTGTGGCACGTGCAGTCGACGCCGCGTCTCGTCATACACTGAGGGTGGAGGGGCCCATACTTGTGGATATATGCCGAAAACAAACTCAATTGGGGTCCAATGGACCCACGTGACTAATTAAAGGATGGTGGGAATTATAGAGGTAAGCAATCGCTGCGCTCGACTGCTCTCCGGCCCTCCTATAAGAATGGATCATGATCGACCGCTGCATTCACAGGGGGCGCTTCAGAGCCCCGTGCTCATGATTAGTGGGGGGTCCCAGTGGTCGGGAACTTGTACCCTAGCCTTCAGATAGGTGATGGCTTCCAAACTTGTTACAACCCCTTCAACATGGGAATAGCACTTTAAATACAGACGGTAATGCGGCATTTTCCCTTTGGTGGCGCCAAGACAATTTCTAACACCAAAATGTCCCCTAGTTCCTTTTAGATTGTAAGCTCTTGGGTGCAGGCCCTTCACGTCTCATTTTAAATGTGAATTTACTTAGACATTCCCACTTTTCTTTTATTAACAAGCCCTGTTCTGTCACCAGACGCTTCATTTTCCGGTTATTTCAGTTCTTCTGCCATAAAGACATTGAAATCTCTCAGTAACTTATCCTATAGCACCTCCACTAACTAATAGTAAAACTAGCAGCATTTTCGCTTTTAACACGACTCCATGGACCCCATTTCTTGTTTCCAGGCAAATGTCGCAACCGTGTGCAAGTTTGTCTCCAGTCTCCAGACTTTGTTTTGCTTCCCTCCCCTCCCCCTCACACAATAACAAGAGCCACGAAATGGAAACAGGAGGCGGAGCCAACGAGCAGAAGTCCGAATCCGCACTGCAACAGGCGTCACTCATGTAATAGGCGTTCTGATTGGTCGGACGGGAGTCCCCCTTCTCTCCCATTGGTTAGGACGCAAGTAAGGCGGGGGCAACGCTCCATGTTTTTCTCTTACTTAGCTGGGAAGGTCGAGCTGAGAGTTGTGAGTTGGACGTGAAGGGAGAGAGTGAGAGGAGCTGAGCAGGGGGCGACGAGCGACCACCTCACTGCGGAGTTACCGTCCCGGCACCGGTGTGTGAATTCACCACAGCGGAGGGCAGGGAGACGAGGAGCCGGGCTTGTGGGAGGAAGTCTTGGTAAGTTACGGCCCCTCCTGCTCGGTCGCCATGTTTAGCTGGCTCGTCTCTACTTCTTTGTTCCCCTGCGTCGCTTACGTCACCCTGTGCTTTCACCCCAAACTTTATAGACGTGACCCCAGGGGCAACCGACTTACTATGTGCCCCCATTGTTGTGCCAGGGACTTGGTATGTGTGGGGGAATTATACTGTGATTACTTGGTTCTGATGGTTTCCTTCCTTTCTTTCTTTGTCTGATACGTTGTTGTTGTCGTCTCTCTTATCCTTTGACTTTTTGGTACAAGGGATAATCTGAAAATATTTATGTTCAAAGATACATATCTATCTCTGAACATAAATAAATATTTTCAGATTATCCCTTGTACCAAAAAGTCAAAGGATAAGAGAGACGACAACAACAACGTATCAGACAAAGAAAGAAAGGAAGGAAACCATCAGAACCAAGTAATCACAGTATAATTCCC
Organism: Phyllobates terribilis; assembly: GCF_046119375.1. Lineage (NCBI taxonomy): Eukaryota > Metazoa > Chordata > Amphibia > Anura > Dendrobatidae > Phyllobates > Phyllobates terribilis. The sequence goes on from NW_027362762.1 coordinate 475,849,074, forward strand.
CCACACATACCAAGTCCCTGGCACAACAATGGGGGCACATAGTAAGTCGGTTGCCCCTGAGGTCACGTCTATAAAGTTTGGGGTGAAAGCACAGGATGACGTGTGTATATATAAAATGTGACCCAGCTATTTGCTTTCAGGGTGGCACTCTTTGTATTATGTGACTGCTCCTGTATTGTGCCTGGTAGTGTATGTATACTGCCCCTTGCTGCTCTTCCTCCTCTTATAAATTTTATTTTTTTAACAGCTGTATAGACTTCAGTGCTTGATATCCCCAGCAGTTTTCTGCCAAGGGGATTCATGTTGGTTTTGGATCTTCACTGGCCCATGCAAAAACAGTCTGGCAAGTGGAAGTGTGGATCACAGAGGGTAATCCAGTCCTTATTGCATCTGAGATCTGGAGAAGGAGTGGAGGCATTTGACGGATCTGCTGCAAGGTAAATAACTGCTGCTGTTATGGCCAGGGGGATATACCATAATTACTTTTCCATGTGGTTCATGAGATTTGTCCCTCCTGTGTTGTGACCCTTCCCCTTCCCGCAGCTAATAGATGGATAGATTGCTTGTGTTGCTAACAAAGTGTATTGTTACATCCCTGTGATGGCTTTTATATATTTAAATTTGTGTGTATGTGTATATATATATATATATATATATATATATATATATATATATATAATCTATCTCTATCTCTCTATCTCATACTGATGGCCAACCCTTTTCTCTGAGATTACTTTATTGTTTTGGATGGCCTAGCTTTAAGATAAGCCATCAATATGTGATCAGTGGGGATGCGACCCCCACACCCTGCCGATCTGCTGTTACTAGCTATGGCTGGAAGTTCAAATGCTGCTGAAACACAGCTGCTCCCTCGTTTCTATAATGTCTGAGTACTGCAGATCCACCCCCTATTCAAATGACTGGGTGGCTGGTTCTGTATCTGTTCATGGCCCCTTTAGTTTTGATGGATCTGCTGTTCTCTATAGGCATCCAACAGTTGATTGGTGTGGTTGCTGCGCCCCTACAGATCAGATACTGATGTCTTATCCTAAGACTAGGTAATCAACAACAAAAAAGTAGTGGCCAATATTTTTAAGTTGGAGCTCTGTCATATTTTTGACAGGGGAAACTTGGTGTAAAGAACTGATTGCTACCAACTAGCATGGTTTTGAAATCCTAAATGTACATGCTGTAGGAAACCAGTGAAGGTCTGTACAACTTACAGGCCCTTTATTTTTGGTAAGGTAAATATTAAGTGGTTATTAGGCTTCAGCTGGTATTTGTGGTAGATGTGTTTACCTAAGGTAGCCTTCCCTTCACCTTACTCCATCCTCCTTGTCCCTTGAGTGCTGCTGAAGTTATAACTTCTGTCTAAGAGTCAAGGAGTGCAGCTGTATAGTAGCCTAGTTCCTGCAATGATTGGCTGCAGTTATACAGCTTCCTGACCTCGTATTACTATACTATTTGAGAATCCAGTTAATGCCTATGAGATGCAGCTTCATAATTCTCTCCCTGCTTACAGGAAGAAATCTCTCTTAAGCCAGAGATGGGGTAAGGGTGAGAGAGGCGACAGGCTGAGACTTTGCAGTTTCGTGTCTCTTGATTAGAACTCGCAAGTGCATTGTGATGAGTCTAAGCACTCGCTACCTCTGCAAAGCTGGACGCTTTAGGGTACACTAGGGGAGCTGTATCGGAGGAAGAATTGGTCATGGCAAATGAAGCAAAAACCCTGGGATCCAGAAGGCTTTCACAAGGGCATCTACATCCTTCATAATTATTGATTTATGCTGCATTATATAGGCTAAAAAATAATTGCCTCAAAATTGGCATAAGGTGGCTGATGAATATATAGGTGTGTGTGTCTATCTATATCTATCCTGTCTACATGGAAATGTCAATAACATTTAGATGGTGTCTGTTGTAAATGGTATACTTTTATCCTGACATTATGGCTATTTTCTTTCTAGGTGACATCAATTTTGAAGATGGGTGGAGGTGAACGATGTAACATTCCTGTTCATCAGCATAGACCTAGTGTTGGCAAACAGAACAATCGGCAGACATTATTAGAACGTAACAATCAGAACATGAATACAGGTCACAGTAAAGACAGAGGTCGTGGTCCGGCCGGACTAGCATGGCAGGCCATGCAGAACAGAGTCATCAACAATAATAACCGGTCTCCAAACCAGAACTGGAATTCTGGTTTCCATGGATCCAATAACCTCTTAAATAACCAGAATTATGCTGGTGCCAAATTTAGTGAGCCACCATCACCAAGTGTTCTTCCAAAACCTCCAAGCCACTGGGTACATCTGTCTTGTAATCCCGCCGAGAAAGAATTTATGTCCTTCCAGCTCAAGACACTGCTGAAGGTCCAGGCCTGAGCAGCTTGGACCAAATCATACATCATTTACAGACAATTGCAGAGTAGCAAACTAAAGACTCGCTTATACTTTTTTTTTTTTTTTTTTTTTTGCATCATTAGGCACATAAAGCAATATGGACTAGATCTGCTCTGCCTAAGCTCGCTCAGGAGCAAGACTGTACTATCTGGAGAAACTTCTGTGAAGACTTCTGCATGGGAAGCTATTTTATTTTTTTACAGCATATCTTAATGAACTTGTTCATCTACTCAAATTACGTTCATGCAATACTTTGCACTTGACATAAAACTGTGAATTCATTGAAAGCTGGTTTGCAACGAGTAGCACTGTCCAGCTAGCCTTCAGATGAGCTTCACTGTTTTGCATAATCTGGGGTCTGCAGGGATGACTTTACATTCATTGCTTCTTTTTTTTTTCTGTTGTATGCATTAATCTAGTATAAACAAAGGCTTAATGTCAATATGCTTATTTTCAAAGCATGCTTTTTTTTTCCCCTCTTCCTTCTCTCTTGACTCATTCTAGCCACACTGGCTTACTGAGCAAGTATGATTCTTTTTGAACAATATGTGCCAATTGAACTGCATGTTTGCACTGCCAGTGTCTGCCAAAGTAACTTGTGGCCTCTGAGAAGCCAGTATTTTTTTATCTTTTATTTTTTCAGCCCCTTATTCCTGGTTGTCTCATGATCCCTCTGTTCTCGTAGTATCAACATTCCCCTCCCTCTTTAGTTCCCCCTCCATTTATGTTGTCTTTTGGGACAGTTTCCAATTTTTTATGCACATGCATCCACCCCATACAAGCAAACACTTTTTTTTTTTTATTCCCAATTTTAAACAGATTTTCAAGCATGCTAAACCTGAAATGGACCATATAAGCAACCTATTATATGATCTTTATTTATAAGTGATATTGGTCATTTTTATTTTCCCAGCCTATGTTAATGTGAATCATTTAGCCTATCCTCAGCCAGGAAATGTCAGAACTCTATATAGATTGTATATAAAGTTACCAAATAATAAGCTTTCAGGTTTAGGGTTCATTTTAGCACTTTCAAAGTTAAATTATAGCTGAACTCCACCTGAGTCCACAGCTGGTATACATTTCAGTGTATAGGACTTGGACCGTCTAAAGATGTCTTTATTATATTTCCCTTTGTTGGACCAGAGGTTTTAAAACAAGTTGACTTGGCCTATTGGCAAACTTAATCTTTTAGATACTTTGTCCCCTGTAAAATAGTGTGATTGAGCTTTTTATTCCCTTACCCTCTTATGGTGATGATCTTTGCTGCTGCTCTGCAATTCTCCAAGCTAGCTTGTAGTAATAGAACTAATCAGTTCTGTAAATACCTGTAAAAGTTGTAGCATATGTAAATGAAAGCAGGAAAGTCTGCGGATATAAAGTATTTTTTAGTACAAACTGCTGAATGTAGTCGTGCATAAGCCATGGCTTCAAATATTGAATATTTTGTTAAAAGAACACAAGTGTGTGTAGCCTTTGCACAAAGTGCCAGTATAAATATGTACACGTTCTCGTGTTATCAATTGTAGCTGGTTCTGTAGTGGGATTGGTGCAAATGAAGCATTTAATTATTTTATACATATAAAAAAACAAAAAAAAAAAATACAAAGCTGCTCAGATCTGATGGTAACACATTGTTTTTGTATAAATAGATGTATTTTTCTACTTTGTAGGCTGAGTACTCCCACTGCTCAGTCTGGTGAAGCTGTAAATAGATGTTATAGTAAATGAGTATATATGAAATGTTGCTCAGATTGCATGAACTAAACATGAATTGCACTGTGTGGGCCTTTATTCCATGACTTTGGAGTATTCCATTATCCATATTTGGATATCTCATCCTATGAACTTCTCTTTATTTTTTCCCTAAATCTGTGAAGGTGGAATAACATAAGCCCAACTTGAATGCTCTAATACTTTCAACAACAGCCTTACCTCTTTGACAACTTGGATTCCTGTTATCAAAAGACTGGACATTCCTTTTAAATAACTGTCTAAAATTGACCTCCTTCTAAAATGCTCTGCAGGTATAATGGACTCTACTTTTGCATGTGAGAATCGCACTTTGCTTCTTGTGGTCCAGTTATATCCACAATAATGTTAAATGTCTTTTTACCAGATCATGTCCGTTTACAGAAGGCTTTGTAACGCGTTTATATATGTGGACTGTGACTTGTAATATACAGACTCGGGCAGGCCTCGATTCATCATGGTTTCCCCCCCACCCCAAGGTTCTAAAAGCGACTTTAAGTTTACACCTCTGATTTTTCTTTTCAGATGTTTCAGCCAAAGGGCTCATTTACACATCTGATTTTTCTCAGATGAGTGCGATCTATGATTTTCAAGGATGGTACTCGTCCCTATGATTCTGTAGGGCCCTGCACATGCCATCCCCCACGTACGAGAAACTGACACTTGGACAACACTCTGATCAAAGAATAGTCAGGCCTTTTTTTCTCGTATGTGGAAAATACCGACTTCTGAATGAGCCCTTATTCATTTGGGACTTGCACAATTGTACTCCAGTCCTGGAGTGCAAAATCTGTTTTTTTAAAAAAAAAAAAAAAATTATATATATAATTTTTTTTTTTTTTTTTTTTTTTTTTTTTTTAATATGCGCAGGTGCTGAATCGAGGCCTTGAACCCACTTGTGAAATTAACTTTAGATGCAATTGCTGGGCTGGAATTGTCTTTCTGTATGGTTCTTGTCAAAAACTGTGATCTAATGTAAACACAGCAATTGAAAAGGTTTTCTTACTTAACAGATGTGTATTTTTTTTTACAAGATGTATATAAACACATCTATGTGACCATGCCCTTGGTTAGCGTTCATCGTGTTACCTGTGGCAGCAGTATTAAATTTACAATGCTTTTATTGAAATGGTTAAACCACGTAATGTGTGCCTGTAAACTTGGCATTTTATTGTGCTTTTTCTTTTGTACCTCCTGTATTGCTCTAAAGACTCTTCTTGCCTTGTAGAGCCCATTATCATGTGTGTAATGTAAACACATTGTTTAATGTGCAATGCATATTTTTTTTAATACAAAAATTCCAACAGTCTGAGATGGAGAATGGCATGTAAATGGTCACCACAATAAGGACTCCTTTACACTTTAGTGCAATGAAAGTGACCCAATTTTGCAGTAAATGGTGTATTTCATGAGACATGCTTTTGTTTATAAGAAGATACTCACTGTAAAGCTTTAATACTGACAATCTTACATTTCAGTAGCAGGCGGCTGTCTGTGAATCAGTACTGCTTAGAGGCTGCGTTAATGGCAACTTACATTTCCATCCCAAAAGCATGCATCAAATGATTTTGTAATCTGTATTTTATTTCCATTTTTATTTTGTTATGGGCTAGCATTTCTTGAATACTGCTGTGCTGTATTCACTTATTTTACAATTGTTACAATGTGAGACCTGTATGTAAAAATTCATCTATTTATACATGAAGAATGTGGCAGCAGCACTTAAGAATATAATGAATTATGGAGAAGAAAAAATAATTGGCATATTAGGTTTTCATATTCCCTCTACTCCATAGTTCTGTGTTTCAAAATGTCCAAATTGAATTGGCTTATAAATTTCAAGTATCAAAAAAATTTGGTTAAAAACAAATAAAAAAAAGCTTTCTTCCCCCAATATTGTTGTGGTTTTTCTTATGCTGTAGACTTTGACTGGATGGGGTTGGGTAAGAAGAGGTGATGCTGTGCATTAATTCCCTTACTCCTTTTTAGAAGTTATCACATTTCTTTTCACTCCACTACTAGATTTTTGCTTGCTGGAAGTTGGTGCTCCTGCTTGGGCAACAGTATGAACCACTGGTATTGGGAAGCCCTTACCGGAACTGTGCATTCTCTGATGTTGCTATACTGAGGCAGCCTTGCCTCCACAGTAGCACTGAATATCGCAAGGACAGGTGCTATAACAGCATGCTCAAGGAAACTTCGGGCTAGTTGCCTACAAGCTCTTTTCTATTGACTTTAACTGCTGCAGCAGTGATGGTAGTGGGTATTATGGGAACTGTGCAGAATTGGTAAGTTGCTTGTTTATAAGCACTGGTCATATGTGTGGGTGTGTGGTGTTTTTTTTTTTTTTTTTTTTAAGGGAACCTGTCATATCTACTATGTAAACTGCCCCCATTGCGTTGTTAGTGATGCACTGAATTATGGGGCACTTGCGCAGTATGACATGGCCAGCCAGAAGCTTGCAGTGAAGGGAGCTGCACATGCACTGTGCCAGCACTGCAAGCTTCTGGCTGGCCATGTCATACTGTGCAAGTGCCCCATAATCCTGCACGAGCCAGGAGCAGGATTCAAATGCGTGGGAAGTGGTACCCCCCCAACTGTGAGGATCACACCTCTATAAACGAGCAGGTAGGATATAAGTGTATAAAATGAATTATACTCATAAGCTCCGATTTTAATGAAAAAAGTGTTATGCACATTGCATCACTAACAACACAATGGGGGCAGTTTATAGAGTAGACAGGACATGACAAAAAGGTAACCTAAGTGCATCAGTGTTTGCTAAACAAAAACCCACATTAAGATGTTAATGCAAATCTGCCCCAAAACAGCATCAGATAAAGGGGAAAACTGCATAAATGCAATGTGCATTTTAGTGTGGACACATGCAAAAAAAATAAAATAAAATGTATATACATTTGCATTCATGGTATTTTTGTTGAGAGCACAACTTGGGACAAAGGATAAACAGTTTCTTAATATTGCACTTTAATGTAAATCTAAAGGGTGATACCCTCTGAGACAGTTCTCCCAGGGCTGCATGACGTGTCGGGTGACACAAAGCAGTGTCACATTGCATCTAATTCACTATGATGTTGCATGACTACCTGCGACACAGGTGTAGAAATGTATTAAAGCATGTTGCATGCGACTCATGGGTAACTTGCTTGTGACTTTTCTGCAAGTTTTTTTTCAACAGCAAGTTGCACAATTTTGAGTTTAAAGAAGTTGTCCACAACTTATAAGAGGAGACTCATCCAGGCCCGAGTACCATAGTACCTGTTAAAAAAAAGAATTTAAAATAAAAAGATTATACTTGCCTTCCGATGTCCCCCGGTCTCCTTAGCGATGCGTCCGGTGTTTTGGTCGGCTCGTGCTGGTCTAAAAGGACCTTCCATGACGTCATTTAGTCATGTGACAGGTCACGCGACCGCTGACGTCGGCGGCCGCGTGACCGGTCACATGACTAAATGACGTCATGAAAGGTCCTTTCACACCACCGCGAGCTGTACAAGAGACCGGACGCAGCAGAGAAAAAACCGGGGGCCATCAGAAGGTAAGTATAATCTTTATTTTTTATCACTGTTTTTTCTAACTATTACTTGGTCACACTATATAAATCCATGCCGGTTGCATGTGACCAAGTTGTCAAGCACTTTCCAAGTGATGCTAAAATCGTTTGGAAAAGTGCATGACAACCCGCATGCAGAAATGCATGTAAAATCAGCATGCGTTTCTCCTGCCAGGCAGATGCGGAAAAAATATGCAGCATTTCTGCATCATGGGCACATAGCCTTAAAGGGGTTATTAAGGACTTAAGCCCATAAAAGAGAAAAAACCTAAGAACTTACCAGTATATTTGCAAACTATTTCCGTGGCGGCAATTCCCCTAGATTTGAGTTCATATCAATCTGTTCTGGCAATGGGATGTCAATGTTCTGTTGATTCACACAGCAGTAGGGAGGCAGCTGTCAATCTGCAGTAATGCCCCATCAATTGAAAGGAAGAGAAGTCGCTGCTCTGTCGACATGACAACCGGCGACAGAATAGTTAGGGGTTGTTTTCCTATTAACTACTGGCCTGAAAGTTCTTGGCCTAAGTCGTGGATAAACCCTTCTAGCAAGTGACTTATTGATAGGTTAGGTCATCAATAAGAGATGGGTTGGGGTCCAATACCTGGAACCTTACCAATAAGCTGAAATCTACTCTGGCAGCAGCCAGATATAAGATCTGATGTATTTTGTGGAACACAGCAGGCCCGTACGTTACTTTGTGGCTGCTGCCAAGTACTGCAGTTTATCTCCCTTGTATTTGTAACTCAAGTTCTGGCTAACCCCATTAACCAATGTTAACATAGGTACAGTAGTTTAATATTTACTGAGTATCTTATTTTTATTTCAGATCAAACCAAGGAAGAAATTATAATTGTCAACAACAAAAAAATCCTAATTAGTATTCTGTTGCTATAGCGTACAAACAGATACAGATGCACTGAGTGTGTCAAGGTCTATGTGAACATTGAGTACATGCATTTTGAATTGCACTACTGCTAAATACTATAGACTATTTTTTAGAAAATTGAAGTACTGAGGCCTATACACTTAGATCACAATGTTTGCCACCTGCCAATCACAAGGCAGCCCCTGTAGGTGGGAACCTATTCTAAAAGACTTATAAAATGTAGCTACTTTGCAACAAATGAGACATGTTAAGTTTATGTAGCAGTCATGCAATTCAAAATTCACATACTCAATGTTCACATATAATGTACTCAGAGTGCGGTGGTTTATGTATGTATACTATGGTAGTGCACTCACAGCAACATGCAGTTGGGTTTTCACTTTGCGAGGAGTTGGTTGTGTATTTTTATTTTTGCAGTTTAAATTTATGGGTGACTATCCCATATTGGCTGAATATACCGGATGAAGGATCCTGTCCGGTGCCCATCCAAATATTCATGAAATGACTTCGATAAATAGTGTCATGAACTGTTAGGTACTTCTCTGAAGTGTAAGCACTGATATTAGACAGCAGCACAAATGAAGAAGCTGCCTCATTAATCCTAGCACGGTAAATCAGTTGTGCACTAAGCTCAACATTATCAAGACAGCAGCCCTGTTTATTCCCTCCCTGTGGCTTATGGTTGGAGGTGGTTCTCAATCTTTTCTTACAGTGAAGAATAAGCTTGAGTGAATGTATAAGTAACATAACATAGTTTGTAAAGCCGAATAAAGACTTGCGTCCATCAAGTTCGACCTGTTAGTTCTGTAATTGCTAAAGTTGATCCAGAGGAGGGCAAAAACCCCAAATGATTTAGCCAATCTTCACCTGAGGAAAAATTCCCTCCCGACTCTGAAACCAGCAGTCAGAATAAATCCCTGTATCAACCTACTATTTTATTTTATTTTTAAGTATATGCTGAAATCTGCCTGGTATCTAGAAATGCATCCAGTCGCCGCTTGAACTGGTGTAGTGAATCTGACATTACCGTCTCCTCACTCAGTGAATTCCATATTCTCACTGCTCTTACCGTAAAGAACCCCTTCCTATGCTGGTGCTGAAACCTTTTCTCTTCCAGTCTTAGTGAATGCCCTCTTGTTACCATAATATTCCTCCTTTTGAATAAATCCCTGGCAAGGTCTCTATACTGTCCCCTAACATATTTGTACACATTTATTATGTCCCCCCTCAACCTTCTCTTTTCCAGGCTGAATAGTCCTAGTTTTGCCAACCTCTCTGGGTATTGCAGTCCCTCCATTCCCTTTATTAATTTTGTTGCCCTCCTTTGTACCTTTTCAAGCTCATTTATATCCTTTCTATATATTGGGGCCCATAACTGAGCACAGTATTCCAAGTGTGGTCTGACCAGTGCTTTGTACAGTGGAAGAACAATGTTCTCATCCTTTGCAGCTATACCTCTTCTGATACATCCCATTACCCTGTTTGCCCTTACAGCAGCGGCCTGACTTTGGGCACTCCAATTTAGTTTGCTATCAATCAAGATGCCCAAGTCCTTCTCCATCTCTGAATTCCCCAATGATTTCCCATTCAGTGAGTACTGGTGACTTCCATTTTTCCTTCCGATATGTATGACCTTACATTTCTCCTCATTAAACCTCATTTGCCATTTAATGCTCTAATGATTATAATTTGGGCAACTCCTACTTGACTTCATGGAAACCACATTGGAGGAGGCAGTGGGAGTTGCCTTTTTATTTTGTGCTCTTGACTTCCTGTCCAGTGATCGGGACGGATCCCACTCGTGCCGTCATGTGTTTCTGGCAAGTAATTATTTTTCCCCAATAAAGAAAATGGACATGGCGATACCAAATGTTTAATCTATTGAAATATGGAATTAGTTAACCCAATTTGTAAGCATTGTAAAGAGGGGAAGAAAAAAAAACAAAATAAAAAAAAACACTAGAATTTAATTTCTTGCTCACCTCACTAAAAAAACCCCCAAAACAATATACAAAAATATACAATGCTTTGATAGCTTGTTGTTTATTAAATTGGTATTGAAAACTTCTGCACACGATGTGCCGAGCAATGAAGAGCTTCACAGTGCTCACTGCAGAGACTGAAGCAGCGGGGGGGACGAGTTTTTTTTTTTTTTTTTAAATGCGGGGCCCATTCTGTATGGAGGACTATGTGGGGCCATTTTACTTGGAAGGCAATGCTGGGTCCACTATACTCTATGGAGGACCATGTGGCGATCAGTTGGGGAATCATACATTGCCAGGGAGGGTTAAGGGGATTTACAATAGGGTCATCATACCATGCGTGTGGAGGGTACTGTGAAGGAATTCTCTGTGGGTGTATCATACTGTGTTTGGGGGACACTTTTGTTGGCATCATACTTTATTATCTGTATTATTCAAGGTTTATCACTATTTAAATTTAGGCCATATGCTTTTACTGCTCTTACATAACATTATTCCAGTATGCCCTATTTATGATTGTGTTTATTCTAAGATCTACTAATTAAAATGTACTTTGTGTGACAACCCCTTTTAGTTTGTTTCTATATGAAAAGGTTATTCGTTCTAGGAAAAACTTCAGCTGTAAACATTTTTTTTTTTTTTTTTAACAAACATCAAGGTTGGCCCACGACTTTGTCCAAGTATTTTGGTCCTCTGTATTTGAGCGACATCCCTGCGGCCTATGGGTTCATATTTTTTTTAAAATCTGATCTGAATTTTGCGGACACCGATACCAAATGTGCTTTTTATTTAACTTTAATAAATTTAACGTCTACATTTAATGCAAATAAAGGTAAAAGAAAATCTAGGAAAATATGGTCAATCCAATCAAGGCAGTATATATATAAAAAAAGTTCACATTAGAATAAGACAAAAGACTTAAGTTTAATGGAGAATGGTTTGACAAACATATCAAATGTATCATTTAAAGAACAAATTTTAGAATATGAACTGTAAGGTAAGCCTAGGACGGCAGATTTTTTGAACTATAGTAAATGCAATTGTGAATATACATATTGATCACTTCAATCAAAAAGGTGACCAAATGGCCACTTTTTTTATACAGTCTATACACAGCATTTTCTGCATATTTTTTTTTTTTTTTTATAACCATGGATTATAGGATGCCTTTACATCTGCTAAAGGATTGTCCCCCCCCCCCACACACATACAACCACTGACAACATTTACCTAGTCTAAAATGAATAGAAACACTGTCAGTGCTTTTGTCTTTAAAACCACCTCTTCCTTCAAGGATCACCTGCCAGGCTACCGAAAAGCTCTACATTTATAAAAATATCCCATATGTTCCTAGCCTCTTGTGTAGAAGGGAAGTTACTACAGCTCATAGTGTTAACATGCAAACATAAGGTGTATATGTGAAACAACATTCAGGTCAATTTTGCATATTTAAAGTAGTTTCACTTTCCTTCAAAAGCTGCAGAAAAAAAATAAACAGGAACTATAACGAGAAATGTGCAGAACAGAAATATAAGAAAAAAGTAAAAGCAGGGCACAGATTGGGCCTGCATTTCATGGTCCATTTACAGACCATGATTACTGGACTGGATTCTGGCCTCTTGACTTGTACCAAGAGCCTCATATAAGCCTATGACACTGCTCATTCAGGGCATTGCAATCTGTACAGGAGGGGCCGACCTTACGGACAAGACAAAAAAAAATATATGTATATCTTTCTAAGCACTATTAAAATGCACCTGCATGTTCTTAAAGCCAATGAATTTATTTTAACACATGTTAGGCCATGTTTGTAGAATATAATTAAACATTACCAAATCAATACTTCAAACATCCTGGTACATGCTAATATGGGTTACATTTTCAAAGGTTCCGCAGGATATGCAAAGCTATTAGAAATAAGGAATATGACGGTCAATACTCCCAATGCTTACGGTATATATCATATCACAGTGAGGGGACCTTTAATGCTTAACCACAACATTACACAATACCATTTCTACGTATTTCCCTTTTTTAATAGGCAGAACACAGTAAACAAGAACTTTAAGAATGAAAAATACTTTTATGGTCCATTAGCAACTGATTTTTGGTTTAGTGTCTTGTAGCTAGACATACTAGAGACACCAATACCAAACTGTCCTTTCAGAATTTCAAGAAGTAGCAAAAACATTAACTTGGACAAATGCCAACAGAAAAAAACAAATGATTCTATTATAATGACTGTAAGAGAGTCTATCCTACTTTGATCAGCTGCTGTCAGGTGGGAACAGAAAATGTCATGACTACAGCACATTAGGAGGGATGGGTGGCAGGTGAGGGAGGAGAGGAAACAAAAAAAATTATCACATTTCTATGAGTAAAACTGAACAGTCGAATTAATGGCCACTTGATTTGTGACTATTCCAAGACCGCGATCTCGATTTTGATCGGGACCTTGACGCTGAGTGAGAATGAGACTTTGATCTTTTGCGTTCTTCTTTTCTGGCCTCTCGACTTGGTTTGTATTTGCCATCTGCTTTGGACCGAGATTGTGATCTGGATCCAGAACGTTGCTGCTCTTTCCCATCCTCTCTTGGCTGGGATTTGGATCGTGATCTAGTGTTCGATCTGGATTGTGATCTTTGCCGGCGATTGAATCTGCAGTAAAATTGACAGATTATTACTTTGGGTATGTCATTCTCTATCCAATCAACTTTTACTTTAGAAAGGGAACACTAGACTCCATTCAGTCTCCAAAAAATATCTGATGACACTGAGGTTAAGCAGGCTCCATGCTCCCCCATTTCTGAGACTATGATTATATAGTATACTAGCTTATAAAGTGCCATTAATACAACACTTTACAAACATCACTGTCACCAGTGGTGCTTACAATCTAAATTCTCTACCAGTATTGCTTTGGAGTGTGGGAGGAAACCTACACAAACACAGGGAGAACATATACGCTCTTTGCAGATGTGGTCCTTGGTGGAATTTTAACCCAGCACCCCAGCTCTGCAAAGCAATAGTGCTAACTAGTGATGAGAGAGCATGAATTGTTAACTCTTTAAGCGAGCAAGCTCAGGTGCTCACCAAGTATTTGCGGCGTGCTCGGCATCTATGCTAGTACCGCCCGCGGCTGCATGTGTCACGGCTGTTAGGCAATCCCTGCATGTGTCATAGGTGTTTAACAGCCGTGACACATGCAGCTGCGGCGGTACTAACAGATGCAGAGCAAGCCGCAAATACTCGGCGAGAACCCAAGTCATGCATAGTCATATTCCGAGATGTAACTTATTTTTTTACCGGCTGAGTCATATTATGGCTTGTTTTTGCATGACGGCTTGGAGTTTTTGTTTGTAAAAAATTTATTTTTTTTCACTTACGACTTTTCGGTTGCTTTTTATTTACTTTTTTAATCATGATGAAAAAGTGTCAATTGTGGCATGTTTTATAGAGACAGTTTTAAAGAGCTGGTCTTGCGACTCCCTTGTAACCATTAAAAGAGCACTGTCACGATTGACAGTGGTATTTAAGGAGTTAATCAGCCCCGATCGGCATCTAAACAGGCGAGGGGCCGATACTGCAGGGTGTCAGCTGTCACAGACAGCCGACACCTGCTCTATTCACTTATTCCTCAGCGCCGTGAAAGAGCGGGACTGAGGCATAAGTACCCTTTACTGCCGCCAGAAGAATGCGTTACAGCGGCCGTTAAGGGGTTAAATACAGTAAAAAGTTAAGGGGAGGTGGGGAACACCACAAGTTCAAATCACCCTTTTTTTGCCCCATTAAAAATAAAAAAACAAACATTTGGTATCGCTGCGTTCAAAAAGAGTCAGATCAAAATACAAAAGACATGAATCCAATTGATAAATGGCCTAACTAGAAAACAAAACACCAGAATTACTTTTTTTGGCCATTGCAATGAAATGCAATAAGAGGCAATCAAAACATCGTATCTACTCCAAAATGGGGTCGGTGGAAATATCAGATCAGAGCGAAAAAAAAAAAAAAAGCCAACACAACCCCATATCCCGAAAAATGAAAACGTTACAGGTCTTTGAAAATGGCAATATGGAAATTTTTTCTTCTTACAAATTTTTGAATTTTTTCACCACTTAAATATAAAAAAAAAAAAACCATACATGTTTGGTATCTGACCTGCATACTCGTACTGACCTGGCTAATCATATAGCCCATATAGTTTTACCATATAGTGAACATAGTAAATAAATAAAAAAAAAACAAATCGTGGAACTGCACTTTTTTTGCAGTTTCAACACACTTGGAATTTTTTTCCCAGCTCACCAGTGCATCACATGGTAAAATGAATGGTGTCTTCCAAATATATAACTCATCCCGCAAAAAAAAAACCCTCATACGGCTAAACTGATGGAAAAAAAGTTATTGATCTTGGAAGATGGAGAGGAAAAATGAAAACTGAAAAACACCTGGGTGTGAAGCGGTCAAAAACAAAAGAAAAAAAAAAAAAAAAGTACATGGTGGAGTGTTTATTTACAAAAAAAAAAAAAAAAAAAAAAAAAAAAAAAAGCAAGCTGAATGATAGCAAATTTAAGAACTTTTTTGCCATTGTGCACATTTCAAGTTACTTTTTAACAAACACACATGGGCATCTCTAACCATCAATGAGAAGTGACCATACAAGAATGAAAGGGACATCCATTCTAAGTAAAAAATAATCCACACTGATGCACATGCCACTGACTTTATTCATCAGAGGTTTTGGTTTTAGTGTAAATGGGTGCACTTGTAACTGAACTGTACCGTGTGTCTAGTCTCCACCTACCTGCAAAGGAAATACATAATTGTTTGTTGATAGCCACAAGAATTCTCAAAATTAGGTTAAAATTCAAAAAATATATTTTTCTCTCGAGAGGGAGTGAGGGTGGAGGTAGAAGAAACATGTAAACATTTTTCTTACCTGCCATGATTTGATCGGCTCCTGCTACGACGTGGTCTCTCAGCTCTCCTATGAAAAACATAAGTTAATGAATTTCAAGTCACTGTCATACAGTTCAATTATACATATATGTCAAGCATTGACCTAGCAGACTGTATATACTTACCCTTTAGGACTATAAGACCTTTCATAATTCTGATCAAAAGAGTGGCTTCGAGACCTCCTTCTTTCATAACTGCGGCTTCTAGATCGCCTGTTGTATCGGTCATAATCATCATAACGCGAGGAGCCATATGAGCTTCTTCCTTCTTTAGCCTTCATTTGATTTGGTGCTGTGAGGGAGCAAATAGAAAGTTAAAATGTTTGTAATTAACCCCTTTCTGACATGTGACTTACTAATATAATATAATATAATATAATATAATATAATATAATATATATATATCAACCAAGGCATTAGTACTACTCATGACAATCAGATTTAAAAGTTCAATCTCGCACATTTGCTCCCAGCAGTGGGGCTTTCAGTGCGAGCATCGCACAGTGTAAAAATGCTATTAACCTGCAGATTAACCCTATCTTCAGGTTAATAGCGTTATTTTACATGACCGATTCCCTTTAATGGCACATAATTTGTACAAATCCATTGAGAAAAAACTATCAGTTTGAGGGGGAAATAAAACTAAAATATCGTGGTTGCATAAGTGTCAACACTCTTATAAATTGGGATTGTGGTTGCGTTCAGAATTATCCAGTCACATTTAAATAAATCAGTACACTGCAGCAATCATTTAAAATTATTAACGCCACAAAGTTTAGATGTTCTAGTAGGATAATTTTCTTATCTGCATTTCATAGCAAATGCCATGGTCCGTAAAGGGATCTAATTATTGAAAGTTGTAAGCCAAGAGGGGTACAATTTTTTTTTCCCAAGGCATTAGACATACCATGGAACATTGAAAATGGGAATCAAAAAGAAACTTAAATTTGGTAAAATAGGGACATTACCTAAAACTATATTATTAAAAAATTAATAATAAAAAAAAAACCACTACAAGAAAATTCCGGGAGGCTGCCAAGAGGCTTACAGCAACATTACAGGAGCTGCAGGAATTTTTGGTAAGAACTGGTTGTGCCTTTTCTCATACAGAAAAAACATCCAAGTATGGCTATGTTTTGAAACGTGTTATGGTCTGATGAGACGGAGATCATGCCCAAAAAAGTTCAACCTTAAAATGGTATGTTTGGTGCAAAGCCAAAAGAACACAATACCCAAAGAGAAGTATGGCGGAGCGGGCATTATGCTTTAGGGCTGTTTTTCAGCAGCTTAAACTGGAGCTTTGGTCAAGGTGGAGGGAATTGAGAACAGTTCCCAATATCAGTCAATTTGGAATCATAACCTTCAGGCCTCTGCTAAAAAGCTGAAGATAAAGAGGAACTTCACTTTTCAGTAAAATAGCGACCCTAAACACACCTCCAAGTTAACAAAAGAATGGCTTTGCCAGAAGATCAAAAGTTTTGGAGTTACCCAGCCAGAGGCCAAACCGGAATCAAATTGAAAATCTGCAAGTTGACCTGAAGAGGGCTGTACACAGAAGCCAAAAGATTTGAGGCACAACTGCAAGAAAGAGTGGGGTAAAGATCACAAATTCTCGATGTACCATGCACATACTCCAAAAGACTGGATGCTGTAAAATTCAAAGGGTACTTCACGTTTTAGTTTAAGAGTGTGCATATTTATACAACCACATTAAGTTTATTTTTCTTTTTCCACCCAAAAAGATTTCACTTTGCTTTTCAATTGAATTGTACAGATTATAGGGGACATTAAAGATGGAAAAATGATTGTCATGTAAAAAAAAAAATAATAATCATACCAACAATTGATGAAGTCATCCACTGTACATGCTCGCTGTGGAACAGATATGGAATATATCAATTGGTTCAGATGTTAGAGGCCATTCTAGAACTAGCATCAGATTATTGCCTTCATTTTAAAATGTGCTCAGAAAATATAAAAGCTGAAATACATAATGTTGTATACCACTCAATTGTATGAAGTCATTTTGTTTCAATACTCACTTTTTCGATCTCCTTGAGCAAACTGAATTTCAATTTGGCGTCCACAAATCCATCGCCTGTCTAAATTATGCAAGGCATCTTCTGCATCACGGACATCTTCAAATGTGCTAGCAGTTAAGGTACTTTACAGTATTGTGTGGATAAAATACAAGCTCTTGGCATATGTTAAGAAAGAGGAGCAGCATTTACCATAAATCACAACATACAAATAGCCAAACCATTTCATCACCATTTATGTTCATTTGTGCAAGCTGTGCTCTTCTATCAAAACACAGATGTGAACAGAGCCGAGTCCAGGGTGATTGGTGACCAACAGAACTAACAATCTGCTGTCAATGTTATTAACCCATTGCTGATTGTTACCCAAATGATAGTTTTATTGATAGAAAATATTGTAGCATAGAAATCAGGCAACTAGAGAGTTAAGGGGATTGTCTGGTCTAAAACGACAAGTCACTGTGTGACTCCAGACTTCCGAATCCTTACATCGCACGCACAGCAAGGATTTTCCGATGTCAGCTAGTATGCGATATGCATACTCCCGGCCAGAATCCGACTGTGTCCGGCAAGTGTATTGAGCGAGGCCGGAAACAGTCCAGTTGGATTTTGGACTTGCTGTCACGTGACCGCTGTTCCCGACACCGGAGAATCCTCACAGCATGAAGATTCACATGTATACAGTCATAGTGACTGCAGACTTTATTTTAGACCAGACAACCCATTTAAGGCGATGTTTAACATACTTGCATCTTTAGTTTAATTAAGCATTCCCAACCTCTTAATGTATTGCAATCATATTATATAGCACTGTTACTTATAATTGCTCATTTTGCCCTTCTACCTAGTCAATTCTTCTGTTTTCCATTAGGTCTATGACATCACGTGATTAAAAACTGACTAGCTGAATCCTTTGAAGCTCTACGTAGAAACAGGAGGTCAATTTTCCCTGTGTGCATCATAATCACTGCAAAACTCAATGGCAGGGGGAACAGGGAGCAGCTGGATCAGGAGTTAAAGAGGGGGATGGTTTATGCAAGGAAGACTTCCTGTTTCTACATAGAGCAAGAATTTACTGGGTAGAAGGTGAAAATTAGCAATTGTAAGTACACAGTGCTGTATAATATGATGATTGCAATATATTAAGATAAAAACTTTGATGGGAGTGCTTCTTTAAAAGGGTATATCTGGAAAGTTAATAGTTGTGGCTTATCCTTACAATAAGCCATCAATACCCGATTGGTGGGGGTACAATACAAAATTAGGTCTGAGCTGCTAGGTACAGCCACAATCAGGATATGTTCACAAAGTGCTTTGTTGCAGCGTTTTGTTTCCACAAGAAAAATGCAGAAGGTTGGCAGGAAACACTCTGCACACATTTAGCAAGTTTTTGGAGTTTTCCATGCTGAAACCCCCCCAGCAAAGACGCTGAAAGAATTGAAATGCTGTAGTTTAAAAAACAAAAACAAACCGCAGTTCAAAAATAAAACCTTGCGGTAAAATCCATGGCAAAAAATGCTACACACGACTAAGCCCTTATATGTATGGTGATGTGACCGTACACAAAGGGGGAGAATGTGGATAATAAAAAAAAAAAAAAAAAAAAAAACCTACATTGAAAATCAGTACCTACAAGGATTAGCTGCTAATAATTTTCCCTCAGTGTTTGCTGCTTGGCTACATTTTAGCTCAGCTCTTAGGGCAATGCTGTGATTTATAACTATAGTGATTAAAGTTTGTGGTAAATGTAAAGGTCATCCACACCTCTGCAGGATCCTTTTTGACATTGAGAATGAAGTACTGGTTGCAGATACGAAAGAGGCAGCAGAAGGGAGGCCATAAGGTATATTGACTCTACATTACAAAAGTCGCATTTCCTATAGCAAGTGGGTTGCTTTACAACACATCACCTGCTATTGGCACAGGATGCTGTTCTCTCCCTCAGATTAATTGTAGTGTATACACATTAGTTTCTCACAGGCCAACCAGAAAGTCAGTGAAGGTAAAGAATTCTAATGTAGCAAAGACCAAACACAGCACAGGTTATTTAGACAGACCAATGGGTGATCAGATCATTTATACTGGCAAAATAACAATCCTTAGGACATTACTGGGAATATGCGGCAAACTACATGTTGTAGTAATGATTATTTTGCTTCCATGAGTTTTTGTTGCCTTGTGTAAGCAGCCAGTAAAGCCCCCATCTCACATAGCGAGATAGCTGCTGTGTCATGGTTTTGGTGACGCAACAGCGACCTCACCAGCGATGTCGCTATGTGTGACACTTTGCAGCAATCAGGCCCCCGCTGTGAGGTCGCTGATCGCTGCAAAATGTCCTGGACCATTTTTTGGTCTTTGCCCTCCCGCTGGTCAGCACACATCGCTGTGTGTGACCAGAGGGACCAGCGATCAGGCTGGTAACCATGATAAACAGCGGGTTACTAGGGGCACACGCGCACCTAGTAACCCGCTGTTTATCATGGTTACCACTCTGCTACGGTGAGCGGGAGGTTACCGCTCACCGTAGCAGAGTGGTAACCATGATAAACAGCGGGTTACTAGGTGCGCGTGTGCCCCTAGTAACGCGCTGTTTATCATGGTTACCAGCCTGCAGGCTGGTAACCAGGAGCAGGACATCGTGGAAAGATTCTTTCCACGATGTCGCTGCTCCCCTGATCGCTGGTGAGCCTGCCTGTTTGACAGCTCACCAGCGATCACATAGCGACGCAGCAACGATCCCTGACAGGTCGTATCGTTGTAGCGTCGCTATGTGTGACGGGGCCTTTAATGGATGCTTTTAATGACTTTCGGGTAATTGCCACACATACAACTTCAACCAATGTAAACAGAATCTGGACTGTTCACACTGAAGATGCAGAGATCTAAGGGCATACGAGTTTGGCTAGTACCAGGTTTTTTCCCCATATAAATTAGAGCTGGCACTTGTAATCCCTGTGTGACAGCATTCCCCAATGCGCGCTCCATAAAAAAGTGTGCATGCATATGTATTGTGTATGCTCCGGCGCTCGGCAAGACAGAAGTGCACCTGCGTAAGAGGATGACGCGGAGGACACTGTGGATGACGTAGAACATGTCATCCACACGAAGCAATTAGAGAGGTGCTGGATCAAGACCTGCAACGCCCACTGGACCAGACCACCATGTACAAGAGTATAATAAAAGCCATTTTTTATGTTATGGAAAGTGCATTGGGGACAGATATAGAACGCTGTCACATCGGACCATCACCTGTAAGCCCTATTTTATATGACAGGTTCCCTTTACGACTTGTGCCGTAATATCCCAGTTTGGTGCGTGCTCAGTCGGTGAGCCCGCACCTTTCTGGGCACATGTCAGCTGATCTATACAGCCAACATGTGCCTGCAGCAACCGCGAGTGGAATTGCGATCCACCCGCGGCTGTTAACTAGTTAAATGCCGCTGTCAATCTCTGACAGCGGCATTTAACTCATGATTGCCAGAAGCATGTCGTTGGCTCCGCCCATCGGCGACTCAGTCACATGATCGCGGGTCGCCGATGAGCTGGCATAACAACCCGGGGTCTGCAGTATACCCCTGCGGTTGTCAATGCCAGATTACTATGAGCGCCACCCTGCGGTCGGCGCTCATAGCAAGTGAGCATTTCTGCTACACACAGGTGATCTGATCATCATCGCCTGTGTGTAGCAGACAAGTTGCAGCTTCTATTGAAGCATGCAAAAAGTAAAAGAAAAAGGTTTTAAAAATAAAATAAAGTTTAAATCACCCCTTTTCGCCCCATTCAAAATAAAACAAAAAAATCAAATATACATATATTTGGTATTGCTGTGTTCAGAATCGCCCGATCAACATAAAAAAATAATTAATCCGATTGGTAAACGGAGTAATGAGAAAAAATAATTCAAAAGACGCCTGAATTAAGTTTTTTTGTCGCAGCAACATTGCAATAACGGGCGATCACATCGGATCTACCCCAAAATGGTATCAATAAAAAAGTCAGCTCGGCGCGGAAAAAAAGCCCTCACCCAGCCCCCGAAAATGGAGATGCTACGCGTCTCAGAAAATGGCGCCATTTTTTTAAAAAAACAAAAACAACAAAAAAAAAAACTTTTTTCACCACTTAAAAAAAAGAACCTATACATATGTGTTTGGTATCAAAGAACTCGTAATGACCTGGAGAATCATAATGACAGGTCTGTTTTAGCATTTAGTGAACATCGTAAAAAACAACCGTGGAATTGCACTTTTTTCCCCTCGTTTTCCAGTACACAATAAGTTAAAACCAATGGTGTCGTTCAAAAGTACAACTTGTTCTGCAAAAAATAAGCCCTCACATGGCCATACTGACCGAAAAATAAAATAGTTATTGCTCTGGAAAGAAGGGGGGCAAAAACAAAAACGCAAAATGGCCTGGTCATTAAGGGGTTAAACTTGTCACATCATGGCATAGAGGCTGCAGAGCTGAATAAATCATATTTTTTAATTTCTCCTCTAAGTTGTGGAGATATTCTCTTAGAAAGTTCAGGTTAAAATGATAAACTTTGTTAGGCGTATCCCCAGACATTTGTCTCTGCATGTGCTACTTCCACTACATGATGTTGACCAATCTTAAGCATACAGCAACATACAGAGGTTGGGGGCGCAGAGTGCGATCTCACTACAGAGGGGCATTTTATTATATATACACACTTTCATCTCACAGCAATGTGGGTGGAGGGGGAAGTAAAGCATAGCTGATCTTTGTCTCATTACAAGCACCACTGCAGCTCTCCCCTCAGAGCTATCAGTTTTGCCCCAACCCTCACACAGACTGCCTCCAGATAAAAGGTGTTTGTAACCACTGTGCTCTACTTCTCATACTTTGTAGTTACACACAGCTATGCAAAAAGAGCAGACTGTCATTACATGTCACACACTGAGAAAACCTGTTTTAAGCCCTTGTGTAGGCGTGTTCATTTTTCCACTGTGTCGCTGCCTGCTTATGATTGGTCAGCGTCATTCAAGGGAAGAATTACACGCTGCCAAAGTTTAAGCACTGATGAAACCTAATTTGGCTGTATCAAACTATACCCTAAAATGAACAAGCCAATATCTAGGCAATGGAGATGAAAACACACCAAAAAAAAAAAACTGCTTTATTTAGCTCCACAGTCACTATTCCATGATGTGGTCCGTTTAACATTCTAAAATGGGTGAAAGGTCCTTTAACCCCTTTCCGACGTGGTCAGTAATAGTACAACCCAAGTCGGAAAGGCCGGTTCAGCGGGGGCTCCGATGCTGAGACCGCATTTAACCGGGCACATGTCACCGGCGGCTGTTAAACAGTTAAATGTTGCTGTCACTCTCTGACAGCGGCATTTAACTCGCGCTTCCGGGAACTGCTTCCTAGACCCCGTCACATGATCGCGGGTCACCAATGGGTTGGCATGACAACCCGGGGTCTGCACCAGACCCCTGTGGCTATAATGTCTCGATTGCTATGAGCGCCACCCAGTGGTCGGCGCTCATACCAAGTGAGCATTTCTACTACATATAGACTATTGAAGCGTGGAAAAAAAAAAGTTTAAAAACTTTAAATCACCCCCCCTTTTGCCCCATTCAAAATAAAATATAAAATAAACCCCACATACACATATTTTATATCACCGCGTTCATAATTACCCGATCAACATAAGAATTAATCCGATCGGTAAACGGCGTCACGAGAAAAAAATTCCAAACATCAGAATTACGTTTTTTTTGGTCGCCGCAACACTGCAATAAAATGCAATAACGGGCCATCAAAACATTGGATGTACCCCAAAATGGTATCAATAAAAACAGTCAGCCCGGTGATCAAAAAATAAGCCCTCACTCGGCCCCAGATCCCGAGAAATGGAGACGCTATGGGTCTCGGAAAATGGCACATTTTTTTTAAAGCAAACTTTTATTTTTTTTTTCACCACTTAAATAAAAAAGAACCTATACATGTTTGGTGTCTAAGAACTCGTAATGACCTGGAGAATAATAATGGCAGGTCAGTTTTAGCACTCAGTGAACGTAGTAAAAAAACAAAAACAAAACCCCCCCCCAAAAAACCAACCAACTGTGGAATTGCATTTTTTTTGCTATCTCACCACACTTGGAATTTTTTTCCATTTTCCAGTACACAATATAGTAAAACCAGTGATGGCATTTAAAAGTACAACTCGTGCCGCAAAAAAATAAGCTCTCACATGGGCACATTATTTTTTGTTCAAAGTTCTGGCTATGGAAAGAAGGGAAGCAAAAAACGAAAACCCAAAAACGGAAAATGTTCCAGTCATTAAGGGGTTAAATTCTATACTATAGTGAAGGCTTCACAATTGTAATAGGTAGGCTATGTTCACACGTTGCGTTTTCAGTGTTTATGCATTTTTGCGCAAATTCTCAGCTACGTTTTACAGTACTAGCAAAAAGTCTGAGATTTCAGAAATGTCATGCACACAGCTTGGGTTTTTTTTCCCCTCAGTATTTTGTCGAAGACCTTGGTTTTTGCAAAATGCAGCATGTTACTTCTTTCAGAGTTTTTTTACTCATTGAAAGCAATTGCCAAAACCTGAGGAAGTGTAATCCAGTTATTTTTTTGCACTAAACTTTATCACCATGTACAAGAGACAAACATACTCTGGCAAAAACGCTGTAAAAAATGCAGGAAAAAAAACCTAAGCAAAAACTGCAATTTTTGAAGAAGGTTTTGCATGCGGAAAACTAGCAGTAGAACTATTTTCTAATCTTTTCAGACCATTCCAAATAACTTTTTGCAAGTAAGACTATGTGCCCACGTAGCAGATTTGATGCAGAGCGTTTTTGCCTCTCTCTGGCAGAAAAAAACGCATGCAGATTTACATGTGTTTTTTCTGCCAGAGAGAAGCGTTTTTGCATGCGTTTTTTTTTTCAAGCAGTTTTCCAAGTGATTTTGAGCATCACTTGGAAAAGTGCTTGACAAGTTGGTCACACAATATAAATCCATGCAACCAGCATGGATTTATAATGTGTGAACAACTGAGGCTTTAAATGCAACATCTATAGTAAAAAAACAAAACGAGAATTAAAATGTTAAAAATAAAAAAACAACAGCTGTACACTCACCTCTCCGGTCTCCTCCAGTCTGCTCCCGGCGGCGTCCTCTCTCTTCGGCGTCCCGCAGTGTACTGTCAGGCCCTGCAGTGACGTAATTTAGTCAGCTGATGGTCACGCGACCATCACCTGACCGCCGACGTCAGCGGTCGCGTGACCATCAGGTGACTAAATGACGTCACCGCAGGTCCTGACAGTACACTGTGGGACACCAAGGAGAGAGGACGTGACCGGGAGCAGACTGGAGGAGACCGGAGAGGTGAGTGTACAGTTGTTTTTTTTTTTTTTTTTTTTAACGTTTTAATTCTCTTTTTTTTCTTTTTTACTATAGATGCTGCATTTAAAGCCTCAGGGGGCCGCCGGAGAGGTGAATATACAGGTTTTGTTTATTTTTAAACTTTTTTAGTTCTTTTTTTTTCATCGCGTGGTAGCCGGGATGAAGAGGAGTTGTAGTCTCCTCTTCATCCCGGGTACCACACGCACCGCAATTACGCGGCAAATTCGCGGCCATTGAATTTAATTGAAACGCAGCAAATCCACATATACCTGCAGGTTTGCTGCGTTTCAATGTTCTTCAATGGCCGCAAATTTGCAGCGTAATCGCGGTAGAAATGATCATGCTGCGTTTTGCAACGCAATGCAAATTTGGGGCGCTAATTAGCGCATCATGTGCACAGCACATCCGAATTCACATTGCTTTGCATGGCAGACTGTTTCACAAGCGTTTGAGGCCGTAAAAACGCTACGTGGGCACTTAACCGAAGGCCTCATTCAGACATCCTTTTTCGTGGATAGAATAAGTACCCATTATAGTCTATGCCACTTTTCAGTTTTGTTATGATCAGCCATAGATCAATATCATCCAAATTACATGGGTCAGTGAAAATCTGCACACATATGGTAACATTGCTGCAATTCTATGGGTACATGAAAGTTTTTTGGGCATGTAAAAAAGGTTACTAACTAACAATACAGACGGAGCAAACTCTTAAGAAACGCACGATAGAATACACTGATAATAGGTCAGGAGTTTTTTCCCACAGTCAAAGAAAAAAAACCAAATGTTTGTATGAGGCCTATGGGTGGTCACACTGATTATGTGATTATCAATTACAGTTCACACAACTTTAGCTACAAGTCATAGGAGTACTTATTTTTAATAGCAAGATTAGCAATTGCTGTGTGGTTGCCAACACCGAGTAGGCTTGCAATGCAAAATCATCCATTTTTACACCTCTAAGTGATTTTCAGTACTAAACATTTTTTGTAAAGAGGTGCAATAGTTTTTTACGACTGGAGGCTAAAGTAGAACTGGTAGTCAAATCACACTCACTGAAACGTGTTGAGCCTTTAAAGGTAACTCTTGTAGGTCACTGCTAGTTATGAAAATGCAGATCAAACTGAAACAAGATTTAGGTCAACCTTTAGTAAGTAATCACAAAAAATACTCACCTTTTATTATAGTAAGAGAAGTTCAAGATGTGCACACATATTAAGTTTTTTCACCTTCTATGGGGATTTATTGTTCTTATTAGAGCAAAAAAAATGGATGGACTAGCAACTGTTATACACTTCTATACTTTTTTGTGGGCAGTGAAATCAACTTTTTTTTAAAGCACGGCCTATTGTCCTTTACAAAAATTATTACAAAAATAAAGCTATGAGAAATGCAACAGGTCATGAAATACTCTGCAAAGCAGGGAAACCTAAAACTAAAAGAAAAATGTCTAATTCTGTAGGGAAGTGTAAAGAAAAGTTGAGAATATCTTTTTAATACTAGTCCTATCAACTATAAGGTCCAATAAACTAACAGAAATGCATAACGAAAGCAGCAGGGATTCTAGTGTCTTAAAGTATCAACAAGCCATTATAAAGTTTGGAGGCATCATTTTTTCTTAGTCTAAACTTGCCTATGAATATTCTTCGCCATTTTGACACGGACCATGAGGTGGTCAACTGTTCCTTTTAAGCTTGAGAAGGATACTGATACTACCGCATCTAAGTACAGATTGTTGCTGAGTAAGGTAGCAATCACTCAACCCTAGGGCCTACCGCAACCCAGCGTCAAACCACGTACTTACACAAGACTGTAAACACGTCTTTGTTTAGCAGGATACATCAAGACTCCTGTAATCTTGACAATCATTCCTTTAACTTTATCTTGACCTTTTATTTCTAAGAACTTGTCAGTAGGACTTGTCATGAGGAGCTTGCCAATTAATAGATGCTTTTATCTTTAACTTTGAAAAATAAAATTTCCTGAATAAAGCGAAGATTTGACCATATTTTGGCTTCTTCTTGCAGCTTTTCTTTTCCCACTTTCCCTTTATATCTTCAAGCCTGATCATTAAGATGTCTTTGCTTTGTCTACTTGTCTCTACTCTAAAGGTTCTTTTCATGCTTTCTCTGTGTTTCGCCTTTATTGTACAGCTTTAAACTCTGAGGTAATAACAGAGGACAGCAGAATTAATGGACAGTACTCAGATACAGCTCCAACACATAGAGATGCCAAGAAATGCAGTGAATAATGTTAATGACACTAGATCCCTGCTACTAGAGAAGATTTTATAATGGTCAATGATTAACATCAATGACATCTCAACAATTATGTAAATTAATCGCAACAAAGTGAAAGAAAATACCACAGAATGCTGCAGAATTACTTTGCTATGTATGCATAGTGAGCAATAGAAAATATATGATCACAGCAAAGCAATTCTCACATGCTGTTACCTCTCTCACCATCTTCCAAACGTCATATTCCCTCATCAAGCAGCTGGAGGAAGAAAGGATATTGAACATAAGCAAATCCCCTTGGGCGTCGATTGTAGAAATCAAGTGGCACATATACGTCAACAATGGGACCATAACGCCCAAATTCTCTGCGCAGATCTTCAGACCTGAAATACAAACCAAGATATCAGATTTCCATTTTAGCATATTACAAAAACACATACGTTTATTGGCCATGTGACACATTATAACATTTACTTCCAGTCTTCCAAGAAAAATTCTCTCGTAAAATAAGAAATATCCATGTACCTTTCCTGACAAGTTTTTGAAGGAAAAAGTTAAAATTCTTCAGTAAGACATATCCCTCAGATTTCAAACATAAGCAACTGTTTAATGGCTGTAAGTCAGCTTTTTCTAGCATGCTAGGATTCAATTTTTGGTTAAAAGGTCACCTACATTTAAGGCTTATGTCCAAAATTAAATAAAAGGGCAACATTATAGAATTTAAAGTACTTGAATATGGTGCAGTGGTATTGACTGGACACAACAGAGTAAGGGTGCTTTCACATTGCGTCTAGGGTCACGTTCATGGGTCCCGTTGGCATACGTAACCTCCCTGCAAAACAGGATCTGGACTTATGCACCGACGGGGTCATAGACTGTAAAGGTTACAGCAGAGCGAACGTACGCTCTGACATTCATCATTTTTGGGAGTGTACGCCTACTGAAAACGTACACGCAGACGCAGTAGACTGTCTGAATGTCCGCCTCCTGTATGCGTACACTCCAAAAAATGATGCACGACAGAGAGCGCATTCGCACTGATGGCACCAGTACAGTCTATGGCCCCGTCGGTGCATATGTCCGGATCCAATTTTGCTGGGAGTTTGGACGTATGCCCTGAAAGGACCAGTGAACGTGACCCTAGACGCAATGTGAAAGCACCCCAACAGTACTTGTGATGCCTACAGCAAGATTCGAACAGCTTCCTTTAATCAATAGCCCCAAGGGATTTCTCTACACTTTTGAATGAAAAAGTAAAATACTAATGGAGAGTCAGGGAGCTTCACACTGAATCCAACGCTGAGGGAGACATGCTTCAACAAAGGGAGCAGGTATATAAATAGTAAAAGGATTAAATCGGATAATATTGGACCGATAAAAAGCGAGGAAGGCAAAATCATAGAGAAAGATGAGGATAAAGCTAATCTATTAAATAATTTTTTTTAGACAACTTTCACAAAGGAAATAGAACTAACAGGAGAAATGAGAAGTGACAAGCTTAATCCTCCACTAAGTATGACTAATCTAACCCAAGTTGAGGTACAGAAACGCCTCAGTAACATTAAAATAAACAAATCACCAGGACCTGATGGCATACACCCACGGGTACTAAGGGAACTAAGTAATGTGATAGACAGACCGTTATATCTTATATTTAAGGACTCTGTTGAGACTGGGTCTGTACCACTTGATTGGCGACAGGCGAATGTAGTGCCAATATTCAAAAAGGGAGCGAAAAGTGACGCCGGAAACTATCGGCCGGTGAGTCTGACGTCCGTTGTGGGCAAAATTTTTGAAAGCTTCATTAAAGAGGCAATTACGGAGCATCTTGATGCTAATAATCTTTTAATCCCGAACCAACATGGATTCATGAGGAATCGCTCCTGCCAAACAAACCTGATTGACTTCTACGAGGAGGTTAGCTCTCGAGTAGATCAGGGGGAACCAGTGGATGTCATGTATCTCGACTTCTCAAAAGCGTTCGATAGCGTGCCACATAATAGGTTGGTATACAAAATGAGAATGATGGGGCTGGGGGAAATGTCTGCAAGTGGGTAGCTAACTGGCTAAAGGATAGAAGGCAGAGGGTGGTTATAAATGGAATATTCTCAGATTGGGTAAGTGTCACTAGTGGGGTACCACAGGGGTCTGTACTAGGCCCAATGTTATTTAATATCTTTATTAACGACATAGTCAACGGGATAAATAGTAAAATATCAATATTTGCAGATGACACAAAGTTATGTAAAACAATTAATACAAAAGAGGACAGTGCAGACCTACAGAGGAATTTGGATAAGCTGGGTAGGTGGAGCATTAAATGGCAAATGAGGTTTAACGAGGAGAAATGTAAGGTCATACATATGGGAAGGAAAAATGGAAGTCACCAGTACTCACTAAATGGGAAATCATTGGGGAATTCAGAGATGGAGAAGGACTTGGGCATCTTGATTGATAGCAAACTAAATTGGAGTGCCCAAAGTCAGGCCGCTGCTGTAAGGGCAAACAGGGTAATGGGATGTATCAGAAGAGGTATAGCTGCAAAGGATGAGAACATTGTTCTTCCACTGTACAAAGCACTGGTCAGACCACACTTGGAATACTGTGCTCAGTTATGGGCCCCAATATATAGAAAGGATATAAATGAGTTTGAAAAGGTACAAAGGAGGGCAACAAAATTAATAAAGGGAATGGAGGGACTGCAATACCCAGAGAGGTTGGCAAAACTAGGACTATTCAGCCTGGAAAAGAGAAGGTTGAGGGGGGACATAATAAATGTGTACAAATATGTTAGGGGACAGTATAGAGATCTTGCCCGGGATTTGTTCAAAAGGAGGGATATTACGGTAACAAGAGGGCATTCACTAAGACTGGAAGAGAAAAGGTTTCAGCACCAGCATAGGAAGGGGTTCTTTACGGTAAGAGCAGTGAGAATATGGAATTCACTGAGTGAGGAGACGGTAATGTCAGATTCACTACACCAGTTCAAGCGGCGACTGGATGCATTTCTAGATACCAGGCAGATTTCAGCATATACTTAAAAATAAAATAAAATAGTAGGTTGATACAGGGATTTATTCTGACTGCTGGTTTCAGAGTCGGGAGGGAATTTTTCCTCAGGTGAAGATTGGCTAAATCATTTGGGGTTTTTGCCCTCCTCTGGATCAACTTTAGCAATTACAGAACTAACAGGTCGAACTTGATGGACGCAAGTCTTTATTCGGCTTTACAAACTATGTTACCGCTGGTGAGCACAAATGGCAAAAAAATTGGAAAGGAGGGATGGTCGGCACTCCAACGGATAAAACCAAAAAGCTTTATTGGATCTGTGTGGACCATCCTTATTTACACAAACGTAAACCAAAAACCTCAATATTTTTTTTTTCTTTAAAACTCTACCCCATTTCCCCCATAAGTGAATCACAAAAAAAAAAAAAAAAAAAAAGCTACTCGCCTTGTTCCTGTTGCTCTGCACAGTGGTGTGATGTAATGACATAATCGCACCTGCTGAGTTGGAACGCTCAACAGCACAAGCTGCATGGAAGACAGAGCCGACTGCTCCCTCCTTCACCATTAAGCCCCCGTCGTCTCACATAGCGAGATCGCTGCTGTGTCACGGTTTTGGTGACGCAACAGCGACCTCACCAGCGATGTCGCTATGTGTGACACTTTGCAACGATCAGGCCCCTACTGTGAGGTCGCTGATCGCTGCAAAGTGTCCTGGACCATTTTTTGGCCGTTGCCCTCCCGCTGGTCAGCACACATCGCTGTGTGTGACCAGCGGGAGCAGCGATCAGGCTGGCAACCATGATAAACATCGGGTTACGAGGGGCACACGCGCACCTAGTAACCCTTTGTTTATCATGGTTACGAGCCTGCTACAGTGAGCGGTTACCTCCGGCTCACTGTAGCAGAGTGGTAACCATGATAAACAACGGGTTACTAGGTGCGCGTGTGCCCCTAGTAACCCGATGTTTACCATGGTTACCAGCCTGCTCCTGCGTATTAATACGTCCTGTGTCATGACACCCGGTTCAGTGAGCCCGCACTGAACCGGGCACATGTCAGCTGATTATTACAGCTGACATGTGCCCGCAACAGCCACGGGTGGAATCGCGATCCACCCGCGGCTGTAAACTAGTTAAATGCCGCTGTCAATCTCTGACAGCGGCAGTTAACAGCGCTGGAAGCGCGTCACTTACCCCGCCCATCGGTGACCCCATCACGTGATCGCGGGTCACCGATGGGTCGGCATGACAACCCGGGGTCTGCAGCAGACCCCAGTGGTTGCCATGAGCTAGTGGTCGGCGCTCATAGCACAGGACCATTTCTGCTACATACAGGTGATCAGCTGATCATCTGTATGTAGCAGAGGCGATCAGACAAGTGCTGCTTCTAGTCTCCTATGGAGACTATAGAAGCATGCAAAAAGTAAAAAAAAAAATGTTTTTAAAAATATTAAAAAAATATAAAAGTTTTAATCACCCCCCTTTTGCCCCATTCAAAATAAAATGATAAAAAATAAATCCCACATACACATATTTGGTATCACCGCATTCAGAATCGCCCGATCTATCCATATAAAAAAAGAATTAATCCGATCGGTAAACGGCGAAACGAGAAAAAAAACTCTAAACGCCAAAATTACGGGTTTTTTTGGTCGCAGCAACATTGCAATAACGGGCGATCAAAACATTGGATCTGCCCCAAAATGGTATCCATAAAAACTTCAGCTCGGTGCGCAAAAAATAAGCCCTTACCCGGCCCCAGATTCAGAAAAATTGACGCTACGGGTCTCGGAAAATGGCGCTATTTTTTTTTTAAGCAAACTTTGGATATTTTTTTTTAAATAAAAAAAGAACGTATACATGTTTGGTGTCTACAAACTCGCAATGACCTGGAGAATAAGAATGGCAGGTCAGTTTTAGCATTCAGTGAACGTGGAAAGAAAAAAAAAACAAAAAACAACTGTGGAATTGCATTTTTTTTTTGCAATTTCACCGCACTTGGAATTTTTTTTCCTGTTTTCCAGTATGTGATATGGTAAAACTAGTAATGGCATTTAAAAGTACAACTCGTCCTGCAAAAAATAAGCCCTCACATGGCCATATTGCCCAAAAAATAAAAACACTATGGCTCTGGGAACAAGGGAAGAAAAAAACAAAAATGAAAAATCCCAAGGTCACGAAGGGGTTAAACAGTGTATTGTCGCCCACCTGACAGTATGTAGTTTACTGAGCACAATCCTGCTAACAGGTGCGCTTTAAAGTTGTATCACTAGTGCATGTTCTTTGCCCTTAGTAATATACTTAACAGCTGCCATCTTATGTTCTTCCCAACGCAGCTCCAACTTGTGGCCACAGCTCCTGATTGTCCGGAAGTCAGAATGAATGGTCACAAGCTCTCAGACTTACATTGAGAAGTGTCTTCCAGTCTGCCCAGGAAACACTGAAGCGATCCGGCAGGTCACAACTAGCAGAAGACAACCAGAGCAGCACTGGTAAGATGAAGTCGGAGACTAGTAAGTATTTTTACTATGGGCAGGAAATATGCACTAGTGGTACCACTCCAGCAGCAAAATAAGAAAACAAAACACTGATGTGGTGCTTTGATGACCGCTGTGCTGATGTCGGGTGGACAGCAAATCCCAGAACTCAGAGGCTCTCTCTGCCTGTGTAGACGAACCACCCCACTCAGAGGAGCAGAGCTCAGTGATTGGCTGCCATCCTATCAATGTGATGGCAACACTGCAGCCAACAACAGACACCAGGAGGTGTGGTACAGACTAAGCATTGGGCCCGGCCATGGTGAGCAAAGCACAAATTGTTTAAAGCACCATTCCAGACTGTCTCTATCTCAGCGCTGGAGAGGTGCTACTGATGCAAGTTCCTTGACCTTGTATTATGCTCACAAGCCACTGACTTCATCTGTTATCGGCAACGCTAGTCGTCTTCTGCAGATTGTGAAGTTACTACTTAACGCAAGTCTATGAGAGATAGACCAGGCTCTTACAGACTTAGGCTGTGCCCACGATGCAGAAATGCTCCGGATTTTTTCTTGAGCGTTTCTGCATCTCCCTGGCAGAAAAAACGCATGCAAATTTTACATGCGTTTTTCTGCCAGGGACAAGCGTATGTCCTGCGTTTTTCACATGCGGGTTGACAAGCGCTTTCCAAGCGATTTTGGAAAAGTACTTGACAACTTGGTCACACTATATAAATCCATGCAACCGGCATGGATTTATATAGTGTGACCAAGTTAATTGTTAAAAAAAATAAACATTATAATTACCTTCCGATGGCCTCCTGTCTCCTTCTCCAGTGCGTCCGGTGTGTTGGGCAGCTTGCGGTGGTCTAAAAAGACCTTCCATGATGCCATTTAGTCATGTGACAGGTCACACGACCGCAGACGTCAGCGGTCGCGTGACCTGTCACATGACTAAATGCCGTCATGGAAGGTCCTTTTAGACTATCGCGAGCCGCCGGGGAAACAGGACGCACCGTACAGGAGACCGGGGGGACATCAGAAGGCAAGTATAATGTTTATTTTAAATTCTTTTTTTTTTTAAAAGGTACTATGGTACCCGAGTCTGGAGAAGAGTCTCCTCTTCTCCAGACCTGGGTACCATCGGCACATTGAATCGCAGAATATCCACATGTGCATATGTATTCATGCGGATATTATGCGATTCAATGCAAGTCAATGGCGGCGAAAACGCTGCGACTACGCAAAATTAATGGTAGTGCTGCAGATTTTTCCGCAATGATAATCCGCAGTGAAAATTTCTGCAGCATGTGAACAGCACATGCAGATTATCATTGAAGAACATGGCAGACCTACCAGGCGTTTTTTAAGCGTCTCTGCAGTGGAAAAGTGGAAACGCTTAAAAAATGCATTGTGGGCACACAGCCTTACACTGAGAGCTTGTGATTGTTACCTGACTTCCAGCAAGCCAGGAGCTGCAGTCACAAGATGGCAGAAAGGGACAAGAGTGGCGCCGGGAAGAACTGAAGACACGGGTGGAAAGTATAAGGTTATGTGCAGCGTTTTTTCAAATGCATTGTATTGGAAAAACGCAGCTCAAAACACACAAAGATTGGACATGCTGCTTCTTTTCCATCATATGAAATTAAGTCAGAAAAAAATCCTAATCATGTGCACAGATCTTGCAAAATCTCATAGGAAATCATGGGATGCTACTTGCAATGCGCTTGATGCCAATTCCGCAAGGAATTGCTGCATCATGTGCACATAACCGAAAACTAGATTAGTGTTACTACTCCAATGTGGAAACAAACTTAAAAAAAACAAAACAAGCTGGACTGGTGCTTAAGAAACAAAAAAACCCACACTATTTGTACAATCTGCAGCCTGGTGACTGGGATTTTCTGGAAAGTTTCACATCAGTTACTAAATGTTCTTAGCAAGCGCTGAAATTAGAAGTTATGAAAAAAGTTGTACAAAAAAAAAACAAAACAAACCACCACATCAAGTATAGATTTTTTTTTTTCACATTACACTGCACCTGCTCCCTGGGGCCATGACCAAGGGCTGTCCTATGGTGGAGAATAATATATATTGTATGTGTGTGCGCACATAAAGTCAGCCATAAGAGCTAATCTGATCATTTACAGAAGCTCCAGTCCCGGTACGCCGTAATCCGGTTGGTTGCCGCCATTTTTGTGTGCACGGCGCCCTATAGGAGCCCGGCCGCGTCTCCCCTGTACACAGAGCTCAGCCCGGAGCGCAGGGAATAAGATATATGATGGCTCCCAGCCCCACACGCGGGCGGCACGTTACCAGCCACATCCCACGCGCCTGGGTATCTCCAGGGTTACCGGGCATCGCACTCAGGCCTCTCCGGACCTGCAGCCATTGTTACACTCACCGGATGTCGTCCGCCACATTCCGCACGAAGAGCGAGGTGTTTGGAGGACGGAGGTACCTAGACATGGCTGCCGTCTGAGGGAAAACAAACCGAACACGCTGCAACCAGCACACGAGTACAATGGCCGCTCCGCCACCTGCTCTCTCCAAGGCCGGAAGAGATCTCGCGAGAGTTCCCAGAGGCGGGTGGAGAGCGGGAAGAAGGGTTATCTGGCGGCAATGTTCGCGCTCTAAAGTGGCCGGAAGTGATGAGAGCGCTCGTGCTTACAGGAGATACTGACAGGAAACTTCCCAGCACAGAATCGCATTTATCAAGGGACTGAAACGTTTGTCCCATTGCAAAATGGTGAAGTAGGTTGGCAGTGCCTTTCTATCCTTTGGAGCTGCTTCAAAAAGCTGAAGGTGGCACAATAGGGAATGAATGGAGCGCAGGCATGAGCACTGCTGCTCCGTCCTAACTGCCATAAAAATGGTGCAGGTCCTAGTAGATGGACCCTCAGCTAGCAGCGAGCTACCACTAGTGATGAGCGAGTACTAAAATGCTTGGGTCGAGCAAATTGGAATACTCGGGTGCTCGACCTGAACAACGAGCCCAATGTAAGTCTATGGGAAACTCGAGCATTTTTCAGGCGACTCCCCCCCCCCCCCCCCTGGCAGTCTGCAGAGGGCCTAAAAATTGCCCAAATCGATGGGAACAGTGCTCAAATGACATAGGAACAGCATGGGGAAGACCCCTGGAAGCATTTCTGACTCCCAGATCACTGCTGTCAACAACGTTGTCAGAGGTATTACGCGACTTTTACGGACTCATAATAAAACATACAAAAACGAAACCAAAATGGATTTTCCTGGGAAATATGTTAAGGAACATCCTTTCCAGGGTAATGACTTGTATATAAGGCAAAATAAATGACCAAAAACAAAAATCCTCCTCCATACCTTGGGCTATGTTCACACGTAGCTTTTTCGATGCACTTTTGCAATACTTTCAACGGTGAAAAATACATTCACCGGTAAATGTAATTTTAACATTTTACTACCTTAGCTGGCCATGTGGTGTTTGAGACATGATCAGACACATCTGGAATGAACACTCGTTTCCGGCTGATATTACCATCTAGCGCCTGTCCCTATTTTAAAAGCAGCTAACAGCTTTATCAATAGGGAATAGTTTTTTTTTTTTTTTCTAGCACGGAGTATAATACAATAATCCCTGACTGCATGCCTGTAAGACACTATCCCAACTGCTATAGGTCACCCGTACACGAATCTCAGATATGAGAGGTAATATTGTACAATAAAAAATAGATTTTAACCGGCCCCATAAAGGTATTTTTTGGACGTGGCAGCAACAAACTGAAGGGACGCAAGCAACCCTACCTGCTTTCATGAATTTGTGAGTAAAGATCACCGCTAAACAATATGAATCGGTCAACGAGTGCATGGAATATATCAATCAAGTAATGCACTCTGGAAGCCATGTATTTGACGACAATGAACAACACTCATCTCCAGCTGAAGATACCTTTCACCTGTCCCTACTGTAAATACAGCTAACAGTGGTATCAAAAGGGAATAGAATAGATTTTTAATTTTTTTTTGCAGCAGTATAAGGCAATAATACGTTGCTGAATTGGTGTAATACGCTATCTTTACTGCGATAGCTCACCCATAAACGAATTTCAGATAAGAGAGGTAATATTGTAGAATATAGAATCAATTTGAATTGACCTTCCCATTAAGGAGTGGGTCTCCTATACTGTTATTGCGTATATGTTATAATGCCCCTGATGGCACTAAAAACCATCTCTGACAAAACGCTAGCGGCCAGGACCTCCAAGGCGTAGAGAGACAGTTCATGCCACGTGTCCAGCTTGGATACCCAATGGTTGTAAGGCACAGAGGAATCAGGGAGGACGCTAGTACGGTCGCCAAGGTAGTCCTTCAGCGTCTTCCAAAGCTTTTCCTTCCTTGTCAGAGTAACCCACGCATCCGGGCCTGGGCGCTGGAAGGGTGTGAGAAAACTGTCCCAGACCTTTGACAGCATTCCCCTGCATCTGCTTTGTTTCTCCCTCGCCTGTACTCCTTGGTTGTCCAAGAAACTGTGACCTCTCCCGCCAGCATTGTCAGATGGGATTTTTTTTTTAATAATTCTTCAACAAGGGTCATCTGGTACTGCAACATACAACATTGGAGTGGGTCTCCTAAACTGTAATTGCATATGCAGCAAGTTCAAGGGCTGCTAAAAATTAGGACTCACTCCAATACCACTTTGAATAGACGTGGTGAAGGGCCGCAGTACTTTTTTTCCCCTTATTAAGGAGTGGGTCTCCTATACTGTTATTGTGCACTTTCGGGAAGCCCATAATTGCGATCCCAAGTCCCTTATGGTTAGGGGAATTGACATTGTGCATATGGGCATGAGGGGAGGTAAAGGCAGGCGACCTCGGGCCCAGCGTGAAGCCACATGGATTGTCACACTGGGCACCACTTCCCCGAATGGCCTAAATTAAAGCCTGAGCTTCTCTTCCTTCTTGTGACAAATTTTTCCCCCCGCTTTTTTACCCTCAATTATTTGGGATTGTGATTCCCTGTTCCTTTTGAGTCTCACGCCTCTTTTTATTCCTTTATAGACTAAGTGCTGTTTTTAACTGTATTGACCGTTGCTTTCCCTGCGTTTATTCAATATGATTCTGTTTTACTTATAATTGTATTTCTTGTATTCATTTTTTAGTGATCCCACTATTGTGGTATTGTAGCACCCTGAGGATTCGGCTGCTACAGGGGTATTACACCTCAAGCCAGAGGTGTGGTATTCCACTCCCGGGTAAGGATGGAGTGTGGGACTGAGCTCAGTAGGCTGCATGCACTACATACATCCCATTTCCGGGGGACAGAACTACGGTACTCCCACCAAGTATATGTGCAGGTACGACAGCGTCTGTCCCTGGCTGGAGTGGGAGGGGGGTGGAACATCCCAGTAGTGTAGGGGCAGATAGGGGGAGTACTCTGGGTAAAGCTAGGAGCTCATTGGGTGCTAGTCACCTGGGCTCACACATAGAGGGAGTATATATGGTGGGCACCATCTTAGGACAGGGTCTTTTTAGCAGAGGAGCTCAGCCAGGAGGGCTGACAGGGAGCTGTGGCTCCGGCTGGGCCCAGCTCCAGGGCCAAGCCTGCATTGAAGAGAGAGAGGAGGAAGAAAGGCCCAGAGAAGCAGAGTCAGAAGGAACCCTAAGAACCCAGAAACAGACCAGAAAGGGTGAAGGGTTGGCGGACACGGGTACCGGAACCCGAACTGGTGGAGGCCACTTATCCTCAACCAGGAACCGGAGGTCGTGGTCAAGATTTGCCACGACCCTCACCAAATCCACCAGAAAGGCACACCAAGCATAGGGTCAGGGAACCCAGAGGAGGTTTGACCACTAAGAGACCCGAGGGAACCGGCCAAAGGTGGATCCCTGGTGGGAACGGCCAGGAGAAAGAGAGGGAGAAGGGAGCTCAGGACCACGCTCCAGAACTGCCTGGGGGTTAGCCGAGTCCAGGACCTGGTGGACGCAGCACGGCTCGGGTGGTCACTCAAGGCCAGAGTAACTGAGAGAACAACCGTGAGTAAAAACCCTGAAACTGCACCTCAAGTCTCTGACTCTCCTTTCTACAACATAACTACACCCATCATCCACACCTGCTGCCCTGAGGCCATACCCCTCCCGTTGGGGGTTATACCATCACTGCTGCACATATACCACCGGCCTCAGCGGACTGTTCTGCAGCGGCGGCTTCAAAGCCGCACTCAACGGGTGGCGTAGTCGATCAAATTAACATCTACTGCCATAGACTGCCACTTAGTTTGACACCCTGGGCACGGACCGGGTCACCGCCACAAGGACTACTACCCCCATCGAGATCCGGCTCCGGGTATCCCTTGCACATGGCCCAGGGGGCGCGTCAGTATCATGTCATATTTTACTTCTGGACCTGGCCATCTGTATTCATTAAGATGAACTCCTCCGCTGGGTTGACCTTGGTATATGGAGAATATCAAAAGACTACTACTGATGTGATCATCTCTGCCTTTGGACCTATCCTCTTGCCCGGGACATCTGAGGCAACATTATTAATATTTGTTAGAGATTGTATCTTCTCCCTTATAATTTCTGTCTTTTTATGGATTCTCATTTCATGGAATCATGTATATCTTTGATACTTACTTTGTTCTTTGTCTGTGGTGCGCGCTCTCTGGCGTCCAACGATCACCTGGGCGCCTCCAGCATCTGAGCGTCTGCGGCCCTTGCTCGGGAGCTCCGGGTCTTTCCAGCTTGCTCCTGTTCATGCGCCGCCCTCTGTGATGGTTGGGGGCGTCGTCTTAATGACGCGGCAGGCTAGGCATGCGCGCACCGCTCACACAGCTTGTGTGGATGTTACGATCGGTCATGTGGGATGCCACAAGACCCTTCGGCTCCACCTTAAACAGGTCCTTGCCCGCATTTTTGACATGGTACCCTCCTCCTTGAAAAAGCCACACAAAACACTCGTTGGAGGTCCGTGTGGGGACTGCCCCTTCACCTGGTCCACTTTCTACCATCCCCTCTGTACACATCTCGCGGTAAGAGTAACTGTTGGAGTCATGATCATCTCTATTTGACCACTGGGTCTTATAGTGTTCACTTATATGTCTCTATGACCCTGCTAGTTGCTCTGCCGTTATAAGCATGTTGCATTGTGCCCAAGTACTTTTTACATTAACCTAGAAGCACTAGTGTCATTTTTTGTACAAAGCCAAAATGTCTCATGCTCCACTGTGTCCAAGTGCTTTTTACATTGCCTAGATGCTATTTGCACCCCATACTTGGTGTTCTTCAGTACACTATGGACCCCGTCAAAGCACTTTTGTCCTCTTATCCATATGTACGGAGTGTATACATTCCACTCCTTGCTGTCCTGTTTTTTTATGAAGTATGTCCAATTAAGTGTATTTTTCAATAAATATTTTCTAATCTTTTGCTTAAATCATATATTCCTTTTGTTTTTTTTACTAATTGTAATGGAGTGATTCATGAAGAACCGTAGGGCCTGACTGAGACCCTAAAGGCTTATCTTTAAATTATGGGCTTTGTGCGTGTTATTGCTTATGCAGCAAGTTCATGGGCTGCCAAAAATTAGGATGCACTCCAATACCAATGTGAAGAGACGTAGTGGAGGGCCTCAGTTAAAAATGTATTTTCCATTATTAAGGAATGGGTCTCCTATGCTGTTATTGCGTGTGCAGCAAGTTCAAGGGCTGCCAAAAATTAGGACGCTGTCCAATACCAATTTGAAGAGATGTAGTGAAGGTTCTCATAAAACTTGTTTTTAAAATTATTAAGGAGTGGGTCTCCTATATTGTTATTGCGTATGCAGAAAGTTCAAGGGCTGCCAAAAATTAGGACGCACGCCAAGACTAATTTGAAGCGACGTAGTGGAGGGCCTCAGTTAAAAATGTATTTTCCATTATTAAGTAGTGGGTCTCCTATACTGTTATTGCTTATGGAGCAAGTTCAAGGGCTGCCAAAAATTAGGACGCACTCCAATACCAATTTAAAGAGACATATTGGAGGGCCTCATTAAAAATGTTTTTCCCATTATAAAGGAGTGGGTCTCCTATACTGTTATTGCGTATGCAGTGAATGGCTGGGCTGACAAACATTAGGACGCGCTCCAATACCCCTTTGAAGAGACATAGAGGAGGGCCTTGTGAAGACACTTGGTCTTCCGTGGGCGTAATACTACTCAAACAACACAGGGTGAGGGTAAAACAGTGTGGCAATACTTTATTGAACCACCAAACGGAAAACATACACCAAGAACAGTCCCAGCAAATACCCAAGATGGTACAACACTACACAGCCTCACCCTTCCGCTGGCCCCCCTGGGATAGAACAGCTGCGACTTTAGGACTTCCAGGGCCAACTACCTCAACCAGTGCCCCCCCGCTTTTGGCGGGCCCCCACAGAGAGCAGGTAGCAGCAAGCTTAGGAAGCCGACATTCCATCGAGGTACAAGGCCAGGAGATCTGAGGGTCCCACCCTGGCCTCTCTGAGAGTTTCCATGGGGCCAGATGACCGGCTGGTCCCGATCTAGCTTCTTCGAATGTCTACATGGGTTCAAGGAGACTGGAGGGTCCCTCCTGGCAACCCCAAACAACATCTCCATGGGGCCAGGTGACTTCATCGTCCCAACCTGGTCTCCCCAAATGTATCCATGGGCTCTTTGATGGTCAATGGAGCAGATCCGTATCTTTCCAGTAAGAGCCATATATCCTTAGGCTGGAATCATGTAGAATCCAAATCTGTGTCTCTCTGGGTAAAGCCATGCTACCAAGCTGATGTCTTGAAGAGACTGTCTGATCTTTGATTCTCTCTGTAAAGTCTCTTTCCAATCTCTGTTTCAAATCTCTTTGCAGCAGGATAGAACATTTTTTTTATATTTACATTTGTGACTAAGGTCATCAGTCACAGGTCAGAGGTAAAGACGCAGGGCTTACTCAGGTCTCCTTGTTTGAGCTAAGCAATTTACATAGTTGGTATAGCAGCGGGCTCTTGTAAATAAACATCTAGCTAGCTGTAACATACCTGGCGGCGTCCTTGCATAGTGGTCCATCTCCCACTGTGCAAGAGCGCGCACTTGATCTCCAGTCCAGACTGCCACTCTGGCTTCTTTCCATGTTGTCTGCTTCGCTTTGCTCATGCTGTTTAGGGCGACGCCCGCTGAACTTCCTGTGTCTTGTAGCTGCTGCTGACACTCCCCTGATGCGTCCTCAGCCTATTGCTGTCTGTCATCTGGTATTTAACCCAGCTCCTCCTTGGAATCCTGGCCTGAGCATCTTGTTCTGTCAGTTGGCTTCTGGTCGCTGACATGCCAGGTCCTGTCTATGTTTCCTGCCTTACGGTATCAGTTCCTGTGTCTGAACTGTGTCCTGTTTGTGCACTCTATCCAGCTGTCTCTCTGCCTTCCTGGAGGCTGTATTTCCAGGCCTGTCTGAACACGCTCCTAGCCTGTTTGTCTCGCCCTTTGGGGGCCGCATACCCAGACTCGCTCCTGTATTTGTTGCAGTACAGTTCCTGTCTGAACTGTCTCCTAGCTTCCTACCTGTTTTGTCTTTATGTCCGTTTGTTCCCTTTTTCTGCAGTGTCTGAACCAGCACTTGGCTTTACCTAGGCTCGTTCCTGCATTTTGTTGCAGTAACTGTTCTTGTCTGAACTGTCTCCTAGTTTCTTACCTGTTTTGTCTTTATATCCGTTTGCTCCCTTTTTCTGCAGTGTCTGAACCAGCACTTGGTTTTACCTAGGCTCGTTCCTGCATTTTGTTGCAGTAACTGTTCTTGTCTGAACTGTCTCCTAGCTTCTTACCTGTTTTGTCTTTATGTCCGTTTGCTCCCTTTTTCTGTAGAGTCTGAACCTGCACCTAACTTCTACTCGTTGTCATTGTACTTTCGTTTGTGAGTTGGAGTCCTTTTGCTACTTCTTTGCA
The DNA here is from genome assembly GCF_046119375.1 of Phyllobates terribilis. Classification (NCBI taxonomy): domain Eukaryota; kingdom Metazoa; phylum Chordata; class Amphibia; order Anura; family Dendrobatidae; genus Phyllobates; species Phyllobates terribilis. The sequence continues at coordinate 475,891,684 of NW_027362762.1, forward strand.
AGTACCTTGTGTGTATCTGGTTCTGCTTTTCTTTTCCAGTCTGTTCCGTGTGAACAGAGCCCTTTCCCTTTTGCTTTGTCTTTGTTTACCTCTTCGGCGATTTATCTCAGCCTTGTCCACCGCGTCTTAAGTTTCGCTCTGCTCAGCCTTGTCCACCGCGTCTGCGGTTTCGCTCTGCTCAGCCTTGTCCACCGCGTCTGCGGTTTCGCTCTGCTCTGCCTTGTCCACCGCGTCTGCGGTTTCGCTCTGCTCAGCCTTGTCCACCGCGTCTGCGGTTTCGCTCTGCTCAGCCTTATCCACCGCGTCTGCGGTTTCGCTCTGCTCAGCCTTGTCCACCGCATCTGCGGTTTTGCTCTGTTCAGCCTTGTCCACCGTGTCTGCGGTTTCGCTCTGCTCAGCCTTGTCCACCGCGTCTGCGGTTTCGCTCTGCTCAGCCTTGTCCACCGCGTCTGCGGTTTCGCTTTGCTCAGCCCTGTCCACCACGTCTGCGGTTTCGCTTTGCTCAGCCTTGTCCACCGCGTCTGCGGTTTTGCTCTGCTCAGCCTTGTCTACCGCGTCTGCGTTTTGCTCTGCTCAGCCTTGTCTACCGCGTCTGCGTTTTGCTCTGCTCAGCCTTGTCCACCGCGTCTGCGTTTTTGCTTTGCTCAGCCTTGTCCACCGCGTCTGCGGTTTTGCTTTGCTCAGCCTTGTCCACCGCTTCTGCGGTTTTGCTCTGCTCAGCCTTGTCTACCGCGTCTGCGTTTCGCTCTGCTCAGCCTTGTCTACCGCGTCTGCGGTTTCGCTTTGCTCAGCCTTGTCTACCGCGTCTGCGGTTCTGCTCTGCTCAGTCTTGTCTACCGCGTCTGCGGTTTTGCTCTGCTCAGCTTTGTCCACCGCGTCTGCGGTTTCGCTCTTCTCAGCCCTGTCTACCGCGTCTGCGGTTTCGCTCTGCTCAGCCTTGTCTACCGCACCTGCGGTTTCTCTTTACTCAGTTTGTTTACCGCATCTGCGGCTCTGAACTCGTCTCCCAGTCTGTACTGGACCCTACCCAGCCTGCGCTCTAGCCTGCCTGTTCCTGTATTCCCCGGTGTGGGTCAACAGCCGTGTCCGGATCTGACCTGGAGTAGACCCTGGCCCCTCTGCTCGGTTCCTCCCTGGTGCACTGGCGTCGTATGCCGTCGTGCAACCTTGGTTGGATCGAGCAGATACTTAGTTACGCACCTCCAGGCACTCTCCGGTTCATGGCACAGTGGAACCACTAAACACGCACACGCCAGTCAGTCCGGGCGTGTGCATTACACTAGCTTAGTATAATATGCAATTAGCATAGTAACAAACATCATTATTCACAGACCAATAGAAGACAGCATTCAGGGTTATACAAATACTGGTCTGTCCTTCTTGACAACACAAAGGAAAATAGGGGTAGGGAGAGTCAGCTCACCGATGAGTTAATCTTCCTTGAAGAGTCATTGCACGGAACCGCCCTGTTCCGGGTCGAGCATATGCACAGCAGGAAAAGAAGATCTGTCCAGTGATGATAATGTTAATAAAAATCCATTTTTGCTCTGCTTATTCACTGCATTGGCGGTTTCGCTCTGCTGTCCACCGCACCTGCGGCTCCGTTCCTGTGTCTCAGTCTGTACTGGTCCCTATCCTGCCTGCGTTCCTACCTGCCAGTACCCGCCTATCTGCATGCCAGCGATGCGTGCCAGTGCCCACCTGTCTGCATGCCAGCCGTGCCTGCCAGTGCCCACCTGTCTGCATACCAGCTGTGCCTGCCAGTACCCACCTGTCTTCATACCAGCCGTGCCTGCCAGTACCCACCTGTCTATATGCCAGCCTAACCTGCCTGTTCCTGCATTCCCCTGTGTGGGTCAACAGCTGTGACCGGGGTCTGACCTGGAGTAGCACCTGGTCCCTCTGCTCGGTTCCTCCCTGGTTCACGGAGTCGACTGAGCTGTCGTGTGACCTTGGTCGAACCGAGTTGATACTTGGTCCATTGGGATCACTAACCACGCTCATGCCAGTTAGCCCGGGCGTGAGCGTAACACATGTTTTTGCTTTTGTGTATGTGGGAAATTTCTATGGGATCTTTATGGTAAGGTCTTTTAGATAATGTTTTTGGGGATTCACTCTTTTCTGGTCTTTCCAGATTATAATATCATTGTAGTATGAGCCCTTAAGTTTGGATCACCACTCACCTGTGTATATGGGAGGGCCCCACAGCGCTGTAAATCAGACCTGTTCCAACAGTAATTCAGATCATGACTAAGACCTAACGAATCGAAACGCGTCAATCTGGATCCCCAAGAAGGGTGCATGGGGTTGCTCTTGATTGTATCCACCTGATTATCTTTTGAATTTTATTCAATAAAGAGACATGGATTTTTATTAACAATATCATCGCTGCACAGATCTTCTTTTCCTGTCCTTGACCAGCCACAGAAATACGCATTCATTCATAAGTCAACAGAAACACAATAGTGTATTTCTCTTGGCTTAACAAATCTAACCGTCTGGCTGACTAAGATTATAACCTATTTCGTCACAGGCCTCATTAAAAAAAAATGCTCCCATTACAAAGGAGTGGGTCTCATATACTGTTATTGCATATGCAGTGACTACAAAGGCTGCCCAAAATTAGGATGCACTCCAATACCCCTTTGAAGAGACGTAGAGGAGGGCCTCATTAAAAAAAATGTTCCCATTATAAAGGAGTGGGTCTCCTATACTGTTATTGTGTATGCAGTGACTGCAAGGGCTGCCAAAAATTAGGGCGCACTCCAATACCCCTTTGAAGAGATGCAGAGGAGGGTCTCATTTAAAAAAAAATTCCCATTATTAAGGAGTAGGTCTCCTATGCTGGTAATGCCCATGTACTAAGTGCCGGGGCTGAAAAACATTTACCCCTGGGGGTATACGTGAACATACTGTATACATGAACATACTGTATAACATACAGAATGTTAGAGGTAGGCCTCTAAAAATATTTCCTACGGGCATCATAAACACCCTTAAAAAAATTATGTGGGTGTTACATGATGGTCACCCTGTTGATATGGTGGTGAAGGAGAAGGAGGAGGGTGACATTAAATAGACAAAATCATGAACCTTTATTCCCATGTCTGTGTGTGAAGAGGTGCATGGGAATAGATTTCCCAACAAAAACCACTGGATTTGAATTTATGTTCCGCTGCTATCATCCAGTGGTGTTGAGAAGTCTGGCCCAATCCAGCCTTTGTTCATTTTGATAAGAGTCAACCTGTCAGCATTTTCAGTTGACAGGCGGATGCACGTATCAGTTATAATACTCCCGGCGGCACTAAAAACCCGCTCTGAAAAAACGCTGGCAGCAGACCCGAACCTCCAAGGTGTAGAGAGACAGTTCATGCCACGTGTCCAGATTGGATTCCCAATAGTTATAAGGCACGGAGGAATCAAGGAGGACGCTGGTACGGTCGGCAAGGTACTCCTTCAGCATCTTCCAAAACATTTTCCTCCTTGTCAGAGTACCCCGCGCATCAGGGCCTGCAAGCTGGGAGGGTCTGAGAAAACTGTCCAAGACCTTTGACAATGTTCCCCTACTTCTGCTGCATCGTATTTGTGTCTCCCTCGCCTGTACTCCTTGGTTGTGCAACAAACTATGACCTCTGCCACCAGCATTTTCAGATGGGAATTTTTTAAATAATTCTTCAACAAGGGCCTTCTAGTACATTTTATTAGACATGGAAAAAGGGTAGGATGATCCAGCGTATCAGGCTATTTCTTAAAATAAAACATAGTTTTTATTGTGCTCATTAAAACATTGCTCCACACCAATTGTCCATATGGTGCTCTACAAGGATCAGGACCTACGCGTTTTGACGTTTAAGTCTTAATCATGGTCTTCTCTGACCGGATCCCGGCGAGGCGATTTGGCACCACACTCCGAATGGTGAGCGGACTCAGTTGTGCATTTTATTAGACCTCTCCGCTATGTGAAGGATAGATAGAAAATTCTCATTGTAGCGTGGGTCTAGAAGTGTGACCAACCAGTAATTAGTGTTGGCCAAAATGCGTATAACGCGAGGGTCACGGGAAAGGCAGGGGAACATAAAGTCAGCCATGTGTGCCAGACTGCCAACAGCCAAGACTTCCCTGTCCTGACCAAGAGGACGACTGGCCATGCTCTTCTTATCCTCCTCCTGGTCCTCCTCCTCATTCTTCCTCTCCTCAGGCCATCCACGCTGAACGGTATGAATGTTGTGTGGGTAGTGCCGTCTGTAGCTCAGGAAACCAGCTCCTGTTCCTCCTCCTTATTATTACCCAATCCGCATTGAGATGAGGTGAGGCTGGGCTGTGTAGCATCACCCTGTACAGTTCCTTGCTCTATCTCATCGTTCTCCGCCTGCAATGTCTCCTCTTTAATTGTGAGCAACGAGCGTTTCAGTAGTCAGAGAAGTGGGATGGCGATGCTAATTATGGCGTCATTGCCGCTCACCATCTTGGCCAAGTCCTTAAAGTTTTGGAGGACGGTACAGATGTCAGACATCTATGCCCACTCATCAGCTCTTATGTGCGGAGGCTGACCTGAATACCGACGGACGTATTGAAGCTGGTACTCACCAGCAGCTCAGGCACATCCAGGAAGGTTTTGAAAAACCGCTGAACCACTAGGTTGAGCACATGGGCCAGGCATGGTACGTGTGCGAGGTTGCCAAGCCTCAGAGCCACCACCAAGTTCTGGCCATTGTCACACACGACCATGCCTAGGTTCAGCGGTGAGAGCCACAGGTCTGCCTGCTCTGTTACAGCTTTCAACAACTCTGCAGCAGTGTGCGGTTTGTCACCTAAGCATATTAGCTTCAGCACAGCTTGTTGCCGCTTGGCCGAGGCAGTGCTGCCGTGCTTCCAGCTTGCGACTGATGATGTCATTTCGGAGATGGAGACTGAAGAGAAGGAGGTGCAGGAGCTGTAGAATGTGGGGGCAACCCTGATTGACCCAGGGGCCGCAATCCTCGGCATCGGGAGGACGTGTTCCATCCCAGGGTCTGACTGGGTCCCAGCTTCCACAATTTTAACCCAGTGTGCCGTCAGTGAGATGTACCGTCCCTGGCCACAAGCACGTGTCCGTGGTTAGGTGGATCTTCCCAGTAACTGCGTTGGTGATGGCACGGGTAATGTTCTGGGACACGTGCTTGTGTAAGGCGTGGATGGCACACCGGGAGAAATAGTGGCGGCTGGGGACCGAGTACCAAGGGACGGCTGCCGCCATTAGGTTGCGGAAAGCTTCAAGCTCCATGAGCCTAAATGGCAACATTTCCAGTGCAAGCAGTCGAGAAATGTGTTAATTTAGTATTGTGGACTGTGGTGGCTGGCTGTGCATTTGTGCTTGTGTTCAAAGCACTGGGGTAGGGACAACTGAATGCTGCGTTGGGACAAGGACGTGGATGCTGATGGTGGTGGTTGCAAGTGTGCAACAACAGGTGCAGGGTGGGTGGCATCTTGGCCTGCGCCATGGACAGGGGATTGATGTGCACGCACAACAGTGGAACAGGCAGTGGTATCACCCGCAGACACTGTTTCTGGACCCTGGCGTTAGGCCCAACTAGTCGGGTGCTTTACAGTAATGTTTCTGAGCATGCTGGTGGTGGTCAGGCTGGTAGTTTTGCTGCTCCTGCTGATTCTGGCAAATGGCCTTTTTTGGGTTAACTGGACAGTCTTTAAAAATGAGCCAGACTCTTCCGGTGAGCCCGCCCCCAGCTCCTGCCTGCTTCATTTCTGCCTGCCCTGAATGCTACTAGCGAGCACCTTATTCTATAGCGGTGGGCAGGCTGCACAAGTGATGTGATGTGAAGTGCTGCACCTTCACATCACCTGCCGCCGCTGCCGGCTTCTATTGAAGAGCGGTGCGTGCATGCAGACCCTCACTACAGCCAGCACAGGCACAGCTGACTGTGTCAGGCTGAGAGGAGACACACACTGACCGCAACAGCTGATCAGTAGAGAGCAGTGCAGTCACCTGTTTCCTGCTGATGAGTCTCCAGCTCCTCTTCTACAAACCCTGCACAGCAGTGGTCTAACAGCTGATTGGCCTCAATGCAGCCAATCAGCTTTGGTTTTCTTTGTGTGACCTCACAGTACAGCTCAGGCAAAGAGCTGTGCTGTGATTGGTCGGCTGTCCTGCCCAAGCAAGCAGCACAGCCATGTATTGCTTAGAGAAGCAGAGGGACATTGAAGACTGCAGTGTGAGTGCCTGTGACTGAGTAAGTAAATAAACTGTATGATTCCTGCAGCCTGACTAGTTCTCCAGCCACTGAGGCAGTTAGGGGAGGGGGCCCTCATGCAAGGTGACAACGGGGAGGGAGCTCACAGTAAGGTTCCAATTTCCTGTGGGCCCCCTCCCCGGCTGTTTTACCTCTAATTTGCTGTGGGCCCCCTCCCCCACTGGTTCCTCTATTTGCCTGTGGGCCCCCTCCCCCACTGGTTGCTCTAATTTCCTGCGGGCCCCCTACCCCACTGGTTCGTCTATTTGACTGTGGGCCCCCTCCCCCACTGGTTACTCTAATTTCCTGTGGGCCCCCTCCCCCACTGGTTCCTTTATTTGCCTGTGGGCCCACTCCCCCACTAGTTTCTCTAATTTCCTGTGGGCCCCGTTCCCCACTGGTTGCTCTAATTTCCTGTGGGCCCCATTCCTCCATTGTGTTAATCACCTCTATTTTACTGTGGGTCCCACTACCCCCTCTGAGCAGGCCCACAGGATATTAGAGGTGAAACAGTGAGGGAGAGGCCCACAGGAAATTAGGTGACACAGTGGGAAAGGGGGCCCACATGTATCTCACCTCTTCACAACATCCGCCTTGCATGTATGGCACATGTTAAATGTCACTGTCAACCTCTGACAGCGTCATTTAACACACGCCGACATGCGTGCGCATCATTCTCTCGCCCATCGGTGCCCTCGTGATGTGATCGCAGGTTGCCAAAGGGTTGTCATAACAGCCTGGGGTCAGCTGATGACCCCTGTGCCTGTCATTACGGACCTCCTTTCAAACTCGGCCTATGGCCAGACTTCAAAGGTGATCGTGATTTCTGTTATATGCAGTGATGCTGTGCCATTGCTGTATATAATAGCACAAGCAATCACACGCCTCTAAGGGGACTAACAATAACAGTGAAAAGTAAAGAAAAAAAAAAACTAAAAGTTCAAATCACCCCCTTTTATCCCACTGAAAATAAAGATATTTAAAAAGTAAAAGAAATACACATTTGGTAGCGCCGCGTTCAGAAAAGTCCGATCTATCAAAATATACAAACAACCCGATTGGTAAACACCATAAACAGAAAAAATTAAAGAACGCTAAATTTCCATTTTTCTAGTTGCCACAATTCCACAAAAAAAGCTGTAACAATCAGTAAAAAGTCACATCCCAAAGTAGTACTAATAAAAACGTCGTCTAGCCCCGCAAAAAATAAGCCATGAGCCAGCTTCAGTATATAGTGAATGTGTCCCGTGTGGTGTAGTATTTAGTGGATGTGTCCTGTGTGGTGTAATATATAGTGGATGTGTCCCGTATGGTGTAGTATATAGTGGAAGTGTCCCGTGTGGTGTAGCATATAGAGGATGTGTCCAGTGTGGTATAGTATACAGAGGATGTGTCCCATGTGGTGTACTATATAGAGGATGTGTCCCGTGTGGTGTAGTATATAGAGGATCTGTCAGCTCTCCTGTGTGGTGTAGTATATAGAGGATCTGTCAGATCTCCTGTGTGGTCTAGTAAATAGAGGATCTGTCAGCTCTCCTGTGTGGTGTAGTATATAGAGGATCTGTCAGCTCTCCTGTGTGGTGTAGTATATAGAGGATCTGTCAGATCTCCTGTGTGGTCTAGTAAATAGAGGATCTGTCAGCTGTCCTGTGTGGTGTAGTATATAGAGGATCTGTCAGCTCTCCTGTGTGGTGTAGTATATAGAGGATCTGTCAGCTCTCCTGTGTGGAGTAGTATATAGAGGATCTGTTGGCTCTCCTTTGTGGTCTAGTAAATAGAGGATCTGTCAGCTCTCCTGTGTGGTGTAGTATATAGAGGATCTGTCAGCTGTCCTGTGTGGTGTAGTATATAGAGGATTGTCAGCTTTCCTGTATGGTGTAGTATATAGAGGATCTGTCAGCTCTGCTGTGTGGTGCAGTATATAGAGGATCTGTCAGCTCTCTTGTGTGGTGTAGTATATAGAGGATCTGTCAGCTGTCCTGTGTGGTGTAGTATATACAGGATCTGTCAGCTCTCCCATGTGGTGTAGTATATAGAGGAACTGTCAGCTCTCCTGTGTGGTGTAGTAAATAGAGGATTTGTCAGCTGTCCTGTATGGTGTAGTATATAGAGGATCTGTCAGCTCTCCTGTGTGGTTTAGTATATAGAGGATCTGTCAGCTCTCCCTTGTGGTGTAGTATATAGAGGATCTATCAGCTCTCCCGTGTGGTGTAGTGTATAGAGGATCTGTCAGCTCTCCTGTGTGGTGTAGTAAATAGAGGATTGTCAGCTCTCCTGTGTGGTGTAGTAAATAGAGGATTGTCAGCTCTCCTGTATGGTGTAGTATATAGAGGATCTGTCAGCTCTGCTGTGTGGTGTAGTATATAGAGGATCTGTCAGCTCTCCTGTGTGGTGTAGTATATAGAGGATCTATGCTGTGTGGTATTTTTACAGAATTGCATAATGGGCCCCAAGAATGATTTTTTTCTGATGGGCCCAAGGTAGTCCAGTCCGACACTGGTTCTGGGGACCAGTTGCCCACCTTGTGTCTGTGGCCACCCCACTGCTTGTTCCTGCCTGTTGTGGTGCTACGGCTCCACCCCCTCTGTTCTACTGTCCTCGCTATACATGTCACCTTCCCATGTTGGGTCAGTGACTTCATCGTCCACCACCCTGTCTTCCACGTGCGCACCCTGGGCCTCCTCCTGACTTGCTGGCAATTGTGTCTCATCATCATCCACCTCTTGTGACAGTAATTGCACTTTCTCACCGTCGCCTTCGTCTGACCATGGCTTCTCAAATATTTGGGCATCGCTACATGCGATCTCCTCATGCCCCGCTTCAAGCAGGCTGAGCAAGAAACCCAAATCTAATAATATAAATGTGAACAGCTCTTCGGAGTGTCCAAGTGTGGGATGACTTGTCTCTGGCCACTCGGCATGATGGGAGTAAGGAGGATCAGGGTGAGGAATATGTGGTCCAGACTCACGGCTACTGAGACTGCACCATGTGGAAGACAGGGTGGTGGTGGTGGCAAACTGACTGGAAGCATTATCTGCTATCCAACCAACAACCTTTTCACACTGCTCTGGCTTCAATAGTGGTGTTCCGCGGCCCCTAAAGCTAGGAAGCTAGGTCGACATGATGTGGGTGCTTGTTGTGCTCCCTCAGCAGGCACAGTTTCATCTTGTCCATGGCCTCCGCCTCTGCATGCACCATCAGCATCACATCCACTTCCCCGTCCCTTACCACGCGACTTGCCCATTTTAAATGGTGTTTAATATTTTGCAGCTTGCAAAAAATGACAGGATTAGTACCGCAGTATTTTGATCACGTCTGTTGACCAATTGTTTTGGGCAGTGCCGGTATAGCTTTGCTATTGGTCAGCGAGCAAGTGTGGACATATTTTGGACACACAAGTAGCAGATTTTAAATGGAGTATAATATTTTGCAGCTTGCAAAAAAATGTCAGGATTAATACCGCAGTATTTGATCACGTCTGATGGCCAATTCTTTTGGGCAGTGCCGGTATAGCGACGCTATTGGTCAGCGAACAAGTGTGAATATGTATTGAACGCACAATTGGCACACTTTAAAGGGCGTATAATATTTTGCAGCTTCCAAAAAAATTCTGGATTAATACAGCAGTAATATTTGACCACCTGAGATGACGGACAAGTTTCTCTGCTTGCACAATACAGTAATGCTATTCAAATCAGCCAAATCTAGCTGTATGCTGCTAACAAGCAAATGGAGCAGCAAAAATTGTGTATTCTATTGCTTTTCACCAAAATTAGCAGGAATATGAACAAAAAGAATATTATTAGCTCTGATATCTATGGCTATTGATAGGAGTTCCAGCAGCAGAAAGAACGTGCAATGGACACTATTCTGTACTATACTAGGTCTCCACAAACTCTGCCTAACTAGTGCTATCAGCAGGATTAATATTCTTCAGAATGAGCCCCTCAAGGACTGTAGATTAATAACTGTAGTGTGGAATCTCTGTTTAAAATAACTGCTAATTCTCTTCCTTGCTCATCTACAGCTCTCCCTACTCTGCCTCTTTGACCAGTAGACTGTGACAAGCATAGGGTCCCGGGTCTTCTATAGACCCGATGATGCTATGCGGCCAGCCAATCACTGTAATGCCACAACCAACGTGGCTTTTGCATTACAGTGACTGTCACGCAATCCCTGCATGGTAATTGGCTGCCTAATATGCGCCAATCATGAGGGGCAGGGACTCGAGCTCCCGACCGAACATTCAAAAAATAGTCGCCGAGTAACAAGCATATCGAGCACTGTGATGCTCGGGCGAGTATCGAGTAGTGGCGAGCATGCTCGCTCATCACTATCTACCACTTATTAATTTATTTTCCTTTTTCAACCCCTTTCTAGCTCTGTCCTTGTATCCCCAAGCCTGTTTGCATCTTCATGACCAGGCCAAATTTTAAAATTCTGACCAGTGTTACTTTATGAGGTAACAACTCTGGAATGCTTCAGCGTATCTCACTGATTCTGAGATTTTTTGTTTCGAGACATATTGTACTTTATGACAGTGGTAAAATTTGGTCAATATGATTTGCGTTTATTTACAAAAATATCGAAAATTTGATCAAAAAATAGAAAATTTAGCAATTTTCAAACTTTGAATTTTTATGCCCTTAAACCGGAGAGTTTCACCACACAGAATAGTTAATAAATAACCCTTCCCATATGTCTACTTTACATCTCCATAATTTTTGAAATACAATTTTTTTTATTAGGAAGTTAGATGGGTTAAAAGTTTATCAACAATTTCTCATTTTTCCAACAAAATTTACAAAACCAATTTTTTTAGGGACAACATCACATTTGAAGTGACTTTAAGGGGTCTATATGACAGAAAATACCCCAAAGTGACACCATTCTAAAAACTGCACCCCTCAATGTGCTCAAAACAACATTCTATAAGTATATTAACCCTTTAGGGGCTTCACCGGAATTAAAGCAATGTGGAAGGAAAAAATGAACATTTTACTTTTTTCCACAAAAATATTGCTTTAGCCACAAATTTAGCATTTTCCAACGGGTAACAAGAGAAAATGGACCATACAGTTTGTTGTGCAGTTTCTCCTGAGTACACCGATACCCCACATGTGGTGGAAAACTACTGTTTTGGCTTCACATTTGAAGAGCCCCTGACATGCCAAAACAGCTGAAATCCCCACAAGTGACACCATTTTGGAAACTACACTTCTTGAATTTAAATAGGTGTGTAGTGAGCATTTTTAACTCTCAAGCGATTCACAGAATTGTATAACATTGGGCTGAGTCATTGGAATATTATAATTTTTTTCCACTAAAATGTTGCTTTGGCCCAAAGTTTTCAATTTTCAAAAGGGATAATAGGAGAAAATGCATCATACAATTTGTTGTGCAATTTCATCCAAATACGCCAATACCCCACATATGGTCAAAAACTAGTTTTGAGGCACAGTGCGCAGCTCAGAAAGGAAGAGGCACCATACTGGAGTTCAGATTTTGCTGGAATGGTTTGAGGGTGCTGTGTCACAATGGCAGAGCCCCTGAGGCGCCAGGACAGCAGAACCCTCCAATAAAAGACCCCATTTTACAAACTACACCTCTCAATGAATTCATCTAAGGGTGCAGTGATCATAATGACTAGTGATGATCGAGCACTAAAAGGCTCAATTCTTCGGTTGACTTGAATAATGAGAATAATAGCAAGCAATGGGAAAGTTGAGCATTTTTCCAGAAGACCCTAACAGGAGGGCTGGGGGTGCAGGAAAATCTCTGAAATGGATGGAAACAGTGCTCAAATGGAATGAGAACAGCACGGGGAAGACGCCTGGACTCATTTCTGACTCCCAGGTCGCTGCTGGGAACAATGTTATCAAAGTATTATTCCACTTTTACGGACTGAATATAAAACACACATACGAAGATAAAATGGATTTTACAGGAACAAATGTTAGGAAGGCAAATAGAGTCATGGCATGCATCAGAAGAGGAATAGGGGCATATGATGAGAACATTGTTCTTCCTCTGTATAAAGCGCTGGTAAGGCCGCACTTAGAATATTGTGCACAGTTCTGGGCTCCGGTGCTCAGGAAAGACATATTGGAGCTAGAGAGGGTACAAAGGAGGGCGACTAAGGTAATAAAGGGAATGGAGGGACTAGAATACCCAGAGAGGTTGTCAAATTTAGGCCTATTTACGTTGGAAAAGAGAAGGCTTAGGGGAGACCTCATAAACATGTATAAATACATCAGGGGGCAGTACAGAGATCTCTCCCATGACCTGTTTATACCAAGGATGGTGACAAAGACGAGGGGGCACACTATGCGTCTGGAGGAAAGGAGGTTCCTGCACCAGCATAGAAGGGGATTCTTTACGGTCAGAGTCGTGAGACTCTGGAACTCTCTGGGAGAGGAAGTGGTGATGTCCAACTCACTTAATGAGTTCAAGAGAGGCCTGGACGCCTTTCTTGAGAACAATAAAATTACATCTTATGCTTAGTGATAGTTAATTAATCCAGGGATTTAATCTGACTGCCAGATTGGAGTCGGGAAGTGAATTTTTCCTCAATGATGTAAATTGGCCTATACCGCATGGCTTTTTTTTGCCTTCCCCTGGATCAACGCTGCGGAATAGCTGCAGTGCACAAGAAATAGGCTGAACTGGATGGACGCTTGTCTTTTATCGGCCTTATAAACTATGTAACTATGAAACAATCTATTCTATATGATGACTTTTTTTTCTAAAAAATAATAGCCGGACCATGTCTCACCGTATTTCCCCATCACCTATGACTACATTAGATGATATAGTACAGGGGGAAATAAAACGAAACCCACCGGTAGTCATTTTAACATTTTACTACCTTTATCTAGGCATGTGGTATGTGTGACATGGTAAGACACATGCTATTTCATTTATGAAGGAGGGACTCTGAAACTCACAAAGCCAATGCGGACAATGCAAGAACTGCCAAAAATTAGAAGGAAAAGTGACTCCGATACACCCTGTATTACACATAAAGGAGGGCCTCATACACATTCTGTTAAAATTGTTAGGTGGTGGGACTCCTAGACTCATAAAGCTTATGCACTCAGTGCAAGGGCTGTCAAAAATTAGAAGAACGGACTGCAATACACCCTGGAAGACACATAGAGGGGGGCATCTGAAAACTTTTTTTTTACCATTTTTAAGGAGTGGGACTCAGATTGGTAAAGCCTATGCACTAAGTGCAAAGGCTAAAAGCATTTACCCGAAGGAGTGACTACAATACACCCTGGAATACTGAGGGACGGCTGCCTCCAAGGGGGTTCTGGAAAGCATCAGTGTCCACAAGCCTAAACGGGCACATTTCCAGACTGCGTTCCCTGTTTAGGCCTGTAGGTGGGTGGCTGGGTATTTTCTTTTACATTCCAAGGACTGGGGTAGAGACTGCTGAACGCTGCGCTGGGACAAGGAATTGGAAGTGGTTTCTGATGGTGCTTGCGAATGTGCAACAACAGATACAGGGCGGGAGGCATCCGCGCCTGCGTCATGGACAAGGGACTGGCAAGCACGTAGCAAAGGGAAAGAGGCAGTGGTGTCACCCGCAGATACTGATTGTGGACCCAGGTGTTTGGCCCACCTAGTCGGGTGCTTTGATGACATATGCCTGAGCATGCTGGTAGTGGTCAGGCTGGTAGTAGTCTGGCCTTTGCTAATCTTGGTATGGCACAGGTTGCAAAAGACCGTTCTTTTATCGTCCACACTTTCTTTAAAAAAGCACCAGACAGGAAAAAACACCTGGGAACTTACCCGTGTGGGTGCTCTGGGAAAAAGTTGCCGACCTTCTCCCTCTGGCCAACTTACTGCCTCTTCCTGCCTGTTGCGGTGTTGCAGATCCCTCCTCCTCTGCGCTGCTATCCTCGCTCTGCATAGCACCTTCCAAGGTTGGATCATCCACCACCTTGTCTTCCACTTTCGCACTCTGGTCCTCCTGACTTAGTAACCTAACCCCTTAATGACCTATGACGTATCGAATGATCGCAGCTTCAAGTCTCCTAAGGAGACTATTGAAGAAGGTGAAAATTAAAAAAAGAATATATAAAAAAATTAAAAAAGATATAAAAGTTCAAATCACCCCCCTTTCTCCCCATTCAAAATAAAACAATTTAAAAAATATCAAAAATACACATATTTGGTATCGGTGTGTTCAGAATCGCCCGATCTATCAATATATAAAAAGAATTAATCCGATCGGCGTAACGAGAAAACAATCAAAACGCCAGAATTTTGGTTTTTTGGTCACTGCAACATGGCAATAAAATGCAATGACGGGCGATCAAAACATTGTATCAATCCTAAAATGGTATCAATAAAAACGTCAGCTCGGCGTGCAAACATTAAACTCTCACTCAGCCCCAGATCCTGAAAAATGGAGACGCTACGGGTCTCGGAAAATGGCATCATTTTTATTTTCTCAGCAAACTTTGTATTTTTTTTTCACCACCTAAATAAAAAATAACCTATACATAATTGCTATACATGAACTCGTAATGACCTAGAGAATCATAATGGAAGGTCAGTTTTAGCTTTTAGTGAACATGGTAAAAAAAAAACCCCAAACAACTGCTGACATCTGGTGAGATTTTCATGCCAATATCACCTTTCGAAATATGTGTTTTTTGTTTTGAATAAAAGACACATTTTAAGCTCGATTGTTACTTTATTAATAGACAACGTATATTTTTGTTTGGTGAAAAACTATATTGCCAGGATCTTGTTTTAAGTCCTCTTACTTTTTCTGACTAGTGTTGCTGAGCCAACTGTGATTGACTGCAAGAAAAAAAAAAGAAACATTTAATTACTAATTATATTATATCACATTTTAGCTTCATATGCTCTGTCAGGCTAAGTTCACATTAACGTTCTGTCTTTCAGTCCCAGTATAGGAATGGAAAAGTCATCTAGGAAATGGATCCTTCTCACAACGGACATATATCAGTGGATCTCACTGATTATGATGAGGTCTGTTGCATTTCTGTAAGGTTGTGCATCATTTTAACAGAAAAAAATATTTGCACACTTTTTACTTCAGCTAAAATAAGGGGACCTGTGATATAGGCTCTGAAGAAGGTGTGAACAAAGCCTATGAAAATACCATGACTGCCATTTAATGCCCATGTAATATCAATAATCGTTTGTACTGGTTGTGCACTGAGAAAACAGAAATCTGCATATTTTATATGACATAACTTTTGGGTATCAATTTAAACATTTGTCTAAAGTTAGATTCACACATTCATGTGTTACAGTCCAAGCACAGATCGTGACACATCCTGACCGGAAATCAGCAGCCTCGTGTGTGCCTATTAATCTGGTGAGTTCGGGTCACGAGACCTGCAGCCAGTCTGTGCATCATGGTCCATGCTTGAACTGTAACACACGGAAGTGTGAATATAGCCTAAAGTGTAGCTTAGTCCTATGATTTACAGCAGGCCTGCACAACGTACAGCTCACAGGCAGCATGCGACCAACGCAACGATGTTAAGCGGCCCACGGAGCTGTGTAGGAGTCGCCGCTCCCTTCTTCCCATATTTAAATGTATTTGTGTCTTTCAGACTCGAATACATATCAACACTGCGGCACCGACACTGGGGCAGAGAAAGTGCTCGTCAGCCCCCCACCCTGACGTGCAGCAGCGCGATCAGGTTAGCACACTGCTGACGTCATCACACTGACGCCAGTGCACAAGCAGAGGAGACCTCGGGCACTGGTAAGCGCTCCATGGAGGAGCCGAAGATTAAATGTCATGTTATTTTAGATTAGAAAGGTTGTATTACTAAAAGGGCACACAATGTGGCAATTTGGGACATTATGGTGCAATTTGGGACATTATGGGGATATTATGGGGCAATTTGAGACATTATGGGGGACATTATGGGTCAATTTTGGACATTATGGGGCAATTAGGGGGATTGTGAAAGGGGACATAGTATAGCGAGGGGCAGTGGGGGGCACTTGGAAAGGGACAATTTGGGGGAGATATGAAATGGGGCAGTATGTGGGGGGACATTATGGAAAGAAGTTGTGTGGGTCGATATTATGTGGAGGAGATATATAAAGGGGCAGTGGGGGGATATTATACAGATGGGCAAAGTGGGAGGATATTTTGGAGAAGAGAAGTGTGTGGGGGGGTATTTCAAAGAAGGGAAGTGTGGGGGAGTATTTTGAAGAGGGGCAGTGTGTGTGTGGTATTTTTTATAAGGGCAGTGTGGGTGGGATATTTTGGAAAGGGGTAGTGTGGGTGGGACATTTTAAAGAAGGGCAGTGTGTGTGGAGTATTTTGTGCAAGAAGCACAGTGAGGGGCAATTATTTATTTAGGTGCAGAGCATGGAAGATATTTTTATTTATGGAGCAGTATAATGATTCTTTAATTTTTAAGGGCACCGTGTTGGGATATGTTGCTGAAGACGGAGAAGAAGCAAGTCTGAAGTCACGAGCTCTGGGCATGAAATCTCATCATGGCGTCTGTGCTACATATAGACAAAATGGATGGGAATGACTCCAATCAGAGAAGATGTCACCTATAAGGTACCTGGATGTAAATATTTTTTTGTAATACTGACTACGTCTCATCAGTACTGTGATTCCTGTACGGTCTGCAGTCTGATGATGACTGGTAACAACAAATCCCAGCATCTCCTTAACATTGTTAAGGACATACTGGGAATTGAAAGTTCATGCAATACAAATGTATATGGGTCAGACCTGACACTGATGGAGTTTTTTTCGCTGTATTCATATACTGACGGTGGTTCTGGTTCTGCATTCATGTACTGACAGTGGTTTTGGCACCTCAGTCATGTACTGATGGTAGTTCTGGTTCTGCATTCATGTAATGATGGTGATTCTGATGCTACATTCATGTACTGATGGTAGTTCTGGTGCTGCACTCATGTGCTAACAGTGGTTCTGATCTTGTACACATGTTGCAATCCATAACGTGTTTCATAGCTATGTTAAGGGGGATATCCGGGACTTTAAAAAAAAGGCATGAAGTTGCTAACAGAGGCAACTACCTGC
The DNA here is from genome assembly GCF_046119375.1 of Phyllobates terribilis. Lineage (NCBI taxonomy): Eukaryota > Metazoa > Chordata > Amphibia > Anura > Dendrobatidae > Phyllobates > Phyllobates terribilis. Next base: position 475,908,979 of record NW_027362762.1, read on the forward strand.
CTGTTGTAACTGGCCCTGGTCATTGACCGCTCCTGCCATAGTTTCAGCTACTCCCTGTCAACAGAGCAGCAGTTTCTCTTCCTGTTGACAGGGCAGGACTACTGGTGCCATGCTGATTGACAGCAGTCTCTCCACTACTTAATTGGGGGGAAGCCGGCTGTCAGTCAGCATGGCACCAGTAGTCCCGCTCGGTCAACAGGAAGAGAAACTGCTGCTCTGTTGACAGGAGCTGTCAATGACTGGCACCGGGTACAACAGGCAGGTAGCTGCCACTGTTAGCAACTACATGACTTTTTTTTTTTAAGTCCTGGATATCCCCTTTAAAATGTAAAAATTGTCAAAACTTAGAGATTTGAGATTATCAGGAGGATTTGGCAATTTTCTGCTCCAAAAAACTCAGTTTAAGTTAGCCTGTCGTCACACTGATTTTTTTGTAGCAGAAACTCTCCAAATCCTTCTCAAAAACTCAACATTTGCTTCTGGTGATATATTAATGTACTGATGGTGGTTCTGGTTCTGGTATTCATGTAACTACCTCTTTAAAAAGAATTGCTGCCTTTGGGATTGGTCCAAAAAATGTTGTGCACATCTGATCTACAGGAAACATACCTCCAACATTTCATCTCCTTTGACTTCCTGTATGTGAGTAAATGTGTCACTCTTGCAGATAAGTTTTCCCCCTTCTAGATTAACAGTAACCTAAAGAAGAAAAAGAAACGCATTCCTTATTTAATAAAATCCACTTTTTACACAGGTAAGGTTATATGACCTAATTACCATTACAGAAGTAAAAAGGTGGATATGCTGTTATGTTTACATCACCATGAAGTTTTCAGTATTACTAATGCATAATCAGTTAGGTTGAAAAAAACCTATATCTATAAAGTTCAACACATTTCTAGATGTTTGATCCAGAAGAAGCCAAAACCAGGTCTTCTGGATCATTGATAGCAATTTTGCCTCACAGGAAAACAAAATTCTTATCAATGATTAGGTTTGACTCTCACCCTTTCCCCGTACAGTTAAGCTAAAAAATGGCACCACCTTGCATCGTCAAAATCCACAACTCCTCGATTGTTTGCCTGGCAAGGTGACATATTTTTTATTGTAGCTGTGCCCCATAGTGGAACTCAGTCATTTTTACTTGAATGGAACCGAGCTGCTGCAAGCTGCAGTTCCAGGATAGGCCACAAATAGGCCATCAATATTACAGCCTTGGCGAGCCTTTCTAAGGCTAGGGCCACATTATGTTTGTGCAGCAACCTACTGTATACATCAGGAGCTTTTCCTGACATTCTTTAACGTCTCCATTAGGGACCTTTTACCAGGCGGAGGCTAAAAGTGTGTTCTTTTGGCATCTGTCTGTCTGGCTGGCATGTGCCTGCATACCGTTTGCTTAACTGTATATGAAAGCACAATAGACTGCACTTTCCTATACAGGGGGCCACTTCAAAGAAATGTATACCATGGCGTATATTATACATTTTTATACAGTAGGTCCCTATGTTGGACGGACGCCTCGGCATCCATCCTGATTGTGCACACTGTCGGTTACATACCTCCTGAGTGTATGTGCCCGTCAAAAGGCACAAATGTAATGCGGATCTAGCCTAACATATACAATGCTAGGCTCACAATATATGTTCAGCTTCTTTTGACCTATACACTGAAAAAATTATCTGACATATACCTCAGATGCAAATCTGCAAAGTATTTCCCACTGTTTCAGCATACAAGTTACCAGCAGATTACCATTGTAAAAATATTTAAGTTTATATGGCATAGCATTGTCTAAAAATAAAGTATAGTCTTTAGGCCTCCATCATGTAAATGGATCCTTATAGTTACACATGGCGTGGAGATCAGGAGCTTTTCCCAGTCTACATGCCAAGAGTAGATCCATAATGTAATGTGAACAGGGCTTTACATGACATCCAGACATATTTAAACACAGTACGTTTATTCACAAATCAACTATATTTTATAACAAGAATGTATTCTTTACCTTAATTTTCTTTCCACCAATGGCAGTGATTTCTGACTCCTTTCCAACAGTAAAGGAATTGGTATTACTTTGCTTTGGGGTTTTTGAGGTAACAACAAAGTCATTTCCATTTTGCTGGATTTCAATCACTGGGTTGATGTCCTTTGCTACTTTGATTACATCTTCCGGCAAACCTGGAATGCAGAATATTGAGAGATATTATGGGAAAAGCTAAAATACAAAAATATGATTTACAAGGTTAAATAAACACATGTAACGTTCAGTCCTTGCTTTTCTTACCTACAGCCCTCAGGAAACCATCGTAATTCTCCTGGGCATAGACATTCCAGATTCCATTGAAAGCCATGGTGACTCTTGATGTTCGATTGGAGGCAGGCAAATGGAAGTGAGAGGAGTGATAAGTAATATTACTTGTTCTGAGGTTGCTTATATCCGGACAGACTCCCCAATGAATTCTTTGGATGACATAATAATTAACTACACAGGAATCAATCATTAATGACTTGTTTGATGACCATAAAATGACCTGTAGTTCAGTGTCCAGTGATGTCTGTGTTAGTGAATATTATGTAACATGACCCTTTACTTTTAGTATCCCAATTATGCAAAGTAGCATCATTCGTAATCTTTTTATTCATCCTTTGACTTAATCTCTGTTATAGAGGCTTTTTACATTTTGATTTCAGAATAGTGCTTTAACGTTTTATTTCCTAATATAATGTTATTTCTCTGCAAGGCTGAAAATTACATTAGAGCTCCACGGCATCTTTTGTGGGGTGAAAAAGTTGCATAACATTTGCAAGAATTCTGATATGCTGTGTAGTAGATCAGCTCACTTGGGTGCACATAGAGGTAGACACAGGACCACTGTCTCTTTAAATCTTCTGTCGTTTATTAAGAGCACTGCATAAACCAAGGCAATGCTATCAAAACAAACACGGCCTTCCTGGCCTAACAGAAAAAAAAAAAAAGTATGGTACAGTCCTTGTTGCTACGGGTAACCGCCCGCTTCAGGAACAATAAACCCAATGTTTAGCTTGTCTACACATGACAAAACAGCTCCAGAGCTTTCACCTCCAGGCCCACCCCACACCAAATGCTCTAAAAGGCTGGGAATTTATCCTCTGACCTCCTCCCTCTTAACAGGTGTTTAATCACCCTAGCACTAAACATGGCTGATTAACCCCTTATTTCTTTGTGTGCTGGAACCTTTTTCCTATGTTTAATTACCGGAGCTAACAATCTCAGTTCTACATATCTCCCCTCCAGTACTTTGCCAGTGACTTTGTCACAGCTGTCAGCTTAATTTATAGAGCTAATAGAACTGGCGCGATTTATAATGGGGACAGTCTGGGCTACCATAGGGGGCCTAAAACTCCTAAGGGGGTTCATGGTCAGATTGCTCTCATAGTAATTTTCACCACCATTAGCGGTACACATCTTTGGGCAGTAGGAAATTACAGCATTGCTGCAAAAATCTCAGGTGGCACAATGTGTCATTTAGTAAATAACCGGCAAGAAGAGGAGGGAAGTGGCATCATGGGGGATCGTCTCAAGAGCTAAGCATTTCTTTTTTTTATTTTTAACACAGTGGAGGAGCACATGAAGGGGTGGGTGGAACACACGCCACTTCTCCTGGTGTCTGTCATTGTCTGCAACTCTGACATCAAGTCAACACCGCTGCAGCTAATAAATAAGCTCAGCAACTTCGTCCAATTGAAGGCAGAAGCTGCTCAAAGCCGCTGAGTTCACTGATTGTCTGAAGCGCTGACAACGTGACATTTACGCTGCAGACAATAATAGTTATCGAGAGCAGTGGTGGAGACTCAGTGCTGGACCAGGGAGGGTGATTAAAAAACAGTTTCTGTATGTGCTCACGATGCAGAAATGCTCCGGATTTTTTCCTGAGCGTTTCTGCATCTCCCTGGCAAAAAAAAACGCATGCGGATTGTACATGCGGATTGTACATGCGGATTGTACATGCGTTTTCCTGCCAGGGACATGCGGAAGTGAAGCGTTCTTCACATGCATTTCCGCATGCGGGTTGACAAGATCTTTCCAAGCGATTTTAGCATCACTTGGAAAGTGCTTGACAACTTGGTCACACTATATAAATCCATGCAAACAGCATGGATTTATATAGTGTGACCCGAGAGAATGTCAAAAAATAAAAAAATAAATCTATACTTACCCTCCGATGGCCCGCGCTGTCTTGCTTCGCTCGGTCCCGGCTGCCGGCAGCGGTACACTGAAGGACCTGCCGATGTCAGCGTCACATGACTCTGACGTCAGCGCAGGTCCTTCATTCCATCGCGAAGTGCCAGGAAGCAAGGAGGAGCGCAGCGCGGGCCAGCCAGAAGGTAAGTATACATTTATTTTTTATTTTATTCTTTTTTTTTTACAGCTTTTTTAATGGTACCTGGGTGTGGAGGAGAATCTCCTGTCCTCCACACCCGCGTACCATCCGCACATTAGAACGCGCCAATTGCGCAAATACAGATGCAGTCTTGCGGAATTGGCACGTTCTAATGCAAGTCAATGGCGGCGAAAACGCAGCACTTCCGCAAAATAATTGGTAGTGCTGCGTTTTTTTCCGCAATGATAATCCGCAGCGGAAATTTCCGCAGCATGTGCAAAGCACATGCGGATTATCATTGGGGGACATGGCAGGCCTTCTACCATGCGTTCTTTAAGCGTTTCTGCAGCGTTTTTGCCACTGCAGAAACGCTTAAAAAACGCATCGTGGGCACACAGCCTCTCAGTTTTGTTTTTTTTAAATGAACTGCAGCCAAGGGACACAGATTTTTCCAATCCCCTTTAAAAAACAGGCCAATTCAGGTTTGTGCAAGTGTTAAATGGTTATACAGTGGGTACAGAAAGTATTCAGACCCCTTTAAATTGTTCACTCTTTGTCTCATTGCAGCCATTTGGTAAATTCTAAAAAGTTCATTTTTTTCTCATTAAAGTACACTCTGCACCCCATTTTGACTGAAAAAAAGCAGAAATGTAGAAATTTTTGCAAATTTATTAAAAAAGAAAAAGTAGAAAAAGCTTCTCAATACTGAGCAAAGAGTCTGAATACTTATGACTATGTGATATTTCAGTTTTTCTTTTTTAATAAATTTGCAAAAAAATTCTACATTTCTGTTTTTTTTCAGTCAAGATGGGGTGCAGAGTATATTTTAATGAGAAAAAAATGAACTTTTTAGAATTTACCAAATGTCTGCAATGAAACAAAGAGTGAAAAATTTAAAGGGGACTGAATACTTTTTTTACCCACTGTATATAGCACCATTAATTCCACAGCACTTTACAGACATTATTGGCACTGTCCCCATTGGGCTCACAATCAAGAATCCCTATCAGCGTAGGGTTAAGCTGAGTCTCAGTGCAGGGACAGGTTTTTTTGTTTTTTTTCTTCTCCTCTTCTCTTCCTGGATTTTCTTCAGTATGAGTACCATCCAGGAGCTTGCTCAACGCTTGCAAGGGTTGACTCTGGAGGTTGCCGGTCTTCAGCAGTACGTGAGTAAATACCCTGCAGAACGCTATGACGAACCTAAAGTAGAATTACCTGAGTGTTTCTCGGGGAAACGACAGGATTTTTTTCATTTAAAAATGCTTGTTTGTTGTTTTTTTTGGCTCAGACCTAGATCTTCTGGGAGTGAACTACAGCGTGTAGGGATTATTATGTCTCTATTGCGTAAGGAACCTCAAATCTGGTCGTTTTCCTTGTCTCCTGATGATCATTGTTTGAGGTCTGTGGAGGCATTTTTTGATGCCATGGGTTTGCTATATGATGACCCTGATCAGGTTACATCACCTGAGGCAGAGCTCAGACATCTCAAACAGGGTTCTCTTGATGCTGAGAGTTATTGCACCCTGTTCAGACAATGGTCTGTAGAGGTCAGGTGGAACGACCCTGCACTCAAGTTTCAGTTTCTGGCAGGCTTGAGTGAAAGGGTTAAAGATTTGCTCATTGAATTCAATGCACCTGATACTCTGCAAGTTGCCATGCAGTTAGCTATCACTGTGGATAGAAGGTTGAGGGCTAGACAGAATGAGGAGAAGTTTCCTGTATTGCTGGATTCTGCTTCTCACGATATTCCTGCTGACACTGTGCAGGTCGGGACAATGTCATCCCGTTCCAAGGAGAGGGACAGAAGGTTCTCTGAGGGACAGAAGGTTCTCTGAGGGACTTTGCTTGTATTGTGGTAAGGCTGATCATTTTTTAAAGCAATGTGAGGTTTGCTTAAGGAAAGAAAAAAAATGGTCAGTAGAAATAACACTCCCGTTCGCATTGCGTTTTTACGTTCTGCTGGGGTGTTTTTTCCTGGTAATACCACCTGTCAGGGTCGTTTTATTGAGTTTCAGGTTATGGTGGATTGTGGTTCTGCACTTAATTTGATTGATCAACAATTTCTTCAGAAGTATAAGTTTGATTCTGAACCTTTGTCGTCTCCTTTTCCTGTGTTGGTGATTGATAATACTCCCCTGGAGCATGGAAGCATTCTTCGAACGGTCACTGGGTTTCCGCTTACTATGAATATGGAACATCAGGAGCATATTGACTTATTTGTACTTGCTAAATTGACTTCCCCGGTCGTCCTGGGGTTGCCCTGGTTAAAAGTGCATAATCCTTTGCTGGATTGGTCGTCTGGTTCCATAAGATCCTGGGGTAAGGGGTGTTATGGTAAGTGTTATAATGTTCACATTGCGGCTGTTGTGAAGGGGGAGTTACCTGAACCCATTCACGATTTTTGGAGGGGTTTTTCGGAGGTGGAGTCGAAAGCTTTACCACCTCATAGAGATTACGATTGCACTATTGACTTCGTCCCTGATGCTAAGCTCCCTAAGAATCGGTTGTTTAATCTGACAATTCCTGAGAGTGAGGCTGTGAAGGAGTACCTTCAGACTAGTTTATCTGCAGGTCACATAAGACCCTCTAAGTCTCCTATGGCGGTTGGGTTCTTTTTTGTCAAAAAGAAGGATGGGGGTGTTAGGCCATGTCTGGATTTTCGGGAGATTAATAAGATCACTGTGCACAATCCTTACCCATTACCACTTATTCCGGATTTGTTTAACCAATTGACCGGAGCTAAATAGTTTTTCTAAGATTGACCTTCGTGGGGCATATAATTTGCTGCGGGTGACGGACGGAGATGAATGTAAGACAGCTTTTAACACCCCGGAAGGACATTTTGAGTGTGTGGTGATGCCTTTTGGGCTTACTAACGCGCCTGCATTTTTTCAAAATTTCATCAATGACATTCTGAGACCCTTGATCGGTAGGAGTGTTATTGTTTATCTGGATGACATTTTGATTTATTCATCGGATCTTGAGTCTCATTGGCAGAGAGTCTTCAAAGTTCTTCAGATACTGAGAGCACACTGTAACATCCCTGGCGGCGTGCTGGCATGGCTTACCACCTCCCACCATGCAAGACCGCAATCTTACCTATCAATCCAGGCTGCACACTTTGCTCCAGTACCTGCTGTGTCTCTTGTCTGATTGCTTAGGGCGGCAGCGCGGTTACTGCCTGATTCTTATAGTTACTGTGTGCGCACTCCTAATGCCTCCCCAGCCTATTACTGTGAGTCACTGGATACTTAAACCCCCTCCACCCAGTAGGGGGTGCCTGAGCAGCACTTTTCTTCAGTGTGTTCCTTGCAACTGAGTTGCCAGGTCCTGTTCTGTATCTTGTTTGTTCCGCCCCTGGGGGTTGTATACCCAGACCTGTTGCCTGTATCTGTGACTTCTAGTCTGTCTCCACCACCCTGGGGGCTGAGCTCCCAGACTCGTTCCTGTATCTTGTTCCTGGTTCAGTTCCTGTCTGAACTGTGTCCTAGCCCATTACCTGTTTGTCTCTGTCCGAACCTTCCCTTTTCCTGCAGTGTCTGAACCTGCACCTAACTCCAACTCGTTGTCTCTGAACTTCTGTTTGTGAGTTTTGTGTACACTCGCTACTTCATTGTAAGTACCTTGTGTGTATCTGGTTCCGCTTGTTCACCGCACCTGCGGTTTCGCTCTGCTCTGCTTGTTCACCGCACCTGTGGTTTCGCTCTGCTCTGCTTGTTCACCGCACCTGCGGTTTCGCTCTGCTCTGCTTGTTCACCGCACCTGCGGTTTCGCTCTGCTCTGCTTGTTCACCGCACCTGCGGTTTCGCTCTGCTCTGCTTGTTCACCGCACCTGCGGGTTTTGCTCTGCTCTACTTGTTTACCACACCTGCGGGTTTTGCTGTGCTCTGCTTGTTTACCACACCTGCGGGTTTTGCTCTGCTCTGCTTGTCTACCGCATCTGCGGGTTTTGCTCTGCTCTGCTTGTCTACCGAACCTGCGGGTTTTTGCTCTGTTCTGCTTGTCTACTGCACCTGGGGTTTTTTCCTCTGCTCTACTTGTCCACCCTACCTGCGGGTTTAGCTCTGCTCTGCTTGTTCATCGCACCTGCGGGTTTTGCTCTGCTTGTCTGCCGCACCTGCGGGTTTTGCTCTGCTTGTCTACCGCACCTGCGTGTTTTGCTCTGCTCTGCTTGTCTACCGCACCTGCGGGTTTTGCTCTCCTCTGCTTGTCTACCACACTTGCGGGTTTTACTCTGCTCTGCTTGTCTACCGCAACTGCGGGTTTTGCTCTGCTCTGCTTGTCTACCGCATCTGCGGGTTTTGCTCTGCTCTGCTTGTCTACCGCACCTGCGGCTCCGTTCCTGTATCCCAGTCTGTACAGGTCCCTATCCTGCCTGCATTCCTACCTGCCAGTACCCGCCTGTCTGCATGCCAGCCGTGCCTGCCAGTGCCCACCTGTCTGCATACCAGCCGTGTCTGCCAATACCCACCTGTCTGCATACCAGCCATGCCTGCCAGTACCCACCTGTCTATATGCCAGTCTAACCTGCCTGTTACTGCATTCCCCGGTGTGGGTCAACAGCTGTGACCGGGGTCTGACCTGGAGTAGCACCTGGTCCCTCGCTCGGTTCCTCCCTGGTTCACGGAGTCAACTGAGCCACCGTGCGACCTTGGTCGGACCGAGTTGATACATAGTCACGCCCCTCCAGGCACTCCTCGGTTCATGGTCCAGTGGGATCACTAATCACGCTCACGCCAGTCAGTCCAGGCGCGAGCGTAACACACACTCTTTGCTAAATTGGAGAAGTGTTAGTTTGCTGTCCAGAAAATTAGTTTTTTGGGTTACTTTGTCTCTTGTGATGGTTTTGAGATGGACCTGGTGAAAGTTCAGGCTGTGCTGGAGTGGCCGAGGCCTGAGGGTTTGAAGTCCATACAGAGGTTTTTGGGGTTTGCCAATTATTACAGGAATTTCATAAAGAATTTCTCTGTCATCGCTAAACCCCTTACTGATCTCACCAAGAAGGGTGCTAATACAGTCCAATGGTCCACTGAGGCTATTGAAGCTTTTGAGTATCTCAAGGAGAGGTTCAGCTCTGCTCCTGTTCTTATCCAGACGGATGAGACCAAGCCATTTTTGGTTGAGGTGGATGCCTCATCTATAGGCGTAGGGGCAGTTCTGTCCTAGGAGGGTGAGGATGGGGTGCATCCCTGTGCTTTCTTTTAAAAAAAAATTCTGAGACAGAGCTCAACTATGATGTTGGGAGGCGTGAGTTGTTGGCTATTAAACTCGCGTTCGAGCATTGGCGACATTTTTTGGAGGGGGCTCGACATCCTATACCGGTTTTCACTGATCATAAGAATTTGATTTAGCTGGACGCAGCTAAACGTTTGAATGCCCGTCAGGCTAGGTGGGCACTGTTTTTTGCCCGGTTCAATTTTTTTGTAACCTTTGTCCCGGGGCCAAAGAATGTTAAGGCTGACTCTTTGTCTCGTAGTTTCTCTCCAGCGGTGAATGCTGAGAGGGAGGAGTGTATTTTGCAGAGAGGGGTGGTGGTGGCCGCATTGGATTCTGAGTTGGAGAATAGCATACTAGGAGCTCAGAGTGCGGCACCAATTAACACTCACTCCGTGTGGTAAATTGTTTGTGCCTTGAGGAGAGCGTTGATTGTTGAATGTCATGAGTCTCGGTTGGCGGGTCACCCAGGGATTTCGGAAACTAGGAAGTCTATCTGTCGGAGTTTCTGGTGGCCAGGGTGGCAAAAAGAAGTCATCAAGTGGGTGCGTCAGTGTTCTGTGTGTGCTAGGTCGAAGGCCTCTCACGCTCCGGCTGCGGGGGTTGCTATGCCCCTTGGAAGTTCCTAGTTCGCCATGGATGCACCTTGCCATGGATTTTATCACCGATCTGCCTTTATCGGAGGGTTTTTCTGTCATCTGGGTTGTTGTGGACTGGTTTAGTAAAATGTGTCATCTGGTTCCGTTCAACAAGTTACCTTACGCCAAGACTCTTGCTAAGGCTTTTGTGAAGGAGATTGTCAGGCTCCATGGTGTTCCCACGGACATTGTTTCCAATAGAGGACCACAGTTTGTGGCTCGCTTTTGCTGTGCTTTTTGTGACAGATTGAAAATTCATTTGTCATTTTCTACGGGGTATCATCCAGAGTCCAATGGACAGACTGAAAGGAAGAACCAGGATGTCGAGCAGTTTTTGAGATGTTTTGTGGCAGACAATCAGGAAATGTGGTCAGAATTTCTACCACTTGCGGAGTTTGCCCTTAATAATCATACTTCTTCCTCGGCTTGTTGTTCTCCTTTTTTTTGTTGTACTGGCAGGTATCCATCTTTTGGTCCATTTTCCAAAGTTGGGGCTGCTGTACCGGAGGAGGACAATTTTCTGGTGATTTGGAAACGGTTTGGACTAGTGTACTCCTGAACCTTAGAAAGGCTAACAGGACATCAAAAAAGTATTTTGACAAAAAGAGAAAGAAGTCCTTGTTTGCTGTTGGGGATATGGTTTGGTTGTCCTCTAGGAATCTTCGTTTGAAAATTCCTTCTAAAAAACTGGGGCCTAAATTTGTGGGTCCTTTCAAAGTGGTTCAGGTTGTCAACTCGGCAGCGGTGAGGTTGGGCATTCCCTCGTCCTGGAGGATTAGTTCTGTGTTTCATGTGTCGTTACTTAAGAATTTGAGATTTCTCGCATTTTGGATTCCAGGTGGCTTAGAGGAAGATTACAGTATCTTGTGTTCTGGAGAGGTTTCGGCCCCGAGGATAATTCCTGGGTGAAGGCCAAGGACATCTCGGCTTCAAGGCTAATTAAGGCTTTTCACAGAAGATTTCCTAGTAAGGCTCGGCCTAGAAGATCTGGAGGATCCTCGTAAAAGGGGAGGTACTGTTAGAATCTATTTTGTTTTACTGTCGGCCTTCTTGTTGTGGTTTGCTGGCTTCTAGTCTTTTCCTCTGGTGCTTGGCTTCTTGGTCACGTGATCTCTGCACTCTTTATTACTCAGCACCTGGCTCCCATTCCCTGCTGGACATCAGTATTGTTACGCTTGTGCTCTGGCTAAGTAGCCTTGTTTAGTTCTTTGTGCTTTGGACAATTGTTTTCCTGGGACTTCTTGTTCCACCAGTTTTGTTCCCTTTAATCTTCGTTTCTGCAACTAACTTTTCTGTTATGAGGTCTCCTGCTTTTGCTCCCAGTCCTTAGATCTTTTAGGGACCCCTTTCCCCTTCCTACAGGTCTTCTTTTGAGTTCAGTGCAGGAGTTTCGGTGGGGCTATTCATAAGGAATAGGGCTCCCTCCCCAGCGTAGGGTTAAGCTGAGTCTCAGCGCAGGGACAGCTTTTCCCTCCTATTCCTTAGTTCTAAGTTGCAGAACATAACAGTGAGGGACATGGTTACAGATGCCATTCCTTATGTATTAAGTGGTGACTGAAGCTGCGCCTCTATGACTGAATGCCAGAGGTTGCCGGGAGGAATAAAGTTAATTTCCTCCCGGTAGCCGTGCTTTCATTTCTGCTGCTGCAAAGCTTAAAGGGTTGTCCACTACTTGGACAAACCCTTCTTATTCCTCATGTTTAGCCCCGTTAAAATAAAAACACCTATACTTACCTCTGGTGCCGGCGCCATTCCACTGTTGTCAGTACTCGATTTCCCGGGGATTATGTAAGCTTGTTACGTCACCCGAGCCTTGCACCCAATCAATGCCAGCTTCACTGTCCCCACTTTCGGACATATTGAACATGAACAGGAAGTCAGGGCTGCGGCTGCTCTCTGACTTCCTCTTGATGTTTGATTTGTCCAAAGGCGGGGACAGTGACTCCAGCAGTCGGCATTCATAGCAGATGAGCACTTTTGTTAACACACAGAAGGGCTGAAGATCTGCTATATGTAACACAGGCGATCTGAAGGTCGCAGCTTCTGTTCTCCCATAGAGACGATTGAAGTAAGTGTAAAGTAAAAAAAATTTAAAAAAAATATTGAAAAAATTTAAAAAATATAAAAGTTTAAATCACCCCCTTTTTGCCCCATTCAAAATACAACAATAAAAAAAAAATCAAAAATACACATATTTGGTGTCGCTGAATTCAGAATCGCCCAATCTATCAATATATAAAAATAATTCATCCAATTGGTAAACGGCGTAATGAGAAAAAAAATCAAAACGCCAGAATTACGTTTTTTTGCTCGCCGCAACATTGCATTAAAATGTAATAACACGCGATCAAAACACCGTATCTATTCCAAAATGGTATCATTAAAAACATCAGCTGGCACGCAAAAAATAAGCCCTCAACCAACCCCAGATCTTGAAAAATGGACGCTATAGGTTTTGGAAAATGGCGCCATTTTTTTTCTTTTTTACAAAAAGAGTCATTTAACATAATGAGTAAACCTGCAGTATGGCTCCCAGCCAATTGCTGGGATTCATCCTGCATAAAAGACTCCCTCTCCCTTAGGGAGTCACCAAGCAACGAGTTTAGTCATTAGGTAATGTGGTGTTCTATCAGTGCAGTTGTGAGGTCTCCTGGTCCTGGTGTGGCCAGGGTCTTGAACCTGAATCCTTGGTCCCGGTGTGGCCAGGTTCTGAACCCGAATCTCCGGTCTGTGCGCTGCCAGTGCCTGAACATTGTCCCCTGGTCCTGGTGAGGCCGGTCCTGTCCCCGAAGTCCTCTGGTCCCGGTGCGGCCAGTGCCTGAATATTGTCCCCTGGTCTTGGTGTGGCCAGTCCTGTTCCCGAAGTTCTCTGGTCTCGGTGCGGCCAGTGCCTGAACATGATTTCCTGGTGCTGCCAGTCCTGTCCCCTTAGTCCCCTGGTCCTGGTGCGGCCGTGCCTGAAAATTGTCCCCTGGTACTGGTGTGACCAGTCCTGTTTTCGTTGTCCCCAGTTTCTGAATGTTTCCCTAATCCAATATCCTAGACCGGTGTGTCTGAATATAGCCCTAATCAGTGTCAGCTAACCTGACCCCTGGGGTCAGCAGCTGCAGTACCGAATTCTGCCTAGGAGTGGAACCTGGCGGCTACTTGAAGATCAGTCTGTCTCCACCATCAGGAGCTCCAGTGAACACCAAGTAGCCGCTTAGCTACGCACCTACCTAGGCAGGCCTAGCCCTGTGGCACAGTGGATCCACAAATCCACGTGCACCACGGTTGGGCGTAACACACTACATGTAACGTGAGCAGTGATTTCCCCCTTTGAGAAGACATTTATATAATTCAAGCAGTGTGGGGCCTGCAGTACATACATCACATAGGAGACACCGAGACTGCTCTATATATATCACATAGGAGACCCTGGGGCTGCAGCATATATATCACAAAACCCAAGACAGAAACAAAATGAACATATAAGTAAGTAAGTAAAAGCAATAGTGCACATAAATAATGCAGAGTACTTAATAAACAATGCTTTTGATCGAAAAAAGCGTATATGCACTATTGCTTTTAATTATTTACTTATAGCAGGGTATATGATCATTTTGTTTTTGTCATGGGTTTTGTCTGTTTAATGGCCAGTGTGAACATGCTCATATTTTGCATGCATACCAACATATACTCCAGTTCATTTTTTTAAGTTAAGTTTCAGATGTCTGCATATAGTACAGGTAAGGTTGTGGCCTCCCTTTTTTTGAGCTGGACAAAACATTTATATAGCTTTCCATTTTCTGGGTATCCATTTGGGACCCAGTCCTGCTCTGCCCTTATTCACATTGATGTCACTTTGACAACATGATAAGGTTTTAATACTAGAGGTTATGACCATCCCGATTGTGGTACACATTGACACTGGTGAGATGGCTTTTATGCTTTTTTTTTTCAAAATTCAATTTTTATTGAAAGGTTATATAATTTTCAATTCCAAAGATACAAAAAAAGAAGAATAAACAGGACAATATCAGCATCAATATATCATAAAATATATATAGTATAACGTCCAATAAAACATCAAGTTATAGGATGAAAAAGGAGGGAAGGGAAGGGAACAGTTTAAGCCATCAGTATTACAATTATGAAGTTACTAAAATCCAATGGAAATCGTATATAGTGCAGCCAGGCACGGACCAACGCATAATCAGTACAGAGAAGAAATGCACCGGAGATTTTATGCTTTTTTTAATCAAAAATGGTGTTTACTAAGTACCCGGTGTTGTTTATATGCACTATTGCTTTTCGTTATTTGCATGCATGCAAACTTATACTCCAGTTAATTTTTTTCAGTTAACTTTCAGGTTTCTGCATTTAGTGTAGGTAAGGGTGTGGCCTCCCATTCTTTGAGCTGGACATAACATTTATATAGCTTACCATTTGCTGGGTATCTATTCGTGACCAGTTTCTGCTCTGCCATTATTCACACTGATGTCACTGTGACACATGGTAATGATTTAAAACTAGAGATTAGGACCATCCTGATTATGGTACGCCTTGACGTAGGTGGGATGGCTTTAACGCTTTTTTTAATCAAAAACGGTGTTTACTAAGTACCCTGCCTTATTTATATGCACTATTGCTTTTACTTATTTACATATAGCAGGCTATATGTTCATTTTGTTTCTGTCTTGGGTTTTGTCTGTTTAATGGCCAGTGTGAACCTGCTTCTATTTTGCACGCATACCAACTTATACTCTTGTTCTTGTTTTCAGCTAAGCATATATATCACAAAGAAGACACTGGGGCATATACATCACAGGAGATGCTGGGACATGTAAATCACAGGAGACGCTGGGACTGGGGCATATATGTAAGAGGGTGATAGACAAAGAATGCAAAAGACAAAATGCAAAATGGTCCTGACCTGTGATTTTATTGTATTTTTATGACTGTGGTAATATGTGAAAATGCATAGAACTGTATAAGAACTAATTGATGCAGTTATTGTAATGTAATGTAACTAATGTATAATGTGCAGTGTATAGGGAAAGCATAGAGGTTAGGACATAATGTATAGTATAGGGCTTAGAAGTTAGATTCAGGAAGGGAAAAATGCAGTGGTGGGTATATTAGTTATAGAAAGTAGTGCACAAAGTTAGATACGGTTAGTATGTTTGGGACCAGCCCAGCATGGGAGGGAGCTATGTCATATAAAAAGGGAGAATGCAAAAGACAAAATGCAAAATGGTCCTGACCTGTGATTTTATTGTATTTTTATGACTGTAGTAATATGTGAAAATGCATAGAACTGTATAAGAACTAATGGATGCAGTTATTGTAATGTAATGTAACTAATGTATAATGTGCAGTGTATAGGGAAAGCATAGAGGTTAGGACATAATGTATAGTATAGGGCTTAGAAGTTAGATTCAGGAAGGGAAAAATGCAGTGGTGGGTATATTAGTTATAGAAAGTAGTGCACAAAGTTAGATACGGTTAGTATGTTTGGGACCAGCCCAGCATGGGAGGGAGCTATGTCATATAAAAAGGGAGAATGCAAAAGACAAAATGCAAAATGGTCCTGACCTGTGATTTTATTGTATTTTTATGACTGTGGTAATATGTGAAAATGCATAGAACTGTATAAGAACTAATGGATGCAGTTATTGTAATGTAATGTAACTAATGTATAATGTGCAGTGTATAGGGAAAGCATAGAGGTTAGGACATAATGTATAGTATAGGGCTTAGAAGTTAGATTCAGGAAGGGAAAAATGCAGTGGTGGGTATATTAGTTATAGAAAGTAGTGCACAAAGTTAGATACGGTTAGTATGTTTGGGACCAGCCCAGCATGGGAGGGAGCTATGTCATATAAAAAGGGAAGCATTTCCTGGATATAGGGAGTCTAAGATAGTGAGAGTTGGAGATTTGGAGGACGTTCAGGCTCAAGCTGCAGTTGGTCGGAGGCTCAGAAAGTACATATCGTTCGGGCAGCATGAGGTCTCACCAGAAGTCTTGCGGAAATCCCTGTGAGGTGCGGGGCCTGTGGACTGGAGTAGGCACTGGAATGCGTGTCTTACTCTCCTCAATGCGGGAGAGGCCGGACGGGGAAATGCGAAAGGGAACGGTAGTGGATCTCAGAAAAGGTGTGTTGCTGGATGGGGAGACCCTAGATCAAACAGAAGCTGTTGAGGTAGAGACAATCTGAGCATAGCTAAGGCAAAGCCTTGCAATGTACTGTGTAAATGGATCAACAACTGGAACTGCTACTGCAATGAGATGCAAAAACGAGCCTGGGAATACAGCCCCCAGAGTGGCGGAAACAGACTAGAAGTCACAGGTAACAGGCCTGGGAATACAGCCCCCAGAGTGGCGGAAACAGACTAGAAGTCACAGGTAACAGGCCTGGGAATACAGCCCCCAGAGTGGCGGAAACAGACTAGAAGTCACATGTAACAGGCCTGGGAATACAGCCCCCAGAGTAGCGGAAACAGACTAGAAGTCGGAGATAACAGGTCTGGGAATGCAGCCCCCAGAGTGACGGAAACAGACTAGAAGTCAGAGATAACAGGACAGGACCTGGCAATATAGTTGCAAAGATAAACTGAGTGAAGGTGTTGCTCAGGCACCTCCTACTGGGTGGAGGGGGTTTAAATATCCAGTGACTCACAGCAATAGGCTGGAGACACATTAGGGGTGACCCCAAACACACCTCCAGGCTGTGTAAGGGCTATTTGACCAAGAACGAGAGTGATGACCTGGCCTCCACAGTCACCAGACCTGAACCCAATCGAGATGGTTTGGGGTGAGCTGGACCGCAGAGTGAAGGCAAAAGGGCCAACAAGTGCTAAGCATCTCTGGGAACTCCTTCAAGATTGTTGGAAGACCATTTCCGGTGACTACCTCTTGAAGCTCATCAAGAGAATGCCAAGAGTGTGCAAAGCAGTCATCAAAGCAAAAAGTGGCTACTTTGAAGAACCTAGAATATAAGACATATTTTCAGTTGTTTCACACTTTTTTGTTAACTATATAATTACACATGCGTTAATTCATAGTTTTGATGCCTTCAGTGTGAATGTACAATTTTCATAGTCATGAAAATCCAGAAAAATCTTTAAATGAGAAGGTGTGTCCAAACTTTTGGTCTGTACTGTACATCACAGGAGACACTGGGGCATATACATCACAGGAGATCCAGGGGGCACATACATCACAGGAGACACTGGGGCACATACATAACAGGAGACTTTGGGGCATATACATAACAGGAGATGCTGGGGCACATAATCACAGAGACGGTGGGGGCATATACTGTACATCACAGAAGATGCTGGGGCATAAACATTAGCGGAGACTCTGGGGCATATACATCCCTTGTGGCACATACATCACATTAGAGGCTCAGGGCATATACAGGGTGGTCCAAAAGTAGATGGACAGAAAGTGTAATAAGGTTATGAAGGGGGAGATTTATCAAACATGGTGCAAAGTGAAACTGGCTCAGTTGCCCTTAGCAACCAATCAGATTCCACTTTTCATTCCTCACAGACTCTTTGGAAAATGAAAGGTGGAATCTGATTGGTTGCTAAGGGCAAATGAGCCAGTTTCACAGATCTAGTTTTCACAGGTAGATCTCCCCCAAATCTGTTTTCTTTTCAGATAATTCAGATAACACATAATGGCAAATAATTTAAATACCGATCAAAGAAAATGGATTTTAACAGAGTATTGGAAATCTCAAAATGCTGAAACCGTTAGAGCAAATTGGGTTGAAACATTTGATACTCAAGCCCCAAAGAGACAAACCATTTACCGCATTCGTGACAAATTCAATACCACTGGCTCAATCCTTAATGCTCCAAAAACTGGTTGACCCAAAACAGTCTGTACAGAAGATAATAAACAACTTGTTGCTGAAACATTTGTTCAGAGTCCAAAAAAGTCCACCAGAAGAGCCTCTTTGGAATTGGGAATTTCACGAGCTTCTACCATGCGAATCCTGAAATCTATTCTGTGGAAAGCTTATCGTCCACGTCTAATTCATGGTTTATTGGATGATGATCCAGACAGGTGGCTGCAATTTAGTGAGATTATGCTTAACGAAATTGAAGAAAATCCAGTAATTTTAGATAACATTATGTGGAGTGATGAAGCTTCTTTCAAATTATCCGGCCATATTAACAGACATAATTGTATTTACTGGTATAATGAGAACATGCATTTAACATTAGAGCAACAACTAAATGAGCCTGGTGTCAATGTTTGGGGTGGTATTTCAAGTTTTGGTGTTTTAGGACCAATATTTTTTGATGGAACAGTCACAGGAGATAAGCATCTCGAAATTCTAATGAATCAAGTTGTTGCCCAGTTACAGCAACAGCCTAATTCAAATGACCTTTATTTCCAACAAGATGGGGCCCCTCCACATTATTCAAGAGTAGTCCGCAAGTATGTTAATGAAACATTTTCTAATAAATGGATTGGCCGGCACGTTCACCAGACTTGACCCCAATGGATTTTTTTGGGGGGGAGTACTCAAGGACAAAGTTTATAGTCGAAAACCGAAAAGTGTCAGTGATTTGAAAAATTACATAAGAGGTGCACTTCAAGAAATTAATACCCAAAGAAACTTGTGCAAAAAAGTTTGTTGAAACGTAAGAGGCGGACTTCAAAGCTGTGCAAATTGTAATGGAAAACAGTTTGAGCACCTGCGTTGATAAAATGTAAGGGCTTTTATATTATTGTTCAGAATACAATTCAATTGTCAATGTTATGCTTGTGTTAGTAAATATAATTTTATATATAAATCAAAATAAATGTTATTATTTTCTGGCCACCTACTTTTGGACCACCCTGTACATTACAGGAGATGGTGGGCCACATACATCACAGGAGGGGTGGGGGCATAAATCCATTACAGGAGGGGCTGGGGGCACATACATCACAGGAGACGCTGGGGCACATACATCACAGGAGATGTAGGGGGCACATACATCACAGGAGACCCTGGGGCACATACATCACAGGTAATTCAGGGGCACATACATCACATGAGATTCTGGGGAACATCACAGGAGACGCTGGGGACATATATACATCACAGGAGAAACTAATGGCATATACTGTACGTCACAGGAGAGGCTGGGGTCATATACACTGCTCACAAAAATAAAGGGAACACTTAAACAACAGAATATAACTCCAAGTAAATCAAACTTCTGTGAAATCAAACTGTCCTCTTAGGAAGCAACACTGATTGACAATCAATTTCACATGCTGTTGTGCAAATGGAATAGACAATATATGGAAATTATTGGCAATTATCAAGACTCCCTCAATAAAGGAGTGGTTCTGCAGGTGGGGACCACAGACCACATCTCATTACCAATGCTTTCTGGCTGATGCTTTGGTCACTTTTGAATGTTGGTTGTGCTTTCACTCGTGGTAGCATGAGACGGACTCTACAACCCACAGAAGTTGCTCAGGTAGTGCAGCTCATCCAGGATGGCACATCAATGAGAGCTGTGGCAAGAAGGTTTGCTGTGTCTGTCAGTGTAGTGTCCAGAGTCTGGAGATGCCACCAGGAGACAGGCCAGTACACCAGGAGATATGGAGGGGGCCGTAGGAGGGCAACAACCCAGCAGCAGGACCGCTACCTCTGCCTTTGTGCAAGGAGGAACAGGAGGAGCACTGCCAGAGCCCTGCAAAATGACCTCCAGCAGGCCATAAATGTGCATGTGTCTGCACAAACAGTTAGAAACCGACTCCATGAGGGTGGTATGAGGGCCCGACGTCCACAGATGGGTGTTGTGCTCACAGCCCAACACCGTGCAGGACGCTTGGCATTTGCCACAGAACACCAGGATTGGCAAAGTCGCCACTGGCACCCTGTGCTCTTCACAGATGAAAGCAGGTTCACACTGAGCACATGTGACAGACGTGAGGGCGATCTGCTGCCTGCAACATCCTTCAGCATGACCGGTTTGACAGTGGGTCAGTAATGGTGTGGGGTGGCATTTCTTTGGAGGGCCGCACAGTCCTCCATGTGCTCGCCAGAGGTAGCCTGACTGCCATTAGGTACCGAAATGAGATGCTCAGACCAATTGTGAGACCATATGTTGGTGCGGTTGGCCCTGGGTTCCTCCTAATGCAGGACAATGCCCGACATCATGTGGCTGGAGTGTGTCAGCAGTTCCTGCAAGATGAAAGCATTCAAGCTATGGCCTGGCCTGCCCGTTCCCCAGCCCTGAATCCAATTGAGCACATCTGGGACATCATGTCTCGCTCCATCCACCAATGTCACGTTGCACCACAGACTGTCCAGGAGTTGGTGGATGCTTTAGTACAGGTCTGGCAGGAGATTCCACAAGAGACCATCCGCAACCTCATCAGGAGCATGCCCAGGCGTTGTAGGGAGGTCATACAGGCATGTGGAGGCCACACACAATACTGAGCCTCATTTTGACCTGTTTTAAAGACTTTACATCAAATTTGGATCAGCCTGTAGTGTGTTTTTCCACTTTAATTTTGGGGGTGACTCCAAATCCAGGCCTCCATTGGTTAATAAATTTGATTTCCATTGATGATTTTTGTGTGATTTTGTTGTCAGCACATTCAACTTTGTACAGAACAAAGTATTCAATGAGAATATTTCATTCATGCAGATCTAGGATGTGTTATTTGAGTGTTCCCTTTATTTTTTTGAGCGGTGTACATCACAGGAGGGGCTGGGGGCATATACAGTTAGGTCCATATATATTTGGACAGAGACCACATTTTTCTAATTTTGGTTCTAGACATTACCACAATGAATTTTAAACAAAACAATTCTGATGCAGTTGAAGTTCAGACTTTCAGCTTTCATTTGAGGGCATCAACATTGAAATTGGATGAAGGGTTTAGGAGTTTCAGCTCCTTAACATGTGCCACCCTGTTTTTAAAGGGACCAAAAGTAATTGGACAATTGACTCCAAGGCTATTTCATGGACAGGTGTGGGCAATCCCTTCGTTATGTCATTCTCAATTAAGCAGATAAAAGGCCTGGAGTTGATTTGGGGTGTGGTGCTTGCATTTGGAAGGTTTTGCTGTGAAGTAAACATGCGGTCAAAGGAGCTCTCCATGCAAGTGAAACAAGCCATCCTTAAGCTGCAAAAACAGAAAAAAAACATCTGAGAAATTTGTACAATATTAGGAGTGGCAAAATCTACAGTTTGGTACATCCTGAGAAAGAAATAAAGCACTGTTGAACTCATCAATGCAAAAAGACTTGAGCGCCCACGGAAGACAACAGTGGTGGATGATCGCAGAATAATCTCCATGGTGAAGAGAAACCCCTTCACAACAGCCAACCAAGTGAACAACACTCTCCAGGATGTAGGCGTATCAATATCCAAATCTACCATAAAGAGAAGACTGCATGAAAGTAAATACAGAGGGTTCACAGCACGGTGCAAGCTACTCATAAGCATCAAGAAGAAAATGGCTAGACTGGACTTTGCTAAAAAACATCTAAAAAAGCCAGTACAGTTCTGGAAGAACATTTTTGGACAGATGAAACCATGATCAACCTCTACCAGAATGATGGAAAGAGAAAAGTAAGGCGAAGGCGTGGTACAGCTCATGATCCAAAGCATACCACATCATCTGTAAAACACGACGGAGGCAGTGTGATGGCTTGGGCATGCATGGCTGCCAGTGGCACTGGGTCACTAGTGTTTATTGATGATGTGACACAGGACAGAAGCAGCCGAATGAATTCTGATGTATTCAGAGCCATACTGTGTGCTCAGATCTAGCCAAATGCAGCCAAACTGATTGGTCGTCGTTTCATACTACAGATGGACAATGACCCAAAACATAAAGCCAAAGCAACACAGAAGTTTATTAAAGCAAAGAAGTGGAATATTCTTGAATGGCCAAGTCAGTCACCTCAACCCAATTGAGCATGCATTTCACTTGTTAAAGACTAAACTTCAGACAGAAAGGCCCACAAACAAACAGCAACTGAGAACCACCGCAGTGAAGGCCTGGCAGAGCATCAAAAAGGAGGAAACACAGCGTCTGGTGATGTCCATGAGTTCAAGACTTCAGGCAGTCATTGCCAACAAAGGGTTTTCAACCAAGTACTAGAAATGAACATTTTATTTACAATTATTTAATCTGTCCAATTACTTTTGGTCCCTTTAAAAACAGGGTGGCACATGTTAAGGAGCTGAAACTCCTAAACCCTTCATCCAATTTTAATGTGGATACCCTCAAATAAAATCTGAAAGTCTGAACTTCAACTGCATCTGAATTGTTTTGTTTAAAATTCATTGTGGTAATGTCTAGAACCAAAATTAGAAAAATGTTGTCTCTGTCCAAATATATATGGACCTAACTGTACATCATAGGCGAGGCTGGGGACTAGTGATGAGCGAGTATGTTTTGTTAACCCTTTCGCCGAGTATGAGGCTGTTTCTTTGGAATATGATTATTTACATTTATGTTAATGACTACTATTTAATATGTGTCTAAGTGGTTAACAGTATAGCTTTGCAGTGGAGTCCTGAGTTCAAGTCCCACCAAGGACAACATCTGGATGAAGTTTGTACTGTTTGTCCTTCGTGTGTTTGCATTGATTTCCTCACATACTGCAAATGGAATTTAGATTGTGCCTTCTAATGGAGGCATATTGACAATGTTTCTAAATCACTGCAGAATATGTTGGTGCTTTATAACTAAGTATTATTATTCTTTTGCATGATTGTCCCACTAAAATGGTTCAGATCACAAAACAAATGTAAATATTAGACAAAGATAACACAAGTAAACAAAAAAATGCAGTTTTTAAATTAAGGTCTTTATTATTAAGGGTAAAAGAAATCCAAACCTACAGGGCCGTGTGTGAAAAAGTGATCCCCCCTACCTTAAAACATAAATTGACGATGGTTTATCACATCTTTGGGAAGCTGAGTTGAATTTCCCTAGCCACACACATGTCTGATTACTGCCACACCTGTTCTCAATCAATAAATCACTTAAATAGGACCTGCCTGGCAAAGTGAAGTAGACCAAAAGAGCCTCAAAAGCTAGACATCATGCTGCAATCCAAAGAAATTCAGTTACAAATGCGAAACCAAGTAATTGAGATCTATCAGTCTGGAAAAAGTTTTAAAGCCATTGCTAAAGCTTTGCACTATAGCGAAACACAGTGAGAGCCATTATCCACATATGATGAAAAAAAGGAACAGTGGTGAACCTTCCCAGGAGTGACCGGCCGACCAAAATTACCCCAAAAGCGCAGCGACGACTTATCCATAGGTCACAAAAGACCCCACAACAACATCCAAACAACTGCAGGCCTCACTTGCCTCAGTTAAGGTTAGAGTTCATGACTCCACCATAAGCAAGAGACTGGGCAAAAATGGCATGCATAGCAGAGTTCCAAAAGAACATAAAGGCTCGTCTCAGTTTTACCAGAAAACATCTTGATGATCGCCGAAAATCTTGGGAGCATTCTCTGTGGACTGACGAAACAAAAGTTGAACTTTTTGGAAGGCGTATATTCAGTTACATCTGGTGTAGAAGTAACACAGCATTTCAGAAAAGGAACCAACAGTAAAATATGGTTGTGGTAGTGTGATGGTTAGGACATGGAAGATTTGCTGTGGTAAATGTAACCATGAATTCTGCTGTCTACTAAAAATCCTGAAGAAGAATGTCCAGCCATCTATTTGTGACCTCAAGCTGACGCACACTTGGGTTATTCAGCAGGACAAGATCCACCTCTGAATGGCTTAAGAGAAACACAATTAAGACTTTGGAGTGGCCTAGTCAAAGTCCTGACCTTAATCCGATTGAGATGCTGTGGCATGACCTTAAAAAGGCGATTCATGCTCTGAAACCCTCCAATGTGGCGGAATTTTTGCAAAGACGAGTGAGCCAAAAATTCCTCCAGAGCGTTGTAAAAGACTCACTGGCAGTTGTCGCAAACGCTTGATTGCAGTTGTTGCTGCTAAGAATGGCCCAACCAGTTATTAGGTATAGGGGGCAATCACTTGTTCACACAGGGCCCTGTAGGTTTGGATTTCTTTTTCGCCTAATAATAAAGACCTACATTTAAAAACTGCATTTTGTGTTTACTTGTGTTATCTTTGTCAAATATTTAAATTTGTTTTGTGATCTGAAACATTTAAGTGTGACAAACATGCAAAAGAATAAGAAATCAGGAACACTTTTTCATACCACAGTATATTATATAAATAAATATGCTAAAACTAAAGCCTGAATATAGCACTTGGTGTATTGGCAATTGGTTTAGCTTGTTGACTATACCAAAATTGATATTCTGGAAACTTGCTGTGCCATTACATTTTAGGCCCCTGATTGAAGCACAGGGTACTGACCTTACAGCGGTATGATAAAACCAGCAGACTGCTATTCAGAAAATGTAGTAAATGATTTGTTGGCCTTTTCTGAATGGAGTCTAGGTTACTCACCCTACAAAAAAGGCTTGTGACATTCAAAGTTCAATTACCTCTTTTTGAGGGAAGACAAGGCCACAATTCTGCAACTAAAAATTAAAAGCACTACGTATGGTTCTCAGCATACAGTCATTTTACCCATGGTATTATTTTCTTTAGTACTGAGAACACCCAAAATAGCATTACAGATTATAATGTTTAATATACTGTATGTCCTTGTCCTAATATTCCTTTCCAACAAAACCAATGATCATCCATCTGTATTAGGATGTATTCATTGTTTTTATTGCTGGTAGCAGATGTTTGAGAGCAATCGGAATGATTGTGAGGTGAATGTAAGGGAATAAAGGTGAGAAGTTTTAAAACTCTACTTACAGCTAGTTGTTATAAGGAATTGGTAAAAAAAGAGTTGGATTACATTATGGTTGATGAAGGTTTAGGAGCAGATTCCATGTTTAAATCCTTTCACCAATTTTTTTTTTTTATATTGAACTGGACATTCAATGTAATAGTGGCTGCAGAGCAAATAAAGCATTTTTCTCTAATGTTGCCTCCCTGTTGCGGAGATCTTGGCAATCAAAACATTTGGCACCTAATCTATTAACCTTTTTTTAAGTTTAAGTGGGTTTTTTCAGACAGTTTTCACTGGGGGGGGTGTACTTCTTTTTCCTGTATGATGCCGGTCAATTCTAAGCAGGCAGCAACACTCAAAGGAAAAAAAGAGCACACACCCACATTAGGTTAGAGCAGGTTTCTCAGTATATCAAATGTAATGACAGCCATCCCTAATCCCTGGTCTAACCTCCTGCATGATTAGAAAGCACACTGACAAAGCTAAGGACAGACAGTGTGAGGAGGGGGCAGTACAGCAGAGGTGACCATGCTATGAGAGGAAGAGAGCTGATAGAAGGGTTTGTAATGTAACACAGCTAAACTCAGCTGCACTGCCCCTCCCTCCACACTGACTCATGCAGGAGGTTAGACCAGGATATCAGAGCTGTATCACTGTAACGCTGGCGGGTGTGGACCCAATGCGCCACGGGCCAGACTTACCCTGGAGGGTCGTAAGTAAGTGACTATCGGGTATTCACTAGTACCTCTGATGGTGACGATAGGCTTCACTGCCGGTAGTCACCAGGTACCACTCCAGGGCAATCCCTGGGTCTGCAGCAGCTGACTGGAGGGTCAGAGACACAGGTACAAGGTACAGAAGGGTGAGACAGAGGCGTAGTCAGATGTTCCGGGGTCGGGGCAGGCAGCACAGGATCAGTAAACATAGCCGAGGTCAGGGTCAGAGAGGTCAGACAGGACGAGTAAACAAGCCAGGTCGTTAACGGGATAGAGCAGGGTTCCCCAACTCCAGTCCTCAAGGCCCACCAACAGGTCTTGTTTTCAGGATTTCCTTAGTATTACACAGGTGATAATTGCATCACCAGTACAGGCAAGAATTCCATCACCTGTGCAATACGAAGGAAATCCTGAAAACATGACCTGTTGGTGGGCCTTGAGGACTGGAGTTGGGGAACCCTGGGATAGAGAATGTGGAGGAATGCATAAATGGGTGCTATCAGGATAGGAACCAATGTTCGGGTGGGGAGTGGTAGCAAAAGCTGGCTTATAAATGCTCTGCTAGCATGGAATAGGCCAGGGAACCTAATCTCTGCAGGACACCGCAGGGTTAAATTCCTGCAGAGACCAGCCACGCCCCCCTAAGGCTAAATGCACACCAAAAGCTGATGCAGCAGTGCTGCAAGAAGCAGACTCAGCGGAGCGAACTGATGCAAGGAGAAACCGCATGGTGAGTAGAGGGGCAATGAGGAGGCATGCGAGTTACCGCCGTGACAATCACGCTGAGAAATCTGCTGTAAGCTATGGTGTGTACTTCTGTCTGATAACACTCACTTGCAGTTAAAAAAAAGTTAATTCATTAGATGTCAAATACTCTGATTGCTAAAATCTCCACAACAGAGCGACGAAATAAAAAAAATAAATAAAACCGTGTCAGCTCTGGATTTCTGCAACAGATCCTCTTGTAAACACACATGATATTTTATATGTCATATATCAAACCTGAGAAATTAACATACAAATCTTACAGGGACTGTACATAGATTCTGGCAACTCTCATTTGGGCTTCCACATACAATTCTTTCACTACCCACTCTGCTTAACAGATCCCAGGGAATGCTTTGGTGTTCACCCTTACATCCTGTACAAGGATCTGGCCATCTGCTACATGGTGGAGCAAGTTGGCATTGGGGTAGTCAAAACTCTGGGTCAAGATCAAAGACAATATCCACAGGCAGGGACAAGGTCAGACAGAAAGTCAGGGCCAAAATAAGAGTGATGTAATCAAAGACAAAATCAGCATGGAAACGAGGCATTAAGGAAATGCTGAGTAATGTCTAATGATCTATCTACATAAGAAAAAAAGAGTATTAGGTAATGATCATGTCAGGTAACAGAATAAACAATGAGAAATCTAGAATCAGGAGCAGAATAAATGCTAATACCTGGCAAGGGGCAGAAAGAGAGGGTAGTTTAAATAGGGCACTGTGCTCTGTCATTGACCACCAAACACTGTCTCACAACTGGTGTGCTGACCAGCCCCAGCTAATGGTCCGCAGGAAGACCTAATTTACATTCAATAAAATACAAAAATCATGCTGACCAGCAGAATAACAGATCTTTTATTTATTAGAATGGCATGGTATGCGACGAGTTTGCCACTGCCCCCTTCCCCATCAGTGCCACTCACTGAGTCACGTGCCCATATTTACCAATAAAGGTATGCTTTTTAACCATTTGATCACTATTCTTATTTTTTGACCGGTTTTTGGTTCTTCTTTTTTTTTTTGTTTCAGTAATTGCCAAGTCGTCTCCACACTAGTCAGCTGATTTATATATATATACAGGGTGGGCCATGTATATGGATACACCTAAATAAAATGGGAATGGTTGGTGATATCAACTTCCTGTTTGTGGCACATTAGTATAAGGGAGGGGGAAAACTTTTCCAGATGGGTGGTGATGACCATGGCGGCCATTTTGAAGTCAGCCATTTTGGATCCACTTTTCAGGAAACTGTTTCCAGGAAACTGGGTTTTTCCAACAAGATGGTGCACCACCACATTATGAGTGTCAGGTCCGAGCATTCCTACATGAACAGTTTCCTTGAAAGTGGATTTGTCATCGTGGGCCGGTTGAATGGCCACCAAGATCTCCCGATGTGACCCCCTTAGACTTATATGCATTGACAATCCAACACAATGGGCAGCACTTTAACATATTTTATAAGTGGTCATAAACTTGTAAAAAACTCATGAAAGAATAAAGTTATGTTAAAACCAAGCACACCATTGTTTTTCTTATGAAATTCTCAATAAGTTTGATGTGTCATATGCCGCTTTTCCCATTGAAAAAACTAAAGTTGGATCCAAAATGGCCAACTTCAAAATGGCCGCCATGGTCACCACCCATCTGGAAAAGTTTTCCCCCTCCCATATGCTAATGTGGCACAAACAGGAAGTTGATATCACCAACCATTATCATTTTATTTAGTTGTATCCATATAAATAGCCCCCCCTGTATTCTAGCTATTGAGCCCATTCTACGCCCGGGTGGCGAGCATTTTTATTGGTATTCGGTCTCCCATGCTGGTATGTGCTGCCCCCATCCAGGTATTTGTGCTGCCCCCATCCTGGTATTTGTGCTCCCCAATCCTGTTCTCCCATCCTGTTATGTGCTGCCCTCATCCCTATCCTAGTATGCATGGCACGCCTCATCCGTATTCTGGTATGCATGGCACCCCTCACCCCCAATCCTGGTACGCATGGCACCCCTCACCCTTAATCCTGGTATGCATGGCACCCCTGGTACACATGGTACCTCTCACCACTAATCCTGGTATGCATGGCACCCCTCATCCCTATCCTTGTATGCATGGCACCCCTCATCCCCAATCCTGGTATGCATGGCACCCCTCATCCCCAATCCTGCCATGCATGGCACCCCTCATCCCCAATCCTGCCATGCATGGCGTCCCTCATCCTGGTATGTATTGTACCCCTCATCCCTATCCTGGTATATATGGTACCCCTCATCCCTATCCTGGTATGCATGGCCCCTCATCCGAATCCTGGTATGCATGGCCCCCCCAGATCCCTATCCTGGTATACATGGCACTCCTCATCTCCCAATCCTGGTATGCATGGTACCCTCATCCCCCAATCCTGGTATGCATGGTACCCCTCATCCCCCAATCCTGGTATGTATGGTACCCCTCATCCCCCAATCCTGGTATGTATGGTACCCCTCATCCCCCAATCTTGGTATGTTTAGCCCCCTCATCCCCAAATCCTGGTATGCATGGTACCCCTCATCCCCCAATCCTGGTGTGTATCATATCCCTCATCCCCCAATCCTGGTATGTGTGGCCCCTTCATCCCCCAATCCTGGTATGCGTGGTCCTCTCATACCCCCAATCCTAGTATGCGTGGCCGCCTCATCCCTCAATCCTGGTATGTATGGTACCCCTCATCCCTCAATCCTGGTGTGTGGCCCCCTCATCCCTCAATCCTGGTATGTGTGGCCCCCTCATCCCCCAATCCTGGTATGTGTGGCCCCCTCATCCCCAAATCCTGGTATGTGTGGCCCCCTGACCCCCAATCCTGGTATGCATGGTACCCCTCATCCCCCAATCCTGGTATCTGTGGCCCCCTCATCTCCCAATCCTGGTATGCATGGTACTCCTCTGCACACATACAAAAAGAATAAACACTTATACTCACCTTTCTTCCCTGTGCTCCAGCTCTGCTGTGTCCTGTTCTGCCGGAGGACGGGGGAGGAGTGCGGCGCCGGAGCACTGCGCTGTCCAGTGCCATTTTGCTGAAGAGACACTGCAAATGTGTCTTCAGTAAAACAGCACCAGATAGCGCTATGCGCATGCACCGATTCAGACGCCTTCACTCCGCCCCCGGTCTCCAGCCAGAAGAGAGGCGCCCCGGCAACGCTCCTCCCGGTCAGGTAAGTATGTAAGTATGGCGCCGGAGATCGCGGTATGCGTTCAGTGTCTACGCATACCGCGATCTCCGGCTCCATAAACTCCCCTTACCTGTAACTGCTCCATGTGTTCTTCTGTCTTGAGCCAGACTGAGCGTCGCGCATGCACAGTCTGTAGAGGCTATAGACAGAGGGATGCTTGGCCGATTATATTATATATATATATATATATATATATTTAGATTTATTATTGATATAACCAAAGATGTACTTTATTATCTATAATAACTATTTACTAATTGTGCTTTGTTTCTCTTTCTCATTCATACTTAAACCTTCACTATGCTTACATATGCCCTTACTGTCTTTGCACCTCTAATCCTCACTCTCCTTTGCTATCTCCAAAACCCATCACCCTCTAATGAAATAATCATCTCTTTCCCTCTTACCTCCCCACTTGACCTCATCTGCAGACCTGCTACTCAACCTCAGATCTATCCCACCAAAACATAAAACAAACCAGACACTCTCCTTCTCCCACCTGCTCTCCCTCTCTCTGCTTCTCCTCACTGCTGGCGACATATCTCCCAATCCTGGACCCTCACAGCTTACACCTCCCACCAATTCCCCCTCCTATCGCTTCCAACCAACTGCAAACTACAGCAACCTCTCCTACGTAAAACCCATGCCCCTGACACCCACTCCCCTGCTCCCTCTCTCTGGAGCACCCTGGAACGCCCGCTCTGTCTGCATAAAGCTCCATTTTGTCCACGACCTCTTTACCTCTCACAATCTCTCATTCCTGGGCATCATAGAGACATGGTTGACACCCAACGACACTGCCTCCCCTGCTGCGCTGTGTTATGGTGGCCTCCACTTCACCCACAGTCCTCGCCCTGGTAACAGACATGGTGGAGGAGTGGGTCTTCTCCTTTCTACCAACTGCACCTTTAGCCCTATCCCACCTCTACCCTCACTTATTCTCCCATATTTTGAAGTCCACTCTGTCCGCATCTACTCTCCCTCCAACCTCCAAGTGACTATCATATACTGACCTCCAGGCCCAGTCACTGCCTTTATTGACCAATTCTCCACCTGGCTTCTTTACTTTATCTCTGCTGATATTCCCACCATCATCATGGGTGATTTCAACGTCCCCACTGACACTCGCCAGTCAGCAGCATCCAAACTCGTGTCGCTTACTTCATCCTTTGGACTTACTCAGTGGCCCTCCTCAGCCACCCACACAGACGGACACACACTAGACCTCATCTTCACCCGACTCTGCTCTTTATCTAACCTCACAACCTCCCCCCTACCCCTATCTGACCACCATCTACTCACGTTATCATCCCTGTCCTCACCTGTCACCCATGTCCAGCAATTAGCACACACCCCCAGAAACCTTGCACATCTAGACACTCACACACTCTCTGACTCTATTCTACTACTGACATCCATATCTTCACTCAACGACACAGACAGCGCCACTGCTTTCTACAATGCCACTCTTGCATCAGCTATTGACTCAGTCTCCCCTCTTGTGCATGGCAGAGCACGACGAGTCAATAGGCAACCCTGGCACAACAACCTCACTAAACAGCTTCAGCAAGTCTCCAGGGTTGCGGAGCGGCGTTGGAAGAAAACACATTCGCAAGATGACTTCACTCCATTCAAACAAGCAGCACTCGCATTCAAATCAACCCTCACCTCTGTTAAACAGGTCTACTTCACAACCCTCATATCTTCCTTATCCTACAACCCCAAACAATTATTCAACACTTTTAACTCTCTCCTCTGCCCTCCACTGCCCCCTCCGTCCTCCTTCATCTCTGCTGAGGAGTTTTCCACCCACTTCAAAAACAAGATTGACCAAACAAGGCAAGTCTTCACTGTCCAACCACCACAACCCCTTTGTTTTCCTGACCATTGCCCTTCTCCCATAACCTCCCTTTCCAACATCACGGAAGGAGACCTTACTCATCTCCTCTCCAAATCATACCTCACCACCTGTGCACTCGACCCCATCCCATCCCACCTCCTCTTCAACCTCACCCCCACACTCATCCCAACCTTAACCCATCTCTTCAACCTATCACTAACTTCTGGTACCTTCCCTTCTGCCTTCAAACATGCCACAATCACATCCATCCTCAAAAAGCCATCCCTTGACCCAACTGGCTTGTCCAGCTACCACCCCATATCGCTGCTCCCATTTGCCTCCACACTCCTTGAGCAACACATTCATGCTGAACTTTCCTCTCACTTCTCATCTAACTCTCTCCGACAACCGACAATCTGGCTTCCGCCCCCACCATTCCACCCAATCTGCCCTTACCAAAATTACTAATGACTTACAGCCAAAGCCAACAGACACTTCTCTGTATTCCTTCTTATTGACCAATCCTCTGCCTTCGACACAGTTGACCTACTACAGATCCTCTCTTCCTTTGGCATCAAAAACCTTGCCCTATCTTGGATCTACTCATACCTTTCTAACCGCACATTTAGCGTCTCCCACTCCCACACTACCTCCTCATCTCGCCCCTTCTCTGTTGGAGTCCTTCAAGGCTCTGTCCTAGGACCCCTACTCTTCTCAATCTATACCCTTGGCCTGGGACAGTTCATAAAACCCCATGGCTTCCAATACCATATGTACGCTGATGACACCCAGATCTACTTCTCTGGCCCAGATGTCACCTCTCTGCTGAATCCCAGCATGTCTATCAGCCATATCTTCCTTCTTCCCCTCTCGCTTCCTCAAGCTTAATGTGGACAAAACTGAACTCATCATCTTTCCCCCATATCACATATCTTCCCCACCTAATCTTTCTATCACAATAAATGACATCACACTTTCCCCTGTACCGGCAATCCGCTGTCTCGGAGTAACCCTTGACTCTACCCTGTCCTTCCAACCCTACATTCAAGTTCTCGCCACCTCCTGTCACCTCCATCTCACAAATATTTCCAGAATCCATAGTTTCCTCAACCCTCAATCTACTAAACTGCTTGTGTATGCCCTCATCATCTCCCGCCTCGACTACTGCAACACCCTCCTCTGTGGCCTACCTGCTAACACTCTCGCACCCCTTCAGTCCATCCTTAACTCTGCAGCGCGAATAGTTCATCTCTCGCCTCGCTACTCCTCTGCTACCCCCCTTTGCAGATCTCTTCACTGGCTCCCAATTGCCCAGCGTCTCCAGTTCAAACTACTAACACTGACCTACAAAGCCATCCATAACCTTTCTCCTCCGTACATCTCTGAACTAATCTCCCGATATACCCCCTTAAGTAATCTCCGGTCCTCCCAAGACCTCCTTCTCTCCTCCGCACTTATTGGTTCCTCACCCAATCGCCTCCAAGATTTCTCAACACGTCTGATTAGCCTCCACATTTGGATCCTTCAGACGGAACCTGAAAAACCTATCTCTTCAAACAAGCTTACAGTCTGCAATGACCATGCTGCCGCATCACCACCACCAGAGCTGATGCAACCCCCCAACCTACTGTCTCCTTCCCCATTCCTGTAGAATGTTAGCTCGCAAGGGCAGGGTCCTCTTCCCTCTGTACTAGTCTATAAATTGTTAGTTTGTTTAATGTAAGTGATATCTGTGTTTGATATGTAACCCCTTCTTATGTACAGCACCATGGAATCAATGGCTCTATATAAATAAATAATAATAATTATCTATATATCATGTGCTTTTCCATATCCCAATTAGCTGAAGGAATACAACTAGGTAAGTACAGTTGGAACCAGAAGTTTACATACACTATATACAGTGAAAAAACACATATGCATGTTTTTCTCAATATCTGACATGAAATCAAAATAAACCTTTCCTGTTTTAGGTCAATTAGGATTACCATAATTTTTAATATTGGCCAAATACCAGAAAAATGAGAGAGAGAGAATGTTTTAAGACATTTTTATTACCTACTGCAAAGTCAAAAGTTTACATACACTAAGATTAGTATGCCTTTAAACAATTCTCGACTGCTTATATGATGATGTCATGTGTTTGGAAGCTTCTGAGTTAATTAGGGACACACATGTGGATGTATTTTAATGCACACCTGAAACACACTGCTTCTTTGTGTAGCATCATGGGAAAGTCTAAAGACATCAGCCAAGATATCAGGAAGAGAATTGTGGACTTGCACAAGTCTGACTCATCCTTGGGTATAATTTCCAGAAATCTGAAGGTGCCTCGTTCATCTGTACAAACAATTATACGCAAGTACAAACAAGATGGGAATGTCCAGGCATCATACCGCTCAGGAAGGAGATGGGTTCTGTGTCCCAGAGATGAACGTATTTTGGTCCGACATGTGCATATCAACCCAAGGACAAAAGCAAAAGACCTTTTAAAGATAATGGTGGAGGCTGGTAAGTTTGTGTCAATATCCACAGTGAAACAAGTACTGAATCAACATGGGCTGAAAGGCCACTCTGCCAGGAAGAAGCCATTACTCCAAAAGAAGCATAAAAAAGGCAGATTAATGTTTGAAAATGCACACAGGAACAAGAATTTTCATGAGAAAAGAAGATTATGTGGCAATACTGAAGCAACATCTCAAGATATCAGCCAGGAAGTTAAAGCTTGAGCAAAAATAATGGGTCTTCCAAATGGACAATGACCCGAAGCACACTTCCAAAATGGTAACAGAGTGGTTTAAGGATAACAAAGTCAATGTTTTGAAATGGCCATCACAAAGCCCTGATCTCAATCCTATTGAAAATTTATGGGCAAAGCTGAAAAGACAGGTGCAAGCAAGGTGACCTACAAACCTGGATCAGTTACACAAGTTTTGTCAGGAGGAATGGGCCAAAATTTTGACCAATTATTGTGAGAAGCTTGTGGAAGGATATCTCAATCGTTTGACCCAAGTCATTCAGTTTAAGGGCAATGGTACCAAATACTAATGAAATGTATGTAAACTTTTGACTTTGCAGTAAGTAATAAAAATGCCTTAAACATTCTCTCTCTCATTATTCTGGCATTTGACAAATATTAAAAATTATGATAATCCTAATTGACCTAAAACGGGAAAGGTTTATTCTGATTTCATGTCAGATATTGAGAAAAACATGCATATGTGTCTTTTTATATAGTGTATGTAAACTTCTGATTTCAACTGTATTTATTGCCCTTATGATTTTCTTCTGAGTTGTTCATAATTTCCCTTTGTTTACTTAAAGAAGCCCTCCAATATATTTTTTTTATTAAATGTGTGTGTATATATGAGCATGTAATGTAGTGGAGTGTATTAATATACCCCCCTACCGCTGCTTTTCCGGTGTGCAGTGCCGTTCTTCTCTATGGAGTGATGTCACCACTCTACAAACTTTCGGGGTCACATCGTGCTCTGAGTGACCCGGAAGTGGTTTTTACAATGTAAGCCTTTAAAGTATCAGAACGCTGCTCTATATGCTTTCATTGTGAAAGAGACTTCTGTCTCACAGATAGAGTGAGCCAGCTAGTCACAACTGCGGTGACGTCACTGACATACATTTTACATACATGTAACAAAAAAATATACATTGGAGGACTTCTTTAACCCCTTAAAAGGCCAAGGCGTACTAATACGTACCTGCGCCCTGGGACTTAATAGCCTGGTATGTATTAGTACGCCTTTGCGATTTTGCCCACACACATGCTGTGCGGGCGAGATTGCCCCCGGGTGTCAGCTGATTGTTACAGCTGACACCCAGTGCTATGTGCAGGGAGCAGTCCCGCACCACTCCTGGCACATTATCCCCCCCAATGCTGCGATCGAAGTCGCAACATTGCGGTGGCAAGGGGAGGTAAGCGCGATACTCACCTCTCCTGCCGGTGTCCAATGCTGTCTCCTGTGGCTTCCCGGATGTTGCCATGATGACCCGATGTCGTCATGACAACATGCGGGTCACCAGACAGCAGGAAGATACTTTGGTCATACGCAGTGCATGACCAAAGTATCTTCTGTCTCTGCAGCGCTGACAGCCTGTATAGCACAGGGATGGTGCTCCATCCCTATGCTATACAGGCGATCAGAATAAAAAAAGTCCCACTATGGGACAAAGTAAAAAAAAGTGTTAAAAAATGAAAAAAAAACAATAAAAGTACACATATGCTTTATCATCATACCGCCAAACAAAAAATGGAATAACATGCGATCAAAAAGACGAATATAAATAAAAATGGTACCGCTGAAAACGTCATCTTGTCCCGCAAAAAACAAGCCGCCATACAGCTCCATCAGCTGAAAAATAAAAAAGTTATAGCTCTGAGAATAAAGCGATGCAAAAAAATATTTTTTTCTATAAAATAGCATTTATTGTGTAAAAGCGCCAAAACATAGAAAAACTATATAAATGTGGTACCACTATAAACGTACTGACCCGAAGAATAAAGCTACCTTATCAATTTTACCACACTTGGAACGGCATAAAATTATTTAAAAAAAAAACAATTCCTGAATTGTTGTTTTTTGTTTATTCTGCCTCTCAAAAATCGGAATCGAAAGCGATCAAATGTCATGTGCCTGAAAATGGCACCAATAAAAATGTGAACTCATCCCGTAAAAAACAAGCCGTCACAAGCTTGGCGATGCAAAAACTAGATTTTACAAAAAAATGCGTCTTTTAGTGTGTGACAGCTGTCAATCATAAAATCCCAAAATGAATCTGGTATTGCTGTAATCGCTCCGACTTGAAGAATGAAGTCGTCTAATCACTTATACCGCACGAGGAACGGCGTAAAAAATAAACTCTAGGGTTAAGGTTGTGTTAGGGTTGGGGTTAGGCTTAGCGTAGGGTTAGGGTTGGGGTTGCGGTTAGGGTTGGAGTTACGCTAGGCTTAAGGTTGGGGTTAGGGTTGGGCTAGGGTTAGGGTTGAGTTAGGGTTGGGCTAGGGCTAGGGTTAGGGTTGGGGTTAGGGTTAGGGTTGGGGTTAGGCTAGGCTTAGGGTTGGGCTAGGGTTATGGTTGGGGTGAGGGTTGGGCTAGGGTTATGTTTAGCGTTGGGATTTTTTTTCAAAAGTAAAAAAAAAAATGACGATATAGCAGCTAGTGTTGAGCGCAAGTGCTCGCTACTTGAGTTTGCATTGGGTGCTCGGGTATGCACTGAATATCGTGGGTGCTCAAGTGACATGCTCGAGTCTCCGCCCCTTATGCTTCGCGGCCAAAAAAACTTGCGGGGATTGCAAGCAATCCCCACATTTTTTTTCGGGTGTTTAATAACCGTGAAACATGTGGGCAGGGACTCGAGCATGTCACTCGAGCACGCGCGATACATGGTGCATACCTGAGTACCTGATGCATACTCAAGTAGCGAGCACTTGCGCTCAAGACTAATGACAACTTATTCAATATGATGACCTAATATTATCAAATTCTGTGTCGTACCTCTGATAAAATCCTTGAGGGGTGTAGTTTCCAAAATGGGGTCACTTGTGGGAGGTTCCCACTATTTAGGCACATCAGGAGCTCTCCAAACGTGACATGGCATCCGCTCTCAATTCCAGCCAATTTTGCGTTCAAAAAGTCACACAGTGCTCCTTCCCTTCTGAATTCTGCCGTGCGCCCAAACACTGTATTGGAAAAAGTTTGAGTTTCTTATTTTCACGGCTCCATGTTATAAACTTCTGTAAAGCACTTGGGGGTTCAGAGTGCTCACCACACATCTAGATAAGTTCCCTGAGGGGTCTAGTTTCCAAAATGGTGTCACTTGTGGGGGTTTTCCACTGTTTAGGCACATCAGGGACACATATGCTAATTATTCAAGCAAATTTGACATTCAAAAAGTCAAATGGTGCTCATTCCCTTCCGAACCCTGAAGTATGCCCAAGCAGTGGTTTTCCCCCACATATTGGGTATCGGCTTACTCAGGAGAGATTGCACAACAAGTTGCATAGCGCAATTTCTCCTGTTACCCTTATGAAAATGCAAAACTGGGGGCTGAAAAACATTTTTATGGGAAAAATGTGAAAATTTTATTTTCACGGCTCCATGTTATAAACTTCTGTGAAGCACTTGGGGGTTCAAGGTACTCACCAAACATCTAGCTAAGTTCCCTGAGGGGTCTAGTTTCCAAAATGGTGTCACTTGTGGGGGGTTTCCACTGTTTAGGTACATCAGGGGCTCCCCAAATGCAACATGGCGTCCGCTAATTATTCAAGCAAATTTTACAATCAAAAAGTCAAATGGCGCTCCTTCTCTTCCGAACCCTGCCATGCGCCCAAACAGTGCTTTTTCCCCACATATGGGGTATCTGCGTGCTCAGGGGAAATTGCACAACAAATTCTGTGGTCCATTTTTTTCTTTTACCCCTGCGAAAATAAAAAAAATTGTGTCTAAATTAACATTTTTGTGAAAAAAGTTAAATGTTAATTTTTTTTTCCACATTCCAAAAATTCCTGTGAAGCACCTGAAGGGTTAATAAACTTCTTGAATGTGGTTTTGAGCACCTTGAGGGGTGCAGTTTTTAGAATGGTGTCACTTTTGGGTATTTTCTGTCATAAAGACCCCTCAAAGTGACTTCAACTGTGATGTGTTCTCTAAAAAAATGGTTTTATAAATTTTGTTGGAAAAATGAAACATCGCTGGTCAACTTTTAACCCTTATAGCTCCCTAATAAAAAAAAATTTGGTTCCAAAATTGTGCTGATGTAAAGTAGACATGTGGAAAATGTTATTTATTAACTATTTTGTGTGACATATCTGTCTGATTTAAGGGAATAAAAATTCAAATTTTGAAAATTGTAAAATTTTCAAAATTTATGCCAAATTTCTTTTTTTTTTCACAAATAAACACAAGTGATATCGAAGAAATTTTACCACAATCATAAAGTACAATATGTCACGAAAAAAAAATCTCAGAATCAGGGGGATCTGTTGAAGCGTTCCAGAGTAATTACTTCATAAAGTGACAGTGGTCAGAATTGTAAAATTTGGCCTGGTCATCAACGTGCAAACCACCTTGGGGAGTAAAGGGGTTAAAAAACTGATACTTATGGTAACAAAATGAAAGTTCACAAAACCTAACAGTCGTAATTTAATTCTTGTTATCAAGTGTGTGAGAAAAGGTGATATCAAGGTATACATGGATCTGTATTAAACAGTGTTATTAAGTTATACTACTTTGTTGTTATATAGAACCATTGTATCAGAGCATTTTGTGAGCATGTCATATTTATATATATATACAATGTATACATTTATATATATATATACAGTACAGACCAAAAGTTTGGACACACCTTCTTATTTAAAGATTTTTCTGTATTTTCATGACTATGAAAATTATACATTCACACTGAAGGCATCAAAACTATGAATTAACACATGTGGAATTATATACTTAACAAAAAAGTGTGAAACAACTGAAAATATGTCTTATATTCTAGGTTCTTCACAGTAGCCACCTTTTGCTTTGATGACTGCTTTGCACACTCTTGGCATTCTCTTGATGAGCTTCAAGAGGTAGTCACCGGAAATGGTTTTCACTTCACAGGTGTGCCCTGTCAGGTTTAATAAGTGGGATTTCTTGCCTTATAAATGGGGTTGGGACCATCAGTTATGTTGTGCAGAAGTCAGGTGGATACACAGCTGATAGTCCTACTGAATAGACTGTTAGAATTTGTATTATGGCAAGAAAAAAGCAGCTAAGTAAAGAAAAACCAATGGCCATCATTACTTTAAGAAATGAAGGTCAGTCATTCCGAAAAATTGGGCAAACTTTGAAAGTGTCCCCAAGTGCAGTTGCAAAAATCATCAAGCGCTACAAAGAAACTGGCTCACATGAGGACCGCCCCAGGAAAGAAAGACCAAGAGTCACCTCTGCTTCTGAGGATAAGTTTATCTGAGTCACCAGCCTCAGAAATCGCAGGTTAACAGCAGCTCAGATTAGAGACCAGGTCAATGTCACACAGAGTTCTAGCAGCAGACACATCTCTTCAACAACTGTTAAGAGGAGACTTTGTGCAGCAGGCCTTCATGGTAAAATAGCTGCTAGGAAACCACTGCTAAGGACAGGCAACAAGCAGAAGAGACTTGTTTGGGCTAAAGAGCACAAGGAATGGACATTAGACCAGTGGAAATCTGTGCTTTGGTCTGATGAGTCCAAATTTGAGATCTTTGGTTCCAACCACCGTGTCTTTGTGCGATGCAGAAAAGGTGAACGGATGGACTCTACATGCCTGGTTCCCACCGTGAAGCATTGAGGAGGAGGTGTGATGGTGTGGGGGTGCTTTGCTGGTGACACTGTTGGGCATTTATTCAAAATTGAAGGTATACTGAACCAGCATGGCTGCCACAGCATCTTGCAGGGCATGCTATTCCATCCGTTTTGCGTTTAGTTGGACCATCATTTATTTTTCAACAGGACAATGACCCCAAACACATCTGCAGGCTGTGTAAGGGCTATTTGACCAAGAAGGAGAGTGATGGGGTGCTACGCCAGATGACCTGGCCTCCACAGTCACCAGACCTGAACCTAATCGAGATGGTTTGGGGTGAGCTGGACCGCAGAGTGAAGGCAAAAGGGCCAACAAGTGCCAAGCATCTCTGGGAACTCCTTCAAGATTGTTGGAAGACCATTTCCGGTGACTATCTCTTGAAGCTCATCAAGAGAATGCCAAGAGTGTGCAAAGCAGTCATCAAAGCAAAAGGTGGCTACTTTGAAGAACTTAGAATATTAGACATATTTTCAGTTGTTTCACACTTTTTTGTTAAGTATATAATTCCACATGTGGTAATTCATAGTTCTGATGCCTTCAGTGTGAATGTACAATTTTCATAGTCCTGGAAATACAGAAAAATCTTTAAATGAGAAGGTGTGTCCAAACTTTTGGTCTGTACTGTATATATATATATATATATATATATATATATATATATATATATACATATATTAAAGCTATCTTATTAATTAAATTATATTTTTTTCCTTGACAATCAAATACCAAAAAAGTCCATACCTTCTGTGCCATCACCAAATTTTTGGGTTGAGTTGCATGTGGATTTTCAGCGGATTTTACTGCTAATTTGTTGCAAGCTTCACCCTATGCATTGCCAAGAGGGAAATCTGCCATGAAAATCTACATGGTTTACATTGAAAAATCCACACCACTGGTCAATCTGTGTGCAGATTGACAGCTGATTTCTTACTTTGCTGGCACTGTAATACCTTATAGAATTTTCATGTGAAAAATCGGGACTGAAAATCCAAATAGATGTTACTATTAGATTCCAGGTGAATAGCTCTCATTCATCCATGAAAATATAAAAAGAGCATGGACTTGCCATCTCTTCTAAACAATTTACTAAAAGGCTCTTAGAAGCAGATTCCTTCAGATTCTATTGAAATGCAACAGAAAAGAAAATCTTCAATATCAAACTTAGAAACTGTACATCAATATAGAGATAATTCCATAAGATTTAATGTTTATTACATCATGGTTAAAATATGGTATCAAAAATACGTGAACTCATGAACTACATGTTTTGGCAAGTTATGCCTTATTCATGGCCAAGTTCAGCGAAGGTCGGCGGTTAGTTAATAGCTTGTTTGCACAGACTGACCTCACTTCAGATGTGCACTGAGCGATCAGTAATAGATGAACACAGGACAATACATTGCCGAGAACGGTGATCTTTTGTGCATAGCAAAAGATCATTTCTCCTGACGATAGAGTGTTTTTCTTTTTTAATTGGTGATCTTCCTATTTAGACAGCACGATTAGAATGAAGCGAGAATTCCAAGGAATGCTCATTTCACAAGAAGCGTGTAGAGTAAATGCACCTTTAGTAATATTTTTCTGGGATGTAATGAACTTAATGTTTGTAGTGTCAAAACATACGCTTAAAAGTTTCCTCATGCAAAATTAAGTACATACAAGACACAGACAAACATGATATCTTTTGTTTATTGAGACTTAACATTTGCAACTTGTAACATGTGACTGACTTCTAGGGTTTTTGAGTAGTGTCACATGTCTTCTTAAGTTCTTCTGGTTCTTCACCATGTTTAAAAACACTCACAGTCACTTGGCCAACCTCAGAACCATACTTATTCTTAACAGTAATGCTGTAGCGCCCAGAGTCTTCGGCACAGATCTTCTCTATAGTCAAAGTTACAATTGTTCCCTTTATGTCCAGTTTGTAGCGATCTTTAAAGACCACAATCTTCTCATTCTTTACCCAGGAGACCTCTGGAGCAGGATCTCCAGATATGTGACATGTTAAACACAGGGTCTAGAAATGAGAGGAAAAGTTTCATAAGTTTTCTGCATGGTAAGCACAAAATAACATCTGTTATAAAGGGAGTGAGTCAGCTTCAAAGCGCTATACACGTACAGTATGTAGGAGACTTAGCCCCTATCAAAATCAAACCTGTAATATAGCTTTAGGTGGTTTAAATGGCTTTAAAACACTATTTATTTTGTATGCAAGTGAGGGAGGTTGCAATGCACCCTTGGTATAGCCAAGATCTCAGTGGATTGGTACCTCCTCCATCTGCATATTAAGTACTGTCATATCTTGATTGACAGCACTAGCACGAGTGCTGCCTGACCTCTGCAGCTGTGCTCACATAATCTTATAGCCGCTCTGAAAGCCAGCGATAAGAGCCGGCAATGACACTATGTGACTGCAGAGGTGCAAAGCTATTGATTGACTCAAACAGTGGCTCTGCACCTACGCACGGACATTGCAGCCATGGTCACAAAATGTCATTGCTATCTCCTGTTGGTACTGTACTGCAGACAAGAACCAGCAATTAGAACCGGCAATAACATTACAGTGATGTGAAAAAGTGTTTGCACCCTTCCTGATTTCTTATTCTTTTGCATGATTGTCACACTTAAATGTTGAAAATCACAAAACAAATTTAGATATTAGACAAAGATAACACAAGTAAACACAAAATTCAGTTTTTAAATGAAGGTATTTATTATTAAAGGAAAAAGAAATCCAAACCTACAGGGCCCTGTGTGAAAAAGTTATTTCCCACCATCCCCGTTAAAACATACATTGACTGTGTTTTATCACATCTTTGGGAAGCTGAGTTCAATTTCCTTAGCCACACACAGGCCTG
Organism: Phyllobates terribilis; assembly: GCF_046119375.1. Lineage (NCBI taxonomy): Eukaryota > Metazoa > Chordata > Amphibia > Anura > Dendrobatidae > Phyllobates > Phyllobates terribilis. The sequence continues at coordinate 475,951,730 of NW_027362762.1, forward strand.
ATTACTGCAACACCTGTTCTCAATCAAGAAATCACTTAAAGCGCACCTGTCAACAGGATTGTGCTTAGGAAACCACTTACACTCTAAGGTTGGTTACACTGATTAATATGATACCTTTGTTGATGAAATCTGTGCTGTGGTTCTTTTTTAATCTTTGTTTTCAGTTTTGAGTTAATGCTTCGGGGCGGGCCTTTGGGGGGGGGCTTTATCTGGTGCTCTGCTTATGTATTCCACTGGATGGCTTCTGACATGTCACTGTGCCGTCAGTGACTTGCTTCCTTTTTTAATACTGCATGTGTAATTGTGGTATAAATCAAGAAATTTACATGTAGCAAAATGGCCCTAATGCAAGGGCCGGTGGCGCCATATTGCTGCAGGCAAATTGCGCAGTAGCATCTATTGTTTGTTGATAGATGCTGCTGCACAAGTTCCGCTAGCGGCGCCATTTTGTTGGAAGAAAAAGAAATTTGCCTGCAGCAATATGGCGCCGCCAGCTGTGCTTGCGCAGTAGCATCTCTTGTCAAACGAGGGATGCTACTGTGCATGCGCGGGCATCGGGGCCATTTTGCTGCATGTAAATTTCTTGATTTGTACCACAATTACACATGCAATATGTAAAATAGGAGGCAGGTCACTGAAGGCACGGTGAAATGTCAGAAGCCATAGAGTGGAATACATAAGCAGAGCACCAGATAAAGCCCCCCCCCCAAAGGCCCGCCCTGAAGCACGAGAATATCATTAATCATGGCACAGTGGTGAATAGAAAAGTATTACTAGAGAAATTGAAGTAGCAAGATACATGGGATGTACACTGTATGCAGTTATGATGTGGAGCATGACAAACCCAAGCGGTTAGGTCTATCACATCAAACAGCAGCTCACATTTTTGGCAGTAAGGAAATACTTATCAAGGAAACAATGCTCTTATAATTTTTTCTCTCTAGTAAGCAATACCTTGTCCACCATTATTGTTGCGAGATCAGGAAGGCCACGGACCACCTTAGCACGATCTAGAAATATAAACGACAGGTTACACAGTAAATTCTACAGCAAATGCCATCACACCAAATTGACCTCAATTATTAAAGCAAACATTTCAGTGGCAGCCCAGGATTTCAACTCATGTTAATAGTGCTTGTAGTGACACCCAACTACTGTATGTAGCTGTGTAGATTACAATCTAACAGATGGTAATCATTGGCCAAAGTGACATCTGTTTGTATTAGTCTTCATCTGTATTTATCTGTTTCCCGTTCTGATGATCAGGTTCTACATGATGGATTGGATTTGAGGAAAGCATTTAAGTTGAGGGAAACACTGAAATTGACCACTGTATGTTCTGACCATCAAACGTTGCTCTGGTGCCGTACCCCGGGGCATTGTTAACGTGATAATTTCACTATTTATCTTGACTGTATTACTTCAAAATGACTGGTGGGTTATAAATGATTTAAACCTACATTCAGTGCTAACATTTATAAGTAAGTATAATGGCGTATGCAGATAGCAGAGCCCAGTGTACATAGATGGTGCGGCCCCTCAGTGCAGAGCTATGCAGACCCTCCACTGCTGTACAGGCTTTATTCGGTGCACCCCTAGAAGCAGAACTTCCAGACTAAAATCCCTTAGTATATACTGTATTAATCTGATTATAAGATGCACTATTTTCCTCCAAAATGTTGGAGGAAAGTGGGGGGTGTATCTTATAGTCTGAATGTGACTGTGGATGGTGGGGTATGTGGGGGGAGTGGCAGAGGCAGAGCAGAGGCTCACAGGAGGCAGGAGCCACCTGCTGCAGCCTACACTGTGCCCGCTGCTAAAGAAAATGAATATTCACTGCTCCCCACACCCATGGGAGTGGGGAGTAGTGAATATTCATTCTCCTTAACAGCGCTCACAGTGTCAGCCACCGGCTCCTACAGCGGCTCAGGGATCACATGTGCCCGCTATTAAAGAGAATGAATATTCACTACTCCCCACTCCCATAGGCGTTGGGAGTAGTGAATATTCATTCTCTTTAGTAGCACACGTGATAGCCAAGCCGCTGAAGAAGCCGGCCGCTGAGGCTGACACTTTGCACGCTATTAAGGATAATGAATAGTCACTGCTCCCCACGTCCATAGTCCTGGCGTGGGGAGCAGTGACTATTCCAGAAACTCATCTCAGGGTGTGAGGGCGCATGGCAGTGACGTCATGCGCTGCTCACATGGTGAGATCAGCTGCTGGCAGGAGAACAGAACCCAGCGCTGGAGCAGAGTGGAGGTGAGTAGAATCCTTTATTTGTTTTGTGTGCAGCGTGATGGGAATGGGGGTGCCATGCGTAACAGGATGGGGGTGCCATGCATGCCAGGACGGGGGTGCCATGCATACCAGAATCGGGGTGCCATGCATACCAGGATGGGGGTGCCATGCATATCAGGATGAGGGTGCTATGCATACCAGGATGTGGGTGCCATGCATACGAGGATGAGGATGGGGGTGCCATGCATACCAGAATGGGGATGGGGATGCCATGCAAACCAGGATGGGGATGAGCGTGCCATGCATACCAGGATGGGGGACCATGTGTAAAAGGTATACCATGATGGGGGTGTGGGCCACATATAACCGGAAGGGGGGCCATATATACCAGGATGGGGGATATTAGTACAGAATTGTGGGACATTACCCCTATAACAGTGTCAGCAGCAGACCCTCTCCCCCATAACAGTGCATCATGACCACATTTTTTGCTTTATTTTTTTTTTCTATTTTCCTCCTTTAAACCTAGGTGCGTCTTAATGGTCCGAAAAATATGGTACACATTGATGGAAGATGGCAGTTTTCATCCACATTGTATGATTACATATATAGTCATTAAATCCCAAAACTTAATAATGATCACTTACTCTTCTCTATTACAGCAGTTTCCCTGAAATAAGTATAACAAATATATTATATTACACATAAGCAAAGAACAAACAAATGTGAAAAAGAAAACTGTAACATATATATCACCTTGATACAGATTCTGATTTGCTGACAAAATTATTTTTAGATGACACTGGAAATCACTTTAAGGCCACGGCCCCACTATCAGTATTTGGTCAGTATTCGGTCAGTATTTTTTCTCAGGCGTGGGAGCCAAAACCAGGAGTGGGTGATAAATGTAGAATTGGTGACTTGTTTCTATTATACCTTTTCTCTGATTGTTCCTCACCTGGTTTTGACTCCCACTCCTGAGAAAAAATACTGACTGAATACTCATCAAACACTGATTGTGGGGCTGTGGCCTTAGACTGAGGCTACACGGTGACTTTGGCTGCGATAAAAGGTTGAGGCATCAAAGATTACTGCATTCCATTGCTACGTCGCCTAATAATAACAAGTTGCCTGTTGTTGTGTGAACGGAATGAGATGATGCATCACGAACTTGCCCAGGTGTGCTGCACACACTGGGAGTAATGTTGGATAAAAACGCATGCCCGGGTATTGTCATCCTCTCCCATTGGTTGTTTACCGGCGAGTGCGCATGTCTATGAGGTAGTGTGCATCGGAGCATCACTTCCGGCGCCTGGATATGACGTATGCGGGTCATTGACGTCAGCGGGGCATCCCCCATGATCCGCATTGTCAATATGGTTGCCGATGGTAATGCAACTTCCGGTGCATACTTTAGGACACATGCGCCATAGTGAAGTCCGAAATGGAATTCACCTGTATTGGGGATTAAAAAAAAAATAGAGATGGACACACTTTAGACTATGGCCCTCTGAGGAAGCCAACGCGAAACGCGCATTAGGGCTGTCAGCGTGGTACCACACCAGGTAATTATGGGTAAGAGTTGTGCTGAGTATGCTTGGATGAGTAAGGAACTTTCCCTGCCATTGTAGTACCATTTAGTATTGAGGAGTAGTTTTGAATCTAACACTGCTTGGGCATCTATTGGAGTAGATGTTCCTACCTCATCCTATCATTCCAGCAGATAATAAAAACCGCTATATGCATATGCACTTTATGTACTTATGAATTGTGATGTATACTTGCTCCAGGTTTGTGGTGTAAATTGTAAATTTGTTGGGTACGCTTGGCAACACCCCTTCCTAACTGAGCTCTAATCACTTTTCAAAAAGATGGTGGACCTGTCCGGAATTGATATTGAACTACTTGAGTAAAATTCTTTAGTTAATGGAGGATTTTGCCCCCCACCCCATCAGTTTATTTTCACAATGATGGATTGTCCAATGCAAACAATCCATAAAAATGCTTAAATTCTGGAGTCTAAACAAAAAATGACTTTAATGACCAGCATTAAATACCTCTTTAATAGTGTTGAGCAAGTATGCTCTGTTCCGAGTATGCTCGGGCGAGCACCGAGTATTTACAGCTGCTCGGTGATATGTTTGAATCGCTCCCGTTTGCATGATTTGCAACTGTTTGACAGTTTTACTAAATGTCAGGAATGTGTCAGAAATAGACATTCCTCCCATGTAATAAAGCTGTCAAACAGTCGCAAATCATGCACACGGGAGCGATTCAAACACATCACCGAGCTCGCTGTAACTACTCGGAGATGGCCCGAGCATACTTGGAACAGAACATACTCGCTCAACACTACTAATTAGTCATGAGCGAATGTGCTCGGATAATGTGCTGTATGCTCGGGTATTATCCGAGTATCTTATAGTGCAGCTGTAAATACTCAGAGCTCGGCCCGAGCATACTCGGCGAAAGGGTTAATAGAACATACTCGCTCAACACTTCTCTTCAACAATCAGCATTGTGATAATCATTTCTCCTACATGTCGCTTAGGATTTTTAGAAAAAGAAAGCTGTTCATTTAATTAACACTTACTTGCATTTCTGGTGTTCTGCTATTGCATCATCAAATACTGAAAGTAAAGAAATAAATTATTTAGAATATCGTTGCAAGAGAAACATGTATGCAGTGTGAGAATGTGAGCACAGCTTTACATGAGCACATCTAAAGAGGAACTTTTACAAAATTTTTCATGTTGAACTGGACACACAATATACTGTAATAGTGGCTGCAGAGCCAAATAAAACATTCGCCTCTCCATTGCGGAGATATTAGCAATAATGATGAGCGAATGTGCTCGGATAACGTGTTATCCAAGCATTCTCGGGTGTTATCTGAATATCTTGTAGTGCTCGGATAATATGTTTGAGTACCTGCGGCTGCCTATTAGACAGCCGCAACACATGCGCAGATTGCTTAACAAATCGGCAATCCCTGCATGTGTTGCGGCTGTCTAATAGGCAGCCGCCGGTACTCAAACATATTATCCGAGCACTATAAGATACTCGGATAATACCCGAGCATACAGCATGTTATCTGAGCTCATTCGCTCATGACTAATTAGTAGTGTTGAGCGAGTATGTTCTGTTCCGAGTATGCTCGGGTGAGCTCCGAGTAGTTACAGCTGCTCGGTGATATGTTTGAATCGCTCCCGTGTGCATGATTTGCAACTGTTTGACAGCTTTATTACATGGGAGGAATGTCTATTTCTTACACATTCCTCACATGTAATAAAGTAATAAAGCTGTCAAACAGTTGCAAATCATGCACACAGGAGCGATTCAAACATATCACCGAGCAGCTGTAAATACTCGGAGCTCGGCCCGAGCATACTCGGTGAAAGGGTTAACAGAACATACTCGCTCAACACTACTAATTAGCAATCAAAGTATTTGGCACCTAATGAGTTAACTCTTTTAAGTCCAAGTGGGTGTTATCAAACAGTTTTCACAAGGGGCGTGTAATTCTTCCCTCTTTATAATGACAGCCAATCATAAGCAGACAGCAACACTCAAAGGAGCGAAGAAAACACCCCACCATAACTTAGATTTCTCTGTGTGTGAGATGAATAAGAAGTACACGCCCCCAGTGACAACTCTCTGATAACACCCACCTAGACTTAAAAAAGTTAACTAATTAGATGCCAAATACTTTGATTGCTAATATCTCAGCAACAGAGAGGCAAAATTAAAAAAATCAAACAAAAATGTTTTATTCTGCTTTGCAGCAACTATACCATCATGTGTCCAGTTCAGCATGACAAATTTGGTGAAAGGTCCTTTGTAAAGGAGAGCAAGGGGTTCTATGGTGGTAGTTGTTTCCCCAGATCACGGTCCCAATTTTTTTTATAAGCTGCTTTAGGAAAATCCTGTTACTAAGATGCCTACGCATGACCCAGATGCTCTAAGTACCCTAATCATGTCAGAGTGCAGGAAAGCTGTGCAGGGGGTACCAAGAAAGGAGTCAGGACAACAGTCCAGATATTATTCCAGCTGCTAAGAGGGTCTATAGCTTATTGCAGCTCTCTAAATAGGACCACAAATAAAAAAAAATGAAATATTTAAAAAAAATAACAATGAACGTTTAAATCACCTCACTTTTCCTAATCCCAAAATATAGAAATTAAAAATAATAAACTAAAACATATTTGGAATTGTTGCATCCACAGAATTCTGATAAATCAACATACATGATTATTTAATCCATATGGTAAATGCGGTAAAGAAAATAAAACAAAAATGCACCTACCCAAAAAAGAGATTAAAGGCATTGCAAAGCATTTAAAGCGTAACTGTCGTTTTAACTTTATTTGATAAATCCTCCTCACACTCTACTGAAACTGCCCTCACTAAAGTCCATGGGAGTGTGTTGTAGTGAATATTCATGAGCTTTAATAGCAGACACACAGACCGCAGAGCACAGCAGGAGCCGCGCTGCGGTACAGTGTGCCGGCTATTAAGGAAAATGAATATTCCCTGCTCCTCACGCCCATGAGCATGGGGAGCAGGGAATATTCATTTTCTTTATTAGCGGGCACAGCGCAGGCTGCAGTAGTTGGCTGCTGCCTCCTGTGCCCCGCTGATCCCCCGCTGCTGCTCCCCCAAAGTGCGTCTTATAGTCCGAAAAATACGGTAGATTGTAAGCTTACGAGCAGGGCCCTCACTCCTCCTGTAACTGTTGAAATGTGATAAATTGTACTGTTTATATTGTCTGTATATATCCCTACTTAATTGTAAAGTTCTGCGGAATATGTTGGCGCTATATAAATAAAAAATATTATTATTATTATTATTATTATAATAAATCAATAGTACACATGAAAATAAGCAACTGTGTAATATATCTTACCAGAGAAATCTGCTTCTTTCTCCTCTAGGACTGATCATTCATTCTCAAAATTCTCAATTTAGGGGTAAAATCTGTTTTCAGTGAAGACAGATTTTACATTACTGAGATAGGAGGTGGCAGTTGCTATTGATGAGAATCCAGGTAATGGGGAAGGAGAAGGAGGATAGGGGAACAAGAGGCAGAGCTTTTCCTTCCTCTTCCTCTCTTCCATCTACATATAAGCTTATTAGCAACCGTCATCTCCTATCTTAGTAATGTAAGTCTGAATACAGATTTTACCCCTAAATTGAGAATTTGAGAATGAATGATCAGTCCTGGAGGAGAAAGAAGCAGATTTCTCTGATAAGATATATGACAAAGTTTCTCCTTTTTATGTGTACTATTGATTTATGAAATACAATTAAAATGACAGTTACTCTTTAAAGCCAGCACACATAAAAAAAACAAGCCCTAATACAGGTTTGTCATTGGAGAATTAAAAAAGTTACGGCTCTTGGAAAAAAAGGAGAACAAAATGAAAGCACATAAAATGAAAATTGCCTCTGATGGGAAGGGGTTGATTCTTTGTTCCCATTGGAGATAATATGCTGCCATTGGTGTCTGGCAGTGGCCTTTTCAATCCCCCCCCTGCATATGGGTGGCAGTTATCATGGGTATAACAGAACCTTAAGACCTCGTATACTAAATACCTTTTAAAGAAGCACTCTCATTAAGTGTTTTATTCATTAAATGTGTATATACAGTATATGCATGTAATGTAGTGTGAGTGTATTAATATGCTCACCTACCGCTGCTCTCTCCGGTGTCCAGCGCTGTTCTCCTTCACTTCTCAGTGACGTCACCCCTCATTAGACTAGCTGGCTCACTCAATGCTTTATGCGTGAGCTGAAAGTCTTTTTTACAATAAAAGCCTATGGGGCCTTGTTCTGACGCTCCATAAACTTACATTGTAAAGCGCACGCGGATAGTTTGCAGAGTGGTGACGTTACTCAGAAGAGGAGAAGGATGGCGCTGGACACCGGAGAGAGCAGCGGTAGGTGAGTATATTAATACACTCACACTACATTACATGCACATACACACATTTAATGAATAGAAACTTAATGGGGAGTGTTTCTTTAATAGGCCCCTAACTACCATTTGCCATTAAAGGCAACATAAAAAGTAAAAATTGCAAAGTGCTTATAAAAACAAGCAACTTTACAATTTGTCTCTTATTAAAAATCCTCTTTTTTCACAAAAGTGGAGGGATTTTTTATTATTCTACTATGGCTAGGTTACCAGTCACTTCTGCAGTATTATCAGCTTTATGCATTAGAGCTTGAAAGTGCTATGTGACGCTGTCTGATTTGATGTCTCTGGCCATCTTTAGCCCCCTGCACTTCTCTCATGGTGCAGAAGCAAAGCTGCCTCTGGCTGCAGTATTGGAGAACTCACAGTTTGGATTAGGGGCGCAGCCTTGCCGCTGGTCCAAACTGTCAATCTTCAGGAGTGCACCATTACCCAGAAAGCAGGAAGCTTGGAGGCAGGGGAGTGGTGTGCACCAGAAGATTGGTCCTCCAACAACCCCTGAAGATGTCTTCTTATGTCTTTTGGATACAGGTAGTCAGAAACATGTCTTGATATTTATTACCTTTACCACTGACGTCAAGGGTCCTTTTATGGATGTCTTTACCATCAAACAGTTCAAGTGTATATAGACCCCGGTCCGAGTCCATAGGATTATTTATTTGAAGCCATACTTGGTTTTCTGTGCTGCCAGATTTAACCTTTTCTGTACAGGCCATTTTCTGTGTTCTGTGGATAGAAATGGCAATGTTTCATTTAAACAGCCAATTAAGTCACCATAAATTACATAGTGATTATAGAAAACTAAACATGCGTACACAGCTAGAGTCAGTCTGTGACTGTGAATGGTATCCTTGTAGTCTGCTTATATAGACAAACTATATAAAGCAGTGATGGCTAGTCTGGACATTATTGGAGTCAAATATCCCGTGCTCTAACATTTTGATATGGTCTATGTTAATAATAGTTTTATTTATATAGCGCCAACATATTCTGCAGCTAAGCTGGGACATGTACAGACAATAAAGACAATACAAAGCAACACAAAGTTTAACCGACCCAATGAGGGCCTTGCTCACAAGCTTACAATCTATATGTTAAGAGGGGTTGTCCACTACATTGACAACCCCTTCTCAATCTGAATGTTTGCCCCCATTAAAATAAAAACATCTATACTCATCTCCTGTGCTGGCGCCGTCCCAGTGGTGTTGGCACTCGCATTCTCAGGGCTCAAGTGACGTTGTTATGTCACACGAGCCCTGCACCCAATTAGCGCCAGCTCCACTGTCCCTGCCTTCAGACAGTGGAGCTGGTGCTAATTGGGTGGAGAACATCAACAGGAAGTCAGGGCTACAGCTGCTCTCTGACTTCCTTTTTCCAAATGCGGGAATAGTGGAGCTGGCATTGATTGGGTGTAGGGCTTGCATTAGGTAACAATGTCACGTGAGCCCTGGGATTACAAGTGCTGACACCATTGGAACGGCGCTGGCACGGGAGGTGAGTATAGGTGTTTTTATTTTAACAGGGTCAAACATCGAGATTGAGAAGGGGTTGTCCTAGTAGTGGACAACCCATTAAACTTTTTTTTTGTTTATACTTGTCTATTTGGATGGGATGTATACATATATACATAGATCCCCATGTCCATATTCCCCATCTAGGAGGTAACATAATATTATTGGTATATACAAGCACTAAGTCAGTGAGTAAATCATCTACAGTATATATCATTCATTGAAGTGGAGATAGGACATACTTGTGGTGCCACACTGGATTCATGACGTCCGTGAACTGTTTCATATCACTGTAGATCTTAATCCCTTCAGCCGTGCCTTGGCATTTTAGAGGAGAGGCAGAAAGTGCTTACAGAACAACAGACAGAATAATCAGTTTATACAGCAGACATTTACAGTAAATATACATAGCTTTTAATAAATGGTTGTAATAAAGGCAAATTTGAATTCTTAATAGATCACATTGTCAAAGATGAGCATAATTCTAATTTCTATAGCATTACTTATGTACACACCAATGTCCAAAACAACCGTATCTTTTTCGTATCTTTTTAGTTTTAAAAATGAATTTAGAACCCTAAGGCAGTGTTCACACATTGCTGAAAATATATGCGAGTAACACATGTTGATTTAGTTGCGGATTTGGTTGTGAATTTCTCCCTGCTCATTTACTAAGCACTGAACATGGTGAAAACCACAATTAAAATCCACATAATAATAAAAATCTGCACCATGCTTTCATTTTCATACAAATTACCTTCCGTGGTGTGTGATTGGGATTTCGAAAAACACATTTACTTGTATTGTACTGTAAATTGCTGAATATTTGCAGTGTGGAATCCACACCACAAATCCACGATGTGTGAACTTGACCTTATACAAATCACACATAGGTTTGCAATGAGATAGGGAGAGCAGACTGTCAGTCATTACATGTCTCAAACTGGTAACTTCCCCTTTCATTTAAAATAAGCTGTAGAAGCAGATTCTCATGCAGATCAGTGTCCGACCCATAGATCTTACCAGTTCATTTGCATATTAAGAAAAATATTGATTTTTTTCTGGAATAAGACATCAGATTTTAGATATCAAGGTATTATTTTATTCAGCTTCCTATGACCTACATCACATATAGACGGCTTAGGAGGGTTGATCCTACTGACAGATTCCCTCTAATAACCTTTGATCTACCATCTAGCAAAAAGAAGCATCAGGGATATATAATGATTATTATAGTATAGACACTTAACCCCTTCATGACATTGCGATTTTCGGTTTTTGCGCTTTCGGTTTTTCCTCCCCCTCTTCCAACAGCCATAACTTTTTAATTTTTCATCAATATAGCCATGTGAGGTCTTGTTTTTTGCAGGATGAGTTGTACTTTTGAAAGGCACTATTTATTTTACCATACAGGGTACTGGAAAATGGGAAAAAATTCCAAGTGCGGTGAAATTGCAATAAAAGGGGTGTGATTACAGCATCCACTTTCTATACACAGAGCGGTGACTGAACCCACCCAGGTGCCTTCCCTATTACTGGAAACCGAATGCTGCCTGGGGGAATAAAGTTAATTTCCTCCTGGCAGCAGGGATCTAAGTGCAGATGCCGGGCAGGTTCAGAATGCTATTAACCTGCAGATTAACCCCATATCTGCAGGTTAATAGTGTTTTTTCACGTGATAGGTTCTCTTTAAAGGAGATCTTGAACAAAAAAAACCCCAAACTATCACCTTCTCACAGAATAGTTGATAAATGTATGATCACTGGAGTCATCACAGCTGAGACTTCTACAACCATTAGAACGTGGGGTCCTGATCTCTCAACTCCGCCTCAATGTACAACCAGTGAGAAGGGGTTTGAATGGATTAATGGCCACACTTGCATACTGCTGGTCTATGCAATGTCTATGCGACTACCAAACAGTGGAGTGTCCCCATCAGCACCGTATATATTCAATGGAGCTGCCGAGCGCAGGTGTGACCGCGGCTCCATTCAGTCCCCTTCTCACTGTGGTTGGACCCTGTTCTAGTGATTTTAAGAGCAACAGCAATGGATCAGTGATCCTCTGAATAGGTGACAAATATTTTTTTGTGAGATAACCCCAATAAATTCACCTCAAATTGATTCTTGTTGGTTTCTGTGGAAGCTGTGTTTCATCTGTTTCTGTATTCCCTATGATACATCTCTGGTCTCAAATATCATTCTAGTCTATTTTCATGCAAGTTATAAATATAGGGGATTAGTACGACTGACCTCTTTAATGACATGCATATCTGTTGTGTACACACTTTCCAGTATGCAGTTAAATGTCACTGCAAGTCTATCATATATCTCATAGATGTAACCTTTTTACATTTGCCCAATTTGGGAATACTTACCACTTATTCTCGAAATTTCCTTTATTACATCTTGAAAGCCTGAAACAATACATACTTATATAAACATGAACTTAAAGTGCATACACATCTTTACATCTATCAGTATATTTAATCATCCTAAATTGACTGCTATAGAGAATAAAAGTAAAAGCTCAAACACAGTTGTTCACACTACTTCCTTGATCCCGTCAATGGGAAAAAAAAGAGACATCTTTTACCTATCATGATCAAAAATAGTCTGTCTGCTAGACTGCTACTATGCGCCTAACCAGTAGTTGTGTAGTGCCAAAATATCTCTGTAAAGAGATGACCAACACAGACTTCACTCCTTGTCTTAAATGTCCGCATACGTTAGAGGCAAGTTCGGCTGACTTTAGTCTATCAGGTGCGGGAGTAAGGGGAATCGGCCGGCGGTCTAAAGCGATGTTGGGAAAAAGAAGAATCAAGCACATCGGCTTAATTACAAACCGCCCAATCTTAGTCGAGAGGCCCTCATACACATTAGATGCTTGGCAAGGTTTTGCCCTAATCTGCAGTTTCTGCTGTATTTAATCTACTGTTTAAGGGGGATTTAACATGCTATGCAACTTGATTAAACATCAATATTAAACGTTGCTGTCCTAGATAACCTAATCCAAGAAATCTGAAATACCGTTTCTATATTTCTTCAAAACCTTCGGTTATATAAAAAGAAAAGACCTTTACACTTTCTAGTAAAACAAACAAATAGAAAAGTGTGGCTTCTCCTGCATATGGAAATATTGCCTTCACTCTCCCCACACTGCATCTACAATATAGCTAAGATAGTATTAGTAACAACTAAAATCAAAGTACACCATATACACATATGATGTGGACAAAAGTTCAGTGAAAGTGCTGAAGCTAAAAGGGGGCCTCCAATAACTAGAGTTCCATTTTAGCACCGTAACTTTACATTTATGATGCCCATGTTATTATAAAAGGATTCTGGTCAGTAATTTTATAAGTGCAGAAGGTGTGTCTAGTGCAAACTGAATTAATTTGTTAGGTATAACCGCGGTAGTGTTTGAAAAGGTTGGCAATATGTTCTGCGAAAAAGAAATGCACTTACTAATATACTGTACCTTATTGTTAAAATATGCCCTGGAGCCCTTGTTTTAGCACCCCTCTCCTGGTCTTGGCAGCTGCATTTCCATATTGGTATAGGGCAAAGTGTGTCCCATGGGCCACATGCGGCAGTTTAGCTTTTCTGGTGCGTCCTGCGGACCAGGACAGCCAAAGGGCTTTATGCAGTAGCGTCCCGCACCACACGGCCACCCACCACCCGGCGTTTTACTTTCACTAGTTTCTTTATCCTCAGGATTTAGATAAAGGTGAAATGAATGATGGAGCAGGGAGCTGACGGCTCCTTCTTCCATCATTGAGCCTGTGTGTCTGAAAGCGCAGAAGGCGTGATTACGTCACTACATCGCGTCAGCTGTGACTCAGTACACAGAGCAGACTGGAGTTGCGAGGGAACATGGTGAGGTGAGTATTTATTTTTTTAGTTTTTTTACATCTTACTGCCAATGGGAGCTGTTTGGGAATCATCATACTGCACATGGGGTCTGTGTGGGGGACATCATACTGCGCATGGGTTCTTTGTGGGAGACATCATACTGCACATTGGCAAAGTGTGGAAACATCATACTGCCCATGGGGGCTGTGTGGGAGACATCATACTGCACATGAGGTCTATGTGGGAGACATCATACTGTGCATGGGGGCTGTTGGGAAACATCATACTGCGCATTGGGATTGTGTGGGAGACATCATACTGCTCATGGAGTCAGGTTGTGTGGGAGACATCATACATCACATTGGGGATGTGTGAGAACATCATACTGTGCATGGGGGTTGTGAAGGGATATCATTCTGCATGAGGGCTGTGTGTGACATAATACTGTTTGATGGGGCTGTGTAGGGGCATAATACTGTATAAAGGGGGCTGTGTGGGGATATAATACTGTGGAAGGGGGCTGTGTGGGGACATAATATTGTGTAAGGGGGCTGTGTTGGGACATAATACTGTGTAAGGGGCCGTATGAGAACATTATACATTGTGTGGTGGCTGTATTGGAGCATCATACTGTGTGGAGAATTGGTGGGATCATAACAATGTGCCGGGGTCTGTGTGGGCACATCATACTATGTAGTGAGGCTGTGCGGAGAAATAATACTATGTAGGTGGCTTTGTGGGGAAATTATACTGTTTGAGGTGACATTTTACTATTTTAGGGGCTGTGTGGTGACATCATACTATGTGGGGACATCATACAGTGTGTGGGGACTGTGGGGGCATTATATTGTGTTGGGTGCTGTTGATCAAGGTACAAGGACTGCATACCAGGAGGCTGTATGTTTTACTGCTTTTTATAAACTTTATAAAAAGCAGTGAATTATATGATGTTGATTTGCTGCTACAGATCAGAATACAGGTTACAATAATCCCTATCATAACATGTATTAACAATAGCAGTGAGTCACCATACTTAATTCTGCTCAATATTAAGTGATGAAAGTGAATATAAAACAATAATAAATCGAATTAAGTTTGTCAGGTTGGTGCGGCCCTCCACAACAGACACAGTCTTTTATGTGGCTCCTCAATTAATTGCCCACCCCTTGTCTAGGGACATCAGGAACATTTGGACAAAGATGTTATATAACATTTTTTACACCATGGAATATGATTTTGTTCTGCTAGACCAGGGTTCCCCAACTCCAGTCCTCAAGGCCCACCAACAGGTCATGTTTTCAGGATTTCCTTAGTATTGCACAGGTGATGGAATTATTGCCTGTGCAGGTGATGCAATTATCACCTGTGTAATACTAAGGAAATCCTGAAAACATGACCTGTTGGTGGGCCTTGAGGACTGGAGTTGGGGAACCCTGTGCTAGACAATTCATGTGTTTAATTCATCAAGCCACCGTGTAAAACCTTATTATTAATTTCTTTTCTGTGTTCTTACCTTCCTTAGTAAGGTCCAAGTCACTGATATCTTCTCCCCTGCTATCCTTCACCACAGCTTTGTAATGTCCTTTCTCTTCATTTGTGAACTGTTGAAAGAACATTATAGCACTTTAATACCAAAGATGCAGTTTAATTAAAATATATAGATTTTGACTTCTTGTTACATATATTCTGAGTGACCCTGGAAATGCTTATAGCCACTACACTGTTATGTTTAGGTGTATTTATAGTAGGTTTCTCACAAACACGTGTCCCACCATCAGCACCGACAATGTAGGGTCCCATAGGAGTAACAAGGATAACTGTAGTGCCAAGTTTTCACATGGTAATTTATTTATTGATTTCCAGGAAGAATACCAAAGGTAAAGTAGAATGCAGAGTTTTAAAAATAGAATTCTTTAGAAATGTTATTTAATGGAGAGTACTAAATTATTTACTAAACAGAGTAAGAACTAAATTGAACACTTTGTAACATGCACGATTTTGTTATATACTTAGTTCTTTATCATGGTGGAAGAATTTATAACCAAGGTCCTCTTTTCTCTCATTTATTATTTATCAATTGTTTACATTTTTGGCATTTTGACAATCACAATTTTCTAGTGTATATCAACACACATTACGTGGCAGCTCTTATTACAAAAAAAAAAAATCATTCTAAATATCAGTATTATTAATTATAATAACTGGAAATATGTTTAAAAACAGCCTCTATGAAGGATTTTGAAATACTATAGGAAAATAAATGGAGAAAATTATTGGGTTTACCTTTGTGATAGCCAATGTTCCTGATCCATTTTGTCCATCATATTGCCCATTTGGAAGTGACTTCTTCTCAAAGGACCATTTAAGAGTTGTGTCTTTCTCAGTATTTGTCACCTAAATAAAAAGGCAAATTTAACCAAAGTCTATTTTACTACAACGCATATATAAAAGTATGAACGGTACATCTAATGTAACATATTATTTACATCACATGTTCGGAAACATACCAGGTTAATATCAGACTATGGTATTAGGAGTATTTTAAGACCTGGGTCCTTGATATGGATTACAAGGTCACAAAACTGAGCACAGGCGGTGGGAGGCTGAGAGATCTCAACAGATGAGGAACGCTGACAGATACAAGCTGCTATTTTCTCCTGCTAATAACTCCTTCACTAATGAGATCTATATAAAAGCAGATACTATTGAATACAGTTTACATTTTTGCTACCTAAAGTAATAATAGTGAAGATGAGAGATTGGCTTTGGACAGTTCTTACATCACTATTCACTATGGAAAACCACTTATCAAGTACATCTCTGTGGATGGTCCCTAAACTACACCACCATCATGAATGAAAATTGTCAGAAAGTGATACAAAAAATCCACCATTGTATTATTAAATCCTTTTTGATACTATATTTTATAACCAGATTTGTTTTACCGTGTCACTGGGTTCCTAATAAAAACTGTCTGAGCCCAATGACAGTGAGCCACTAGGGTCTGTTTTTAGTTGATCCATTATCAGGGATATAGGTGACAAATTCCTCTCCAAATATATGTGTGTCCAAGCCCCAGATATTTTCAAGAATCTATGGAAAGTCCTGGCTCTAAACCTTAATCCACATATTAAGGATATCATAGAACATACCTTGCATGTTATTATAACATGACAGTCTTCTGTAACCTTCCACTCCAACTGCTCCACAAAATGCGGTCCTGTTATAAGGAAACTGCTATAAGTGACTGTTTATAGCTTACTAATCAGTAAAAAATATATAATGGGCATATTTATTATGTTCACAGCACGTTTTTGCCACATGTCAGTGCCTCCATCAGAGCTTCCATCTGAAGCCCTGAAAACAGGGAGAACTGGTGACGGGGCCATTGAGTATAATGAAGCAGTCACTTTGTGCTCTGTCTAATAGCCTTTTTGGCAATGTGTACCACTTTTGAGGTAGGAACAAAATATGGCTGACTGCACTTTTTGCCCGCCTCAAAAAAGTGGACACAACCCAAGATGGGTCCGACAAAGCACTAAGTGACTCTTTCTGCTTTATTAAAGTCAGACGGAAGCCCTGACAGATCCACTGACATGTAGCAAAAATGTGATGTGAACATAGAGTTAGAGTTGTTGCTCCTGTTTTTGTATACTTTGGGGGGCATTTATGATCTATTTTGTGTAATTTTTACTGTTTTAAAATATTGCATAAAAAGTTACATACTCAGTCAAGAATAGGGGGGCATAAAAAGTGGAGCAACAGAAGTGCAAAATCTAAGATGCATGAGATTTATCAAACACTGTGCGACAATTTATTAAAGGGAATTTGAAATAAAAAAATTGCCTATTAAACTTATCCCAGATTCCTGCAGGAAATTATTGATCATTGCAATGATGTTTTTAGCTAAACTATGTGTGTAGTGATTGTGCTACTATGTTATCAAGTAGCAACTTTCCTCCATGAGTGGAAAACTGTTACCCTGAGGCATTGGGGCAGTATGTTATCCTGGCCGCGTCACCGAGTCATGGTGTGAAGAGACATCCTTTCCCTTTGACTGACTATTCCAGCCCGGTTATGTCAGGGTCAACGTCTTTGAGATCCAGTACAGACACTTGCATGATCCGGGCTCATAACCAGGGCTGTGGAGTTGGAGGTGGAGTCGGAGTCGGTGTCCATTTTAGTGGAGTCGGTATAAAATGGACCGACTCAGAAAATATATAATAAATTGGTACAGTAGTTCAATGCAGTATGTGCTGTAAATGTTTCCATAAGAATTTGGGAAAGTTATGAAATGTCCTATAAATGTCTGTTCTGTTCCTGATCTAAGGGTCTAGACTTTTAGATGAGATGAATCTGTGCTGCACTTAAGTACACGCTCAGGAGTGAGGCAGGGCTGTGGAGTCGGAGTTGTCCAGTCGGAGTCGGGAGTCCGGGAAATTGAGGAGTCGGAGGTTTGTCTTACCGACTCCACAGCCCTGCTCATAACGCCGTTGTCATTCGCAGTGAGTTTGGTAAGACTGAGGTGTATACACCTCACTGCGCATGACAGCGGCATTATGAGCATGGATCATGCAAGTGTCTGTACTGGATTTCAAAGACATTGGTGCTGACTTCACCTGGTCAGTCAAAGGGAGAAGACATCTCTTGACATAATGACACGGTCAGGATATCATACCACCCCGATGACTCGGAATAACGGTTTCCCATTTATGGAGAAAAGTTTTTACTTGATAATTATAGCACAATCACTACACACATAGCTTAGCTATAAACATCATTGTAATGATCACGCAATTTCCTGCATGATCCTGAGATTAATTTAATAGGCAATTTTCTGATGTCCGGTTCCATTCAATGACGTGGGCCAGTGTTTTGATGCACATGAATGTTCTAAAGTAAAAGAGTCTAGTTTCTAGCATGATGCACCAAATCTATCATACCGCTTGTGGCACTGCGATACATTTGTTGCATCTTCAGAACGCCAGGACTAAGTTTACGTCTCCTAGCTATTACATGGCATTAGTAAATGGACCCCATTGTTGCAACTTTAACTTTTTTTTTCACCTTTCTTCTTTTTCCATTGTTTGCGTTTCTTCTTAGACTCCTCAAGAATCTTATCGAAGTCTGTAAATAAAAGTACATTTAATATATACATAGAAAATCTGTATAGCAAATCTCATTGTGCCTAAACTTTGTGTGAAACTGTGTATAGTAAACTACAAATTGTACAGAACATGCAGCCTCTTATAGCTGCAAACAGTTTGCAGCAGTTTGTCATATCCCTTTCTTTTGCATAATTTGTAATATATTTTTACATCACTTTGATCGGTGATTGGCCTTTTCTACTGTGTTTAGGACAGGACCACGAAGCACAGACTAGTGGTTACCAGGTAAGTGCCCGAACAGGACCTGTGGGGTCATTGAATGTGATTATAATTTATTAAGTTGTTTAAACAGTAAATGCAATCATCCAGAATATCCCATAAATGTGTAGTAATTGGTCTTATGTTATTTAAGTGGGGGTAGAACTGGAAGGGAATGTCCGTGAACTGTTCTGTACTCTAGGTACCCTTAATCTAGTTTATGGCACCATTCTTCTCACAGCAGAGATTGACTGTTAAAGTAAACTTACATGTACTGAAGATGGAAGAAAATTGCCATTGCACTTTTAGGAGGGGGGTAAGCACAGTAGCTAGGGTGGCAGTGACTTACACTAAGGGAGGGGGCGAATTATGTTTGATGCTGGGGGAAGAGGGGCTCTTGACTTGCGATTGGGAAGCTGACAGGTAACGCTAGACCAGCAGGTGTTTCAATATGTGAGTAATGTTTTTTTTTATTATTTTAACACATTTTCTGCTCTTAACCCCTTTAAAAATAGCATTAATTCAGCGTTTCCTACAGCACCTGTGCAAACCTATGAATCTTAATGGTTAAAGGGGTTGTCCAGTGAAGAGAAGTTATCACCATTGGAAACCCCACTGATTGACACTATAGTGCACTTTTATTCCCTTTAGAATGAACCGGCAGTGTGCCTGCTCGACGGCCACACCATCTATTCTCTATGGGGCTGCTGAAAAAAGCTATGTGCTGACAATCCCATACAGCAGACCTGGACAAAGTGTGGGCCTCATCCAGCCCTCTAGCTGTTCCAGTCCAGCCCGCGGACCGAGACAGCTGAAGGCCACTGCTCCTCCTTCTACCATTTAGCGTGTGCGACAGACAGCAGACGCGATGACGTCACTATATCGTGTCTGCTGTGCTTTGGGTCAGTGCACACAGTAAGGACAGAGCAGAGTGCCGGGGGAACGGAAGCAAGGTGAGTATGTGTTTTTTTCTTATATGTGTAAATGTGTGTGGGATGTGTGTCTGTATATAAGAGGGCTATGTGGGGGCTCATACTGTATAGAGGGGCAATGTGGGAGCTTATACTGTATATAAGGAGGCTATGTGGGGGGCTCAGGGCTCAGGCTGTATATGTGGGGCTGTGTGGGGGCTCATGCTGTATTTAGAGGTCTGTGTGTGGATTCATACTGTATATAGGGGGACTGTGTATTGGTTCATACTGTACATACAGGGAGCTGTGTGTGGGCTCAATAGGGGTGCTGTCTGAGGGCTCATGTGTATAGGGGGGCTGTGTGTGAACCCATACTGTATATGGGGGGGGGTGTGTATGCAGGGGGGCTGTGTGAGGGATCATACTGTATATAGGGTGCTGTGTAGGAGCTCATGCTGTATATAGGGGATCTGTGTGTTGGTTCATACTGTATAGATAAAGGATGAAATCAGCCTTCTCGCTCATCCAAAGTGCGTAGTGCATGGTCACCTGCCTCTTTACCATTATGTGGATATTCTTCCAAGCTTATCACAGTTTGATGCGGTGTGAAACTTTTAGGACCATGGACCTCCTATTAAGGCTCCATCAGGTTTACTGAGGAGGAAAGTCTGGACTCTTGGTGGCATCCTTAAGGACCGATTCTTTTACGGTTCTGACCTGATGTGGAAGTTCAAGAAGTCTTACCTTCATGGAACTGTGAGGAGGGGCTACCTGAATGCCACTCCTCTCATGCTTCTTACACGGGTCCATGCCGAGTATTACTTCTTAAACCCAGAGGCGTAACTATAATAGGTGCAGACATTGCAACTGCACCTGGGCCCTGGAGACTAGGGAGCCCAAAAGGTCTCTTTGACCCATAGGAAAAGACTATTACTTTTGGTGACTTGCAATAATTGGGAGCCCTGTTAAAGCTTTTGCATTAGTGCCCATGAACTTCAAGTTAAGCCACTGCTTAAACCTCTCAGCACATCTAAATTTTACAAAAGTCAGGCAGTAAGCCAAACCAGGTTTATGAAAGAAGAATTTCACTGGCAGTGTACAAGGCTGAGGTCAAGGGTCTCATCCATTGGAGGGGCAGACCACTTGGAGGTTGTTCGCTGACCAGGAATTCCAGTGATTCCCTACTGGGTTACACTTTTAGGACATATCATATGAGGTCTGGTCCTTCAGTGAGGGTCTGGGGGAGAATTGCATCATCTGATGTTGTGTAGGGATGTGGACCGTCTTACCGTGTTCCTGCCGATGAGGACAACAGACGCACTGTGTGAATACTGTCTTGCAGTTTTATATGTGAAGTATCGTATGTCTAATGTAATGTGATGTAATGTATTATGGTGATGCACAGTATGTAAAGTGTTGGAGCATAATATGGATATAGCATAAGGATTGTGGATTTAGCATAAGGATAATGCTTAGGACAGCATAGGATATAGAACAGGTTAACATGTAGATAGGAAATGGTTAAGGTTAGGATTAGCTCAGTGGGTGGGCAGTAGTGCTGATAAGAAAAGGGGCACTTCCTGGTTAGACGGAGTTCAGTGTCAGACAGTGAAGTGTGGAGTAGGTTCAAGTTCAGGTGGGGTGGTGGGTTTCTAGGGGCAGCATGGGCCAAACATTTAGGGCAGTGGGCAGCCAAATGGAGTTCCCTGATGGACATTCCAACGGTGTCTGGAGCCTAGGGCTCAGGCCAGGTACCATGGAGCGGGTCTGGTCTTCTGACATCACGAGGTCGGTGGACATGGAGTTACATGAGGGGCAGGAGGCTGGTCCCAGATGCACTGCCGGAGTGGACAACGAATCCCTGGGGCTGATGGAGTCAGTGGGCTTGGGGGTAGTCCAGAATGAACACATGGGAGAACAGAAGAGGAGTTGTGCTAAGGATGAAGGAAGTCTGCATTGTAGTGACCTATTTGAATTGTACCCACCTGATGAACTTGAACTGTTTAGTAAAAGTTTGACTGTTTCAAAGAACTCGGTGTCCCATGCATTGTGTGTGGCGGCTCCTGTGGACGGAAGCCTGGAGGCAGCGGAGGCCTGCAGCCTACAAGTGCGTGTGATGCATCCCAAACCCAACAGCACACTAGGACTGGGACACCCATTGTCCGTAAATTGCCAAAGCGCAACCGGACAGCAGCTCAGTCGCGACTACCGCTTTGCAGCACTTTACATGCTGTGTATGCCAGGATCAATGATACGTAACCTTGTCCCTGGAGGATTAGACTCCCTGGTAAACTGCTATGAAAATTATGTCTTTCTATAGTCTGGATAACAACAAAGGGGTAGTCCCTTCAAACAGCTGATCGGTGGTGATATTGAGATAGGCCATTTGTGTTAGAAACCTGGATAATCTCTTTAATGTATTATAATGATTAGAAGGCGTAATCTTTTCTCACCTTCTCCAGTAAGGACGATACTGAACTGGTTTGATGCTTTTCCATCGACCACTTTCGCAGTGTATGTTCCCTTATCTTCTTCTCCAAAGTCTTCTTTGATAACCTCAATGAGACCATATTCCTTGTCAAATCTTATTTTCCTTTTCTGCAATGAGGAATATATACCTGACTGACTTTAATGTACAATTTCTAAATTAATTTGATATACTGCAAAGTACAGTAAGTGTGCTCAAACATATTTGTCACAATGGATAGAAACATTTTGTCATTCAGTTGAGAGCCATAATGACATGTTTTTAATCCATTGCAATCCAATTATAAAATGTTAGATGAAATGAAAGATGATCATTGGTTACACTAGACAAAATGTTGTATTAGTCAACCCAACCAAATTATACATTTTCATCCCAAAGATTCTAGTAAAAACAGTTTTTTTTTTTTTTTATAGTTGATTCCCGATCATCAGATGACAACGTGAACAAATAAATATGTAGTAGTAATGACAAAATCATTAAATTCAAGTATTCAAAAAAAATCTAGATAATGGCATTTACAGTTATATTAACTAAATGTCTATATTCTCAGAACTTTTATTATCTTGTAGCGTCAGATTTAAATTTGCTTTCCTCAATCAGGAAGGGTCAGCAATGCCCAGGAGTTCTGTATTGCCATTTTGTGGATCTGAACTGGAAGAATTAGTGACAAAAATAAGGTGTCTATAACATAATTAATATGCTTTTCAGATGCATATTATTTTCTTTTTAAAGTGTATGTCCTGTTCTGATAACCCTGATAAGCCTTATTAAAAAAGCAATACCATCAATATTTGTATCCTCTTACTCTATTGCAGTCATCATATTATATAGCACTGTGTACTTACAATTGGTAATTTTTCCCTTCTATTCAGTTAATTCTTGGCTTTTCCTTTAGGTTGACGACAACACGTGATTAAAAACTGATTAGCTGAATCCTTCTAAGCTCTATGTGGAAACAGGAGGTAAATTTTCCCTGCATGAGTCATGAGTCACTGCAAAAGTCCCTGGCAGGGGGGGGAGAAACAGAGCAGCTGGGTTAGGAGTTGAAGAGGGGAATGATAAATGTGGGGACAAGATACTTCCTGTTTCTACATAGAGCAGAGAAAACAGATGAATTAACTGGATTAAAAGGCAAAACTAGCAATTGTAAGCAAACAAGTGCTATATAATATGACTGCAATATATTAAGAGGATAAAAACATACAGACACAATAGACAACTTAAAGATCCATTTCAGAGTTAATTTTATTTCAGCGCTGGAGTGGTGCCACTAATCTAAGTTCCCTGACCATAGTCTTATACTTACCAGTCGCTGTCTTCAGCTCTTCCCAGTGCCGCTCCGGTCCTGCACAGCCATTTTGTGACCACAGCTACTGACTGACCAGAAGTCAGAGGTAATGGTCACAAGCTCTCAATGTAAGTCTATGAGAGCCTCATTCTGGTTGTCTTACACTTACATAGAGATGTGACTTACATTGAGTTCTGACTTCCGTATCACTCCACAAACACTGGAGCGATCTAGCAGGTCACAATCTGCAGAAGACCGACCAGAGCCTAACAGATGACAGTGGCTGGTGAGTATAATACTAGGGCCAGGGAACTTAGATTAGTCCAGCTACACCACTCCAGCTCTGAAATAAAAGAGAACGCTGGAGTGATGCTTTAAACCATTTTACAGGGATGAAATCACAATAGGACTTATTTAGGTCAATAGGCTGCACATTTGGATCCTGGCTTGCTTTATACAGCCATCTAGCCTACTAGTGATGGTAATTTGACTTTGAAGTCTGATTTAGCAGGACATTCTTTTTTTCATATTTATTACACTCTTTAGCACATTCTTACTTTTGCTATGATACATATATAATTGATATTTTGTATATACTGGCCAATTTAAATAGATTCCTTACTTGTGCATCATTATATGGATGTTGCTTACAGGGTTGTGAATTGTGCTTATATTGGAATACTTTAATGCTTTAATGGGAGCTTTAATGGGAGTTTATCATACTCATAGAGACTATTTAACCAAATAGCTCAACTGGTGTTGTGATGTCATGTTCCCCACCCTTTTACATGGTCTTCATTGGCTGTTGGGTCTGTATGTTTTTATGATGCTTGTGGATAGTTTTGGAAATAATAAAGCATTTACCATACATTTTTAATACAGTATATATTGTGTTTGCATCAGGGCTTATAGGTTGTAATGTTTTTAGTTCCTTGAATATGTTATATCCGTGTCTGTGCTTGCTCATTCTGCTTCTTATTTTGTCGTCAGGTGCCGCCACGCCATGATGTGAGTGACTCTGGTCAGTGGTGCAACAGCTATGTGTCATATTTTGGGCATTGTAGTGCTTCTAATTGCCAGTTATAGACTATACCTGATCCTAGTTCTGTCACTATACCTCTGATCCTCTGTGTTATTCATTTGTTAACCTCAGATTGCTTGACATCTTGCCTGATGATTCTGACTTGGTTTCTAACGTCTGATTTTGAGTTGACCCAGCTTATATGACCCTTCTCTGCCTGCCCGTTCCACCAGCCAGCAGTCCCTTTCTGGATCCAAACCAGAAGCCCCTGTTTAAAGTCCAGATCCCTGTACAGAAGTTAAAGGGTGAAAGCCAAGGATCCTATGGAACCTGATAAATGGAGTGGTTATCACAAAGCCTTTCTCTGGAAGCCCTGTTAAAATTGCCCGGCAATCATGAACAAAGCTACTTTACAGAATATGAGTACTAGGTTGTTTAATCCCTTTATGACGTGTGCCATAATTGTACTACACACGTCATATCCCCCACCTTCCCGGGCACATGTCAGCTTATCTGTACAGCTGACATGTGCCCGCCACAGCCGCGGGTTGAATCGCAATCCAACCATGGCTGTTAACTAGTTAAATGCCACTGTCAATCTCTGACCGCGCTATTTAACTTGTGCTTACCGGAAACGCGTCGTTGGCTCTGCCCATCGGCGACCCCGTCATATGAGTGCCGCCCAGCGGTCGGCACTCATAGCGAGTCCGCATTTCTGCTACACACATGCGATCTGATCATCGCCTATGTGTAGCAGAGGCGATCAGACAAGTTGCAGCTTCAAGTCTCCCATGGTGACTATTGAAGCATGCAAAAAGTAAAAAAAAAAAAATTATATATATATATATATATATATATATATATATATATATATACACACACATATTTGGTATCGCCGCGTTCAGAATTGCCTGATCTATCAACATAAAAAATAATTAATCCGATCAGTAAATGGCGTAACAAGAAAAAAATTAAAAAAGCCAGAATTACGTTTTTTGGTCGCCACAACATTGCAATAAATTGCAATAACGGGCAATCGAAACATTGGATCTACCCCAAAATGGTATCAATAAAAACGTCAGCTCAGTGCGCAAAAAATAAGCCCTGACCCGGCTCCAGATCCCGAAAAATGGAGACGCTACGGGTCTCAGAAAATGCCACCATTTTTTTTTTTTAACAAACTTTGGATTTTTTTTTCACAACTTAAATAAAAAAGAACTCTTAATGACCTGGAGAATCATAATGGCTGGTCAGTTTTAGCATTTAGTGTACATGGTAAAAAAAAGAAAAAACAACTGTGGAATTGCACATTTTTTGCAATTTCACCGCACTTGGAATTTTTTTCCTGTTTTCCAGTACACAATATGGTAAAACCAATGGTGTCATTCAAAAGTACAACTTGTCCTGCAAAAAATAAGCCCTCACATGGCCATATTGACTAAAAAATAAAAAAGTTATGGCTCTGGGAAGAAGGGGAGCAAAAGACTAAAACGCAAAAACGGAAAATGGCCCGGTCATGAAGGGGTTAAATCTAGTATATTTAAATGGATCCTTCGTATTTTAGGTATAATTGTCTTAAAAATTGGTCTACAACACTGGAAATGGCTAACATGGATTCATATACATGACCTATCTATATATCTTTGGTAATAAGTGGGCACTGCAATATTTTGTAGGGACAGTATCTGCATTTTTTGTGGCTGCATTATTAAAGTGTTATTTCTGTTATTTTGTTGGTGCTATATTTGTTTTGATGTTGACAATGTGGTGGTTGTTATTTGTATAAAGCATCTGCTATTATGTAGTCACTGTTTTTTCTGTTATGTTGCCACCAGTGGAATTATGTTTTCATGTGGGAATTGTTGGCTATTATGTGGGTGGTACAAATGGTAGAATATGAGTTCTGAAGACTGTACTATGTTTGCTTTATGGCTGCTAATATATGGAGACTGTGACATGTATGTATCAAAATATCTACTTGTTTTAATGCCGTGGTTTCGGAAATGTGGTCTATGATAGAAACAAAAATAAAGCTGAAATAAGCATTGGCACAACAACAAAAATCATCATGGACTATACATAGATATAAGTAGAGGTAAAAAAAAACATACCGCTGTACTGTCAATGACTTTGTCATTAAGAATCATTTCTAATTCTGCAGCAGAAGACAGTTTTTCCACTTCTAACCAGAGCCGCACATCCCCATTCTCCAGCACTTCCACATTCCATCCTGATATTTTTTGTATCACTAGAAATATTACCATGATATGATATTATATATGTCATCACGTTTAAACCATGAAATTTCATATGCTATACTATATACTGTACATGGGTCAGCCATAATATTAACACCATTGACTGGTAAAGTGAATAACTTTGATTAGATCATTTCAATGTCTCCTGACAAAGAGTTATATATATTAAGGAACAAGTGAACAATCAGTACTAGAAGTTGATGTGTGAAACAAGCAAAGAACTGCTCCCATGGATGCTCAAGTCTGATTGATGCATGTGGGCAGTTAAGTCTAACCTGTCTGGTCCTATCCCATGGAAGAGCTGCTGTAGCATAAATTTAATGCTGGCTATGATAGAAAGCTTGCTGAATTTGGGACCATGTTGCCACAAACAAGTTAAAGTGCCTATTCTGACCCCTGTCCACTAACTAAGTTGCATGCAATGGGCACATGAGCATCAGACCAGGACCATGGAGCAATGGAAGAAGATAGGCTGATCTGATGATGCACATTTTTTCACATAATGTGGATGGTTGGGTGTTACACTTCCCAGAGAACAGATAGCACCAGGATATATTATAGGAAGAAGACAAGGAGACAGAGAAAATGTATATTCTGGGGAATATACTTGCTAGGAAACCTTGGGTCCGGACATTTAATTTAACAAGTAGAGCTACCTAAATGTTGTTGCAGATCAAGTTTATCCCATTATGATAACTGTATTATCTGCCACACTGCAAAAATTGAAGAATAGTATGAGGAACAGATTTATAAATTACTTCTGCTAGTTTTTTTTACTGCAAAACTTCACTGATTTTGGTGCACATATACTTTGCACAAAAATGTGCAATTTTTAAACCTTCTTGCCACTTTTGAAAAAAGTGGGTGTGTATTAGCAGGAGGGGGTGAGACCTCCAGCAGCCCCACAAATTTACTGTGATTTATGCCAGAAATTGTCAGAAATTATAGTTGAAATCAATGCTGCCATAGATGTCATCAATTTATTAAGAAAACGATGAAACGCTGGATTTTAGAACATTTCTCCCATGGAGATCAAGGTGTTGATTACACTGATCTCAATGCGATTTTGATCCTGGGAGATGCTCTGGAAAATAAGTGTAATCCTTTGGAATCCACTCTCAGATAGGTCGGAGTTGTTTTCATTGCACGAGGTGAATCTATGTTACAGATGTGAAAATGTTTGTTATATGCATTACAGAAGCATAGTTACAATATGCAATTGGGAAATTAAAGACTATTCTTATAGGGGTATTCCCATCTCCAACATCCTCTCTCAATATGTAGTAGGTGTAATAATAGTAATATGAGCAAATACCTCCATTTAGAAATTTAGTACAGTTCTTTTGGATAACTGTATCACTTATCCCATGTGCAGGCATTGCAGTAGCTTAGGTATCCATGGTTACGACCACTCATAGTGACAGTTATTTAGCT
The DNA here is from genome assembly GCF_046119375.1 of Phyllobates terribilis. NCBI lineage: Eukaryota > Metazoa > Chordata > Amphibia > Anura > Dendrobatidae > Phyllobates > Phyllobates terribilis. Next base: position 475,980,079 of record NW_027362762.1, read on the forward strand.
GTTAGTGGTCGTAACCATGGATATCTAAGCTACTGTAATGCCTGCACATGGGGTAAGTGACATAGCGAATCAGAAGAACTATACTACATTTCTAATTGGAGGTATTTGTTAATATTATTATTATTACACCTACTACATATTGGGATAGGATCTTGGATATGGAAATACCCCTTTAAGGAAAAAAATATAGAAAATCAATGGAGATTCTGGAGACATGCTGAATACATTGTATTGCGCATATTGGTTAACTTTTTACTTACATGGGTGTTGCACATCATGGCTTTTTTGGAGCAAATCTGATAACTCTAAAATGTTAGAGAACAAAAAATAAAAAAATAAGTGAATTTTCCAGAATTATTTGTGATATGCATTGCCATTTATAATTCTTTATATCATCATATATATACTATGTATATATGTAAGCCCCTTTATTTCTTTCATAACTTTATTGATATTATTCCCCAATACTTACAATTATACATGCATCATAGTAAAATAAATGTACCAATTCATTACAAACAACCCCAGGGTCTAACTCCCGATCTGCACCTCTTATTTCCCACTTCACCAACTTCTTTCCTGGTCCCAGACTTTCTCCGTCCCACTATGCCATATTCGTAGATATTCCACAATTTTAGTTGCTAGATTTCACCATTACTTCACTGTCAGGAATATATTTGTAAACCACACACTGGGTATTAAAGGGAACCTGTCATGTGAAAAAACACTATTAACTTGCAAATATGGGGTCAATCTTCAGATTAATAGTGTTCTGAACTTGCCTGGCACCAACACTTTGACCCCGGCTGCCAGGTGTAAATAAACTTTATTCCTCCTGGTAACATTCGGGTTTCAGTTATGGTGGTGGTGCCTGCGTGGTTTCAGTCACTGCCCTGTATATTGAGAGCGGCAGCAGTAACTGCACCCCCATCACTGACTGACAGCGGGCCCTAATGCTGTGCTGCTGTCAGTCAATGCCGGGGGTGCAGTTACAGCTGTCTCTCTCTATACACAGAGCGGTAGCTGAAACCACCCCGGCGCATTACACGGAGGTGCTGGTGCCGGACAGGTTCAGAACACTATTAATCTGCAGATTAATCCCATATCTGCAGGTTAATAGCGTTTTTTCACGTGACAGGTTCCCTTTAATACCTTTGCCCCCAATAGAAGTTTCTAAAATGGCAAACACCTTGATTTTTTTTTTAGAATGAACATGTTATAGGGGTTGGTGGAGTCATCTGTTGGCATGGCAAGCTTTAGCATTAGTTGAATGGCATGAAAAAGGTTTCCTACCCTCCTTTGTTAGTGTGTGGCTTGCAGATACCCCATCAGTATTGGGAACTTCCACAGAATAGATGCCTACATCTTCGTCAGACGGCTTTTTCAGGATTACTTTGGACCTTTCAAAGAAGAACATCGTTGGGATCCTCGTTCCTCAAACATTGCATTAGATACTGTATATTAAAAGTTTACAGATGTTTTCTGCTAATAATATTAATACAAATAACATACAATAGGATTGTTAGAACAATAGATGACAGCGCTCTGATATTACTATAGCTATTTACTTGTTTCCTTCTGTGGAAATGTCTGTTCTGTCTGGATCTGGAGCCCATTTGTAGTCTTTAGACCAGTCAAACTCTGGCGAATCAACTGGCTCTGGATTCTCAAAGGAAAGGTATATAAATCCTTCATCATCGACGCCAACTTCAATTTCATTTGTGCCTGGAGGTTTCAAATACATTTAGATGCAATATAATGAGCCAATGCCACCATCAGATAATGGCATTGTTATAATGGTCCTGGATAAATATAGGTGCTGCTTTGCCAGCCGCTAGTCGTTGTTGAGTTCAATGATGAAATATCATTTTACTTTGTGGCTGTGTAAAGGAATACAGGGAGCTCAATAGGAGAAAATTGGGCTCAAATTCCTTTGACAACATATTATTACAATAATTAGCTTGATTTAGATTATTTTTAATTATAAAAATAGAAATACACCATAGTCTTTACTACCCTAGGACACCCCCAGTAAGATCATTTGTGCCTTTCTAGTATATGGATGTCACACAGATGATTATACGGATGAAAATCATTCCAGTTTTCTGGATGAAAATCGGACAATTTTTCATGCGCTCAACTGAATTCGGCCTTAAAAAAACAAAATAATTAAAATGCCCGGTGTGTGTTCTTGTTTTTAATGGAACAGTACATTGGCTTCTACAAAACTTTCCAAACCTGGCTTGGTTACAGGAACCACAGGATCACAAGGTGTGGATGCAGTGCCAGGACCAGAGGTGTTAACAGCAAGAACACGGAACTGGTAACTCTTATCTGTTACCAAATCAGAGATCTAAAAAAAGAAACCTGAAGTCACATATACGTCTTATTAATTTTATTTATGAGACATTTTACAGCTTATGGGCATAACATACAGAATAGAAAAAGTGGAGTAACTTTATAAACATATTTTGTTACTGATATTGCAGTGTTCCAATGTAACAATCTTAATTATAATCCAGAACTGTTGTCATAATTCTCAGTGTTGTCCCTGGAAACAGTCAACCAATTTGTTGTCAGATACTTTCTAAAAAGCATAATTCCATTACTAATCTGTTCGACTTTTTGAGGAAGATTAATTCTGTACTCTATGTAAACTTTGATGCAGTGTCCAAAAGTCATACACACTACTAAAATGAACTCCATTAAGACAAATTGTACCCTCATATGCGTGTCTGGTATGGGATTGTCATTAATCCTCCTCCAGCCTCCGGAACCTTCTTCACAGGCCTCGACTAAGTATCCAGTGACAGAACTGCTGCCTGTGTATATGGGGCTTTTCCAGTGGAGCATCAAGGTCTTGTCTCTCACTTCTCGGCATCTGACATCATATGGTGGACCTTAAATAAAAACATACACGTTTTCCAAGTAGAGGAGTAACTTGAAGCTCTAGGGCCACTATTCAAAATCTCCAACAAATTCCTCATCTAATACATGCCATTTATGGTACTGTCGTGCTCCTATATGGTCTTTGGGTCCTCAGACAGCAGGGCCCAGTTGTGAATACTTTCTCTGTACCTACTTTCACAATGCCCCTGATTCCAAGGAAAGTGTTCCCCTTTCCACGTACTACCTCGTCAAACCTGCTAATAGGACTTAGGCAGCTAGCAGCTCCAGGGAATAAAGGCTACACTCTTTTAGCGCTCTCCTCCATTGACTCACTGATTTTTGAATGAGAGGAAACTCAATTTCATTGGATAAGTGACTATAAGTAAAGCACAAAGATTCAATTTGTCCACCATAGTATTACCTGGTTCGGGCATTGTCCATTCCTCGCACTTAAAAAGGTCACTTGGCTCAGACAACTTTCCAACACCCGCCGAATTCATAGCTCTGGCACGGAACTCATAGAAATGTCCTTCAGTGAGACCGGTTACCTTGTGTGAAAATACATATAGTACAATAACACAAAGGTGACCTGTTCAATATGTCACACATACTTTACAGACAATGAAGGGTACCTTATACATAGTATTTTGGATTGGTTCATTATTGACGTCTTTCCAAGAAACGTCCTCAGAATCATGTAGATCAAGAAAATATCCCAGAACTTCTCTCCCTGCTGTGAATTTTGGAGCATTCCAACATATTGTCAATTCATCTTTTCCAGAGCTCAAGAGGGTAAAATCATAGGGAGCCGATGGACAGTCTATGAAGTCATTAAAGATTTAAGGTAATAGGTTTACAAACTGTAATTGTTAAATGAGCAACATAACTCAAAACATATTTGTCAGGACTCCTATAAGCGGGCAGTATATGATAATAGGGCAGCTCTAGAATGCATCATTTCTATGATCTGAGTTAGTATTTTTATGTACAAAACTGTCCTAATGCTACGAGGACTCATAGAAAAAGCCCAGCAGTCCTGTGTCTCCCTGCCTGCTGGAAGAAGATCTCCTTTTATACAATCTCATACAGGAAAGGCTATCAATCATTAGTAAGTGGGTGGAGCTAATACGACTTCTCTTGAAAATAAAAGGCTTTGTAAATAAAAATCATAGAAAACTAAATATCTCCAAATTCAGTATTCTCTTTTGCTGCCATTAGATAAGGTAGTATAGAAGGCTTGACATATACAGTACTAGTCAACTTTGACACCTGCTTTTACAATGGTTCCCCTTGTTCTTATTGGAATGTGCACATTATAGATTCAGACTGAAGTCAGCAAAACCACAAAAGAACACATATGGAAACAAGGATTAAAGGAACATGTATAAAACAAACCAGAATATGTGTTAAACCTTAGATTCCTCAAAGTATACCCCTTCTATTCTGATAAGTTTGACCACAGAATGAAGGCAAAACAGTCAACAAGTGATCAGCACTTCTGGGAGATCCATCAAGACTTTTGGAAATCCATTACAGGTAACTAACTACCTGACGAAGCTGCTTTAGAGAAAGCCAGAGGGTTTAAAGCTGTCATCAGAGTTAAAGGGGGTACTTTGAGGAATCTAAAGTTCAACACATATTCTGTTTTGTTTTAGGCTGGTTTCTTTACTCATTATTTCCGTGTGTGTTCCTTCAAAGTTTTGCTGCCTTCAGTTTGAATCTACAATGTGCACATTCCAGTAAGAACAATGAAAACCATTGCATAAACAGGTGTGGCCAAACTTTTGACTTAGCTTGCGTTTAACCGATTCACGTCCGGGCGATTTTTCGTTTTAGTTTTTTCCACAACTTTTTTCCAAGAGCCGTACCTTTTTATTTTTCAGTCCACATAGCCATATGAGGGCTTTTTTTTGCGGGAAGAGTTTTAATTTTAAATGACACCAATACAATTTTTTTTTTTTACTTATCAAGCCTGCATCAAAATCAGGGACATGACATATGACGCAAATGTACGTCATATGTCGTGAAGGGGTTTTAAAACATACAATACATCACAAAGTTTGTAGGGACCCTGAGTCCTCTTTTTCTTGCTGATTGTTAACTTTCTCCCTGAGGGCTGATGCAGATGTCAGCTTTTTGAGTGTGAGTTTTATCCATGTTTTTCACAGATAGAAGTCAGACCCTTTATATTGGGATGTCCATATATCCTTATATTTTTACACACTGAATGGTCTCGGATCAAACTTGCCAATGCAATTCTATGGGTCTGAAAAAAATTGGACACTACTCAGATGTCATCCATTTTTTATTTTCACACAAGAAAAACTGGTGAAACTGTTGGTAAAATCTGACACATTGACTGAAAGTCGGATCAAAAACACTGTTGAGACTCGGACCATGTTTTGCTTATGGAATAAATGACTGTCATCTGAATGAGGCCTTACACTGTGATTAGGAAATGCTGTCAATTAGTGTTTGGTGGGCGGAGGGAGCCACAGCTCATGAATATGGAGGACTTCACAGCACATACACAGCATTGAATGGTTTGGTACTTACAAATTGCCTCATTTATATTCAGTGGGTCAGATACTGGTGATCTTTCACTAAGCCCAGCTTCATTTACTGCTTTCACAGAGAACTCATAGTCTTTTCCAGTCTGTAACTCAGGCACAGTAAACCTGCACACAATTGTTAAATTAATATTTGTAGAAATGTTGTTTTACAAAATAGATCTGCACAGACATTTTTTGTGATCAATGTAATTTAGGATTTTACTCCTTAAAATTATGTTTCCCCAAAATAAACCATTGAATAGGCCCATTCAGCAACTTGATAAAGTGTATGTACAGAAAAGGACAAATAAGTTAATGTAATCTAGTTCCTAGATATCCCCTTAGGAAGGCATGAGAGTACCAGCCATCCGTCTTATGCTTATTGCTAGGCTCTGTCCCCTTGAGTCCTTGGTTTACTTAATAATTACCTTGCAGTTCTGATTGTACAACGGGGAGGTATTCTGGTTGTTCTCATTAACATATCATCACAAAGTCATGTTTCTTTGTCAGACAGTATGAGGTCCTTAAAAACATCGGCAATGAGAGCACCCATATAAATCACAGTCTTCCAAACCCAACGAGGACAACCATCTGTTGTGTATGAGTGCCTCCCGACTCACTCCTCATAGATAATGTCCGGGGAGAGCAGGATCAGGCAGCTGGAATTATCAACTCCCAATTCTTTTGTTTCTGGGGTAGATAAACCACTGTCAAATGTGTCTGACAGCAGCTTTCTCCCCTCTGGCCATTGAAAACATATGAATGCTCGACCAAGCCAAGCATTCCTCTGTATGGTGAGTCGGCAGAATTAGCCGTTTGCCGACTGAGCGTTCTGCTGTCAGCTTCCTCATGTGTATGGCCAATTTAAAGAGGACCTGTCAACAGGTCAAGAGTGGCCCATTTCTGCTCTTATGTTAATTTTGCTGCTGCCCTGAGTATTCCACTTTGTTTTTTAATTTACCATATGGTTCTAGAAATATGGACCTTTATATTTAGTACATTTTTTTATGGTCCATATCTCTGGAAACATATGGCGGATTTAAAAACAAACAAAAAACATCATATTCAGCGATACAGCAGGAATAAAATAAGAGCAAAAATTGGTCACTTTTGACCTGGTGACAGGTTCTCTTTAAGTCAGGTTTCCTATACCTCCAGCAATACGGTGAACATACAATGGCCATATATTTTTCCTTCAGCAACTCTATAAGTGAAATGTTATAGTAAACATGAGTTATTAGTTTTGTGTCCGTTTTGTTATACTTGTGCCCTTGTCCACAGATAAGAGCCCATTATCTTTGTATTATGTCATACTGACATTCCGCAGAGTATCTAACAAAAATGGTAAGGTCAGCTTTTTTATGTTAGACTAATAATGCTGCAAAGAAAAGTTTCTGTCAATGGTATTAACGCACTAGAATCCTTCCTGAAATGTTTTTCTATACTACAAAAGGTACGAATGGAAAACCATATGGATGAATGTACCAGTTTATGCATTCTTACAATTTTATTTAAAGCGGTATTCCCATTTCCAAGATCCTATCCCAATATGTAGTAGGTGTATAATAATATTAGCACATACCTCCAATTAGAAATGTAGTATAGTTTTTCTGATTTGCTAGATCTCTTTCCTCGTGTGCAGGCATTGCAGGACCTTACGTATCTATGATTACGACCACTGATATAGTGACAGTTAACTAGTTGCTATTGATAGTAACCATGGATATCTAAAGTCCTGAAATGCCTGCACATGAGGTAAGAGACATAGCGAATCAGAAAAACTATACTACATTTCTAATTGGAGGTATTTGTTAATATTATTACTATTACACCTATTACATATTGGGATAGGATCTTGGAGATGGGATCATGCTGCAGCTCTGAACTTTAATTCAATACCTTCTAAAAGTAAATCGGAGTTTACCAGTTAAGGATCAGTTGGACACCTACTAATGAGTATCTCATGGCAAATCCTAGCACTAAACTGTAAAACATACTGGATTTATACGCTGGATACACTTAATCCAAAGGGTCGGAATGAAACCAGCCGTTTTTATGTGTTTTTGTACAGTCTACTGTCTTGGTAGCATAGGCAGTGGCATGTATAGTCATGGCCAAAAGTTTTGACACTGACACAAATTTTGTTTTTCACAAACTTTGCTGCTTTAGTTTTTTTAGTGGCGATTTGCATTTTACTCTAGATTTTTGTGAAGAGTGATCAGAGGAATTACAACCAATTACAAAGTCATTCCTTGCCATGAAAATTAAAAATATGTGATTTTTAACACTTAATTAGCCTATTTCTTTTAGCAGTAAATAATAATGCTGCTATATATAGATGGTGAATTATTGTTTGGATATGAATGGTTAATTTATGTTTGTTTTATGGTAACTATGCTACTTTTTATGTTGTATATGTCAGGTTATGGGGTTTCATGTGGTGATGGCTATTTAGTCGTGGCCTAGGACCATCTGCACGCGCTTGAGGCAGTGGGATCTCTCACGGAGCGTGGCTCACTGGCTCACTCCACCTTGCAGCATATCAGTGCGGTGAAGATTCATATAGATGCCATCTTAGAAGCCAAGTGGAAGCCACACGCTTGTTTCATTTACATCGTTGGTAATTATGGGGAAAGTTAATCTATCGTATGTGGATTTTTGCAATGTAGATATCCAATTCATTTTTTTCTAAATATAAATATTTGTGACTTGTGATTATATTGTAATAAGGATAATTAAAAGGATTGAGAGATCCCGAGTAGCACATATTACGTGGCTTGCTGTTTTCGGTTCCATATTTTGACATGGACTTATGAAATTCTAGCACTAAACTAGCTATGCTGTTCTTAATTCTGGGTTTCTGGTAGTCAGATCATCATCAATCAAAAGAAATTAACCATTCCCCAGTTACTTACCTGGTACATTGCAGTGGCTTGTTGTTCACAGGTTGCCATTCATTGTCCCCTACAATTCGACTGTACAAGTAATAGCCAAGGATCTCAGGTGCATGCTCTACTTTCTCCCACTGCACGACTGCAGATGTCTTTGTGTCTCGGAGGGCCGAAATGTGCCCGGGTGCAGGAGGAACTGCTGTAGGGTGGAAATATCTAATAGGTAATACATACATTTTCAGAATTGTAATAAAGCATGAGCTATGACATGAGGGCCACTATCACATTATACATTATTTTTGTATTTTGTCAATGGATATGGTTTATTTTCACATTAGTCTCAGTGGGTTTAAACTGAATAATTATACTAAACTAAAGCTCCTCATCGGTCATTTTTTTTATTTGCTCTTTTGTTAACTGTTGTGTGGAAGTATAATAAAGGATAGTAACATACTCATCGGTCACCGTCTTCTTCCAGTTTCAGGGACGCTCTGGTCCATGTTTTATTTGTTTTCTCTTAGTGTGTGTTTATTTAACTCTTTACTTAGAGCTTACAGGTTTAGTATTAAGGGTGTCTGGTTGACACCTCTTCATCACTAAACAAAGGGATTGGTGTCAGCGACACCTAATTCCATAAATACTAATCCCATTAGCCCTAATTCCCATTCCTGTGGTTTCTGGGGCAGTTGAGAGCTGATATTTTTAGCCTAGGAAAGGGCCATTAGGCCAACATGTTCCCTGGCTATTAATAACAGCTCACATCTGGTTGGTTAGCCACTTTGTCTCCACGATCATAAACTAGCAGCGCTTTGGCGCAGCATATTTTCACTGCATCCAAAATGTTGTGTTCTAATGCCACACTTGTTTTGTAAGTACATGCGGATCCACCGCATGTAATGACATTTCAATCGGTCAAAATCTGCAGTGGACTAGCTTCTCCACTACAGAAATTGACATGCTGCGGGTGAGTTTGGGTATGTGCCCACAATCAGGAGCCGCTGCGGGTTTGAAGCTGTGTGTTTATGCAGCGTCAAACCTGCATGGCCAGATGTCACAGCATAGTGGATGGAATTTCTAGAAATCTCATGTCCAATATGCACGCATCTGAGGTTGTGGATCACCTGCGGAAACTGACATGCGGCGCGTTTTTCAGGACAGCAGTATGTCAATTTCTCTTGCGGAGTCGCTAGTCTCCGTAACAGAAATTTGACCACTAGAATATATTGAATGTAGTAAATCCACATGGTTCAGTGAACACATGTGGATTTACCTGTGTTCAATAGAATGTAGCGTTTTGGATGCAGCAAAAAATATTGATGTTGGGGGAGAGTTGGGAGGCCCACATGCACATTAAACCGTCATCTGATATCACCAATATCAGCAAGTTTCGCTACTTTCGTTACTGTAATGTGCATACGGGCCTTAATGGGAACCTATTGTCTACAAAAACACTATTTACTTGCTGAAATAGTGGTAATCTGCAGGTAAATAGCCTTTTAATCATCTTTGGTAGTGTAGCTGGAACAATGGCTACAGGGAAAAAATGAACTTACATTCTCCCTGCAGCCGTTCGCTTCCAGTCATCGGGGTGGGGCAGGGAGTTGAAACAGTCAGTGTTCACTATATGGTGAGCAAGGCATGAAATAGCTCCTTGCATTGCTGTCCCAATGACGTGAAGCGAGCAGCTGCAGGGAGAAGAAACTTCCACACTGCTAAGCATGATTAAAACACTATCTGCAGATTCCCCACTAAATGTGCAGGTAAATGGTGCTTTTATATGTGGCAGGTCCCTTTAAAATGTAGTTGTGAGCACAGTTCCAATATTCAGAGACATTCGTATTAATTCTTAACTAGTCATGATGGTGTAACCAGGTTTAGTTTTGGAGGTTTAGGATGATGAGGGATGTTTTTGATTTAGCCATTATTGCTGCTCTCAACACACCATTAGAGAGCAGCTCCTGTTATAACATATCAGTGAATAATCATAGTTTTCTAATGTTTCACAGCATTTATATATACAGTACCTTGAAAAAGTATTTTTACTCCATGAACTTTTCCATATTTTTTTTACGTTACATCCACAAACATAAAGCTATTTTATTGGAACTTTATGTGATATACCAATACAAAGTAGCAAGTATTTGTGAAGTATAATGGAAATTGTTCATGTTTTTCTAATCATTTTATAAATCTAAATCTGAAAATTGTGACATGCATTCGTATTCAGCCCCCCTGAGTCAATACTTTGTAAGACCCCATTACTGCGGCAAAATCTTTTGGGGTATGTTTCTATCAGCATTGCACATCTAGAGGTTGAATGCACTTTTTGCCCATTCTTCTTTGCAAACATATATAGCATGATAGCAATAGCATTTGTACTATTACGGTTTGTACCTTATACTCCGAGAGTCCTGTGACAGAATATAATGGCTTTTGCACTGGTATTAAACCCATTTATTTTTGGTTCCAATTCTCTGTTTTTGTTCCTTTTTTTGCCTTTGATTTCCACTGTTTAGTCGATAACTAGTTTTTATACTGTTTTGGTTTCGTCCTTTTTTATCATGGTTGTGTAATTATTACTACATCCTTCAGATACATCAGACATTTACCTCGCTGTACATTATTCTTCATGATACTATTATGTATTTTTGTGAAAATATCTTGTTATCTTTGATATGTCTTTAAATCTAGTACATACACAAGCTTCAATGGAAAATGTATGTAGAGAGAATGGAATCAGTCACCTAATGTAGCTTTAAGAGAGATTGGAGAACTTGCAGTAGATGGATCACTGACTCCATGTTTGTTTGCAGCTTGTACCCGGAAAGAGTAAGATTTGCCTTTTTCAAGATCCATCACAGAAAATCGTGGCGAATGGGGACTGCTGTCCAGGTTAATCCTTTCCCATCTGTTACTTCCTTCAATGCACTAGTAATATAGACACATCATTGAAAATACTGAATAAATAGTACATTTTTCAGTGGCAATATGAAACACTATCTTTATTTGCCTACTTATGTTACCTATTTGGCAATGTTAAGTATTAGCATTATTAAGTAAGTGTATACCTTTTCAATATAGTATTTAACAGGTTCCTTTCCACTTGGATCAGGTTCATCCCAGGAAAGCACAACATAGTCTTCAGTGACTTCTGAGGCATGAACATTTTTTGGCACTGTTGGTACTTTGACATCATCTATTTTAATTGTAATGACAAATGGTCAGAAAATAGTCATAGTTATTACATTATAGTGTTCTTGAGGACATAATATTATGTTATTCATGATACATACAGTGGCTTGCGAAAATATCCCCCCCTCTTGTCTTTTTACCTATTTTGTTACATTACAACTTGTGTTTAAATATTTTTGTAATCTGATTTGTGTGTGATGCATCAACACTAAATAGTCCACGTTGGTGAAGTAAAGTGAGGAAAATATAGGCATAAATTAAATTTATGGGATCAAATAACTACAAATTGACACGTGCATATATATTCACCCATTTTGCAATGAAGCCCCTAAAAATTTCTGTTGCAAGCAGTTACTTTTATAAGTCACATGCTTGGTGAAAGGAAGTCCCCCTGTAAGTAATATAAGTGTCCCATGGTCTGCCAGTATATACACACCTATTCTGAAAGGCCATAGAGGCTGCAACACCATTAAGCAAGAGGCACCACTAACCAAACAACGCCGTGAAGACCAAGGAGATCTCCAAACAAATCAGGGACAAAGTGGTTTGGAAGTACAAGTCAGGGTTGGGTTATAAAAAAAAATATCCCAATCTCTGATGATCCCCCAGAGCACCATCAAATACTTTAACATCAAATTTAAAGAATATGGTACTACAACAAACCTGCCCAGAGAGGGCCATCCACCTAAACTCTCAGCTCGGGCAAGGAGGACATTATTCAGAGAGGCAGCACAGAGACCAAAGGTAACCCTGAAGGAGCTGCGGAGTTCCCAAGCAGAGACTGGAGTATCTGTCCATATGACCACAATAAGCCATACACTCCATAGAGGTGGCATTTATGAAAGAGTAGGCAGAAAAAAGTCTTTACGTACAAAAATTGTAAGGCTTGTTTTGAGTTTGCCAAAAAACATGTGGGAGACTCCCCAAATGTATGGAGAAAGGTGCTGTGGTCCGATCAGATCAAAATTTAACTTTTTGGCCACCAAGGTAAATGCTATGTCTGGCACCAAACCAACACAGCCCATCACCCCAAGAACACCATCCCCACAGTGAAACATGGTGGTGGCAACATCATGCTGTGGGGATATTTTTCGGCAGCAGGAACAGGGAAAATGGTCCGAGTCGAGGGGATCATGGATGGTGCGAAATACAGGGATATTCTTGAGCAAAACCGGTTTCAGTCTGTCAGTGTTTTGAGACTGGGGCGGAGGTTCACCTTACAAGACAATGACCCAAAACATACTGTTAAAGCAATACTTCAGTGATTTAAGGGGAAATGTGTAAATGTTTTGGATTAGCCTAATCAAAGGCCAGACCTTCATCCAATTGAGACTCTATGGCTAGAATTGAAGATTGATGTTCACTAGAGGAAACCATCTAACTTGAAGGAACTGGAGCCGTTTTGTCTAGAGGAATGGGCAAAAATCCCAGTGTTAAGGTATGCAAAGCTCATAGAGACTTATCCAAAGTGACTTGCAGCTGTAGTTGCCACAAAAGGAAGCTCTACAAAGTACTGAATTAGGGGGGTGAATAATTATGCACACTGAAGTGTTCAATAATTTTGTCCTATTTGTTGTTTGCTTCACAAAAAAAAGAAAGCCAAATGTTCACAGTTGTAGGCCTTGTCTTTACATTAACTGATGCAAACCCTCATAAAGAAAAACAGTGAAATTCCAGGTTGTGAGGTAACAAAACACTGTAAGTGCATTATACGTGAGGGGGTTGCAGCTACCTCGGTATTGGTCATGCACTCCTCCCACCAGTGTTAAGGTTATTTTTAATTAGTATGAACTAAAGCTGGGTCCTACTTATCCTAAATCAAAGGGGTTATCTGGGAGTTTTTGTTATTTTCTCTATGGGGCTAAGCACTTATGGGCGGGTAGTTGCTAACTACCTGCCTCTGCTGCCCTAAGATGATCTCGCTTAGAGCGTTCACAAACTGCTTCTGTCAGTGAATCTCCTGCTTCCTGTGACTTCACGTTGAGACAGCAGTTCCTTCTCTTCCACTCTGCTATGTCAGCGGGCATCACTGCTGACATCATGTTGATTGACAACTGGTTTCCCATTGTGTTAGGTTGAGATGTGTGTCAATCAACATGACATTGACAGTGACACCCTGTTGGCAGAGCAAAGTGGACAAGTCCACATGACGTTATAGGTAGCAGGAGAATCACAGGCATGAGCAGTCAGTCGGTGACTACCAACTACCTGCCGATAAGTATTTATCCTCATTTATTTATTTAACGGTATTCAACTTCAACTCAAGCTATGGCGACTTGATGGATGAATGCTCTGTGGGAAAATCAATCTTGAGCAAGCCTAGATAGGTCCACTAGAGTCTTCTCCCTTGTTATCTTGATAATATCAGGCCATCGGGTTGCTGGTCTTCCTCTTCTTAGGGAAAATAAAGAACTGTAGCAGAAAACCCCTTTAATATTCTAGACTTGGTCCCCAGAGAGGTAAGACTGCGGTTATAGAGGTGCACTGTGATGTATCAATGCATCAGAGTGAGGTTACTCCCACAATTGAATCAAATTGATCTAGTAAATGTAGCAATGGCATTCAGAATTATAAAAAAAACTAGCTATTGAACCCGTTCTACGTCCGGGTGGGAAGCATTTTTATTGGTATATGGTCTCCCATGCTGGTATGTGCTGCCCCCTCCTGGTATTTGTGCTGCCCCCATCCTGTCCCCACCATCCTATCCTGGTATGCTTGGCACCCCTCATCCCCATCCTGGTATGCATGGCACCCCTCATCCCTATCCTGGTATGCATGGCACCCCTCACCCCCAATCCTAGTATGCATGGCACCCCTCACCCCCAATCCTGGTATGCATGGCACCTTTCATCCCCAATCCTGGTATGCATGGCACCCCTCACCCCCAATCCTGGTATGCATGGCACCCCTCATCCCCAATCCTGGTATGCGTGGCACCCCTCACCCCTAATCCTGGTATGCGTGGCACCCCTCATCCCTATCCTAGTATGCATGTTACCCCATCCCTCATCCCTATCCTCGTATGTATGTTATCCCTCATCTTGGTATGCATGGTACCCCATCCCTCATCCCCATCCTGGTATGCATGGCCCCTCATCCGAATCCTGGTATGCATGGCACTTCTCATCCCTATCCTGGTATGCATGGCCCCTCATGCGAATCCTGGTATGCATGGCCCCTCATCCCCAATCCCGGTATGCATGGCACCCCTCATCCCCAATCCCGGTATACATGGCACCCCTCATCCACAATCCCGGTATGCATGGCTCCCCTCATCCCCAATCCCAGTATGCATGGTACCCCTCATCCCCAATCCTGGTATGCATGGCACCCCTCATCCCCAATCCTGGTATGCATGGCTCCCCTCATCCCCAATCCTGGTATGCATGGCTCCCTCATCCCCAATCCTGGTATGCATGATACCCCTCATCCCCAATCCTGGTATGCATGGCACCCCTCATCACCAATCCTAGAATGCATGGCTCCCTCATCCCCAATCTTGATATGCATGGCACCCCTCATCCCCAATCCTGGTATGGGTGGTACCCCTCACCCCCCAATCCTGGTATGCATGGTCCCCTCACCCCCCAATCCTGGTATGTGTGATACCCCTCACCCCCCAATCCTCGTATGTGTGGTACCCCTCACCTCCCAATCCTGGTATGCATGGTCCCCTCACCCCCCAATCCTGGTATGCGTGGTACCCCTCACCCCCCAATCCTTGTATGCTTGGTCCCCTCACCCACCAATCCTGGTATGTGTGGTACCCCTCACCCTCCAATCCTGGTATGCATAGTCCCCTCACCCCCCAGTCTTGGTATGTGTGGTACCCCTCACCAACCAATCCCTGGTATGTGTGGTACCCCTCACCCCCCAATCCTGGTATGCATGGTCCCCTCACCCCACAATCCTGGTATATGCATGGTCCCCTCACCCCACATTCCTGGTATGTGTGGCCCCCTCATCCCTTTCACACTGTACACACATACAAAAAAAATAAACAGTTATACTCACCTTTCTTCTCTGTGCTCCAGCCCTGCTGTGTCCTGTTCAGGAGTGCAGCGCCGAAGCACGGCGCTGTCCGGCGCCATTTTGCTGAAGACACACTGTGTCTTCAGTAAAATGGCACTGGATAGCGCTATGCGCATGCGCCGATCCGACGCCTCACTCCTGCCCCGGTCTCTGGCGAAGAGAGGCTCCGCGGCAACGCTCCTCCCGGTCAAGTAAGTATGTAAGTATGGCGCCGGAGATTGCGGTATGCGTTCAGTGTCTACGCATACCATGATCTCCGGCGCCATACACACTCCTCTTACCTGTAACGGCTGGATGCATGATTCTGTCTGGAGCCAGACTGCGCGTCACGCATGCGCAGTCTATCGAGGCTTCAGACAGAGACACGCATCCCCGGTTATATTATAGATACATATTCTGTATCTTAGAGTCTTAAGGTAGCTGCTGCATCTTCGCTATGTGCTGAAAGATGTAATTGATCATTATAACTATAGATATATACAGTATAGACCAAAAGTTTGGACACACCTTCTCATTTAAAGATTTTTCTGTATTTTCATGACTATGAAAATTGTACATTCACACTGAAGGCATCAAAACTATGAATTAACACATGTGGAATTATATACTTAAAAAAAAAGTGTGAAACAACTGAAAATATGTCTTATATTCTAGGTTCTTCAAAGTAGCCACCTTTTGCTTTGATGACTGCTTTGCACACTCTTGGCATTCTCTTGATGAGCTTCAAGAGGTAGTCACCGGAAATGGTTTTCACTTCACAGGTGTTCCCTGTCAGGTTTAATACGTGGGATTTCTTGCCTTATAAATGGGGTTGGGACCATCAGTTGTGTTGTGCAGAAGTCAGGTGGATACACAGCTGATAGTCCTACTGAATAGACTGTTAGAATTTGTATTATGGCAAGAAAAAAGCAGCTAAGTAAAGAAAAACGAGTGGCCATCAGTACTTTAAGAAATGAAGGTCAGTCAGTGCGAAAAATTGGGCAAACTTTGAATGTGTCCCCAAGTGCAGTTGCAAAAACCATCAAGCGCTACAAAGAAACTGGCTCACATGAGGACCGCCCCAGGAAAGGAAGACCAAGAGTCACCTCTGCTTCTGAGGATAAGTTTATCCGAGTCACCAGCCTCAGAAATCGCAGGTTTACAGCAGCTCAGATTAGAGACCAGGTCAATGCCACACAGAGTTCTAGCAGCAGACACATCTCTACAACAACTGTTAAGAGGAGACTTTGTGCAGCAGCCCTTCATGGTAAAATAGCTGCTAGGAAACCACTGCTAAGGACAGGCAACAAGCAGAAGAGACTTGTTTGGGCTGAAGAACACAAGGAATGGACATTAGACCAGTGGAAATCTGTGCTTTGGTCTGATGAGTTCAAATTTGAGATCTTTGGTTCCAACCACCGTGTCTTTGTGCGACGCAGAAAAGGTGAACGGATGGACTCTACATGCCTGGTTCCCACCGTGAAGCATGGAGGAGGAGGTGTGATGGTGTGGGGGTGCTTTGATGGTGACACTGTTGGGGATTTATTCAAAATTGAAGGCATACTGAACCAGCATGGCTACCACCGCTTCTTGCAGCGGCATGCTATTCCATCCGGTTTGCGTTTAGTTGGACCATCATTTATTTTTCAACAGGACAATGACCCCAAACACACCTCCAGGCTGTGTAAGGGCTATTTGACCAAGAGGGAGATTGATGGGGTGCTACACCAGATGACCTGGCCTCCACAGTCACCAGACCTGAACGCAATCGAGATGATTTGGGGTGAACTGGACCGCAGAGTGAAGGCAAAAGGGCCAACAAGTGCTAAGCATCTCTTGGAACTCCTTCAAGATTGTTGGAAGACCATTTCTGGTGACTACCTCTTGAAGCTCATCAAGAGAATGCCAAGAGTGTGTAAAGCAGTCATCAAAGCAAAAGGTGGCTACTTTGAAGAACCTAGAATATAAGACATATTTTCAGTTGTTTCACACTTTTTTGTTAAGTATATAATTCCACATGTGTTAATTCATAGTTTTGATGCCTTCATAGTCATGAAAATACAGAAAAATCTTTAAATGAGGTGTGTCCAAACTTTTGGTCTGTACTGTATATAGATATATATTCCTTTAAAATCCTTTGTGTACTTGCTTACCTTCAAGATCCTCTTTATTAAGTGTAATTACCCTTGCTCCATCATATGGAATGACTGAAAATACAAAAGGAAACAGAAGCAACGCTAGTATGATACAAATAAAACATATGCATTTTTTTATATTTCACATCCTGTTGTACATACGCACTTTAATACATAGTAACATAGTAACATCGTTTTTAAGGTTGAAGGAAGACTAAGTCCATCTAGTTCAACCCATAGCCTAACATATTATACAAAACAAGATCAACCCATTGGGCCGACCTTATTTGTGATTTTCTATTGGACACTTCTCTCCTTGGCTAAATGGACAACTTAAAGTAGTGAAAATCCAGGCCTAATGAAAAAAAAACTCTCAGCACTATCTGTTCTGGAGCCTGCTTCTCTAGGTGCTGCATTACCGAGGCTAGCCACCACGGTGACCAGTAGCATACCACCAATGGCGACAGGCCATGCTACTGCTATGAGCCCGTGATTCAGGGGGCCCGCACCAGGCCCTCCCCACACCAGGCCCCGCCTCCGCCCGTTAGCACCTGCCCTGCCCGGCCGCCCGCACAGAATCATGGGGGTGGAAGCGTCTGCTCACGCTCCCTCCTCCATCATTATTGCTCGCGCTGATGGCCTGGAGGGGGGGCCCAGTGCGAGCAATGATGATGGAGGAGGGAGCGTCAGCAGACGCTTCCACTCCCATCATTTTTCCTCGGCATCTGACGTCTCAGAGCAGCGGGCACGATGACGTCATTACAGGGCGCCCACTGCTCTGAGATTTCCAGCGCTTTACACCACACGCTGAGGAGACTGGAGCATCAGGTGGAACCAGGAGAGGTGAGTACTGTATATATTTTTTTAAAATCAGTGACCGGTGGCCATAATATAGTATGGGGGGTGCATTATATTGTGTGGAGGACCATGGGGGAGTGCATTATGTTGTGTGGAGGACCATGGGGTGGTGAATCATACTGTATGGAGGACCATCGGGGTGCATTATGCTGTATGGAGGACCATGGGGGTGCATTATGCTGTATGGAGGTGCATTTTGCTGTATAGAGGACAATAGGGGTGCATTATATTGTATGCAGAACCATGGGGGTGCATTATTTTGTATGGAGGACCATGGGGTGATGAATCATACTGCATAGAGTACCATCGGGGTGCATTATGCTGTATGGAGGACCATGGTGGTGCATTATGCTGTATGGAGGTGCATTATGCTGTATGGAGGACCATGGGGGTGCATTATGCTGTATGAAGGACCATGGGGGTGCATTATGCTGTATGGAGGTGCATTATGCTGTATGGAGGACCATGTGGGTGCATTATGCTGTATGGAGGACCATGGGGGTGCATTATGCTGTATGGAGGACCATGGGGGTGCACTATACTGTATGGAGGATCATGAGGATCATGGAGGGTGCATTTTATTGTGTGGAGGACCATGGGGGTGCATTATACTGTATGGAGGACCATGGGGGTGCATTATACTGTATGAAGAATCATGGGGGTGCATTATACTGTATAGAGGACCATGGGGGTGCATTGTATTGTATGGAGGACCATAGGGTGGTGAATCATACTGCATGGAGGACCATCGGGATGCATTATGCTGTATGGAGGACCATGGGGGTGCTTTATGCTGTATGGAGGTGCATTATGCTGTATGGAGGACCATGGGGGTGCATTATGCTGTATGGAGGTGCATTATGCTGTATGGAGGACCACGGGGGTGCATTAAGCTGTATGACGGACCTATACTGCGCTATACTGTATGGAGGATCATGGAGGGTGCATTATATTATGTGGAGGACCATGGGGGTGCATTATACTGTATGGAGGACCATGGGGATGCATTATACTGAATGGAGGATCATGGGTGTGCATTATACTGTATAGAGGACCATGGGGGGTGCATTATATTGTATACAGGACCTTGGGGGGTGCATTATATTGTATGGAGGACCATGGGGGTGCGTTATATTGTATGGAGAACCATGGGGGTGCATTATATTGTATGGAGGACCATGGGGGGAGTGCATTATGTTGTGTGGAGGACCATGGGGGGAGTGCATTATGTTGTGTGGAGGACCATGGGGTGGTGAATCATACTGTATGGTGGACCATCGGGGTGCATTATGCTGTACCGAGGACCATGAGGGTGCACTATGCTGTATGGAGGTGCATTATGCTTTATGGAGGACCATGGGGGTACATTATGCTGTATGGAGGACCATGATGGAGCACTATACTGTATGAAGGATCATGGAGGGTGCATTATATTGTGTGGAGGACCATGGGGGTGCATTATACTGTATGGAGGACCATGGGGGTGTATTATACTGTATGGAGAATCATGGGGGTGCATTATACTGTATAGAGGACCATGGGGGTGCATTATATTGTATGCAGGACCTTGGGGGGTGCATTATATTATATGGAGGATCATGGGGGTGCATTATACTGTATGGAGGACCATGGGGGGTGCATTATATTGTATGCAGAACCATATTGGTGCATTATATTGTATGGAGGATCAATGGGAGAGCATGTTATTATATGAAGGACCATGAAGGGTGCATTATATTGTACAGAGGACCATGGGGAGTGCATTATATTTTATGGAGGACCATGGGAGTGCATTATATTCTATGGAGGACCATGGGGAGTGCACTATAATTTATGGAGGACCATGGGGAGTGCACTATATTTTATGGAGGACCATGGTGAGTGTATTATACTCTATAGAGGATTATGGGCGGTGCATTATACTATATGGAAAGCTATGTGGGTCCATTATAATATGTGGTGGACCATTATACTGTATGCAAACAATTATACAGTGTGAAGGTTTGTGTGGGTCCATTATACTGTGTGGGGGCCATTAAACTGTTTGGAGGGCTAGTGTGGGCCATTATACTATATGTATGCCCATTAATGTGCATGGAGAGCTGTGTGGGGGTCACAGTTGGGGGATCATACTGTGTTGGGGTCACCATACTTTGCCTTGGGAGTTGAGGTGGGGTACAGTAAGTTCATTATACTGTGGAAGGCTATTCTGACATGTTACGAAGAAATTCAAGTGGAAACTATCCAAAAACTCACAAGTTCAATGCATGAAGAATTGTGAAGGTGATATCAAAGAAGGGGTCCTATATTGACATGTGACTTGGCCTGTTAAGATGTTTTTGACTGAAAAAGCTTGTGATTTCAGTAAATGTGACCTCTTAATGTTGCAAATTCAACAAATTACCATTTTCAGTTCCTTACAACCTATAAAGTGGTTGGAAACTCTGTTGTGCATAATATTGTGGAACAGTGCATTTTGAGTTTTTTTTTTACTTTTGAGAAAAATACTGTTATGATTGAGCGGTTTGTCCAATAAAATTAGATATATTCTCTAACGGTTGAAAATTGTAACATTTTACTGACTCATTTGCATTGACCATTTAGGAAAATCAGAGATCAATAGCATTTGCATAATAGTTTGGAACAAGAAGTATACATCCAGCAAGTTAATTCATATAATATCCTTCTTAGATTATTTATATAGAGGAAAAAAGGAAATTATTTATATAATTTCCTATGAGGTTGTTTCTTTGCACCAGTTTGGCAACTGTTGGATGCCTTAGTTCTCTTGCTATGAAGCATGTTAGGTGCATACAAATCCAAATGATTGTTACTAAGTATCGTCAATTTTTATACAAACCTATGGATTTTTTCTCTGGAGCTGAATCTCTCATAGTCACAGGTTCACTGGGCTTTGAGGGATGACTTACTCCAACTTGATTGAGGGCTGTCACTCGGAATTGATATGTATTTCCTTCAGTAAGTCCATTTACAGGAAACTTGCAGATTTTCGCTGGAATTTTGTTACATGGTATCCACTCATTTGTCGAAATGTCAAGTCTTAATAAGGATAAAACATTTTATTACATTAGGGAGCATATTGTGTGTGCCAGAATGAAACAAGTATATTTTTTACAGAATGTTTAATGCATATTAAGTAGTTTTACTTACATGACATGTAACAAAATATTATTATTTATCAGTTAATATTTGTTTTATTGCGAGACTGACTGAGGATGCTTGAGGTGTGCGAGGCCTGCAATCTCATTGACAAATGTTAGGAAGACTATGGACCTTTTTAACTCCTTATACTTTTGCATTTGTTCGCTGTATAAAAATAGAATCTGGATTGCATTAACAACCATCAGGAGTAGAGTTGAGTAAAAGGATAGGCAGGACCCTGGTCCAGTGGCCACGTTGGCAGTCCGTAGGTGCGTACCAGAGCCCTGCAAACCTGTTATTACCTGTCAGTACTCGACGTCTCTTGATTAGTTGGCCAGGCATGAGATAATGTGTGCATCACACTGCAACGTAATGATGTCCTAGGGACTAGTAATAAGAAGAGGTGCCAGGGATGCAGGCAGGAAGTAGGTAATCTGCAATGCTCTAGTCCGGTGGCTACAGACTACCAACACTGCCACAGGACTACAATCCAGCGAATCTTTCGCTCAACTCTAATCAAGAGAGTAGTGGCAAAGGGTAAATAAAGTCACTAGTGTAATTGGTAATAAGGCATGTTTGCCGTCATTATATCTTGCCTTATTTTTTCAAAGGGGTGGTGTGAAGCAAAAAATTATTTTAATCCTAAATGTTCGCCTATTTAATGTCATAATCTAATTTCTTTTCTAATATCATTAAATTTAAAAAGTCCATACCGTTCCTTCACTATAGTATCTGTTTTATTTTATTTTACTACTTCCTCTTTGATGATGCTTCATTTGAGAATCCCAGTGCATGCTGGGATACTCAAATGAGTCTTCATAAGGGGGCAGAGGCTGGGGTCACTATCACAGCCTCTGCGCTCTCCCTGAAAGGAGGGTGTGAAATAAACAGAATGAATTCCTGGAGGAGAGGGAGGGCAGGCACAGCACAGAATGGCTGTAGTAGCTTGGCCGGGGCTGCCCACACCCCCTGATCTTGGACTGCATGTAGGGAGATGTTATCAGGGGGCTGACTGTTCCTAGAAGCCCGGAGCAGGCCATGCCCCCGATCTGTGACATTATGTCCCAGAAGGGAGGACGAGCACTGAGGAGCAGATCCACCATCATATTCAGGATTACAAACAGCACTATGGATGTTAGCTTTAGGGTATGTGCACACAATACTTGATGCTGCGTTCAAAGCGCTGCACGCAGGTGAACTCGCATGTGTTCATTGAACACATGCGGCTTCACCGCATCCTATCCTTGCACTGCTAGAATTTCTCCTGCGGAGACTAGCGTCTGTAGCGGTGGCAGTGGGGTAATAGGGTTGGGGTTGATCTCAGCTTATAATGCCAGCTAACATCAAGCCCAGGTTAGTAATGGAGAGGCGTCTATAAGACACCCCCATTACTAACCCCATAGTGAAAGTTAAAAAAAACACAAACACCCAGAATAAAGTCCTTTAATTGAAATAAACACACAATTCTTTAATGTTCTAAATTAAACCATACTTACCATCACGCCCATTCCAGCTGAAGCCAACGATCTCCTGCAATAAAAGTAAAATAATAAAGCAACATCATCCTTACCTTTCCATGGTTCCCAGGACGGCTTCAGCTCTGCTACATTGACATGCCATCCAGCATGTCATCCTTCAGAGACATTGCCTGCGCTCCGCAGTGTCTCTGAAGGATGACAAGCTGGATGGCAGCGTTCTGCTACCATCCAGCCTGCCATCTCAATGCCGCCCCAGCGTGGGAGAATTCTCCTGCTCAAGCGGTGACATCATTTGCCAGCACCGCATGCGCAGGAAAATTCTCCCACGCTGTCAGTGACGTGCATGAGGTGAGATCAGTTCATTGGACATGAACTCGGCTCATCTGGATGCCATCACAGCCAGACACTGAGGAGCTTCACTGAGAAGCTTCTCAGTGTCGGCGGCATGGCAAGCTGGATGGCAGCGTTCTGCTGCGATCCAGCCTGTCATGTCAATGTAGCAGAGCTGAAGCCGTCCTGGGAACCATGGAAAGGTAAGGATGAGGTTGGTTTATTATTTTACTTTTATTGCAGGAGATCGTTGGCTTCAGCTGGAATGGGCGTGACGGTAAGTAGAGTTTAATTTAGAACATTAAAGAATTGTGTCTTTATTTCACTTAAAGGACTTTATTCTGGGTGTTTGTGTTTTTTTTTAACTTTGACTATGGGGTTAGTAATGGGGGTGTCTTATAGACGCCTCTCCATTACTAACCTGGGCTTGATATCAGCTGGCATTATAAGCTGACATCAACCCCAACTCTATTACCCCACTGCCACCGCTACAGGGCAGTGGGAAGAGCGAGGCTAAGTGCCAGAATTGGCGCATCCTATGGATGCGCCATTTCTCGGGCGGCTGGCGGCTGGTATTTCTAGCCTGGGAGGGGGCCAATATTCATGGCACCCTTCCTGGGCTATTAATATCAGTCCCCAGCTGTCTGCCTAGCCTTTGCTAGCTATTAAAATAGGGGGGACCCCACGTCATTTTTTTTTTGGGTCCCCCATTTTAATAGCTAGTAAAGCCTAGGTATTCAGCTGGAGGCTGAAATTAGTAGCCTGGGAAGCTCCATGGGTATTACCCCCTTCCCAGACTTCAAACATCTGCCCCAGCTGTCTGCTTAACCTCCGCTAGAGACTAAAATTACGGGGAACCCCACGCCAGTTTTTTTTTAAAGAAATCCTTTATTTTAACACTAAATGACAAATACAGTAACCAACACTGTCACTGTACTTATTATATATGTGACTGACATGTTTCTATCTATCTAATCTATGTGTGATGCTCTGTTATTTCTGTTCTAAATTGTCGGGTACCGATGTATGCCGCTGATGAATTGCCGGCAGGCTTTTTTAAAGAGACAAAAACACTATTATTTTTTTTTTAATAAATCTTTTATTTTAACACTAAATAACAAGTACAGTAACCAATACTGTCACTGTACTTATTATTAGTGTTGAGCGATACCTTCCGATATCGGGAAATATCGGATCGGATTGGATCGGACCGATACCCAAAAAGTATCGGATATCGCCGATTCCGATACCGGAAACCAATGCAAGTCAATGGGACAGAAATATCGGAATGAAAATAAACCCTTTCTTTCCTTGTAGGTTAATTCTACATGAAGGAAAACAACTAAGAATAATGTAGAATGTACTGGGGAGGTGGGGGAGACAATAAAGGCATAGAGGTTTAGCCCAATCAAATGGAATAGCAGGAATTAATATTTTTTTTAAGACGTTCTGAGTTACGGAAATATTGACTATGTTAAGTATTTTTATATTTTGTCAGATATTTATGTTTCACTACTTCCATGCTCTTCACCTTCTTTTTTACTTCTCCCACACTTTCTCATTCATCATCCTCAGCATCAGCATCTTTTTCATCCACTTCTTCTTCACCTTCTTCATCTTCTTCTTCTTCACCTTCTTCGTATTATTCTTTTTTTTTACATTCTTCATATTCTACTTCTTCATCTTCTTCATATTCTTCTTCTTCTTCATCATATTCTTATTTGTGACAGGCATTCCTGTAGTTGTTATCTATAAAAGGTTGGACATTACACCTTTTGTTCTGCCCGTCACAAAAGATTTACAACAGGATTTGTCCGCGTTCAGTTTGGCCTGCAGCAGCAGGTGTTTTCCAGGGGCACCACGAGGAGGAACGGACTCACCCCCATACACTGCTTAGTCATCTTCTGCTTATAATTTACATATTATCTTTTGCTCTGATTTTTAGTCTTATACTTAATGTTCTTCCGCTTTTTGTTCTGCAGACTCTTGTACTTCTGCTTCTTGGTTTTCTGTCTCTTGTTCTTCTGTATCTTGGTGGTTGTCTTCTCTTCTTTGTCCTCTTGGTCAACTTCTTCAGGGTCATCTTCTTGGTCTTCTTTGGGGTGGTCTTCAGGGTCGTCGTCTTCGGGGGTCGTCGTCTTCGGGGTCCTCGTCTTCTTCGGGGTCCTCGTCTTCTTCGGGTTGGTCTTCAGGGTCCTCGTCTTCAGGGTCCTCGTCTTCGGGGTCCTCGTCTTCTTCGGGGTGGTCTTCAGGGTCCTCATCTTCTTCGGGGGGGTCTTCAGGGTCCTCATCTTCAGGGTCGTCGTCTTCGGGGTCCTCGTCTTCTTCGGGTTGGTCTTCAGGGTCCTCGTCTTCAGGGTCCTCGTCTTTGGGGTCCTCGTCTTCTTCGGGGTGGTCTTCAGGGTCCTCGTCTTCAGGGTCGTCGTCTTCGGGGTCCTCGTCTTCTTCAGGTTGGTCTTCAGGGTCCTCGTCTTCAGGGTCCTCATCAGGGAGATCCAGAGTGATTACCAAGAACCATTTCAAAAAGCTTGAACTTGGAAATGTAGCAGAAGGTACAAGAAGGCTGAGGAACTACCGAGGACCAGCTGACGGTACTGGAACCCGGATGGGTAGCAGAAGGTACAAGAGCCAATGGAACTACCGAGGACCAGCTGACGGTACTAGAACTCGGTTACTAAGCAGGAGGTACCTGTGCCAGAAAGCACTACCAAGGACCAGCAGACGTTGGTGGAACTTGGATACCGAGAAGGAGGCACCTAATCCAAAGGCACTGCCGAGAACCAGCTGACAGTACTGGAACCCGGATGGGTAGCAGAAGGTACAAGAGCCAATGGAACTACCGAGGACCAGCTGACGGTACTGGAACTCGGTTACTAAGCAGGAGGTACCTGTGCCAGAAAGCACTACCAAGGACCAGCAGACGTTGGTGGAACTTGGATACCGAGAAGGAGGAGCCTAATCCAAAGGCACTGCCGAGAACCAGCTGACGGTACTGGAACCCGGATGGGTAGCAGAAGGTACCCATGTAAAAAAAAGTTTCAAGGCCGCGAGCCGGCCGCCGTTACCAAAACCCACAGTCCTACAGGGGGTGCTTGTCCTATTGGCACTATGGAACCAGCCTTCATTGCCAGATCCCGCAGCCCACATAGGAGTCACCTAAACTGCAGGCACCATAGAGTCGGCTAACGCGACCGCAACACGACAGGACAATGCATTGGAGGCAAAGTGACGTTGACACTACCTGGAAACAGCTGGCGTGCTGGAACCAGGCTGGGCAGGAGGGAGTACCCGTGCCAAAGACACTGCCGAGAACCAGCTGACGGTACTGGAACCCGGATGGGTAGCAGAAGGTACAAGAGCCAATGGAACTACTGAAGACCAGCTGACGGTACTGGAACTCGGTTACTAAGCAGGAGGTACCTGTGCCAGAAAGCACTAACAAGGACCAGCAGACGTTGGTGGAACTTGGATACCGAGAAGGAGGCACCTAATCCAAAGGCACTGCCGAGAACCAGCTGACAGTACTGGAACCCGGATGGGTAGCAGATGGTACAAGAGCCAATGGAACTACCGAGGACCAGCTGACGGTATTGGAACTCGGTTACTAAGCAGGAGGTACCTGTGCCAGAAAGCACTACCAAGGACCAGCAGACATTGGTGGAACTTGGATACTGAGAAGGAGGCACCTAATCCAAAGGCACTGCCGAGAACCAGCTGACGGTACTGGAACCCGGATGGGTAGCAGAAGGTACCCATGTAAAAAAAAGTTTCAAGGCCGCGAGCCGGCCGCAGTTACCAAAACCCACAGTCCTACAGGGGGTTCTTGTCCTATTGGCACTATGGAACCAGCCTTCATTGCCAGATCCCGCAGCCCACATAGGAGTCACCTAAACTGCAGGCACCATAGAGTCGGCTAACCCGACCGCAACACGACAGGACAACGCATTGGAGGCAAAGTGATGTTGACACTACCCGGAAACAGCTGGCGTGCTGGAACCAGGCTGGGCAGGAGGGAGTACACGTGCCAAACACACTGCTGGGAAACAGCTGGCGGTGCTGGAACCCAGGGTAAATACTAAAAACTGAGTGGAGCCAGAGGTGTAATTGGAGCAACTTTAAAATCTGTAGTACAGTGGATGTGGACAAAGCAGGAGAATTTGCCGGACACACAGCTGGGGAACAGCTGACGTTACTGAACCCCAATAACACTGGAGCAAGTGTTGACTGTGCAGACGGCACTTCCGAGTGCCAACTGGCGGTGTTGGAGCTCAGGGATAATATTGAAAACAGAGGAGCCAGAGGTGTAATTGGAGCAACTTTAAAATCTGTAGTAGTGAGAATGTGGACAGAGCAGGAGAAATTGCCGTCCGCACAGCAGGGGAACAGCTGACGTTACTGAACCCCAATAACACGGCAGCAAGTGTTGACTGTGCAGACGGCACTTCCGAGTGCCAACTGGCGGTGTTGGAGCTCAGGGATAATACTGAAAACAGAGGAGCCAGAGGTGTAATTGGAGCAACTTTAAAATCTGTAGTAGTGAGAATGTGGACAGAGCAGGAGAAATTGCCGTCCGCACAGCAGGGGAACAGCTGACATTACTGAACCCCAATAACACTGGAGCAATTGCTGACTGTGCAGACGGCACTTCCGAGCGCCAACTGGCAGTGTTGGAGCTCAGAGATAATACTGAAAACAGAGGAGCCAGAGGTGTAATTGGAGCAACTTTAAAATTTGTAGTAGTGAGAATATGGACAGAGGAGGAGAAATTGCCGTTCGCACAGCAGGGGAACAGCTGACGTTACTGAACCCCAATAACACGGCAGCAAGTGTTGACTGTGCAGACGGCACTTCCGAGCGCCAACTGGCGGTGTTGGAGCTCAGGGATAATACTGAAAACAGAGGAGCCAGAGGTGTAATTGGAGCAACTTTAAAATCTGTAGTAGTGAGAATGTGGACAGAGCAGGAGAAATTGCCGTCCGCACAGCAGGGGAACAGCTGACGTTACTGAACCCTAATAACACGGCAGCAAGTGTTGACTGTGCAGACGGCACTTCCGAGCGCCAACTGGCGGTGTTGGAGCTCAGGGATAATACTGAAAACAGAGGAGCCAGAGGTGTAATTGGAGCAACTTTAAAATCTGTAGTAGTGAGAATGTTGACAGAGCAGGAGAAATTGCCGTCCGCACAGCAGGGGAACAGCTGACGTTACTGAACCCTAATAACATGGCAGCAAGTGTTGACTGTGCAGACGGCACTTCCGTGTGCCAACTGCGGTGTTGGAGCTCAGGGATAATACTGAAAACAGAGGAGCCAGAGGTGTAATTGGAGCAACTTTAAAATCTGTAGTAGTGAGAATGTTGACAGAGCAGGAGAAATTGTCGTCCGCACAGCAGGGGAACAGCTGACGTTACTGAACCCCAATAACACGGCAGCAAGTGTTGACTGTGCATACGGCACTTCTGAGCGCCAACTGGCGTTGTTGGAGCTCAGGGATAATACTGAAAACAGAGGAGCCAGAGGTGTAATTGGAGCAACTTTAAAATCTGTAGTAGTGAGAATGTGGACAGAGCAGGAGAAATTGCCGTCCGCACAGCAGGGGAACAGCTGACGTTACTGAACCCTAATAACACGGCAGCAAGTGTTGACTGTGCAGACGGCACTTCCGAGCGCCAACTGGCGGTGTTGGAGCTCAGGGATAATACTGAAAACAGAGGAGCCAGAGGTGTAATTGGAGCAACTTTAAAATCTGTAGTAGTGAGAATGTTGACAGAGCAGGAGAAATTGCCGTCCGCACAGCAGGGGAACAGCTGACGTTACTGAACCCTAATAACATGGCAGCAAGTGTTGACTGTGCAGACGGCACTTCCGTGCGCCAACTGCGGTGTTGGAGCTCAGGGATAATACTGAAAACAGAGGAGCCAGAGGTGTAATTGGAGCAACTTTAAAATCTGTAGTAGTGAGAATGTTGACAGAGCAGGAGAAATTGTCGTCCGCAAAGCAGGGGAACAGCTGACGTTACTGAACCCCAATAACACGGCAGCAAGTGTTGACTGTGCATGCGGCACTTCTGAGCGCCAACTGGCGTTGTTGGAGCTCAGGGATAATACTGAAAACAGAGGAGCCAGAGGTGTAATTGGAGCAACTTTAAAATCTGTAGTAGTGAGAATGTGGACAGAGCAGGAGAAATTGCCGTCCGCACAGCAGGGGAACAGCTGACGTTACTGAACCCCAATAACACGGCAGCAAGTGTTGACTGTGCAGACAGCACTTCCGAGCGCCAACTGTCGGTGTTGGAGCTCAGGGATAATACTGAAAACAGAGGAGCCAGAGGTGTAATTGGAGCAACTGTAAAATCTGTAGTAGTGAGAATGTGGACAGAGCAGGAGAAATTGCCGTCCGCACAGCAGGGGAACAGCTGACGTTACTGAACCCCAATAACATGGCAGCAAGTGTTGACTGTGCAGACGGCACTTCCGAGCGCCAACTGGCGGTGTTGGAGCTCAGGGATTACAGTTCAGGTGGTAGAAACATGAACACAACAGGAGACCTGGATACTGTTGCCAACCAATTATTTATTCTGGAAGAGGACTGGCAAATTCATGAGAGATCCAGGCCTTGTTCATTTTGAGAAAAGTAAGCCGGTCAACGTTATCGGAGGATAGTCGCATGCGACGGTCTGTTAGTACACCACCTGCGGCACTAAAGACGCGTTCCGATAATACACTAGCAGCAGGGCAAGCTAGCACCTCCAGTGCATACTGACTAAGCTCTGGCCATGTATCCAGCTTACAGACCCAAAACTTGAATGGAAAAGAGCCATCTGGGAGTACACTAAGAGGGCAAGACATGTAGTCTGTCACCATCTGACGGAAACGTTGCCTCCTGCTGACTGGAGCCGTCTGTGATGGTGTAGACATTTGTGGCGGCGGGGACACAAAACTTTGCCACATTTCGGCCATACTGGTCTTGCCTTGTGCTGAGGCGCTGCTTCTGCTCCCTCTTTGTGCAGAGCTTCCTCCACTGCCTCGACGCACTGAGCTGCTTTGTAAAGCACTAGCAGCACTGCTCTCGGTTGGAATGGAGAACATGATGGAATGCACCAGTGCGTCTTGGTACTCCCGCATTTTACGCTCCCGGTTCAACGGTGTTATGAGGCTTTGTAAGTTGTCCCGGTAGCGAGGATCTAGGAGGGTGGACACCCAATAATCAGCCGTGTTGAGAATGTGGGCGATGCGGCGGTCGTTTCTCAGGCACTGCAGCATGAAATCAACCATGTGCTGCAGACTGCCAACTGGCCAAGAAACGCTGTCCCCTGCTTGAGGCGTGATCTCTGCCTGCTCTGCATCACCCCACCCTCGCTCTAGATACTGACTACTAGAGCATTGTGTACCTCCCTCCTCTGGACAGATGTCTTCCTCATCCATTGACTCCTCCTCATCCTCCTCACAAAGTGTCCCCTGCCTAGGCCTTTGTGAGGAACCACGTTGCGCAGACTGTAGAGAAGCAGATGGCATTTGTGACTCCTCATCCTCCACCTCTTCCAAAACCTCGTCCCTTAGTGCTTGCAGTGTTTTTTCAAGCAGGCAGATAAGGGGGATAGTCATGCTGACTAGTGCATCATCTGCACTCGCCATCCGCGTGGAATAATCGAAGGCACGCAAAACGTGGCAAATGTCCTTCATAGATTCCCACTCAGTGGTGGTGAAGTGTGAACGGCGCGCACGGCGACTTGTTTGCGCCTGCTGCAGCTGGTACTCCATTACTGCTGCCTGCTGCTCACACAACCTCTCCAACATATGTAACGTTGAATTCCACCTGGTGGGTAGGTCACATATGATGCGATCTTCCTGAAGACGTAATCGGCGCTGCAGAGCTGCAATGCGTGATCTTGCGTTGCTGGAACGCCGCAAGTGAGTGCACTCTATGCGGACCTTGTGAAGCAGTGCATCAAGATCCGGATAGTCCCTCAAAAAACTCTGCACGACCAAGTTGAGCACATGTGCCAGACATGGGATGTGAGTGAGGTTGCCTAGGCCCAGAGCTGCCACCAGATTTCGGCCATTGTAATACACTACCATGCCTGGCTGGAGATTCTCTGGCACAAACCACACGTCGCTCTGCTGCTTGATGGCATTCCAGAGCTCCTGCGCTGTGTGGCTTCGATTCCCCAAAGAAATTAATTTTAATACGGCCTGTTGACGTTTGGCCACGGCTGTGCTCATATCGGTCATCATAACAGGTAACGTTCACGGGTCGATGTGGAGGTAGACCGTGACGGCTCCTGCAGCGCTGATTCAGAGGAGCTGCAGTATGAGGAGGAGTCAATGTGTACAGACTGGATTCCTGCAATCCTTGGAGTTGGCAGAACACGTACAGCGCCACTCTCAAGATCTGTACCCGGCTCCACAACATTTACCCAATGGTCAGTGAGGGAAAGGTATCGTCCCTGTCCATGCTTACTGGTCCACGCATCGGTGGTTAGGTGGACCTTGCTACTGACGGCGTTTTGTAGCGCTTGTTTAATTTTTCCCTCCACATGATGTTGCAGGGCAGGGACGGCTTGCCTGCTGAAATAAAAGCGGCTGGGCACGTTGTATTGTGGGACTGCCAATGCCATAAAGTTACGGAAGGTGTCAGTCTCCACCAGCCTGAATGATAGCATTTCAAGAGCCAGTAGTTTAGCAATGCCAGCATTCAGAACCTGTGCTCGGGGGTGGTTTGCCGAGTATGGGCGCTTTTTCTCCCATGCCTGTGCTAACGATGGCTGTAGACTGGCCTGGGAGTGTGAGGATGACTGGAAAGTGGTGCTGTGGGTGGAATTACACTGTGTCTCTGTACAACAGTGCCAAAGATTCTTCCATGGCGATCCTGTGAGGAAGCCGAACCAGCTGTGTGTGAGCTGGAGGAAGAGGCTACAACACAAGCTGAAGAGGTGGTAGGTGGCGCTGTAGGTTGGCCTAGGTCTTCAGTGTGTTTTTGTAACTCCACCACGTGCTTGGTCCGCACATGTTTCCACATATTTGTGGTATTGAGGTTGCTGACACTTTTCCCACTTTTCACCTTCTGATTACACAGCTTGCATTTGACAAAGCAAATGTCATCTGCAACTGTGTCAAAAAAGGACCAGGCACTGCAAGTCTTGGGAGCGCCCGCTTTGGATTTTGGAAGAGCCATGCTCCTAATGGGTGCCGAAGTGGAGGCTACAGGCAACCAAGTCTGCCCCCTCCCTCTCCCTCCTTTTTGGGCTGTTCGGGGAATCTCTTCCTCAGAGCTGCTCCCACCAACTTCCTGTCCCTCACGCCATGATGGGTCAAGGACCTCATCATCTACACCACCCTCTTCAAACAACTGCTTCTCCTGGGTAGTCTCGACAGCACAGTACGCACCAGAAAGTGGCACCTGAGTCTCATCATCAGATGCATACTGAGGTGTGCTGCTGACCATAGGCACTGGCCCACCCGCCTCTTCAGATTCAGAGAGACAAAACGGTTGCACATCACTGCATACTACCTCTTCTTCAAATTCTCGAATTCTGCTTGGCTGGCCCCCTCTTTCTAAGCCAAGAGATTCAGAGAACAGAAGTAGAGATGGCTCCTGTCCAGGGCTCTCTGACTGCCTGGGCAATTTGGCAGGTGGTGAAGAGACAGATGGGTGCTCTTCAGTGCTCAGGACCTGAGAGGATCTGGAACTAATTGAAGTCGATGCATTAGCTGCCATCCATCTGACAACGGCTTCAATTTGGTCCTCCTGCAGCAGTGGGGTATGGCTAGCTCCTACAAAGCTGCGCATAAAGGACCGTTCCCTGGTAAAACTGGGAGATGCTGAGTCACTGGTGCCCGCAGCAGGTACAGAATCCCCACGTCCTCTCCCTGCAGGCACAGAATCCTCACGTCCTCTCCCTGCAGAAACTCCACGCCCACGACCACGACCACATGCCTTACTCCCTACCTTCTTCATCTTGGTAGACTGATAAAGATAGGCAGAAAAGTACTAAGGGCTTAGTGTGCTTATTCCTGAACAGCTGCTAACAGGTATAAGAAACACTAATTTTATAAAGTGTGGACTAGACTTTAATATGAGCTAATGTGGCCTACACAACTGTAAAGTGGAGTGTTTGGTGAACTTTATTTAGGTTTTTTTTGTCACAAAAAGACACTGGATGTGCCTAAAGATGTAATACCGATAGTATCACAAACTTTTTGTAGCTATTACAATGTAGGAAGGTATCCTACAATGCAACAGATGAGGCTACAAAAAATAGGCTAATACTAATCTGGCTGGTGCTGCAGGGCCCAATGCTGCAGAAAGGCTCCTCTAACTACTCCTATATAGTGTGTTTGGAACCAATTTAGCTGAATACGGATGGAGCCTCCACACTAATAGGAGAAATCAGGAAAAATTATGAATTTGCAAAAAAGGACAATGTATGAGGCAGTGACACACACTGAGTGCACTACAACCAGACGTGGCTGAAGCACACACTACAGGGTGAGCTGCACTCACACACACAGACCTTGCAGACAGCGGTGAACAGTGCAGATGCAGAGCACTGTGCACTAGCGCTGCAAGACAAAAAAAATTTCTCTATCTACTCCTATATAGTGTGTTTGGAACCAATTTAGCTGAATACGGATTGAACCACCACACTAATAGGAGATATCAGGAAAAATTATGAATTGGCAAAAAAGGACAATGTATGAGGCAGTGACACACACTGAGTGCACTACAACAAGACGTGGCTGAAGTACACACTACAGGGTGAGCTGCACTCACACACACAGACCTTGCAGACAGCGGTGAACAGTACAGATGCAGAGCACTGTGCACTAGCACTGCAAGACCAAAAAAATTTCTCTATCTACTCCTATATAGTGTGTTTGGAACCAATTTATCTGAATATGGATGGAACCACCACACTAATAGGAGATATCAGGAAAAATTATGAATTGGCAAAAAAGGACAATGTATAAGGCAGTGACACACACTGAGTGCACTACAACCAGACGTGGCTGAAGCACACACTACAGGGTGAGCTGCACTCACACACGCAGACCTTGCAGACAGCGGTGAACAGCACAGAGAACTGTGCACTAGCGCTGCAAGGCACAGCGATTTATAAAGTAGCTTGGGTAAAGCAGAATAGACCAAATAGGTAGCTAAAACTGTCCCTCAGAACAACAGCGTCCTATCCCTAACTGAATTCACAGCAGAGTGAGCTCAAAATGGCGGCGGCGGCTTTTATAGTGCATCATGACATAATTTCAGCAGCCAATCACAGCCATGCCATTAGTTAAGATGCCTACATGCCTAACAGGATGTGCCCACACTTGTTAGGATCCTCATTGGCTGAATAAAATGAAACTGGCTCATTGCATTATGGGAACTTCCGATTCCGGTATACGATATTGCAAAAGTATCGGAATTAAGTATCGGAATTCCGATACCGCGAATATCGGCCGATACCCGATATTTCAGTATCGGAATGCTCAACACTACTTATTATATATGTGACTGACATGTTTCTATCTATCTAATCTATGTGTGGTGCTCTATTCTTTCTGTTCTAAATTGTCGGGTACCGGTGTATGCCGCTGCTGAATTGCCGGCTTTTCATGTTTCACTGTGACCACTGTTCCCATCGATTTGGGCAATCACTGTAATGCCACAACCACCATGGCTGTGACATTACAGTGAGTGGCCGACCATCTCTGCATGATTGGTGCTCTAAATAGCGCCAAACATGCAGGGCGGGGACCCGAGCTCCCGCCCGAGCATCTCGAAAGTACTTGACAAGCTCCGAGCATCGCGAGTACTGAGATGCTCAGGCGAGTACCGAGCAGTGGCAAGCATGCTCGCTCATCACTACTGATGAGACAAAATCTGAAATATTTGACTTTAGCAGAATACAACACAGAGGGCTGGAGAGCTGTACAACAATGAGTGTCTGCAGGCAACAGTGATGTATGGTAGAGGTTTCTTGCAAGTTTGGGTTTGCATTTCTGCAAGTGGAGTTGGAAATTTGATTAAGATTAATGATGTCCTCAATTCTGAGAAATGCAGGCAGTTACTTATTCATCATGAAATACCACCAGGGATGTGACTGATTGGCTACAAATTTATTCTGCAGCAGGATAACGGCCTCAAACATACAGCAAATGTCCTTAATAGAAATCTGTCAGTAGGATCAACCACCCTAATCCATCTTTATGGGCATGTAAATCATAGAAAGCAATGTTTTATTCCAGAGAAATCTTTTCTTATATGTAAATGAGCTGGTCAGGACTATGGACACTGATTTGCATGAGAATCTGCCTCCAGAACTTTTTTTTTTTTTTTTAAAAAAAGGACGAGTTACCAGTATGATGTGTAATAGCCGCTCTCTGCTCTCCTGATCTCACTACAGAGTTGTGTGAGATTATACCTGACACATCTGCAGGTTCAGCTTCAATCTCATGGGCAACCAGTGTTACAACATTGTTGCAATACAGCAGAGCTGTGAGAGCTGCAGCAAATGTGTTTGTAAGAAGACAAAGTTCAGTTCTACTGTTCTATGTTAGCTACATGACTCATGATGGTAACACCCGTTTTCAATTATAATGAGCTCTGGAGGCAGATTCTCATGCGGATCAGTGTCCGACCCATAGTCCTGAACAGCTCATTTACATATAAGAAAAACGTGGATCTCTCTGGAATAACACATAGGATCGCAGATATCAAGGTATCATTTTATTCAGCTTCCTATGACCTACATGCCCATATAGATGGCTTCGAATAGTTGATCTGACTGACAGATTCCCTTTAAAAACTGTCTTCAGCATAAAGAACAAGCAGTCCTGAAAGTGATGATATGGCCCTATAGAGCCCTGATCTTAACATCATCGAGTCTGTCTAGGATTACATCAGGAGACAGAAAGATTAGCCCAAGCCTGCATCCACAGAAAATCTTTGGTTAGTTCAACAAGATGTTTGTAACAACCTCCTTTACAATTTCTTTCAAAACCTGTGTGCAAGTGAACCTGGAAGAATTGATGATTTGAATTGTATTTGTATTGATTTGTATTGAATACAAAGGGTGGTCACACTAAATATTGATTTAATTTAGATTTCTCTTTTGTTCATTCACTTTTCATTTTGTTAACTGATAAAAATATACAATTAACACTACTTCTTTTTAAAGCATTCTTTCTTAGCAACATTTTTTAACACCCACCTACAACTTTTGCACAGTATTGTATGCAAAAAGAAAATAATTTAAATGTAACTTTTTATTAATAATTAATAAAATGTAGTACTCCGGTTACCTAAAAGTATCATAGTCATTGACAATGAAGCTAAATGCTATGAAAGGCACCTCTATAAGGAATAAATAGTGAAGGTCTGCTATTTTGCGCTATCGGCCCGGCCACCACATAATATTATTGCTATTTTATTGCATTCTTCAACCAAATAGTAAGAATGGATGGATACGTGCCTTTAGAGTGCTTATATTAAAATAAGGCACCTCATTGACTGAGATGGGCTTAAGCTTGTCCATTGATTTCTAGTATATAGTGATATGTTGACTACAAAGTGGATTTTATCAGAACTGTATGTATGGGAAGATTCTAGTCGGCATATGCTCTAGTAATGTGTACACAGACAGTAATAAGTGCCTGGATGAAGACAACGTTCCTTGCCTCCTTGTCAGAATGGCATCCTGATGCCCGTTTCGCTAAAATTACCTCGCTTCTTCTAGAGGCCAACGTAACATTATTGCTACTATTACTAATGATGAGCGAGCATGCTCGTTACTCGATATTTACGAGCATGCTCGGGTGTTTTCCGAGTATCTTCAGCGTGTTCGGGTGTTATGATTTAGTCACTCCATGCTCATGATTTGCGACTGTTTGACAGCTTTAATACATGTGAGGAATGCTTGTTTCTTAGGCATTCCTCACACGTATTAAAGCTGTCAGTTGCAAATCATGCACATGGAGTGACTAAAACATAACACCCGAGCACTCTGAAGATACTCGGCGAGCACCAGAGCATGCTCGCCGAAAGGGTTAACAGAACATACTCGCTCATCACTAACTATTACACATTGATATTTTATAGCGCACTTACCTCTCAATAAAGTAACCAATTATAGGGCAGCCTCTGTCATCACTTGGAGGAGTCCAGGATAAGAGTAGACAGTCTTTCTGGATGTCATTGCATTTTACACTGAGAGGGGATCCTGAAATCCCTGCCTTATTTGGTTCAGCATCTTGGCAAGAATAATTGAAATAATGTAATGCATTTCAATATTATGTAACAGATGAATAATCTTTTTGTACATATATTTAAATATGGCAATGTGAATGGCCACGCCACTGTGAATATTACTTCACCGCTGCAGCCAGTCAACAAAGACCGGAGGCGGCAGTGAAGAACTGGAAATGGGAAGGGTAGGTAAAGCCCTGCTTGTTAGTAAGCCTTTGAAGTAAAAAAAATCCTTTCTGGAATCCATTTAAAGAGTAACTAAACTTTCTTCATGTTTTTTCTAATTTAGCAGGCACTTTAATTGCCTTCAGATCAGTGGGACCTGGGTCATGAGACGTCCACCATTCGCTCAATAGACATCCGAGAGGTATGCAGCTTAGGAGACAGAAGCGCCTGGAGATCTGGCAGCCAGATATTTCACTTGGGAATGTAGTACTGCATGGTAGCTACTCAGATGAATGGCCATCCATATAATACAATGACGCTTTAGTCTGCCCAAACGGCGGCTGCGCCTACACATCTGTTCTCTGTTGTAGCTCACAAAGAGGAAATCTTCCCTTCATTTGCTATAAATCAGTCATTTATTCTAAATAACAGATATTACAGCAAGATTTTATTCGAGCTAGGATTTTGTGTTCTTTGACGGACTCTCCTAAGTAATAGTATTTGTAATTTGTTCATAGATGGCACAAAGTCTATTCTATGTGGAAAAAAAAAATCTGTGCTCTCATATTTGTATTGTGTCTTATCTTTTGCAGAATATAATGTAATTTCAGGTTGGGTTCAGAAACCTCTAGGTGAAAAGGTAAAAGTATAACACAGTTTACCGATCAGTCTAGATAATATGTGCAGTAGGGTCAACATGGGAATAAACCTTTTTGCTTTCAAAATCTATTGCCGACTATTGGCAACAATTCAAATTGAATATTTTCCGTGTTCTGACTATATTATACATACCATATTATACAAGTATATTATAAAGAAAGTTGCATATATCCAGGAAATAACTTATCCAAGTCCTCTGGCACTGATACCATTGGGTAAAGAACTTCTCTTTTATTTGGGCAGACCATTAGATAATTGTAAGGGTATGTGCACACACTTAGTATTTGCAGTAAATTTTTCTGCAGCAAAAACCAGAGTGTTGGCAGGAAAAACTCTACTTAAATTACATGCATTTTTCCCCCATTAATGAGTGAAAAACACTGCAAAAACGCTGAAAGTATTGACATGCTGCAGATCTGACAAAATGCTTTGATGGTTCAAATTTGGAAGAAAAAAAAAGCAACATGTAGAGATTTCAGAAATCTGATTCACTTAGATGACACTTTAAACTCTGCTTTTTTTCTGTGGCAAAAGCCTCAATGAAAGCTTTAGCCCCACCACAGTTCTGCAGTTATTTACACTGACTAAATAAACCCTAAAAAGAAATCAGCTTAATGTAAACTAAACATGACAGCATATTCACCTGGATGTTGCTAAAAACCTGCTTGTTTTGCCCATCATCGATCACTGCTGGCTAAGAGTGGTCATAGACTGCTCCTGCCAACGACTTTCACTGACGTCACATCGACAGAGCAGCTGCTTCTCTTCCACTCTTGATTGTCGACGGGCCGTGACTGCTGATGTCATGATGATCGACAGCCAGCTCCCTCTGCCTAACTGAAGGAAGCCTGCTATCAAACAGCATGAGGCTGGCAGTCACGGAAGAGGTAGAACTGCTCTGCTGACGTGAAGCAGCAGAATTGGGAGTGGTCCCTGACCACTCTGAGCCCGCACCGAGTTGAACAGTTGTTAGGCCCATAGTAAAAAAAATAATAATAATTAAATACTCCTGCAAATTCTCATCTTTTAAGAGTATACAGCAAACTTGACTTCACTAAAATTTAAATCCCTTAATATTCTATGGATCATGTTTACCATGAGAAAAGCAAATCTAGAAATTGTGGCAAACAGTATTTAACATCTGTGGCCTCAAAAAAAACCCAACCCTATTTTGTCTGCTTATATACATTACAAATATATCGGTGGGTGTATGCCACAGACTTCTCTGTGGATGATTTTTTTCTCTTCTATGACACTAGCCAATCAAAACATGACAGGGTCATAGAGGATAACAGGTAAAATGCCCATTGAGAATGTCACAACTACAGTCCTGCTCAGCGTGTTCTTTTGAAATGAGAATTGTCGCACATGAACACTTTAAGAACTCCGCAGTCACCTCGACCTTTCCTACTATTAAAGGGCCAGAGCACATGGGAGCAGCAGTGCTGGAGTGCTGGAACATCGAACTGACTGAGTAACAGGCAATGATGATCTTCTGTGCTCCGGCTCTTCATTAGCAGGAGATATATAATATGGTAAAGACCATAAAAAAATGCACAAAATAAAAAAGGCCCATAACTCTGCAACTGTATGGCAGATGTATAAAAACAAAAATCAGAATACTCAGGAGACAGGTGCTCTTTAAAAATGTTTTTATGTCAGCATTATTCAATGATGTAGGGCAGAAAATGAAGTATCTAGCGGGTTCTTCTCAGCATATGAAAGGGGACACAGATATTACTAAATACTTTCATAAAAAAAGGAATAACTAAAGAGAAAATGTAAAAAAAAACTATTTTTCATTTTCCATCACCACATTTTCTTTTGAGAAGTTACCTTCTGGATTTTTCACAACCCCATCTTTCTTGACAAGACACAAGGGTCATGTATGTCAATTCCTAATGTGTCTTCAAAGTAAGGCAGAAAATTGATGAATCAGATGCATCTGACAATTGGTGTGCGCTTCCATGCACCTCAACACAAATCTTACTCCAGTCCTTGACTGGAATAAGATTTGTGGCATAAGGTACGCCATAGCTCGTCATGAATTAAATGTGTGGGCTTGCTACGCCCCATTCCACCCCAGCTCCATCATTTTTTTGCAGAGCTGGCCAAAACTGACTTGAAAGTGCCAAAAGTCTTAAAAATGTTGTGCAACCTTGCAATGCACAAAAACTTGGTGACTTTTCAAAGTATTTTACGGCAGATTTCTGGTGTAAACACTCGGATGAATCAGCCAACTGGTGCATTTATACGTATTATTTTTTAACCGTTTAATAATCTATGCCTAGTAAATAATTTAGTACAGGCTCTAGTGGAACACAAATGTAATAAAAATATTGGAGAACTCACCTCTAACAAACATATAAGCAGTTTGTTCCTGATGTCCTGAAGTAGCAGGCAAAGAAACTGTGTAGAAACCTTCATCCTCTTTGAAAGCAGGAGACCCCCTTAAGGACACATCTAAGCCCTCACAGCTTATCTTCCTGTCTTCCGTCTCCTTTACTAAAGTTCCTGTTGAACAAAAACAAAAAAGATATACCGTATATACTGTATGTGTGTGTTTTTTCACATTGTAAGCATCGCCTTGTATGAATATTAGTTTGTA
This sequence comes from Phyllobates terribilis, assembly GCF_046119375.1. NCBI lineage: Eukaryota > Metazoa > Chordata > Amphibia > Anura > Dendrobatidae > Phyllobates > Phyllobates terribilis. The sequence goes on from NW_027362762.1 coordinate 476,021,253, forward strand.
TGTACACCGACTGACAGGCGGCTGTAATTAATCTCCATATATCAACATGTATGATTTCATATATGTAATATATATATATATTTTTTTTGCCATTTTAACGTATACATACCATCTCTAAACCACTGCACACTTGGTTTGTGTCTTTCAAGACTGGAAGATACAGAACAAGACAAAGCAAACGATTCCTTCTCTCTTGTAAACACTGGTCTCAAGGCACTAGTGAATTCACCTTCATAGGCTGGCAGCAAAGCTACAAGGTACAACCAGACCATAAATAGCTAATAATATAAAGATAATATAAAGTCACAATATAAAGTTACAATACTTACAGAACAACAGTATTAGTGAAGAGATTAGACACACCTATTCATATATCGGTTTTCTTTGTTCAAATGTGCACATTGTAGATTCATACTGAAGGCAGCAAAACCATGAAGCAACACACACGGAAGCAAGGAATAATGAAACACTTGTGAAACAAGCCAGAATATTTATTAAACTTGAAGGCGTTCCCAGAGATGTTGACCACATGTTGGCTGTTTTGCATTCACTCTATGGTCCAACTCATCCCAAACCACCTCTATTGGGTTAAGGTTGGGTGATTGTGGAGGCCATGTCATCTATAATTCTTGGTCTTCCTTATCTGGTGCAGTCCTCACAAGAGCTGTTTTCAAAATAGTGATTGATGGCTTTCATGACCGCACTTGAGGATACCTTCCAGGTTCTAGCAAATTTCCACGCTGACAGACCTTCATGTCTTAGAACAATGTTGGACTGTCATTTTCCTTTTCTTAGTTGAGTAATTCTTGCCATATTCTGGTTTAGGACAATTGTGGAATAATAATTAGCACTGTATGGAACTGAGTATCAACACTGCCTCTACAAAACTTTTCTTACAGGTCATTCCAGGTAGGTAATTCTAAAAGTAAACTCCTGACAAAGGAAAACTTTTCATTTGAAGACATTTCAGGTGGCTACCTAATGAAGCAGCTTGAGAGGATGCCAAAGAGTGTGTAAAGTTGTCATCAGAGTAAAAGGGGGGCACTCTAAGAAGTCTAAGGTTTAACATGAACAAATCAAGCAAGACATGTCAGTTGAAGCAAACTACGGCTTGCCTACTTTGGACACATGATACGAAGAGAGCAATCAATGGAGATGGACATCATGGTCGGAAGAATAGAAGGAACAAGGCGAAGAGGAGGACCAGAAACCCGATGGCTTGATACTAACAAGATAACAGCGGAGAAGACTCTGGTGGACCTAACTAGGCTTGTACAAGATCGATCTTCCTTCAAGTCGCCATGGCTCAAGATCGAGCCAAAGGCCGATAAATAAATAAGATTTAACACATGTTCTGTTTTATTTTTAATCCTTGTTTCAGCATGTGATTCTTCATGTTTTCGCTGCCTTCAGTATAAATCTACAATGTGTGCATTTCAATAAGAAAAAGGAAAACCATTTCATAAACAGCTGTATATATAGTATAATATTATAATATTAAACTGTTGTTTTTCCATCTAAGAAATGAATGATATACAGCTGGGCTATCTCATTGATCTAACTCTAATTGTGCAGTTCCTCGGTTATTCAACTTAGACATTTATGAATTTATTAACAACTGGGTGTTACTATTCCTCATGGGTGTGTCCCGCCACAGTCTAACACTTTCAGCACTGACTGGACTGTGTGAGGTGGGAGTAAGTATGGTAACACCATCATTCATTTCTTGGAGGAGTAACAGAGGAATGGCTCAATACAGAGTTACAAGATTTCATATTTTTAATGGTGAACCCAATTATTCCCTAAAAAAGACAAGTATTGGAAGCTGACAGGTTTTCTTTGGAAGTTTCCTTACCAGGATAAGAAACGGAATCCCAGCCGGACTTTAATCCTAGGTATTCTGGAAAAAATAAGTATACTTGGTTTAGAGTCTAATTTCAAAGTAAAAATTCATTTTTTTTCAAAGTTCTTGATAAAAAATATAGGGCACTAGCTACCAATTGTCAGTTATGTAGTACGGTACGTCAGGTCATAAAGCAAGCATTTACAGAATGCAATAATATGGAGACATTTCTATAGTGGACAGTCTAAGAGGTAATTAAAAAATCAACAAAAAAATATAATAAAAATATATTATTGCAAATATATAAAGGCAATATCTAGATATCTAGACAGTTTTTTTTTATTTTGATTGATTTTGAGATGAATGACAATCAATATAATTTTGTATAAATGAGATATGAATGTGCATCTGGTAAAATGTAACTTAAAATATGCTTTTACACCAAACTGCAATTAAAGGCCAAAGAAGCATAGGGTCTGAATGCATTTTAAGCCCAGATATCACTGGAAGTGCGCTTGAATAAACAGTGCAAAAAGGTCACATTTCTGAACTGTGTACTTGAAGGTTCATCAATGTTACACAGGGTGTATGCAAGATTCTTGAGTGTAAAGCCCCCGTCACACTAAGTGAGATTGCTAGCGAGATCGCTGCTGAGTCACAAGTTTTGTGACGCAACAGCGACCTCAGCAGCGATCTCGCTACGTTTGACACTTAGCAGCGACCAGGCCCCTGCTGAGATCGCTGGTCGTGTCGGAATGGTCTGGACATTTCTTTGATCGTTGCGGCCCCGCTGGGTAGCATGCATCGGTGTGTTTGACACCTTACCAACGACCTTGTTGACGACTCAGACACAGAAACACACAGGCGTGCATCGTTATACAGATCGTTACGGGTCGCCGCATCGTTGCTGCGTCGCTGGGAAGATCTGCCTGTTTGACATCTCACCAGCGACCACATAGAGACGCAGCAACGATCCCTGAAGGTCGTATCATTGTCGGGATCACTGTAATGTCACTTAGTGTGACGGGGCCTTAAGGTAATATATATAGATAAGTGTGTTAGAGATCTGTATAGTGCACCCATAGTACAATGTATGCATGCATACATGAAAAAAGCTGACTGATTTTCATATTTTTGAGTTTTCATCAGTGTTTGGTCTGTAAACAGGTTACTGGGATGTACGCAGACAAGGACAAGGCAGTAGTAACCAACTTAACTAAGGGTAATTTTGAAGAAAAAAATTTTTTTCAAATACAGGATATTAAGAGTCTACAATATTAGAATAGATGACAATAAACACACAATAAGACTTGCAGCAGGAATCCTCTACTTTATCTTGCTTTTTCTAAGTAGCTGCGATGTACACTACGATAAGAACGCCACTAAAATGGTTCTCCAACACGATTTACTTAAGTTACAAATGCTAACGGAGGTCCCCGTTCTTTCCTGCTAGGCCGAAAGTCTTTCTAACAAAAGTAATGCTCTATGTGCCGTCCTCACACTGGCCGGCCTCCGTCCCGTCTGCTGCACAGCTCCAGACCAAACCCTCTACCATACATCAGGGTTGGAAGTAATTGATCGGTTCACTCACACCTCCAAACTACCCAAGTGAACATCCATGGGCAGCATGGTGGTTAAGTGGTTAGCACTGCAGCCTTGCAGCACTGGGGTCCTGGGTTCAAATCCCACCAAGGACAACATCTGCAAAGAGTTTGTATGCTCTACCTGTGTTTGCATGGGTTTCCTCCGAGTTCTCTGGTTTCCTCCCACACTCCAAAGACATACTAGGGAATGAAGATTGTGAACCCCAATGGGGACAGCGATAATAATGTATGTAAAGCGCTGCAGAATATGTTAGCGCTATATAAAAATAAAGATTATTATTATCCACTTTCAGATTGGGGTCCGCACCCGGTCTTCGGTGCTTTACCTGCGATGATCATCTATCGGCCAAGACGGGTGAGGGTTGGGTCTCGGATCTTTACTGGTGTAGTATGGTTCACGGGTCTTGACTGATGATGGGCTAGGTCTCAGGTCTTGACTGGCGTAGTCTGGTTCACAGGTCTTGACAGGCAATGTCTGTGCCCTGCTCACTGGCTCACGACACCCCACTGGTTTAGGCCTCCAAGCATGTACAAGTGACTCTGCCCCAGCATCCCTCTCAGCACATGTCATGCTGGTTTCACTTATTGGTGACAATTCTCTTCCTGCCTTTTCACTCCAGCTTTTTATATCAGGTAGCTGCTTCACAGATATCACCTGACCCAGTGTTCTTTTTAGACCTGTCCTTCCTGCAACACTTCCCCCATCCTCTGGGGTTCCGTTTGAACAGTAGGTGGCAGTCTCCAGTCACAAATTCCGCACAGCACTGGGGAATTTCACATTCCACGGCACACCCCCTTACCGGTCCATTTGTCCATTTTTACCATAAGTGTTTCATCAATTTTTTTTAGATTTTTATCAAAAAACAGACTGCCTTAGAATGCAACAACAGAGTGCTGTCTGAGTTTTTCACTGACCCATAGACTTGCATTGGTGAGTTTGATAAAAAAAAAAAGGACATCTGTGTTTTTATTTATTTATTTGCTGCAACTCGGTCAGCAAAAAGTACAGACATGTGACAAGTCACTTAGATTATAAAGGGTATGTGTTCTATCCATAAAAACACCAAAGAACACGTACGTAAAATATGGGCATCTGAATGAGGCCTTAAAATGAGGTACAGAGTAAGGACTATGTGGATTTTAAAGAAATGGTCTGGAAGAAAAAGTAGTCAGTTCTGCAGGAATAAAACTGCCAGGACAGCATGTAAGGGTTTTTATATTCTGTTTGTGTGACTGGATTTGGTCTCTTCATGCTTTTCCTTATTTTCTGTTTTAGAAGGGATCTTTCTCCACCTTTCTGTCTGCCATAAACATCCCTTACTAGCTGAGTCTGTAGTGTCAGAGGGGAGGAAATGTGTGAGGGTGTAAGAGGTTGAAAATGATCAGCCACCAGAGGCAAGTTGGGCAGGGGCGCAGAGGGGCATATGTCCCCTGGGCCGCTCCCACAACAGCTGTGCAGGGCCGCCTGCTTCTTCTTATGCGGGGCTGGCACTGCGCCTTCAATCCTGTTTGTGTACCTGCCCGGTTGTATCAAAGCTAGCAGACACGACTTTGTTCGCGGCCGTGTCTGCTAAAGTGATGTCACGCAGTGCGCCCTGCACTGCTGCTTCCCTCTGGAGAGTAGCTTTACGGGAGACAAGCCAGGGAAAGGTGAGTGACATGGGCAGCTTCCCAATTTAAAAATACCCCTAGTGTGTCTGTGTGCAAATATTATTGTGTATATCTACAGTGGTGGCCAAAAGTATTGGCACCCCTGCAATTCTGTCAGATAATACTCAGTTTCTTCCTGAAAATGATTGCAATCACAAATTCTTTGGTATTATTATCTTCATTTAATTTGTCTTCAATGAAAAAACACAAAAAGAATTGTCCTAAAGCCAAATTGGATATAATTCCACACCAAACCTAAAAAAGGGGGTGGACAAAAGTATTGGCACTGTTTGAAAAATCATGTGATGCTTCTCTAATTCATGTAAATAACAGCACCTGTAACTTACCTGTGGCACCTAACAGGTGTTGGCAATAACTAAATCTCACTTGCAGCCAGTTAACATGGATTAAAGTTGACTCAACCTCTGTCCTGTGTCCTTGTGTGTACCACATTGAGCATGGAGAAAAGAAAGAAGACCAAAGAACTGTCTGAGGACTTGAGAAACCAAATTGTGAGGAAGCATGAGCAATCTCAAGGCTACAAGTCCATCTCCAAAGACCTGAATGTTCCTGTGTCTTCCGTGCGCAGTGTCATCAAGAAGTTTAAAGCCCATGGCACTGTGGCTAACCTCCCTAGATGTGGATGGAAAAGAAAAATTGACGAGAGATTTCAACGCAAGATTGTGTGGATGGTGGATAAAGAACCTCGACTAACATCCAAACAAGTTCAAGCTGCCCTGCAGTTCGAGGGTACAACAGTGTCAACCCGTACTATCTGTCGGCGTCTGAATGAAAAGGGACTGTATGGTAGGATACCCAGGAAGACCCCACTTCTTACCCCGAGACATAAAAAAGCCAGGCTGGAGTTTGCCAAAACTTACCTGAGAAAGCCTAAAACGTTTTGGAAGAATGTTCTCTGGTCAGATGAGACAAAAGTAGAGCTTTTTGGGAAAAAGCATCAACATAGAGTGTACAGGAAAAAAAAAGAGGCATTCAAAGAAAAGAACACGGTCCCTACAGTCAAACATGGCGGAGGTTCCCTGATGTTTTGGGGTTGCTTTGCTGCCTCTGGCACTGGTCTGCTTGACCGTGTGCGTGGCATTATGAAGTCTGAAGACTACGAACAAATTTTGCAGCATAATGTAGGGCCCAGTGTGAGAAAGCTTGGTCTCCCTCAGAGGTCATGGGTCATCCAGCAGGACAATGACCCAAAACACACTTCCAAAAGCACTATAAAATGGTTTGAGAGAAAGCACTGGAGACTTCTAAGGTGGCCAGCAATGAGTCCAGACCTGAATCCCATAGAACACCTGTGGAGAGATCGCTAAATGGCAGTTTGGAGAAGGCACCCTTCAAATATCAGGGACCTGGAGCAGTTTGCCCAAGAAGAATGGTCTACAATTCCAGTAGAGCATTGTAAGAAACTCATTGATGGTTACCGGAAGCGGTTGTTCGCAGTTATTTTGGCTAAAGGTTGTGCAACCAAGTATTAGGCTGAGGGCGCCAATACTTTTGTCTGGCCCATTTTTGGAGTTTTGTGTGAAATGATCAGTGATTTGATTTTCGCTTCATTCTCTTTTGTGTTTTTTCCTTGCAAGCAAATTAAATGAAGATAATAAGACCAAAGAATTTGTGATTGCAATCATTTTCAGGAAGAAACTGAGTATTATCTGACAGAATTGCAGGGGTGCCAATACTTTTGGCCACCACTGTATGTATGTCTGTGATATGTTTGTTTAGATGTATTTTTGTGTATGTCTTCAAATATATACAAAAACATAGGAATAATGAGGTTCAGGAACACAAATTTAGGGTTATTTTCACCTCTGACCACGAATGGACCAACATGAGGGCCATCCTCAGTAAGCATTGGTCCATTTTGAGCACTGAGCCCTCCCTCAGGCGATGGTGATGAGCCTTCAATGACCTTAAGAAGATCAAAGAACTTGAAAGATCTTATAGTTAAAAGTTATTATGTACCAGCCAAAACAAATTTCTTCTGACCCTGCCGACCGGTCGTGGAATGTTTCCCCTTGGCCGCTGTCTTGCCTGTTTCAATGTCCTGTGCTTCAAAACTTTCGATACTTCGAATGGTAAAAGACAATTTTGTATCGAACAGTCGCAGTACTAATGTAATCTATTATGCTACATGCCGCTGCCAACTTATATACGTGGGCCTCACATCTAGGGAACTTAGAGTGAGGGTCCGTGAGCATGTGCGGGACATTGGTATGGCTAGGACAGCGGTCGATCCCTCCCAATTATAAATGATTCCCCGGGATTTCAGGACTCTCCATGACTGTGACCCCAAGTCACTCATGATAAGAGGCATTGAGATGATAAATATGGGCATCAGGGGTGGTAATATTAGGAAACTCCTGGCCCAACAGGAGGCTAAATGGATTGTTACTCTTAATACCATGGATCCCAGTGGTTTGAATGAGTCTCTTAGTTTCTCTTCCTTTTTGTAAACAGTGACTTCCTTATCAACTTTTTCTTAATCAGATCAACTCATTATTTAAGAGGTCTCTGGTGTGACCCCTCCGTAGCTTTTCCATTTTTAACAATTGGGTTTTATGTATTTTTCGTTTTTTTGTGTTTTCTAATTACACAAAAAAAATATTTAGAATGTACAACTGATGTACATTCTAAATATACTGTACATCCTTATTCATGTGATAAGTGTTACATATTTACCACACATCTTCATCCTCTGTCGAAGTTTGTAGCAATTTTTCATTGTATGACCCATGTATTTAACTTCTCTTGATATTCAGTTAAGATTAAATATTTCTATATAAAATTTTGTCTTCATTACTGGACTCAGGATCATTTTTTTTGCTTTAATTTTATTTCATTTTTTAAATAGTAGAAAATGTAATTAATGATATTTAAAATGACTTACGCTTAACAAGCACATTGGCAAAGGAGGTTGCCTGCCCAAAACTATTAGTAGCCACAACACTATAGTCAGCAGAATCTTCCATGGAACATCTGTTTAGAACAAAATAAAAACACAATCAAAGGTGTAATATGGCACAATTATTTCTAATTAAAATGTTACTAATTCATGGAATAGGGCATCGACACATCGATATCTGATTATGAGGGGTCCAAGTCTCCGGTCAATAGATGTTCAATGAGTGCAGCAAACCCTTGCTGGTTTACTTGGCACAGCACTGTACATTTGGTTGCGACTAAGCCTGGTCAGTGGCTCAAGTTAATGGGACTGAGCTGCAGTACCAGGAACAGTCACTGCCAAATGTACAGTTCTGTGCCAAATAATGAAGGGGATATAGCACTTGCTGGAGTGATGCCCCAAATGTACAGTGCTCTACCTGGTAAACAATGAAGGAGATCGAGCCATGATGGAGTGATGTCCCAAACAGTGGCGTAACTAGAGTCCGATGGGCCCTGGTGCAAGATATGGACCAAGCCCCCCCATCTTGGTATATATATATATACACTGCTCAAAAAAATAAAGGGAACACTCAAATAACACATCCTAGATCTGAATGAATGAAATATTTGTGGCGCCCCTGAGGGTTCGACCGCCACAGGGATGCTGCACTTCTCTAATGGAGTGTAGTGTTCCTCCTCTGAGGTAAGAACAGTGTGATGGTCAGGATCCTTCCTTCACATCCAACACCACACTTCTCCCACCAGAGGGGGCTTGAATGCACTAGGTGCTGCCCTCCTGGTGGCAGGGAGACTGGGGAACCAAGAGATAGGGGAACCAATTAGTGGGTGAGGGTGGAGGACTCACATTTTAGTGACACTTAATATTTTCATATTTAATACTCAGCCATCTTGGTTCATGTTTTTTTGGCTGTCATTTTATTGTGATCTTCATCACTGAATGTGGATCCTGTGTGGACCTGCAGTGGAGGGAGACACGGCCCTCGTACCCTGGCTTTGGGTCGAGAGGCAGGTTGCAGATAATGAGTGTTTCAACCCGGTCAAGGACCATGACCAAGAAGGCCCGGAGCTTGAGAGTGTAGCTCCACCGCAAATGGATCCCGGGAGGATGCAGACGGAGCGGTGTACGCCACCTGTCCTCGCTGTTCTGATCTATTCAGAGGGATTCCGGCTGCAAAAGGGGTACCGGCCCCCGACACCCGACCTTGCTACTCTACGTCCTGGTCAGGGAAGCCCGGTTAGGCCCTGAGGATCCCACCGGGTAACGGAAGGAGCGGAGCTACCACCCACGCCCTTTTTCTGAGAGGAGTTCAGAGGGAGACCTGGCCTATTTACACACACACAGACAGGAAAGGACTTGGTCTGAAGTCTAGGAACACTCTGGTGCAGTGTCCTGATCTAACACTGGACTTACTCGGAGGTTGTCGGACCCCCGTATCTGGTGACCGCAGAACTCCGAGTGGAGCAGGGAGTCGCCTTCCTACTGCCATCTCTTATGTGAGTAAAGCCTTGGAAGTTCACCCCTATGGCCTCCCGACTTTTTATTCTGCACTACACTGCGCTACGCAGTACCAGACTTCCTGGACTACTACCCCCTCCGTCCTGTCCCTCTGCCCTGAGGCCTTGCTCCGCCTGTGGGGAGTAGTAACATCTACGGCCGCTATACCACCATTCCTCAGCGGACTGCAGCGGCGCTGGTGGCCCTTCACCAGGTGCCACAGGTGGCATAGTCGTAATCAGCTACTCAACCCGGATAAGCCCATACTATCCTTTTTAAATTGTGACGGCCCTGAGCACGGAGCGGGTCTGGGTCACGGCTGCACCCCATCTCTCAATCACTAGGACCCGACTCCGAGTCCCCCATCTCCCAGGGTAAACAACAGGGGCTTCCGAGAAGAGGCGTCACATATTCTCATTGAATACTTTGTTCTGTACAAAGTTGAATGTGCTGACAACAAAATCACACAAAAATCATCAATGGAAATCAAATTTATTAACCAATGGAGGCCTGGATTTGGAGTCACCCCCAAAATTAAAGTGGAAAAACACACTACAGGCTGATCCAACTTTGATGTAATGTCCTTAAAACAAGTCAAAATGAGGCTCAGTATTGCGTGTGGCCTCCATGTGACTGTATGACCTCCCTACAATGCCTGGGCATGCTCCTGATGAGGTTGCAGATGGTCTCCTGTGGGATCTCCTCCCAGACCTGGACTAAAGCATCCGCCAACTCCTGGACAGTCTGTGGTGCAACGTGACATTGGTGGATGGAGCAATACATGATATCCCAGATGTGCTCAATCGGATTCAGGTCTGGGGAATGGGCGGGCCAGTCCATAGCTTCAATGTCTTCATCTTGCAGGAACTGCTGACACACTCCAGCCACATGAGGTCTGGCATTGTCCTGCATTAGGAGGAACCCAGGGCCAACCGCACCAGCATATGGTCTCACAAGGGGTCTGAGGATCTCATCTCGGTACCTAATGGCAGTCAGGCTACCTCTGGCGAGCACATGGAGGGCTGTGCGGCCCTCCAAAGAAATGCCATCCCACACCATTACTGACCCACTGCCAAACCGGTCATGCTGAAGGATGTTGCAGGCAGCAGATCGCTCTCCATGGCGTCTCCAGACTCTGTCACGTCTGTCACGTGCTCAGTGTGAACCTGCTTTCATCTGTGAAGAGCATAGGTCGCCAGTGGCGACTTTGCCAATCCAGGTGTTCTGTGACAAATGCCAAGCGTCCTGCACGGTGTTGGGCTGTGAGCACAACCCCCATCTGTGGAAGTCGGGCCCTCATACCACCCTCATGGAGTCGGTTTCTAACCGTTTGTTCAGACACATGCACATTTGTGGCCTGCTGGAGGTCATTTTGCAGGGCTCTGGTAGTGCTCCTCCTGTTCCTCCTTGCACAAAGGCGGAGGTAGCGGTCCTGCTGCTGGGTTGTTGCCCTCCTACAGCCCCCTCCACGTCTCCTGGTGTACTGGTCTGTCTCCTGGTAGCGCCTCCAGCCTCTGGACACTATGCTGACAGACACAGCAAACCTTCTTGCCACAGCTCACATTGATGTGCCATCCTGGATGAGCTGCACTATCTGAGCAACGTCTGTGCGTTGTAGAGTCCGTCTCATGCTACCACGAGTGTGAAAGCACAACCAACATTCAAAAGTGACCAAAACATCAGCCAGAAAGCATTGGTACTGAGATGTGGTCTGTGGTCCCCTCCTGCAGAACCATTCCTTTTACGAGGGTGTCTTGATAATTGCCAATAATTTCCATCTATTGTCTATTCCATTTGCACAACAGCATGTGAAATTGATTGTCAATCAGTGTTGCTTCCTAAGTGGACAGTTTGATTTCACAGAAGTTTGATTTACTTGGAGTTATATTCTGTTGTTTAAGTGTTCCCTTTATTTTTTGAGCAGTGTATATATATCCGCCAACCTGGCATATATAACCCCCATCCTGGTATATATATCCCCCATCCTGGTATATATCCCTTATCCTGGACCCCATCGTGATATATATCCCCCTTTCTGGCATATATATATCCCACATCCTGGTATATATGTCCCTTATCCTGGGCCCCATCCTGGTGTAGCGCCGGCGTCCCTGCCCTCTGCTAGGCAGGGACGCTGTTCCCCTCACCTCTCTGCTCCGTGCCCGGCGTCCTCCTCCCGCTCTGCTGGCAGCGCGCGCTCCTTTCCGGCCACTGTGCTTAGGGCGCGCGCGCTCTCCCTCCCTCTTAAAGAGGCCGCGCGCGCCGTCCTAAGGAGTCCCCGGCCAATGGCCGGAGGACTTCACCATATATAAGGCACCTCCTCCAAAATGGAGGTGCCCGAGCAATGTTGTTGCACTGTTCACTACTCTGCTTCAGCCCTCAGGTCCCGTTGCCAGTTACCTGCCAGATACCTGCCAGATTCCTGCCAGCTTGCTGTCTTATTCCTGCCTGATATTCTGCTACCTGCCTGCTAGCCTGAGGTCCGACGGTCTGCCTTACAACTCCTGTCAGTCTGTCTAAGGACCAGCTTGCCCGCTCACCTGGGAGCGCACATCAGCTACCTGCCTGCTTGCCTGAGGTCCGACGGTCTGCCTTCCAACTCCTGTCAGTCTGTCTATGGACCAGCTTGCCTGCTCACCTGGGAGCGCACATCTGCTACCTGCCTGCTAGCCTACCTGGAGGCTCCGCCGTCACGTGCTGTGACCACCTGCCTGTCCAGTGACTCCTGCCCGCTCACCTGGGAGCGCTCATCTGCTGCCTGTCTGCTAGCCTACCTGGAGGCTCTGCCGTCACGTGCTGTGACCACCCGCCTGTCCAGAGACTTCTGCCCGCTCACCTGGGAGCGCTCATCTGCCGCCTGTCTGTTGGTCTTCCAGGAGGCTCCGCCGTCACATGCTGTGACCACCCGTTTATCCAGAGACTCTCGCCTGCTCACCTGGGAGCTCACGTCTACCATCAGCCGCCACAGGTCGTAACAACCCTTTACCCAGAGACTGCCCCGGTCATTTGCCGTGACCATCTGCCCGTTCATCCAGAGACTGCCCCGGTCACTTGCCGTGACCTCCTGCCCATTCTTCCAGAGACTGTCCCGGTCACCTGCTGTGACTGCCTGCCTGGTCGCCACCCGCTCCCTTACAAGGACCGCCCCCTTGTATAGTAGCTCAGAGGTTCCGCCTCCCAGACCCGTTACAGTTTGCTCGGGCCATGGAACCCGGTGGCACCCAAGCTCCCTCTCTCTCGGACCTGTGTCATGAACTGTCCCTTCAGAGGTCCCAACAGGAGTCCATCCTGGGTCACCTGCGGAATGTCAATTCTCGCCTGGACACTCTGACTGCTCCGCCAGCAACCTCCGCCAGTGCCATGACTCGCAATCCGGCAGCTCCGCTGCCCACTAATACCATGGTATCCTACCCCGGACCCCGGCTTTCTGCACCTCCTCGCTTCGGAGGCGACTCCGCCCAGGCTCGGGGCTTCATAAATCAGTGCACCCTGCACTTTGAACTCCTGTCCCACCAGTTTAACTCCGACCGGGCCAAAATTGCCTTCATCATGTCCCATCTCACCGGGGAGGCCCTGGCCTGGCTAAATCCTCTATGGGAGAGAGGAGACCCCCTGGTGTCCGACTTGCCTGCCTTTCTCACGGCTTTCCGGAAAGTCTTCGACGAACCCGGACGGAAGACCTCATCCGCATCATCACTGCTACGCCTCCGTCAGGGAAGTCTCACCGTGGGCCAATATGCCATACGGTTCCGTACCCTTGCCTCGGAGCTGGCCTGGGATAACGACGCTCTGGTATCCGTCTTCTGGGAGGGTCTGTCCGGCCGTATTAAAGATGAACTTGCCGGTCGGGACATTCCTACCACTCTCGATGACCTAATAACTCTTGCCACCCGGATTGACCTACGGTTCCAGGAGCGTGCCAAAGAGGTCACCCGTGAGAGGAGGTTTCCACGTCTAGCTCCTACTTTTCAGAAACCCGTCACTCCCTCCGTCTCTCCCCAGGTACACTCTCCTGAGCCTATGCAGGTCGACCAGACCAAGATGGTCAAAACCCGTCAGGACTTACGCGCTGCCTTGGGGAGCTGCTTCTACTGTGGCAGTAAGGAGCACCGGATCCGTGCCTGCCCGGAGAGGTCGGGAAACGCCTGTGTCTAGGTTCGCTCAGAGAGGTCGACCTAGACAAGAATAAATCCTCTCCATCTCTGCTGCTGTCAGTCTCAATCGTCTGCGGGGAGAACCGTTATTTCGAACTAGCCCAACTTGACTCTGGAGCAGCCGGGAATCTTATTTCACAGTCCCTGGTAGAGAAATACCGCTTCCCCACCAAACCTCTGGCTGTACCCTTGTCTGTTGCTGCTGTGGATGGGGGTCTCTTACCACGCCCCATCCAACTCATCACCGAATCCATTACTCTGCAGGTGGGAATGCTGCATTCTGAGAGTATCTCCTTTCATGTTCTGCCTGGACTCTCTCACGCCCTCTTGCTAGGTCTACCTTGGCTCCAGAGACATGCACCCGTGCTTGACTGGCAGACCGGAGAAGTCCTTCGCTGGGGACAGGACTGCCATGAGACCTGTCTGGTTCCCGTCCATCCCGTCCGTCCTTCTCCTACCCCAGCTAATCTACCTGGACTTCCGATTCCTTATTGGTCTTATGCTGATGTCTTTAATAAAAAGGAGGCAGAGACACTACCCCCTCATAGACCATACGACTGCCCTATCGACCTGTTACCCGGTACTACTCCTCCCCGTGGGCGTATTTATCCATTATCCGCTGCTGAGACCCGGTCGATGTCCGAATATATTAAGGAGAATCTGGCCAGGGGATTCATCCGGAAATCTACCTCCCTGGCGGGAGCAGGCTTCTTTTTCGTCAAAAAGAAGGACGGCTCTCTCCGTCCCTGTATAGACTATAGAGGCCTTAACCAGATCACGGTGAAGAATAAGTACCCCCTTCCGCTCATTCCGGAGTTATTTGATCGTCTGAGGGGGGCTAGAATCTTCACCAAACTGGACCTCCGTGGGGCGTACAACCTGGTTCGTATCCGTCAGGGGGATGAATGGAAGACGGCATTCAACACCCGGGACGGCCATTATGAATATCTGGTAATGCCTTTTGGTCTCTGTAACGCTCCTGCCGTCTTTCAAGAGTTGGTCAATGACATCTTCCGGGACCTTCTCTACTCCTGCGTAGTGGTGTACCTGGACGACATCTTGGTCTTCTCTCCGGATCTCCAGACTCACCGGAGGGACGTTCGTCAGGTCCTGCTCAGGCTCAAGCAGAATCACCTCTTCGCTAAATACGAGAAGTGCCTCTTTGAGCAGACCTCGCTTCCGTTTTTGGGCTACATTATTTCTCAGACCGGCCTACGAATGGATCCAGAGAAACTGTCTGCCATCGAGAAATGGCCTCGACCGGAGGGGTTGAAGGCCATTCAGCGGTTCCTGGGCTTCGCCAACTACTACCGCCTCTTCATACCACACTTCTCTTCCCGGACTGCCCCAATTTCCGCGCTCACCCGTAAGGGTACTAATCCCAAAGAGTGGCCGCCCGAAGCAGAGGAGGCCTTTCTTTCCTTAAAACAGGCCTTCTCTTCCGCCCCGGTGCTGCATCGCCCGGACGGCAACAAGCAGTTCTTCCTGGAAGTTGACGCCTCCTCCTCTGGAGCCGGAGCGGTACTTACTCAAAAATCATCTTCCGGGAGGATGGTAACTTGCGGCTTTTTCTCTAAACTCTTCTCCTCCTCAGAGCGCAATTATTCCATAGGAGACCGAGAGTTATTGGCCATCAAACTAGCATTGGAGGAGTGGCGTTACCTGCTCGAGGGGGCTCTTCACCCGGTAATAATTTACACTGACCACAAGAACTTGGCTTACCTCCAGCATGCCCAGAGACTTAACCCGCGCCAAGCCCGGTGGTCCTTGTTTTTTGCTCGCTTTGATTTTGTTCTTCATTTTCGCCCGGCTGACAAAAACGTCAAAGCGGACGCCTTGTCTCGATCCTTTCTGGTGTCTGATCTCGAGGAAGATCCGAAACACATCATCGATCCCGCCAGAGTAATGCAGGTGGCTCCCGTGAGTCTAAATCGTCTCCCTCCCGGAAAGACGTTCGTATCAGTACCTGATCGGGAGAAGATCCTTCACTGGGGTCACTCGTCTAAACTGGCTGGCCACGCCGGTCAGAAAAAGACCCTCCAGCTTATTACCCGGCACTACTGGTGGCCTACCCTGCACAAGGACGTAATAGACTTTGTTTCTGCCTGTGTGTCCTGCGCCCGCAACAAGGTTCCGAGACATCTGCCAGCCGGTCGCCTCCTTCCGCTTTCTGTACCTGCTGCCCCCTGGCAGCATATAGCAATGGACTTTATAACTGACCTCCCAGTCTCTGCCGGTTGTACGGTCATTTGGGTGGTCGCTGACCGCTTCTCCAAGATGGCTCATTTCGTTCCCCTGCCAGGCCTCCCGTCTGCACCCGAGCTAGCTAAAGACTTTATTTGTCACATCTTTCGTCTTCATGGTCTGCCCCTCCACATCGTGTCGGATCGTGGGGTACAGTTCACCTCACGCTTCTGGAGAGCCACTTGTAAACTGCTAGACGTCACCCTGGACTTCTCTTCCGCTTACCACCCACAGTCCAATGGTCAAGTGGAGCGGATCAATCAGAACCTGACCAGTTACCTCCGGCACTTCGTTAATGCTCATCATTCAGACTGGGTGGATCTCCTACCATGGGCCGAGTTCTCTTATAACAATCACGAGAGCGAATCCTCCTCCAAATCCCCGTTTTTTGTAGTCTTCGGTCAGCATCCTCGGATTCCTTTTCCTGTCTCCACCTCTGTGGACAACCCGGCTGCGGAATCTCTCGTTAGCAAATTTTCCTCCATTTGGGAGAGTACCCGATCCGCACTCCTTCAGTCGTCCGAACGGATGAAAAGACACGCTGACAAAAAACGCCTGGATCCTCCACAATTTCGTCCTGGAGATAAAGTCTGGCTCTCATCTAAATATGTCCGACTCAAGATACCTTCTTACAAGTTAGGGCCTCGGTTCATCGGTCCTCTGGAGGTCATCAGTCAGATCAACCCGGTGGCCTATAAATTGAAACTCCCGGCCAACTTACAGATCCCTAACTCCTTCCATGTATCTCTCCTCAAACCTGTGGTACTTAACTCTTTTTCCAAGTCTACAGGTACGCCTCCTGCTCCGGTTTCTGCTGAGGACGAGTTTGAGGTAGAGAACATTCTTGCCACCAAAAGGGTAAGAGGAAAGACCTTTTTTCTAGTAGATTGGAAGGGGTTTGGTCCTGAGGAGAGAACGTGGGAGCCCCGGGAGAACATCCATGCCCCTCTTATCCTTGCTAAATTTCTGTCTGGCCTAAAAAAGGGGGGCCTAAAGGGGGGGGTACTGTAGCGCCGGCGTCCCTGCCCTCTGCTAGGCAGGGACGCTGTTCCTCTCACCTCTCTGCTCCGTGCCCGGCGTCCTCCTCCCGCTCTGCTGGCAGCGCGCGCTCCTTCCCGGCCACTGTGCTTAGGGCGCGCGCGCGCTCTCCCATCCTCTTAAAGGGGCCGCGTGCGCCGTCCTAAGGAGTCCCCGGCCAATGGCCGGAGGACTTCACCATATATAAGGCACCTCCTCCAAAATGGAGGTGCCCGAGCAATGTTGTTGCACTGTTCACTACTCTGCTTCAGCCCTCAGGTCCCGTTGCCAGTTACCTGCCAGATACCTGCCAGATTCCTGCCAGCTTGCTGTCTTATTCCTGCCTGATATTCTGCTACCTGCCTGCTAGCCTGAGGTCCGACGGTCTGCCTTACAACTCCTGTCAGTCTGTCTAAGGACCAGCTTGCCCGCTCACCTGGGAGCGCACATCAGCTACCTGCCTGCTTGCCTGAGGTCCGACGGTCTGCCTTCCAACTCCTGTCAGTCTGTCTATGGACCAGCTTGCCCGCTCACCTGGGAGCGCACATCTGCTACCTGCCTGCTAGCCTACCTGGAGGCTCCGCCGTCACGTGCTGTGACCACCTGCCTGTCCAGTGACTCCTGCCCGCTCACCTGGGAGCGCTCATCTGCTGCCTGTCTGCTAGCCTACCTGGAGGCTCTGCCGTCACGTGCTGTGACCACCCGCCTGTCCAGAGACTTCTGCCCGCTCACCTGGGAGCGCTCATCTGCCGCCTGTCTGTTGGTCTTCCAGGAGGCTCCGCCGTCACATGCTGTGACCACCCGTTTATCCAGAGACTCTCGCCTGCTCACCTGGGAGCTCACGTCTACCATCAGCCGCCACAGGTCGTACCAACCCTTTACCCAGAGACTGCCCCGGTCATTTGCCATGACCATCTGCCTGTTCATCCAGAGACTGCCCCGGTCACTTGCCGTGACCTCCTGCCCGTTCTTCCAGAGACTGTCCCGGTCACCTGCTGTGACTGCCTGCCTGGTCGCCACCCGCTCCCTTACAAGGACCGCCCCCTTGTATAGTAGCTCAGAGGTTCCGCCTCCCAGACCCGTTACACCTGGTATATATATATTCCCCATCCTGGTATATATGTCCCTTATCCTGGGCTCCTTCCTGGTATGTATATATTCCCCATCCTGGTATATATGTCCCTTATCCTGGGCCCCATCCTGGTATATATATCCCCCATCCTGGGCTCAATCTTGGTATATATATCCCCATCTGGTATATATATTCCCCTTCCTGGTATATATATCCCCCATCCTGCTGTATATATCCCCCATCCTGGGCCCAATCCTGGTGTATATATCCCCCATCCTGGTATATGTCCCTTGTACTGGGCCGCATCGTGATATATATCCCCCTTTCTGGTATATATCCCTTATCCTGGACCCCATCGTGATATATATCCTCCATTCTGGTATATATCCCCCATCCTTGTATATATATCCCCTATCCTGGGCCCAATCCTGGTATATGTATCCCCATCCTGGTATATATATCCCCCATCCTGGTATATATGTCCTTTATCCCGGGTCCCATACTGGTATATATATCCCCCATCCTTGGCCCAATCCTGGTGTATATATCCCCCATCCTGGTATATGTCCCTTGTACTGGGCCGCATTGTGATATATATCCCCCTTTCTGGTATATATATATCCCACATCCTGGTATATATGTCTTTTATCCTGGGCCCCATCCTGGTAGATATATATTCCCCATCCTGGTATATATGTCCTCTATCCTGGGCCCCATCCTGGTATGTATATCCCCCATCCTTGTATATATATCCCCCATCCTGGGCCCCATCCTGGTGTATATATCCCCCATCCTGGCATATATATCCCCCATCCTGGTATATATATTCCCCATCCTGGTATATATGTCCCTTATACCGGGTCCCATACTGGTATATATATATATATATACAGTATATATATTCTCCATCCTGGTATATATGTCCCTTATCCTGGGCCCCATCCTGGTATGTATATCCCCCATCCTTGTATATATATCCCCCATCCTGGGCTCAATCCTGGTGTATATATCCCCCATCCTGGCATATATACTGGCATATGTATCCCCCATCCTGGTATATATGTCTCTTATCCCGGGTCCCATACTGGTATATATATCCCCTATCCTGCTATATATATCCCCCAACCTGGGCCCAATCCTGGAGTATATATCCCCCATCCTGGTATATATATCCCCCACCCTGGTATATGTCCCCTGTACTAGGCCGCATCCTGGGATATTATAAGCAGCAGAAGCAAACAGTAGCTCAGGAAATCAGGTGCCTGTAGGCTCATGCTGGAGCCGAAACGTCGCCACAGCTCTTGTTGAGCTAATAAACCACCTGTTTTTTGGAGTGCTGTCTTTGTTACTTTTTCTATATACACTGCTCAAAAAAATAAAGGGAACACTTAAACAACAGAATATAACTCCAAGTAAATCAAACTTCTGTGAAATCAAACTGTCCACTTAGGAAGCAACACTGATTGACAATCAATTTCACATGCTGTTGTGCAAATGGAATAGACAGTAGATGGAAATTATTGACAATTATCAAGACACCCTCAATAAAGGAGTGGTTCTGAATGTGGGGACCACAGACCACATCTCAGTACCAATGCTTTCTGGCTGATGTTTTGGTCACTTTTGAATGTTGGTTGTGCTTTCACACTCATGGTAGCATAAGACGGGCTCTACAACCCACAGAAGTTGCTCAGGTAGTGCTGCTCATCCAGGATGGCACATCAATGCGAGCTGTGGCAAGAAGGTTTGCTGTGTCTGCCAGCGTAGTGTCCAGAGGCTGGAGGCGCTACCAGGAGACAGGCCAGTACACCAGGAGACGTGGAGGGGGCCGTAGGAGGGCAACAACCCAGCAGCAGGACCGCTACCTCCGCCTTTGTGCAAGGAGGAACAGGAGGAGCA
Organism: Phyllobates terribilis; assembly: GCF_046119375.1. Taxonomy (NCBI): domain Eukaryota; kingdom Metazoa; phylum Chordata; class Amphibia; order Anura; family Dendrobatidae; genus Phyllobates; species Phyllobates terribilis. The sequence goes on from NW_027362762.1 coordinate 476,041,153, forward strand.
CTGCCAGAGCCCTGCAAAATGACCTCCAGCAGACCACAAATGTGCATGTGTCTGCACTAACGGTTAGAAACCGACTCCATGAAGGTGGTATGAGGGCCCGACTTCCACAGATGGGGGTTGTGCTCACAGCCCAACACTGTGCAGGACGCTTGGCATTTGCCACAGAACACCAGGATTGGCAAAGTCGCCACTGGCGATCTGTGCTCTTCACAGATGAAAACAGGTTCACACTGAGCACATGTGACAGACGTGACAGAGTCTGGAGACGCCGTGGAGAGCGATCTGCTGCCTGCAACATCCTTCAACATGACCGGTTTGGCAGTGGGTCAGTAATGGTGTGGGGTGGCATTTCTTTGGAGGGCCGCACAGCCCTCCATGGGCTCGCCAGAGGTAGCCTGACTGCCATTAGGTACCGAGATGAGATCCTCAGACCCCCTGTGAGACCATATGCTGGTGCGGTTGGCCCTTGGTTCCTCCAAATCAGGACAATGCCAGACCTCATGTGGCTGGAGTGTGTCAGCAGCTCCTATAAGATGAAGGCATTGAAGATATGGACTGGCCTGCCCGTTGCCCAGACCTGAATCCGATTTAGCACATCTGGGACATCATGTCTCGCTCCATCCACCAACATCACGTTGCACCACAGACTGTCCAGGAGTTGGCGGATGCTTTAGTCCAGGTCTGGGAGGAGATCCCACAGGAGACCATCCGCAACCTCATCAGGAGCATGCCCAGGCATTGTAGGGAGGTCATAGAGGCATGTGGAGGCCACACACAATACTGAGCCTCATTTTGACTTGTTTTAAGGACATTACATCAAAGTTGGATCAGCCTGTAGTGTGTTTTTCCACTTTAATTTTGGGGGGGACTCCAAATCCAGGCCTCCATTGGTTAATAAATTTGATTTCCATTGATGATTTTTGTGTGATTTTGTTGTCAGCACATTCAACTTTGTACAGAACAAAGTATTCAATGAGAATATTTCATTCATTCAGATCTAGGATATGTTATTTGAGTGTTCCTTTTATTTTTTTGAGCAATGTTTATAGGTATATATCCCCCATCCTGGTAATGTGTCCATTATCCTGGTATATGTCTCTTTTCCTGGTAATATGTCCCTTATTCTTGTATATATCTCTTATCCTGGGCCCCATCCTGGTAATATATTCCTTATCCTGGGCCCCATCTTGGTAATATGTCAATTTTTCTGGGCCTCATCCTGGTAATATGTCCCTTATTCTGGTCCACATGCTGATATATGTCCGCCTTTCTGCATTCTTTAATGCATACAAAAAAACCAAAACAATTATGCTTGCCTTCCCTTCGCTCCCCCGCTGAGCGGCATACTCTTCTGAACCCAGCAGCTGACTTCAGCGTGCAAGCGATGGGAGCACATGACATTACTTCCATGCCCTCCCAGTCATGTGCATGCTGACGTCAGCTGCTGGCCTCTGATTGGCCAGCAGCAGGTACTGCCATGCATGGACCCATTGGGTCTGTGTGTCGCAATACACTTCAACTGGATGCACTTCAACTTCATCCAGTTGAAGTTTCTGCTGGCATTGGCGGGTCCCTACCCGCACGGGCCAGGTCTGCGACCTCGGTCGTTATGCCCTTAGAAGCAAATGTACAGTGCTCTGCCTGGTAAACAATCAAGGGGATCAATCTGCGCTGGAGTGATGCCTCAAATGTACAGTGCTTCAAATGATATAGAATTCGCCCCTTCACAAGTGGAAGATTTGTCATAATAAAATTTGGTGTGCAAAATTCCTAAAAATGTTTGTTCATTTATGACCAAAACTTAGTGATTGGGAAGGGGTTAGGATTACTATAATGCCAAACTACCTACCCACATTTTGTACCATACAGGAGAACACCCCACGGCTGTAGATCTGAGAATGTGCAGTTGCAAGTTACTAAGTGAACTAAAATTCAGTACGTTAATAATGAAAGGCCATTATGAAACTAAATTATTGTTAAGCAAAGACATTGTAAAAGTGAGGAAATAGGCAACTGGAAGCCACAAATTCTGTACAGAGCAGTTTTTGGTTAGCAGTACCTTAAATCAGCCACTAGATGTCATTATAGTGTAAAAATACTGCTGCACAATGACTAGACTTACTACTATAAGGTGAACAAGAAACAGTGGCATGAAGGTAAAATAGAGCAAAAGAATACAAAAAAAGGGTTACCCACTCAGGGGGCTGCGGAATGGTGTGACAACACTGCAGGAAACAAAATCTTTATTTCATATTGAGGCACAAAAACTTAACATGTACAATGTAGTACTCACAAAAGGATTTGAGTGTCTTCCTTACATTGGTCTCTATAATTTAAAGAATGATGAGCGGAACAAAAGGAGCTGCTGTACTTAACTGCGGGGAGCTCACTGTCAATCAGCATGATGGCAGTGACGCCCCCTGTCATCAGCGCACAGCGTAAGAGAAAGAACTGCTCTGTTGTCGTGTCACAGGAAACAGGAGAATTGGCGCTTGAGTTGGGAGAGATCATTGCAGGGCAGAACAGGAAGATAGTTGGCAACTACCTGTCGGTAAGTTGTTAGCCCCATACAGAAAAAAAGAGTCCTGGATAACCCCTTTAAATTAAGATGCAAAACACACTTGTTCAGTTCATCATGTGAAAGCTTTGCCATTTGAGGGCAAATAGCATTCTCACGCTCTAGTCTTGACATTACGACATATGGGGTACGCCTGGACATAACAACTTTTGGGGTATGCCTGTGCAAAAATCTCAATCATAAATGTTTGTTATTGGTGATATAATTACTCCCAATATTTCTCCCGTATATGTGTGGTAAGCCATGTGCAATATGTCATTACTAAAGTTATAGAACCCTACTTGTGACTAGTGGGGTTGGCTCTGCAAATAAGTATCCAATGGGATGTTCTCATTTTTGTTCTTAGAACCCTTCTAACATTCTTTTTTCCAGGTTTTGAGCTTTCCTTTTATTATAAAAATTAACTCTTTGTTACACCTTGGCGTACAGTAAAAAGTGATCTGTGATGCTGAGTAACTTCTTACCGACTAGCCATGAGTCGGGGAAGTCAAGGAGTCAGAGTTCAAAAGCCAGGAGGGTATGTCATAAACAGAGGAGTGCAACAAAGTCAATGCCACAGTGAGGAGTCAGAATTATAAAAAGATAGTGGATAAAGACAAAGAGGCTAGGCAAATGGATGGTCAAAGGAAATCCAAGACTGGGCAACAAAGATCAGAATATAAGAACAGTACAGTGCAGAGAAAACACACATCACTTGAGCAAAGCTACAACTGGCAATCTTCTAATCATTGCCAGCCAGCAAAACAGGTGCCACTTGGAGGAAACCATGCAGGCCTGGCCAGATTGGACAGCTGAGCTGTCATTCACAATACTGATAGTGTCGCCACATCTCTCACAGATTCTGTGGTTCATCCGTATGGCCTGAGTCATGGCCTGCGCCAAAAATCAAGGGGAGTCATGAAGAACCAGAGCATTCTTCAGAGACTTGAAAAGACCTTTGTGGAACTGGCACCTGAGAGCTGCATCATTCCACAGAACTTCAGTGGACTATTGCCGGAACTCGGTGTAGTAGTCCTCAGTGGTGCGGCAACCCTGTGCCAGGTTCATGATCTTTGCGTCAGCGACCTAGATCCTGTCGGGACCATTCTGTGGCTTGTGGGGACAAATAAAATGCCCACGTCATCCCCTGAAGACCAAGGTGGCAGGGAAAAATAGCCTACAGCTCTCCCTGAACACCCTAAAGTGTTTTATTTTTTATCCTGAAAAATTATCAGGGAATGCCACTACAGGTTCGGGAGAGACCAACTGTATGTCAGAGGGTCAGAGTCATTGCTGGCAGTGGAGAGCTATAGGAAGTTTTCATCAAACTAGATATCTGACCCTGCAACTGATATTGCGACGATTCAAGAATCCAGTATTCCTTAGCCAGATCCTGAATTAGTTGTGTCATATATGCCACCTGTTATTTACAAATTGCCAAAGACAAATAATTCCTAACTAAAGCTTCCTAAGTTTAAAATATAACTTTTAATGGTGCCTATTTAATAGATATACAGAAATAGAAATATGTGCTCTATTAAAATCACAAATAATGTAAAGTTCTTATTTCCTTAATCAGAGAGATTCATATTGTGACAGATGTGATCATACATCAAGTCATATGAATAATAGACCTCCAATCAGAATAAGGTATAATACAGTCCTGCTTATTGTTATTGGCACCCATGAAGTTTAAATACATAATGTGGAATATCTACTGAAAAAAATGAATCAAGTGAAACAGTTTTTTGTATAGAGCACTTGTGTTAAAAACAAAAGAGCAAATGATAAACAATAATTTAAAAACAAAAATAGGGAAAAATAGAAAAACCTAAAGCTTGCTGTGTCACTGGTATTACCACCCTTTACATTAATTTAGTATGGAAACACATTTTGACTCGCCTGTGGTAAATCCCAAAAGAGATTCACCTGTGATTAATTGTCGGTGCCCATGTGACATGCATTAGCCAATGAATGATCACATCAATGTTTTAAAAAGCCACATGGTAGGCCCTGTTCACAATGGTGAAGACAAAAAGAGCTGTCTGAGGACATCAGAACTACTATTATTAGCAAACACAAGACTTCCAAAGGGTATAAGGTCATCACCAAAGACCTTGGTATCCCAGTTTCAACAGTGTGCAATGTTATTAAGAAGTTTGCTAAGCATGGAAGCATCAAGAACCTCCCTGGACATTAGGAAAAGAGGAAAATTGACAAGAGATGTCTTCGAAGGTTGGTGCAAATGGTGGAAAAAACACCACATCAAACATCCAAAGACCTGAAGGCCATACTGGAACAGTCTGGGGTTGTGGTTTCAACAGGTACCTTACGCCACACACTAAACAAAGCAGAGATTTATGGGTGAAGGCCAAGAAAGAAACCATGCTGAAGAAAAGACATAAAAATGAAGGACTGATCTTTTCCAAAGAGTACCTTGACAAACTACAATCCTTCTCGGAAAATATTCTGTGGACAGATGAAACAGAAATAGAGCTTTTTGGCAATGCAAAGCAACAGTTTGTTTACAGATGACGCAATGAAGCTTTTAAGGAAAAAAAACACCTTACCAACAGTTAAGCAATGTGGAGGATCCATAATGCTGTGGGGTTGCTTTGCTGCGTCCAGTACTGGAGGCCTTGAACGTATCACAGGAATCATGAAATCAGAGAATTATCAAGAGATTTTAGAGTGAAATGTCCTACCCAATGTAAGAAAACTTGATTTGAGTCAAAGATCATGGGTCCTTCAGCAAGATAATGATCCAAAGCACACATCCAAAAGTACACAGGAATGTTTGAAAAGGAAAAAATGAACTGTTTTAAAATAGCCAGCAATGAGTCCTGACCTCAATCCCATTGAAAATCTTGGGGTGAGCTGAAATCTGCCATATGGGAAAAAGAACCCAGCGATCATTCAAGAGCTTGAACAAACTGCAAAGGAAAAGTGGGAGAAAATTCCAACTGAGAAGTGCAAGAAGCTTATAGATGGCTACAAAAAACGTTTGGAGGCTGTCATCAATGCCAAAGAGTGTGCAACCAAGTATTAATTAGGGGTGCCTGTATAGCTGCACATGCTGTTTATCTGTTTCTTCTTTGAAATTGCAACACGGAAGTTGAAAAACAACTATTTATTGTTGTATTACTTTTGACCACTAATTAAAAAATCCTGAGGATATAACTTTGGTACATTTCCATTTATTTCTGAAGATATTGTACAGTCTATGAAAAAAATAAAAGGATGGCAATAATGGTGAGTAGCACTGTATATATCACCTCTCAGGCTATCAGTACTATGCACCATATACAGCTATTTCAAAGACAAATACATTAAAATAGTCTCTTTAGACTCTCAGCGTTATATGGCTGAGTTTAGTAATAAATAGCTGTAATACCTAATCAAGATGGATAGTAATACTATCTCATTAACACTGAAGATTATTTAACCCTAAGAGTAATTTGAATTAGAGTCGAGGTCCACTTCTATCTATCTGATCATGCTGCTTAACTGAGTGTTTTCGGATATACTCCTGAATTGATGTAAGACATCTCTCTTTTAACAGGGACTAATCTCAATCATAACTCTGCATAATGTGACCGCGAACCACAGATATGCCACCTGGTCACAGAGCATGTGAACAGGATCCATACTGGTAATGTGACACTGAGTCACTTCTCACAGACTAGCTGTGAGTCGGAGAAGTCAAGGAGTCTGAGGTGAAAAGTCAGGAAGGTATGTCATAAACAGAGGGGTGAGGCAAAAATGCAAAAATGAAGTCAGGTCACAATCTTGGGTCAGAATTCCAAGAAGGTAGCAGATCAAGAAGAGGAAGAAGACAAAGGGACTAGGCAAATGGATGGTTAAAGGCAAATCCAAGGTCGAGCAACAATGATCAGAATATGAAAACATTAGAACCCAGAGCAAACACACACCGATTGAGCAAAGCTACAACTGGAAATCTTCTAATCATTGCCAGCTAGCTAAATAGCCAGGTAGTCACTCAGAACTGGTGAAACCTGGAGGAAACCCTACCAGATGATAAGGCTGCGCTGTCATTCACAATACAGACAGCTCAGCACGCCTCTGCCTCAGATTGGGTGTCTGAGCTGTAACTCACAATCTCCTATTGGGCAGCTGAGCTATCACTCACGTCCTTGGAAGACTGAGTGGTGGAATTATGACAAGATCTTTATACAAGTCACTAGTGATGAATTATACACAGCTTATAAAATAAAGCTCATATATTACAAAATTTTGGCCAATATCATATAAATCCTCCAAACTTCTTCATGCAGATCTGTCGTACTGGCTTCAGCAGAAAACAAATTATGCAATAATGCTAGCAGCCAATATTACAGGTGCAGCTATGGCCACCAAAGCAATGTGTGATGCTATCCTTACAAAAAAGTTATGCTCCTCCTCTTTGCTGCTTTTGATTAACTCTTCGTTTGTCAGGGTCTTTGGGCACTGCAAACTTAATTGGTCCTAAAGATGCTGACACAAACAGAGCAGGCGGACATTACGTAGAGGAAGGCAGGGTTATCATATCATAAATGGCGGCATTACCATCCCATGCAACTGAAGTTTAACACCCCTCATTTAAAAGGATTGTCCAAAATACGTAAATATGGCTTCTTTCCTTGACAAGTAGCACCACAACTGGCTCTGGATTTTAGTGCAGTTTAATACTTCATGAGAGCAGAGCAGTAATATCAGACCCAAGCATTAAGCAGGTGTAGTGCTGTATTTAACCTCTTCATGACCGGAGCATTTTCCGTTTTTGCATTTTCGTTTTTTGCTCCCCTTCTTTCCAGAGCCAGAACTTTTTTATTTTTTGTTCAATATGGCCATGTGAGGGCTTATTTTTTGTGGAACAAGTTGTACTTTTAAACGTCATCACTGGTTTTACCATATCATGTACTGGAAAGCGGGAAAAAAATTCCAAGTGCGGTGAAATTGCAAAAAAAATGCAATTACCACTGTCACTGAATGCTAAAACTGACCTGCCATTATTATTCTCCAGGTTATTACGAGTTCGTAGACACCAAACATGTATAGGTTCTTTTTTATTTGTGGTGAAAAAAAATTTGCAAAAAAAAAGGCACCATTTTCCGAGACTTGTAGAGTCTCCTTTTTTCGAGATCTGGAGCCGGGTAAGAGCTTATTTTTTGTGCGCCGGGCAGACTTTTTTATTGATACCATTTTGGGGTAGATTCGATGTTTTGATCACCCGTTATTGCATTTTATTGCAATGTTGCGGCGACCAAAAAAATGTAATTCTGGCGTTTCTAATTTTTTTCTCGTTATGCCGTTTACCGATCGGATTAATTCTTTTTTTATGTTGATAGATCGGGCTATTCTGAACGCGGCGATACCAAATATGTGTATATGGGATTTATTTTTATTATTTTATTTTGAATGGGGAGAAAGGGGGGGTGATTTAAACTTTTATATATTTTTTTATATTTTTTAAAACATTTTTTTACACTTTTTGCTTGCTTCAATAGTCTCTGCTACATAGAGGTAATGAGCAGATCGCCTATATGTAGTAGAACTGCTCATGTTCTATGAGCACCGACCGCTAGGTGGCGCTCATAGCAATCTTCACAGGACAACCACAGGGGTCTGCTGCAGACCCAAGGTTGTCATGCCCACGCATTGGTGACCCGCGATCACATGACGGGGTCACCGATGGGCGGGGTAAGAGATGCGCTTCCAGTGCGGCGCTGTTAAATGCCGCTGTCAGAGATTGACAGCGGCATTTAACTGGTTAACAGTCGCGGGTGGATCAGCTGTATAAATCAGCAGACATACGCCCGGTTCAGTGCGGGCTCAGCGCCGGAGCCCGTGCTAAACAGGGGGTGCCGACGTGGTTACGTACCACGTCGGAAAGGGGTTAAAATAAATAAATAATAAAAGAAATTGGTGCCCATTTCTATCAGTGACCCTTCTAACATTATTACTTGAAAAGGGGTAACTTTACCTGCTGATTTCCAATGTAAGTGTGCCAAATTCATTAAGAATTCTATATTTTCCTGGGGGCGATGTTTTCAGCTCAATAGGCTGTCCATTCTTAAACCTGTAAAGACAAAGATAGTGGTACATTAAATTGTATGGCCCGTGGCGTGCAATAAACTGCTACATATTGTTGTTAGTTATCCCATATACTACCCCTTTTTATGGTGTCGTTTTCTATCCTAGATTGATATGTTAAAGGGAAATTTTAACTCATCTGGCAGTGGCTCCTCTGCCTCCAGAACAAAAGGGTAGGGCAACTAAATTCAAACCAGCTGATCTATTTCTCTCCTGAGCACTGGTGGACACAGACAGGAGAGGACAAGAACATATATGGGCCCTTTGCAGCCCAAGAGCTCATGATAATACACAATTCCACCTGCTTTGGAGGTAGAAATGGGCCCCCTTACCTCATGAGCTCCTGTGCAGGCGCAAAGGTTGCACCATTGATATGTCTGCCCCAGCTCCTGAAATCATCAGTCAGGGGAGAGTCAGGAGGCCACCATAAACATTGGATGGTCAGGTGATTCAACCCAAATTGGAGGGTTCGGGCGACTCCTATCGAATGTGTATGTGGGCCTTTTCGTATAATAGCTAGGAATGTGGGGAACTGAGGCATGTGTCCCAGGTGCTGGCTATCATGAGGTTTGCAAGGAGCCACTGTGCTTTGGTAATTTTATGGGTTATAGGGGTTGTTCAGACTGGGGGCTCAAGTTTGGAGTCATAGTATGTGACTGCAGACTTGTGAATGCTCACAACACGCACAGCGCAAGCTGTCAGAATTGTCCGATGCTGATTCTGGGAGTGGGCAGGCACATGATCGCAAGTATGCAATTTGCATACATGTGGTCACGTGCCAACTAAACGTGCATGGCCTCACTCAATACAAGTTAATTGAGCAGGGCTGTACAACGTTTAGTTGGAATGTAGCCAGTAGTAAGCAAATCTCATACATGCGGTCACATGACCGCCCACGCCCGGCAACAACACCAGAGAGTCCTGACAGTGCACTTTGTAAGGATTCACAAGTCTACAGTTACATAGAGTGACTGCAGACTTGACCTCCAAGCCTGGACAACCCCTTTGACTCCTTCACGACCTTTGACATACCCATGTGTCATGGTTAGATAGGGGTTCCCGACCTTTGACATATAGGTACGTCATGGCGATTATGCACTGCACAGGAGCTGTGCCTGCGCCATCGCCACCAAGGAACTCGGCTTACGTGACAGCCGAGACCCAGCTGTCAAAGCCAGGAGAGGTGCCCTCACTGCCTCCGGCTGTTTAATTCCCTATGTGCTGCTATTGATATCGATCGCAGGAGGCTAGGAGAGGGAGGGGGCTCCCTTTCCCTTCCAATTGGCACCCGCCGTGATGTCATCGTGAAGGCCCGATAGTTGCCATGGTAACCCGAGACCTTTTAAAAGAATAGAAAAAAATAAGAAAAATAAATGAAAATAAAATTATATCCATAAATACTGTGGCAAGACGACTCGGTCGGCTCTCCTGGAGGCAGACTCAGGACACAGTTCTCAGGTTACTTTCCTGCTGGTTTATTATATGGCATAAACTCATGCAGGGTTCCACAGGAAAAATAAACTAGACCCCTCTGGGTTAAACGGGAAAAAAACCAAAATATAGCTCAGTTCATAGGTGAGCGGGTTCCGCCCGCTCTCGGTAGCACTAACTGCACAGGCAAAGTCCCTGTAAAAAAGCTCTGCAGCTTCCACAACACTGTCTGGACACTTCCCTCTCCAGACCACACTCCAGAGAAAAAAAAGGGACTGAGCTTTTACACATTGCTCAGCCACACCCTGAGGGGAGGTAGGGGGAATGGTGTCCTGCCCTCTTTGCCATTCCCATTAAACCGCACACCCTTTAACAGAGTAAACCCACCAGCATATAACATGCTGGCAGAAATAAAGTAGGTCTTAGTTCACACAGGAGAGCATCCTGAGTGACACATACCTCCCCTCACATATAAAACCAGTGACACTGTCACATATCCCCCCCTCTGCCCAAAGCCGGGGGTTTGGACACCTTCTGACACCAGGCAGGGAATCCTACAGTGGGCATCTGCATTCCCATATAACTTCCTATGCTCCACATGAAAGTTAAAATCTTGGAGCCCTAGGAACCATCTAGTTACCCTGTCATTTTTACCCCTCTTCTCCCTCAACCATCTCAACGGGGCATGATCTGATACAAATTTAAACTTCCGACCTAGTAGGTAATATTTCAGTGTATCCACGGCCCATTTTACGGCTAAACACTCTTTCTCTACTATGGCGTAATTCTTCTCGCAGGAGGACAGCTTTCGGCTCAGATAGAGAATGGGATGTTCTTCCCCATTTATCTCTTGAGAGAGTACAGCCCCTAGACCAACCTCTGAAGCTTCCGTCTGGACCACAAATTCTTTCTTAAAGTCTGGCGCGACCAGGACCGGCTGCTTGCACAGTGTTAGCTTCAACTGTTGAAAAGTGGACTCCGTTTCTTCCATCCATTTCACCATGGTTGATTTGGTGTCTTTTAGAAGTTCCGTTAGTGGCGCGGCCATCATGGTGAAATTTGGGATAAACCGCCGGTAATATCCCACCATTCCCAGGAACGCTCTCACCTGCTTCTTGGAGAGCGGTTGCAGCCAGGTTTGAATTGCCTCCTCTTTCTTGATTTGCAGCTTTATTTTGCCTCTCTCAATGACATAGCTCAAGTACTTGGCCTCCTCTTTTCCGATGGCACACTTTCTCAGATTTATGGTAAATCCCGCCTTCCTTAGAGCCTCCAGAACGGCCTGTAGTTTAGGTAGGTGACTAGCCCAGTCTGGGCTAAAGACCACAATGTCGTCAAGGTAGGCTGCGGCATACTTCTTATGTGGGGCTAGGATCCAATCCATAGCCCTCTGGAAAGTGGCTGGGGCCCCCTGTAGTCTGAACGGCATCCACGTGTATTGAAAACATCCATCAGGTGTTGAGAAAGCCATCTTCTCCTTTGCCGTCGGGGACATGGGGATCTGCCAGTAGCCCTTTGTCAGGTCAAGAGTGGTGATGTACCTCGCCGGACCAAGCCTCTCGATGAGTTCGTCGACGCGGGGCATCGGGTACGCGTCACACTTGGATATCTCATTCAGCCGACGGTAGTCATTACAAAACCTCCATTCTCCATTGGGTTTTGGCACGAGGACGATAGGGCTCGACCACCCACTCTTTGACTCCTCTATTACCCCGAGGTCTAACATCCTCTTCACCTCAGCCGAGATCACCTCCAGGCTTGCTTCTGGAATCCAGTACGGCTTCAGATTCACTTGTACGTGCGGCTCTGTTAGCACGTCATGCTCTACCACATGAGTATGCCGCGGCAACTCTGAGAACAGCTCCCGATTCCACTGTAGTAACTCTTGACACTATTGCTTCTGGGCCGGTGATAGAGTCTCTGCAATAGTGACCTCCTCCACCTTGCCTTCTGGTGCGGCTCCCAGGCAAGGAGCTTCCACAGGTTCCCGGTCCCCCCACGGCTTGAGCAAATTCACATGATATATTTGATGCGGCTTTCTTCGGCCAGGCTGGTGGACTTTATAATTAACCTCGCTAACTTTCTCCACCACCTTGTATGGACATTGCCATTTGGCGAGGAACTTGCTCTCGACGGTAGGGATTAGCACCAAAACAAGGTCCCTGGGCTGGAACTGTCTTAGTCTCGCTGACCGGTTATATACCCTCGCCTGGGCTTCTTGCGCCTGGAGGAGATGTTCCTTCACGATGGGCATCACCTTTGACATTCTCTCCTGTAACTGGGCGACATATTCGATGATACTCTGGTGTGGCGTGACTTCGGCCTCCCAAGTTTCCTTGGTGATGTCTAGGAGACCTCTTGGATGCCGCCCATATAGGAGCTCAAACGGAGAGAAGCCAGTGGAGGCTTGAGGAACTTTTCTGACAGAGAAAAGCAGAAATGGGAGCATTGCCCATCCTTTTCAATGACCTTCCTGCGCATCGCCTTTAAGGTCTTGTTAAAGCGTTCCACTAGGCCGTCCGTCTGTGGATGATAAACCGAGGTCCGAATCTAAGTTATCTGAAGGACTCTGCAAAGCTCCTTCATCACCTTGCTCATGAAGGCGGTTCCTTGGTCTGTCAGAATCTCTTTTGGCAGACCTGTTTGAGCAAAAATATGGACCAGCTCTCGGGCTATACTTTTACTGGACGAGTTCCTTAGGGGAACCGCTTCGGGGTACTGGGTTGCATAGTCCATGAAGACCAGAATATATTGGTGGCCCCGAGCTGATTTAACTAAGGGGCCCACGAGGTCCATGGCAATCCTCTCAAAGGGAACCTCTATCACAGGTAGTGGGACTAAGGGGCTATGGAAGTGGGAAGAGGGAGCGGTTATTTGGCAGGTAGGGCAGGACCTACAATAGTTTTGAACTTCTTGGTAACACCCTGGACAATAAAACCTTCTCAGTATCCTCTCCTGAGTTTTCTAGACCCCTAGGTGTCCCCCCCGAAACATGTGAATGGGCCCTATCTAGTACCCTCCGTCTTTATGTCCCCGGCACTAAAAGCTATTCAACTATCTCCAACTAGCTCCTTAGTTTGGCCACCCGATATAGCAACTCCCACTGCACTGCAAAGTGGGGGAATCTGGTGTTGGCCCAGCTCTTGGGCAACCCCATTACATACAGTAACCTGGACAAACCACCCCCTTTAAGGTCAGGTCTCGAACTTGAGCAGTCCCAAAGTTCTCTCCGGATATATCTCTCTCAGGGAGGTTGGCCTCCTCGGTCACTGTCTCAACCTCGTCACCGACAAGGGCGCACAGTGGAAACTACTCCACCTGAGACTTCGTCGGGGGTTCTTCTCCAAGGACCTGGCTTATCCCCACGCTACTTAGTCCAGATCCCTTCCCCCACAAGTCCCAAAATAAAAAAAAATCACGGCCCAATATGACGGGGTGTATCAGGTCCTTCACTACCCTGACTTCATGGGACTGGGCACCACAGTCTGTCCCCACTGTCACTGTGGCCACGGGATAGTCCTTGGTGTCACCATGGATGCACCGAATGCCCACAGTTTTGGAAGGGATCAACTGGAGGGGAAGGGTAGTTCTGATCAAGAGGTTAAAAAATATTGTTTTATTAATTAATTTTTAAAAATGGAGTAATCACCTAAAAAAAGTGCGCTGTATCAAAATCAGACGTACATGTACAATCTGATTAGAAAAGTAGAAAATGCTCTTGGATTTACACTTTCATGAGACCAAGTTATTGACTGACTAACACAATTTCGATGCTATAGGGTCCTTATTATATTATTAGAAACACTCACAGAAGTATACCTCTTTCAGGGATCAGAGTGAATGGATATAGAACCCCTTTCTTTTAGTCAGTTTTTTACAGGGGAAACATTTTTGAGACACAGGGTTCTTACAACTCTAAATATCACCCTGCTGTTTATCAAGTTCTCCTAGCAGCCCACAGATTATTATTGCAGAGTAAAGAGCTTTTTGGCACACTATTAACCATATCACCAATTTCATAAATAAACGCGGATTTATCTATCATAAAGTCTCCTACATTTGGTGTCAGTGCAGAAAATGCAATACTTCAGCTCCTTCTTTTTAGTCAGTTTTTTAAGGGAAACATTTTTTAAGACACAGAATTCCCATAATACTGTATATCAATCTGCTGCTAACTAAATTCTCCCAGCAGCCCATAGATTTAATTGCAAAATAAAGAACTTATGGCACATTATAAACTATATCACCAATTTCTTAAATGTATGCAGACTTATCTGTCATAACGTCTCCTTTATTGGTGTCAGTGCAGACCATGCAAAGCTTTGGCTCCCGACGCGTTTCATTACTCCTCAGGGGAGTTAAGAGCCTTGTGCCACCTTCCAAAAGTATCTGACATTATTAGTGGATTGCATCCAATATATACGCCAACTGCCGGACATACCATGTGGTGTGCATATCCAGTATCCATGTCCCTGTAGTACTAAGCTCCATAGTCGTGCTCGTGTCTGCTTCCTGACACGCATGCTGGAGCGCAAAATTTCTTACTGCGCATGCTCTCTCGGCCGGACTTCCAAGTCACTTTCGGATTCACCGTGACGTATATCCGGCCCGTGGTACGGAAGCTCCGTAATGGAATGCAAAACACGCTCCCAAAGCGTTAAACATATCACGGAGCCTGCGCTATAAGAGTTGGGGTCGTGCATATCCTTTCCAAAGACACATTTACATCGCGGCGTATACATAGGGGTATATTATAGGATATAGTCAACCCTCTGAGTATTACACCGTCTCCAACATACACATTTGTACCAAAGGTCCTCGGAACATATTATTCCAAATGTGACCTATACTGTATACGTATGTACCATTTCTTGTCGTGGCAATAATCATATATATATGAATCTAGGACCAAAAATGAGTTTTCCGGTAGTTCAATCACCAAGAATCAATTACAGCAAATAAAGACAAAAACAAAAACAAAAAACAAGTAAGGACCCGTGGAGGTGGGGGCCCTGAGTTCGTATGCCCGACCACAAATAAGGGAATTGGTGCAAAACGGAGGAAAACACAGTGAGGTGAAAATTTTTTTGGATTAGGGTAGGATCTACATATGCCCCTAATCATGATCTCTATCTATTACTGTCGCCTACCTAACGTGGAGGTTGGCACCCTAGGGGACCTACGCAGTGGTGCCCCCACTCAACGGCGGCTATCCCTAAGTATTCACTCCTATTCTTACACCTACATAACTCATAGGAAAGGGATGAAGGATAGTTGTTCATTAAGTCCAGTTGGATGTACTGTTTTTAACCAAAAAATCCATTTAGATTCTTTTTGTAAAATCATTCTGTCCCAATCACCTCCTCTCAGGGGGGAAGAAATCTTATCAATCCCCACAAATGTTATTTTTTCCGTGTTACCTCCATGATACTTAATTAAGTGATTGGCAACCGGAGTGTTTCTTTTGTTCATGGTGTCGCGAATATGTTCCCTGATTCTTTTTCTGAATTCCCTTTTTGTCTTTCCCACGTATTCGACTCTGCATTCACATGTTGCTTTGTAAATGATACCTACACTTCGACAGTTGATGAAGTGCCTAATCTCGTATACCCTTTTTGTGTTATTACTCATGAAAGCTTTTGTTTGTTGCACTGATCTGCATGCCATACAGTCTCCACATCTAAAGCATCCCTTCACTCTTGTTTCCAGCCATGTTGTCTGAGAGGGCTGCTTAAAATGGCTATGGACCAATCTATCTCTTAATGATCGCCCTTACGAAAGGTAATCTGGGGGATGTCATGTATACTCTCATTTATGTCTGCATCCATTTGCAGGATTGACCAGTGACGTTCTAAAATTTTTCTAATGTCATTGGCACAATTTGAAAATCTAGTGATGAATCGAGATTTACTTTCTGCTTTATTATTGCCACCTGGTCTAAGGAGATCTTTCCGATCTTTTTTCAAAGAGGATTTGTATGCCTCTGTCAAAGGTTTTCAGAAAGTACTTGTAATTAATTCGCCATTATTCCCCTTTTGGATGCAGATATCGAGAAATGCTAACTTTTCACGATTCATTTCATACGTGAATCGTAAGCCCAGATCATTTGTGTTTAGCCCCTCAACAAAGGTTACAAAGTCATTCTCCGTTCCCTTCCATATCACTAAATGTCGTCAATATATCTTAACCAAATGACCACCCTCTCAATCCCTGGGATAGGGGGGTCACTGAAAATCTGAGTTTCTTCCCACCAGCCCAGGAATAAATTTGCATACGAGGGGGCACAGGGGCTCCCCATCGCAGTGCCCCTGAGCTGGTTGAAGTACTGATTATCAAAAAGGAAGACATTGTTGGTTAGGCAAAAACGAAGGGCCTTTAAGATAAAGGCATTATGTCTATTATACTGACATCCCCTAGTACGGAGATAGTGGTCCACAGCTTGAATTCCTTTTTCATGTGGAATAGAAGAATAGAGTGCTTCAACATCTATACTTCCTAAAATCATGCCTTCATCAAGATGTATACCATCAATTTTACTTAAAAGATCAGTCGTGTCTCGGACATATGAACTCAGGGACACCACAAAAGGTCTCAAAGCTTCATCTAAGTAGACACCCATGTTCTGTGTGTGACTCCCCACTCCAGATATAATAGGTCTAGCCTTTAATGGGTTCGTTCCTTTATGTAATTTTGGCAAACTATAAGAAGTTGCCATAATTGGATGTGTTGGGACCAAAAAACTTTTTTCGTCTCTTGTTATCACCCCACTTGCACAACCCTCGTCCACAAGCTCTTTCAGGGCTCCAACTAGCTCTTTAATGGGATTTTTTGTTCAATTTCTCATAACCCAATTTATCATCCAAAATGCCAGTACACAGATGTTTATAGTCCTTTGTGTCCATAATTACAATATTCCCACCTTTATCAGATGGTTTTATCACTATGTTCGTGTCCTGCTCCAATTTATGTAAACTCTCCATCTGTTGTTTACTCAAGTTATGATGCACTCTTGTGTTGTGTGACTGAAGACTCATGATATCTTCAGAGACAAGATTCAAAAACAGATCAATAGAGCTCAAGTCTCCAGAGGATGGTGGCATTTTTTTGCTCTTGTTTTTTAAATTTGTAAAGAGCCCATTTCCATCAATAATAGGTACATTCTCATCCAAATGGTAGAGAAATCTCACATCCTGCAATAGGTCTTCAGTTATCCCCAAATCTATGCATGATTTTTTATCTTCTCTTTTAAAGTAATTTTTCCATCTTAATTTTCGAATAAAAAGATGGACATCCTTAATTGTCTCAAATAAATCAAAATCCGTTGTAGGGACAAAGGACAAACCTTTTTTCAATACATCCATCTCGTCATCCGACAGTATTCTCGATGATAAATTAACCACTTGGGATTCGTTAAAATTATTTTGGGGTTTGGGGGAATTGGATATGGAGGGGCCTATTGAGCTAATTTTTCTATTAGAAGTCCTATCCATTCCTTGATATAGAGTCCCGTGGATTTGTGTCATTTTGGCCCCCCCACCGGAAAGATTCATGCGGTTCCTCAGTGGGTAGCTGTACTCTAAAAAATGATCTTTCTGGGGTGATCTTCTATTGTTTCCTCTTCCCCCTCTATTTCCCCCTCTCCCTCTTCCTCTTCCTCTCTGATAACGAGATCTGGTTTCTACATAAGAAAGGTCTGTTTCGGATGACTGTCTCTAATGCACGGTAATTCCGCCCAATGGAAATGGAATATGCCCTATTTTCACGAAACTCCTGTAAATCTCTAGTGTATAGTCTGTGTTTCCTTTCCTTCAGAATGTATTGATATTTGTTAAGACTATTCTAAAGACCTGTTTCTTTTATGCCGATTTCTGATTCTGCTGAGAATTTTTTCGTAATTTCAATATGTTCCTTCAAAGAGTCATTTAAATTGTTTAGGGTTATCCTTTCTTCCTCCAATAATAATTTCATCAATCTTAATGAACTGTCTGTTGCCTCCTTTTCCCATTTTGCCAAAAGGCCTGAGCTTTTGTAACGGTATCCCGGCGAGAGAGTAATTCTTAAATGATGGGGTACTATACCTGATTTAAGACTTTGCACCTCCCACCAGGATGTGATTTGATCCCTATATACCTTTGTAAGTTCCTTGAATGCTGTATTGAAAGAAGGTACATATTTTTTCTGTGTGAATGTCCGATCCGAAAATACCTCCTTGGCCTCTGTAATCCATACATTTGTGTCTAAACCAGTCGACAAAAAAACTGCCATACCTTTGTAATATAACAGACAATTCAGCTAGTATAGATAACCTCACTTATCAGTGAAGAAATAATAGCAAGAGGTTAAAAAATATTGTTTTATTGATTAAATTTTAAAAATGGAGTAATCACCCAAAAAAAGTGCGCTGTGCGTATCAAAATCAGATGTACATGAATAATCTGATTAGAAAAGTAGAAAATGCTCTTGGATTTACACTTTCATGAGACCAAGTTATTGACTGACTAACACAATTTCGATGTTATAGGGTCCTTATTATATTATTAGAAACACTCACAGAAGTATACCTCTTTCAGGGATCAGAGTGAATGGATATAGAACCCCTTTCTTTAGTCAGTTTTTTACAGGGGAAACATTTTTGAGACACAGGGTTCTTACAACTCTAAATATCACCCTGCTGTTTATCAAGTTCTCCTAGCAGCCCACAGATTATTATTGCAGAGTAGAGAGCTTTTTGGCACACTATTAACCATATCACCAATTTCATAAATAAACGCGGACTTATCTATCATAAAGTCTCCTACATTTGGTGTCAGTGCAGAAAATGTAATACTTCAGCTCCTTCTTTTTAGTCAGTTTTTTAAGGGAAACATTTTTTAAGACACAGAATGCCCATAATACTGTATATCAATCTGCTGCTAACTAAATTCCCCCAGCAGCCCATAGATTTAATTGCAAAATAAAGAACTTATGGCACATTATAAACTATATCACCAATTTCTTAAATGTACGCCGACTTATCTGTCATAACGTCTCCTTCATTGGTGTCAGTGCAGACCATGCAAAGCTTCGGCTCCTGACGCGTTTCATTATTCCTCAGGGGAGTTAAGAGCCTTGTGCCATCTTCCAAAAGTATCTGACATTATTAGTGGATTGCATCCAATATATACGCCAACTGCCGGACATACCATGTGGTGTGCATATCCGGTATCCGTGTCCCTGCAGTACTAAGCTCCATAGTCGTGCTCGTGTCTGCTTCCTGACACGCACGCTGGAGCGCAAAATTTCTTACTGCGCATGCGCTCTCGGCCGGACTTCCAAGTCACTTCCAGATTCACCGTGACGTATATCTGGCCCGTGGTACGCAAGCTCCGTAATGGAATGCAAAACACGCTCCCAAAGCGTTAAACATATCACGGAGCCTGCGCTCTCAGAGTTGGGGTCGTGCATATCCTTTCCAAAGACACATTTACATCGCGGCGTATACATAGGGGTATATTATAGAATATAGTCAACCCTCTGAGTATTACACCATCCCCAACATACACATTTGTACCAAAGGTCCACGGAACATATTATTCCAATTGTGACCTATACTGTATACGTATGTACCGTTTCTTGTCATGGCAATAATCATACATATATGAATCTAGGACCAAAAATGAGTTTTTCGGTAGTACAATCAAGGAACAAATCCATTAAAGGCTAGACCTATTATATCTGGACAAAAAAACAAGCAATGTGAACTGAGGTCTAAGATGGTAGACATGCAAGAAATAGGAGCATGTTCACACTAGCAAAAAGAAGCAAAACCTACAAAAGACAAAAATATATCTCATACCCTACCATCATTATATATAAATGTAAAGCAAAGTTGCATAATAAATATAGGGTACTTAGTGAACTATTTTTGATCAAAAAAAGTATACAAGCCGTCCCACCAGCGGCAAGGTGACCCTAAATTGGGACGGTACCTATACTGCCTATATTAAAAACCTTACTGTATATCAAAGTTGAAGTAATGCATATAAAAGGGTAGACAAATAGGACCGGGTCCCAACTCCAGACCACCCAGGCCCGTGGTAAGCTACATATATACCAATCAGCTCAACAAAGGGCATGCCACACCCTTAAATTGCACAGAATGCAAACAAGACAAAAAAAAAAAAACAAACAAAAAAAAAAAAAAAACAAGCAATGTGAACTGAGGTCTAAGATGGTAGACATGCAAGAAATAGGAGCATGTTCACACTAGCAACTTTGATATACAGTAAGGTTTTTAATATAGGCAGTATAGGTACCGTCCCAATTTAGGGTCACCTTGCCGCTGGTGGGACGGCTTGTATACTTTTTTTGATCAAAAATAGTTCACTAAGTACCCTATATTTATTATGCAACTTTGCTTTACATTTATATATAATGATGGTAGGGTATGAGATATATTTTTGTCTTTTGTAGGTTTTGCTATTATATCTGGAGTGGGGAGTCTCACACAGAACATGGGTGTCTACTTAGATGAAGCTTTGAGACCTTTTGTGGTGTCCCTGAGTTCGTATGTCCGAGACACGACTGATCTTTTAAGTAAAATTGATGGTATACATCTTGATGAAGGCATGATTTTAGGAAGTATAGATGTTGAAGCACTCTATTCTTCTATTCCACATTAAAAAGGAATTCAAGCTGTGGACCACTATCTCCGTACTAGGGGATGTCAGTATAATAGACATAATGCCTTCATCTAAAAGGCCCTTCGTTTTTGCCTAACCAACAATGTCTTCCTTTTTGATAATCAGTACTTCCACCAGCTCAGGGGCACTGCGATGGGGAGCCCCTGTGCCCCCTCATATGCAAATTTGTTCCTGGGCTGGTGGGAAGAAACTCAGTTTTTCAGTGACCCCCCTATCCCAGGGATTGAGAGGGTGGTCATTTGGTTAAGATATATTGACAACATTTTTGTGATATGGAAGGGAACGGAGAATGACTTTGTAACATTTGTTGAGGGGCTAAACACAAATGATCTGGGCTTACAATTCACATATGAAATGAATCGTGAAAAGTTAGCATTTCTCGATGTCTGCATCCAAAAGGGGAATAATGGCGAATTGATTACAAGTACTTTCAGAAAACCTACGTTTACAAATTCCCTTTTGAGATGGGACAGTGGACATCCTGTCCCACTCAAGAAGGGCATCCCAAAAGGACAATATCTGAGAATACGCAGGAACTGTTCCAATATGAGTAAATTCAAAGAAGAATCGGATGATTTGAAACAATGTTTCTTAGAAAGAGGTTATCCTAAAGGAATTTTGACAGAGGCATACAAATCCTCTTTGAAAAAAGATCGGAAAGATCTCCTTAGACCAGGTGGCAATAATAAAGCAGAAAGTAAATCTAGATTCATCACTAGATTTTCAAATCGTGCCAATGACATTAGAAAAATTTTAGAACGTCACTGGTCAATCCTGCAAATGGATGCAGACATAAATGAGAGTATACATGACATCCCCCAGATTACCTTTCGTAAAGGTCGATCATTAAGAGATAGATTGGTCCATAGCCATTTTAATCAGCCCTCTCAGACAACATGGCTGGAAACAAGAGTGAAGGGTTGCTTTAGATGTGGAGACTGTATGGCATGCAGATCAGTGCAACAAACAAAAGCTTTCATGAGTAATAACACAAAAAGGGTATACGAGATTAGGCACTTCATCAACTGTCGAAGTGTAGGTATCATTTACAAAGCAACATGTGAATGCAGAGTCGAATACGTGGGAAAGACAAAAAGGGAATTCAGAAAAAGAATCAGGGAACATATTCGCGACACCATGAACAAAAGAAACACTCCGGTAGCCACTCACTTAAATAAGTACCATGGAGGTAACACGGATAAAACATTTCTGGGGATTGATAAGATTTCTTCCCCCCTGAGAGGAGGTGATTGGGATAGAATGATTTTACAAAAAGAATCTAAATGGATTTTTTGGTTAAAAACAGTACATCCGACTGGACTTAATGAACAACTATCCTTCATCCCTTTCCTATGAATTATGTAGGTGTAGGAATAGGAGTGAATACTTAGGGATAGCTGCCGTTGAGTGGGGGCACCACTGCGTAGGTCCCCTAGGGTGCCAACCTCCGCGTTAGGTAGGCGACAGTAATAGATAGGGATCATGGTTAGGGGCATATGTAGATCCTACCCTAATCCAAAAATTTTTTTCACCTCACTGTGTTTTCCTCCGTTTTGCACCATTTACCTTATTTGTGGTTGGGCATACGAACTCAGGGCCCCCACCTCCACGGGTCCTTACTTGTTTTTTGTTTTTGTTTTTGTCTTTATTTGCTGTAATTGATTCTTGGTGATTGAACTACCAGAAAACTCATTTTTGGTCCTAGATTCATATATGTATGATTATTGCCACGACAAGAAACGGTACATACGTATACAGTATAGGTCACAATTGGAATAATATGTTCCGTGGACCTTTGGTACAAATGTGTATGTTGGGGATGGTGTAATACTCAGAGGGTTGACTATATCCTATAATATACCCCTATGTATACGCCGCGATGTAAATGTGTCTTTGAAAAGGATATGCACGACCCCAACTCTGAGAGCGCAGGCTCCGTGATATGTTTAAAGCATTGGGAGCGTGTTTTGCGTTCCATTACGGAGCAGACATCATGGGCCAGATATATGTCACGGTGAATCTGGAAGTGACTTGGAAGTCCGGCCGAGAGCGCATGCGCAGTAAGAAATTTTGCACTCCAGCGTGCGTGTCAGGAAGCAGACACGAGCACGACTATGGAGCTTAGTACTGCAGGGACACGGATACCGGATATGCACACCACATGGTATGTCCGGCAGTTGGCGTATATATTGGATGCAATCCACTAATAATGTCAGATACTTTTGAAAGATGGCACAAGGCTCTTAACTCCCCTGAGGAGTAATGAAATGCGTCGGGTGCCGAAGCTTTGCATGGTCTGCACTGACACCAATGAAGGAGACGTTATGACAGATAAGTCTGCGTACATTTAAGAAATTGGTGATATAGTTTATAATGTGCCATAAGTTCTTTATTTTGGAATTAAATCTATGGGCTGCTGGGAGAATTTAGTTAGCAGCAGATTGATATACAGTATTATGGGAATTCTGTGTCTTAAAAAATGTTTCCCTTAAAAAACTGACTAAAAAGAAGGAGCTGAAGTATTACATTTTCTGCACTGACACCAAATGTAGGAGACTTTATGATAGATAAGTCCGCGTTTATTTATGAAATTGGTGATATGGTTAATAGTGTGCCAAAAAGCTCTCTACTCTGCAATAATAATCTGTGGGCTGCTAGGAGAACTTGATAAACAGCAGGGTGATATTTAGAGTTGTAAGAACCCTGTGTCTCAAAAATGTTTCCCCTGTAAAAAACTGACTAAAAGAAAGGGGTTCTATATCCATTCACTCTGATCCCTGAAAGAGGTATACTTCTGTGAATGTTTCTAATAATATAATAAGGACTCTATAGCATCAAAATTGTGTTAGTCAGTCAATAACTTGGTCTCATGAAAGTGTAAATCCAAGAGCATTTTCTACTTTTCTAATCAGATTATACATGTACATCTGATTTTGATACGCACAGCGCACTTTTTTTTGGGTGATTACTCCATTTTTAAAAATTATTATTTCTTCACTGATAAGTGAGGTTATCTATACTAGCTGAATTGTCTAGTTCTGATCAAGGTCACCAGACTCCCGGAGTCCAACAGCCCATGCACTTTTACTCCATTAATGGACACTGCACATGCCTGCGGCCCCTCGCCGGGTCGACAGTCCACGCTACTGGCTGGATAGGCATAATAGGAGACCCGTCTGCCTAGGCTGCAGTCCATGGGTTCAGGGGATATTTGCACCTGGCGGTTACGTGTCCAAGGTTGTGACACCGCCAACAGACTATATCTTTACCAACAATCCTAACGGCACCTTCAGTGAGAGTGGGACGTCCCCCAGTGGTGGCTCTAGACCCCTTCCGTGCTGAACCCACCCCCTTTGGGTATACCAGTACAGAGAAATTACTGCATCCGGTTTCCCGAGGGATCTCTCAGCTACCTGGTACCTCTTCACCAGGCCGATGAAGTCATCTGCATTCTGGGGATCACCCTGGGCAACCCAGGTCTGTACTGGCTTGGGAAGGGAATGCATGAATCTGTCAATCACCACCTGTTCAACCATCTGGGCCGGAGTGGAGGACTCCGGTTGTAGCCACTTCTGAACAAGATGCAGTAGGTCAAACATCTGCGAGTGAGGGGGTTTGTCGCTAGCATACGCCCAGTGGTGAACTCGTTGGGCTCTCACCGCCATATTTAGTCCCAGGCGTGCTAAGATCTCTGTCTTTAGCTTGGGATAACCCTTAGCATCTTGCAGCGCCAAGTCAAAATATGCCTTTTGGGGTTCACCCGATAAATATGGTGCCAGAAACTCTGCCCACTGTCCTGGTGCAAGTCTCTCCCGATCAGCCACCCTCTCAAAAACAGTCAGAAATGATACTACATCATCCCCAGGGGTCATCTTCTGCAATGTTCGCCTTACCGCCTTCCTGACATGAAAATCGTCAGTCGACCCTGGGGGTGGGGCGGACACCCTGCTCTGGATGGCATCTTCCAGAAGCTGCATCCACTGTTGCGCCTCCTGCTGGTGCTGCTGCGAATTTTGCTGCAACTGGATTTGCTGAAGCAACAGTTTGGTCGTCTCCTGGTGCTGCGGCTGCATGCTCTTCTGGGCCTGATGCATGCTCTTCTGGGCCTGCTGCATGCTCTGCTGGGCCTGGTGCATGCTCTGCTGGGCCTGGTGCATGCTCTGCTGGGCCTGGTGCATGCTCTGCTGGCTCTACAGGTGTTGCTGCTGCATGGTCTGCTGGCACTGGACCAGGTGCTTAATGAGCTCCTCCATGCTGCCAGACTTCTCTGGCTGGCTGCCGGCCTTCACCCAGGACATCCACAGGTCTTTGTGGCAGGTACACGTGTTCCTGAAATCCTGCCAGCATTCTCCACCAACTGTGGCAAGACGACTCGCTCGGCTCTCCCAAAGGCAGAGTCAGGACACACGTTCTCAGGTTACCTTCCTGCTGGTTTATTATATGGCATAAACTCATGCAGGGTTCCACAGGAAAAATAAACAAGACCCCTCTGGGTTAAACGGGAAAACAAAACAAGATACAGCTCAGTCCATAGGTGAGAGGGTTCCGCCCGCTCTCGGTAGCATAAACTGCACAGGCAAAGTCCTTGTAAACAAGCTCTGCAGCTTCTACAACACTGTCTGGACACTTCACTCTCCAGAGCATACAACAGAGAAAAAAAAAGGGACTGAGCTTTTACACATTGCTCAGCCACACCCTGAGGGGAGATAGGGGGAATGGCGTCCCGCCCTCTTTGCCATTCCCATAAAATCGCACACCCTTTAACAGAGTAAACCCACCAGGATATAACATGCTGGCAGAAATAAAGTAGGTCTTAGTTCACACAGTAGAGCATCCTGAGTGACACATACCTCCCCTCACATATAAAACCAGTGACGCTGTCACAATACATATATTTATGCAAAAACAAAATATACAAAAAAAGTAAACATATTTGGTACTGTCCAATGACCCAACCTATAAAACTGTCACACTAGTTAACTCCTTCAGTGAACACAGAAAAAAAAGTGGCAAAAAACTATGCTTTTTCATAATATTACCGAACAAAAAGTGGAATAAAACGTGATCAAAAAGTTGAATGGAAAGAAAAATGGTATAGCTGAAAACGTCATTTCCGTCAGTGGAAAAAATAAAAAAGTTATAGCTCTCAGAATATACAACAATTCTTTTTTCTGTAAAATAGTTTATATTGTTTCAAAAGCAGAAAAACATGAAAAAAAATTATATAAATTTAGCATCACTGTAATCGTACTGATCTGAAGAATTAAGTTGCATTATCAATATTACCACACGGTGAACGACATTTAAAAAAAAACAACAAAAAACATGTCCTGAATTGCTGTTTTTTGTTCATTCTGCCTCCCAAAAGTCGGAATAGAAAGTGATCAAAAAATGTCATGTGCCTAAAAATTAAACCAATAATATTTATTCCAGCCAATTTTGTGCTCCAAAGTTAATTAGCGCTCATTTCCTTCCGTGCCCTGTTGTGCGCCCATACAGTAGTTTTCCACCACCTATGGGGTATCGATGTACTCAGGAGAAACTGCACAATAAATTGTATGGTCCATTTTCTCCTGTTACCCTTGTGCAAATGAAAAATTTGGGTCTGAAGCAACACTTTTGTAAGAAAAATATATTTTTCCTTTTTACAGCTGAACGTTATTAAATTGTGTAAACCACAAGCACCTGCAGGTTCAAAGTGCAAACCACAGCTCTAGATAAATTTCTTGAGGGCTGTAGTTTTTAAAATGGGGTAATTTGTGGGGGGTTTCCACTCTTTAAGCAAATCAGGGAATCTACAAATGTGACATGGTGTCCGCTATCTATTCCTGCCAATTTTGTGCTCCAAAAGTTGAATGGCGTTCCTTCCCTTCCGAGCCCTGCCATGCACCCAAACAGTAGTTTTCTCCCACATATGGGGTATTGGTCTACTCAGGAGAAACTGCAAAACAAATTGTATGGTCCATTTTCACCTGTTACCCTTTTGAAAATGCAAAATTTGGGGCTAAAGCAATATTTTTGTGGGAAAAAGTACAATTTTCATTTCCTTCCACATTGCTTTAATTTCGGTACAGCCCCTAAAGGGTTAATATACTTCTTGAATGTGGTTTTGAGCACTTTGAGGAATTTAATTTTTAAAATGGTGTCACTTTGGGCTATTTTCTGTCACATAGATCCGTCAAAGTCACTTCAAATGGGATGTGGTCCCTAAAAAATGGTTTTGTAAATTTTGTTTAAAAAATGAGAAATTGCTGATACTTTTAACCCTTCTTATTTCCTAACAAAAAAATAATTATGTATCAAAAATGATGCTTATGTAAAGTAGACATGCGTTAAATGTTATTCATTAACTATTGAGTGTGATATAACTATCTGATTTAAGGGCATACAAATTAAAAGTTTGAAAATTGCTATTTTTTGTCAAATGTTTTGATATTTACATAAATAAACGCAAATCATATCGACCTAAATTTACCACTAACATGAAGTACAACGTGTCTTGAAATACAATCTCAGAATCATTGCGATACGTTGAAGCGTTCCAGAGTTGTGACCTCAGAATTGAAAAAATTGGCCTGGCCAGGAATGTGAAAACAGGCTAGTGGGGTTAAGTAAAGCCTACATATGCCTTTGGGTACTCGCCAGAAGATCACATAGGTAAAGTCCTCGACTACCATCAATTTTTAGAACAAATGAACTATATTGTGGCTGGAGAGGTGGCAACACATGAACAGCTCTCTTCCTTCACTTCAACCAGAGTCCTGTAAGCAGCTGAGCAAGGCTGCTTTATAAGGCTCTGCCCCGTCTGACACATCCCTGATAGATAAACCTTCAGATGCATTTGTAGTACTTTTGAGATTATACTTAAAGAATAGGAGGATCACTTTTCTTGACTGTATAAAAGGAAGGAATGATCCAGAAGGTGACCAGGTGACAGAGACATGATCCCCATAAAAACTTGTATGACTGCCAATTGTGATCAAGTTACCATACATGAAGATTTGTACTCTTTCCTGATATGAATCCGCACCACTAGCCCGTGGGCCACATCCTATTATGTCATGGCTGCTGCCCAGCAAAGACATTTCTAATAAATGATACATTTGTTAATTCGAGATGAATGATCTAAAGTCCAATGCTATGTGGAATATAAGCACCGGAGAACATCACATGCTCTTCATCATTAATGCTTTTATTAGTTGTAGACATTTTGGGGAGCATAAAACTTTTTGATTAATCTTTATTCATTTTTTGCGGGGTTCAGGTGGAAAAAATTCCAATGGAGAGACTGATGGAGAATGCCATATACCTCCTTTTGAGATCAGAGGTAAACAGAGGTGCAGTAAAAGCAACTTTCTCCCTTCCTCGCATGGTGGCCTGAAGCTGTGCAGAGCAGTGTATGAGCCTTCTCCCCAACAAGCGGTCCAATATGTACTGAGAGGCCTAAATATAGGTAAATGGTTTGATCTTTAGCACAACAGATTATATGGGTATACATACGCACTAACCCACAACAAAGGAAGTTTATTTGCATTTTATTTTAATGTTGTTTGGGCCACCCTGTATATGATTATGACAGGCCTGGGGCTCACATATAGCAATTTTTTGCTCAAGTCCAAATAATTTGTGCTTTTCATATTTATTGCATTCAAAGTGTGTGCTAAGCACCCCACATTCTTGAGCTCTATTTTTGGCATTTTTTGATGAAATGAAGGTGTGTTTTTGTTGAAAAGTGAGACAATAATGTAGCCTGTATACCACAAGCCATCCTTCCGGCAAATTCTGTTCTTGATCTGACATCAATAAATGTCAGTTTCAAAAATGTATAATATTCATAGAGATCAGTTAGGATTATTATATTTTTCCTCATGTGAGGCTATAAAGCACGGTGCTATATATCTATATGGAAATATAAAATACTGGCCATATTGATTAAACTTGATGGACCTGTGATAAACCCTAAGTAAAGAGGGGAGTTGTAGTGATTTCAGCTAAGTATATTTAAAGGTTCACATTTCTTTATAAATTTGCCAAATAATAAATTAAAGGGGTGGTCCAAAGCTAAAATTTATTTTCATCCTAAATCTCGATCTATTTAATGCAATAATCTAATCTTTTTTTCTAATAAAATGTAATTAAAAATTCCCTACCGTTCCTCACTACTCTCAGCTTTTTTTTTTACTACTTCTTGTATGATAACGGTTTGTTTGAGATTCTCAGTGCATGCTGGGATACTCAAACAAGTCGTCATGAGGAGGCAGAGGCTGCGGTCACTGCTGAAGCCTCTGCCCCACCCTGAAACGAATCATCTTCAGTGGCATCTTTGTCGGAGGCTGGGCTAGTCCCTACTCTACTGAGCATGCATCTGTTGTCAACTCTGTAGGATCTTGTCCGTGTGCAATATCTTCTCAGTGCACAGGACAATGCTCTGATCAGAAGTGATGAGCTGGCAAGAGAGAGTATAGTAAAGAGGCATAGCAAGGAGAGAATGAGCGAGCCGAGACCTGCCCCGCCCCGCAAGTGATGTCACTAATGATGACTCTTTGTTTCCGCCAATTCACTCGAGTTTCCCAGCATACACTGGGATTCTCAAACGAAATGGCATCACACAGAAAGTAGTAAGAAAAAAAAAACAGATCGTTTGGTGAGGGAACAATAGGGACTTTTCAATTAAAGTATATTAGAAAAAAGATTATATTATGACAGTAAATAGATAGAAATTTAGGATTAAAATAAATTTTAGTTTTGGACCACCCCTTTAAATCTAACAGAATATCACATCTAAGCCAGCTAATACCCATTTTGAGTTTGTTTTAAACAAATTGTCTTAAACTACACCTCCGATAAAGATCTCACCCTTTTTCTCGTTCTACCTAGGATATGGGATAAATTGCTGATTGCGGGGGGTCTGACCCTTGTGACCTCAAGCAATCCTTAAATCAAGCCTCTGGGAAATAGAGAACAGGACAGTGCAGTTTTTTTTAAAGGGATGGAGATGTGTATGCTCAGTCTTCAGTCTATTCATTGTTTATAGGGAATTCAGCTCGCTTTAGCATACCCATAGACAGTGAATGGAGTGGAGTTTGAGTATGTATACCTCTGCTCCACTCAAGATGAGGCTGCAGAGCCCCAATCTCAGTATCACTAAGGGTTCCGGCAGATGGAATCATCAGCAAGTTATCCCCTATCCTACAGATAAAGAATAACTTGATTTTTTGGGAATAACCCTTTCAAAAACTTTTAAGTGTGGAACATGCACTGTACACAATTTATAAAAACTTGTATGTGCAGACTATGTAATGTGAAAAAATAAAAAACATATTTGGTGGCATTTCATTTAAATGCATCCTAATACTATCACATCGGCCTTACAACTTAACCTAGGAGAAAAGATTCTGAAAACCCTATGGAATCAGTACTGATTGGATTTGATTGAAACTTGTTGAATCTTTCTATCTCTGCAGTTTTAGCTGTGCCTTGTGTACTTAGTAAATTTTCAGAGTTTGTGTTGTGAGTCTTGTACAATAACTGCTGTTACAGGGAACCTGACAGGGGATTCATGCCTCCTGAACTATGGGCAGAATGACCCAGACACTGGTTGAGATGGGTTTTACGCTGAAATGCCACGGCGTTTCTAAGAGATCATATTTTTTAGAGACAAATGGAGACTGCGTCTCGGCTGGCTAGTCTGAATCAGATCCCCTGCGGGTTCTCCCCGCAGTGCTCCTCAATGATAAATGGCCTTTGCCTATGTATGTGTAGCACCCTGAGGATTCGGCTGCTACAGGGGTATTGCACCTCAACCCAGAGGTGTGATATTCCACTCCCGGGTAAGGATGGAGTGTGGAACTGAGCTAGTAGGCTGCATGCACTACACACATCCCATTTCCGGGGAACAGACCGATGGTACTCCCACTAGAGAAATGTGCAGGTACGACAGTGTCTGTTCCTGGCTGGAGTGGGAGGGGGGTG
The DNA here is from genome assembly GCF_046119375.1 of Phyllobates terribilis. Classification (NCBI taxonomy): domain Eukaryota; kingdom Metazoa; phylum Chordata; class Amphibia; order Anura; family Dendrobatidae; genus Phyllobates; species Phyllobates terribilis. Next base: position 476,071,888 of record NW_027362762.1, read on the forward strand.
GAACATCCCAGTAGTGTAGGGGCAGATAGGGGGAGCAGCCTGGGTAAAGTTAGGAGCTCATTGGGTGCTGGTCACCTGAGCTCACACATAGAGGGAGTATTTAAGGTGGGAACCATCTTAGATCAGGGTCAGTCAGCCACAGTCAGTCTGTGAGACGTCGGTCAGTCAGTCTGTCTGAGAGCCTGAGAAGCAGAGGAGAAGAGAGAGAGACCCAGAGGCGCAGAGGGGACCCCAAGATCCCAAAATAAGGACAGAAGGGTGAAGGGTCGGCAACAGGGTACCGGATCCCAAGCTGGCAGAGGCTACAGCACACCTTAGCCAGGAACCGGAGGTCGTGGGCAGGATCTGCCACGATCACCCACTAAATCCACCCGGAAGGCAGACCAAGAATAGGGTCAGGGAGCCCAGAGGAGGCTTGACCAACAAGAGGCCCGAGGGAGCCGGACTTAGGTGGATCCCTGGTGGGAACGGCCAGAAGAAGGGAGAGACAGAAAGGAGCTCAGGACCACACTCCGGAGTTGCCTGGGAGTTGACCGAGTCCAGGACCTGGTGGACGCAGCACAGCTTGGGTGGTCACTGCTGTACACAGTGACCCGAGCAACACCAGTAAGTAAAACCCTGGAACTGCATTTTATGCCTCTGAGTCTCCTTGCTGCACCTTCACAACCACCATCCTCCACGGCTGACCCCCTGAGGCTATACCCCTCCCGTTGGGGGTTATACTACCTAAGCTGCACACACATCACCAGCCTCAGTGGACCCTGCTGCAGCGGTGGCCGTAGTGACCGCAAATCAACGGGTGGCGTAGTCGACACAAAGAACTCTAATAACATCTGTAGGACTGCCACACACTGAGTTTGACACCCTGGGCACGGACCGGGTCACAGCCACTCGGAGACTACAACCCCCATCTGATCCGGCTCCGGGTATCCCCAACAACACTGGCCCAGGGGGCGCGTCAACTTTGGCGTAGTCGGCAGGATTACGTGCCCGCAACAACCGGGTACTGCGTGCCTGAAGAAAAGTTCACCGTTACCTCAAAAAGAAGTCTCCCGCCGGTTCCGGAGGGTCCCCGCCAACGGACCCCATCACAGGTCGTTTCCCGCCGGTTGTCCGCCATTTGCAGCTTTTTCCCGCCATCCATGGAGTTTCCCGCCACTGGGAGACGATTCCCGCCATTTCCAAAGATTTCCCGCCTTGGAAGAGCGGACGCCATTGTGGGCGTGCCAGAGGGTGGCAAGAGGTCACCTCCCATCGTGGGCCAGGTCGAAGAATGGCGCCAAAAGCGGAAACCGCGCCCACCAACAGAGACTGTGATGCTGGAAGTGTCCATCAGCGTGAGAGAACTGCCCCTGGAACTGACAATCACTAAGTTGCCCCGGGACCACCCTCGATGTGGGCGGAGACAGAACAAGAGAACAAAGATGGGTGTCGCCTGGAGGAGTCTGGAGAGAGCGCACCCGGAGACAAGACGTCTGGAAGAGAGTCCAGAGAAAGCCTACCCGGAGATGGAGGGAGAGTCAGGCAGCACCGACCCAGTGGTCAGGAGCCTGTTGCAGGTCGCCACTCCAGAAGGCCTGCTGGAGATCCTAACACAGCTCCCCCGAGACCGGGAGTGTGCACAGACCGCGCTGGAGGGCCTCGCACGGAGGATGGCCCGGGTGCAGCGAGAGACGTTGGCGGAGTGGAGCCGAGAGATGGCCCAGCAGACCGAAACCCGTCAGCGGAGCACGCCACCTGAGACGAGGAGACAGACCGCCTCTGAGGATGGCGCAGGAGGAATGAAGGCAGGAGACGGCGCCGAGAAGGGAGCTGAACGGACGGAGGCAGGTAAAGGGGACGTCTCTACCCCGAGCCGGGAAACCGCGTGCCTGCCCCAGCTCCCCGTCGCAGAGCCCGAAATTCCCCCTGCCGTGCCCGTCGCTGCATCGTCACCGCCGCCGACTAGGCCTCAACCGGAAACCGCGGCCGCGACCCCTGTGACGTCACACGCCTCGACCTCGAGCGTGGCCAAGCAGGAAATACCACCGGCCTGGTCGCAAGGCCTAGTACCCCCGGGCGCCGCAATACCAACAGCGCCCCCTACCTCCGCGGAGCCACCGGCCTGGCCGCAGGGCCGAGTAACCACGGGCGCCGCCGTTCTTACGGTGCCCTTTGCCTTTAGGGTGCCCCAAGCCTGGTCGCAAGGCCTGGTCGACCCGGGCGCCGCTACCATCAACGCGCCCTCAACATCTAGAGTGCCGCACCTGGGTGAAGATCTATTCGCCCAGCATACGTGCCCGGATGGGCAGCCCTTCATATGGCCCCAGGAGTATATTCAGCTGGAACTCCAGAGAGCAAGGCCCATGTGCGAGCCCCTGATTCCGGCTCCGAAGCCCGTAAAGAGGACCTCGCCCCCGCTGGAGGAGGCACAGTTTGAGTGGGACCCCACTGGAGAAGACCTCATGGGGTTCACTCAGGAGACTCGGGCGGCCGCAGCGGAGCGTGCAGAGTGCTGCCGGCAGCAGCTCGAGGTCTTCGAGAGGGAGCGGAGAGAGAGGCGGGTCCGGGAACAGCAGATGCAGATAAGAAGCGCGGAGCAGAAGAGCCGGACCAGGAGGAATCCCCGTGCAGCTCATGGTCCCCCTTCCACCGGGACTGTGATAAAATTCAACATGCAGCATGGGTGGGGCTTCATTAGAGACCATCATACCCCCGGCGACGTCTTTGTAACCCGCAGAGACGTAGAGAGCCATCTGCCGGAGGGACACAGAGGTCGTGACCTGTATGTAGGGGACGAGGTCACCTTCACCCGGCACAAGTGTGCCAAAGGACCCTACGCCCTCCATGTGCATCGCCTGACGGAGGAGGAGCTGCGGTGTGAGGAGGAGCAAGAGGACCCGGACGGGTCTGAAACTGCAACCAACCAACAAGAAGGAGCAGGAGGACGCCGTCGTTGAGTACGGTAGAGAAGAGACTGTACATAGTTACCCGTCAGGGTATAAGAACTGTTCTAGTTAAAATATAGTCCCCGTTGGGACCAGCCAATTGAACTGATGCCCGTGTGTCCCTAGTTCCTAATACCTGGCCGAGGACTGAGAGCGGCCATATCCCCTTGTATATAGTTGCGCTTCCTAAAGCGCCCCCTACCGGTTTTATAGGGAACTGTTTTATTCCAAGAGAGACTGTCGCACTTTACCCGGTCACAAGTTGCACCGTGACCGGAGGAACCAGAGACAGGAATGTTTACAAGAATGTTATTTATATGAAAAGTTTATTGCTGATATATATATATGATGTTTTCTATGTTTATGTTTAAAAAAAAAAAATTGTATGTTTTGGATGTTTATATTTTACAGCCCGAGGACGTGCTGTGATTTACCAGGGGGGAATGTAGCACCCTGAGGATTCGGCTGCTACAGGGGTATTGCACCTCAACCCAGAGGTGTGATATTCCACTCCCGGGTAAGGATGGAGTGTGGAACTGAGCTAGTAGGCTGCATGCACTACACACATCCCATTTCCGGGGAACAGACCGATGGTACTCCCACTAGAGAAATGTGCAGGTACGACAGTGTCTGTTCCTGGCTGGAGTGGGAGGGGGGTGGAACATCCCAGTAGTGTAGGGGCAGATAGGGGGAGCAGCCTGGGTAAAGTTAGGAGCTCATTGGGTGCTGGTCACCTGAGCTCACACATAGAGGGAGTATTTAAGGTGGGAACCATCTTAGATCAGGGTCAGTCAGCCACAGTCAGTCTGTGAGACGTCGGTCAGTCAGTCTGTCTGAGAGCCTGAGAAGCAGAGCAGAGGAGAAGAGAGAGAGACCCAGAGGCGCAGAGGGGACCCCAAGATCCCAAAATAAGGACAGAAGGGTGAAGGGTCGGCAACAGGGTACCGGATCCCAAGCTGGCAGAGGCTACAGCACACCTTAGCCAGGAACCGGAGGTCGTGGGCAGGATCTGCCACGATCACCCACTAAATCCACCCGGAAGGCAGACCAAGAATAGGGTCAGGGAGCCCAGAGGAGGCTTGACCAACAAGAGGCCCGAGGGAGCCGGACTTAGGTGGATCCCTGGTGGGAACGGCCAGAAGAAGGGAGAGACAGAAAGGAGCTCAGGACCACACTCCGGAGTTGCCTGGGAGTTGACCGAGTCCAGGACCTGGTGGACGCAGCACGGCTTGGGTGGTCACTGCTGTACACAGTGACCCGAGCAACACCAGTAAGTAAAACCCTGGAACTGCATTTTATGCCTCTGAGTCTCCTTGCTGCACCTTCACAACCACCATCCTCCACGGCTGACCTCCTGAGGCTATACCCCTCCCGTTGGGGGTTATACTACCTAAGCTGCACACACATCACCAGCCTCAGTGGACCCTGCTGCAGCGGCGGCCGTAGTGACCGCAAATCAACGGGTGGCGTAGTCGACACAAAGAACTCTAATAACATCTGTAGGACTGCCACACACTGAGTTTGACACCCTGGGCACGGACCGGGTCACAGCCACTCGGAGACTACAACCCCCATCTGATCCGGCTCCGGGTATCCCCAACAACACTGGCCCAGGGGGCGCGTCATATGTGTATGCCGGTCAGTCTAGGGAAGCAGGGAGGGGAGAAGCAATCGGGGCCCTGCCTCGGACTAGGCATGCGACACCCCATATCCCGGCTTTACAAAGTATGCTTTCCCAATCTGCTACAGGGTTTCAGAGTCCAACATACATGGCTGCAATAACACAACTAGAAAAAATGTCAGGCTTCCCGTTAATGCATTTCTTCTGAAGAGCACAGCCTTGATATGACAAATTGTAATATAAAGAAAGACACTGAAACCTTCTAGGACATATTTAAACCTTAATTTGAGTTCTCCACAAATAGCTGTCCCTTCTTGAGTCTTCCATGATGGCAGAAAATGGAGTACAAAAAACTGTTTTAACATGAACCTTCTAATAACATTAGGAGAGTAGATGTGGTTACTGAAGAACTGTAGGCATGGTTGTTGGCACTTACTTTAATAAATAGCTCTCAATGCTCTATTAGTATTATTGGCCCAAATGTCTGTCATGGTGGTGAAACCCCGACTCTAACAAATATGATATGATAATCTGTCTGGCTGAAAAATGGCAGAAACTGTGTCCCTCCACTAAGGAAGCTTTTCTGCTCAGTGACCTCGAAACATTAATGCTTTCCAAATGTATATTTCTCTTGACTCTAAACTAGAATCTGAACATAATATAATCCTTCTAAGTTATATGAAATGCAAAGTCCAGATCTAATGCTCTCTTCCTATATCTGGAGAATTGCCTGCTAACCAGAAAATGGTCACGGTGCCTATATAAGGGTGCTTTCACATTGCGTTTAGTGCACGCTCAGTGGCCCCATCAGGGCATATGTCTGAATCTCCCCGCAAAACAGTATTCAGACGTATGTCCCAATGGGGCCATAGACTATAATGGTGCTGGTAGTGCGAACGTGCACTCTGTCTATTTCTTGCTGGTCTGAGTGAAAGGGTTAAGGATTTGCTGATTGCATTCCCCGCACCTGAGACTCTGCAGGATGCCATGAAATTAGCTGTTCGTGGGATAGGAGGCTGAGATTTAGACTCCTGTAATGCCAGGTCCTAGTCCCCAGAAAATCTGCCCTGACAGCGGAGAACCGATGGAGGTTGGGGCGAAGTCGCTCTCCTCTCAGGAAAGAGATCGGAGGTTCGCCAAGGGATTCTGTCTTTATTGTGGTAAAGCTGACCATTTGATTAAGTATTGTGAGCTTCGTTTAAGTAAAGTAAAAAAAAAGGTCAGGTACACCCGTATAGCTTGTTTATGCTCTGCAGGACTATTTCTTTCAGGGAGTACTACTTTGCAGGAAAATTTGATTGAATTTCAGGTATTTGTGGATTGTGGTTCAACACTTAATGTGATTGATAAAGGGTTTTTGGAGAAACTTAAATTGAGATCCAAACCTTTGTCATCACCTATTTCTGTGATTGCAATTGATAACACTCCCTTGAAATGTATTACTCACAAGGTTGCTGCATTTCCTCTCACTATCAATGGAGTTCACCAAGAAATTTTGAACTTGGTTGTATTAGATAATTTACCCTCTCTGGTTGTTCTAGGTTTGCCTTGGTTAAAACTGCACAATCCTTTACTGGACTGGTCTACTAATGTGATTAAGTCTTGGAGTCCAAAGTGCTATGATAAAGGTTGTAATGGTCACATTGCGGCTGTGGAAAAAGGGGAATTACTGGTACCTATTCAAGATTTTTGGAGGGTTTTTTTGGAGGAGGAGTCGCAAGTTTTACCTTCTCATAGGGATTATGATTGTGCCATTGAGTTTGTTCCGGGAGCTACTCTTCCCAAGAGTCGCTTGTTTAATCTGACTATCCCTGAAAGAAAGGCCTTGGAGGAGTACATACAGACTATCCTGGCTGCTGGTCACATTAGACTTTCTAAGTCGCCTGTGGCAGTTGGATTTTTCTTTGTTAAAAAAAAGGACGGGGTTTACGTCCATGTCTGAATTTTTGTGAAATTAATAAGATTACCTTACGCAATTCCTACCCATTGCTGTTAATTCATGACTTGTTTAAGCAGTTGGTGGGGGCCAAGTGGTTTGCTAAAATTGATCTCCGGGGGGCATACAATTTGTTACGAGTGAAGGAGGGTGATGAATGGAAAACTGCTTTTAACACTCCGGTAGATCATTTTGAGAATCTGGTGATGCCTTTTGGTCTTACCAATGCACCTGCATTTTTTTCAGAACCTTATTAATGACATCCTGAGACATTTCATTGGTAAGAATGTGGTTGTGTATTTGGATGACATTTTGATTTATTCACCATATCTAGAGTCCCATTGGCAGAGTGTACGTGAAGTTTTGCAGTTATTGAGTGATAATTCACTCTTTGCCAAGCTGGTGAAATGTGAGTTCGCTGTGCAGAAAATTTGTTTTTTTGGGCTACATTGTCTCCAGCGAGGGCTTTGAGATGGACCCGGTGAAGGTTCAGGCTGTGCAGGAATGGCCTAGGCATATTGGTCTGAAATCTATACAGAGATTTTTGGGTTTTGCCAATTATTACAGGAAATTCATTAAGAATTTTTCTGTAATTGTTAAGCCTCTAACTGATCTCACCAGGAAACGTGTGAATACAGCCCAGTGGTCTACTGAGGCCATTGAAGTATTTAAGTATCTCAAAGAGAGGTTCAGTTCTGCCCCTATCCTTATGCAGCCTGATGAGACCAAGCCTTTTTTGGCCGAGGTCGATGCTTCATCTGTGGGGGTCGAAGCAGTTTTGTCTCAGGAGAACAGGGATGGAGTACATCCTTGTGCCTTCTTTTTGAAATTTTTTTCAGAAACCGAACTGAATTGTGATGTTGGAAATCGGGAGTTGCTGGCTATTAAACTCGTGTTTGAACATTGGCATCATTTTTTGGAAGGCGCTAGATTTCTTATTCAGGTGTTCACAGATCATAAGAATTTGACCTATCTGGATGCTGCCAAGCGCTTGAATGCCCGTCAAGCTAGGTGGGCACTTTTTTTTTTCTCGGTTTAATTTTTCTGTTACCTATATCCCTGGTACTAAGAATGTTAAAGCCGATGCTTTATCTTGCAGCTTCTCTCCTATGGTCAGTGCCGAGGAGGAGGAGAGCATTTTACAGAAAGGAGTTGTGGTGGCGGCATTGGACTCCGTTTTGGAGAATGGGATTCTGAAAGCTCATGATGATGCTCCATCTAACACTCCCCATGGGAGGTTGTTCATGCCTAGAACCTTTAGGAGAGATTTGTTTGTGGAGTGTCACGAGTCTCTGTTGGCAGGTCCTCCAGGAATTTCGGAGACCGAGATACTTATCAGTCGCAGTTTTTGGTGGCCTGGATGGCAGAAGGAAGTCATCAAGTGGGTGCGTCAATGTACGGTGTGTGCTAGGTCAAAGGCTTCACATACTCCTGCTGTGGAGTTGCTTTGCCCTCTGGAGGTTCCTAGTGCACCTTGGACGCATCTCACAATGGATTTTATTACTGATCTTCCTGTGTCCGAGGGTTTTACTGTCATCTGGGTGGTCGTGGACCGTTTTAGTAAGATGTGTCATTTGGTTCCATTCATTAAGTTGCCTTGACCAAGACACTCGCTAAGGCATTTGTTAAGGAGATTGTCAAGCTTCATGGCGTTCCCAGGGATATTGTTTCTGATAGAGGACCTCAGTTTGTGGCTCGCTTTTGGCGTGCTTTTTGTGACAGGTTGGGAGTCCATTTGTCATTTTCGTCTGGGTATTATCCTGAGTCTAATGGACAGACTGAAGGAAAGAGCCAGGATGTTGAACAGTTTTTGCGTTGTTTTGTGGCAGACAATCAAGAGGTGTGGTCTGAGTTTCTGCCTCTCACAGAATTTGCTCTTAACAATCATACATCCTCCTCTGCTGGGTATTCTCTTTTTTTTTTGCTGTACTGGGAGACATCCGTCTTTTGGTTCGTTCTCCAAATTGGGGTCGGCTGTGCCGGACGGAGGAGGAGAATTTTTCCGGTGATTTGGAGAGAGTTTGGACTAATGTATGTTGCAACCTTCAAGATGCTAACAAGAAGTCCAAGAAGTATTTTGACAGGAAACGTAAGGAAGTTTTGTTTACTGTGGGTACATGGTTTGGTTGTCCTCAAAGAACTTGTGGTTGAGGCTTCCCTCTAAAAAACTGGGTCCTAAGTTTGTGGGTCCATTTAAAGTGCTTCAGGTTGTTAACCCGTCTGCTGTTAGGTTGGATGTCCCTACTTACTGGAAGATTAATCCTATGTTTCATGTTTCCTTGTTGAAAATGGCTGATGTATCAGATAGGGATTCCACTGTCACAGTTCCTCCTGTGGTGGAAGACGGCGAATATGAAATTTCTCGTATCTTGAATACTAGATGGAATAGAGGGAGATTACAGTATCTTGTCTCCTGGAAGGGTTTCGGTCCCAAAGATAACTCCTGGGTAAGGGCGGATGATGTCTCTGCTCCTAGGCTTGTTAGAGCTTTCCACAGGAGGTTTCAGGATAGGCCTGGGCCTGGAGGATCCTCAGGATCCTCATAAAAGAGGGGGTACTGTTAGAGCCCTCCTGTTAGTTTTTTCCATCTTGTGTTTTGCGGTCACATGATCATCTGCCTTTATATTCCAGCTCCGCCCTTCTGGCTGTGCTGGACTTCAGTGTTGTTTGACTGTCTTTCTAGCCAGGTGCTTCGGTGCCTATCTCTGTCAGTTCGCTTGGTCCTTCTGGGATCTAGTACCTTTTTGTCTGTTTGTCTTTTTGTGTTCTGCAACAACTTCTCTGTTTAGGAGGAGTCCCATTTTTGTTCCAGTCCTTAGTTATTTTAGGGACCCCTCCCCTTATGCTATAGGTCTTCGTTCAGACTAGCCGAGGAGTAAGGCGGGTCTGTTCGCTAAGAACAGGCAGCCCACTACATCGTAGGGATTCAGCTTAGTCTTACTGTAGGGACAGCTTTCCCCTATCTTTCCTTAGTACATGTTGCACATCATAACAACTGCAGCCTAAAGAGGATAAAACATACAATAATACACAGATCACGTTTGATATAATAACAGGGGTCTTCAGAGAGTGTTTTCAGCCATCTTCTGCACCTCTATACCTACATTACATGGTTTAGAACACTAGTCATTTTACACTTTCAAATATCAACATTTGTGTCAGGCCTTGAATGTCCTAAATGGACATTGGTCACTTTACCCAGATCCAAGGAACAAGCAGGTACAGCTTTTCCTGAATTACTTTATATTATTAAACAATGTGATTTCGGTACCTGCTGATTTGAGTGAATATAGATCCATTTCACAAACCTGAACTCCATCTGATAGCTGCCTTTGGTTTCCCTTGGATCTATCTTCTCTTTTATTGCATAGACTCCTGCTCATGATCAAAATGATCGTCATTGGTTCTGATGCTTCTAGGAAATTAGATTTGCAATTTGCACTAAATGGGCAGTGTGTGACAGAACTGGCCTACAAGGGTAATGGCATAATCCATCATACTGATGTTTTTCTTCTGGTTCACAAAAATACCAACTCCCTCAGGCTGATTTCCTCATACTGCTGCACAGTACTCTCGGGTATTAACTCTTAGGCCACGGCCACACTTTCTGTATTTGCTCAGTATTTTTTCTCAGGAGTGGGAGATAAATGCAGAATTGGTGACTTGTTTCTATTATACCTTTTCTCTGATTGTTCCTCACCTGGTTTTGGCTCCCACTCCTGAGAAAAAATACTGACCGAATACTGACCAAACACTGATAGTGGGGCGGTGGCCTAATATTTGAAACTTGTATATCTGGATACCTTTGGTGTTGTACTTAGATTTCAAGGCCTTAGGGTATGTGCACACGATGCAGAAATGAAGCAGAAAATTTCTGCATCATTTCTGCATCTCCCTGGCAGAAAAAACGCATGCAGATTGTGCATGCGTTTTTCCTGCAGAATACATGCAGATTCACATGCGTTTCCGCATGCAGATTGACAAGCGCTTTCCAGGAGATGTTAGCATCACATGGAAAGTGCTTGATAACTAGGTCACACTATGTAAATCCATGCAACCGGCATGGATTTATATAGTGTGACCCGAGAGAGTGTATATACTTACCTCTGATGGCCCGCGCTGTCCAGCTCAATCTGTTCTCCCTCGCCGGCAACTTTGAATTGAAAGACCTGCCGACGTCAGCGTCACGTGACCCGTCACATGACTCTGACGTCACCGCAGGTCCTACAACTCACTGCAAGTGCCGGGAACCAAGCGGGAGCGCTGTGCGGGCCGACAGATGGTAAGAATACATTTATTTTTTATTTTATTCTTCTTTTACAGCTTTTTTAATGGTACCTGGGTGTGGATGAGACTCTCCTCTCCTCCACACCCGGGTACCATCCGCACATTAGAACGCACCAATTACGCAAGTACAAATGCTGTCTTGCGGAATTGGCGCGTTCTAATGCAAGTCAATGGCGGCGAAATCGCCGCGTTTCCGCAAAATTAATTGACATGCTGCGGATTTTTGACCGCAGCGTTAACGCTGCGGAAAAATCCGCATCATGGGCACAGCACATGCGGATTTCCATTGGGGAACATTGCTTCCCTTCTACCATGCGTTTTTCATGCGTTTCCGCGGCGTTTACGCAACTGCAAAAACGCCGCGGAAACGCATGAAATACGCATCGTGTGAACACAGCCTAAAGAGATTTTTTGGCAGTTTTATTCACTCACCTGAATGTGGTCACAATTTTAGAGTTCCTTTATCAGTGGAAGCTAATTACTGGACAGTCACATCTTTCAATGTAAGAGTCAAACCTCTGGCATTGCCACAATCTGAACACAGCTCTGAATCCTTTTCTCTCTTATTTTCATGCAAACACCCCAGCCACCTGAAAGTGCAGGAAACTGCAAAGCTGCCCCATTCAAGGCTGAGAGTCTGCAGTTTAGAGAAAAGGAGATACAACCCCACATCAGTGCTGTATTTTCTTCATTCTCAGGATCGGTGGGATTCAAAGAGTTCAGACTTCTACTAATCACAAAGTGGTGTTAAGTCCTAGAAATATACCATCACTTTATAATACAGGAAAACCAGTTCAAAGAGGACCTATCCCCAAAAATTACCCCTGACTTTTTTATTTTAATATATTACTAGTAAAAAAAAATAAACTAAATTCTAAATATAAGTTTTTAATGTGGGAATATTAGTTAAATTATCATATAATGTGCATATCAGTAAAAAGTCGCCATTTCTCGGCATAGATAGCGGTTCTACCTCACTCCTTAGTACGGAAGTAATGTATCTGTTCTGAGTCTCACTGCTCACAGCATATTCCATATTCAGTGTTGTTGAGTGGGTGTCTCCGCTGCTCCTGGGGATACACTGCTGCTTTAGAAGACTTTTCCCTGCCTGTCCGCAGCTTCACTATCTATCATTGTCACACTGGTCTGTGCTCTGTAAAGTGGCCAAGAGCAGTAGTCATGACCGAGCTACTGTTCGGTTGTGCTCTTGCACTTTACAGACAAGGGTTGTCCCAGTCCCAGTATGCAGTAGTGCATGGGGTGCATCACACCCACTTGTAGGCCGCAGGCCTTCGCCGCCTCCAGGCTTCCCTCCTCAGGAGCCGCCACACACAGTGCATGGGACACCAAGTTCTTTGTAACAGTCAAACTTTTACTAAACAGTCCAAATTCCTCAGGTGGGTACAGGTGGGATAGGGCACAGCAATTTGCAGTTCCTTCCTCTTTAGCACAACTCCTCTTCTGATCTGCTACCCGCTCGCTCTGGACAACCCCCAAGCCCACTGATTCTATCAGTTTCATGGATTTTTCATTGTTCACTCTAACAGTGCACCCAGGACCGACCACTTGCCCCCCCATGTAATTCCACGTCCACAGACCTCATGAAGTCAGAAGACTAGGCCCCCTCTGTGGTACCTGGCCCAAGCACTAGGCTCCAGATGCTATTGGAATGTCTGTCAGGGAACTCCATTTTGCCTCCCACTGCTTTGAACGTTTGGTCCATGCTGCCCGTAGCAATCCACACCACCTGAACTGGAACTCCACTATACACTTCACTAGCTGACACTGAACTCCCTCTAACCAAGAAGTGCCCCCCTTGTTTTTATCAGCACTAGTGCCCACCTACTTGGCTAATTCTAGCTTTAAACATTTCCTATCTTACTTAATAAACCTACTTATCCTTATTCTATATCCTATGCGGTCCTAAACTTATCCTTATGCTATACACACATTATGCATTAACACCTTATGGCCACGGCCCCACTATCAGTATTTGGTCAGTATTCGGTCAGTATTTTTTCTCAGGAGTGGCAGCCAAAACCAGTTGAGGAACAATCAGAAAAAAGGTATAAAAGAAACAAGTCACCAATTCTGCATTTATCACCCACTCCTGGTTTTGGCTCCCACTTCTGAGAAAAAATACTGACCGAATACTGACGAAATACTGATAGTGGGGCCGTGGCCTATACCTGTACATCACCATAATGCATTACATTACTTTTAAATATAAAACCGCACAACAGTATTCACATAGCGCGTATGTTGTCTTCAGGGGCAGGGACGGAGTAAGACAGTCCACATCCCAATACTCTGATCATAGTTAAAATGCTCTGATCAGAGCAAAGACCAGTGTGATGGTGATATATAATGAAGCTGCAGACAGGCAGGAACAAGTGTGATAATATACTTCTCGTTGGTTGAGCGGCGGTGTTTGGTCTTTTCAGACGGTGCAGCAATGTCCCTGGAAGCCACAAGGTATTGGTCGATATTTTGGCCAAAATACGCAAGCTTGCAACCCACGTCAAGGGTCCTCACACTTGCGAGTCCTAACACTAAAATTAAAAATGGTGAACATGGGACACAATTTCAAAAGACATCACAGAACAAATATCGACCAATACCTCATGTAGTGTATTTATTTTATACACTATTTTTCATCTCTTTTGCACATTTTTCTGCAGGATGCAGCCAGGCCCTTTAGTGTTGGCTGGGTGAACTGGGGTGTCTGTCTTGTGGGGTGCGCTTATATAGTGCTGGACAAGCCCGCCTGATCTAATAGTATGAGCGTCATTAATAGGCAGTATGCCAGACACTGTGCATCACACATATCTGTGTGACTGGTGTCCTATGTAAGCCCCATCTGTGTGCATGTTTAACACCACACAGCCACCCCCTCCATGAATTGGAGGGTCAGTGAATGGCTGTTTGCATCAGTATTTTGCACCTGTGCTGCCCCCGCCTTTATCATGGGGATCTGCTGCATCCTGCTTGTGCATTGGTAATCTGACCTGGTGTTGGTAAGGCTCTATCTTTTTCTGTGATGTTTTTTGAAATTGTGTCCCTTGTTCGCCATATGAGCAAAGGTGCTAATTTCTATTGCAGATGTGGTTTGCAACGGATCCACTTCCTGCCCTATATGCACCTCTAGGCTTAAGCTAGGTTCAGACAGTTGTATGGAAAACAGACCAGTCTCGTCCGCAAATTGTGAATGTGACTGGCTGCGAGTGCAGCTCCGTGTGCTTCGTCCGCGTTGTGGATGGGTGCTGGAGCTGCCCTTACATTGTATGAATTATACTACTCTGGTAGTTCATGCTGTGATTTTTTTCACGCAGATTAAAGGTCCCTTGGAAAATCGGCAATGTGGACTGTGAGTCAAATGGAGTACACACGCATTATTTATACACTATCCGAACAAACCCTTAGGTTGTAACATTGGATCACTGTGCTGCAGTAACTATTTGTATATACAGGCGTGACTTAGCTCCCCACTCATGACAATGAGCTATGGGGACTTATGACTCTGCTGGTTTACCAATAAACCTTGTTTGGATCGCTTTGGTTATTAATCTCTCTATTCTGTGACATGCTTTGGCCTAGTTGTCTGACCATCAAGCTTGGCAACAAAAAGTCTCTGAGATCCCTTACGCCAATTCTATCCTGCTTTCAACAAGTCAACTTTAAAGAATAACCGTCGATTTAATATTTTTTTCAGAAATCAATAGTATACCCCCCCCAAAAAAAAACAAAAAAACAAAAGAAACAAAACCATGGTAAAATTCTACATTGTAGTCTTCAAACAAGAGCCAGATTATCAGTCTTTGTGGATAATTACGTGGCAAATATAAGGAATTTTGCTGTATAGCATATATGTTTAGTGACTTGTTAGGTTATTTGTATGATATATATACGCAACTGTTAACCAATAAAGATATTTTAAAATGCAGTTTTCTCTAATGCATTAATAGACGCATGTAGCCAATGTCAGTAAGCAGTGTGGATTATGTGTGCCCCTATACTAGTGACATAAATACATGATGTCACCTACCATTGGACAGTTGGTTTAGGAGTCCCCAACACAGTGCAGACCAGTGTGACGGACATTCTTTCCCACACACAATGTGCCCTGAGGGGTATCCAGAAAATGGGTGCACGTCTTGCACACAGCTCTCTGAATTCTTTATTCTGTCTGCATTTTTCTTCAGCCTACGTGCATTAAACAGTCACAATATATCAGATATTATAATCTATATTTTTACCAATAATTTATATTTAACCAAGACATTTACAAATAACATAGACAATAGACATGTAATTAAAATTGAATATATGCTGTTGAACAGGCTATGAAACTGCAGAATAATCTTTGATGGGCTTAAAGTAATTGCTTAAATACCATAAATAGTTATGATTGACTAAAAATGCCAAATTGGCCATAGGAGCATTCCAGTACTATACATGAAGGCCTACAAGATATTTCAAGTTCTTCAGTCTCTGAACTACAAACCCATCACCTGAATAGATGACAGCTTGCAAGAGAATAGGTTATGGCCTTCTAGCCCAACTGTGTAATCCATTCTCAGGTTTTTGGCCAGTCCTGTCTGACTTTAGAATGGTTGATAGGATCAAGATGAAAGTAGATGTACTAATCATGGTTGAACTACATATAAAAAGAAGTCATCTACATACTGTTTAGGAGACATAGTTAGGAGACCTAGTGATTTCTACTTTTTAAATGTTCCATCAATGGTAAAAGTGCTAAAGTTGCCAAGTTTTGCCATTGTTTTCCATCTATCTCCTCCCTTCTCTGTCTCTATGAAGCCAGAGCCGTAATAGTTATCTAATAGTTTAGATAAGTGAAAAGGAAATAGGAATTCTACAGATCTGAAGTATGGTGGACCTTTTCTTCTTGTTAGACCACTATTGGTGGTTTTCCTCTATAGCAATGAGGCTATAAAGTATATTTTATTAACTTTTAATTCATTTAGTTTTGCAGCAGAACCCTTACACTGTTCATATTTTTTTGGCAAATTATTATTATTATGATGGTGGCTGGTGAATATAATACTAGGGGCAGGGAACTTAGATTAGTGCCACCACTCCAGCGTTGCAATAATAAAAATTGCAGGAGTTGCCATAAAGAATATAGAGGGGTTTAAATAACAGGAACAACAATAACCATGAGCTTAACCAGTAACGGGATGGGACAGATGCAGAGGAAGCCCTGTTGAGCAAGGGCTTCCAATCTATAATTTTATGTGGCTATTGACCAGCATACGACAGTCATGACAGGCTTTGTTGGGAGTTCATTAAGTATTGATTATGAAGATTATTGCCACCCATTTTGCAAGGAAAACAGAATTTGCAATTGGGTTGCTCACTTGACATTAGAAGAGAAAGTTGCTGGTTATTATACGGTAGGCGCTCTTGGCTAAGTAAAGATTGTGGTTAAATCAGAAAGACAAGGCTTGCGTCACTCTAAAGCTGGTAAAAAAAGGCTATAGGCAAATAAGTATCTAATCATCAAGTACCGTACTTACTTTTTCATGCAAGGCGTTACGATCTGCTCTAACACGCAATGATCTGCAAGCTTGCAGTACCCTGATTTCCAACTTCTCCATATTGTTCCTGAAACCAACATGCTTCTGTCCTCTTGTCTCCAACCACAAGTCTGTGGAATTCCACTTTATTCTGTTATCCCTGTGGGAGCATTACATTTTAGGTGGTGGCAGTGTCAATTTTTCTTGGGTTTAAAGTCTAACTGGTGGTTATAATTAGTCCTAAATTACCAGATAAATAGCACATCTGTTAATATGCAGTTCTATCCCACCATATACTCTACAGTGGGTAAAACATAGTAATTATAGCAGTCAGAACTCAGAACATAATGAGTAGTGTTGAGCGAGCACTAAAATGTTCGGGTACTCGAAGCTCGGGCCGAGCTCACCGTGATACTCGGGTGCTCGACCTGAGCAACGAGCCCAATGTTAGTCTATGGGAGACCCTAGCATTTTTGCGGTGGCACCGCGGCAGTCTGTAGAAAGCCTAAATAGTGCCCAAAACGATTGTGACAGTGCTCAAAGCACATGGGGACAGCATGGGCATCGCCCCAGGAAGCATTTCTGACCCCCCAGGTCACTGCTGTCAACAACGTGGTCAGAGGTATTAAGCCACTTTTAAGGGCTCACAAGAAACGTTCAAAAACGAAACTGAAACGGTTTTCTTGTGAAATATGTTAAGGAACTTCCTTTCCAGGGTAAAGACTTGTGTAGGTAAAATAAATAACTAAAACCAAAAATACTCCTCCACACCTTGGGCTATGTTCAGAAGTAGCATTTTTTATGCACTTTTGTATTGCTTTCAACCGTGACAAATGCATTCACCGGGAAATGTCATTTTAACATTTTACAACCTCAGGCCATGTGCTGTGTGACACATGCATACAGTGCTGAAAAGACATGGGAACAGCATGGGGAAGACCCCTGGAAGCATCTCTGACACCCAGGTCACTGCCTAAAAGTGTGCCCATCAGAAATGATCCTTGCCGTATCAGAAGATGAAGACTTGCAACTATCCCCGTGCAAGTCCTTGTCCCAGGGCAGTGTTCATTTGTACCTCCCCCATTCCTTGTAATGCAAGCACAAGTATGCAGCCTGCCACCCATCCACCCCCAGGCTGCAATACCATACTGCTTGCTTGCACTTGAAATTGGGCCTTTTAGGCATGTGGAGGTGGAATCTGGCCACCACGTCATGGCTGCATCGGCGGCCTGGTATCCATACTCAGTCCCCAGCCACCCCGCGGCCGGGTGCCCACACACGGTCCCCAGCCGTCTGGGGGCGTCCGGGTGTCCATAAACGGTCCCCAGCCGCCCCTATTTGTCCCGGTGTGCCTTATACACAAGGGTGCATACCAAAACATTACCTGTGCCCTCCCCAGTGCATTTAGTGGGAAGGACAGCCTAACCACAAACACGTGGATAAGTGAATGTGGCCAGGGATGGTCCATCTCACTGACGCCTTCACACTGGGTAATATTCTGGAAGCCGGGACACAGTTGGACACTGGGATGCAACACGTCCTCCAGACATAGAGGATTACGGGTCCTGGGTCAATCAGGCTTCAACACAAAGTTCAGAAGGTAGACAGCAGCAGTGGTCGGCCTCCTACACAACGAGTAAATTATTCATGATCATGAGGCCATCCATCTCCTTAGCTTTCTGTTCCTTGGAATGCAAGCGTATGTATGTAGTAGCGGCTAGGCCTGAGGTGGTCAGCGTTTTGGTGCATATCCTACCTCCTCTGAGGATTGCTGGATGTTTTCCTGCTACTATCCCAGTTCTATGACTCCCGTTAAAACAAAGCATCAGGTGATGAATGATGAATGAGCAGGAGGAACAGGGACCATTCACATCAATATCAGGCCAGTCAACCACACATGTCTTGTAGGATAAGTTTCTGTACCAAAAAGATCTGTTCGGCTACACAGTTATAGGGCATACAGTGAGTGCAATGCCTACCAAAAATTTTGAGGCACTCCAATGCCCCTTGGAAGTGACATGGAGGTCAGAGGGCCTTAACTAAACTGTTTTTTCCATTTATAGCAACTGGGTCTCCTGTACACTGTTGGCCTAAGCAGTGAATGGAAGGCTTTCCAAAAATTATGAGGAACTGCAATGCCCCTTGAAACAGACATGGATTACAGCGTACTAAAAACCTTCTACCCATTATTGGGGAGTGGGTCTCCCTTAGTGTTCGCCTATGCATTGAAAAGCAAAAGCTGACTAAAATTAGGAGGAAATGCAATGCCTGTTGGAGAAGTCGTGGAGGTTAGAGGTAATTAAAAACAACATTTCAATGCCCCTTGGAAGAGCTGTGGAGTTCAGAGTGGTTTAACAAGATGGTTTTAATGCCCCTTGGAAGAGACATGGAGGTCACAGTAGCTTAACAAGATGGTTTTAATGCCCCTTGGAAGAGACGTGGAGGTCAGAGTGGTTTAACAAGACGGTTTTAATGCCCCTTGGAAGAGACGTGGAGTTCAGAGTGGTTTAACAAGACGGTTTTAATGCCCCTTGGAAGAGACGTGGAGGTCCCAGTGGAATAAAAAGACAATATCAATGACCCATGGAAGAGTGGTGGAGGTCGCAGTGGAATAAAAAGACAATATCAATGCCCCTTGGAAGAGGGGTGGAGGTCGCAGTGGAATAAAAAGACAATATTAATGCCCCTTGGAAGTGTGGTGGAGGTCCCAGTGGAATAAAAAGACAATATCAATGACCCTTGGAAGAGACGTGGAGGTCACAGTAGCTTATCAAGACGATTTTAATGCCCCTTGGAAGAGACGTGGAGTTCAGAGTGGTTTAAAAAGACGGTTTTAATGCCCCTTGGAAGAGACGTGGAGGTCACAGTAGCTTAATAAGATGATTTTAATGCCCCTTGGAAGAGACGTGGAGTTCAGACTGGTTTAGCAAGACGGTTTTAATGCCCCTTGGAAGAGACCTGGAGGTCACAGTAGCTTAACAAGACGGTTTTAATGCCCCTTGGAAGAGACGTGGAGTTCAGAGTGGTTTAACAAGACGGTTTTAATGCCCCTTGGAAGAGACATGGAGGTCACAGTAGCTTAACAAGACGGTTTTAATGCCCCTTGGAAGAGATGTAGAGTTCAGAGTGGTTTAACAAGACGGTTTTAATGCCCCTTGGAAGAGACATGGAGGTCCCAGTGGAATAAAAAGACAATATCAATGACCCTTGGAAGAGTGGTGGAGGTCGCAGTGGAATAAAAAGACAATATCAATGACCCTTGTAAGAGTGGTGGAGGTCGCAGTGGAATAAAAAGACAATATCAATGACCCTTGGAAGAGACGTGGAGGTCACAGTAGCTTAACAAGACGATTTTAATGCCCCTTACAAGAGCCATGCAGTACAGCATATTAAAAACATTATTCCCATTATTGGGGAGCGGGTCTCCCATAGTCTTTGCCTATGCCTTTCAAGCAAAAGCTGCCAAAAATTAGGACGGAGGAACTTGCAATGCCCCTTATAAGAGCCATGCAGTACAGCATATTAAAAACATTATTCCCATTATTGGGGAGTGGGTCTCCCATAGTCTTTGCCTATGCCTTCCAAGCAAAAGCTGCCAAAAATTAGGACGGAGGAACTTGCAATGCCCCTTACAAGAGCCATGCAGTACAGCATATTAAAAACATTATTCCCATTATTGGGGAGTGTGTATCCCATAGTCTTTGCCTATGTCTTCCAAGCAAAAGCTGCCAAAAATTAGGACGGAGGAACTTGCAATGCCCCTTACAAGAGCCATGCAGTACAGCATATTAAAAACATTATTCCCATTATTGGGGAGTGGGTCTCCCATAGTCTTTGCCTATGCCTTCCAAGCAAAAGCTGCCAAAAATTAGGACGGAGGAACTTGCAATGCCCCTTACAAGAGCCATGCAGTACAGCATATTAAAAACATTATTCCCATTATTGGGGAGTGTGTATCCCATAGTCTTTGCCTATGCCTTCCAAGCAAAAGCTGCCAAAAATTAGGACGGAGGAAATTGCAATGCCCCTTACAAGAGCCATGCAGTACAGCATATTAAAAACATTATTCCCATTATTGGGGAGTGTGTATCCCATAGTCTTTGCCTATGCCTTCCAAGCAAAATCTGCCCAAAATTAGGACGGAGGAAATTGCAATGCCCCATACAAGAGCCATGCAGTACAGCATATTAAAAATATTATTCCCATTATTGGGGAGTGGGTCCCCCATAGTCTTTGCCTATGCCTTCCAAGCAAAAGCTGCAAAAAATTAGGACGGAGGAACTTGCAATGCTGGCAACACGCACCACGTTCACCCTGGTGGTATAGTGGTGCTGGAGGCTGAGGATAAGGAGAAGAGCAAAAAACAGCCGAAATGAGGAAGTGTATACCCATGTGTGGGTGTGAAGCGGTGCATGGGAATACACCTCCCGAAATGACACAGTGGATTTGACTTTATGTTACTCTGCTGTCATTTGGTGGTGATGAGAAGTCTGGCCCAATCCAGCCCTTGTTCATTTTGATAAGGGTCAGCTTGTCAGCATTGTCAGTTGACAGGCGAGTGCGCTTATCAGTTATAATTCCCCCAGCGGCACTAAAAACACGCTTCAATAACACGCTAGCGGCAGGGCAGGCCAGGACCTCCAAGGCGTACAGAGCGAGTTCATTCCAAGTGTCCAGCTTGGATACCCAATAATTAAAAGGCACAGAGGAATCACGGAGGATGCTGGTACGGTCAGCAAGGTACTCCCTCACCATCTTTTGAAACTTTCCACTCCTTGTGAGAGTACCCCGCGCCTCAGGGCCTGTAAGCTGGGTGGGTCTCAGAAAACTGTCCCAGAATGTTGACAGTGTTCCCCTGCCTCTGCTGGATTGGAGTTGCATCTCTCTCGCTTGTACGCCTTGGTTGGGCAACGAACTGTGACCTCTGCCGCTAGCGTGTTCAGAAGGGAATTTTTTTAACAGTTCTGCAGCAAGGGCCTTCTGGTACTGCCCCATCTTTGTAGACCTCTCCACCTCAGGAATAAGAGAGTGAAAGTTGTCCTCGTAGCGGGGGTCTAAAAGTATCACCAACCAGTAATGACTGTCACCCAACATTTTGACAACGCGAGGGTCACAGTTAAGGCAGCGGAACATAAAGTCAGCCATGCATGCCAGACTGGTATTGGGCAAGACTTCCGTGTCCTCACCAAGATGACGACTGACCATGCTCTCCTCCTCCTCCTCCTCCTCCTCCACTCTGTCCTCAGGCCACCCACGCTGAACCGACAGTATGACAGTTGTACAGGTACTACCGTCTACAGCGCATGATACCAGCTCCTGTTCTTCCTCCTCCTCCTCTCCCTCATTGTGCCCCAATGCACGTTGGGATGAGATAAGGCTGGGCTGTGTGTAATCGCCCGCTATGGCTTCTTGATCCATCTCATCATACTCTGGCTGCAATGCCTCCTCTTTAATTCTCTGAAGAGCATTGCAAAAGACAGACAAGTGGGATGCTGACGCTAATGGTGGCGTCATCGCCACTCACCATCTTGGTGGACTCCTCAAAGTTTGTCAGGATGGTACATATGTCAGACATCCAGGTCCACTCCTGAGGTCTTATGTGTGGAGTCTGACCTGAATATCGGTGGCCTTGTTGCAGCTGGTACTCCACAACTGCTCTCTTCTGCTCACAAATCCTTTGCAACATGTGGAGGGTAGAGTTCCAATGTGTGGGGACATCACACACCAGTCGATGTGCCGGAAGCTGCAAACGCTTCTGCAACACAGCAAGGGCGGCAGAAGCTGTAGCCGACTTCCGAAAATGAGCTGACAGGCGGCGTACTTTGCCGAGCAGATCTGGCAACTTGGGGTACGATTTAAGAAACCGCTGAACCACGAGGTTAAGCACATGAGCCAGGCATGGTACGTGTGTGATCTTGCCTCGCCTCAGAGCCGCCACCAGGTTACGGCCATTGTCACACACGACCATGCCTGGATGTAGGTTCAGCGGTCTCAGCCACAGATCTGCCTGCTCTTTCACAGCTGTCCAAAACTCACAAGCAGTGTGAGGTTTATCACCTAAGCTTATAAGTTTTAGCACAGCCTGTTGCCGCTTGGCTGAGGCAGTACTGCAGTGCTTCCAGCTTGTAACTGATGTGGTGATATATGAGATGGAGGCTGAACACGAGGAGGAGGAGGATGATGCGCAGGAGCTGTACACTGTGGGAGCAACTCTGACTGACATAGGGCCCGCAATCCTCGGTGTGGGGAGGATGTGTTCCGTTCCAAGGTCCGACTGGGTCCCTGCTTCCACTATGTTTACCCAGTGTGCCGTCAGGGAGATGTACCGTCCCTGGCCACAAGCACTTGTCCTCGTGTCCGTTGTCAGGTGGACTATCCCAGTAACTGCGTTGTTGAGGGCACGGCAGATGTTTTGGGACACGTGCTTGTGTAGTGTGGGGATGGCACAACGGGCAAAATAGTGTCGGCTGGGGACCGAGTTCCGAGGGACGGCCATCGCCATAAGGTTGCCGAAGGATTCCGTCTCCTCCAGCCTAAAAGGCAGCATTTCCTACGCAAGCAGTCGTGAAATGTGCGAATTTAGGACTGTGGCCTGTGGGGCGTTGGCTGCGAATTTGCGCTTTCGTTCAAAGGTCTGGGATATGAACAATTGAACGCTGCGGTGGGACGTGGACGTGGACGTTGATGCTGTTTCTTGAGAAACTGCCATAACAAGTGAAGACTGAGAGGAGGGGGCATATTTGCATGCTGTATGGACAGGGGATTGCCTTGCACGCACAACAGGGGGTTCTCTTACATGCACAACAGCGGAAGAAGCAGTGGTGACACCCGCTGACACTGGTCGTGGACCCTGGGGTTCGCCCCACAAAGTGGGGTGCTTTGCTGACGTATGGCTGATCATGCTGGTGGTGGTCAGGCTGGTAGTTTTGTCACCCCTGCTGATGCTGACCTGGCAGGTGGTACAAATGGCCTTTTTGGGGTTATCAGCAGAGTCTTTAAAAAAATTCCAGACTCTGGAAGACCTACCGGTTGTACTGGCAACGTCCCTCGTGTTGGTGTTATGGGGAACGGTTGCCCGCCTTCTGTCTGCAGCCACCACACTGCTTCTTCCTGCCTGTTGGGGTTCTCTGCCTCCCTCCCCCTGTGTGCTGCTGGCCTCGCTCTGCATGTCCTCCTGCCACGTTGGGTCAGTTACTAGATCATCCACCATCTCCTCCTCTTCCACTTCCGCACCACGGTCCTCCGCCTCACTTCGTGGCAATTGTGTCTCATCATCGTCCACCTCTTGTGACAAATTGAAAGCGTCGCCTTCCTGTGGCCATGGCTGTTCAAATATTTGGCCATCGCCACATTGGATCTCCTCTTCCACCACTTCAAGTAGAGCAGGCGAGGGGCCCAAATATGGAAATGGACCAGTGAACAGCTCTTCAGAGTGTCAAACTGTGGGATCAGTTGCTGTCTGACGACACTCGGCATGGTGGGAGCAAGGAGCATCAGGGTGAGTAGGAGTATGCGGTCGAGACTCATGGCTACTAACACTTGACCGTGTGGAAGACAGACCGGAGGTGGTGGTGCCCAGGTGACTGGAAGTATTATATGCTATCCAATTAATAACCTGTTCACACTGATCAGTTCACAATAGTGGTGCTGTTGTGTGCTTCCCTAGTAATTCGGTCAAGAACTGGGAGCGAGAAGATGTGGCTGTTGGTTGTGGCACATTTTCACCTTGGCCACGGCCCCGTCCTCTGCACGCACCATCACCAGAACGTCCAGTTCCACGTCCCTTGCCACGCGCCTTGCCCATTGTAAATGAAGTAAAATAGCTTACACTCGCACTATCAATGGCAAAAGGGTAATAAAAAGGATATTTGAACCGTGGAAGAGGAAAACCACAGTTCTAGTTCTCTGACCTACACTAGAATCTTTTAAACAGATATATTTGTGTCTGAACAGTCAGCGAGACACTGAAACTGTTTTTTTTATGCAAAAAGGTGGATTACACCCAGATTTGAACCGTAGAAGAGGAAAACCACAGTTCTAGTTCTCTAGCCTACACCAGAATCTTTTAAACAGATATATTTGTGTCTGAACAGTCAGCGAGACACTGAAACTGTTTTTTTTCATGCAAAAAGGTGGATTACACCCAGATTTGAACCGTGGAAGAGGAAAACCACAGTTTTAGTTCTCTGGCCTACACCAGAATCTTTTAAACAGATATATTTGTGTCTGAACAGTCAGCGAGACACTCAAACTGTTTTTTTTTATGCAAAAAGGTGGATTACACCCAGATTTGAACTGTGGAAGAGGAAAACCACAGTTGTAGTTCTCTGACCTACACCAGAATCTTTTAAACAGATATATTTGTGTCTGAACAGTCAGCGAGACACTCAAACTGTTTTTTTTTATGCAAAAAGGTGGATTACACCCAGATTTGAACCGTGGAAGAAGAAAACCACAGTTCTAGTTCTCTGGCCAACACCAGAATCTTTTAAACAGACATATTTGTGTCTGAACAGTCAGCGAGACACTCAAACTGTTTTTTTTATGGAAAAAAGGCAAAAAAGTGGATAATACAGAGATTTGAACCGCGGAACTGCAAAACCACAGTTCTAGTTATCTGGCCTACACCAGACTCTTTTAAACAGATATATTTGTGTCTGAACACTCACAGACACACTCAAATTTTTTTTTTTGGGGGGGGGGGAATACCAAAAGGTTAATAAGACGGGTATTTGTACAGTCTGACTGAGGAAAAAAAAAAAGTGAATTTAGATGAAAAAAAAAGGATTTTTCCTGGCCCCTGAGACCTGGGGCTAAGTCTAGCAATTTGAAAAGCCGCACATAGGACTGTAATGCAGTGTTTGTTGGTATAACCACTGCGTCTCCTATACAGCCTGCCTGATATCTGGGATGGATATTAGTCCTGAGAAGGACTGTTTGTTTGATTTTGCAGGCTTTAGAGACCCTACACTACCTATTTCACAGTGTAAATCTCTCCGGAGCGACTGTGTCCAAGATGGCGGCGCCCGGTTTTAAATACTCGAGGTGACGCTGTGCGGCCAGCCAATCACTGTAATGCACACAACCAACATGGCTGCGGCATTACAGTGACTGGCTGGCAATGTCTGCATGTTCATTGGCTCTGTAAAGAGCGCCAAACGTGCAGGGCGGCGACCCGAGCACCCGCCCGAGTTACCCGAAAATGCTCGGTGCTTGCCGAACATCCCGAGTAGTGAGATGCTCTGGCGAGTACCGAGCAGTGTCGAGCATACTCGCTCAACACTAATAATGAGTCATTTTTTCTTAACAATAACTTTTTTAATGATTTTCAAGTTGTTCAATTACAGAGAGCCAATCGAAACAATTAGACTTAGACATAAAGGAGCAAGTTAAAGAAGATGTCCATTACTTTTTGTTATCCTCCTAATGTATTCCCCCGGGGCCCATAAGGGTTTTTGTAAATACCTTGCGTTGCAGTTACTGCCTGTGAGCAGCGCTACCGCGGGCTGCTCACAGGCATCACGTGACCCGCCACTGATGTCACGACAAGTGAGGCGTGACAACAGTGACGCAGTCACCGCGGTAGATGCTGGGTTGTGGGCGGGGTTACCCCACGCGTCGCATCCAGCATCCACCGTGTGCTTTCCCAATGAATGAAGAGAGGGAAAGTGCGCGGTGGATGCCGGGTGTGACGCACGGGGTAACTCCACCCACAACCCAGCATCCACCGTGGAACGCAGCACTGAGTCACGCCTGGCTGCAGCCGGAACTTGACGTGACATCAGTAACGCGGTCTCCGCGGTGGATGTTGGGTTGTGGGCGGGGTTACCCCACTCGTCACACCCAGCATCCACCGTGTGCTTTCCCAATGAATAAGGAGAGGGAGAGCGCGCGGTGGATGCCAGGTTTGCCGCGCAGGATAACCCCGATCACAGCCCAGCATCCACCGTGGAACGCTGCACTGAGTCATGCCCGGCTGCAGCCAGAACTTGACGTGACGTCAGCGGATGTCAGAGCCGGCTGCAGCTCGGAGTCACGTGATGCCTGTGAGCGGCCAGCGATAGCGCCGCTTACAGGCAGTAACTGCAACACAAGGTATTTACAAAAGCCCTTATGGGCCCTGGGGGAGTACATTAGGGGGATAATAAAAAAGTAGTGGACAACCCCTTTAAACAGATATTGACATAACTAAAAGTAAACATAAAAAATAGAACAAGTTATGCATGTACAAAATATATAGGTATATTACTGTAAGACCATAGTTAATAAATTATCCCTTATTAATCATGTCTGGGTGTTCTTGTCTTAATTATGTGTTCTTCAAATATCACTTAACATACAGCTATACACTGTGCAAATATCCATATTCCAAATTACTACTATTGATTATTTGGGCATTCCACGAATGAATTAAGGAAATTCCATTACTTGGGTGGGGAGTTGGTGCTGTGATCTGTGGGCCAGTTCAACCAACGTTTTCCAACTATGTACCGACGCCCCACATTTTGAGCGAGGGCATATTCATATTGTCTATATACAACCCCTGGCAAAAATTATGGAATCACCGGGCTCAGAGCATGTTCATTCAGTTGTTTAATGTTGTTGAAAAAAAGCAGATCACAGACATGGCACAAAACTAAAGTCATTTCAAATGGCAACTTTAGGGCTTTAAGAAACACTAAAAGAAATCAAGATAAAAAATGTGGTAAGGGTAATTTTTTTCAGACCAAGTATGTCTACGTATACTGTACGTGTGCAAGAAGAGAGGAAACTTCTGATTTGTGTATATTGAAAGAAAAAATGTTTTGGAAATGCAAATTTATCAGTTAACTTGATAAATGAGGATAGATTATCCCCATTATATATGGTGGCCAGAGTTTAAATTCCGTGTCGTACCCACAGAGTTAGGCAAATAAACAGGATTACATATTGGAGGCATCTTATTGATGCTACCTATGGAGATATTTGCTGTAGGTGTTTTTGATATTTCTCTCCATAAATGAAGAGTCATTCGCATGGAGGGAAGTATATGAAACTGGGAGTGGGGGTTTGGATATTCAGCCTCCAATAGATATTTAGTAGATTGCCTTTTAGTAAAAGCTTTCTCAATCTGAACCCATTTGTAGTCAGAATCTGATTTCCACCATCCCCTTAATGCTTCCACCAAGCAAGCTTTATAATAGAGTATGATATTAGGTATGCCCGTTCCTCCGTCTTGCGTCCTATAGTATAATATTTTTTAATGTTTTATTGGCCCATATAAATTGTGAAAGCATAGATTGTAACTTAAGTAGACTGGGCTTAGGTATATTATAGGGGAATGCATCTAAGAACATATAGAATTTTAGGTAAGAAGAACATCTTACAAGTGTGGATGTGGCTATCCATGATAGTTCTAGTTTGCCCATCCTATTAAGTGATGTGATCAATTCTGTATTATTTTCTTTTGCTAATTCGTCAAAAGTGGTAATTAGGTTTATACCTAGATAATTAATGCTTTTTTCTGCCCATATAAAGGGAAGTTTAGATTTTAACTGTTCTATTAATCGATCTGGACATCCTATTGGGAGTATAACAGATTTTAGTAGCATTAAGTTTGTAAAATGATATTCTAGAGAATGTAGAGAATGGACAGAAGGACAGGAAGCAATCTCTCTGGATCAGAACAGGACACAATTACATTATCAGAATGTGAACTTTTCCCAGCT
The DNA here is from genome assembly GCF_046119375.1 of Phyllobates terribilis. Taxonomy (NCBI): domain Eukaryota; kingdom Metazoa; phylum Chordata; class Amphibia; order Anura; family Dendrobatidae; genus Phyllobates; species Phyllobates terribilis. Next base: position 476,099,904 of record NW_027362762.1, read on the forward strand.
TGAATACCATTTATTCTATCACAGGAGTGGATGGACTCTGACAGTAGTTCCATCACCATTGCAAAAATCACAGGTGATAACGGGCACCCCAGCCGAGTACCGTTCGTTATTTTGAACGGAGAAGACAGGAATCCAGATGCCAAGACTTTAGACCTGGGATTAGTATACAAAGCCATTACTGCTTGTTTAATAAAGTCAAATAGTCCAAATTTGGATAAAACTGCATCCAGGCATCGCTAGTGCACCCTATCAAAAGCTTTTTCGGCATCCAGGGAAAGGAGTGCCCTGGGGATTCCGGCTTTCTCAGCTATGTATAGTAAGTCAATCATGTGTCTTGTACCATCTTTAGCCTGTCTACCTGCGACAAATCCCACCAGACCGGAGAGATCAAAGAGGGTAGAATTCTATTAAGTCTATGAGCCAGTAATTTGGAGTATATTTTGAGGTCACAATTGAGTAATGAAATTGGTCTAAAGTCTTCAGGCTTGGAAGGTAGCTTCTAGATTAGTTGAGGAAATATTTCCCTTATTTTGCTAGTAAGAGAAGAGTCTAAGTAGGTAGAGAGATGTAAGTTTTATGATACTCATTTGGGAGTCCATACGGACCTGGGCCTTTTTGGGATTTAGTTGGTTTAATAATAGAGATGATTTCTTCAGTGGAGAAGGAACTATACAACCATTGCAACTGATCCTCCTTGTGTCACGGGTGTGTCGCCACGAAGATCGTCACGAGTACACAGCCTGACTTCTCGCAGCTGACTTGTTGGTGCTTTGTGTTTTTCGGCAGTGAGGGAGTTAATTCTCTCTCTCTCTGTGCTAGACGAGGTCCAGCCTCGCCCAGCTGCAATCAATACTTCTGTAGTGAGACTCCTTCAAATGCCTGCTGGTCTGTTTGGGAAGTGTCGGTGAAAGCATTTCATTCAGACTTACAGAGCGGATCGTGGTGTTTGGAGTTTCTGAGATAAGTGTACTTGGAGTGTTTTTTCCCTTCCTCGCTTTATCATTTATCTCCTTTCCCGTTGGTGATCCCTCTGTTGTAGTTGTGTAGTTGTTGTATGCAAGGTGGTTTTGGTTTTTCCCTTGTACTGTCTCGTTCGTCTAAGTACTGTGTGTGGGCATATTATTTCTTGTCCCCTTTTGTTGTGATCGGGGTCCTTCTCAGGACTAGATTACTTAAGTGCAGGGATCTTCAGGAGGTAGGGGTTACGCTGGCGGCCTGGACCTCTGTACCTTTAACAGTACCTCCAGGTTGAGGGATTAGTCAGGGCCCCAGCTTAGGGTCAGCTTAGGCCCCCTACCTCCAGTATACTGAGACAGCGTGACATTTTCACCGACCCACTTAGTTTTTCTCCAGCTACCATGGATCCAGTAGCCGGTCTAGCTCGGCAGTTGCAGAGTTTGTCCATGGAGCTGGCGGACGTTAGGTCCAAGGTTTTGCATCCTCAGGAGCAAGCCGGACCAGAACCTAAAGTAGCTCTCCCTGACAGGTTCACTGGGGGGCGGGACAAGTTTTTTGTTTTCCGGGAGGCATGCAAGTTGTACTTTCGGCTGCGGCCTCGGTCATCGGGGAGTGAAGAACAAAGGGTGGGAATTGTCATCTCGCTCCTACTAGGGGACCCACAATCTTGGGCGTTCTCTCTTCCCCCGGGCTCCCCGGCTCTCCAGTCAGTGGATAGGTTTTTCGCTGCTCTGGGACTCGTATATGATGACCCAGATCGGATCTCCCTTGCTGAGTCTAAGTTACGTAGGATCCAGCAGGGAGATCGTCCGGCGGAGGAATTCTGTTCGGAGTTCCGTAGGTGGGCCACGGACACCCAGTGGAATGACCCGGCTCTTAGGAGCCAGTTTTGTCATGGTTTATCCGACAAATTACAGGATGTGTTGGCACAGTATGACTCTCCCGCGTCACTGGAAGCCGCTATGGCCCTTGCTATTCGCGTTGACAGACGGCTTCGGGAGAGGTGCGGGATAACTCTACCCCCTGTGATGACTCCACCTCCTACAAGGTCCCCTCATATGGTGGTTCCCCTGGTCAGTCCAGAGGAGCCTATGCAATTAGGAGGGACATCATTTCGGGGGAGGGGACCGGTGGTGCGCCATAAGACAGGAAGGTGTTTCTTCTGCGGGAGAAAGGGACATTTTATTGGGGGGTGTCCATCCCGTCCCTTGCAGAGTGAAGAGTCGTCGGAAAACTGTTGATCCCAGGTTGTGTGGTGGACGGCAATCTGGGAGTAGGTATTTCGTCCCTAGGTTCGTCTCAGTTTCTCGTACCGGCGGAGGTGGTGGTGGGTACGAGAACTGAGAGGATATCTGTTCTTCTGGATAGTGGGGACCGGGGCTAATCTGGTTGATGCTCGGTTTGCCCGGGTTCAAGGTATGCGATTGAGTGAGTTGGCTAAACCCATCCCCATATTCTCGATCGATGCCAGGCCTCTCGGTCAGGGAAGTTTTTTGCAAGCTGTGCATGACGTAAAACTTCAAGTGGGGGCGATACATAAAGAACTGTTGTCTTGCTACGTGTTGGAGGGTCTTCCCACTCCTATAGTGTTGGGCCTTCCCTGGTTAGCTAAGCATAACCCGGTTATTAATTGGCAAACCAGAGAGATAAGCCAATGGAGTAAATTCTGTAATAAAAACTGCATGAACACGGTCATCGGTGCGGTTACTCCTTGGGTCTTACCTCCATTTCTGGCGGACTTTGAGGATGTATTCTCGGAGAAAGGGTGTCAGGAACTACCTCCTCATCGCGAGTATGACTGTTCTGTAAAACTGCTCCCTGAGGCCAAGTTACCTAAAGCTAGGTTGTATAACCTTTCTGGTCCTGAGAGGCAGGCCATGAAGGATTATATTTCAGAAAGTCTGGCTAAGGGGCATATTAGACCTTCATCTTCACCGGTGGCTGCGGGGTTCTTCTTTGTTAAGAAGAAAGATGGAGGCCTACGCCCTTGCCTGGATTTCCGTGAACTTAATCGGATTACGGTCCGAGATCCGTATCCGCTCCCACTTATTCCCGATCTCTTTAATCAGATCGTGGGCGCCAAATGGTTCTCTAAGTTGGATCTCAGGGGGGCGTACAATCTGATTAGGATGAAGGAGGGGGATGAGTGGAAGACGGCGTTTAACACTCCGGAGGGGCATTATGAGAACCTTGTCATGCCATTCGGTCTGACTAATGCCCCGGCGGTGTTCCAACACTTTGTTAATGACATTTTTCGCCGCCTGGTGGGACAGTTTGTTGTCATATATCTGGATGATATCTTAATTTACTCGCCGGATCTGGTGTCTCATCAGGAGCACATTAGGCAGGTGTTACAGATCTTGCGGGATAATAAACTGTATGCCAAATGGGAAAAGTGTGTGTTCGCCGTACAGGAACTCCAGTTTTTAGGCTTCCTGGTTTCAGCGTCCGGTTTTCGTATGGACCCTGGGAAAGTGCGGGCAGTTCTTGAGTGGGATCGGCCAGAGAATCTTAAGGCACTACAACGTTTCCTGGGGTTTGCTAATTATTACCGGAAGTTCATTCGTAATTTCTCGTCCATGGTTAAGCCTCTCACAGACATGACTAAAAAGGGGACGGATTTTTCTAGGTGGTCTGACAAGGCTTGTCAAGCATTCTCCTCCTTGAAAAAATGTTTTGCCTCGGCACCCATACTCATTCAACCTGATGCGTCACAGCCATTCATTGTAGAGGTAGACGCTTCCGAGGTAGGGGTGGGAGCAGTATTGTCACAGGGTTCGTCCCCTGGTAAGTGGCATCCGTGCGCCTTTTTCTCTAAAAAATTGTCGTCCGCTGAGAGGAATTACGATGTCGGCAATAGGGAACTCTTGGCCATTAAGTTAGCTTTTGAGGAGTGGCGCCATTTTTTGGAGGGGGCAGTCCATCCGGTCACCGTCATCACCGATCACAAGAACCTGCTATATCTGGAGTCCGCGAAACGTCTGAATCCCAGACAAGCTAGGTGGTCATTGTTTTTTACCAGGTTTAATTTTGTCGTTACATATCGTCCTGGGTCAAAAAATGTAAAGGCGGATGCCTTATCTCGTAGTTTCCCTGGGGCCGGGAATACGGACGACCCGATTCCTATCCTTCAGGAGGGGGTGGTGGTTTCGGCAGTATGCTCTGAGCTGGAGGAGGAGGTATTGGAGGCTCAGGGGGACGCCCCTGTTGGACCTCCGGGGAGACTGTTTGTTCCAGATCAGTTGCGACAAAAGGTGATCGAGGCACACCATAACTCAGTTTTTGCAGGACACCCGGGGAGTAAAGCAACTGTGGATCTCCTCTCGCGTCGGTTTTGGTGGCCTAACTTACATAAGGAGGTGGTAACTTTTGTCGCGTCCTGTGGGGTTTGTGCGCGCTCTAAGACCTCACATACCCGTCCGTCTGGGGCCCTCTTACCTTTGAAGATCCCGGAGCGTCCTTGGACTCATCTGTCTATGGACTTTATTACGGACCTCCCTCCGTCTTCGGGTAAAACGGTCATACTCGTTGTAGTGGACAGGTTCAGCAAGATGGCACATTTTATCGCTCTTCCGGCTCTCCCTAATGCTAAAACTCTTGCGCAGGTGTTCATTGGGGAGATTGTGAGGCTTCACGGGGTACCCTCCGAGGTGGTGTCTGATCGGGGGTCTCAGTTTGTGTCCAAGTTCTGGAAGGCGTTTTGTGCACGGCGGGGGATGCATTTGTCATTCTCATCGGCTTTTCATCCTCAGACCAATGGTCAGACGGAACGTATGAACCAGAGCTTGGAGACATATCTCCGGTGTTTTGTGTCAGAGAACCAGGAGGACTGGGCTTCTTTCTTACCTCTGGCAGAGTTTGCTCTTAATAATAGGCGGAGCGAGTCCACTGGTAAGTCCCCGTTTTTTGGGGCATATGGTTTTCACCCCCAGTTTTGTACTTTCAGTAGGGGGGGCTCTTCGGGGGTTCCTGAGGAGGAACGATTTTCCTCATCACTCGCTTCAGTATGGAGAGGGGTGCTGAAGAATCTGAATACTATGGGGAACCGATACAAACGTATGGCTGATAGGAGGAGAGTGTCTGGTCCGGACCTAAGTGTGAACGATCGGGTATGGTTGTCTACCAGGAATATTAAACTTAAGGTTCCCTCCTGGAAACTGGGTCCCAGGTTCATCGGGCCGTACAGAATCAGTTCTATTATTAATCCGGTGGTATTCCGTCTTGACCTCCCCCCTACGTTTAAAATTCACAACGTGTTCCACAGATCATTGCTTAAGAGGTATGTGGCGCCGGTGGTACCGTCACCTTTACCTCCCCCTCCAGTGGTGGTCAATGGTAACTTGGAGTTCCAGGTATCGAGGGTCATCGATTCACGCTTTAATCGCCGGTCCCTTCAGTACCTGGTTCATTGGAAAGGGTATGGTCCTGAGGAGAGGATGTGGGTACCTGCGTCGGATATTAACGCAGACCGATTAGTTCGGGCCTTCCACACGACTCACCCGGATAAACCTGGCCCTGAGGGTCCGGAGGCCCCTCGTAGAAGGGGGGGTACTGTCACGGGTGTGTCGCCACGAAGATCGTCACGAGTACACAGCCTGACTTCTCGCAGCTGACTTGTTGGTGCTTTGTGTTTTTCGGCAGTGAGGGAGTTAATTCTCTCTCTCTCTGTGCTAGACGAGGTCCAGCCTCGCCCAGCTGCAATCAATACTTCTGTAGTGAGACTCCTTCAAATGCCTGCTGGTCTGTTTGGGAAGTGTCGGTGAAAGCATTTCATTCAGACTTACAGAGCGGATCGTGGTGTTTGGAGTTTCTGAGATAAGTGTACTTGGAGTGTTTTTTCCCTTCCTCGCTTTATCATTTATCTCCTTTCCCGTTGGTGATCCCTCTGTTGTAGTTGTGTAGTTGTTGTATGCAAGGTGGTTTTGGTTTTTCCCTTGTACTGTCTCGTTCGTCTAAGTACTGTGTGTGGGCATATTATTTCTTGTCCCCTTTTGTTGTGATCGGGGTCCTTCTCAGGACTAGATTACTTAAGTGCAGGGATCTTCAGGAGGTAGGGGTTACGCTGGCGGCCTGGACCTCTGTACCTTTAACAGTACCTCCAGGTTGAGGGATTAGTCAGGGCCCCAGCTTCGGGTCAGCTTAGGCCCCCTACCTCCAGTATACTGAGACAGCGTGACACCTTGACCTTAGGAAGGTTAATTGATTCTAGGAACCTATATCTTTTGTTTGGGGTTGGGAGGTAGTAGAGTCTGTGTTAAAGTTAAATAATTTTGATTAATAATCAGAGGATGCATTGGCAATCTCAGTGGGATTAGACACTAGTCCTCCCTGTTGATCCTCCAGATATTCTATTCTAGATTTTACTGTAACTTTTTTGACTCTAAGCCAATAAAGCTTTTGCCTTGTCACCCAAAGCACAGAACTTAGCTTTGCATTTTTTCGTATTCTTTTCATATGTATAGAGTAAAGCGGAGCGTGATTCATTCCCTAATAGGGCCAATGTGGCAGCTTGTTCTTTGGAGAGATGGGTTTTATGGATTTTTTCCAGAGAGGAAATCTGGGATAGTATGACTTTAATCTCACCCTCTCTTTTCCTTTTAGCTAAAGCAGCCATCTTCAGAAATACTCCTCTAATGTATGCCTTATGTACCGACCATAGAGTTTCACCTGACACAATTTCATTATCATCAATTTAGAAAAATCCTTTAGATCTTCCTCAAAGGTGTGTCTGTTTTGTGTGGAGTTCAATAAATAAGTATAAAGGCGCCAAGATATTAATGGGGGAGAGGGGTATTTCTCAGACCATGTGATGGAGACTATCTCCGAATGCACACACAAATTTAAAGCTGCATTGTTTGCTAAAAAATAATCTATGCGAGAACATGCTGTGTGTCTTGGAGAAAAATAAGTATAATCTCTTTCATTAGCATGATGGTAACGCCAAATATCATGTAAACATTATTCAGCAATCATGTCTCTTAATCCCACATGTCAGAGGTGAGATTTAGAAAAACAGTATAGTGATTTAGATATTGGTATATTAAAGTCCTCACAAAGAATTATTGGGCTTTAAGCCATATTTTTAATTCTCTTAAGTGACTTATCTAAAAATCAGCGTTGTGCCTCATTCGGACCATATATTGCTGCTAAGGTCTAGATGTTATTATTATTAGAACAGTATCAGAGAAGAGAAAAGATGCAGGGAAAAAAGACAAGAGCTGTGCACTCCATATAGAGTAGAAAAATATATAATGAATCTTTATTACAATATTAACAAGCAAAACAAGAGACATTAAAAGCATTTGAAACAGACAATGTACAGATACAATTCATTGAGCAAAGAGTTCAGGTATAATAGCCCACAAAATCTTAAACTCATGCAGGAATGACAATCAGACCCATAGTGATATATTGTTAGACCCTCTCCCCACCAGAAGTACCAATTGAACCCTAGGCTGATAACCACCATGAATAAAACAATATAAAGGGTGGGCTATTTATATGGGTACACCTAAATAAAATGGGAATGGTTGGTGATATCAACTTCCTGTTTGTGGCACATTAGTATATGGGAGGGGGAAAACTTTTCCAGATGGGTGGTGACCATGGCGGCCATTTTGAAGTCGGCCATTTTGGTTCCAACTTTATTTTTTTCAATGGGAATGTTTGACACATCAAACTTGTTGAGAATTTCATAAGAAAAACAATGGTGTGCTTGGTTTTATCCCCTTTACAACCCAAGGTGGTTTGCACGTTAATCCCCCTGATTCTGAGATTGTTTTTTTTCGTGACATATTGTACTTTATGATTGTGGTAAAATTTCTTCGATATCACTTGCGTTTATTTGTGAAAAAAAAGGAAATTTGGCTAAAATTTTGAAAATTTTGCAATTTTCAAAATTTGAATTTTTATGCCCCTAAATCAGAGAGATATGTCACACAAAATAGTTAATAACATTTCCCACATGTCTACTTTACATCAGCACAATTTTGGAACCAAAATTTTTTTTTACTGGGTAGCTATAAGGGTTAAAAGTTGACCAGCGATTTCTCATTTTTCCATCAAAATTTACAAAACCATTTTTTTAGGGACCACATCATATTTAAAGTCACTTTGAGGGGTCTTTATGACATAAAATACCCATAAGTGACCCCATTCTAAAAACTGCACCCCTCAAGGTGCTCAAAACCAAATTTAGGTGCTTCACAGTAATTTTTGGAATGTGGAAGAAAAAAATTAACATTTAACTTTTTTCACAAAAATGTTACTTTAGACCCAATTTTTTTATTTTCGCAGGGGTAACAGGAAAAATGGACCCCAAAATGTGTTGTGCAATTTCTCCTGAGTAAGCAGATACCCCATATGTGGGGGAAAACCACTGTTTGGGTGCACGGCAGGGTTCGGAAGGGAAGGAGCGCCATTTGACTTTTTGAATGTAAAATTTGCTTGAATAATTAGCGGATGCCATGTTGCATTTGGGGAGCCCCTGATGTGCCTAAACAGTGGGAAACCCCCACAAGTGATACCATTTTGGAAACTAGAACCCTCAGGGAACTTATCTAGATGTGTGGTGAGCACCTTGAACCCCCAGGTGCTTCACAGAAGTTTATAACATTGAGCCGTAAAAATAAAATTTTCACATTTTCCCCACAAAAATGTTTTTCAGCCCCCACTTTTGCATTTTCATAAGGGTAACAGGAGAAATTGCACCATGCAGTTTGTTGTGCAATTTCTCCTGAGTAAGCAGATACCCCATATGTGGGGGAAAACCACTGTTTGGGCGCATGGCAGGGTTCGGAAGGGACCGCTCCCTGCACATAGTACCGGATGTCAGCTGTGACAATCAGCTGACACCCGGCGGCGATCGCGCCCGCACAGCTTGTGTGTGCACGCGATCGCGATGACGTACTAATACGGGTCAGGCTCTTAAGTCCCAGGGCACAGACGCGTATTAGTACATCATGGGCTTTAAAGGGGTTAAAGTAACTTTATTCTTTCATGAGTTATTTACAAGTTTCTCTTTGTTTACAGCCATTGACATGTCGCAGAGGTTAACATGTGAGGAGCGGATAGAAATTGTGTTGATGTTTGGTGAACACAGTATCTGGGTCATTGCAGCAGATTTCAATGCAAGACACCCTACGAGACCACTCACCTCCCATGCTTCAGTTAGCAAACTGCTTGCCAAATTTCATGAAACAGGTTCAGTGTTGGATTTGCCAAAATGTGGACTCAAGAAAACTGTCACTAATGAAGAAACATCAATGGCTGTCCTAGCTTCATTCAGCAAGAGCCCACAGCGTAGCACTAGCCGCATGTCACTGGAGAGTGGCATCAGTCGAACATCCCTTCTGCAGATATTAGCTACTCACAAATCGCACCCTTACAAAATCCAGGTGCTGCAGCATCTCAACGAGGATGACCCAGATCGGCGCACTGAATTTGCAGAATGGGCAAAACAAAAATTGGAACAGGACCCTCAGTTTACACAGTACATTATGTTCAGTGATGAGGCAAACTTTTTTTGTGTATGGTGAAATTAACAAACAAAACCACCGCTATTGGTCTGACACTAATCCACAGTGGATAGATCCCTCCAAGACTGTTGGAACACAAAAATTGATGGTATGGTGTGGTATATGGGATACAAAGATAGTGGGGCCATTCTTCATCAATGGAAACCTCAATACCATTGGATATCTGAAATTGCTAAATTATGATGTGTTGCCCTCTTTATGCACTGAAGATGGCACGTTCCCTGAGTTTTTCCAACAAGATGGTGCACCACCACATTATGGGTGACAGGTCCGAGCATTCCTACATGAACAGTTTCCTGGAAAGTGGATTGGTCGTCGTGGGCCAGTTGAATGGCCACCAAAGTCTCCCGATCTGACCCCCTTAGACTTTTATCTTTGGGGTCATCTGAAGGCAATTGTCTATGCTGTGAAGATACGAGATATGCAGCATCTGAAACAACGGATACTGGAAGCCTGTGCTAGCATTTCTTCTGCGGTGTTGCTATCAGTGTGTCAAGAGTGGGAGAAGAGGGTTGCATTGACAATCCAACACAATGGGCAGCACTTTGAGCACATTTTATAAGTGGTCATAAACTTGTAAAAAACTTATGAAAAAATAAAGTTACATTAAAACCAAGCACACCATTGTTTTTCTTATGAAATTCTCAATAAGTTTGATGTGTCACATGACCCTCTTCCCATTGAAAAAAATAAGTTGGATACAAAATGGCCAACTTCAAAATGGCCACCATGGTCACCACCCATCTGGAAAAGTTTCCCCCCTCTCATATACTAATGTGCCACAAACAGGAAGTTGATATCACCAACCATTCCCATTTTATTTAGGTGTATCCATATAAATGGCCCACCCTGTAGTGAGTGTAAATTAAAGATTTGAATTAAATATCTCATAAAGCCATACAGGTTATATTAGTATATGGGTTGGGGGGACCTACTTTACCTGCAGACAGACAGACCCAACTCGTGTCGCTGCACCCATGCAGCTTCATCAGGGGTAAGCTTGCAAATGGTATGTTTGCTTTTTATACAAAACCTAATTAGCACGTGTGACCATCTAAAGTGATAACAACTCAAGAGAGGCTGGGGATCAAGCCGCAAGTAGCGTGCGTCTCAACATGTGGAACACACTGGACATGTGCAGTGAGTCATATCCGGTTGACATCACATCCGGTATAATGTGTGCTCCAACCAGTATCAAGGTGGAACGCAACTGGATGCGAGATCCAGCGATCAGGGCATGCGTGGTCACTAGAAGGAAGTAAGTATGCGTTCCACTCCCTGACTGTAGTGGAACGCAAACCGGAAATAGCGCGTCTGCTATGGAGAGAGACCGGTATAATACATCAAAGTAGATATGGCCAAGCAAGAAGGAAGGTAATAAAGAAAAATAAAAAAGAAGAGATATGTGTAAGTAATGTGTAGACAGAAAATTGTGGGCTATTATACCTGAATTCTTTGCTCAATGGATTGTATCTGTACATTGTCTGTTTTAAATGCTTTTAATGTCTCTTGTTTTGTTTGTTAATATTGTAATAAAGATTCATTATATATTTTCTACTCTATTTGGAGTGTACAGCTCTTGTCTTTTTGCCCTGCATCTTTTCTCTTATCTGATATAGTTCGCCTTTATGCTGGGCCTCTGTAGCACCCTACTATATGCATGCTCATAATAATATCTATATTTAGCTGTGCCTACCCACAAGCTCTATTTCTCTATTATTAGAACAGACCACTATTAAAAACCTACCCTGAGTATCACGCAGTGATGATATAATCTTAAATGCTATTGTTTAATAATAATAATAATCTTTATTTATATAGCGCCAACATATTCCGCAGCGCTTAACAATTCATAGGTTCATATACAACAGTCATAAGTAACATAGCTAAAGATAATACAATAATTACAGCAAAAATAATGACGACCCTGATCGTAAGAGCTTACAATCTACAATGAGGTGGGGGTGACACAAAGGACAGGGGCTTATTTACAAGGATGGTCCGGCCATCTTGAGGGGATGAGGGATAGATAAAGGCTGAATGAGCTCGTCACCAGCCAGTATCTGTAGTGCTTTTGGGTTCGGTGGAGACTTATGTTTAGAGAAATAAGGGATGGGCTATAAGAAAATAAAAAGACTTTGATTAGGGAAGTGATAGGCCGTCCTAAACAGGTGTGTTTTTAGGGAGCGCCTAAAACTGTGTAAGTTGTGGTTCATCCTAATTTCTTGGGGTAGAGCATTCCAAAGAATAGATGCAGCTCGGCAGAAGTCTTGGAGCCGGGAGTGGGAGGTACTTATTAGTGCGGATGTTAGTCGAGAGTCGCTTGCGGAGCGTAGAGAACGAGTAGGCCGATAAACAGAAATAAGGGAAGAGATGTAGGGGGGTGCCACACTGTGGAGAGCTTTGTGGGTGAGAACAAGCAATTTAAATTGGATCCTATAATTCATGGGCAGCCAGTGCAATGACTGGCACAGAGCGGAGGAGTCTGAATAACGGTTAGCCAAGTAGATGACCCTGGCTGCAGCATTAAGGATGGACTGGAGGGGGGAAAGTCGTATGAGGGGGAGGCCAATTAATAGAGAGTTACAGTAGTCAAGGCGGGAGTGGGTCAGGGCAACAGTGGGTTTTTTGTTGTTTCCAAGGTGAGAAAGGGGCGGATTCTAGAGATGTGCTTCAGGTGCAAGCGACATGAGTGGGCAAGAGATTGTATATGGAAGGTGAAGGAAAGATTGGTGTCAAACACAACGCCCAGACAGCGCACCTGCTGGCTCGGTGTTATTGTGGTGCCACACACGGAGAGAGAGATGTCAGATTTTGAGAGGTGAGTAGATGGCAGGAGCAGAAGAAGTTCAGTTTTGGAAAGGTTGAGTTTCAGGTAGAGAGCGGACATGATGTTAGAAACTGCGGCCAGACAGTCACTGGTGTTCTGTAGTACAGTGGGGGTAAGGTCAGGGTATGAAGTGTATAGTTGTGTGTCATCAGCATAAAGATGGTACTGCAAACCAAATTTGCTGATGGTGTGTCCAATTGGGGCTGTGTAGAGAGAGAAGAGAAGAGGGCCAAGGACTGAACCCTGAGGAACCCCAATAGTGAGAGGAAGAGGGGAAGAGGTGGAGCCAGCGAACGATACACTGAAAGAGCGGTCAGATAGGTAGGAGGAGAACCAGGAGAGAGCAGTGTCCTTTATGCCGATTGAGTGGAGCATAGAGAGTAGGAGGTGGTGGTCAACGGTGTCAAAGGCTGCAGAGAGGTCAAGAAGAATGAGCAGAGAGTGGTCACCATTATGTTTTTGCTGTCAGAAGGTCATTGGTTACTTTGATGAGTGCAGTTTCTGCAGAATGTAGGGGGCGGAAGTCGGACTGTGATGGGTCTAGAAGAGAGTGAGTGGAGAGGTAACTGGTAAGGCGGGAGTAGACCAGGCGCTCCAAGAGTTTAGAGATGAAGGGAAGATTGGAGACTGGTCTGTAGTTGTTTGTGCAGGAAGGGTCAAGAGAGGGCTTTTTTAATAATGGAGTAATTATGGAGTGTTTGAAGGAGGAGGGGAAGATACCAGAAGAGAGGGAGAGGTTGAAGATTTTAGTTAGGTGAGTAGTGAAGACTGAAGAAAGAGACTGGAGTATATGTGAGGGGATGGGGTCAGTGGTGCATGTAGTGGGATGATAAGAAGAGAGGAGGCTGGAGACTTCATCTTCTGTGACTGGGTCAAATCTGGAGAGTGATCCAGAGGGGATGTGGGGGGGAGGGGGGGGAGTCACGGCACTTGGTGGCTGGGAGCTGATTTCCTGACGGATGGTGTCTATTTTCTCTGTGAAGTCCTCGGCACAAATGTCCGTGGTGGGGGCCTGCGCTTTAGGACTGAGGAGGGAGTGAAAGGTATTGAAGAGTTTTTTGGGGTTGTTGGATAGTGAGGATATCATGGTGGTGAAGTAGGTCTGTTTGGCAAGGTGAAGGGAAGAGTTATATGTTTTTAACATAAATTTGTAGTGGATAACGTTTTCTAGTGTGCGAGTTTTCCTCCATAGGCGTTCGGCACTTCGAGAGCAACGCTGGAGAAATCGGGTTTGCGGTGTGAGCCAGGGCTGTTTTACTCTGTGTTTAGAGGTTCTGAGGGTGATGGGCGCTACTTGGTCCAGCGTTCTTCTGAGCGTGTCATTGTAGTAGTTTACAGCCAGATCAGGACAGGAAAAAGAGGAGATTGGGGACAGTGATGAGTGAAGGGAGTCTGTAAGTGTATGAGGGTTAATGGCTTGTAGATTTCTGAATGTGTGATAGGTAGGAGTGTGCTGGGGCGGGCGAGGATTTGTGAGCGTGAAGGAGAGAATGTTATGATCAGAGAGGGGAAGAGGGGAGTTATTTAGGTGGGGGATTGAACTAAGCCGGATAAAGACCAGATTAAGGGTGTTTCCATCTTTGTGTGTCTCAGAGGTTGAAAGCTGTGAGAGGCCAAGAGAAGTGGTTAAAGATAGAAGCTGGGATGCGGATGAGGAGGTGGGGCTGTTTATGGGGATGTTGAAGTCTCCCAGGATAAGGGTTGGTAAATCTGAGGACATGAAGTGCGGCAGCCAGGCAGAGAAATGGTCAAGGAACTGGGTGGGTGAGTTTAACACATATTGCCACCCCAGATTTTTTAAAGGTCGCATTCGCCTACAGTATTATAGGAAAAGTTTTATGGTTTAGCCTATAGTTGTCTTATTTCAATAAGTGTGTATCTTGAATACATGCAATATCACATTTGATTGTATCACCTCCTTTCTCATCATGGGCCTCTAGAAAGGCGAGTTCAAGCCTCTAACATTAAGGGACAATAGCTTAATACCCATAATGAAATATTACTTTTAAGGCATCATAACACCCAATATATAATCTACAGGTCTTCTTATATCACATATGATCTTGATCACGAAGGGCATGACCAAAAATGAAAAAAAGAAAAAGAAAGAGACAAAAAACAAACATAAAATATAACATGAGCAAAGTAGTGCTATAGCACCAAGGGCGACGAATCTCTAAATACTCGAACAACAGAAGGCTGGTCAACAGGCTAGAATTCAACCAGCAATTCAGTCCAAGAATATCTAGAAAATTAGACCGTGTAGAGTGAAGCACAGACACCTACACAGAGCATATCCAACCCGATCGAGAAGTCAAATAGTAGGCCAGTCTGGGGATATCTTCTTTTGGGCGTCAGGACTTGTTTTGTCCAGATTAAAGGACTTAGATAGAATGTCCCATTTTTTCAGCAGCTCCACTCCTTGGGTGAAGAGTTGCAGACATGCGACTTGCCATCTCTATTCACCACCAGTCTGACTGGTAAGCTCCACTTGTAAGAGATGTTGGAATCCCTAAGCACTTCAGTGAGTGTGGCATATTCACAACGCCTGGCTAGAGTGACTGCAGATAGAGTTTGTTATACCTTGATAAGGATCAGGCAAATCTAGTTTGTGCCTAAGGTTAAGCAGGAAGGACTCTTATCTTGAAAATGTGAAATCTGGCAAGGCTATCTCTTGGGAATGGTGGGTTTAGCACTCTCAGTTTAGATACCCTGTGAATACGATCCACTGTTAGATCTAGGTTATCTATTTCAGGCATAATTGTCTGCAAAAGATTATTAAAAAAAGGGACCTAAGTCCAAGTCAGCTACAGCCTCTGCAATGCCCCTAATCCAGACATTATTCCTGTAAAATCTATCTTAGAGGTCTTTCTCAACTGCATAGTGTGCGTCTATTATATCATTATAAGAGACCACGTACTCCGCCATCTTGGACTTTATGTCATCCGTGCACTCCCCCAGAAATCCGATCTCCCTACTTAACTCACCGATTGCTGCTTTAATGGCTGACTTCAACGAGGACCAGAGCGAGATTAGCATGTCTTGCATCATCACCTTAGTGGCCAGAGCATCAGCTGAATCTGTAGCTTGTTCCCCACCGAACTGAACAGAGGACCCGCCTGAGAGCGAGCAGGAGAAGATAATGTTTCTTTGTTTTTTATCTGTTGCATGTCTTTCTCAACTGCATGGTGTACATCTATTAAATCGTTATGAGAGACCGCGTACTCTGCCTGAGAGCGAGCAGGAGAAAATGGTGTTCTTTCCCGTGGCGAGGAGGCGCGGTGAGTATTCTGAGGGAAAAATTCCATTTGTTTGGCCGGGGAGCCCCTCTTTCTTGATCTCCCTCTGGTCATCTTCATATTCGTGGTCATCTGCGTCGAGTAGGTTGGGTAAATGTGGCTTCTAGCCAAGGCACAGAAGCTTATACCTGGAGCTACTCACTTAAGCAGCCTGCGCCATTATCGTTCAGGCCACCAAAACTTAACAATAATGAGCAGTTGAGAGGAAATATTAATTAGAATATTAGTAAAAAGTCTATAATTAAACTACACTACTGGTTTATTAAAGACTTAAAGGATGGAAGATATAGAAACAAAATGACTAATGTTATTATTTAGAAGCTGGTGACATCCAATTACTAGTAAACTAGCTATTTAAGTACTATGACTCTTGCCCAGGAGTGTAAATATAGTGAGTGCAAGGGTTGCAGTCGCATCCAGGCTCTGGAGCCTGGGGTGGGGGTGGGAGGCTAAAGGTCCCTTTGGCCAATATGAAAAGATTATTACTGTTAAAGACCCATGATAGTTGGGGGCCCGAAGATCTTGTGCACCTGGCCAGAAGCAAAGGGCATGTGCGCTTCCAGAGGTCTTTGGTGCTAGTAATGCAACTGTGTTATGCACACGCCCTGGCTGACTGGCGTGTGCGTGATTTAGTGATTCCACTGTGCCATGAACCGGAGAGTGCCTGGAGGGGCGTAACTAAGTATCAACCCGATCCGACCAAGGTCGCACGACGGCTAACGACGCCGTGCATCAGGGAGGAACCGAGCAGAGGGACCAGGTGGTACTCCAGGCCAGACCCCAGACACGGCTGCTGACCCACACCGGGGAATACAGGAACAGGCAGGTTAGGCTGGCACACAGACAGGTGGGTATTGGCAGGCACGGCTGGCATGCAGACAGATGGGCACTGGCAGGCACGGCTGGAGTGCAGACAGGAGGATACTGACAAGTACGGCTGGCGTGCAGACGGGTAGGTACTAGCAGGTTGGAGCACAGGCTGGATAGGATCCAGTACAGACTGGGATTCAGGAACAGAACCGCAGATGCGGTAGACAAGCAGAGCAGAGAGGAACCGCTGGAGCGGTGCGCAAGGCAGAGCAGAGAGGTACCGCCGGAGCGGTGAGCAAGCAGAGCAGAGAAAAACCGCCAGAGCGGTGAGCAAGGCAGAGCAGGCAGGAGCCGCCGGAGCGGTGAGCAAGGCAGAGCAGGCAGGAACCGCTGGAGCGGTGAGCAAGGCAGAGCAGGCAGGAACCGCCGGAGCGGTGAGCAAGGCAGAGCAGGCAGGAACCGCTAGAGCGGTGAGCAAGACAGAGCAGGCAGGAACCACCGGAGCGGTGAGCAAGGCAGAGCAGGCAGGAACCACCGGAGCGGTGAGCAAGGCAGAGCAGGCAGGAACCGCCAGAGCGGTGAGCAAGGCAGAGCAGGCAGGAACCGCCGGAGCGGTGAGCAAGGCAGAGCAGAGAGGAACCACCGGAGCGGTGAGCAAGGCAGAGCAGAGAGGAACCGCCGGAGCGGTGAGCAAGGCAGAGCAGAGAGGAACCGCCGGAGCGGTGAGCAAGGCAGAGCAGAGAGGAACCGCCGGAGCGGTGAGCAAGGCAGGGCAGGCAGGAACCGCCGGAGTGGTGAGCAAGGCAGAGCGGGCAGGAAGTGCCGGAGCGGTGAGCAAGGCAGGGCGGGCAGGAACTGTCGGAGCGGCGAGCAAGGCAGAGTAAGCAGGAACCGCCGGAGCGGTGAGCAAGGCAGAGCAGGCAGGAACCGCTGGAGCGGTGAGCAAGGCAGAGCAGAGAGGAACCGCCAGAGCGGTGAGCAAGGCAGAGCAGGCAGGAACCGCCGGAGAGGTGAGCAAGGCAGAGCAGAGAGGAACCGCCGGAGTGGTGAGCAAGGCAGAGCAGAGAGGAACCGCCGGAGCGGTGAGCAAGGCAGAGCAGAGAGGAACCGCCGGAGCGGTGAGCAAGGCAGAGCAGAGAGGAACCGCCGGAGCGGTGAGCAAGGCAGGGCAGGCAGGAACCGCCGGAGTGGTGAGCAAGGCAGAGCGGGCAGGAAGTGCCGGAGCGGTGAGCAAGGCAGGGCGGGCAGGAACTGTTGGAGCGGCGAGCAAGGCAGAGTAGGCAGGAACCGCCGGAGCGGTGAGCAAGGCAGAGCAGGCAGGAACCGCCGGAGTGGTGAGCAAGGCAGAGCAGGCAGGAACCGCCGGAGCGGTGAGCAAGGCAGAGCAGGAAGGAACCGCCGGAGCGGTGAGCAAGGCAGAGCAGGAAGGAACCGCCGGAGCGGTGAGCAAGGCAGAGCAGAGAGGACAGGGCTCTGTTCACACTGAACAGACTGGAAGGGAAAAGCAGAACCAGATACACACAAGGTACTTGCAATGAAGTAGCGAGTGGACTCTAAACTCACAACAGAAGTAGAGACATCCAGTAGGAGTTAGGTGCTGGTTCAGAGACTGCAGGAAAAGGGAAGGTACGGACACAGAGACAAACAGGCTAGGAGAGTGTTCAGACAGGAACTGACACTGAAACAAGATACAGGAGCGAGTCTGGGTATACAGCCCCCAGAGAGGCGGACAAACAGGCTAGGAGAGTGTTCAGACAGGAACTGACACTGAAACAAGATACAGGAGCGAGTCTGGGTATACAGCCCCCAGAGAGGCGGACAAACAGGCTAGGAGAGTGTTCAGACAGGAACTGACACTGCAACAAGATACAGGAGCGTGTCTGAGTATACAGCCCCCAGAGAGGCGGACAAACAGGCTAAGAGATAGTTCAGACAGGCCTGGGAATACTGCCCCAAGGTTGGCGGACAGGCAAGAACAGAACGGGACCTGGCACATCAGAGGCAAGGAGCCCTCTGAAGGTAAGAGTTGCTCAGGCACCAGCTTCAGGGTGGAGCTGGTTTAAATATCCAGTGACAGACAGCAATAGGCTGGAGACTCATTAGGGGTGTGCCCACAGCAGCTACAAGAAACAGGAAGTAACTGGGCCGCCGCCCTAAGCAGACAGTCAAGGGACATGCACACAGCATGCACTGGAGCAGGAATAGCAGACTGGACAGACAGGTAAGATTGCGGTCTTGCATAGTGCACCACCTCCCACTACGCTGCCAGGGATGTTACAAACTGTATTTTATTTTCTAACTTTTCAACCCTAACAATTTTGCAAGCTTGGCAATCACTCTGTGTTCCCCCTCCCAAAGCTATGGCACTGTGTCCAAGTAGTCTAAAGCGACAGTTGTATAAAGCTGATTCAGATATATAATGTCTTTCTTGGGTTCCATATAATGTAATGATTTGAACCATTTCTTCAAGAAAAATGAAAATGAAAAATCTACAGTATATAACTAATTTATTTTGGCAAGAATAATGAAGAAGGATATACTTACAATGTAGATCTCAAAGTTTGCTCTGCTCTGGCAATTGAAAGATCTATTGAAGAAACTTGTATGCCGGCAAGTTCTTCATCACTAAGAGATACAGAAAAGAAATAATATTTTTAACTTTATCCTTTTGAAATTCTGATTGCAAACACAAAATATATTTTCCTTCTATATGAGATACATTGTAGAATAACTTGTATATATGTCATTTTATTGTGTTGTATTGTATTGTATATTACAACATTGGATTAAACTACTTTTGTTAATTAAATCATTTTTAACATGTATTATTCTTGATAATTGACAGAGGATACTAGTGATAGAAAGCAAGGATATCACCAAAAATCATAAATATAGATTTAATAGCATGTAAATAAATCAGTTTTTTTCAATAAATAGATGCAGGAAGAGATTACAGAATAAAGAGTCACGGACCCATTCATTTGACTAGGTGACTTTGATCCATCAATCAGATCAAAATAGGACATGCTCCGTTTTTTATCGCTGACCACTGGTCCACAAAGAAAGTGGGCATGTGAGTACATAAAACATGTCTACAGTGCCTACAAGTAGTATTCAACCCCCTGCAGATTTAGCTGGTTTGATAAGATGCAA
The DNA here is from genome assembly GCF_046119375.1 of Phyllobates terribilis. Classification (NCBI taxonomy): domain Eukaryota; kingdom Metazoa; phylum Chordata; class Amphibia; order Anura; family Dendrobatidae; genus Phyllobates; species Phyllobates terribilis. Next base: position 476,119,490 of record NW_027362762.1, read on the forward strand.
ATAAGTTAGAGCCTTCAAACTGCAAACGAGAGTAGGTTTTATGAACAGAAGCATAAATCTTACAAACCAAAAAGTTATGTTGCTCAGTTAAATTTTATTAAATTTTAAACATAAAAGTGTGGGTCAATTATTATACAACCCCTATGTTTAATATTTTGTGGAATAACCCTTGTTTGCAATTCCAGGCCGGCACAGGTCTGTGGAGTTATCTTGGCCCACTCCTCCATGCAGATCTTCTCCAAGTTATCTAGGTTCTTTGGGTGTCTCATGTGGACTTTATTCTTGAGCTCCTTCCACAAGTTTTCAATTGGGTTAAGGTCAGGAGACTGACTAGGCCACTCCAACACCTTGACTTTTTCCCTCTTGAACCAGGCCTTGGTTTTCTTGGCTGTGTGCTTTGGGTCGTTGTCTTGTTGGAAGATGAAATTACGACCCATCTTAAGATCCTTGATGGAGGAGCGGAGGTTCTTGGCCAAAATCTCCAGGTAGGCCGTGCTATCCATCTTCCCATGGATGCGGACCAGATGGCCAGGCCCCTTGGCTGAGAAACAGCCCCACAGCATGATGCTGCCACCACCATGCTTGACTGTAGGGATGGTATTCTTGGGGTCGTATGCAGTGCCATCCAGTCTCCAAACGTCACGTGTGTGGTTGGCACCAAAGATCTCGATCTTGGTCTCATCAGACCATAGAACCTTGAACCAGTCTGTCTCAGAGTCCTCCAAGTGATCATGAGCAAACTGTAGACGAGCCTTGACATGACGCTTTGAAAGTAAAGGTACCTTACGGGCTCGTCTGGAACGGAGACCATTGCGGTGGAGTACGTTACTTATGGTATTGACTGAAACCAATGTCCCCACTGCCATGAGATCTTCCCGGAGCTCCTTCCTTGTTGTCCTTGGGTTAGCCTTGACTCTTCGGACAAGCCTGGCCTCGGCACGGGAGGACACTTTCAAAGGCTGTCCTGGCCGTGGAAGGCTAACAGTAGTTCCATAAGCCTTCCACTTACGGATGATGCTCCCAACAGTGGAGACAGGTAGGCCCAACTCCTTGGAAAGGGTTTTGTACCCCTTGCCAGCCTTGTGACCCTCCACGATCTTGTCTCTGATGGCCTTGGAATGCTCCTTTGTCTTTCCCATGTTGACCATGTCTGAGTGCTGTTCACAAGTTTGGGGAGGGTCTTAAATAGTCAGAAAAGGCTGGCAAAAGAGATCTTTAATCCACACATGTGAAGCTCATTATTCTTGGTGCCTGAACTACTTCTTAATACTTTAGGGGGACCAAACAGAATTCTTGTAGTTTGAGGGGTTGAATAATAAATGACACTCTGAATTAACTTCTAACGTTTTAAAAAAAACAAAAAAAACAAAAGCAAAAACAAAATTTGCTGCAGTGCATTTCCCACTTCCAGGCTGATCTACAGTACAAATGTCACAATGCCAAGTTAATTCCGCATGTGTCATCCAGCTAAATCTGCAGGGGGTTGAATACTACTTGTAGGCACTGTATGTTCTGTCTACTAAAAAATGGACAGAACTTGCACAACAAAAATTGACATGTGAATGAACCTAATTCATCCAGAATAAAAAAATTAAATTAATTTGAGCATAATTTTGCTATAACACCACTTTGCATACTCTGTTCATATGCAGACCTTTGTGTCTATATGGTTTCATAGTCTGCTCCTGTAGACATGTATTAAAGTGGTTTTCGCACTAACAAAAGTTAATTTTAATCAATAGTTCTCTTTTGCGTCCTCCCCTGCCCAGGAGATGTGGTATGATCAGACCATGTTCCTGCATGGTCAGACACAGCCATTACACAGTACACAGCAGGGGCACATTTATAAGATTATCTCAGCACAGGAACATTTTATTTAAACACATCCAATTGTAGAACTTATTATTATTCCAAGATCTATTGATTAAAATGAACTTTCGTTAATGGGAAAAACCCTTTAATGTTTCATCTGCCTGAGCATTATCCTGCTGATAGAGGTCAATTCCATTATAGAAAACCTTTGCAATAATCTGCAATAACATTTAGCTAGATATGCTAAGTGTCCCAGCAACATCCACATAAATGCCAGTACCCATGGTTTTCCAACACTGCCTCAATGTAGCACCCTGAGGATTCGGCTGCTACAGGGGTATTGCACCTCAACCCAGAGGTGTGATATTCCACTCCCGGGTAAGGATGGAGTGTGAAACTGAGCTCAGAAAGCTGCATGCACTACACACATCCCATTTCCGAGGAACAGACCAACGGTACTCCCACTTAGAAATGTGCAGGTACGACCGAGTCTGTTCCTGGCTGGAGTGGGAGGGGGGTGGTACATCCCAGTAGTGTAGGGGCAGATAGGGGGAGCAGCCTGGGTAAAGATAGGAGCTCATTGGGTGCTGGTCACCTGAGCTCACACATAGAGGGAGTATTTAAGGTGGGCACCATAAAAGATCAGGGTCAGTCAGTCAGTCAGTCAGTCAGCCAGTCTTTGCAAGAGGAGTGGAAGAGAGCAGAGGAGCAGAGCAGCCCAAGGCCCAGAGAGAGAGAGAGGAGAAAAGAAGAAAGACCCAGAGGGGGTGAAAGAAAAGGACTCTGAGAACCCAAAGTCCATCACCGGGTGAAGAGTTGGCAACTGGGTACCGGATCCCAAACTGGTGGGGGCTAAAGCACACCCTAGCCAGAGACTGGAGGCCGTGGGCAGGATCTGCCACGGCCACCCACCACATCCACCCTGAAGGCAAACCACGTGTAGGGTCAGGGAACCCAAGGCCAAGGGTCTCCCAACAGAAGGCCCGAGGGAGCTGGACCTAGGTGGATCCCTGGTGGGGACGGCCAGAAGACAGGACAGGAAGGAGGGCTCAGGGTCACGCTCCGGACTTGCTTGGGGGTTGACTGAATCCAGGACCTGGTGGACGCAGCACGGCTCGGGTGGTCACTTGAAGCTGGAGTGACCGGAACATCAGCAGTAAGTAAATACCCTAAACTGCACAACCCGACTCTGTCTTTAATTACCATCTATGCTGCACCACCACAACCCCCATCCTCTGCACCTGACCCCCTGAGGCTATACCCCACCCGTTGGGGGTTATACTATCAAAAGCTGCACCAACACCATCAGCCTCAGCGGACCCTGCTGCAGCGGCGGCCGTAGTGACCGCAATACAACGGGTGGCGTAGTCGACATAAAGAACTTTATAACATCTGTAGGACTGCCACATACTCTGAGCTTGACACCCTGGGCACGGACCGGGTCACAGCCACTCGGAGACTACAACCCCCATCTGATCCGGCTCCGGGTATTCCCCTAAAGAATATGGCCCAGGGGGTGCGTCAACTTTGGCGTAGTCGGCAGGATTACGTGCCCGCAACATCCGGGTACTGCGTGCCTGAAGAAAAGAACGAGTTTACCTCAAAAAGAAGTCTCCTGCCGGTTCCGGAGGGTCCCCGCCATCGGACTCCATCACAGGTCGATTCCCGCCGGTTGTCCGCCATTTGCAGCTTTTTCCCGCCATCCATGGAGTTTCCCGCCACTGGGAGACGATTCCCGCCATTTCCAAAGGTTTCCCGCCTTGGAAGAGCGGACGCCATTATGGGCGTGCCAGAGGGTGGCAAGAGGCCACCTCCCATCGTGGGCCAGGACCGAAAATGGCGCCAAAAGTGGAAACCGCCCCCACCAACAGAGACTGTGATGCTAGAGGTGTCTGTCAGCGTGAAAGAACTGCCCCTGGAGCTGACAATCACCAAGTGGCCCCGGGACCGCCCTCGAAGTGGGAGGACTGAGAAGAAGAGAGCAAAGATGGGTGTCGCCTGGAGCAGTCTGGAGAGAGCGCACCCGGAGACAAGAAGCCTAGAGCTGAGTCCAGAAGAAGCTTACCCGGAGATGGGAGAAGAGCAGAGCAGCACCGGCCCGCTGGCCAGGAGCCTGCTGGAAACAGCAGAAGGAGAGCAGAGCAGCACCGACCCGTTGGTCAGGAGCCTGCTAGAAGCAACGACCCCACTAGGCCTAGTGGAGGTCCTAGCACAGCTCCCCCGAGACCGGGAGTGTGCGCAGACCGCTCTGGAGGGCCTCGCACGGAGGATGGCCCGGGTGCAGCGAGAGACGTTGGCGGAGTGGAGCCATGAGATGGCCCAGCAGACCGAGGCCCGTCAGCGGAGCACGCCACCCAAGACGAGGAGACAGACCGCCTCTGAGGATGGCGCAGGAGGACTGAAGGCCGGAGACGGCGCCGAGAAGGGAGCCGAACGAAAGGAGGCAGGTAAAGGGGACGTCTCTACCCCAAGCCGGGAAACCGCGTGCCTGCCCCAGCTCCCCGTCGCAGAGCCCGAAGTACCCCCTGCCGTGCCCGTAACCGCAACGTCACCGCCACAGACTAGGCCTCCACCGGAAGCCGCAGCCGCGACCCCTGTGACGTCACACGCCTCGACCCCGAGCGTGACCAAGCAGGAAGTACCACCAGCCTGGTCGCAAGGCCTAGTACCCCCGGGCGCCGCAATACCAACAGCGCCCCCTACCTCCGCGGAGCCACCGGCCTGGTCGCAGGGCCAAGTAGCCCAGGGCGCCGCCGTCCTTACGGTGCCCTTCACTTTCCAGGTGCCCCAGGCCTGGCCGCAAGGCCTGGGCGACCCGGGCGCCGCCACCACCACCGCGCCCATAAAACCTAAAGTGCCGCATCTGGGAGAAGATCTGTTCGCCCAACACACATGGCCGGACGGGCAGCCCTTTGTCTGGCCCAGGGGGTACTACGAACAAGAGCTCCAAAAGAGGGCAAGGCCCATGTGTGAACCCCTGATCCCGGCTCCAAAGCCCGTTAAGAGGATCTCGCCCCCGCTAGCAGAAGCGCAGTTTGAGTGGGACCCCACCGGAGAAGATCTCATGGGGTTCACTCAAGAGACTCGGGCAGCCGCAGCGGAGCGTGCAGAGTGCTGCCGCCAGCAGCTCGAGGTCTTTGAGAGGGAGCGGAGAGAGAGGCGGGTCCGGGAACAACAAGCCCAGATAAGGAGCGCGGAGCAGAAGAGCCGGGCCAGGAGAGACCCCCGTGCAGCGCATAGTCCCCGCACCACCGGGACTGTGATCAAGTTTAACATGCAGCATGGGTGGGGCTTCATCCGAGACCACCGCACCCCAGGCGACGTCTTCGTGACCAGGAGAGACGTTGAGTCCCACCTACCGGAGGGACACAGAGGTCGTGACCTTTACATCGGGGACGAGGTCACCTTTACCCGGCACAAGTGTGCCAAAGGACCCTACGCCCTCCATGTGCATCGCCTGACGGAGGAAGAGCTGCGGTGTGAGGAGGAAGAACAAGAGGACCCGGACGGGTCTGAAGCTAAAGGTAACCACAAAGAAAGAGCAGGAGGACGTCGTCGTTGAGTACGGCAGAGTAGAAGCTGTATATAGTTACCCGTAGGGGTACCAAAGAAACTGTTGCTGATAATATAGTCCCCGTTGGGACCAGCAAGTGTGAACTGTTTACCCGTTTATCCCTTAAATACCTGGCCGAGGACTGAGAGCGGCCATATCCCTTGTAAATAGTTGCGCGTCCTAAAGCGCCCCCTACTGGTTTTATAGGAAAGCCACGAGTTCCAAAGACTGTCGCACTTTACCCGGTCACACGTTGCACAGTGACCGGAGGAGGAGCCAGAGGCGACGAGAATGTTATTAATATGAAAAGTTTTATGATGATGCTGATATATATATGATATTTTATATGTTTTTATTATGTTGTTTATATGAAAAAAAAAATGTATGTTTGTGGATGTTTATATCTTACAGCCCGAGGACGTGCTGTGATTTACCAGGGGGGAATGTAGCACCCTGAGGATTCGGCTGCTACAGGGGTATTGCACCTCAACCCAGAGGTGTGATATTCCACTCCCGGGTAAGGATGGAGTGTGAAACTGAGCTCAGAAAGCTGCATGCACTACACACATCCCATTTCCGAGGAACAGACCAACGGTACTCCCACTTAGAAATGTGCAGGTACGACCGAGTCTGTTCCTGGCTGGAGTGGGAGGGGGGTGGTACATCCCAGTAGTGTAGGGGCAGATAGGGGGAGCAGCCTGGGTAAAGATAGGAGCTCATTGGGTGCTGGTCACCTGAGCTCACACATAGAGGGAGTATTTAAGGTGGGCACCATAAAAGATCAGGGTCAGTCAGTCAGTCAGTCAGTCAGTCAGTCAGCCAGTCTTTGCAAGAGGAGTGGAAGAGAGCAGAGGAGCAGAGCAGCCCAAGGCCCAGAGAGAGAGAGAGGAGAAAGGAAGAAAGACCCAGAGGGGGTGAAAGAAAAGGACTCTGAGAACCCAAAGTCCATCACCGGGTGAAGAGTTGGCAACTGGGTACCGGATCCCAAACTGGTGGGGGCTAAAGCACACCCTAGCCAGAGACCGGAGGCCGTGGGCAGGATCTGCCACGGCCACCCACCACATCCACCCTGAAGGCAAACCACGTGTAGGGTCAGGGAACCCAAGGCCAAGGGTCTCCCAACAGAAGGCCCGAGGGAGCTGGACCTAGGTGGATCCCTGGTGGGGACGGCCAGAAGACAGGACAGGAAGGAGGGCTCAGGGTCACGCTCCGGACTTGCTTGGGGGTTGGCTGAATCCAGGACCTGGTGGACGCAGCACGGCTCGGGTGGTCACTTGAAGCTGGAGTGACCGGAACATCAGCAGTAAGTAAATACCCTAAACTGCACAACCCGACTCTGTCTTTAATTACCATCTATGCTGCACCACCACAACCCCCATCCTCTGCACCTGACCCCCTGAGGCTATACCCCACCCGTTGGGGGTTATACTATCAAAAGCTGCACCAACACCATCAGCCTCAGCGGACCCTGCTGCAGCGGCGGCCGTAGTGACCGCAATACAACGGGTGGCGTAGTCGACATAAAGAACTTTATAACATCTGTAGGACTGCCACATACTCTGAGCTTGACACCCTGGGCACGGACCGGGTCACAGCCACTCGGAGACTACAACCCCCATCTGATCCGGCTCCGGGTATTCCCCTAAAGAATATGGCCCAGGGGGTGCGTCATCAGCATCCCACTATATCTGATGTTTTGCCTTCTTTCATAGCACATCCATAGCACATTCATAGTGCCATCTGGTCCCTAGGTAAGTGATGCGCATGCACGCATGATGTAAAAGAAAATGTGATTCATCAGATATGGCCATCTTTCATCAGATACAGAGCTTTTGGAGGCCGATCGGGAAAGGTCACCATGGGCACTCAGTGGGCAACGTCTGTGACTATACAGCCCCATAAACAAAAAGTTTAGATGTACTGTGTGTTTAAAATGGTTTCTGAGTTTTCCTTTTACATTACTGAAAGTGGTAGAGGTACACTAGTGTGTGACTCTTCTGAGACAGTTTTATTAATAGTCTGAGGTTCATTGGATGAACAGCCAAGTGTTCCTGGAAACTATTTTAATAGTATGTGAGCAATGATAAGGATTGTCCAGGAGATGGTATTCTCTGTGGCTCCAAGTGAATATAAAAGCTGTATAAAATAGCTGGATAAGAAAACTATGAATTAGTTTGATCTTTGACTTTGGCAAAGAGGTTTGAGAATACTGTGAATCATAAGTGAGGCAAGTAACCCACACTTTCCCTCCTGACATAATAGACTATTCGTATATCTATATTGACCTGTTTATAGATCAGTATGGATGTTAATTAGTGTGACTGTTCATTGTTTTTTATCCTGATTGATTTCTTGTTGGTTCTATCTGTACTTAAAGGGGCTGTCCAGTCCAAATTGATAAGTCTGCAGTCACTGTGTGACTGCAGACTTATGAATCCCCCCAGCGAATGAATCCCCCCGGTTTCTGAGCCGGGACCGGAGGATATGTATGAGTTGTACAAACTCCCAGCCATTATGCGCGGCCTCGCTTCCATACACTTGTATTGAGCGAGGCCTCGCCCACTGAACGGTCATGTCACTAGATGGAGCGCGGCCTCGCTCCATTCAAGTGTATGGAGCGGGGCCATGCCCATTAGGTGGGCACACTGGCCAGTAGTATGAATAACGCAAACATACCCTCTGCTCCCAGGTGAGAAACCGGTGGCTCCCCACAGCACACAGGCGTGTGCTGGGGGGATTCATCAGTCTACAGTCACACAGAGTGACTGCAGACTTATCAGTTTGGACCGGACAACCCATTTAATTCAATACATTGAATGTATGTCTGCTTAAGGCCGATTTCACACGTCCATATATTTCCGTTACTGGAAAAAACAGTACCGGAGATATTCATGTCTCGTGTGTCTGTGTGTGTCACACGACTGGCAACTGTGTGCCGCATCAGGATCGCACAGACTGGCGCCTGGGAATCAGTGTACAGTTAGCACTGTTCCCAAGTGCCAGGTGCCAAACACTGCCCTTGCCATGGATCCCTGCCGGCGCTGCGATCAGCACCAGCAGGGACAATGATGAGGGTAGTAGTAGTCTGCTTCAACAGTGTCCCTGTGTAAAAATAAGATTAAAATAATAAAATCCATATACTCACCTAACTGTCCCCTGCTGTAATCTTCTGAACGCTGATGCTGGGGAGAATGAGCCGCTGAGCTCTGGAGCGGTGTCCTGTCACTCACTGAGCGCAGCTCCAGAGCCGCTCACTGCAGCGGCTCATTCTCCTCAGCTCTCTGGCATCAGCGGTCAGAGGATTACAGCGGGGGACACATAGGTGAGTATATGAATTTAATTTTTTTAATCTTATTCTTACACAGGGACACTGCGGGAGCAGACTACTACTATCCTCATCATTGTCCCTACTGGTGCTGATCACAGTGCCGGCAGGGACCATGATGAGGGCAGTGTTCAGCACCCTTCGCTTGGGAACAGTGGTAACTGTAGCGCTGATTCCCAGGCACCGTTACGTGTCACACGGATGACACACGGATATCATCAGTGTGTGTTCAGCGTGAGACACTTTTGTGGACCATGAATCCACAAAAAAATGTACATGTCAGCTTGTGGATCACATGGACACACGGTCCGTGGAAACACACTGACATGTGCGCAGACCCATTGATTTGAATGGGTCTACGTGTGTCAGTGTCACCAGTATGTGTGGAAACTGTCACCACACAAACTGGAAACACGGAAGTGTGAAAGAGCCCTAAACGGGATCTACGAGTAGGTTTTTGCTATTTAATCTGGGAGCAGTATAACATAGAGCACAAGAGCATGATTACAGGGATGTGTCACTTATTAGGCAGCGTGTTGAAGTTTCAACACAATCAGTATTTTATCAGCAGGAGATTTACACTACAGGACTACAGCTCAGCTTGCCAGGTAGTCAGGCTAATTTGTGTAACCCTGCCCCCACTACTGATTATCAGTTTGCTGACAATTCACAGTGTACACAGGAAACTGCCAATCAGGGGAGGGATAATGCACAGCCCCAAAGTCTTAGCTCTACTCCATCTACATCAGACAAACAAGGATTCTATTAAAGCTACACCAAGCAGTCCAGTAAGTGATACATCACTGGAGTCAGGTTTTCTTGCCATGTATTATGCTGCTCTCAGATTACATAGGAAAAACCTTACAGATTCCTTTTAACTGCTGCCACTACATGCCATTGTAGTACCATAGACAAAGTTATACAAAGAGCTGCAATCGGGAAAAAAAGCATTGTTTGGCTGGCTCCATATTAAAGGCAGAGGTATCCTATACTGAGGTGAGTAAAGAACCCAGCTGGTGGCATGGAGCGGCTCTTAGATAAAGGGGAAATCTCTTGGGACCTTCTGTGAGAGGAGAAGCTGCAGAAAGATGTGATATTGCTGGAATAATTGATGTGTCTTCAATTCAGCCTCTAGAAGACATGCTTGGGAATAAAAAATGGCAAGGGAGGAAAACAGTCATGAGAGCTTTGGGTATGCCAAATTAGAGACAGTTTCAATACTTCGCTAGTTAAGGAAAAGAAGACCACAGCTTTAAGTGGAATTAGTACATATTTTTTTTTTAGGCCAAAAATCACACAGGCAGTGTCTGAGGAATTTCTGTTGCCATCATTCAGGATTTGGCCCAGAAGCTGATATGAGGCAGTGAAGATGGATCCAGCTCAACACACCGGGCAATTTATTAAAATTCAACAATCTTTATTGGCAAATCCTTTTAAAAACTTGTAGAAAAGAAACAAAAAATGGATTAAATCTCAGGGGTGAGCTGAAATGTTCTCTTTATTCATATTCCAGAAGCTGATATCCAGCATGCAAGGCCGAATTGTAGAAATCTTGAAAGTAAGGGTCAACACTGTGAATATTGATTCTTAAACTTGATGTATTTGTCAATAAAAGTATAAAGACTGAAATGAAATGCTTATCATTGCTCTTCAGTAACCAGAGAAATATATGTCTAAAAGATCTAAAAACAAAGAAGCAACAAACTTTGTGAAAAGCAAAATTTGCGTCACTCTCAAAACTTTTGGCCATTACTGTTCATATGCCTTACCAACAGGAAGCCCTTTGAAAAAAGAGCATTCGCTACTGACTTTACATGAATGGCTAATGTACAATATTTTCCTTCTAAGCCCAATAAATCTATTTTAATGAGGACAGTTTTCCCATGCCAAAGAGGATTAAAGCCTATGTAATTCTATCACAGTATACAAACAGGTTTAGATGCCTGGCATTACAGCCCCATTCCTGAGTAGCTCACGGAGGGTGAGAAGGGCGACAGATGATGATGATAAAAACTTAAAGATAACATTTTGTGTCATAGTAGTTATTCTCACTGCTGCTTAGAAATGCAAATAGAACTTGTTAGATATTTGGTAGATCTGAGTCCACATACTAAATAAAGTCAACACAAGACGCTGACTAATGAGACGTTGCTCAAGTTTAGTAAATATGATGTTAAAAAAGGATCCGTTTTTAATAAGCGGTACTTATTATTGCGCTTTATCTGGTATTCTAGCTCAGTCTTATTCACAAACAGGTCTGGGCTGCGATACCAGTCACATCCCATGTACACAAGTGTTACTGCTTCAGGTCAACATTTAATACTAAAATTTTTCAGTTTGAAATTAGAGTTTCTTTGATCACTTTTACATTCTAATGCTAGGAGGGGCATTCACTGGACCTAAAATATGCTCCTGGTGGTTGAGTTGCCACATAGCATACAAAGCACAGTATGAGCAGATGCAATGGTCTTTCCAATTTACTTGCCCATACCTCAAGATACCCGGCCTTTAAATTACACATTAATCAAGTCAGTCACATGTTTCCAAGTTTAATTATAAGTTTATTATTTTACACATTTTCTCTAATTTTATCAGTATTGCATCCTACTTGATGTCCTATTCAGTGCTATTGCTGCCAAGACCTTGCTAATCTTGTAATCACAGTCCAAAACCAACATGCGGTTTGCAAATTAGCTGTTCTATTATAGTGTTTCACATTGCTCCAGCTTAACAGTCTGTGATATCGTCATTTATTACCAAGAATCTCTGCTAGTGACAATACTTTTATCCAGTTCCATCAACTGTGCTGTAATTTATTTTGCTCTCATCACCTTTTTCTTTAAAATGCATACAATAAACTATTCAAAAATTCTATATGACTATCAAAAATGACTACAATGAGGTTGTGCAGCAGCTTTCATTTCTGCATTGTAGAGAGACACTACTGCTGGCCTGGTGGGGTTGTTGCCGATGGAACGGTCTAATGCCAGGCCTGAAGCCACTATTCTGTACATTTGTCTAGACTATCCTAAGTGCATTATAATTGTTGGGTGTCAGAAGATGCCTCAGCAGCACAAATTCAAGTCACCATGGGAAACTTTTGCGTGTTCCTTTCTAAATGGATCTTGAACTTTTTTTTCTTGATGAGCCTCCCTAGAGATGTAGCCCAGGAGCTTATAAAAGGTTTAAATGTGCAAGCTACTAAATTATTTAATAGCCAAAACCAGGAGTGGGTGATAAATACAGAATTGGTGACTTGTTTCTATTATACCTTTTCTCTGTTCCTCACCTGGTTTTGGCTCCCACTCCTGAGAAAAAATACTGACCGAATACTGACCAAATACTGATAGTGGGGCCATGGCCTTAGAAGGGTCACCTGAGAAAAGACTGATTACAAATCACAGAGTATCCTGCTGCTAGGTCCTTGAGTAATTAAGGTGAAATAAGAGGGAACCAAGGAACAAGTGTTCAAGTCCCATGCAGTGCCACCACAGTAGAAATAAAGCAATACACAGTTCCCATTGACAGGTCCTCTAAAGCGAGACACATTCTTTGTAGCTGCTGTCTCCTCTAGCTTAAAAATGAGAATCCTGAAAGGAAGAATTAATTGAGGAATACGATAATTGAAAACATGATTTCTAAACCAGACAACACATGGTTACAATATAAACCTGTAGCCACTTGAGTGGACTTAGCACAAAGCATAACATCACAGATTTAGCTGGCTGCTAAATTCCCCATACACTTTAGATAACTGTCAGCCGAATGATGGTTCAGCTGGAAGCTGTTGCCCAACTCTCCCATACAGACGCTTACTTCGCCTAGTGCTCCTGTGTTCTCTATGAGAGAGTCGCTGCTAGAAATCTCTTATTCATAAAGAACAAAAGGATCAGCCCGATTAAATCGGGTATGTTGGATCCTAATCTCCCCCAACAATCATCTGTTGTGTGCCCCTCTAATGACTGTTGGATGAACCCACCGATATCGTTAGGGTTGGCTTATGTTGATCTAATATCCACAGGATCCTTAAGAATTGGTAGAAACTGGTTTAAGATTGACTTGCCTTGTTCTAAATTTCTTTTTGGAAGTTGCTGTTTCCATTTGAAGTTTGCGCTTGTTTTGCTCCAACTCCTCTTCTTCCCTATGGGTATATTTAATTCTTTTTTCCATTCCAGCAAAAATACTTCTGAATATAGCTAGAAAATAGTAAAACATGATTTGACATCCATCTGCATTTTACTGAAGTTTCATATTTCAATTATTTTTTTTACATGTTTAGTGTTAATGATATAAGTCAATTAATGTTATCATTTTATAGAATGGACTTTTACAGAAATGGTGATACAAAATATATTTATTTCAAATGTTTGACCTATAACGTGATCAAGACATTGTATGTATACCAAATAGTATCAATTAAAATGTCAGCTTCCTATGCAAAAATCAGGCCATCAAACAGGTCCAATAAAAAATTATTATTATTTTTTACAAATTTCTACAGTTTTTCATAATTTCAATTATAAAAACAACAAAAGTTTGGTATCAGTGTAATTGTAAAGTAGCTTTGCTCGTGGTAACCTGGCTGCTCTTAATAGTGCTTTTACGGTCAGGCTTTGCACAAGCCACCCCCTCAACAGGTATCAGAGGAGCCATAGCCTTCATCATTTAACCCCTATACAAGGTTCTGGACTTACACAGTGCCCCCTAGGTTGGGTCCACGGAATGGCTTCTGGCTGGTGGAGAAGGCTGACAGGCGTCAGTAAAACCAGAGAGGTTAGAAAACCGAAGTCAGAATTGTCAGGTAAAGGCAAAGATCAAAACAATCTGAGGCAACAACTAAATAACCCACAGAATCAGGGCAGCAGCGATACAAATACGTAACCAAGGTCAAGTATATTCTATAACTGGCACTGAAAGCATGGAGCTAGGGGTTTATATAGTGTAAAGTCATGCCCAAGCACAGAGCAGGGAGTTAGCAAGAAAACCATGTTAGGAATTAACCTGTCATAACTGTGTCACAAATCTCAGAATACTAAACAGAACTGCTGCATTATATTATAACCTGAAACGAAAGTGAGGTATCACTCGATGACAGAAGAAAAAGTAGAAGGGAGCACAAACATGGATGTTACAGTAATCATACTGATCTGGAAATTAATGTTGCCAGGTAATTTTTACTATACAATGAACACCGTAAAAGCAAAACCAAAAAAACAATGTTTTTTTTTACCTACACTTAACATTTTTTTTCTTTTTCAGTACATTGTATGGAAAAATGAATGGTGTCATTCAACACTAGGTGTAGACCCTCAAAAAAACAAGATCTCAAACAGCTACATTGGCAGAAAAATAAAAAAGTTTCTTGGAAGAAAGACAGTAAAAAATGAAAGCGCAGAAACTAAAATTGGCCGCAGTGGGAAAGGTTAGTAAGGAGACTTGTATGGTCTTCAGTTAGTCCAGGTCTCCTCAACTTCATGAAGCTTACAAGCAATCTAGGGCAATGAGTAAGAATAGTGTAAAAAATCGATTGGTCCAAAATTATAGAAAATTAGCATCTATATAGACACCCAATTTTTTCATCACCTCTTCTTTATATGTTATTTGTTGCAATAAGAGAGAGTAGACATGATAATTTCACTATGTTAAAATCATGTTTTATCCTGAATGTTTTTGTTGTACCAGATGAGAACTTTTAATATCAGATCTTGTTTGGGACTTTATAGGTTTAGTTCTTTTACTATTGATTACATAGACATTGTGCAGCTTGTTGGGGTTACAGAAATAATTAATATGGTATTACTTATCATAAGAGTGATGTTAAACAAGTTTTTTCTCCACATTTTTGTTAGCTCATACATTATTTCATGTACTTTACAGTATGTGCTTGATAACAAATGATTAGTTTAGATATCTCTGATATCTGGCTCACATTAGTGGAAATTAAAATATGAAACAGCAAAATTCAGTATTATTTTACATATTGTTATATATCACATCTGGATCTGTTATAAAAACCAAGTGAGTTCAGAGGGGCATCTGTTTAGGCTGAACATAACACAATGTGTGTTATACTAATGATACAATGTGTGTTATACTAATGATACAATGTGTGTTATACTAATGATACAATGTGTGTTATACTAATGATACAATGTGTGTTATACTAATGATACAAAACTACTTTGGAATGAATATGTTTGGTTTGTTAATGAAAAATGGCAATAATAACACAACAGAATCTACTTGATTTTTGATGGCAGCATCATAGTACATTTATCATGTCCTCCTGTCACTTAGCTGCATTGCCAGACACTATCTACTTGAGTTGCATTGCTTATCTTTGTGCCTTTTAGTTTAAGCCTAAATACTAAGCCTTCCACTTCTTCATAAAATATTTGACTATTTTTTAGATCCTTATAATTATAAACACAGTATACAGTTAAAAATACACCCCCAAATCGTAATGTCTTAAATGATAATGAAAAGAAATTACTCACAATTCTTGCTGTGGCTGTTCAACAACTTGCTGCTTAGAAGATGGCACCGCTGTCCCCTATCTTGGCTGCTGAGTGCTGACATCAGTATTGCACTCAGAAAAGAGGCTGATTATAAGCTTTATAAAAATAGCTGCTCTTTAAAGGATGAACCTTGTAAACTAGGATCCCAAACAATCTCTGGTTTAATTTCAACAAAAGTCTCATTACACAGTGCATCTTCTATTTTATACCAGGATGAGAGAATACACTATGGGTGTATAAATATACTAGGGATTAAGATGGATTTTAGAAAGGCCATTGGGAGGGGTTTGATCAAGACTGGATTAAATCCTGGACACTGACATTTCAAAAGAACAAAGAAGAAAATATGTCATTTAATTAAAGTTCAACCACAAATGCTTCTACCTAAAAACTCCTACCAGTATCAAGGGATATATAAATATATGCAGTACAGACCAAGTTTGGACACACCGTCTCATTTAAAGATTTTTCTGTATTTTCATGACTATGAAAATTGTGCATTCACACTGAAGGCATCAAAACTATGAATTAACACATGTGGAATTATATACTTAACAAAAAAGTGTGAAACAACTGAAAATATGTCTTATATTCTAGGTTCTTCAAAGTAGCCACCTTTTGCTTTGATGACTGCTTTGCACACTTAGTTTTGATGCCTTCAGTGTGAATGTACAATTTTCATAGTCATGAAAATACAGAAAAATCTTTAAATGAGAAGGTGTGTCCAAACTTTTGGTCTGTACTGTATATTGAGAGAGAGAAAGATATGTTTTATGCATGGTAGTATGCAACATACATGAATAGATCATACTATTGCACTATGCACTACTTCATTCTTAAATCAAGCTGCTCACGAGACTGAGTGAAATCTATTCAATCTTAAAAAGTACCTGCCAGTAAATTAAATTTTCTTCATTTATGTTTTCATTAAAAAAAACTGTGGTCTAGCCCAGCCATGGCCAAGCTGCAGCCCTGAGGAAGGTAGATATATATGGCACAGCTATCTACCTCAGGTGAATGATCAGCCAAGAGTCACTCTGTGCTGGTCCCTTTAGGGCACACCCTGTATTTAAAGGGATTGTCCACTACTCTGACAACCCCTTCGGGATCCCAATGTTACCCCCCAGTAAAATAATAACACTTATACTCAGCTCCAGATCTGGTGCTCTTCCAGCTGTGTCAGCCCTGTCTCTTCTGGGGATTGCGTGACATTGTAATGTCACACGATGCCTGTGGCCAATCAGCGCTGACTACACTCTCCTCTCATACAGATGTAATTGACATCCAGAGGAACTGAGAGCTGCTGCTGCTGCTCTCTCACTTCCTGCGAATGTCTTGATTTGTCTGAAGGAAGCAGAGTGAAGTCAGCACTGATTGGCCACAGTGATCATATGACATAACAATGTCACGCAATCCCCGGAAGAGCCAAACCTGACACTGCTGAAAGAGCGCCAGCTCCGTAGGTGAGTATAGGTATTATTCTTTTACTGGGGGAAACCTAGGGATTCAGAAAGGGCTGTCCGAATAGTGGACAACCCCTTTAATAAAACCATCACACATCCCAGTTTATTTTTCCCAGCCAATGCTTAGCAGACTTAGGATACCAAAGGACCTTTTTCTCCATCCGTGCTCGGATAACCCTTTCACCAAGAACGCTCATGTGCTGCCCGAGTATTTTTGGCATGCTCGACGACTATGTTAGAGCTGCTGCGGCTGCATGTGTCTCGGCTGTTAGACAGCTGCGACACATGCAAGGATTGCCTGTTTGTTAGCTGTGGCTGCTCGAACATAGTTGTCAAGCACGCCGAAAATACTCGGGCAGCACCCGAGCGTGCTCAGTGAAGGGGTTAACTGAGCACGCTCGCTCAACACTACTCATTTTCCTTTAGTTCCTGACTTTGTAAATTTGGGCTTCTGAGTTGTCTTCCAGTTACTGACCTAGCTTGTCACTTGACCTAATATAATTTGCCAGCTGTTGCTAATAGAAACTACACTGAAGTTGTTACCTGGAGTCTCCCTCCAGAAAAAAACATCCCTGTATAGGAGATTAATGGATGAAAACCAGGGATCCCTTAGATTCTACTCCTTTGTTCAGTTTACGTCACTGCAACGCAAGAGATCCACAAGTTGCAGGTAAGTGACATCGATCAGGTGGTCACAAATATATCTGTGTAAAAAAGTCCTTTGTGTGCACAAGTGCCTACCGCTTGACCGAGTAGGCTCATATGCTGTTGAAATGTGATATGCTGATTTGTTGCAATGAAATGTAATGTGAATTCAAGGGACACATTTGAGGTATCCACAATATAGATTAACCACTGGTTGTTTAACCAATACATTTCCACATATACAGTAATATTTTTCTTCACGTTGGATTCCAGAAAATCCAGTGCAGTTAAGACATGTGAGCACTGAAATCTGCAGCTGTCGCTCCTCTAGACATCTCCTTCCGTCAGATTCCTGGAAGACAAGTAGCTTTCTGAAAGTTGCCACTGACATGTTAGTTCTCATAGGCTTAGTCTTTCGCTCAGTTACAATCCTATATAAACTCCAATTGCAACCATTTTATTATACAATATTATACAATTTATTTTTATTTTTATTAATCTACAAAAAACACAAATACTCAAAGGGATTCAAAATATACCAGGATTCATTCATGCTGCACAGAAAAATATAATAAACTTATATAAATGTAAATTACATAATAAATCCAATTTCATTAATCGATACAGAGAACCCTGTGAACCTTCAACTCCTTGACAAACCAGCATGCGTCGGGGTACTGTTCAGTGTGGTGTTTCGCAGACATGGCTCATGGTTGGTAAATAGTTTTGATTTTGGGAGTTCAAGGTTCACTGGGTTGTCTGTATGGATTCGTGAAATTAGATTTATTATTATTTATGTTTATTATTCTTTGTTATTATATTATTCTGTTCAGCATAAATTAATCCTGATTCTTGTCCTTTACTTGTTACCTTCTGTGCCATGTACTACTCTATATTGATTTGTTATAGTGATGTGATGTGATAGTTATATTTTGCCAGGATTCTACAAACTATTATCCACACTGTCCATTCAGTTTTAATGGGGTATGTCTTTTAATTCTTTTTGGTATTTGTGTTTTTTTGTAGATTAATAAAAATGTAAAAAAAGTCTTGTTTAATAAATTATATGGAGGTATTATTATTATCTGGTTGCAATTAGTGTTTTATATAGGATCTTATCAGTGTTTTTTGGGACTCTCAATTGCCTTAAAATAATTTTGGTACTACAGTAATAAGGCACTTGGTTCATTTTTTGGGTATTAAGTTCTCTCAGTTATGCCTGGCAGTCAGTAATTGTGAAAGAACTCACTATTTATCTTTATATTTTCAGTGTTTGACATATTTTATTGAAATGTCTCATATGTAGGAGTCTGATTACTGAAGCTTCCACTAATCTTGAGGCCACTCACTGTTACTAGTTCATCTTGTGCAGTGGATTCTGTAAGTTGTAGTTCAGGGTGAGCAACACAGATAGAAGGAGATGTCAAAGCAGGCAGGACTTGCCGAACAGCAAGTAGAACAGCGAAGATCAGAACCTCAGGGTATGCAGGGCGGTAGGCAACCAGAAGTGCCAGGAACTGTTGGTGTATAGTGCATCCAGGACTTACAGCTATCAAATGGTTAATGGCAGAGTTGCATATTATAAGCAGACTGATGGTCAGTGGCAGAGATGTATGTAATCAGCAAACAAATAGTTAACCACAGGCAGTAGTGATGAACAGGCAACCTAAATACTTGCATGCAGAAAAAAAAATAAACACTGTTGCAGCAGCATTGTAGTGTGAACAACATCAATGTTACCAGAGAAGAGTTCATTATGCTTACATAAGATGAATGGATACTGCAGGTTAAGCTAGGAAGTAAATACAGATAGGTGATAAACAAATAGGAGTTAGCTAAAGAGATGATTAACCAGCAGAGAGAAATGGATAGTGATACAAACTCCAGAGGTAACTGAATGTAAAACTTACTGAATACTCAGACAGCGCATAGCTGCCTGAGTCGCCCCTAAAAGGCCTTGGATGTTGATGTCAAAGGAGTACAACACGTTACTTGAAAAACCTAGTGCGTACTACAGCAAAGGGAGGTGGCCATAGAAGAAGGTCCTGGTGCTTTGGTAGGGACACGTGACTAACAATTACTTAGCTTTTTCTGTATCACCCCTTCAATATTATGTAGTGTAACCATGCAAGTATGTGTATCATGAAATTAACATTTTAAAAATAAATACATAAGACATTCAAACAAATAGTTTTGCGTCAATGACCAGCAGTACCTAGAGCAGAAACAGAAGATTAGGCATCCCTGGTCCTGGAAATATCAAAATCCAAGAAATGTTTGACTGTCTGACGCTGCAAAGCTCCTTAACAGTTAGAAGATCCTATTTAAAAATTGCCCAATAGTCTGTAAATCCCAAAAATCTAACGCCTCGATTCATCAAGCACAGCGATTTTCTAGCAGGTCTTGATGAGGGCGGTGGTGAAGTCCAAAGTTTCTGAATCATGAAAAAGTGAACACATCTTCATGAATCTGGAGAGTCTGATGAGTGGCATGCGCTTTTGTGTGCCAAGCCAGAAATTTTACTCCAGTCAGGGACTAGAGTGAGATTTCTGGCATAGGGAATGCCACAGCTTGTCATGAACAGTTGCGCCAATTTTGAGACTTCAAATCTTTGCTGACATTTTTTTGGAAAAAGCTTTGGTGAATCGTGGCCTAAGACCATTTTGGGGTTCATACCTTTAATATCTACTACATGTTATCTGTACATTCTACATTTTTTGGAGTTTATAATAAAATGTTGCCGAGAGGCTGTTTATCATTCCTTGTGTTTGCCCTCGTGACTCTCTTTAATGGCAATGGACATTTAAAGGGGTATTCCCATCTCCAAGATCCTATCCCAATATGTAGTAGCTGTAATAATAATATTAGCAAATACCTACAATTAGAAATGTAGTATAGTTTTTCTGATTCGCTATGTCTTTTTCTTCATGTGCAGGCATTGCAGGACCTTAGGTATCCATGGCTACATCCATTGATAAAGTGACAGTTATCTAGCTGCTAGTGGTCGTAACCGTGGATACCTAAGGTCCTGTATTGCCTTCACATGAGGTAGATGGGTGGCATAGCTAATCAAAAATACTATACTACATTTCTAATTGTAGATATTTGCTAATATTATTATTATTACACATACTACATATTGGGATAGGATCTTGGAGATGGGAATACCCCTTTAAGTGTCAGTGTCTATGGAATTGTATTAGACTTTCGAAACCTATTCTGATACATAAGCATCTGTTTTTAGCAAGAATATTATTGGTTGCAATGAAATACTTATGAAATTGCATTTTTCTTAATTTTTCATGTAGAATGGTGACCTTAATAGAATGCCGAAAGTGTCATATTCATCATATCTGATTACAGTTTAATGTTTTTTTTCATAAATTTCATGCTCTAAAAGCAAAACATTTTCTATTGAGATTCTCAGCCAAAATATGGTAAAGACTGTCTTGCCACCCACGATCAAAGGTCATACAAAAAATACAAATTTTGCCTTCTGAATCCAGTACAACATTATAATAGTAAAAAAAATTGCATTGGTAAACTAGAAATTTATGCAGCCAGAAAAAAAGTCTGTCCAGTTTAAGCTTACTTTGGTCAAAACTCCAAAGTGCCTCTTCAGCCGTACTTCTTCACCATGAAGCGCCTCAGTGCTAATACCTTATAGTTTAAGGGCTCTTTCACAAGTCAAGTGTGTCTGGTACGTGTGGTAACAGTTTCCACACATACTGGAGGCACTGACACACGTAGACCCATTCAAATGAATGGGTCTGCGCACATGTCAGTGTGTTTCCACGGACCGTGTGTCCATGTGATCCACACGTAGACATGTCCGTTTTTGGCCGGCAGCACAGATCAATTCAATGAGTCTGTTTAAACACATACCGCACACGGATGCCATCCGTGTGACTGGTACCGGCGCTTGGGAATCAGTGGTACAGTTAGCACTGTTCCCAAGCGCCAGGTGCTGAACGCTGCCCTCATCATTGTCTCCTGATGGTACTGCGATCAGCACCAGCAGGGGATAATGATGAGGGTAGTAGTAGTCTGTTCCCGGTGTCTCCACCTGTAAAAATAAGAATAAAATAAAAAAATCCATATACTCACCTGTCCTAGGTGTGCCCCGCTGTAATCCATGTGACCGCTCACGCCGAGGAGCTGGGGAGAATGACTCCTACAGCGCGCTGGCCCCGGAGCTGCACTCAGTGAGCGGTGTCCTGTCACTCACTGAGCTCAGGGCAGCTCCAGGGCCCGTTCGCTGTAGGAGTCATTCTCCCCAGGTCCTTGGTGTGAGCGGTCGCATGGATTACAGTGGGGCACACTTAGGACAGGTGAGTATATGAGTTTTTTTATTTTATTCTTATTTTTACAGGTGGACACTGTGGGAGCAGACTATTACTCTCATCATTATCCCTTGCTGGTGCTGATCGCAGCGCCGGCAGGGGACAATGATGAGGGCAGTGTTCAGCATCTGGCGCTTGGGAACAGCGTTAACTGTACTGCTGATTCCCAGGTGCCGGTACATGTGCTCCTGATGTGGCACACGGGCAGCACACGTGTGCTGCAAGTCTGCCACACAGGTACACACGGACACGGATATCCGCAATTCCCGGAAATATCAGGACATGTGAAAGAGCCCTAAGAAGCACTGTTCTAAAAACTTCTGGGCAGATTAACGAAATCTGTCTAAGGCCACAGCCCCACTATCAGTATTTGGTCAGTATTCTTTCTCAGGAGTGGGAGCCAAAACCAGGTGAGGAACAATTAGAAAAAGGTATAATAGAAACAAATCACCAATTCTGCATTTATCACCCACTCCTGGTTTTGACTTACAAATACTGAGCACAATACTGACCGAATACTGATCGTGGGGCCGTGGCCTGAAAGAAAATCTGTCTTTGTTGCCCATAGCAGCCAATTGCAGTGCAGCAATAATAATAATAATAATAATAAAATGCTACAAAAATTAAATCTTGAATGCGATCAATAGAAAATTTGACTTTGAAGCCTGTAATAATCATCCAGTTTGATAACGCTCTCCTTTATTTTGAAAGAGTCAACATTAGTAATATAGTGGATGAGGCAGCCTGGCTACTGCAATAGAGACTGTCACCAAGATACTCTGTAGACAGCAGACACATGCTAGAATTTCATTGCTGGTGAAAGTGCGATATAGCAGGTGCAAGAGATTATCACAGAATACCAACACACTGAACGTTTTTCAGTGTCAGCTCAGTAACTCCGGCCAAATTATTCTCCAAGCTCAGACCAGGAACTCATCGTCGGATAAACCATGCTGTTATTAAGCCAGGCTTCTACATTTTTCAGGATACCCATGACAATTGTCTGCCCTTTACTATTCTATTCAGTGGCCATGTATAAGACGTATTGCTTTTTATACACTGTATACACTGAATGTTGTATACTGTAAGAATAACATTAATAACATTAAACTGCTTTACTCAACTTTTAAATGGGTAAAATTGCAAAATGCAAAAAAAAAGCAACTTTGCAATTCTGGGGAATGGAGGGATTTTTAGTTTTACCATTTACTGCTCATTGCATAGTCAAAGAGTGTGCGCTTCCAAGCTGTTTGCTATACAGCTTGCAAGCACAGCTCTGAAGCTGACAGCATTGCTGGATCTGGCCAGATTCAGCGTCTCTGCACTGTTTTGTTGCTATCAATAACCAGTGATGGAGGGAGGGGATGACAAAGGAGTGAGCAGAACACCACACTCAGCCTCCTGGCCATACCACCTAAAAAATAATGTAGTTCATTATAATGAGGAAACCCGTTGCGATTTCATGCTGCTAGTGGTTAGGACAACATGAATCTGCTGATAGATTCTCTTTCTGACAATTTTTTTTTTCCATTATCCCCTTCGCAACCCTGGGATTTTCCGTTTTTGCATTTACGTTTTTTGCTCCCCTTGTTCCCAGAGCCATAACATTTTTATGTTTTGGTCAATATGGCTGTGTGAGGGCTTATTTTTTGCGGGACGAGTTGTACTTTTCAACGCCATTACTAGTTTTACCATATTGTGTATGGGAAAACAGGAAAAAAATTCCAAGTGCGGTGAAATTGCAAAAAAAGTGCAATACCAAAGATGTTTTTTTTTATTTTATTTACCACGTTCACTGAATGCTAAAACTGACCTGCCATCATTATTCTCCATGTCATTACAAGTTCGTAGACACCAAACATGTATAGGTTCTTTTTTATTTAAGTGGTGAAAAAAAATTCCAAAGCTTGCTAAAAAAAAAAAAAAAAAAAATGGCGCCATTTTCTTAGACCTGTAGCATCTCCATTTTTCGGGATCTGGGGCTGGTTGAGGGCTTATTTTTTGCGCGCCGAGCTGAAATTTTTATTGATACCATTTTGGGGTAGATCCGATGTTTTGATCACCTGTTATTGCATTTTATTGCAATGTTGTGGCAACCAAAAAACGTAATTCTGGCGTTTAGAATTTTTTTCTCGTTACGCCGTTTACCGATCAGATTAATTCTTTTTTTATATTGATAGATCGGGCGATTCTGTACGCGGCAATACCAAATATGTGTATGTGGTTTTTTTTTTAATCATTTTATTTTGAATGGGACGAAAGGGGGTGATTTAAATTTTTATATTTTTTTAATATTTTTAAAAACATTTTTTTCACTTTTTGCATGCTTCTATAGTCTCCATAGGAGACTAGAAGCAGCACTTGTTTGATCGCCTCTGCTACATAGAGGTGATGCTACATAGTGATGCTACATAGTGGCGCTCATAGTGATCAGCTCATGACAACCACTGGAGTCTGCTGCAGACCCAGGGTTGTCATGCCCACACATCGGTGACCCGTGATCACGTGACGGGGTCACCGATGGGCGTGGTAAGTGAGGCGCTTCTGGTGCGGCGCTGTTAAATGTCGCTGTCAGAGATTGACAGCGGCATTTAACATGTTAACAGCTGCGGGTGGATCGCGGTGTTGCGGGCACATGTCAGCTGTAATAATCAGCTGAAATGTGCCCGGTTCAGTGCGGGCTCACCGCCGGAGCCCTCACTGAACCAGGGGTTACAGCCTTGTGCGTACAAATACGGCACAGACTGTAAAGTGGTTAAAGAGAATCTATCATTGTGATTATGCCTGGTAAAGTAAAGACATGGCCAGAATGGCACTGTTGTACAGATTCAATAGACACGTTTAGTGAAGAAATCCGCGTCCTGGTTGTTCTTTAATCTGCATTTGAAGTTTGGGTGTAATAACCTTTCGGTGCACAAGGGCTGTGAGTAGGGTCTTCAGCTCTGCCCCGGCCCCTCTGCCGGTGTATGTATGTGACGCGCCCCCTGGGCCTGTGGAGAACCCGGAACCGGGCCTCTTGTGGGATGCTGGGGGTTGTAGTCTTCCGTGTGGCGGCGACCCGGTCCGTGGCTCAGGGTGGTCAAACCAGTGGCAGTCTTAGTGTAATAGCAAATGTCCGACTACGCCACCCGTGGATTGCGGTCAGTGGGGACCGCCGCTGCGCTGCAGACCACTGAGGCTGATGTTGTTTGCGCAGCCGAGTATGGGATAACTCCCCACGGGAGAAGTATTACCTCAGGGCAGCTAGTGTGGATGATGGGAGTGATGGTGTGAGCGTCCAAGTACTAATGGTGCTGGTGCGGCGAGGAACCACAGAGACGTACAGTTGCAGTTTTCAATGCTTTACTCACAGTTCTTTATCAGGTCACTTGTGCGCAGTTAGGACTGCCCGAGTCATGCTGCGTCCACCAGGTGAGGGACTCGGTCAACTCCCAGGCAATTCCAGAGCGTGGCGCAGAACTCCCTTCTCTTCCTTTCTCTGGCCGTCCCCACCAGTGACCCACCTTTGTCCAGCTTCCTCGGGCCTTCTGTTGGCGAAACCTCTCTCCGGTTTCCCTGACCCTATGTGGTATGCTTTCCTGGTGGATGTAGCGAGGGGTCGCACCAAGATGTGGTCACAACCTCCGGTTTTGGCTGAGGATTAGTCGCCTCTACCAATTTGGGTTCCGGTACCCTGCTCTGCCAACCCTTCACCCGTTATCTCGTGGGTTCTTAGGGTTCCTTCTTCACTCGTGTCTCTGGGCCTTTCTCTGTGTTCCTATTCCTTGCTTCCTTTCTTACTGTCCTTTCTGTTCCTTCTCCTTTCTCTCTCTCCCAGGCTCCAGCCTCCTGACAAGGCCTGCCTGCGGAGCAGAGCCCATGCAGAGGCTCTGCTTCCTGTCTTCTCCTCTCACTCTACACACTGACTCTAAGATGGTGCCCACCTTATATACCTCCTTCTAACACCCGAGCCCAGGTGACTAGCAACCAATGGGCTCCTACCTATGCCCAGAGACCCACCCCTATCTTCTCCTACACCACTGGGTGTACTTTCCCCTCCCCACTCCAGCCAGGGACAGATGCTGTAGTGCCTGCACTTCTGTCTCGTGGGAGCACCGTTGAGCTGTCCCTCGGAAATGGGGTGTGTGTGGTGCATGCAGCCTACCGAGTCCTGGTCCACACTCCATCCTTACCCGGGAGTGGAATATCACACCTCTGGTTCGAGGTGCAATACCCCTGTAGAAGCCGAGCCCTCGGGGTGCTACATATGTATCTGCCTCCTTTTTCAAAATCCGGTGGTGGCGCATGGGCAGATTTAGATCTCGGCTCAATGACAAGCTGAGGTCTCAATCTACACATGCGCCACCGTAGGCACCATTTTACTGAAGACTGCTGGAAGATGAATCTGCATATGAGCTGCCACAGTGAATTTTCATAGAAGACTGCCGGGAGATGAATGTGTGCGCATTTCTTCACTAAAGGTATCTACTAATTTAGTATAACAGCACCATTATGGCCATACCTTCACTTCAAAATGGAAAATCATGCTGACAGGTTCTCTTTAAAGAGGTATTCTGATCTTGTACATTTATGACATAATTACAAAGAATTCAGTCACAGGTGGTTTTAACTAGCTCTACCTGCCCATATATTGTAGGTTAAAAGCCCAAGCAGAGACATATTGTTCATACAGGCTTACAGCCCAAAAAAGAACAGAGAATCAGTATAAAACAAAAGTAATATAGTTACATACGCCAAATATTTTTACATATATGCATTTGTATCCATATATATCAGAACCATTAACCTAAAATATGAAGAATAATATATAAATATAGTATACAGGACTTGCAGGCAAATTCTACCCATATAATATAGCATAACATGTGATTCATATATATTGCACAGCAGCATTGGGAGTTGGGGGTCAAAACTCCATCCAGAATCCATCAAAAAAGTCCATCGAGAAATTCATCAGAAAAATTAATCAAAAGAGTTCATCAGATAAAAAAATATATATCAGAAGATCATCAAAAGAATCCTCAGACATTAGTCTAGATATAATCTTTTTTATATATTCATGTATGGAGTGCCAAATTTCTTTTTGCAATTGAGATTACTTTTTTCTTCAGAGCACCCGAATAGACCAGTGAGTGACCCCTCTCTTTTTTCTAATAATTACAAAGAATACCATACATTTCTGATAAATGTGGGACCAGCACCTGTCTCACGAATGTCCTGTGGATATGAAATACATGTACAGTCATGGCCAAAAGTATTGAGAATGACACCAAAATTCTATTTTCACATGATCTGCTGGCCTCTGGTTTTTATTAGTGTTTGTCTGATGTTTATATCACATACAGAAATATAATTGCAATCATATTATGAGTACCAATAGGTTATATTGACAGTTAGAATGAGTTAATGCAGCAAGTCAATATTTGCAGTGTTGCCCCTTCTTCTTCAAGACCTCTGTAATTCTCCCTTGCATGCTCTCAATCAACTTTTGGACCAAATCCTGACTGATAGCAGTCCATTCTTGCATAATCAATGCTTGCATTTTGCCAGAATTTGTTGGTTTTTGTTTGTCCACCCGTCTCTTGATGATTGACCACAAGTTCTCAATGGGATTAAGATCTGGGGAGTTTCCAGGCCATGGACCCCAAATCTCTATGTTTTGTTCCATGAGCCATTTAGTTATCACCTTTGCTTTATGGCAAGGTGCTCCATCATGCTGGAAAAGGCATTGTTGGGCGCTAAACTGCTCTTGGACGGTTGGGAAAAGTTGCTCTTGGAGGACATTCTGGTACCATTCTTTATTCATGGCTGTGTTTTTAGGCAAGACTGTGAGAGAGCCGATTCCCTTGGCTGAGAAGCAACCCCACACATGAATGGTTTCAGGATGCTTTACAGTTGGCATGAGACAAGACTGGTGGTAGCGCTCACCTCTTCTTCTCCGAATAAGCTGTTTTCCAGATGTCCCAAACAATCGGAAAGGGGATTCATCAGAGAAAATGACTTTGCCCCAGTCCTCAGCAGTCCACTCCCTGTACCCTTTGCAGAATATCAGTCGGTCCCTGATGTTTTTTCTGTAGAGAAGTGGCTTCTTTGCTGCCCTCCTTGAAACCAGCCCTTGCTCAAAGAGTCTCCGCCTCACAGTGCGTGCAGAAGCACTCACACCATCCTGCTGCCATTCCTGAGCAAGCTCGGCACTGCTGGTAGTTCGATCCCGCAGCTGAAACAGTTTTAAGATACGGTCCTGGCGCTTGCTGGTCTTTCTTGGGCGCCCTGGAGCCTTTTTGACAACAATGGAAGCTCTCTCCTTGAAGTTCTTGATGATGCGATAGATTGTTGACTGAGGTGCAATCTTTGTAGCTGCGATACTCTTCCCTGTTAGGCCATTTTTGTGCAGTGCAATGATGGCTGCACGTGTTTCTTTAGAGATAACCATGGTTAACTGAAGAGAAACAATGATACCAAGAACCAGCCTCCTTTTAAAGTGTCCAGTGATGTCATTCTTACTTAATCATGACTGATTGATCGCCAGCCCTGTCCTCATCAACACCCACACCTGTGTTAATGGATCAATCACTAAAACGATGTTAGCTGCTCCTTTTAAGGCAGGACTGCAATGATGTTGAAATGTGTTTTGGGGGTTAAAGTTCATTTTCTGGGCAAATATTGACTTTGCAAGTACAGTAATTGCTGTTAAGCTGATCACTCTGTCATTCAGGAGTATATACAAATTGCTATTACAAAAAATCAAGCAGTAAACTTTGGAAAAATTACTATTTGTCTCATTCTCAATACTTTTGGCCATGGCTGTACAAGATAACAATACCCCTTTAAGAATTTCAATCTCTTTTAGAGCAGGCATATAATCCTTGGCATACCAGCCATAGAGTCAGGGAACATAACTGCTAAACACTCCATGGAAGGGGAAGGAGGGAACTTTTTGCACATGTTTTTTTACCAATTGTAACTAAGTCAGCTTGAAAATAATGGTAATATGTTTGACAGCTCAGTACTTCTGCTTAACAAAATTAGAAATGTGTAGATTTCAGTCCATCTCCTTTATTCACCTGATTGGCTTTCAGAGGTACCACTGGAAGTGGAACACAAAGTGACAGTAGAACAGCGTAAAAATCTATACATATATAAATATATTTTATTGACATATACAGTATATTACTATTTGATTAAGTAAAAAAGAAAAAATCAGCTATATATATATATATATATATATATATATATATATATACTGTATATTTGTACACATATACAGTGGGGAAAATAAGTATTTGATACACTGCCAATTTTGCACGTTTTCCCACCTACAAAGAATGGAGAGGTCTGTAATTTTTATTGTAGGTATACCTCACCTGTGAGAAACAGACTCTAAAAATAAAAAACAGAAAATCAGATTGTATGATTTTTACATATTCCATGCAATAAAATGCAAATTAATTAAGTAATTGATCACCTACCAACCAGCAAGAATTCTGGCTCTCACAGACCTGTTAGTTTTTCTTTTAGAAGCCCTCCTACTCTGCACTTATTACCTGGAATAATTGCACCTGTTTAAACTCATGACCTGTATAAAAGACATCTATCCACACACTCAATCAATCACACTCCAACCTTTCCACCATGGCCAAGACCAAAGACCTGTCTAAGGACACCAGGGAAAAAATTGTAGATCTGCACAAGGCTGAAATGGGCTACAGGACAAAAGACAAGCAGCTTGGTGAGAAGGCAACAACGGTCATATGAGACCAAAATAGAACTTTTTGGTATCAACTCCACTCGCTGTGTTTGAAGGTAGAAGAAGGATGAGTACAACCCCAAGAATACCATGATGCATGGTGGGTGAAACATCATACTTTGGGGGAGCTTTTCTGCAAAGGGGACAGGATGTCAGCACCATATTGAAGGGAGGATGGATGGGCTCATCATGTATTGCGAGATTTAGGCCAACAACCTCCTTCCCTCAGTAAGAGCATTGAAGATGGGTTTCTGTACCAAATATTAAGTTCTATTTTTCTATTGTATCAAATAATTAATTTGAATTTTGGTGCATGAAATAAGTATGTAAAAATCATACAATGTGATTTTCTGGTTTTTATTTTTAGATTCTGTCTCTCACAGTTGAAGTGTACCTATGATAAAAATTACAGACCTCTCCATTCTTTGTAAGGAAAACTTGCAAAATCAGCAGTGTATCAAATACTTATTTTTCCCATTGTGTATGTATGTATGTATGTGTATATATATATATATATATATATATATATATATATAGTTAGAACAGTGTTTCTTTTATCGTTAATCAAGTATAGTTTACCAAGGTCACACAACTTCTATATACTAATATATTGGTAATAGCTATTATGTTAAATGTTCCACCATTAAATAACTATTTCTGTTTTCACTTTCTTTACATGATGTTAATGAGTATATAGAACATTTACAGAATGCATTGCTTTTTGTATACATTTGTTCTGTCCAAAACATCTGTGGAAGAATTTTCTACAGGACTCCGTAAAACGTACGAGCTACCAACATGTTCTAGTAACCTGTGTTGTGAGTTGTGTTCCTCCATCTGGTTACATGTAAAATCATCAAAATGTAAGTCTGATTGTAACATTGGTCGATGTTCCTTTGTCTGTTCCATATGTGCAGTGGAATCTCCGTCATCTCTTACTATAACACTTGATATTAATTCCAATGGGCTGATGCTGTTGAGAACAGAATTTGACTCTTCACTAAATAAAGAGGAGAACAGATTGAATTTGAAGGGATCGTCTATAAAAGCACTGGACATATCACTGTCATTGTCTACAAAAGCTTGAGGAATATTCATCTGGAAGTCTCCTTCAGAAACTTTGCTGGACAAATAGGAGGTAGTATTTTGGAGATATGGCACATGACTTCTTGTCTTTTCTAACACCTCGCTGTAATGTACTGAAGAGACTGGACTGCTAAAAGTCTTCGGCTTACAATATGTCTTTGGCGTGTCCCCTGCGGAATCCTGTCCTGGGGTCGTACCATCATGTGACTGACTTGCATACATTTGTAATTGTGAATCCCCAGATATCTCTTGCCAGGTTTCTCTTGATGTCTTTGGGTCTTTTTTCTCATAAGTTTGCATAAATGTAGACGGACAAAATCCGACAGTATAGGAGTTTATCACATTTTCCTTCGGCAGGGTCATCAGAGGAAGTGTTTTAGATTTCTTGAAAGCCTGTATGATGAACACATTAATGATATTTTAATTGATGGAACCTTGAGAATATCATTTGACTATCAGCAATAATTGTAAAAGTTAGGAGTAAGCAAACTGCCTATATAAAGTGTTAAGACATCACTCATCCCTTTTAATTAGTGTGGCTTATTCTGGAGATTATGCAGGGAAGATTCGCACTTCACACAATCATGAAATTTTACTTGGAGATTTTATAATTTACATGAGTCACTAATTAGGATATGTTCTGGCAACCTATCTAGGCTTAGTCTAGTAAATGAGCAAGGTCATTAGCTGCATACCATGTGAAAAGCATTGCAAAAGCACACAACAGTGTATTTAGGTAAGTTTCAGACAGAAATGCGCCAGCTGATCTATAGTCACACCCCTGCATGGCATCTTCATAACCCACTACTTTTTATTACTTCAAGTAACGTTCAATTGAACACAAGGCTTAGCAGTAACGTCTTCCAAGATAATGACCATGAATGAAGACCCACCAGATGGTCATTTATGTAAACGACTACCGGTAAGTACAAACTACTCTCTTGTCCTAGATAAAGGGGGTGGCTGATCACTGAAAATCATTTTAGCTTTTATACAAAGTTACATATTAATAATCAAAATTTACATTTTCTGAGATATTCTGTGCCACACTTTATGACACTCACAAGTGGCAACATTATTATACCTCATACTTTTTGGTTTAGTCTACAAGAATCAATCGGCAATATTAAATGACCACCAATTGGTAAATATTGACCACTTTGCGGTTCTTTAATAGCCTATTTAAACAGGCATACTGCGGCAAATAATCTGCTGCCATTGTTTTCTGCAGGTGGTATGCGCCTCTGAGAAAAATGATTGTTTGTGCAGCACAAAGGATCATGTCACCTGAGAAACCAACGTTTTGTTCAATGATCGGGTGTTCCGCAGCCTATTTATGCTGCAAGGTTATCATGAAATGAGCGTTCCTATGAATGCCCATTCATGATAATATTGGAGCGTAAATGGATCCTTACTATCAACTTTTTGGGGATCCTACAGCCGAAAAGTAGGTGCCTTTTCACAGTTTCCAACTAGAACCATGTTATTGAAATTGTCAAGTGAACTAAACTGGTTGTCCCAAAATTACATTGTTTCAGCTATTCAGAGGATAAGTGATAAATTACTGATTGCTGGGGGTTCCATCGCTGGCACATCCACTAATTAGAAGCACATGCACTTCTGCGTTATTCAATGTCTATCGGACTACCAAACATGGCCATTAGCTGCCAATGCCATGTACTTTGATGGAGTGGCACTGCACATACTCGACCTTGACTTCCTTAAACATGGGGTTCGGGATCCCCCTTTTTGTGTTTGAAAAACCTCAACAATAATAATACAATAAGATGTGATTGTGGGACAACCTCTTTAAATAATTAATTGAGACTCTTCTGCTCCACAAAAAAAGGATAAGAATATTGAAAAATATATGACAGTCAATTCTACTTCTTAGAAAATCAGTAGAAAAAAACAGAAATAACCTTTGGGACCTGTTAACGACAACTTTTAAGTGGCCAAATTTGAGCATTTATCATTAATGCAATGTTCAGTAGGTATGGCTTGAAAAATAAAATAGAAATTCTGAATGCAAAAAGACCAGTTGTTCAAGTTCCCTGTAAAGAATGTATAGTTCACCTGCACAAGAATGTAAAAATCAAAAGAAAATGTGTCTTGTTCTGACAGAGGGAATGTGACTTATTGTTTTTTTGTACAATAGTATCAATGCCATAAGCAACGTCTTTTTCTAAGGAATTAGTCCCTGGAAACATTTTGTTGCCCTAGAATCTAAACACATGATGTCCTGTGACAATGCAATGACTAGATCTCCTGAGCTGTTAGATGAGTGTCATATGCAGGCTTGGACTCGCCCACAGGAGAACAGGAGAATCCTCCGGTAGGCCCCTGTGCAAAAGTGGGGCACCACCCTCTTATATAAGCAGTACTTAGCACAATACAGTGCCTACAAGTAGTATTCAACCCCCTGCAGATTTAGGTGGTTGACACATGCGGAATTAACTTGGCATTGTGACATTTGTACTGTAGATCAGCCTGGAAGTGAGAAATGCACTGCAGCAAATTTTTTTTTTTTTTTTTAAAAAACGTTAAAAGTTAATTCAGAGTGTCATTTATTATTCAACCCCTCAAACCACAAGAATTCTGTTTGGTCCCCCAAAAGTATTAAGAAGTAGTTCAGGCACCAAGAATAATGAGCTTCACATGTGTGGATTAAAGATCTCTTTTGCCAGCCTTTTCTGACTATTTAAGACCCTCCCCAAACTTGTGAACAGCACTCAGACATGGTCAACATGGGAAAGACAAAGGAGCATTCCAAGGCCATCAGAGACAAGATCGTGGAGGGTCACAAGGCTGGCAAGGGGTACAAAACCCTTTCCAAGGAGTTGGGCCTACCTGTCTCCACTGTTGGGAGCATCATCCGTAAGTGGAAGGCTTATGGAACTACTGTTAGCCTTCCACGGCCAGGACAGCCTTTGAAAGTGTCCTCCCGTGCCGAGGCCAGGCTTGTCCGAAGAGTCAAGGCTAACCCAAGGACAACAAGGAAGGAGCTCCGGGAAGATCTCATGGCAGTGGGGACATTGGTTTCAGTCAATACCATAAGTAACGTACTCCACCGCAATGGTCTCCGTTCCAGACGAGCCCGTAAGGTACCTTTACTTTCAAAGCGTCATGTCAAGGCTCGTCTACAGTTTGCTCATGATCACTTGGAGGACTCTGAGACAGACTGATTCAAGGTTCTATGGTCTGATGAGACCAAGATCGAGATTTTTGGTGCCAACCACACACGTGACGTTTGGAGACTGGATGGCACTGCATACGACCCCAAGAATACCATCCCTACAGTCAAGCATGGTGGTGGCAGCATCATGCTGTGGGGCTGTTTCTCTGCCAAGGGGCCTGGCCATCTGGTCCGCATCCATGGGAAGATGGATAGCACGGCCTACCTGGAGATTTTGGCCAAGAACCTCCGCTCCTCCATCAAGGATCTTAATATGGGGCGTAATTTCATCTTCCAACAAGACAACGACCCAAAGCACACAGCCAAGAAAACCAAGGCCTGGTTCAAGAGGGAAAAAGTCAAGGTGTTGGAGTGGCCTAGTCAGTCTCCTGACCTTAACCCAATTGAAAACTTGTGGAAGGAGCTCAAGAATAAAGTCCACATGAGACACCCAAAGAACCTAGATAACTTGGAGAAGATCTGCATGGAGGAGTGGGCCAAGATAACTCCAGAGACCTGTGCCGGCCTGATTAGGTCTTATAAAAGACGATTATTAGCTGTAATTGCAAACAAGGGTTATTCCACAAAATATTAAACATAGGGGTTGTATAATAATTGACCCACACTTTTATGTTTAAAATTTAATAAAATTCAACTGAGCAACATAACTTTTTGGTTTGTAAGATTTATGCTTCTGTTCATAAAACCTACTCTCGTTTGCAGTTTGAAGGCTCTAACTTATTTGCATCTTATCAAACCAGCTAAATCTGCAGGGGGTTGAATACTACTTGTAGGCACTGTATACTTGAATCACTATGTATAGACAAAGACAGCATCTTATTCATTTAACAATCTACCCAGTTCATTGTTTTATAAATTTGTGATTGAGGATAATGTCACATTTGCAGGTAGTTGAAAAGGGGAGCCCTGGAGTTGGTTACTGGTGGGCCCTTGGCATCCCAGTTCGACACTGGTGCCACCCATTGAATCAGATATTTCAAATAGTGCTGGTGTGTTACATATTACTGTTCCTGTATTTCATGATTTGCACACCCAACATATTCTGTGAAATGACCACAGAGACCATCAGGCCACTTTCAATGCAGTTTTGTATAATTCTATTAAAAAGGTAACACTGAATTCAGTATATAAAACACCGCTAGGCTGAATTCACAAGTTTATGTACAGACCAGAAAGCCCAGACTGACTGCAGGTCTCCTGACCTAAGCTAACCTGCAGACAATTCATACACGAACCATAAAATAGTTTAGGGGTGAAATCCTGCTGACAAATTCCCTTTAACCCTTGTAAATAGTTGTACATGTATTTCCTACAATTTCATCAGCATTACCATACAACTTTATACATAAATTAATGTCATACAAAATATTAAGAATCTCTCTCCCCAAATCCCTCTTCTCTCCTCCCCTATCTGCCATTTGTCAGAGTAGAAGAGCTGATGCTTTGGCCAGTTGCTTCTATGCAAATAGCAGTCCAGGCCAGAGGTGGCACACTCATTACCATAAGAATGGAGCTTCTAGTAGCAGAGGCCTGTGATAAATATACACCTGGGTGAGAAAGATGCAGCTCCTAGCTTCAAAAGAATTCTCTCTCACCCCAGGGCATCCCCATTTGGTCAACAGAAATCTGCAGTCTTGCCGGCACCGACATGAAATATGAACTATCGGAAGTTCTATACTCCCAATAATAATGGGACACATACTTTTAGCAGCATGGTCAGCTAAGGAACAATACGTATATTTTTCCGGATCTGTGAGCCATTCTGGTGAGCTGTAGTGCGAAAGTACCAAAATAACAGACTGCTACTATGCCATGTGTAGTCTCTAAAGAAAGGTAAATTCGTAATAAAAAATATGGCATCACTTACAAGCTTCTGTGATCAACCAGCGAGGAGTTATTGCAGAAGTTAGATATTTTAATAAAACCATGAAGCGCGGAGCCCACCCCACGTGAGGTCATCGCAGGGAGTGTGTGGGCAGGTCCTTTTTTCAGAATAAAAGATCTAGCTGAAGATTGATCTATACTCATGCTGAAGGCTACATATTTTGTAGCACGGGTCCCGTTTGATAATGGTCCATTGGAGCGCCTTCCCTCCAGCTAAACTGAATCGTCTCTGCGATCGGTCTAGTAAGTCTTCTATTAATCATTTTTATTTTGTGTAACTGTATACTCTGTATTGTATTGTCTCCTTTTGTAAAACCTTTTGTATATTTTTCATAAACACTGCCTCCCTTTTGGATTAAATATAAAATTTAATAGTCCTGTTTCTTTTGTTCTATAATTGTGCCTTCCCTGAAGCCATATGTTACCAGAAAGCAGGCGTCCGATCAAGCCTGTATTGTATTTCAAATCTGATCGGCGGTAGAAGCGAATGATCATAATTGGGCTATTGTGAAGCTGGCAGTGACCGTACGGGGGCGTATACACATATTCCATGCTCTGGAATCTGGAGGTGTGTACGCCATATGCTTTCTGCTCACTTGCCGATAGCTACATAGTGAGTAATCGGGATCGTGTGTGCGCGAAACCTGACAAAGTGATGGCAGCGGTGGGATATTGTGTGATCTCCCCGGTGTCGTCCTTGACCTCCCTGACAATTAATACAATGTATTTGTATCACATATAACACAGATTCATGTTATATTTCCCTGGTATATACTCACTAAAGAATTGGGTGTTTTCACTTGTTGTTTTATGTAATTACAGCTGATAAAAAGTAATCCAGCACCCAAGATGGTGACAAAAACAGCGATCAGACAGGCAATCAACGTGACCAATGAATAATCTGCAAACAGAAAATACACATACATATAAAACATACCATAGTAAAAAATGCAGAAATGTTCTGTATACATTTGCACCATTTATATAGCTGAAAATAATAAATGACGGTATCTATAAGTGATCAACGTCCACTTGACTAGTAGCCCACTGATTTGTCAAATTAAATCAACAATTTTATGGAAATAAAACAGAAGAAAGAGGCTGAAAGCAGTATAAGGAGTGGGATAAAGACATGGGGCTGATTTGTTGGACATGGGGAAGCTGTCAGGTTCCCTTTAACCCCTTCCTAACATGGCTATGTTCAGTTTTTGCCTTTTTTGTTTTTTCCTCCTTTTCTAAGAGCCATAACTGTTTTATTTTTCCGACAATATAGCTGTACGAGGGCTTTTTTTGTGAAATTCCAAGTTCAGCAAAATTGTGAAAAAAATTGCAATTCTGCCAATGTTTATTTTATTTACCATACTCATTATCTGGTAAAAATGACATGACAATATGATTCCCCAGGTCAGTATGATTCTGGAGATACCAAGCATGCATAGTTTGTTTTTATTTAGGTGCAGTGTGTGACACTTTCACCTTGCTGGTTGTATTACTAATTTATCTAATTAGAATAATGGTGGAAGTGTATGATAAATTGGGTGTCAAACTCATATGTAAAAATGCACTCGGACTTTATCTTTTAAGCGCATAGAAATGCCCCCCATTATATCTCCCGCCTGATTTATATATGGCTTAAATGATCTCTACAACCCCGAAACAGTGTCTGCAAATTGAGTTTCTGGTTCTGGTTTACATCCTAAGTCATGTGATAAGGCTCGTTAAAGGGCCATTACTGACTTTTAGGAGTTCTAGTCCTCTTCCTCTCTGAAGAGACAATTTGTATGATCTCTACAAAAAAGGTAACACAGCGCTAGCACTACTTCTATATGTAAAAAAATGCTGTTTGACCTGAGCGACATATTTTTAATGGTATTTGTATAATATTTTTTAGAAATCCGCTCCTTGTATGTATTTAATATCTGTGGCAGTATTAAAGTAATGTAGTAACGTTACATTGTTTCCTTAGGTGAGGCATACAACCTTAGGGTTATTCATTTGAAAAACAACTTTGTACTGTCACTTCCATCTGTCTCCCACGCAGATAAGATAAAGAATAAAATCGTCACTAAATCAAATATTTTTCTCCACTTGTGCCTGGCAACTGGATACAATCTGTTACTTTCTGTAAGCAGCCATATTAGGCTATTTAGAGACTGACTGTAAGGCTATGTTCACACATGTTGGGTTTTTCAGCGTCACAAATCTGCAGCAAAACCTAATCTCTGGCAGGAAATCAGCTGCGTCAAAAATGCAGGTTTTGCTGCGTTTTTTTATGTGTTTTTTGTGCATTTTTCAGCATTTTTTTCACTGTCCTTCTGTCTCTATTTATGCATGTACATAAAGTTCTGAGAAAAAAAGAACCCCATTCTATTTTGCCATCAAAAACGCTGATGCAAATTTTTGTGTGTTTTTGATGCGTTTTTTCAGCGTTTTTTTCACCACCCATTACTTCCTATGGGTGAAAAACGCTGAAAGAAGTGACATGCTCTATTTTCCAAAAACCCAATCAAGGCACAAAATACGCAACAAAAAAACCCATGATGTGTGAACAGAGAATTCTGGTTTCTCATAGACTTTGCTGGTACTGCAAAATGCAGCTGAAAATCTGCATAAAAATCTGCAGCAAAAAACACTGAAAAACTCAACATATGTGAACATAGCCTAATGTTCCTAATAGCAGATGATGCTACAAAGATTTCCCCCATACTTGCCAGTATATTCTAGTTCCCATAGCTTCCAGGAACACTTACACATCAATGAGTTCTGGCCTTACACGGGGTTATGAGCTGAGAATCTCCTTCTATAATGTATATATGACCTAATGATTGATTAAATACCATCTATTTCTATTTTATTAGCAGAAATAGGAATGCAATTGGTTAACTTCATCATAATAACATAACAAATATGGGAGGAAAAAATACATATGTTTTACCTGGGAGGGTTCGCACCACAAAATATTGTATATCACTTTTCCTGTCATTACCCATCGAAACATACACACTTCCATTATATTCCCTGTCAGAAGACAAGCCGGACACTTCAAACGTTCTGTCAGTCTGGATTTTTTGCCACTGAAATGTAATGAAAGGAATGTTCACATGTATATAAATAAGTCTAATCACATTAGTCACCAATAGTCACTGAGAAAGCAAACCAGATGAAAGTTGCCAAATACAGTACAAACGTATTTTCGGTATGTATCTGAGAATATTACAATTTTCCAATGTTGAGGGTAATTAATGTCTGGACAAAGACAACCATTTTCATTATACAATAAACAATACAGAGACAAGCAAATAAAACAATTGTATTATACATAAATATTCGATAATGCTTTCCACTTGCCTCATTGTCCGACCTGTTGAGTTATGTGAACTGAATGACCTATTGAAAGGGCATGGATGACACAGGAAACAGAGGCTGTAAGCATGTCTGGCACTTGATTGACAGCACATTAGTGTGGAGAGAGCTGTCACCCACCCTTCCGGGGTGTGCTAACAGTTGTTGGTCACTGTGTACTGATCGGTGATTGTAGACACGCCAGCAGCATGCCTCTATGAATGTAAACCGGTGGCTCAGGGGAGGAATAAAGTTCATTTTCTCCCAGTAGCCGCACTTTCAGGAGATAGCTGGACAGCATAGTAATATTATTAACCTGAAATTAACCCAGGTTAATAGCAGTTGGGGACATGACAGGTTCCCTTTAAAAATACACTACTCATTTA
This sequence comes from Phyllobates terribilis, assembly GCF_046119375.1. Lineage (NCBI taxonomy): Eukaryota > Metazoa > Chordata > Amphibia > Anura > Dendrobatidae > Phyllobates > Phyllobates terribilis. Next base: position 476,158,790 of record NW_027362762.1, read on the forward strand.
AAGAGGCTTTTCCATAAAGCTAAATAAATATTTTCCATATATTAATCAATACTAAAATATTGGCATTTTTCAGATTTGTTGTGGTGGCCATTTTTACATTTGTGACCACATAAAAAATAGCATTATTGAGTTAGCTTCACAAAACTGTCACTTAGTTATTGACTGGATAAGCTAACCAAATGACAGTTTAGCAAATCTTATGGGATAGAGCAGGGGTGCACACCATTTTTTGGTCCAAGGGCCACAATGCCATACTGAACCAATCTCAAGGGCCGCAAAAAAATGTAAAGGGGTATGTACATGTATACATCACCAGAACAAATATCAGTTCATTAATACATCACCAGAACCAAGTTTTGAGTATTTGTAGAGGATTCGGAGAAATTCTGCTCAATTTCTGCTCCAAAAATAGGTGTGAACATACACTAAATTACACTAAGTTTTTGGAGCAGAAACTGAGCAGAATCTCTCCAAATCCTCTTCATAATCTGAAAACTCAAAGTTTTGAGGATTTTTAAGCTTTCACATAGCCATGAAGCACATTTTGGATTGCTACATGTGTACAAGATCAGAACTACTGTCAGCACATGAATGCAGCACCAGAACCACCGTCAGTACATGAATGCAGTGCCAGAACCACCATCAGTACATGAATGCAGTGACAGAGCCATCGTCATCACATGAATGCAGTGCCAGAAGCACCATCAGTACTTGAATGCCGTGTCAGAATACATTTGAAGTTAGGAAGCAGGGAGCAGCGTCTCCCGGGCAGCTCCGCAGGCCACAAAAAGACCTTCAGAAGGCCGCATGTGACCCGCAGGCCATATGTTGTGCAGGCTTGGGATAGAGGGACAATAGAAACACACTTCAGATTTGTAGTTATAGATGGAAGCTATATGTACCAATCAGATCAAGTACAGTATGGAATAATGAAAGCAGAGGAATGCTGAAACACCCACTAAGAAATACATGGGTAATATATAGAGAGGATTAAAGGGAATATATTAGCAGAGCTAAAATACATTATGACTTGTAAATACCTTTCTAAACATGTCCCTACTGAAAGGAGGAAGGAAGTAAAGTTAGAACACTACCACCAATTGATCAATACTCTGCTCGGCACTGCTAGTGCTGACTTCAAAGGTGTCAATCAAGGCAGAGTTGCGATCATTTACTGTGATTTTGATTGTAACTAGTCACAGCTGCTGCTACTAGCAATGCATGAACATCTTATTTTACTTTCTCCCTCATAGTAAAATGAGCTATTATGATCCTCATCATGCCATTGGTTTAATAACCACAATCTTGTTGGCAGATTCCTTTTAAAGGGAATCACTCAGCAGGCTTTTGTTATGTAATCTGAGGGCACCATAATGTAGGGGAGTAGACCGTGATTCCAGCAATGTGTCACTTACTATGTTATGCTGTTTCTATACAATCAGTGTTTTATCAGCAGGAGATTATCACTGTAGGACAACTGGCCTCGTGCCTCCTAGTCCGACCATGCCCCACCAATGATTAGCAGCTCTCTGTCACTATACAATCTACACAGAAAGCTGTAGTGTGGGTAGGATTATACACAGAACAACAACTGAGCTCAGCTACATCAGCAGCAGAGAAAACTGTAATTCTATCATATCTGCTCCACACAGTAAACTAAGTGATACATCACTGGAATCACAACATCAGTCCATACATCTTGCTGCTGTCAGATTACATAGCAAAAACCTGCTGACAGATCCGCTGTAAAATGTCTGAAAATAGGGGTTAGCTTAAATGGGTTGACCAGTCCAAACTGATAAGTCTGCAGTCACTCTGTGTTACTGCAGACTTATGAATTTCCCCAGCACACACGCTGTGCGCTGTAGGGATTCGCCAGTTTCAGACCCAGGACCAGAGGGTATGCATGAGTTATACATACCCCCGGCCAATGGACATGGCCTCGCTCTTCATACACTTGTATGAAGCAAGGCCGTGCCCTCTAGATGGAGTGCGTCACTAGATGGGGCGCGGCCTCAGCTACATACAAGTGTATGGAGCAAGGCCGTGCCCTCTGGCCGGGAGTATGTATACACATACAAACCCTCCAGTCCCGGGTCTGAAACCGGCGAATCCCCACAGCGTGCAGTGCGTGCACTGGGGGGTATTCATAATTCTGCAGTCACACAGAGTGACTGCAGAATATCGGTTTGGACTGGACAACCCCTTTAATGAATAGAAAACAGTATGGTGGCAGGAACTAAGCAAGTAATGTATAGAAAGCAGAGGAGTAAAGAATACTCACAGTTGGCAGTCAAAATATAAAAAGGAACTGGTTCTGTATTCTCAGTGCTATGCTGTTGGCTGTATCAATAAGTAAAGTGTGAAAAGTTATAAAACAAGAAGTGGTGCCAAAATGTGAAGTGTCCATTGGCGAACCTTTGATTGTAACAATAGCTAGTGGTAGAAATACAACTTACTGTGTTTTGTTTCTCAGGGTTGAAAAAGTTCAAATGGTATTCAAAACGATAATTTTTGTAAAAATCTTCCAGTATTATTGGCTGCTTGTCTTCACCCCTTTTTGGCACCGAGGGAGTGGACACGAGAATTTTTATTGAATTCACATGCGGAATATAGTTTAGTTTTGGTAAAATCAAATATGCTGCAGAAAGGAGTAAAAAAAAAATCTTAATCAGTGATAGCGGTCATTTCTTTAAAAATACAATAGTATATCCATCATATACAATAATATATAATACAGTATAAGGCTGAATCATACCTAAAATCTTTACTAGGCATGGTATAATGAAAAATCTAACAAAATACATATATTATTTGTGTTTTATTATATCTGTTACATGTGTTTCTTGAAATACTTTGTTATATCATGCCTAATGAAAAGATCTAGTGTAACTTGTCTTGAGAACTTGCTATTTACTACCATGACTTTTATATTTGTTAGCCACAAGGTTATTATTCTGCTTTTCTACGAGCGATACACATGTACTAAGAAGCGTTCGTCATTATATTGTATAGTGAAATATATTAAAGTTTCCTTTACAAATGAACACAGTTTGCTTCTTAAAAATACTCACTGTCATCTCTTGGGTTCAGTCTTTTTGATATTACCCAGTCAGAGGTACAGTTTGTTGAGAATGCCATGACTCTACCAAAATACTGGTTTTCCATGAACTCTTCTACATCACCTGTTATAGCATTTGTCAAATTGCAGTGTACTCTAGTGATATTTTGGCAACCATGCAGCAGCAACCACTCTGTTTGGCCATATCTAAAAAATTATTGGACAACATTTAGAAACTCCAGAGATGATTTAGGATTTTGTCAATTTATTAAATATTCAGGATTTTTAGACAAGTACTGGTATATATTATTATGTAGAGAGAAAACAAAGAAAATTGTTGTATTGGGTAGAAAGGCAAAATGAGCAATTGTAAGTACACAGTGCTATACGATATAATGATTTCAATATATTGGGAGGATAAAAACTTTGATGGGAGTGTGCCTCTTAATGAATCAGGAGCATCCCCCCTCATCAAGGCTGGCAACAGAATTGCCGGTCTTGGTGAATTGCTACCTTTGGGTACAGTATCCTCCTGACTTTCCCTCTACAGATGTTCTCAGGAAAGAGGGGGATCCAAGCTGTTGAATTTCAATGGCCATTCATTTTTTTCTCCCTTGATATAAGCCACTGTCAAGATGATTCTGGCAGTGGCCCCTTATAGAGTACACAGGATGTCTCGGTCAAGCTTTAGGACCCAATAGGAAGCAAATATATCTTCAGCAAGAAAAACAAACTGGCCATTTTTTCGTGCTGTTATACATTAGAAGCCTCAGGATTGTGGAGTTGTATACTACAATTGTTTATGTAGTAAGAACAAACATTAAAGTACAATATCTGTTGAAGGCTCATGTCCACTATATAATATACTATATAAAAAATAATTAATAGTGCTCGCCATTATTTAACTTCCTTCTAGATGACAGCACCAAAAATTAACTAGTTTATTTTTCTTGTTGAAGCTTATATAATTCTTCAATGCGGTTCCAGGTGAATTTCAACACTTTCAGATTTGATTCTTGAGGATCTAAAAAAAACAAAAACTTGTCCGGCACCATTTCTCACATGGCTGAAGAACGAGAGAGTGGGCTAACAATGTTTTTCCTGGCCGCACATGTTTCTCCATAATTCCCTGCAGATATGACATCACATTGTCTATCTCAGTTTTTGAAGAGGATTATCATACCACTACCTGGCTTATCGGAGATTATTGGCTACCGGTGGAGCACAAACTAGTGTATGCAGAAAATACTGAAACAAAATCTCTCTTCCACTCCCTCTCTCCTTATAGAATGTAAGTGTGTTATACATGTATTTTTCAAGCAGTATGAAATTTTTGGGAAGTATGCGGCTAAGCCGGCAAATTAGAGTTTCAAACAATCTGCTCATTTCTACTAGGTACACACTGTATTTCTGCACAGTGTTGGGCGTGTACATCCAGGAGATATGCACCGCACAGTGGTTACAGTCAGGATGGATGCCAAGGCTTGCGTTCATCAGATGGACCCCTTGTAAAGAAATGTAAACCCCATGATATAAGTATGGCCCTCTGTATAATAAAAAGTGCATGCGTTTTCCTATACAGTAAAGCAAATGGTATGCAGATGCATATTAGCCAGACGAAAGCCAAAAGAGCACACTGATAAATGGGGGCCTATGATGATGTTTCAGTATACGTCAGGAAAAACTCCTCACATATTCTGTAGGCTAAGTGCATAGGCGCCATGCGCACCTAGTCTTACGAATATGCAAATAGTACTATAAATGTTTTTATAGTTAGATAAAGTTTATATGTTTATTTTACTGACATAGTAGCTCTTGGTATTTTGATATTTGGCCATATTTTCTTATGCAAGTAATGACTGAGTGAATGACTTACTTAACTAAAAATACTAATTTTTCATGAATTTGATTAATTTTTTTTTTAAAAAGTATGACACGGTCAATGTATCAGCTAACATTCCTGGCTATTTTTGGGTAAATTGATAAAAAAAAAAAAGTTTAAATTCTTTAAATTTAATTTAAACAAATAAAATATCTCTGTTGTGTGCTTTTACATGGAGATGAGTGAAAGGAGAATTTCAAACTTGTTCATCTCGACTTGAAACAATAGTAATGTGCAACAATTTAGTGGTAACATTTTGGTGTCTAGTTGCTTGCCAAATTTGTAAGGTGACAAGAAAAATGTGTGGTCTCCAAAAATGACACAGTTTAGGCCAAAAGTATATAGAATAGGCGGAAATGATACAATTATATCTCAAATTTATACCTGCCCATAGCACTTTTAAGGTATATTTAGAATGGAGATACTGACTTACCGTTTGTATTGGACATTGAATGATACGTCTGGAGCCAAATCATGTTTGCTCCAGTGAAGCATGTATTCAAAGTTTGTTGCATTAAAGGTCACATTGTAGTTGCTGAAGTTTAGGCAACTATTGCAACTATGCACTGAAATAAAAGATATGTGAACTTTAGAAATAATATCATCTTCGAATGACACTCATTCTGGCTTCTAAAATGCATTTTTTTCTTCAAAACATTCTAAAATTATACTGTAACTTTTTAATTTATTCTTCAATTCTGCTGTCTGAACTCTTTTTCTGGAATTTTTTTTCTGGTCTCATTTTAGAATATCGTTCTTTGAGCACTTTAAATTACATGGGGAAATAATTGTAAAGGTTGGATGTTAGTGTATACTTAAAGAGAATCTGTCACTAGATTTTTGATACCTCATTTGAGAACAACATAATGTAGGAAAAGAGAAGCTGAATCCAATGATGTATCACTTAGTTTACTGGGTGCTGCAGTTGTGATACAATTAGAGTTCTTAGATGCAGCATTAAGCAGAGCTTAGAAAGCTAACCCCGCCCACACCAGGCCCTCTGTGTACATAATTTATTGACAGTGAGCTGATTATCATAGAAAGGGGCGTGGTCGGACCAGGACTCGCATGCACTGTGGGCCGAGCAGTGATTGTCTCCAGGTGATAAAACCTTCATTGTAAGTAAACAACAGCACACAGTTTAATAAATTAACTCAGTAGAAGGGCAAAATGAGCAATTGTAAGTACACAGTGCAATATAATATGATTGCAATATATTAAGAGGATAAAAACTTTGATTGGAGTGCTTCTTTAACTTTTTTAGGACTATATATCAATTTATTCTGTTCACATAACATTTTGTATAACAACTGCATACCATGTACTGTTTTTTATTCACAAATTCAAACTATGCATTTCAAGATTGCAGAATGAAAAAAGGTTTGGCAAGAAATAGCATATGAATGTACACCAAAAGGACCCTCTTTTGGCATATTTATAAACATTACTAAAAACAACACAGCTTTTATTTGCGCTTCTATGCTAGTAAATATTAAGCAAAATAAAACAAATATTAACCATAATTAGCAACAGAGAGTAAATGGCACATGAAAAAGAGTGTATAATACTATAAATCATCAAAAGAATTTTCTAAGTAATTATGACTTTTGGTTTGTTCATTTTTTATGATAGATAGATAGATAGATAGATATGGGATAGATAGCTAGATACTGTAGATGATAGATGAGTGGATACATAGATAAGAGATGGGTGGATAGATAAATATTAAAATCAGTGTAGGGTGCCACGCTTCCAAAACATGTTCTCCAAAAACTTGAGAAAGCTACAATTCTTTTTTTATAGATAGTGTAGCAAAGCCAGGTAGGACTGGGTTAAATCCTAGCAATACAGGTCTTGATTAGATGCACCTGTCTAGCTTTAACTAAGAACCAGAGCTTGTGTTCACTAAGTGTGTCAGTCTACTCGATGTTGAGCAGAGTAAAGTGTGCTGCTGGTGAGTGACCAGCAAAAATGTGAGCTATAGCTGGAAGAGAGAGACATGCCAAGATTTCTCTCTGAATGGAGACTGCATGACTCAGCTAGGAAAGCTGAACAGTCTGTGTGTTGGAGCTGCAGAAAACCATATGGAATCTGTAGCCTGCTCAGTTTGAACTGTGCCCAGAGTTGAAGACTTCTGTTTGACGATGGAAGCTGCAGAAGCTCGGACTCAAGGGGGTACAGAGACCGGCGGGATTGGGCCTCCCCTGTGTATGAAGTTTGCTCCGGGAAAAAGGGTGAGCCCGCACTGATATATGTGCCCTGCTAAATGAATTGTTTATTTGCTGTGATACCTTTGTGCCCAGAAGAGGTTGTTTTTAATCCATTAAAGTTTTATGAAAGCAATAAAACTGCACCTGCTTGGACCAAACTGCATTGCCTGTGCGAACACTACCTAATACCTACCTGAGAGAGTGAATCCCTACAATAGATAGATAGATAGATAGATAGATAGATAGATAGACACAGTTAGGTCCAGAAATATTTGGACAGTGAATGAATCTTCATGATTTGTGCTCTGAGATGCAATTGAAGTGTAGACTTTCAGGTTTAATTAAAGGGGTGAACAAAAATATCCTGTGAAATGTTTAGAAATTGCAATCATTTTTCTACAAAGCCTTCACATTTCAGGGGCTCAAAAGTAATTGGACAAATTAACCTTACCACAAATAAAATGTTAATTTTCAATACTTTGTAGAGAATCCTCTGAAGGAAATAACTGCCTGAAGTCTGGAAGCCATAGACGTCACCAAACGCTGGGCTTCCACCTTTGTGATGCTTTGCCAGGCCTTTACTGTAGCTGACTTCAGTTGTTGCTTGTTTGTTGGTCTTTCTGCCTTACATTTTGTCTTAAGCATGTGAAATGTATGCTCAATGGGGCGGAGAGCTGGTGATTGACTCGGCCATTGCAGAATATTCCACTTTTTTGCCTAAAAAACTCCCTGGTAGCTTTCGCAGTTTGTTTTGGGTCATTGTCCATCTGTACTGTGAAGCGTCGTCCAATCAACCTTGCTGCATTTGGTTGACTCTGGTATAGCCCTGTACACTTCAGAATTCATCCAGATGCTTCTGTCCTGTGTCACATCATCAGTAAACACTAGTGACTCAGTGCCATTGGAAGCCATGCATGCCCATGCCGTCACACTGCCCCCACCATGTTTTACAGAGGATGTGGTGTGCTTTGGATCATGAGACATTCTAAGTCTTCTCCATAATTTCTTCTTCCCATCATTCTGGTACAGTTAGATCTTAGTTTCATCTGTCCAAAGAATGCTTTTCCAGAACTAGGCTGCCTTCTTTAGATGTTTTTTTTTTGTAAAGTCTAATCTAGCCTTTTTATTTGTAAGACTGATTAATGGTTTGCACCTTGTGCAGCACGGTGGCTCAGTGGTTAGCACTACAGCCTTGCAGCGCTGGGGTCCTGGGTTCAAATCCCACGAAGGATGACATTTGCAAGGAGTTTGTATGTTCTCCCCATGTTAGTGTGGGTTTCCTCCAGGTTCTCCAGTTTCCTCCCACACTCCAAAGACATACTGATAGGGAATCTAGATTGTGAGCCCCAATGGGGATAGCCATGATAATGTATGTAAAGCGCTGCAGAATATGTTGGCGCTATATAAAAATAAAGATTATTAGTATTGTGGTGAACCCTCTGTATTTGCTCTCATGAAGTCTTTTCTTTATGGTAGACTTACATACTGAAACACCTACTTCCTGGAGAGCGTCCATCACTTGGGGAGTCTTGTGAAGGGGCTTTTCTTCACCATTGGTAGGATTCTGTGATCATCCACCACTGTTGCCTTCTGTGAACTTCCAGGCCATTTTGAGTTTCCAAGCTCATCAGTGTGCTTTTTTTTGCAGAGTGTACTAAAACTGTTGATTTGGCTACTCCTAACATTTCTACTATCTCTCCCTTTGAGGCATGCATATAAATCATGGGGCCCCATAGCAGAAGTTCTAATTGCACCCCCCCCCCAAAAAAAAAACCCCAAAGTATAGCACTGGAGGCCAGGGAGGGAGTGGAGTCTTACCCGTAGAAGGCTGCCCCTCCCTCCATGCCCCACTCCACCAGCGGCAGCCTCCTACGGGTAAGACTCCTCTCTCTCCCTTGCCTCTAGTGCTATACTTTGATTTTGACGAGGACTGTCCTTTGCACGTGATATTTAATACATGAGTGTTTTGGGGCATTTTTGGGGCGGGTAGTCTGCCTGATCAGTACTTGCCTTACCAATGACTTTCTGGCAGCTTTGCTATATGTGTTGTGGAAGCACTGTCTTTCATTCTCCTACATTGCATCTTAATCATTAATCTCTATAATTCTATTATATTTAATAAAAACTCTTCCATATTTCCAAACCTTTGTACTTAATTTGTCCTACTTAACATAGCCTCCATACAGTATAATGGGCCCCCCATAGTCCTCCATATAGTATAATGCAGCCTCCATATAGTATAATGCATCCCCATAGTCCTCCATACAGTATAATGCACACGCCATAGTCCTTCATATAGTATAATGCACCCCAATAGACCTCCATATAGTACAATGCAGCTCCCATATAGTATAATGCACCCCATAGAACTCCATACAGTACAAAGGTCCCTGCATAGTCCTCTATGTAGTATAATGCACCCCCATAGTTCTCCATATAGTATAATGCACCCCCCATAGTTCTTCATATGGTATAATGCACACCCATAGTCCTCCATACAGTATAATGAGCTCCACACAACCCTCCTTATATTATAATGCACCCCATAGTTCTCCATATAGTTTAATGAGCCCCACATTGCCTTCCATCATATAGTATAATGCACCCTCCATAGTCCTCCATATAGTATAATACACAGCTCCAGACCTTTTACCTGATTATGCATTAACGAGGGAATAGTCCATTTCAGAGCTTTTGAGATAATTGTCTTATTACTTTTTGGTCGCTTTAAAAAAAGCAGGTACATATTAAATAGTTGTTAATTCTAAATCCTTACTCCAATTAGGATATGAATACCATCAAATTAAAACTGAGAATCTGCACTTTAAGCCCATATTGATTATATAACTGTATCTTGAACATGTTTTGATAAACAGCTAAAATGCCAACACTTGTGTCACTGTTCACATATTTCTGGACCTAATTGTAGATAGATAGACAGACGAGACAGATACTGTAGATTTTAATTTGGGAACAGAAGTCTGTTTTTTTTTTTTTCAAATGTTCTTTGGTATTATTATATAATTTTAAAGATTATAAATAAAAATAACAGTTCAGCTCACTGGGAAAGTCCAATTTTAAAGATTTGAAAAAAATCCAGCATCACTGGGAAAAACTGCAAAAAGATAGTGATTTTATTTCATGTATCAATAGAAAAAAAATTCACTTCAATGGGATATGATTCCTTATCTTTTTTATTCTGTTGCACACATGAAATAAAATTACTATATTTTTGCAAGTTTTCCCCCTGATGCTGGACTTTCTTCAAATCTCTATTTTAAACATTGCCCATCAAACATTATCTTGTCTCATGTTTCGCCATTCTGTCACTAAGTTGGCCTGCTTGAATAATCATATTAATAGCAGGAACACTTGTAAACTCTTTGATTATGTTTTTCATATATGTGTATTATTAATTTAGTTGTGTACCCCTAAGGTTACGCTCCCACGATCAGTACCCGCCGCTGCGGCTCTGACGCTGCAGAACATCCGCACCACTTTGCCCTCATTATGCAAATGAGAGGACACTTTTTTTTGATGACCTATCAGATCAGTAGCGGTCAAACTCCTGCCACCCCCAGTGTTCAGCTGTTTACATCCTGTCTCACCAGCTCAGTGATATGAGGGTTGAAGTTGCAGGACCCTATTGATCTGATTTTAAAAACCTATCCTATCCTATCCTAAGGTTAGGTCATCATGGTGGTGGAAAACCCTGTTTTACTATATAGATTTTACTATATAGATTTTTTAATGACTTATAAGTCTAGAGTATATATTTTATATATATTCTACAGTATGTCTACATGACTTAATTCATGTTCTTCTAAAACACTATTTACATGACTGCCAGGAACTACCATCAAATTACATGTCATGTTACTCAATGCTTACTAGACTTCCTGAAACTCTTTACTATTACATCTGATATCTGATTATATATGTTTAAAAAACTTACCTGAAATCAAGTTGAAAACCAGGAATAAATATATCTTCTTCATCTACTTTGAGAAGCCATTAATCATCAAGCACTGATGTACAGTATTCCCAGTTTGGCTTTTAGGGAGGTGAAGCCATAAACACAGAGCTCCTTTCCATGTTGTATGTGTTGCTCTCTGTTATACTAGTGTAAGAAAATACATAGTGTCAAAGATTTTTTTTCTTATGGTAAGAAGGGAGTTTCCTGTTTCAAGGTTGTTGATGACTCAACACCCAATGATATCTTCAACCTGAAAGGCAGGTCTTGTGAAATAGCATGATGGCTGCGCACGTGTATGTAGAGTGAAAGATGCTTGCATATTACATTGGAAGTTTCAGTTATTCTGATCATACACTATACTCAAATATTACTTTGCGCAAAAAAGAGGAAGAAATCCAGCTCCCCATAGAAACAGTTCATGTACATATCCCTCAGGCGGTGTATGGACAAAATACTGTGTCGGCAGCAGGCAGAAACAAGCTAAGTAAAGTGCATACAGCAATATGTTCAGAGGGAAAGTAAGTTAAAAACAATGGTTTTATTTAGATCATATTAAAAATTTGAAAGAATGGAATGAAAAAATATTAGAAAAAGCAATGGGGAATTCCCGGGAATAGACCTCCTTACTAGTGATGAGCGAGCACTAAAATGCTCGGGTCGAGTAAATAGGAATGCTGGAGAGCTCGATCCGAGTAACGAGCCCAATGTAAGTCTATGGGAAACTTGAGCATTTTTCCAGCGGCTCCCCCCCTCCGGCGGTAAGCAGAGGTCCTAAAAATTGCCAAATCGATGGGAACAGTGCTCAAATGACATGGGAACAGTATGGGGAAGACCCCTGGAAGCATCTCTGACTCCCAAGTCACTGCTGTCAATGTATTACGCCACTTTTACGAACTCACAATAAAACATACAAAAACGAAACCAAAATGGGAAAAATGTTAAGGAATATCCTTTCCAGGGTAATGACTTGTATATAAGGCAAAAAAAAACAAAAACAAAAATTCTCCTCCACACCTTAGGCTATGTTCACACGTAGCGTTTCTGATGCATTTTTGCACTTTTGCATTGCTTTTAACGGTGAAAAATACATTCACTGGGAAATGTAATTTTAACATTTTACTACCTTATCTGGCCATGTAGTGTGCGAGACATGATCAGACACATCCTGTTTCATTTATGAAGGAGGGACTCTGAAAATCACAAAGCCTATTTTTATAGGGCCATCAGGCGGCCAATACTATTCTTAAAGGGCCAGCAGTGGGCCCTCACTATTGTTAGAGGGCCATCAGCCGACTATGCTTTGTTGTTCCCATTATTAAAGAGTGGGTCTCCTATACTGTTATTGCGTATGCAGTGACTGCAAGGGCTGCCAAAAATTTGGACGTACCGCAATACCCCCTTGAAGAGACATAGAGGAGGGCCTCAGTAAAAAAAAATGTTCCCCTTAAAATGGAGTGGGTCTCCTATAGTGGTAATGCCCATGCAGTGACTGTAAGGGCTGCCAAAATTTGGGAAAAACCCCAATAACAATTTAAATACATATAGAGGTGGGCCACTGTAATGACATGTTCCCATTAGAAAGGAGCGGGTCTGCTATCCAGTTATAAGGTATGAAGTGAGTACAACAGCTGTCAAAATTTGGGAAAAACCCCAATAACAATTTAAAGATACATAGAGGTGGGCCTCAGTAACAAGCACAACATGTTCCCATTAGAAAGGAGCGGTTCTGCTATCCAGTTATAGGGTATGCAGTGAGTACAACGGCTGCCAAAATTTGGGAAAAAACCCAATAACAATTTAAAGACACATAGAGGTGGGCCTCAGTAACGAATGCGACATGTTCCCATTCGAAAGGTGCTGGTCTGCTATCCAGTTATAGGGTATGCAGTGAGTACAACGGCTGCGAAAATTTGGGAAAAACCCCAATAACAATTTAAAGACACATAGAGGTGTGCCTCAGTAACGACATGTTCCTAGAAAGGAGCGGTTCTGCTATCCAATTATAGGGTATGCAGTGAGTACAATGGCTGCCAAAATTTAGGAAAAACCCCAATAACAATTTAAAAACACAGAGAGGTGAGTAACAGTAACGACATGTTCCCATTAGAAAGGATTAGGTCTTCCTTACTGTTCATGCGTATGCAGTGACTGCTAGAGTTGAGTCACCCCCGTAGTGTTCGAGTTCGGTTCGGTTCGTCGAACACCCGTATGTTCGCCGAACTGTTCGTCAAACTGTTCGTCGAACACCGTCGAACACCGTTAAAACCAATGGCAGGCAAACAAAAACACATCGAAAACACATAGAAAACACATAGAAAACACTTCAAAGGTGTCCAAAAGCTGACAAACTGCTCAGAAGACACAACTAACACATGGAAAAGTGACAAGCACATATAGTCATGCAAAAAGAAAAGAGGTTGAGGAGTAAAAGGAGGGGGAGACACAGTTATAGGCATGTCATGCCCTTCTAAAACCAAAAAAGTGCGAAGCTGACACGGCCAGTCCGTTCCTGCCCGTGCGACCTCCGTGTCGCCAGGTTTGTGCCAGAGCTGGGGTGGACCCTGACGGCCAGCCCCCCTCTCCCAATACTGGTGCCTGTCCGCTGGTGGGTCGAGCGAGCCCCCCTGCGCTGGAGGCAGGTCTAAGCTTTTTAATTTAAATTGTCTCTCTAATTTGAATGAGTACACTTTAAATCCTTTTACAAGGATCTATTGGAGGGCAAATCTGATGCCAGCAGCCGCGGGAATTACAGCTCCAGTAGCGTCCACTAATGCTGCTGCAGTTAAAAAGCTTTTATAAGGATCGAGCTTGGCGGTCCACTTCAAGGCGTCCTACCGCCAGTCCCAGCCCCTGTGGCTTGGGGTGCCTCCCGATGCTCTTCACTGAGTGTCTCGGGGGCCCGAAGCATTTCCTTCGAAAAAATTAAGTGTCCAAACTACAGGTGGTGTAGCTTGCTTAACAGCTGGGATAATCCGCTGACTAGCAGACACTGCTACTAGGCACAAAGTATTTCCTGGGCTAGATGCAGTTAAAAATTTGTAATTAGACACTCTCGTTGGATGCTGAGAAAGCATTCCATAGAGTCTCCTGGCACGCCATATATTATTCTCTTAAAAAGCTTGGGGTAGGGGTCTAGGGGACCCTTTTATAGCCAAAATCACGGCCCTGTATCGCAATATGTCACCTAGGCTGAAGATAAATAGAACATTTTCATCACCTTTCATAATCACCAATGGGACAAAGCAGGGATGTCCTCTGTCCCCTCTCTTATACATCCTAGTGACGGAACACCTGCTCTCATCAATTCGCCATAACCCCAATATTATGTGGATTGAGGTGGGAGGCACTGAGTACAAGTGCTCTGCATTTGCTGATGATGTCCTAGTATATATCACTCAATCACATATATCCATCCCTGCTGTTCTGGCTGAAATAGATCACTTTGTTACATGGTCAAATTTTAAAATCAATGCAGCGAAGTCTGAGGCCCTCGATGTCTCCCTCCCCAAATCCATACAGGATTCCATCCAGTCCAACTTTCCCTTTGCCTGGCCCTCACAGGGTATCAAATACTTAGGAATTCATATTCATAGAGACCTCTCCCATCTATGTTATCTTAATTTTGGGCCCTTTATTGACCAACTCCATACAGACCACGGTTGCCAAGTTAGGACTGTAAGATTCACTACGTGAACCACTGGTGTTTTGTGGAAAAGCACATGTACACTGTGTTCCAAATCATTATGCAAAAAGTGTTTAGGAGTGATAAGGTAAGAATTGTTTTATTTGTCAGTTAAACTCATTGATGGTGATGTGTGTCAGGACTCTTTATATCACTGTAAGCAATTGCAGACACCTGTGCTAATTAGTTTGGCAGGTGTGTCCAATGAAAGGCAAGACTACTTAAGAAGGCTGTCCCACATTATTAAGCAGCCTACATTTTCTGCCAAAATGGGAAAGAAAAAGGATGTGTCGGCTGCTGAGAAGCAACAAATTGTGGAGTGTTTAGGTCAAGGCATGACTACAATCAACTTTGCCAAGACACTTCATCCTGATCATCGCACAATCAAGAAGTATGTAGCTGATTCACAGTACACACATGTGCGTGCTGATAAGGGAAAATTGAGGACTCTTTCCTACAGGCAATTACGTCAGGTTAAAAAAGCAGCGGCAAAAAAGCCTTGTCATAGCAGCAGACAAGTTTTTGAAGCCACTGGTGCCTCCAACATCCCCCGAACAAGATGCAGGGTCCTTCAGAGGTTTGCAGCTGTGCGTAAGCCATCCTGTCGACCTCCTCTATCCACTGTACACAAGCAAAAACGGCTCCAGTGGGCCAAACAATACATGAAGACTGACTTCAAAACTGTTTTGTTCACCGATGAGTGCCGTGCAACGCTCGATGTTCCAGATGGACGGAGTGGAGGATGGCTGGTTGATGGACACCCCATGCAACCACGGCTACGGCGCCAACAAGAAGGAGGTGGAGTAATGTTTTGGGCTGGAATCATGGGGAGAGAGATTGTCGGCCCCTTTAGTTCCCTGAAGGGGTAAAGATGAACGCCATAATGTATGTGGAGTTTCTCAAACAGCACTTCCTGCCATGGTTCAAGAAGAACCGTGTATTCCGCAGCAAGATCATTTTCATGCATGATAATGCACCGTCTTATGCTGCACATAACACATCTGCATCTCTGGCTGATATGGGCATAAAAGGGGACAAACTTATGGTGTGACCCCCATGCTCCCCTGACCTCAACCCCATTGAGAACCTCTGGAGCATCATCAAAAGGAGTGTCTATGATGGCGGGAGGCAGTTCACATCTAAGCAACAGCTCTGGGAGGGTATTCTGTCCTCATGCAAAACAATTGAAGCAGAAACCATCCAAAACCTGACAAATTCAATGGACGAGAGAGTTCAGAAGCTCCTTTCGAACAAGGGGTCCTATGTGCAATCTGAGGGTCATGTTGCAGGTAGTGCAGAAAGAAGGCACTCATGTGTCTTGCGCATCTAGGAGCCCCAAAATTATTTTCCGGGCTAGATGCAGCTAAAAATTATTATTAATTTGAAAGCTGGTGGAGCTTAGTATAGATGGCCTAATAGAATCAGTACTGCAAACTGCTACAAGGCCAAAATTATTTTACAGGCAAGATACAGATAAACATGATTAGTAATAATTTGAAATCTGGTGGAGCTTAGTATAGATGGCCTAATAGAATCAGTACTGCAAACTGCTACAAGGCCAAAATTATTTTACAGGCAAGATACAGACAAACATGATTATTAATAACACTGGTGTACAAAAAAAAAATTTCTGGCATGGACTTTAAGAACAGTTTTAGACTAATTTGAGGGTGCTGAATTCAAATCTGATCTTATAATTTCTCTATCACATCACGTTTTTGCGCTACAGGTATATAGCCCATTTTCAATAATTCCAAGAAAAATATAAGTAGTGTATGAAAAGTGCCGGTTTATACGGTTCACTAAGGTAAATTTAGTTTTCATTTAGTCTCCCAATAAATGTGAGAATATCTTTGTTTTCTTTGAACATGCATAATTCCCATTTGTTATGATAAGAAAGTAAAAAAAAAGTTTTCAAACACCCTTGTTTTCTGTGCTACTGGTTTTCTGTGCTACTGGAACAGTAGAGCTACAGCAGAGCATTGAGTAAAAACTGAATGGCCTCAGCGACAGAGTTTGGCATCTGGCAATAAGAATGTCATCCATGATCCTCTAGTGAATAGGAAGAACATTGTCTTTCCTCCCTTGCACATAAAACTTGGATTGATGAAGCCGTTCGTCAAAGCTCTCAATAACAGTGGAGAATGCTATAACGATATATGTTCAACTTTTCCTGGTCTTAGTGAAGAGAAGAAAAAGGCTGGAATATTTGATGTACCTCAAATAAGAACACTTATGAGAGACCCAAACTTTATCACATCAATGAATGAGACAGAAGAAAGAGCTTTGAATGCATTTTGTAACGTGGTGAAGAATTTTCTAGGGAATAAGAAAGCAGACAACTATGAAGAGATTGTGGAAGAGCTACTAATGAGTCTGCAAAATCTTGGATGTAGAATGAGTATCAAGATTCACTATTTACACAGCCATTTGGACTTTTTTCCAGAGAACCGTGGGGATGTGAGCGAGGAACAAGGGGAGCGTTTTCATCAGGACATTAAAACAATGGAAGAACGGTATCAAGGCCGGTGGGACTCACATATGATGGCTGACTATTGCTGGAGCTTGATGAGAGACAACCCAGAAGCTGTACATCACAGATCAGCCAAGAAAAGAAAGTTAAAATAACTGCCATTTGCCATTCATCTGTGTGCCATATATATGTGTTTTTAAATTTTGTAGTTTAATTTTGTAAGTATATTTGATTTGCTGTACACAGACTTTGTAATTTTTGTTATTCCTTGATTAAAAATATACAAAATGTAGTAACGAAAATCATGAGGTTTTTATCAAAAAACATTCAATAGGAGTAATTTCCATCAAACATATATCAAAATCCTGATGTGATAGCCAAAAACGGAGTTCGTATTAGTAATCAGCAGCCAAAATTGACTTAAAATATGTTTTAAAACGTTTTGACAGAAAAATTGCGTTGACCAGTGTAATTTTAAATTTGGTGGAGCTTAGTATAGATGGCCTAATAGAATCAGTACTGCACACTGCTACAAGGCCCAAATTATTTTCCAGCCAAGATACAGATAAACATGATTAGTAATTTGAAATCTGGTGGAGTTTAGTATAGATGGCCTAATAGAATCAGTACTGCACAGTGCTACAAGGCCAAAATTATTATACAGGCAAGATACAGATAAACATGATTAGTAATTTGAAAGCTTAAAACGGTTGGTGAGGTGATTTTAACAAATCATCAATCTTTTACTCTCCCCAGGATGACACAGGGGTAGAAAAGTCCTTTCGGATCCATGATTTGTTCATCTTTATGAACGTGAGTCTGTCTACATTATCAGTGGAGAGCCGCGTGCGCTTATCTGTCAGCACACCACCAGCAGCTCTGAACACACGTTCAGACAGAATGCTGGCTGCGGGGCATGACAAGATCTCCAAGGCGTAAGTGGCGAGCTCTGGCCATTTATCCAGATTGGAAGCCCAAAAAGAGCAAGGGTCCAATGACACAGTCATGGCTTCAATGTTTACTTGGAGATACTCCTGTACCATTGTCTCTAGGTGTTGACTATGTGTCAGACTTCTTGTCTCCTGTGGCCTTGCAAAGGATGGGCTAAAAAAGTGGTGAAATGATTCCGCAAAAGTGATGTTACCAGCAGATACTGTTTTTCTGTTACATTTTGAGTGCTAAACACTCGACGGTCCCACGGTTGGCAAGTTGGAACTGTGAGATTCACTACGTGCACCACTGGTGTTTTGTGGAAAAGCACATGTAAGATTCTGCAACAGTCTCTGCTGATACTCCTGCATGCGTGAATCCCTTTCTATGGCAGGAATAATTTCTGCAAATTTACTTTTGTACCGGGGATCTAACAGTGTGGCAACCCAGTAGTCAGGATTATTTCTAATTCTCACAATTCGAGGGTCATGTTGCAGGTAGTGCAGCAAGAAGGCACTCATGTGTCTTGCGCATCCAGGAGCACCTAGTCCCTGTTGTGTTGGTGGCTAGGTAACAATCATGCTTCCTTCCTCTGCCCTCTCCCCCCAACCTCGCACAACAGAAATGTGATCAAGGTCTCCCTCATCTGATGAGTCTTTCATCAGTTCGTCCTCCACTTCTTCCTGGGCTCCTGCACCTTCCTCACTAGTTTGGCTGCTACCATGCGCCCTGGTAAAACCATCTCCCCCACCCTCACATGCCTGCCGCTTGGTGCTGCCGACCGTCTGGAGCTTGCAGATGTTAGCCCTTCCGCATACAACTCCTCTGCCTCTACTTCCTCCACCTCCTCTTGTGCCACCACCTGACTCCGAATTCTGTTTAACATGTGCTCCAGCATGTAAGTCACCGGAATAGTCATGCTGATAATGGCATCGTCAGCACTAAACATCTTCATCGCCATTTCAAAACTGTGCAGAAGGGTGCATAGGTCCCTGATCTGAGACCACTCCTCCAGCGTGATTTTCCCCACCTCTGGATCTCGTTGGCCCAGGCTATACGTCAGAACATATTGCACCAGGGCTTGTCAGTGCTGCCACAGTCGCTGCAACATGTGCAGAGTTGAATTCCACCGGGTAGGCACATCGCATTTTAGCCGGTGAAGTAGCAGGCCCAACAACTTCTGTGGAGATGTAAGTCGCTGAGCTGCGGGATGCGAACGGCGGAAGTGAGCACACAGCGACCGTGCCCTCTGCAGAAGGCCATCTAGTCTGGGATAGTGGGCTAAAAATTGCTGGACAACCAGGTTCAACACGTGATCCATACAAGGCACGTGTGTGACATTGCCCTGGCGAAGGGCCGCACCGAGGTTTGCAGCATTGTCGCACACAGCCTTCCCTGGTTTCAGGTCCAGTGGAGACAACCATTCATGAAACTGGTTCTCCAGAGCTGACCACAACTCCTCAGCTGTGTGACTCACATTTTCCAGACATTTCAAAGTAAAAACCGCCTGATGACGTTGAGCCCTGCTGCCAGCATAGTAAGGAGGTGTGCAGGATCCCTTCTGCGCAGTTAGAAAGCTTGTGGCATGACCAGACAGGCTTTGGGTGCAGGTGGAGGACCGAGAGTAGGTTGAGGAGGCAGAAGCAGTGGAGGAACTTCGAGATAAAGAGGATTGACGCACAACTCGTGGGGACGGCAAGACTTGGACAGCAGCCCCTTGTCCTGCTGTCACCATAGTTACCCAGTGCCCAGTCAGCGACATGTAACGCCCCTGTCCATGCCTACTCGTCCAAGTGTCTGTGGTGAAATGCACCCTGTCACACACAGAGTTTCTCAAAGAAGCGGTGATGTTGTGTGCAACATGCTGGTGGAACGCAGGCACACCTTTCTTTGAGAAGTAGTGCCGACTGGGCATCTGGTACTGGGGCACTGCGACGGACATAAGGTCTCGAAAATCCTCTGTGTCTACCAGGCGGAAAGGCAGCATTTCTCTAGCCAAGAGCTTGCAGATGGTGAAATTCAACCTCTTAGCTTTCTCATTGCTAGGATGAAATGGTCTTTTACTTGTCCACATCTGAGGGACCGAGGGCTGGCTGTTGTGCTTAGACGGGGTGGAGAAGGGTGTCCCCGGCAAACTGCCGGTCTGTGAGGAAGATGCAGGCGGACATGTTAGATTGCCTTGATCCAAAGGTGGTGCTATCGATGTCGGAGAGCGCTCAATACCAGCTGGTGTTTCCACCTCCAAATAAAATGATGACCTGGCAATCACGCTGGCTGTTGTGGGTAAAGAGGTGGCAGGTCTGCGTCCCAAAACAGGTGTGACTGCTGTCCCCCAAGTCACAGAGGATGAAGAGGCCGCGGATGCAGAAGATGTGGCAGACGGTGGTTGGCCCGGCCGGCTAGGCCGCATTGTAGCACAGTGAGCTTCCCACTGCAGCTTATGCTTCATATCCATGTGCCGGTTCATGCATGAAGTACTCAAACTATGTATTTTTTGGCCTCTACTTAGCTTTTGCTGACAAATGTTACAGATAACATGGGTTGGGTCATCCTTATCGATCTGAAAAAATGCCCAGGCTATGCAAAGCTTAGCACCCATGCGACCTGAAGAGCCACCACGACTTGTGGTCAGAGGCAGAGTTGTGTTTGAGGATGCAGTTGTTGACGTGCTTCCAGTACTACGTCTCTGTCCACTAGCATCCTCCTCCACCTCCTCATCGACTAGCTGACTGTGGGTTGACAGTAAGTGGGATCTCCAACCTCGTCATCATCACCCTGTGTGTTCTCACACCCGTCGTCCTCAGAGCCAACCTCTTCCTGCCCTGACCGAAAAGTCAAGTTGTCGCTCCAATCAGGTATTTGAGTCTCATCATCGTCTTCCTCATTGTCTCCACCAACAGAAGTTACAGTTTGGGAACGAGGGTATACATTATGGTCAGAACCTTCTGCGTCTGTTCCTGGATCCGACTCATAAAGATTCTGGGCATCAGTGCAGATCATTTCCTCGTCTGGATTCACAGAAGCTCTGGAGCTGACCTCTGATTCCCAGGCTATAGTATGAGTAAACAGCTCTGCAGACTCAACCATCTGTTCTACCCCATACTCAGACCGGCAGCTGGAGACTTGGGAGCTGTGAGGAAGCTAGTGCGATTGGGGTGACACCTCTGAGGACTGGAGTATTTGTGATGTTGAAGTTGAGGTGGAGGAGAGCCCACTTAAAGGAGCACTTGATATCCGTTGAAGCATTGAAGCACCTGCTGTTTTTGTGCCTCATCTGGAATTTGTAGCGATTGGCGTGGCCGTAAGAAAGGGATCTTATCACATTGTCCGCTAAAAGAAGTAGACATCTTAGTTTGGCTGAAAGATGGTCTTTCTTCTGCAGATGTTACTGTTGCTTTAACACCTAGCCCACAGACACAACCTTTTTTCCCTTCCCAACACGCCTATTCCCCTTTCCACCATCAGCAGGCCTTTTTCCACTCATTTTGGTGGTTAACTAATTGACAACTCTGAAGTTGTTTGCACAAAAAACAATGGATGGGAACCGAGCAGAGCTGAGTGGCCAAACTGTGGTATTAGCCCAAAAGTATTGGCTGGGTTAGATGCAGTAAAACAATTTTATTACATACACAGGTGGTGGAGGTTAGTATAGATTGACTAATAGAACAAGTCCCACACACTGCTACAAGCCCAAATTTTTTTTCACAGCTAGATGCAGATAAAAATTATTTTTAATTTGCAACCTGGTGGAGGTTAGTATAGATGGACTAATAGAACAAGTCCCACAAACTGCTACAAGCCCAAATTTTTTTTCAGAGCTAGATGCAGATAAAAATTATTTTTAATTTGCAACCTGGTGGAGGTTAGTATAGATGGACTAATAGAACAAGTCCCACACACTGCTACAAGCCCAATTTTTTTTTCAGAGCTAGATGCAGATAAAAATTATTTTTAATTTGCAACCTGGTGGCGGTTAGTATAGATGGACTAATAGAACAAGTCCCACACACTGCTACAAGCCCAAATTTTTTTTCAGAGCTAGATGCAGATAAAAATTATTTTTAATTTGCAACCTGGTGGAGATTAGTATAGATGGACTAACAGAATGATGCTATGCCCAAGGTTTTACTTGGATAGGTGCAGTAAAAAAATTTGTATTCTATACACAGGTGGTATAGCTTGCAACACAGATAGGCTACTCCACTGACTAACACACACTGCAAGAGGCCAAAAAGGATTTGCTTAGCTAGATTTAGCCAAATGTTGTGAAAAACATTTGCACAGCACTGGCACAGACCTGCCTGGCAAAAAGTCCTAGGAAATGCTGTAAAATAGTCCTCAAAAGGACTGCAATTACAATTAGTCCCTACTCCCAACCTATCTATTTCAGAGCACAGACCTGCCTGATAAAAGTCGTAGGAAATGATGTAACCTAGTCCTCAAAAGGACTGCAATCACAACTATTCCCTACTCCCAAGCTATCTGTAGATTTGTGCGAAAATTGGCTTGAAATGAATACTCAAAGTATAGCGCACACAGCAACAGCGGTGCCATCTAACACGCAGCTGCAGCAGTGAGAAAATGGTGGCTATGTGGAAAATGGCTGGGTCTTATAGGGCAAGGACATGTGACATACACTGCCAATGACACATGCCCTTGCTCGTGTGAAAAAAAGCAGTTCGCTCCGTGTGTGCGCTGCTGATAGGCTGACAGATTGCACCTCCCAACTGTAAATGCGGGAAAGAGGAAAAAAAATGGAGATCTTCATTATTTATGCAGAGATCCATCCCCTGCCCCTCCCCCCGCCCCGCTGTACACTCAAACTGCGTATTAACATTAATTTTCAGCATTACTGAGAAAAAATCCAGTTATGATTTTGGTGCACGAACAGTTATCGAACATAACCTCGAACTGCCGGATTTTTTTCAAATCGTTCATGTTCGCCGAACGGCTCGAACACCGCCCAAAACAGCTCGAATTTGAGATTGGCGAACAGTTCGAGTTGAACACCGCTCATCTCTAGTGACTGCAACTGCTGCCAAAAATTTGGAGGCACTCCAATACCCCTTGGAAGAGACGTAGAGGTCAGAGGGCCCCCTGAAACAATGTTCCCATTATTAGGAAGTGGGTCTCCCGTACTGTTTGACTATGCAGTGAATGCAACGGCTGCCAAAAAATTGAAGGCACTCCAATGCCCCTTGCAAGAGACGTAGATATGGTGATATGGTAGATATGGTGGTGGAGGATGAGGAGAAGGAGGAGGACAAGAGCAAATAGACAAAATCAGGAAGCGTATACCCATATGTGGATGTGAAGACAGAGGTGTATGGGAATAGAGTTAGACCTCCCAAAAAAAGACCCTTTATTTGAGTTTATGTTACGCTGCTATCATTCAGTGGTGTTGAAAAGTCTGGCCCAATCCAGCCCTTGTTCACTTTTAGAAGAGTCAGACTGTCAGCATTTTCAGTTGACAGGCGGATGCGCCTATCGGTTATAATTCCACCAGCGGTACTAAAAACCCGCTCTGACAAAATGCTATTGGCAGGGCAGGCCAGGACCTCCAAGGTGTAGAGAGCCAGTTCATGCCACGTGTCCAGCTTGGATACCCAATAATTATAAGGCACAGAGGAATCATGGAGGACGTTGGTACGGTCGGCTAGGTACTCTCTCAGCATCTTCCGAAACTTTTCCCTCCTTGTGAGAGTACCCCACGCATCAGGGCCTGTGCAATAGGAGGATCTGAGAAAACTGTCCCAGAACTTTGACAGTGTTCCCCTGCCTCTGTTGAATTGCATTTTTGGCTCACTTGCCTGTACTCCTTGGTTGTCCAATGAACTGTGACCTCTGCCGCCAGCGTTTTCAGATGAGAATTTTTTCAATAATTCCTCAACAAGGGCCTCCTTGTAGCAAGTTCTCCTTGTAGCATGGGTCTAGAAGTGTCACCAACCAGTAATGACTGTCACCCAAAACTAGGACAACGCAATGGTAACAGGAAAGTCAGGGTAACAAACTCAGCCATGTGTGCCAGACTGCTAACAGGCAAGACTTCCATATCCTCATCAAGAGGACGACTGACCATGCTCTCCTCCTCATCCTCCTCCTCCTTATCCTTCTCCTCCCTGTCCTCAGGCCATCCACGCTCTGCCGTGAGTAAAAACACTGGAAGTCTACCCCTATGGCCTCCGGTCTCTTTATTTCTGCACCGCACAGCACAGCACCAGAACTCCTCCACTACAACTCCCTCCATCCGCCTCTCTGCCCTGAGGCCCAGCTCCGCCTGTGGGGAGTAACACCATCTCCTGCTGCCACTACATCCCACCTCAGAGGACTGCCGCAGCGCTGGTGGCCATCACCAGACACCACAGGTGGCGTAGTCAATTTCACCACTCGATGAACACTAACCCTGTCAGCCCATTACATCCTTTTAATGTGACGGCCCTGGGCACGGAATGGGTCCAGGCCATGGCTACAACCCACCAAACATCTGACCCAGCTCCGAGTACCCCCATCTTCCCAGGGTAGGGCGGCGTGCGTCACATACTTGGCGTAGTCGGCAGGATTGCGTGCCCGCAGCAATGGAAGGAGATTGGCCATTGCTACCAGGTACTGTGCACCTTTTACCTTAGACTGTCGTTTTCCACTTAAAATGGCGCCCGCCCAAGAAGAACGGACGCCATAATGTGCAGAAAGGACAGTTTCCTAGCTATTCCTATTGTGGGCCAGGCTCCCCCATGGCGCCAAAAGAGCAGACTGCCCCTTCCATTAGAGACTATCTGCGGGGTAATGCCCGTCAAAATGGATGGGATGTCCGAAGGCGTGCCTGTCAGCCTACCGCCCTGGTGCCACCCTGAGAAGAGGAGGGAATGAGGAAAACCACAAGGTGCGACCATAACAGTCCGAGACTTACTATCCTCAGGAGCAGACATGGACGCTGCTGAAGGGAGGCTACCGGAGCCTTCTGAACCTGGCCCAGGTCCTTCTCCCGTCGGGGAGGAGGGTGGCATGTCCCGGACTCCGGGGGATATTGAGTTTCTCCGCAAGGAAACCCCGGACCTTGCCCGAAGGGTAGCTGAGGCCTCGAGGTGAGCGCCTCGAGGTGCGCGCCAAGGCTGCAAAGTCCAGGGCCCGCCAGTAGGAGGCAGCCCATCCAAGCCCCCGTGAGGAAGGGCAAGTTGTGTGCTTCTACCATGAGGCGGGATGGGGCTTCATCAGGAGTCCCCAGTTTGAGCAAGACGTCTTTGTCAGCCGGCGGGACGTCGAGCCGCGGCTGAAGAAGGGACACCCTGGCCGGAACCTCTTCCCGGGTGACTTTGTGTCGTACACCCGCCACCACGGGGTGCGGGGGTGGTACGCCCTGGATGTTCACAAGGTGTCCAGGAGCGATGCCCCCTCGCGCTCGACAGTGGAGGACCGACCAGCCTTCATTGGGAGGAATGAGCCTTTCCCCCGGTGGGGACCTATGGATTAAGCAGCCCCGGTGGCTGTAACCTTTTTGCAGTTATGTTATTATGTTTGCCGTTAACCATGTTTTCTTCCCGGATATAGAGACATTCGTCCCTGTGGACTTGCAGTAGACAGACTCTTCAATTGTACATAGTTTGCATCTCTTTAGGTGCTCCCTATTGGTTTTATGTAAAACCGCGTATACTTCTACCTCAGACCTCGGAAGAAAAACCTGTCTGGCGTGGCTCTCCCAGAGGTCCAACTCGGGATCTTCATGCTCTGCAGCCACCCCAGGGCCTACGTTGAGGGTTTGGGACAGGTCTCTCGCACTTCTGAACTGACTCTTCTTCATTGCACTTTAACCCGCCTGTCTACATGCATAAATGTCTCTTGATGGTTTTATATTTTTATACTTTTATAATATTTACAGTTTGTAACGTTAAAGGAGAAGTGCCTCCCATAATGGGAAGCTTGTTTAACTGTTGTACAAAAAAAATATAAAAAGACTGTACCAGGTTTTGCTCTCTTTGCAGCCCGCGGATGTGCTGTGTTTCACCAGGGGGGAATGCGGCGCCCCTGGGGGTTCGATCGCCACAGGGATACTGCACCTCTTTAATGGTATCTCTCCTTCGAGGTAAGGATGGTGCAACTGTCAGGACCCCACCTTCGCACCCAACACTACACTTCTCCCTCCTGCAGAGGGGGCTAATAGGCACCAGTGTGCTGCCCCAGCCGGGATAAGTGGAGATGGGGGAACCAAAAGATAGTGGGAACCATGTAGTGGGTGAGGGTGGAGGATGCACATGTAGGTTACACTTAATAATTCATATTTAATAAACAGCCATCTTGGGCTTATGGTCTTTTGATTGTGATCTTCATCACTGAACGTGGCTTTCTGTGTGAACCTGCAGTTGATGGGGACACGGTCCTCGTACTCTGGCCTTGAGTCAAGGGGCGGGTTAGCGTTAACGGCTGTCTCTACCCGGTCAAGGTCCCTGCCCAAGAAGGCCTGGAGCAGAGGAGTCTAGCTCCACCGCAAAAGGATCCCAGGGGGATGCAGACGGAGCGGTACACGCCACCTGTCCTCGCTATTCTGGCCTAGTCAGAGGGATTCCTGCTGCAAAAGGGGTACCGACCCCCGATATCTGACTTTGTTACTCTATGTCTCAGTCGGAGAAGCCCGGAGACTCAGTGGATCCCACCGGGTAACGGAGCGGAGTCGCCACCCGTTCCCTTGTTCTGTGCATAGTCCAGAGGGAGACCCGGCCTTTCTACACACACGGATAGGAGAGGACTAAAGGTGAAGTCTAGGAACACTTTGGTGCAGGGTCCTGATTAAAGCACCTGAATTACTCGGAGGTTGTCGGACCCCCGGTCCTGGTGGCCGCAGAGCCCCGTGAGGAGCAGGGAGAAGCCTTGCAGCTGCTTGCTCTACCGTGAGTAAAAACCCTGGAAATCTACCCCTATGGCCTCTGGTCTCTTTATTTCTGCACCGCACAGCACAGCACCAGAACTCCTCCACTACAACTCCCTCCATCCGCCTCTCTGCCCTGAGGCCCTGCTCCGCCTGTGAGGAGTAGCACCATCTCCTGCTGACACTACATCCCGCCTCAGAGGACTGCCGCAGCGCTGGTGGCCATCACCAGACACCACAGGTGGCGTAGTCAATTTCACCACTCGAACACTAACCCTGTCAGCCCATTACATCCTTTTAATGTGACGGCCCTGGGCACGGAACGGGTCCAGGCCACGGCTACAACCCACCAAACATCTGACCCAGCTCCGAGTACCCCCATCTTCCCAGGGTAGGGCTGCGTGCGTCACATAGTACCTGGATCGTTAGAGAAAGAATTAAGGACAACCGGTTTGAGGAGAGACACGTGAAAGGAGTTGGGGATCCGTAAGGTGACTGGGAGTTCACAGCGACCTCGTGTGAATAGCTTCACCGACACACTGCAACAAAATGGAAATGGAGGCCAATATTTTCCACATTCAGTTCAAATTTCTGGATTTTTCTCACTGTAATATGGAAAAGATCTGGCTGTATTCTGCAGTGCTAACAAGCAAATGGAGCAGAAAAATTGTGTACTATGGATTGCTTTTTAAGCAAATAATCAGGATTAAGATAAAAAAAAATTATCCCTGGCCCCTGATACCTGGGGCTATGTCTACAAACATCTGTAACAGCAGCAGCAGACAGAACGTGCAATGGACGCTCTTGTGCTATATGCACTGCAGTCTGCCACATACCCTGCCTGCTTGCCTAACTCCTGCTATCACCACTGAATATATGCAGCTGGATTATTCCTCAGAAGGACTGTTAGTTCAGATGCAGGGTCAGACTGGGGCATCGGGACACCGGAAAATTTTCTGGTGGGCCCGGGTCCTTGGCGGTCCCCTTAACAGGACGCACGGGGCCCGCTGGTTAACATGGCCACCGGTGCAAGGGGGACCCTTGCAGTGTGGCTGATGAGGGTAATCTGGCCTGCTTCATGGACCCCCAGGGGGCCCATGGCCAGATTGCCCTGATAGTGTGCGGCGGGTAGGGAGCGATGCCATCCCTCCCGCTCCACTGCTGACGGGAGGAAAATGGCAGCGGAGTGGAGGAATTCTTCCTGTGCTTCCTGCCTGCTGCTTTCTCCCTGATACAGGTTTGCGCTGCTTGATGACGTCACCATGCAGTGCGTGCCTGTGTCAGGGAGAAAGATGCCGGGCAAGAAGCCGAGGACGATGCTGTGGGGGAACGAGCAAAGAGTTTTTTTTTGTTTTTTTGTTTTTTTTTAACTAATACAGTGGTGATGAAGGAGGTGGGGGGGGATGAGGGAGAGCAATAATGATGGAGGAGGTGGAGGGAGATGAGGTAGAGCAATGGTGATGGAGGAGGTGGGGGAGATATGGGAATGGTGATGGAGGAGGTGGGGGGAAATATGTATGGCATGGTGATGGAGGATATGGGGGAGATATGGCATGGCAATGGTGATGGTGGAGGTGGGGGAGATAAGGCAATGGTGATGGAGGGAGTGGGGGGACAAATGGCATTGTTGATGGAGGAGGTGGGGGAAGATATGGCAATGATGGTGGAGGATGTGGGGGGATATGGCATGGCAATGGTGATGGAGGAGGTGGGGGAGATATGGCAATGATGGAGGAGGTGGGGGGAGATATGGCATGGCAATGATGATGGAGGAGGTGGGGGGAGATATGGCATGGCAATGATGATGGAGGAGGTGGGGGGACATATGGCAATGATGATGGAGGAGGTGGGTGGAGATATGGCAATGATGATGAGGAGGTGGGTGGAGATATGGCAATGAGGGAGGAGGTGGGGGAATATGGCAATGATGGAGGAGGTGGGGGATATGGCAATGATGGAGGAGGTGGGAGAGATATGGCAATGATGATGGAGGAGGTGGGGGGAGAAATGGCAATGATGATGGAGGAGGTGAGGGGAGATATGGCAATGGTGATGGAGGAGGTGGGGGGACTTATGGCATGGAAATGGTGATGGAGGAGGTGGAGGGAGATATGGCAATGGTGATGGAGGATGTGGGGGGAGCATGGCAATGATCATGGAGGAGGTGGGGGGAGATATGGCAATGATGATGGAGGAGGTGGGGTAGATATGGCAATGATGATGGAGGAGGTGGGGGAGATATGGCATGGCAATGGTGATGGAGGAGGTGGGGGAAACATGGCAATGATGATGGAGGAGGTGGGGGGAGATATGGCAATGATGATGTAGGAGGTGGCAGGAGATATGGCAATGATGGAGGAGGTGGGGGAGATATGGGAATGATGATCGAGGAGGTGGGGGAGATATGGAAATTATGATGGAGGAGGTGGGGGGAGATATGGCATGTCAGTGGTGATGGAGGAGGTGGGGGAATCCTGGCAATGATGATGGAGGAGGTGGGGTGAGATAATGGCAATGATGATGGAGGAGGTGGCAGGAGATACGGCACTGATGGAAGAGGTGGGGAGATATGGCAATGATGATGGAGGAGGTGGGGGAGATATGGCATGGCAATGATAATGGAGGAGGTGGGGGGAGATATGGCAATGATGATGGAGGAGGTGGGGGAGATATGGCAATGATGATGGAGGAGGTGGGGGAGATGTGGCAATGATGGTAGAGGAGGTGGGGAGAGATATGGTATAGCAATGATGATGGAAGAGGTGGGGGAAATATGTCAATGATGATGGAGGAGGTGGGTGGAGATATGGCAATGATGGAGGAGGTGGGGGAGGTATGGAAACGATGGAGGAGGTGGGGATATGGCAATGATGGAGGAGGTGGGAGAGATATGGCAATGATGGAGGAGGTGGAGGATATGGCAATGATGGAGGAGGTGGGAGAGATATGACAATGATGACGGAGGAGATGGGGGGAGAAATGGCAATGATGATGGAGGTGGTGGGGGGAGATATGGCAATGGTGATGGAGGAGGTGGAGGGAGATATGGCAATGGTGATGGAGGATGTGGGGGAAGCATGGCAATGATGATGGAGGAGGTGGCAGGACATATGGCAATGATGGAGGAGGTGGGGGAGATTTGGCAATGATGATGGAGGAGGTGGGGGGAGATATGGCATGGCAATGGTTATGGATGAGGTGGGGGAAGCATGGAAATGATGATGGAGGAGGTGGGGGGAGATATGGCAATGATGATGGAGGAGGTGGCAGGAGATATGGCAATGATGATGGAGGAGGTGGTGGAAGCATGGCAATGATGATGGAGGAGGTGGCAGGAGATATGGCATGGCAATGATAATGGAGGAGATGGGGGAGATATGGCAATGATGGAGGAGGTGGGGGAGATATGGCAATGATGGTAGAGGAGGTGGGGGGAGATATGGCAATGATGGAGGAGGTGGGGGAGATATGGCAATGATGATGGAGGAGGTGGGGGGATATGGTAATGATGATGGAGGAGGTGGGGGAGATATGGCATGGCAATGATGGAGCGGGTGGGGGATATGGCAATGATTGAGAAGGTGGGAGAGATATGGCAATGATGATGGATGAGGTGGGGGGAGATATGGCAATGATGATGGAGGAGGTGGGGGGAGATATGGCAATGGTGATGGAGGAAGTGGGGGTACATATGGCATGGCAATGGTGATGGAGGAGGTGGGGGGAGATATGGCAATGATGATGGAGGTGGGGGAGATATGGAAATGATGGAAGAGGTGGGGAGGAGATATGGAAATGATGATGGAGGAGGTGGAGGGAGATATGGCAATGGTAATGGAGGAAGTTGGGGGACATATGGCATGGCAATGGTGATGGAGGAGGTGGGGGGAGATATGGCATGGCAATGATGATGGAGGAGGTGGGGGGAGATATGGCAATGATGATGGAGGTGGGGGAGATATAGAAATGATGATGGAAGAGGTGAGGGAGATATGGCATGGCAATGATAATGGAGGAGGTGGGGTAGATATGGCAATGATGGAGGAGGTGGGGGGAGATATGGCAATGATGATGGAGGAGGTGGGGGAGATATAGAAATGATGGAGGAGGTGGGGGAGATATGGCATGGCAATAATGATGGAGGAGGTGGAGGGAAATATGACGATGATGGAGGAGGTGGGTGGAGATATGGCAATGATGGAGGAGGTGGGGGAGATATGGCAATGATGGAAGAGGTCGGGGGATATGGCAATGATGGAGGAGGTGGGAGATATGGCAATGATAGATGATGTGGGAGAGATATGGCAATGATGATGGAGGAGGTGGGAGGAGATATGGCAATGATGATGGAGGAGCTGGGGGAGATATGGCAATGATGAAGGAGGTAGGGGAAGATATGGCAATGATGATGGAGGAGGTGGGGGGAGATATGGCAATGATGATGGAGGTGGGGGGAGATATGGCAATGATGGAGGAGGTGGGGGGGAGATATGGCAATGATGATGGAGGAGGAGGGGAAGATATGGTAATGATGATGGAGGAGGAGGGGAAGATATGGCAATGATGATGGAGGAGGTGGGGAAGATATGGCAATGATGATGGAGGAGGTGGGGAAGATATGGCAATGATGATGGAGGAGGTGGAGGAGACATGAAAATGATGGAGGAGGTGGGGGAGAACAATGAGGGAGGAGGTGGGAGAGAGCAATGATGGAGGAGGTGGGGAGAGCAATGATGGAGGAGGTGGGGAGAGCAATGATGGGGATGGGGAGAGCAATGATGGAGGAGGTTAGGTAGAGCAATGATGGGAAATTATTTGAATACTATATACTGTTAATATTTAGTCTGGTCATGGTGTGGTGGTATTTCTCCCTTGTATGAGGTATTATTCGGTCACTGTGTGGTGGTAATATGTGGTCTGGTCATGGTGTGGTGGTATTTCTCCCTTGTGTGTAGTATTATTCGGTCACTATGTGGTGGTAATATATGGTCTGGTTATGGTATGGCAGTATTTCTCCCTTGTATGTGGTATTATTGGTGTTGGTATAGTGGATTGTGTTGTGTATGGCGGTCATTTGTTCTCTCTGATATTAATTAGAAGATTCTTTATTTCCATTAGTGATTAAATACTTGGGCCAAGATGCACTTACAGGGGTTCTCCGGGGAAAACAAGTAATCACCTCTCCACAGGATAAGTGATAAATTATTGATTAGTGGGGGGACTGACTGCTGGGACCCGCACTGATTGGTAGAATGTGGAGTTTTTATCCCATTAAACTGGAGCTCATGTGCAAATTGACCACTGATCCATTCATTCCCTCAGTGGCTGTTCTCTTTTGGGCTTCCAGAAAAAAACAAGAATGAATGAGGCTGTGATCAGACATCCCACCTGCTGCTGCATTTTAAAATGGGGATAACTAAGTGTCCTGTCAGGGACAAAATGTCCCCATTCTTCTGATCAGTGCATTTTCCAATGTTCGAACCCAAGCGATCAATAAGTTATCACCTATTTTGTGGAGCCCATGGATCGGTGATAACTTGTTTTAACCAAAGAACCCCTTTAATGCAAACTAACGTAATTGTACATCCCAGTTATAGTGGTGCACAGTAGTGCAGGAGCCGCCTGTGATTTACAGTCGACGTTCCACTATAACAGGGATACTGGCTAACAGGTATTTGCATATAGTTGTAGGGTGGGCCCTGAGGATCAATTCCTCCTGTGGGCCCCAGACACCCAGTCCGACACTGTTCAGATAGATATATAAATATGCTGTGGAATACTATACTAACTATAAGGCTGCGTGCCCACTATGCGTTTTTCAAGCGTTTCTGCCACGGAATTTCTGCAGCGAAAACACTTAAAAAACGCTTGGTAATACGTGCCCCATGGTCCCCAATGATAATCCGCATGTGCTGTGCACATGCTGCGGAAATTTCCGCTGCGGGTTATCATTACGGAACAATGCGCAGCATGTCCATTAATTTTGCGGACACGATGCGTAATCGCCGCCATTGACTTGCATTGGACCGCGTGACATCCGCATGCAGAAATGCATGCAAAAACGCTTGACAAACGCTTCTACCTGGCGGGAAAAACGCATGTGAAATCTGCATGCGTTTTTCCTGCCAGGGAGAAGCATAAAAAATATGCAGCATTTCTGCATCGTGGGCACATAGCCTAAACAAGCAAATCTCTCCCTGACTCAGCAGGAGTTCTCCCTACTCTGTGTTACGGGTCCGGGTGGTTGAACCTCTGTG
This sequence comes from Phyllobates terribilis, assembly GCF_046119375.1. Taxonomy (NCBI): domain Eukaryota; kingdom Metazoa; phylum Chordata; class Amphibia; order Anura; family Dendrobatidae; genus Phyllobates; species Phyllobates terribilis. The sequence continues at coordinate 476,192,118 of NW_027362762.1, forward strand.
CTTCGGTGCAAGGAGGGACCAGAGGGGCATAACTAAGTGCCTACTCGGACCGACCCAGGTCACACGGCGGCTTAGTCGACTCCGTGAACCAGGGAGGGACCGGGCAGGTGAACCAGGTGCCACTCTGGGACCGACCTTGTGTGAGAGCAGGTGACTCCCACGGGTCAGATGACAGAAGCTGACCGTTATAGCAGATGAGCATGGCAGGAAGGCTGACAGGTGGTACGGGTAGATGAGCAGGCAGGTACGGAAGATAGCCAGACAGGTGCTCCGGGTAGGCAAGCTGGCGGGCACGGCAAGTAACTGGCAGGTGCTCCAGGTAGGCAGGCTGGCGGTCACGGCAGGTAACTGGCAGGTGCTCCAGGTAGGCAGGCTGGAGGTCACGGCAGGTAACTGGCAGGTGCACTAGGTAGGCAGGCTGGCAGGCTCGGCAGGTTACTGGCAGGTGCTCCAGGTTGGCAGGCTGGCGGGCACGTCAAGTAACTGGCAGGTGCACCAGGTAGGCAGACTGGCACGGCAGGTTACTGGCAGGCTGGCGGGCAGGACTGTTAGACAGACTAGCAGGCAGGACTGTAAGACAGACTGGTGGACTGGACTGATAGACAGACTTGGAGGCTGGACTGACAGGCAGCGGGACCTGAGAGCTGAAGAAAGTGTTAGCACACAAAACAACAACCTTGCACAGGCACCTCCATTTTGGAGGAGATGCCTTATAAAGGGGAAGTCCTCCGGCCATTGGTCGGGGACTCTTTAGGACGGCGCACGCGGCCCCTTTAAGAGGGAGGGAGCGTGCGCCCTAAGCACAGTGCCTGGGAAGCTGCGCGCGGTGCGCACCACAGCAGCATCAGCAGGGGAGCAGGAAGACGCTGGACCGGGACTGCGGCGGTGAGGGGAACGGCTTCTCTGCCTGGCAGGAGGCAGAGACGCCGATGCTACACTCTGCCTGTTTCCGGGGTAGACTGTCATGAGCATAGCGACACCAGGTCTTATATAGATATTAGTGATGAGCGAGCGCTAAACTGCTCGGGTACTCGTTGCTCGGGTCAAGCAAATTGGAATACTCGGGTGTTCGACCCGAGCAACGAGCCCAATGTAAGTCTATGGGAAACTCGAGTATTGTTCAGCCGGCTCCGCCCGGCGGTGTGGAGAGGGCCTAAAAATTGCCCAAATCTACGGGAACAGTGCTCAAATGACATGGGAACAGCATGGGGAAGACCCCTGGAAGCATTTCTGACTCCCAGGTCACTGCTCTCAACAACGTTGTCAGAGTATTACGCCACTTTTACGGACTCACAATAAAACATACAAAAGCGAAACCAAAATGGATTTTCCTGGGAAATATGTTAAAGAACATCCTTTCCAGGGTAATGACTTGTATATTAGGCAAAATAAATAACCAAGAGCAAAAATACTCCTCCACACCTTGGGCTATGTTCACAAATAGCGTTTTTGATGCATTTTTGCACTTTTGCATTGCTTTCAACCAAGACAAATTCATTCACTGGGAAATGTCATTTTAACATTTTACAACCTTATCTGGCCATGTGGTGTGTGACACATCATCAGGCACATCCTGTTTCATTTATGATGGAGGGATTCTGAAAGTCACAAAGCCTATTTTCACAGGGTCATCAGGCGGCCCTTACTATTCTTAAAGGGCAAGCAGTCGGCCCTTGCTATTGTTAGAGAGACATCAGCCGGCTATGCTTTGTTGTTCCCATTATTAACGAGTGGGCCCCCTATACTGTTATTGCGTATGCAGTGACTGCAAGGGCTGCCAAAAATTTGTAAGCAACCCAATACTCCTTTGAAGAGACATAGAGGAGAGTCTCAGTAAAAAAAATGTTCCCATTATAAAGGAGCGGGTCTCCTATAGTGGTAATGCCCATGCTGTGACTGCAAGGGCTGCCAAAACTTTGGAAAAACTGTACTAACAATTTAAAGACACATAGAGTAGGGCCACAGTAAGGACATATTCCCATTAGAAAGGAGAGGGTCTCCCATACTATTTGCCTATGCAGTGACTGCAATGGCTGTCAAAAATTTGGAGGCACTCCAATGCCCTTTGCAAGAGACGTACTGGTCAGAGGGCCTCCTGAAAACAATGTTCCCATTATTAGGAAGTGGGTCTCCCATAGTGTTTGCCTATGTAGTGAAGCAACAACTGGCAAAAATGTGGAAGAAGTCCAATGCCCCTTGCAAGAGACGTAGAGGTCAGCGAGCCTCCTAAAAATAATGTTCCCATTATTAGGAAGTGGGTCTCCCGTAGTGTTTGCCTATGTAGTGAAGCAACAACTGGCAAAAATGTGGAGGAACTCCAATGCCCCTTGCAAGAGATGTAGATATGTTGATATGATACATATGGTGGGGATATGGTGGTGGAGGATGAGGATGCAGAGAAGGAGGAGGACAAGAGCAAATAGACAAAATCAGGAAGCGTATTCTCATGTCTGGGTGTGAAGACAGAGGTGCATGGGAATAGAGTTAGACCTCCCCAAAATAAGACATTGTATTTGAGTTTATGTTACGCTGCTATCATTCAGTGGTGTTAGGAAGTCTGGCCCAATCCATCCCTTATTCATTTTTATAAGAGTCAGCCTGTCAGCATTTTCAATTGACAGGCGGATGTGCCTATCAGTTATAATTCCACCGTCGACACTAAAAGCCCACTCTGACAAAACGCTAGCGGCAGAGCAGGCCAGGACCTCCAAGGTGTAGAGAGCCAGTTCATGCTACGTGTACAGCTTGGATACCCAATATTTATAAGGCACAGAGGAATCACGAAGGACGTTGGTACAGTCGGAAAGGTACTCCCTCACCATCTTACAAAACATTGCACTCCTTGTGAGAGTACCCCCCGCATTCGGACATGTGCGATGGGAGGATCTGAGAAAACTGTCTCAGAACTTTGACAGTGTTCCCCTGCCTCTGCTGGATTGCATTTGTGGCTCTCTCGCCTGTACTCCTTGGTTGTCCAACGAACTGTGACCTCTGCCACCAGCGTTTTCAGATGTGAATTTTTTCAATTTAATTTTTTCACGTTCTCCCTGTAGTGTGGGTCTAGAAGCGTCACCAACCAGTAATGACTGCCACCGAAAATTTGGACAACACGAGGGTCACGGGAAAGGCAGTGTAACAAACTCAGCCATGTGTGCCAGACTGCAAAGAGGCAAGACTTCCGTGTCCTCACTAACAGGATAAATGACCATGCTCTCCTCCTCATCCTCCTCCTCTTCCTCAGGCCATACACGCTGAACATACGGTATGACAGTTGTGCAGGTAGTACCGTCTATAGCGCAGGAAACTAGCTCCTGTTCTTCCTCCTCCTCCTCTTTGTCACCCAATCCACGTTGGGATGAGATGAGGCTGGGCTGTGTGTAATCACCCTCTTTGGTGTCTTGCTCTATCTCATTGTGCTCTGCCTGCAATGCATCCTCTTTAATTGAGAGCAGAGAGCATTTCAGAAGACAGAGAAGCGGGATGGTGACGCTAATTATGGCATAATCGCCGCTCACAATCTTGGTGGAGTCCTCAAAGTTTTGGAGGATGGTACATATGTCTGACATCCATGTCCACTCCTGAGGTTTTATGTGTGGAGTCTGACCTGAATACCGACGGCCTTGCTGATACTGGTAGTCAACAACTGCCATCTTCTGCTCACAAATCCTTCCCAACATTAGCAATGTAGAGTTCCAACGCGTGGGGATATCTCAGATCAGTCAGTGAGCTGAAAGCTGCAAATGCTGCTGAAGCACGGCAAGAGCGGCGGAAGCTGTAGCTTACTTTCTAAAATGGGCACACAGGCGCATACTTTGACAAGTAGATCTGACAGATCCAGGTAGGTTTTGAGAAACTGCTGAACCACGAGGTTAAGCACATGGGCCAGGCATGGTATGTGTGTGAGCTCACCTCGCCTCAGAGCCACCACCAGGTTCCGGCCATTGTCACACATGACCAAAGCTGGCTGTAGGTTCAGCGTTGTCAGCCACTAATCTGTCTGCTCTTTCAGAGCTGTCCACAACTCTTCAGCATTGTGCAGTTTGTCACCTAATCATATTAGCTTCAGCACAGCCTGTTGCTGCTTGGCTGAAGCAATGCTGCAGTGCTTCCAGCTTGTGACTGATGTGGTCATTTAGGAGATGGAGGCTGGAGAGGAGGAGGATGTAGAATGTGGGAGCAACCCTGATTGACCTAGAGCCCGCAATCCTTGGCGTTGGGAGGATGTGTTCCGTCCCAAGGTCCAACTGGGTCCCGGCTTCCACTATGTTAACCCAGTGGGCCATCAGCGAGATATACCGTCCCTGCCCACAAGCACTTGTCCATGTGTCCGTGTTTAGGTGGATTTTCCCAGTAACTGCATTGTTGAGGGCATGGCTTAAGTTGTGGGACACGTGCCTGTGTAATGTGGGGACGGCACACTGGGGGAAATAGTGGCGACTGGGGACCGAGTACCGAGGGACGGCCGCCGCCATCAGGTTGCGGAAAGCTTCCATCTCCACAAGCCGAAAAGGCAACATTTCAAGCGCAAGCAGTCGTGAAATGTGGGAATTTAGTACTGTGGCCTGTGGGGCATTAGCCGTGTATTTGCGCTTGCGTTCCAAGGACTGGGGTAGGGACAACTGAATGCTGCACTGGGACAAGGACATAGACGTGCTTGCTGATGTTGCTAGTTGAGAGTGTTCAACGACAGGTGCAGGGCGGGAGGCCTCTGGGCATGCGCCAGGAACAGGGGATTGGCGTGCACGCACAACACCGAAACAAGCAGTGGTGTCACCCGCAGACACTGTTGCTGGACCCTGGGGTTCGGCCCACTTAGTCGGGTGCTTTGCTGCCATGTGCCTGATCATGCTGGTGGTGGTCAGTCTGCTAGTTTTGCTAGCCCTGCTGATGCTGGCCTGGCAGGTGGTGCAAATGGCCTTTTGGGGATTATCGGCAGAGGCTTTAAAAAACAACCAGACACGGGAAGACCTAACAGTTGTACTGGCAACTTCTGTCGTGTTAGCGTTACGAGGAACACTTTCCCGCCTTGTGTCTACGGCCACCACACTGCTTCTTCCTGCCTGTTGTGGTGCTACACCTCCCTCCCCCTGTGTGCTGCTGTCCTCGCTCTGTGTGTCCCCCTGCCAGAGGTTGGGTCAGTTACTATATCATCCACCACCTCGTCTTCCACTTCCCCACACTGGTCCACTTCCTGACTTTCTGGCAATTGTGTCTCATCATCATCATCCACCTCTTGTCACAGTAATTGCATTTTCCCACCATCACCTTCGTGTGACCGTGGCTGCTCCAATATTTGGGCATCGCTACACACTTTCTCCTCTTGACTCGCTTGAAGCTGGCCGGGCAAAAGGCGCAAATCTATAAATGGAAAAGTGAACAGCTCTTCGGAGTGTCCAAGTGTGGGATCAGTTGTCTCCAGGCACTCGGCATGGTGGGAGGAAGGAGGATCAGGGTGAGGAATATGCGGTCCAGACTCACAGCTACTGAGACTTGACTGTGTGGAAGACAGGGTGGTGGTGGTATCTAAGTGACTGGAAGCATTATCTGCTATCCAACCAATAACCTTTTCACACTGCTCTGTGTTCAATAGTGGTGTTCTGCGGTCCCCTATTAATTGGGACAGGAAGGTCGAGAGAGATGTGGGTGTTTGTTGTGGCACAATTTCAGCCTGCTCACGGCCTCGGCCTCGTCCTCTGCATGCACCGTCACCATCACGTCCACTTCCCCGTCCCTTGCCACGCGCCTTGCCCATTTTAAATGGAGGACAATATTTTCCACGTTCACTACAAATGGCTGTATTTGAACTGCAGTGCTATGTGATCCGTGTGACAGAAAACCACAGTTTTAAATAACTGGCCTGTAGGTTACTATTTTTTACAGCTACTGTACCTCGTGTCAATAACGTCACTGACACACTGCAACAAAATTTAAATGGAGGTCAGAAATGGCTGAATTTGGAGCGAACTTATATGTGATACGTGTGACAGAAAACCACAGTTTTAAATAGCAGGCCTGTAGGTTACTATTTTTCACAGCGACCTCGTGTCAATAACTTCACTAACACACTGCAACAAAATTTAAATGGAGGTCAATATTTTCCACGTTCACTGCAAATTTTTGGATTGTTATCGCTGTAATATGGAAAGAATCTGGCTGTATTCTGCAGTGGCAACAAGCAAATGGAGCAGAAAAACAGGATTGCTTTTTAAGCTTTTTAAGCAAATAATCAGGATTAAGATCAAAAAAATAATAATCCCTGGCCCCTGATACCTGGGGCTATTTCTAGAAATATCTGTAACAGCAGCAGCAGACAGAACTGGAATGGACCCTCTTGTGCTCTATTATACACTGCAGTCTGCCACATACACTGCCTGCCTGCCTAACTCTTGCTATCACCTTCACCACTAAAAATATGCAGCTGGATTAGTCCTCAGAAGGACTGTTAGTTCAGATGGATATATATAGATGTTGTGGTATACCTACACTAACTAACAAACAAACAAATCTTTCCCTAGTTCAGCAGCATGTCTCCCTACACTGCCTGTTTCCAGGGTAGACTGTGACGAGCGTGGCAGCGCCAGGTCTTATATAGACCTCATGACGCTGTGCGGCCAGCCAATCACTGTAATGCCACAACCAACATGGCTACGGTATTACAGTGTGTGGCAGGCAATCCCTGCATAATCATTGGCTCTCTAAAGAGCGCCAAACATGCAGGGAGGGGACCCGAGCTCCCGCCCAAGCAACCAGGAAATACTCGCAGAGCACCGAGCATCTCGAGCAGTGAGATGCTCGGGCGAGTACTGAGCAGTGGCGAGCACGCTCACTCATCACTAGATATTAACTGTAAGTAGGAATGCTTTTAGGAGTAAAGCAAGTATTAGCTCAGATAAACATTATAAACATAGGCATATACAGTACAGACCAAAAGTTTGAACACACCTTCTCATTTAAAGATTTTTCTGTATTTTCATGACTATGATAATTGTACATTCACACTGAAGGCATCAAAACTATGAATTAACACATGTGGAATTCTATACTTAACAAAAAAGTGTGAAACAACTGAAAATATGTCTTATATTCTAGGTTCTTCAAAGTAGCCACCTTTTGCTTTGATGACTTCTTTGCACACTCTTGGCATTCTCTTGATGAGCTTCAAGAGGTAGACATCGGAAGTGGTCTTACAACAATCTTGAAGGATTTCCCAGAGACGCTTAGCACTTGTTGGCCCTTTTGCATTCACTCTGCAGTCCAGCTCACCCCAAACCATCTCGATTGGGTTCAGGTCTGGTGACTGTGGAGGCCAGGTCATCTGGCGTAGCACCCCATCACTGTCCTTCTTGGTCAAATAGCCCTTACACAGCCTGGAGGTGTGTTTGGGGTCATTGTCCTGTTGAAAAATAAATGATGGTCCAACTAAACGCAAACCAGATGGAATAGCATGCCGCTGCAAGATGCTGTTGAAGCCATGCAGGTTCAGTATGCCATTAATTTTGAATAAATCCCCAACAGTGTCACCAGAAAAGCACCCCCACACCATCACACCTCCTCCTCCATGCTTCACGGTGGGAACCAGGCATGTAGAGTCCATCCGTTCACCTTTTCTGCGTCGCACAAAGACACTGTGGTTGGAACCAAAGATCTCAAATTTGGACTCATCAGACCAAAGCACAGATTTCCACTGGTCTAATGTCCATTCCTTGTGTTCTTTAGCCCAAACAAGTCTCTTCTGCTTGTTGCCTGTCCTTAGCAGTGGTTTCCTAGCAGCTATTTTACCATGATGGCCTGCTGCACAAAGTCTCCTCTTAACAGTTGTTGTAGAGATGTGTCTGCTGCTAGAACTCTGTGTAGCATTGACCTGGTCTCTAATCTGAGCTGCTGTTAACATGCAATTTCTGAGGCTGGTGACTCGGATAAACTTATCCTCAGAAGCAGAGGTGACTCTTGGTCTTCCTTTCCTGGGGCGGTCCTCATGTGAGCCAGTTTCTTTGTAGCGCTTGATGGTTTTTGCAACTGCACTTGGGGATACTTTGAAAGCTTGCACAATTTTTCGGACTGACTGACCTTCATTTTCTTAAAGTAATGATGGCCACTCGTTTTTCTTTACTTAGCTGCTTTTTTCTTGCCATAATACAAATTCTAACAGTTTATTCAGTAGGACTATCAGCTGTGTATCCACCTGACTTCTGCACAACACAACTGATGGTCCCAACCCCATTTATAAGGCAAGAAATCCCACTTATTAAACCTGACAGGGCACACCTGTGAAGTGAAACCCATTTCCGGTGACTACCTCTTGAAGCTCATCAAGAGAATGCCAAGAGTGTGCAAAGCAGTCATCAAAGCAAAAGGTGGCTACTTTGAAGAACCTAGAATATAAGACATATTTTCAGTTGTTTCACACTTTTTTGTTAAGTATAGAATTCCACATGTGTTAATTCATAGTTTTGATGTCTTTAGTGTGAATGTACAATTTTCATAGTCATGAAAATACAGAAAAATCTTTAAATGAGAAGGTGTGTCCAAACTTTTGGTCTGTACTGTATATATATAAAAGCATAAAAGTTAGTGCAAAAACTCCTTTTTTTAAACCTGCATTGTAAAAGCAGCATATACAGTATAGATTTAATAAACACATCAATATCATTCTTGAGGTAGGTCTTTCTTCTTGGTAACAGTCTCTTTATGGACTTTCTAGGTAAAGACCCTGGAAAAATGAAACATTTCAGTCTGTGTAACAAAGGGGAAACAGTCCATGTTCTGTATGTAAATGCAACAGGGGGCAGAAATACAGTTCGTTTCTATTGATAAGTGCAAAGTCCATTAATAATGCACAGGGAACAGTTCTTCCAATGGATAAGTCACAGTCCATGACAGTAGCAGATTTTCCTTTGCTTAGGTGCCCGCCTATCCAGCAGAAAAGGGCACAACATGTGCAAGTAGATATAAAAGTAGAAAATAAAAGTGCAGCTTATTTAGCAGTTCAAGTAGTATTATGGCCTATCTTGGTCTTGGAGGGTATTTTGAAATATCAACAGTCCCTCATAATGCAAACAATAAAACAGTATAATAGTGGCTTTTACAGCTTTTCAAAGTAGATTTGTTGAAGCTATGGAGCCTAGAAAGAAAAACAGTTCCTTGTGGAGATGTGACGCCCTGCGGCTGCAGGCTGTCACAGAACTCCTGGGTGCTGCACAGATGGATTCTCAATACATACATGCAGACACCTCCACCCAAGTCCACTAGATGGAGCCCTGTCAGGTATATATATACTGGGGGGTGGAGTTCAGGAAGTCAGTAAGTGGGAAGCAGTGAGTGAGACATGATGCTGCAGCTCCAGACAAGCTGAAGTCTGTGTGGCTGAAAGCCAGACTAGGCCCAAGCTGCTGGCTAGTCTGGCTAGTGGAGAGCCTAGAGTGGGCTAGAAGGCATGGAGAAGAGAAGAGCCATGAGGGACAGAGGAACCACAGAGGGTTCATCCCCTGATGCAAGCCGGGCACCGGGCCCGAGCCTATTGGACCTCCATGCCCAGTAGGAAATCCGGCATACTGAGGAGGACATTCAGAGGACTAGGTACCACGAAGGCCCCAGCGTCCAGGGAGAGTGGTAACCAGTGGGAAAGCCCTCGTCGCCAAGCAAGACAGGTGAGAGAAACATCAAGGGAGCTAGACCCTGTACCAGGCAGGTCAGAAGCTCCAGGGAGAGAGACAGGAATATACAGGCAAGGGGGCCTTACACCCGCTCACTGGGGAGCAAGTCCAGAAGTGCACACCACCTACAAGTACCCTGGACCGTACCTGACTACCATCATCAGTAAAGGTACTGAAGCGAACCCCTGTGTGCGTGTCTGTTTTTCCTCTAACCCGCTGGTTCCCCTCTCTCCTGCATCCCTTCACACCATCCCTGCCCCGGGGGCCCTCTCCACCTGTGGGGAGCAGAAACACCTCAGCTGCCATCCCATCACCCCCCGGAGGTCTGCAGCAGCGCTGGTAATCCTTACCAGGTACCACAGGTGGCGTCACAAACTATTTACTTTATTATAATTTTCTATCCAAGTTACAATACCCTTTTTCAAGAGTGACCCCAGGGTAAGGGCCGGGAGCCGACCACCGCGACATCCCCAAACCAGGTAAAGGCCCGGGTACCGAGTCGTCCCCATCCCCTGGGCGCGTCATACTCTTCCTGGCGTCACGAACAGGATTGCGTGCCCATTGCCACCGGGTACTGTGCACCTTAAAGAACTATGTCGCATACCGTGGTGAAGTTTTCCCGCCAATTGCCGCTGTTTCCCGCCATTTTTGAGTCGCAGCGCGGGAAGAAGAGGGGCGCTCTGAAGCAGCACCAGGAAGCGTCAGGTCCTGGAGGGAGACCGCCATGCCGGGAAGCGCACGCCCTGACATCAGACGCAAGGGGACGCCAGATCCTGCACCGGGAGCTGCTAGTCGAGCAGTTCTCCTCTTCCCATCCGAGGGACCGCAGCTGGCTCTACAAGCAGGAAGGTAGGCCGCAGTTAACTAAGGGGGCGCAGCGATGGCGGATGATCAGCAGAACTCCGCGGCCCTCGACAACGCCCCCGCAGGAGTATCTTCGTCCGGTGCTGATCATGCCGATGGCTCTGCCGTATGCCCTAGATGTTCAGAGGGTGATGGAACTTCTGCAGGAGGACACCCTGACTGAACGGGAGGATGACCAGGACAGGTCACCTACCTCGCATCCCCAGGCACATCTGCTATGATCTGCAACAAGAACTAAGGAAAGATAGGGGAAAGCTGTCCCTACTGTAAGACTAAGCTGAATCCCTACGATGTAGCGGGCTGCCTGTTCCTAGTGAACAGACCCGCCATCATCCTCGGCTAGTCTGAACGAAGACCTATAGAATTAAGGGAGGGGTCCCTAAAAGAACTAAGGACTGGGATAAAAATGGGACACCTCCTAAACAGAAATTGTTGTAGAACACAAAAGACAAACTGACAAAAAGTACTAGAGGTCCAAGAGGACCAAGCAAACTGATAGAGATAGGCACCGAAGCACCAGGCTAGCAAAACAGTCAAACAACACTGAAGTCCAGCAAAGCTAGAAAGGCGGAGCTGGAATATATAGGCAGATGGTCACGTAAACACAAAACACAAGATAGAAAAAACTAACAGGAGGGTTCTAACAGTACCCCCTCTTTTATTAGGATCCTCCGGATCCTCCAGGCCCAGGCCTATCCAGAAACCTCCTGTGGAAAGCTTTAGCAAGCTTAGGAGCAGAGACATCATCCGTCCTTACCCAGGAGTTGTCTTCGGGACCGAAACCCTTCCAGGAGACAAGATACTGTAATTTCCCTCTATGCCATCTAGAATTCAAGATACGTGAAATTTCAAATTCGCCGTCTTCCACCACAGGGGGAACTGTGACAGTGGCCTCCCTATCAGATATGTCAGCCTTTTTCAACAAGGAAACATGAAACACAGGATTAATCTTCCAGGAAGTAGGAACAGCCAACCTAACAGCAGACGGGTTAACAACCTGAAGCACTTTAACTGGACCCACAAACTTAGGACCCAGTTTTTTAGAGGGAATCCTCAACCGCAGGTTCTTCGAGGACAACCAAACCATGTCACCCACAGTAAACAAAACCTCTTTACGTTTCCTGTCAAAATACTTCTTGGACTTCTTGTTAGCCTCTTGAAGGTTGCAACGTACATTAGTCCAAACTAACTCCAAATCACCGGAAAAATTCTCCTCCTCCGGCACCGCCGACCCTAATTTGGAGAACGAACCAAAAGACGGATGTCTCCCAGTACAACAAAAAAAAGGAGAACACCCAGCAGAGGAGGATGTATGATTGTTAAGTGAAAATTCTGCGAGAGGCAGAAACTCCGACCACACCTCTTGATTGTCCGCCACAAAACAACGCAAAAACTGCTCAACATCCTGGTTCTTTCTTTCAGTCTGTGCATTAGACTCAGGATGATAAACAGATGAAAATGACAAATGGACTCCCAACCTGTCACAAAAAGCACGCCAAAAGTGAGCCACAAACTGAGGTCCTCTATCAGAAACAATATCCGTGGGAACACCATGGAGCTTGACAATCTCCTTAACAAACGCCTTAGCGAGTGTCTTGGCGCAGGGCAACTTAATGAATGGAACCAAATGATACATCTTACTAAAATGGTCCACGACCACCCAGATGACAGTAGAACCCTCGGACACAGGAAGATCAGTAATAAAATCCATTGTGAGATGCGTCCAAGGGGCACTAGGAACCTCCAGAGGGCAAAGCAACCCCGCAGCAGGAGTATGTGAAGCCTTTGACCTAGCGCAAACAGTACAATGAGGCACCCACTTGATGACTTCCTTCTGCCATCCAGGCCACCAAAAACTGCGACTGATCAGTCTCTTAGTCTCCGAAATTTCTGGATGACCTGCCAACAGAGACTCATGACACCCCACAAACAAATCTCTCCTAAAGACTCTAGGCACGAACAACCTCCCATGGGGAGTGTTAGATGGAGCATCATCTTGAGCTTTCAGAATCTCATTCTCCAAAACGGAGTCCAAAGCCACCACCACAACTCCTTTCTGTAAAATGCTCTCCTCCTCCTCGACACCGACCGTAGGAGAGAAGCTGCGAGATAAAGCATCGGCTTTAACATTCTTAGTACTAGGGATATAGGTAACAGAAAAATGAAACCGAGAAAAAAAAAGTGCCCACCTAGCTTGACGGGCATTCAAGCGCTTGGCAGCATCCAGATAGATCAAATTCTTACGATCTGTGAAAACCTGAATAGGAAATCTAGCGCCTTCCAAAAAATGACGCCAATGTTCAAACGCACGTTTATTAGCCAGCAACTCCCGATTTCCAACATAATAATTCAGTTCGGTTTCCGAAAAATTTTTTGAAAAGAAGGCACAAGGATGTACTTACTCTACCCTTGTTTTCCTGAGACAAAACTGCTCCGATCCCCACTGATGAAGCATCGACCTCGACCAAAAAAGGCTTGGTCTCATCAGGCTGCATAAGGATAGGGGCAGAACTGAACCTCTCTTTGAGATACTCAATGCTTCAATGGCCTCAGTAGTCCACTGGGCCGTATTCCCACCTTTCCCGGTGAGATCAGTTAGAGGTTTAACAATTACAGAAAAATTCTTAATGAATTTCCTGTAATAATTGGCAAAACCCAAAATCTCTGTATAGATTTCAAACCAATAGGCCTAGGCCATTCCTGCACAGCCTGAACCTTCACAGGGTCCATCTCAAAGCCCTCGCTGGAGACAATGTAGCCCAAAAAACTAATTTTCTGCACAGTGAACTCCCATTTCTCCAGCTTAGCAAAGAGTGAATTATCACTCAATAACTGCAAAACTTCACATACAGTCTGCCAATGGGACTCCAGATCTGGCCAATAAATCAAAATGTCATCTAATTACACAACCACATTCTTACCAATCAAAGGTCTCAGGATGTCATTAATAAGGTTCTGAAAAAATGCAGGTGCATTGGTAAGACCAAAAGGCATCACCAGATTCTCAAAATGACCTACTGGAGTGTTAAAAGCAGTTTTCCATATATCACCCTCCTTCACACGTAACAAATTGTATGCCCCCCATTAGGCAGAATGCATCTTCTTACAGTCACCACTGTACTTACGAGAGCTTCAATCAGCAAGATATCTTGAGTAAACAGTATTTACTTCATACTGGTTAAACTTGAGATACAATTCAGTGTCACACAGTCCGTGTGCTGCTGACATAACACATTCAGGAAAGGAAAGTAAAAACAGGAAGTAAAAACAACCAACAATTGAGAGCTTTTCTCCCCTCATTACAGCAAGCATATAACTTTATACACTATCGCCATCTGCTGTCTCGTTAGTATAAAGTCCTCCTTTCACTTATAATAAGTCCTAATCTGTTGTATATGCCAACACCCCGGAGATCAATTTTGGAGAACCACTTGGCTCCCACAAACTGGTTAAACAAGTCAGGAATTAACGGTAATGGGTAGGAATTGCATACGGTAATCTTATTAATTTCACGAAAATCCAGAAATGGACATAAACCGCCGTCCTTTTATTTAACAAAGAAGAATCCAACTGTCACAGGCGACTTAGAAGGTCTAATGTGCCCAGCAGCCAGGCTAGTCTGTATGTACTCCTCCAAGGCCTTTCTTTCAGGGATAGTCAGATTAAACAAGCGACTTTTGGGAAGAGTAGCACCCGGAACAAACTCAATGGCGCAATCATAATCCCTATGAGGAGGTAAAACTTGAGACTCCTCCTCCGAAAAAACCCTCCAAAAATCTTGAAGAGGTACAGGTAATTCCACTTTTTCCACAGCCGCAATGCGACGATTACAACATTTATCATAGCACTTGGGACTCCAAGACTTAATCACATTAGTAGACCAGTCCAGCAAAGGATTGTGCAGTTTTAACCAAGGCAATCCTAGAACAACTGGAGAAGGCAAATTATCCAAACCAACCAAGTCCAAAATTTCTTGGTGAAGTCCACTGATAGTGAGAGGAAATGCAGCAACCTTGCTAGTAATACATTTCAAGGGAGTGTTATCAATTGCAACCACAGAAACAGGTGATGACAAAGGTTTGGATTTCAATTTAAGGTTTTTCAAAAACCCTTTATCAATCACATTAAGTGTTGAACCACAATCCACAAATACCTGAAATTCAATCAAATCTCCCTGCAGAGTAGTACTCCCAGAAAGAAATACTCCTGCAGAGCGTAAACAAGCTATATGGGCGTAACTGACCTTTTTTTTTTCTTTACTTAAACGACGCTCACAATACTTAATCAAATGATCACCTTTACCACAATAAAGACACAATTCCTCGGCGAATCTCCGGTCTTTTTCCTTAGAGCGGAGTGACATCCCCCCAACTCCATCGGTTCCCCACCATCAGAGCAGATTTTCTGGGGACTAGGACCTGACATTACAGGAGTCTTTACCTCATTGAGCCTGCACCTCAGTCTCCTGTCTATACGAACAGCTAACTGCATAGCTTCCTGCAGAGTCTCAGGTGCAGGGAATGCAATTAGAAAATCCTTAACCCTTTCACTCAGACCAGCAAGAAATAAACATCTCAGCGCCGAATCATTCCACTTAATTTCTGAAGCCCATCTCCTGAAGTGTGTGCAATAATTTTCAACATCATTAGACCCCTGATTCAAACATCTAAGTTCTGATTCAGCAGATGAGATTTGATCAGGATCATCATATAATAGCCCCATAGCAGAAAAAAATTCTTCAACAGAACTTAAACACGGATCATTAGGCTGGAGAGAAAAGGCCCAACCCTGTGGTTCTTTTGCGCAAAAGTGACATAATAAAACCAAAGCGCTGTGATTCATTCCCAGAGGATCTTGGTCTCAAATGAAAATATAACAAACAAGCATTTTTAAAGGAAAAAAAATCTTGCTGTTTACCATAAAAAACATCAGGCAGTCCTACTTTCGGTTCCACAAAATGCGCTCCAGGACAGCTACTCACGTGTTGCTGAAGCTCGGCCACCTCCAGAGACAATCCCTGCAGGCGTTGAGCCAACTCCTGGACGGAAACCATACTGATCCCCGAATTTTTTTCCTTTTAGTTTTTTTGGGCTGGATTTACTGTTATGATCTGCAACAAGAACTAAGGAAAGATAGGGGAAAAGGTCCCTACAGTAAGACTAAGCTGAATCCCTACGATGTAGTGGGCTGCCTGTTCCTAGTGAACAGACCCGCCTTCGTCCTCAGCTAGTCTGAACGAAGACCTATAGAATTAAGGGAGGGGTCCCTAAAAGAACTAAGGACTGGGACAAAAATGGGACACCACCTAAACAGAAATTGTTGTGGAACACAAAAGACAAACTGACAAAAAGTACTAGAGGTCCAAGAGGACCAAGCAAACTGACAGAGATAGGCACCGAAGCACCAGGCTAGCAAAACAGTCAAACAACACTGAAGTCCAGCAAAGCCCGAAGGGCGGAGCTGGAATATATAGGCAGATGGTCACGTGACAGCAAAACACAAGATATAAAAAACTAACAGGAGGGTTCTAACACATCCCAGGAGGGGGCGCCCTTGATCTACGAGTTCCCCGGTAGCTCTCATGCTTAAGTATAAGCTAATCTGAACTTGGAGTCCGTGAACTATGAGCGGTCCCACCATTGTACATAGTTTGCACCTCCTGAGGTGCCCCCTGGTGGTTTTCACAAGACCACCACCACTAAAACCTGCTTGGCGTGGCCAAACCAGTGGTCCTACACCAGTCCTGCAGCCCGCCTAGGACCTTCGTTGGGGGTTTGGAGCAGGTCCCCCACAAGCCAGCTTACCCGGATGAGAGGGACACACCCGAGGAGGGATCTCATCAAAACTGGGTGTTGCAGAAAGTAAAGTTGTGTTGCTGTTAATGTGCGTGTGCTGAATTGTTATAAAAGTATTTTATATATATTAAAAAGAAAGAAAATATTTTCGCTACAGTAAAGCATAAATAATGTTTATTAAATCTGTTATTGAAACGTTCAAGCCAAGGGCCTCCCATAAAGGGAAGAAAAATAGTTATGTTCATAAAATTATTATTGATATCATTGTAACCTGTTTTAAAAAAAAATTTGTTTCAGTCCGGGAGTACTGACTTTTACTAGGGGGGAATGTGACGCCCTGCGGCTGCTGGCTGTCACAGAACTCCTGGGTGTTGCACAGATGGATTCTCCCCAGTGGCCTCAATACATGCAGACACCTCCACCCAAGTCCACTAGATGGAGCCCTGTCAGGTATATATATACTGGGGGGTGGAGTTCAGGAAGTCAGTAAGTGGGAAGCAGTGAGTGAGACACGATGCTGCAGCTCCAGACAAGCTGAAGTCTGTGTGGCTGAAAGCCAGGCTAGGCCCAAGCTGCGGGCTAGTCTGGCTAGTGGAGAGCCTAGAGTGGGCTAGAAGGCAAGGAGAAGAGAAGAGCCATGAGGGACAGAGGAACCACAGAGGGTTCGTCCACTGATGCAAGCCGGGCACCGGGCCCGAGCCTATTGGGACCTCCATGCCCAGTAGGGAATCCGGCATGCTGAGGAGGATTTCATATCCCTCAGTCCACCTGTGAATACCGCACATTCAGAGGACTAGGTACCACAAAGGCCCCAGTGTCCAGGGAGAGTGGTAACCAATGGGAAAGCCCTCGCCGCCAAGCAAGACTGGTGAGAGAAACATCAAGGGAGCTAGACCCTGTTCCAGGCAGGTCAGAAGCTCCAGGGAGAGAGACAGGAATATACAGGCAAGGAGGCCTTACACCCGCTCACTGGGGAGCAAGTCCAGAAGTGCACACCACCTACAAGTACCCTGGACCATACCTGACTACCATCATCAGTAAAGGTACTGAAGCGAACCACTGTGTGCGTGTCTGTTCTTCCTCTGACCCGGCTGGGTCCCCTCTCTCCTGCATCCCTTCACACCATCCCTGCCCCGGGGGCCCTCTCCACCTGTGGGGAGCAGAAACACCTCAGCTGCCATCCCATCACCCCCCGGAGGTCTGCAGCAGCGCTGGTAATCCTTACCAGGTACCACAGGTGGCGTCACAAACTATTTACTTTATTTTTATTTTCTATCCAAGTTACAATCTCCTTTTTGAAGAGTGACCCCAGGGTACGGGCCCAGGAGCCGACCACCGCGACATCCCCAAACCAGGTAAAGGCCCGGGTACCGAGTCGTCCCCATCCCCTGGGCACGTCAGAGATGGAAAACTATCTCTGAAAAACAGTTATGAAGCAACAAGCACAACTTTCCTTAAAGGGGCAGTTTCTCTTTAAATTTTCTTGACTTTCAGTCGGCTCACTTATTAGACGATGGTCCTCTTTCTGTAGATTTTGTAGGCGTTGGATAAATGGGTGGCACATCTAGCAAAACAGGACTCAGCTGGAAAGAGGCAGACAGGTAGACCATAGCACATGATTCACAGTACCTTGCATAGTCGGAAAGGAAAGAGTAGCAGGAAAGTGGACAGTGGTTGTAGAGGTAGCGGTTTCTCTGATGGTAGCTGTAGTTGGAGACCGCACTGTAGATGGTAGAGACTTCTCAGCTTCTTGCAATGGATGCCCAGAGTACCCGTTGTCTCTCGACTTGAGATAGAGATGGCGGGTTTCCCTCTCCTGATCTCTCTACTTTTGCAAGACTTCCACATCAGAAACAGTGCCAGGCCTGGTGACTGCGATGGCGTACCAGCCTCTGCAGCTGGGTAACTTCAAGAACTGTACAACCTCTCCAGGATGTAGATTGTGTAGCCGCTGGGGAAGGCAGTCTTGTTTTACTGACATACGGTTTTCGTAGATCTGGTGACCGGTGCCTTGCTCTATTAGAAACTGGTATCCTTTGATTTTGTCAAATGAGCAGACACGCCCAGTTGTCTTGTCTCTTTCCAGGGAGTTGGCATACGGTCCAGCCAATCAGTCCCTGACAAAGCGTTCTGAATGCTGCTTCTCGTCATCAGCATCCTCATAAAACTTTTCATCAAGGAGGTGTAGGGGGCATCTCGGTGTAGCCTCCTGGCTAGACTGGGTTAAGGCATCTCCGGGATTGGTGGTATAGTTGGGACAGTTTGTATACTGGTAAGTCATAGGTAACTGACCTGATAGCTGAAGGCGTGGCTACATAATCCCCAAGCAATGCAAGGGGCGTGGCTTCTGGTTTGAGGCCTGCGACAGGCTCAATGGTGGAGAGAGCATTGGTTGTGGCCTGGCAGGGAGGAGTAGAGGTATGGGCAGATGGGGAAGTGCCTGCGACAGACCCAGTGGGTGGAGCTTCTGTCATGACCTCCTCATAAGGTGGTGGATGAAGCTGGAAAGATGGCGCCGAAGCCTGGGTAGGCCCGGTGGAATGTTATGTGATGGCCTCTTCCAGGTCTGAACCCTCCAACTGGGTGTTACCCCACTCGGTGGTATTGGAACAAGGGGAAGTAAAATAAGTCCAAAAAAAACTATTTTTCAACTTTTTTCAATTTTACCCCCGTGGGATATATATTCTACCCACACACATTTGGAACTCTCCTGGGGTACCCTCACACATATTATTCCCTCATTTAGTGGATATTTTCACAAAAAAGTTAAATTTTCAAAAATCCAGAAAATTGGATGAAAACGACTAAATATCAAGGACTCATTGGGCGAATCGCTCTGGAATTGAAATCGGAATGCTCACTGACATTTCCGCTATCTGAAAGTCTGATAAACGTTGGAAAAATGACTAAGTCCAAAAAAAAATTTTTTTCAACTTTTTTCAATTTTACCCCCGTGGGATATATATTCTACCCACACACATTTGGAACTCTCCTGGGGTACCCTCACACATATTATTCCCTCATTTAGTGGATATTTTCACAAAAAAGTGAAATTTTCAAAAATCCAGTAAATTGGCTGAAAACGACTAAATATCAAGGACTCATTGGGCGAATCGCTCTGGAACTGAAATCGGAACGCTCACTGACATTTGCACTAACTGAAAGTCTGATAAACGCCGGAAAAATGACTAAGTCCAAAAAAAAAATGTTTTCAACTTTTTTCAATTTTACCCCCGTGGGACATATATTCTTCCCAGACACATTTGGAACTCTCCTGGGGTACCCTCACACATATTATTCCCTCATTTAGTGGATATTTTCACAAAAAAGTGAAATTTTCAAAAATCCAGAAAATTGGCTGAAAACGACTAAATATCAAGGACTCATTGGGCGAATCGCTCTGGAATTGAAATAGGAACGCTCACTGACATTTCCCCTATCTGAAAGTCTGATAAAAGTCGGAAAAATGACTAAGTTAAAAAACAAAAATGTTTTCAACTTTTTTCAATTTTACCCCCGTGGGATATATATTCTACCCACACAGATTTGGAACTCTCCTGGGGTACCCTCACACATATTATTCCCTCATTTAGTGGATATTTTCACAAAAATGTGAAATTTTCAAAAATCCAGAAAATTGGCTGAAAACGACTAAATATCAAGGACTCATTGGGCGAATCGCTCTGGAACTGAAATCGGAACTCTCACTGACATTTCCCCTATCTGAAAGTCTGATAAACGTCGGAAAAATGACTAAGTCCAAAAAAAAAATGTTTTCAACTTTTTTCAATTTTACCCCCGTGGGATATATATTCTACCCACACACAATTGGAACTCTCCTGGGGTACCCTCACACATATTATTCCCCCTCATTTAGTGGATATTTTCACAAAAAAATGAAATTTTCAAAAATCCAAACTATTGGCTGAAAACGACAAAATATCAAGGACTCATTGGGCGAATCGCTCTGGAACTGAAATAGGAACGCTCACTGACATTTCCCCTATCTGAAAGTCTGATAAAAGTCGGAAAAATGACTAAGTTAAAAAAAAAAATGTTTTCAACTTTTTTCAATTTTACCCCCGTGGGATATATATTCTACCCACACACATTTGGAACTCTCCTTGGGTACCCTCACACATATTATTCCCTCATTTAGTGGATATTTTCACAAAAAAGTGAAATTTTCAAAAATCCAGAAAATTGGCTGAAAACGACTAAATATCAAGGACTCATTGGGCGAATCACTCTGGAACTGAAATCGGAATGCTCACTGACATTTGCCCTGTCTGATAAACGCCGGAAAAATGACTAAGTCCAAAAAAAAAATTTTTTTCAACTTTATTCAATTTTACCCCCGTGAGATATATATTCTTCCCACACACATTTGGAACTCTCCTGGGGTACCCTCACACATATTATTCTCTCATTTAGTGGATATTTTCACAAAAAAGTGACATTTTCAAAAATCCAGAAAATTGGCTGAAAACGACTAAATATCAAGGACTCATTGGGCGAATCGCTCTGGAACTGAAATCGGAACGCTCACTCACATTTCCCCTATCTGAAAGTCTGATAAACGTCGGAAAAATGACTAAGTCCAAAAAAAAAATTTTTTCAACTTTTTTCAATTTTACCCCCGTGGGATATATATTCTACCCACACACATTTGGAACTCTCCTGGGGTACCCTCACACATATTATTCCCTCATTTAGTGGATATTTTCACAAAAAAGTGAAATTTTCAAAAATCCAGAAAATTGGCTGAAAACGACTAAATATCAAGGACTCATTGGGAGAATCGCTCTGGAACTGAAATCGGAACGCTCACTGACATTTGCCCTATCTGAAAGTCTGATAAACGTCGGAAAAATGACTAAGTCCAAAAAAAAAATTTTTTCAACTTTTTTCAATTTTGCCCCCGTGGGATATATATTCTACCCACACACATTTGGAACTCTCCTGGGGTACCCTCACACATATTATTCCCTCATTTAGTGGATATTTTCACAAAAAAGTGAAATTTTCAAAAATCCAGAAAATTGGCTGAAAACGACTAAATATCAAGGACTCATTGGGCGAATCGCTCTGGAACTGAAATCGGAACGCTCACTGACATTTGCCCTATCTGAAAGTCTGATAAACGTCAGAAAAATGACTAAGTCCAAAAAAAATATTTTTTCAACTTTTTTCAATTTTGCCCCCGTGGGATATATATTCTACCCACACACAATTGGAACTCTCCTGGGGTACCCTCACACATATTATTCCCCCTCATTTAGTGGATATTTTCACAAAAAAATGAAATTTTCAAAAATCCAAACTATTGGCTGAAAACGACAAAATATCAAGGACTCATTGGGCAAATCACTCTGGAACTGAAATAGGAACGCTCACTGACATTTCCCCTATCTGAAAGTCTGATAAACGTCGGAAAAATGACTAAGTCCAAAAAAAAATTTTTTTCAACTTTTTTCAATTTTACCCCCGTGGGATATATATTCTACCCACACAGATTTGGAACTCTCCTGGGGTACCCTCACACATATTATTCCCTCATTTAGTGGATATTTTCACAAAAAAGTGAAATTTTCAAAAATCCAGAAAATTGGCTGAAAACGACTAAATATCAAGGACTCATTGGGCGAATCGCTCTGGAACTGAAATCGGAACGATCACTGACATTTGCACTAACTGAAATTCTGATAAACGCCGGAAAAATGACTAAGTCCAAAAAAAAATTTTTTTCAACTTTTTTCAATTTTACCCCCGTGGGATATATATTCTTCCCACACACATTTGGAACTCTCCTGGGGTACCCTCACACATATTATTCCCTCATTTAGTGGATATTTTCACAAAAAAAGTGAAATTTTCAAAAATCCAGAAAATTGGCTGAAAACGACTAAATATCAAGGATTCATTGGGCGAATCGCTCTGGAATTGAAATAGGAACGCTCACTGACATTTCCCCTCTCTGAAAGTCTGATAAAAGTCGGAAAAATGACTAAGTTAAAAAAAAAAATGTTTTCAACTTTTTTCAATTTTACCCCCGTGGGATATATATTCTACCCACACACATTTGGAACTCTCCTTGGGTACCCTCACACATATTATTCCCTCATTTAGTGGATATTTTCACAAAAAAGTGAAATTTTCAAAAATCCAGAAAATTGGCTGAAAACGACTAAATATCAAGGACTCATTGGGCGAATCACTCTGGAACTGAAATCGGAATGCTCACTGACATTTGCCCTGTCTGATAAACGCCGGAAAAATGACTAAGTCGAAAAAAAAAATTTTTTTCAACTTTATTCAATTTTACCCCCGTGAGATATATATTCTTCCCACACACATTTGGAACTCTCCTGGGGTACCCTCACACATATTATTCTCTCATTTAGTGGATATTTTCACAAAAAAGTGACATTTTCAAAAATCCAGAAAATTGGCTGAAAACGACTAAATATCAAGGACTCATTGGGCGAATCGCTCTGGAACTGAAATCGGAACGCTCACTGACATTTCCCCTATCTGAAAGTCTGATAAACGTCGGAAAAATGACTAAGTCCAAAAAAAAAATGTTTTCAACTTTTTTCAATTTTACCCCCGTGGGATATATATTCTACCCACACACAATTGGAACTCTCCTGGGGTACCCTCACACATATTATTCCCCCTCATTTAGTGGATATTTTCACAAAAAAATGAAATTTTCAAAAATCCAAACTATTGGCTGAAAATGACAAAATATCAAGGACTCATTGGGCAAATCGCTCTGGAACTGAAATAGGAACGCTCACTGACATTTCCCCTATCTGAAAGTCTGATAAACGTCGGAAAAATGACTAAGTCCAAAAAAAAATTTTTTTCAACTTTTTTCAATTTTACCCCCGTGGGATATATATTCTACCCACACACATTTGGAACTCTCCTGGGGTACCCTCACACATATTATTCCCTCATTTAGTGGATATTTTCACAAAAAAGTGAAATTTTCAAAAATCCAGAAAATTGGCTGAAAACGACTAAATATCAAGGACTCATTGGGCGAATCGCTCTGGAACTGAAATCGGAACGCTCACTGACATTTGCCCTATCTGAAAGTTTGATAAACGTCGGAAAAATGACTAAGTCCAAAAAAAAATTTTTTTCAACTTTTTTCAATTTTACCCCCGTGGGATATATATTCTACCCACACACATTTGGAACTCTCCTGGGGTACCCTCACACATATTATTCCCTCATTTAGTGGATATTTTCACAAAAAAGTGAAATTTTCAAAAATCCAGAAAATTGGCTGAAAACGACTAAATATCAAGGACTCATTGGGCGAATCGCTCTGGAACTGAAATCGGAACGCTCACTGACATTTGCCCTATCTGAAAGTCTGATAAACGTCGGAAAAATGACTAAGTCCAAAAAAAAAATTTTTTCAACTTTTTTCAATTTTGCCCCCGTGGGATATATATTCTACCCACACACATTTGGAACTCTCCTGGGGTACCCTCACACATATTATTCCCTCATTTAGTGGATATTTTCACAAAAAAGTGAAATTTTCAAAAATCCAGAAAATTGGCTGAAAACGACTAAATATCAAGGACTCATTGGGCGAATCGCTCTGGAACTGAAATCGGAACGCTCACTGACATTTGCCCTATCTGAAAGTCTGATAAACGTCGGAAAAATGACTAAGTCCCAAAAAAAATTTTTTTCAACTTTTTTCAATTTTGCCCCCGTGGGATATATATTCTACCCACACACATTTGGAACTCTCCTGGGGTACCCTCACACATATTATTCCCTCATTTAGTGGATATTTTCACAAAAAAGTGAAATTTTCAAAAATCCAGAAAATTGGCTGAAAACGACTAAATATCAAGGACTCATTGGGCGAATCGCTCTGGAACTGAAATCGGAACTCTCACTGACATTTCCCCTATCTGAAAGTCTGATAAACGTCGGAAAAATGACTAAGTCCAAAAAAAAATTTTTTTCAACTTTTTTCAATTTTACCCCCGTGGGATATATATTCTACCCACACACATTTGGAACTCTCCTGGGATACCCTCACACATATTATTCCCTCATTTAGTGGATATTTTCACAAAAAAGTGAAATTTTCAAAAATCCAAAAAATTGGCTGAAAACGACCAAATATCAAGGACTCATTGGGCGAATCGCTCTGGAACTGAAATCGGAACGCTCACTGACATTTCCCCTATCTGAAAATCTGATAAACGTCGGAAAAATGACTAAGTCCAAAAAAAAAAATTTTTCAACTTTTTTCAATTTTACCCCCGTGGGATATATATTCTACCCACACACATTTGGAACTCTCCTGGGGTACCCTCACACATATTATTCCCTCATTTAGTGGATATTTTCACAAAAAAGTGAAATTTTCAAAAATCCAGAAAATTGGCTGAAAACGACTAAATATCAAGGACTCATTGGGCGAATCGCTCTGGAACTGAAATCGGAACTCTCACTGACATTTCCCCTATCTGAAAGTCTGATAAACGTCGGAAAAATGACTAAGTCCAAAAAAAAAATGTTTTCAACTTTTTTCAATTTTACCCCCGTGGGATATATATTCTACCCACACACATTTGGAACTCTCCTGGGGTACCCTCACACATATTATTCCCTCATTTAGTGGATATTTTCACAAAAAAGTGAAATTTTCAAAAATCCAGAAAATTGGCTGAAAACGACTAAATATCAAGGACTCATTGGGCGAATCGCTCTGGAACTGAAATCGGAACGCTCACTGACATTTGCCCTATCTGAAAGTTTGATAAACGTCGGAAAAATGACTAAGTCCAAAAAAAAATTTTTTTCAACTTTTTTCAATTTTACCCCCGTGGGATATATATTCTACCCACACACATTTGGAACTCTCCTGGGGTACCCTCACACATATTATTCCCTCATTTAGTGGATATTTTCACAAAAAAGTGAAATTTTCAAAAATCCAGAAAATTGGCTGAAAACGACTAAATATCAAGGACTCATTGGGCGAATCGCTCTGGAACTGAAATCGGAACGCTCACTGACATTTGCCCTATCTGAAAGTCTGATAAACGTCGGAAAAATGACTAAGTCCAAAAAAAATATTTTTTCAACTTTTTTCAATTTTGCCCCCGTGGGATATATATTCTACCCACACACAATTGGAACTCTCCTGGGGTACCCTCACACATATTATTCCCCCTCATTTAGTGGATATTTTCACAAAAAAATGAAATTTTCAAAAATCCAAACTATTGGCTGAAAACGACAAAATATCAAGGACTCATTGGGCAAATCACTCTGGAACTGAAATAGGAACGCTCACTGACATTTCCCCTATCTGAAAGTCTGATAAACGTCGGAAAAATGACTAAGTCCAAAAAAAAATTTTTTTCAACTTTTTTCAATTTTACCCCCGTGGGATATATATTCTACCCACACAGATTTGGAACTCTCCTGGGGTACCCTCACACATATTATTCCCTCATTTAGTGGATATTTTCACAAAAAAGTGAAATTTTCAAAAATCCAGAAAATTGGCTGAAAACGACTAAATATCAAGGACTCATTGGGCGAATCGCTCTGGAACTGAAATCGGAACGATCACTGACATTTGCACTAACTGAAATTCTGATAAACGCCGGAAAAATGACTAAGTCCAAAAAAAAATTTTTTTCAACTTTTTTCAATTTTACCCCCGTGGGATATATATTCTTCCCACACACATTTGGAACTCTCCTGGGGTACCCTCACACATATTATTCCCTCATTTAGTGGATATTTTCACAAAAAAAGTGAAATTTTCAAAAATCCAGAAAATTGGCTGAAAACGACTAAATATCAAGGATTCATTGGGCGAATCGCTCTGGAATTGAAATAGGAACGCTCACTGACATTTCCCCTCTCTGAAAGTCTGATAAAAGTCGGAAAAATGACTAAGTTAAAAAAAAAAATGTTTTCAACTTTTTTCAATTTTACCCCCGTGGGATATATATTCTACCCACACACATTTGGAACTCTCCTTGGGTACCCTCACACATATTATTCCCTCATTTAGTGGATATTTTCACAAAAAAGTGAAATTTTCAAAAATCCAGAAAATTGGCTGAAAACGACTAAATATCAAGGACTCATTGGGCGAATCACTCTGGAACTGAAATCGGAATGCTCACTGACATTTGCCCTGTCTGATAAACGCCGGAAAAATGACTAAGTCGAAAAAAAAAATTTTTTTCAACTTTATTCAATTTTACCCCCGTGAGATATATATTCTTCCCACACACATTTGGAACTCTCCTGGGGTACCCTCACACATATTATTCTCTCATTTAGTGGATATTTTCACAAAAAAGTGACATTTTCAAAAATCCAGAAAATTGGCTGAAAACGACTAAATATCAAGGACTCATTGGGCGAATCGCTCTGGAACTGTAATCGGAACGCTCACTGACATTTCCCCTATCTGAAAGTCTGATAAACGTCAGAAAAATGACTAAGTCCAAAAAAAAAATGTTTTCAACTTTTTTCAATTTTACCCCCGTGGGATATATATTCTACCCACACACAATTGGAACTCTCCTGGGGTACCCTCACACATATTATTCCCCCTCATTTAGTGGATATTTTCACAAAAAAATGAAATTTTCAAAAATCCAAACTATTGGCTGAAAACGACAAAATATCAAGGACTCATTGGGCAAATCGCTCTGGAACTGAAATAGGAACGCTCACTGACATTTCCCCTATCTGAAAGTCTGATAAACGTCGGAAAAATGACTAAGTCCAAAAAAAAATTTTTTTCAACTTTTTTCAATTTTACCCCCGTGGGATATATATTCTACCCACACAGATTTGGAACTCTCCTGGGGTACCCTCACACATATTATTCCCTCATTTAGTGGATATTTTCACAAAAAAGTGAAATTTTCAAAAATCCAGAAAATTGGCTGAAAACGACTAAATATCAAGGACTCATTGGGCGAATCGCTCTGGAACTGAAATCGGAACTCTCACTGACATTTCCCCTATCTGAAAGTCTGATAAACGTCGGAAAAATGACTAAGTCCAAAAAAAAAATGTTTTCAACTTTTTTCAATTTTACCCCCGTGGGATATATATTCTACCCACACACATTTGGAACTCTCCTGGGGTACCCTCACACATATTATTCCCTCATTTAGTGGATATTTTCACAAAAAAGTGAAATTTTCAAAAATCCAGAAAATTGGCTGAAAACGACTAAATATCAAGGACTCATTGGGCGAATCGCTCTGGAACTGAAATCGGAACGCTCACTGACATTTGCCCTATCTGAAAGTTTGATAAACGTCGGAAAAATGACTAAGTCCAAAAAAAAATTTTTTTCAACTTTTTTCAATTTTACCCCCGTGGGATATATATTCTACCCACACACATTTGGAACTCTCCTGGGGTACCCTCACACATATTATTCCCTCATTTAGTGGATATTTTCACAAAAAAGTGAAATTTTCAAAAATCCAGAAAATTGGCTGAAAACGACTAAATATCAAGGACTCATTGGGCGAATCGCTCTGGAACTGAAATCGGAACGCTCACTGACATTTGCCCTATCTGAAAGTCTGATAAACGTCGGAAAAATGACTAAGTCCAAAAAAAAAATTTTTTCAACTTTTTTCAATTTTGCCCCCGTGGGATATATATTCTACCCACACACATTTGGAACTCTCCTGGGGTACCCTCACACATATTATTCCCTCATTTAGTGGATATTTTCACAAAAAAGTGAAATTTTCAAAAATCCAGAAAATTGGCTGAAAACGACTAAATATCAAGGACTCATTGGGCGAATCGCTCTGGAACTGAAATCGGAACGCTCACTGACATTTGCCCTATCTGAAAGTCTGATAAACGTCGGAAAAATGACTAAGTCCAAAAAAAAATTTTTTTCAACTTTTTTCAATTTTACCCCCATGGGATATATATTCTACCCACACAGATTTGGAACTCTCCTGGGGTACCCTCACACATATTATTCCCTCATTTAGTGGATATTTTCACAAAAAAGTGAAATTTTCAAAAATCCAGAAAATTGGCTGAAAACGACTAAATATCAAGGACTCATTGGGCGAATCGCTCTGGAACTGAAATCGGAACTCTCACTGACATTTCCCCTATCTGAAAGTCTGATAAACGTCGGAAAAATGACTAAGTCCAAAAAAAAAATGTTTTCAACTTTTTTCAATTTTACCCCCGTGGGATATATATTCTACCCACACACATTTGGAACTCTCCTGGGGTACCCTCACACATATTATTCCCTCATTTAGTGGATATTTTCACAAAAAAGTGAAATTTTCAAAAATCCAGAAAATTGGCTGAAAACGACTAAATATCAAGGACTCATTGGGCGAATCGCTCTGGAACTGAAATCGGAACGCTCACTGACATTTGCCCTATCTGAAAGTTTGATAAACGTCGGAAAAATGACTAAGTCCAAAAAAAAATTTTTTTCAACTTTTTTCAATTTTACCCCCGTGGGATATATATTCTACCCACACACATTTGGAACTCTCCTGGGGTACCCTCACACATATTATTCCCTCATTTAGTGGATATTTTCACAAAAAAGTGAAATTTTCAAAAATCCAGAAAATTGGCTGAAAACGACTAAATATCAAGGACTCATTGGGCGAATCGCTCTGGAACTGAAATCGGAACGCTCACTGACATTTGCCCTATCTGAAAGTCTGATAAACGTCGGAAAAATGACTAAGTCCAAAAAAAAAATTTTTTCAACTTTTTTCAATTTTGCCCCCGTGGGATATATATTCTACCCACACACATTTGGAACTCTCCTGGGGTACCCTCACACATATTATTCCCTCATTTAGTGGATATTTTCACAAAAAAGTGAAATTTTCAAAAATCCAGAAAATTGGCTGAAAACGACTAAATATCAAGGACTCATTGGGCGAATCGCTCTGGAACTGAAATCGGAACGCTCACTGACATTTGCCCTATCTGAAAGTCTGATAAACGTCGGAAAAATGACTAAGTCCCAAAAAAAATTTTTTTCAACTTTTTTCAATTTTGCCCCCGTGGGATATATATTCTACCCACACACATTTGGAACTCTCCTGGGGTACCCTCACACATATTATTCCCTCATTTAGTGGATATTTTCACAAAAAAGTGAAATTTTCAAAAATCCAGAAAATTGGCTGAAAACGACTAAATATCAAGGACTCATTGGGCGAATCGCTCTGGAACTGAAATCGGAACTCTCACTGACATTTCCCCTATCTGAAAGTCTGATAAACGTCGGAAAAATGACTAAGTCCAAAAAAAAATTTTTTTCAACTTTTTTCAATTTTACCCCCGTGGGATATATATTCTACCCACACACATTTGGAACTCTCCTGGGATACCCTCACACATATTATTCCCTCATTTAGTGGATATTTTCACAAAAAAGTGAAATTTTCAAAAATCCAAAAAATTGGCTGAAAACGACCAAATATCAAGGACTCATTGGGCGAATCGCTCTGGAACTGAAATCGGAACGCTCACTGACATTTCCCCTATCTGAAAATCTGATAAACGTCGGAAAAATGACTAAGTCCAAAAAAAAAAATTTTTCAACTTTTTTCAATTTTACCCCCGTGGGATATATATTCTACCCACACACATTTGGAACTCTCCTGGGGTACCCTCACACATATTATTCCCTCATTTAGTGGATATTTTCACAAAAAAGTGAAATTTTCAAAAATCCAGAAAATTGGCTGAAAACGACTAAATATCAAGGACTCATTGGGCGAATCGCTCTGGAACTAAAATTGGAACGCTCACTGACATTTGCCCAATCTGAAAGTCTGATAAACGCCGGAAAAATGACTAAGTCCAAAAAATAATTTTTTTCAACTTTTTTCAATTTTACCCCCGTGGGATATATATTCTACCCACACACATTTGGAACTCTCCTGGGGTACCCTCACACATATTATTCCCTCATTTAGTGGATATTTTCACAAAAAAGTGAAATTTTCAAAAATCCAAAAAATTGGCTGAAAACGACCAAATATCAAGGACTCATTGGGCGAATCGCTCTGGAACTGAAATCGGAACGCTCACTGACATTTCCCCTATCTGAAAATCTGATAAACGTCGGAAAAATGACTAAGTCCAAAAAAAAAAATTTTTCAACTTTTTTCAATTTTACCCCCGTGGGATATATATTCTACCCACACACATTTGGAACTCTCCTGGGGTACCCTCACACATATTATTCCCTCATTTAGTGGATATTTTCACAAAAAAGTGAAATTTTCAAAAATCCAAAAAATTGGCTGAAAATGACCAAATATCAAGGACTCATTGGGCGAATCGGTCTGGAACTGAAATCGGAACGCTCACTGACATTTCCCCTATCTGAAAATCTGATAAACGTCGGAAAAATGACTAAGTCCAAAAAAAAAATTTTTTCAACTTTTTTCAATTTTACCCCCGTGGGATATATATTCTACCCACACACATTTGGAACTCTCCTGGGGTACCCTCACACATATTATTCTCTCATTTAGTGGATATTTTCACAAAAAAGTGAAATTTTCAAAAATCCAGAAAATTGGCTGAAAACGACTAAATATCAAGGACTCATTGGGCGAATCGCTCTGGAACTGAAATCGGAACTCTCACTGACATTTCCCCTATCTGAAAGTTTGATAAACGTCGGAAAAATGACTAAGTCCAAAAAAAAAATTTTTTCAACTTTTTTCAGTTTTACCCCCGTGGGATATATATTCTACCCACACACATTTGGAACTCTCCTGGGGTACCCTCACACATATTATTCCCTCATTTAGTGGATATTTTCACAAAAAAGTGAAATTTTCAAAAATCCAGAAAATTGGCTGAAAACGACTAAATATCAAGGACTCATTGGGCGAATCGCTCTGGAACTGAAATCGGAACGCTCACTGACATTTGCCCTATCTGAAAGTTTGATAAACGTCGGAAAAATGACTAAGTCCAAAAAAAAATTTTTTTCAACTTTTTTCAATTTTACCCCCGTGGGATATATATTCTACCCACACACATTTGGAACTCTCCTGGGGTACCCTCACACATATTATTCCCTCATTTAGTGGATATTTTCACAAAAAAGTGAAATTTTCAAAAATCCAGAAAATTGGCTGAAAACGACTAAATATCAAGGACTCATTGGGCGAATCGCTCTGGAACTGAAATCGGAACGCTCACTGACATTTGCCCTATCTGAAAGTCTGATAAACGTCGGAAAAATGACTAAGTCCAAAAAAAAAATTTTTTCAACTTTTTTCAATTTTGCCCCCGTGGGATATATATTCTACCCACACACATTTGGAACTCTCCTGGGGTACCCTCACACATATTATTCCCTCATTTAGTGGATATTTTCACAAAAAAGTGAAATTTTCAAAAATCCAGAAAATTGGCTGAAAACGACTAAATATCAAGGACTCATTGGGCGAATCGCTCTGGAACTGAAATCGGAACTCTCACTGACATTTCCCCTATCTGAAAGTCTGATAAACGTCGGAAAAATGACTAAGTCCAAAAAAAAAATTTTTTCAACTTTTTTCAATTTTACCCCCGTGGGATATATATTCTACCCACACACATTTGGAACTCTCCTGGGGTACCCTCACACATATTATTCCCTCATTTAGTGGATATTTTCACAAAAAAGTGAAATTTTCAAAAATCCAGAAAATTGGCTGAAAACGACTAAATATCAAGGACTCATTGGGCGAATCGCTCTGGAACTGAAATCGGAACGCTCACTGACATTTGCCCTATCTGAAAGTCTGATAAACGTCGGAAAAATGACTAAGTCCAAAAAAAAATTTTTTTCAACTTTTTTCAATTTTACCCCCATGGGATATATATTCTACCCACACAGATTTGGAACTCTCCTGGGGTACCCTCACACATATTATTCCCTCATTTAGTGGATATTTTCACAAAAAAGTGAAATTTTCAAAAATCCAGAAAATTGGCTGAAAACGACTAAATATCAAGGACTCATTGGGCGAATCGCTCTGGAACTGAAATCGGAACTCTCACTGACATTTCCCCTATCTGAAAGTCTGATAAACGTCGGAAAAATGACTAAGTCCAAAAAAAAAATGTTTTCAACTTTTTTCAATTTTACCCCCGTGGGATATATATTCTACCCACACACATTTGGAACTCTCCTGGGGTACCCTCACACATATTATTCCCTCATTTAGTGGATATTTTCACAAAAAAGTGAAATTTTCAAAAATCCAGAAAATTGGCTGAAAACGACTAAATATCAAGGACTCATTGGGCGAATCGCTCTGGAACTGAAATCGGAACGCTCACTGACATTTGCCCTATCTGAAAGTTTGATAAACGTCGGAAAAATGACTAAGTCCAAAAAAAAATTTTTTTCAACTTTTTTCAATTTTACCCCCGTGGGATATATATTCTACCCACACACATTTGGAACTCTCCTGGGGTACCCTCACACATATTATTCCCTCATTTAGTGGATATTTTCACAAAAAAGTGAAATTTTCAAAAATCCAGAAAATTGGCTGAAAACGACTAAATATCAAGGACTCATTGGGCGAATCGCTCTGGAACTGAAATCGGAACGCTCACTGACATTTGCCCTATCTGAAAGTCTGATAAACGTCGGAAAAATGACTAAGTCCAAAAAAAAATTTTTTTCAACTTTTTTCAATTTTACCCCCATGGGATATATATTCTACCCACACAGATTTGGAACTCTCCTGGGGTACCCTCACACATATTATTCCCTCATTTAGTGGATATTTTCACAAAAAAGTGAAATTTTCAAAAATCCAGAAAATTGGCTGAAAACGACTAAATATCAAGGACTCATTGGGCGAATCGCTCTGGAACTGAAATCGGAACTCTCACTGACATTTCCCCTATCTGAAAGTCTGATAAACGTCGGAAAAATGACTAAGTCCAAAAAAAAAATGTTTTCAACTTTTTTCAATTTTACCCCCGTGGGATATATATTCTACCCACACACATTTGGAACTCTCCTGGGGTACCCTCACACATATTATTCCCTCATTTAGTGGATATTTTCACAAAAAAGTGAAATTTTCAAAAATCCAGAAAATTGGCTGAAAACGACTAAATATCAAGGACTCATTGGGCGAATCGCTCTGGAACTGAAATCGGAACGCTCACTGACATTTGCCCTATCTGAAAGTTTGATAAACGTCGGAAAAATGACTAAGTCCAAAAAAAAATTTTTTTCAACTTTTTTCAATTTTACCCCCGTGGGATATATATTCTACCCACACACATTTGGAACTCTCCTGGGGTACCCTCACACATATTATTCCCTCATTTAGTGGATATTTTCACAAAAAAGTGAAATTTTCAAAAATCCAGAAAATTGGCTGAAAACGACTAAATATCAAGGACTCATTGGGCGAATCGCTCTGGAACTGAAATCGGAACGCTCACTGACATTTGCCCTATCTGAAAGTCTGATAAACGTCGGAAAAATGACTAAGTCCAAAAAAAAAATTTTTTCAACTTTTTTCAATTTTGCCCCCGTGGGATATATATTCTACCCACACACATTTGGAACTCTCCTGGGGTACCCTCACACATATTATTCCCTCATTTAGTGGATATTTTCACAAAAAAGTGAAATTTTCAAAAATCCAGAAAATTGGCTGAAAACGACTAAATATCAAGGACTCATTGGGCGAATCGCTCTGGAACTGAAATCGGAACGCTCACTGACATTTGCCCTATCTGAAAGTCTGATAAACGTCGGAAAAATGACTAAGTCCCAAAAAAAATTTTTTTCAACTTTTTTCAATTTTGCCCCCGTGGGATATATATTCTACCCACACACATTTGGAACTCTCCTGGGGTACCCTCACACATATTATTCCCTCATTTAGTGGATATTTTCACAAAAAAGTGAAATTTTCAAAAATCCAGAAAATTGGCTGAAAACGACTAAATATCAAGGACTCATTGGGCGAATCGCTCTGGAACTGAAATCGGAACTCTCACTGACATTTCCCCTATCTGAAAGTCTGATAAACGTCGGAAAAATGACTAAGTCCAAAAAAAAATTTTTTTCAACTTTTTTCAATTTTACCCCCGTGGGATATATATTCTACCCACACACATTTGGAACTCTCCTGGGATACCCTCACACATATTATTCCCTCATTTAGTGGATATTTTCACAAAAAAGTGAAATTTTCAAAAATCCAAAAAATTGGCTGAAAACGACCAAATATCAAGGACTCATTGGGCGAATCGCTCTGGAACTGAAATCGGAACGCTCACTGACATTTCCCCTATCTGAAAATCTGATAAACGTCGGAAAAATGACTAAGTCCAAAAAAAAAAATTTTTCAACTTTTTTCAATTTTACCCCCGTGGGATATATATTCTACCCACACACATTTGGAACTCTCCTGGGGTACCCTCACACATATTATTCCCTCATTTAGTGGATATTTTCACAAAAAAGTGAAATTTTCAAAAATCCAGAAAATTGGCTGAAAACGACTAAATATCAAGGACTCATTGGGCGAATCGCTCTGGAACTAAAATTGGAACGCTCACTGACATTTGCCCAATCTGAAAGTCTGATAAACGCCGGAAAAATGACTAAGTCCAAAAAATAATTTTTTTCAACTTTTTTCAATTTTACCCCCGTGGGATATATATTCTACCCACACACATTTGGAACTCTCCTGGGGTACCCTCACACATATTATTCCCTCATTTAGTGGATATTTTCACAAAAAAGTGAAATTTTCAAAAATCCAAAAAATTGGCTGAAAACGACCAAATATCAAGGACTCATTGGGCGAATCGCTCTGGAACTGAAATCGGAACGCTCACTGACATTTCCCCTATCTGAAAATCTGATAAACGTCGGAAAAATGACTAAGTCCAAAAAAAAAAATTTTTCAACTTTTTTCAATTTTACCCCCGTGGGATATATATTCTACCCACACACATTTGGAACTCTCCTGGGGTACCCTCACACATATTATTCCCTCATTTAGTGGATATTTTCACAAAAAAGTGAAATTTTCAAAAATCCAAAAAATTGGCTGAAAATGACCAAATATCAAGGACTCATTGGGCGAATCGGTCTGGAACTGAAATCGGAACGCTCACTGACATTTCCCCTATCTGAAAATCTGATAAACGTCGGAAAAATGACTAAGTCCAAAAAAAAAATTTTTTCAACTTTTTTCAATTTTACCCCCGTGGGATATATATTCTACCCACACACATTTGGAACTCTCCTGGGGTACCCTCACACATATTATTCTCTCATTTAGTGGATATTTTCACAAAAAAGTGAAATTTTCAAAAATCCAGAAAATTGGCTGAAAACGACTAAATATCAAGGACTCATTGGGCGAATCGCTCTGGAACTGAAATCGGAACTCTCACTGACATTTCCCCTATCTGAAAGTTTGATAAACGTCGGAAAAATGACTAAGTCCAAAAAAAAAATTTTTTCAACTTTTTTCAGTTTTACCCCCGTGGGATATATATTCTACCCACACACATTTGGAACTCTCCTGGGGTACCCTCACACATATTATTCCCTCATTTAGTGGATATTTTCACAAAAAAGTGAAATTTTCAAAAATCCAGAAAATTGGCTGAAAACGACTAAATATCAAGGACTCATTGGGCGAATCGCTCTGGAACTGAAATCGGAACGCTCACTGACATTTGCCCTATCTGAAAGTTTGATAAACGTCGGAAAAATGACTAAGTCCAAAAAAAAATTTTTTTCAACTTTTTTCAATTTTACCCCCGTGGGATATATATTCTACCCACACACATTTGGAACTCTCCTGGGGTACCCTCACACATATTATTCCCTCATTTAGTGGATATTTTCACAAAAAAGTGAAATTTTCAAAAATCCAGAAAATTGGCTGAAAACGACTAAATATCAAGGACTCATTGGGCGAATCGCTCTGGAACTGAAATCGGAACGCTCACTGACATTTGCCCTATCTGAAAGTCTGATAAACGTCGGAAAAATGACTAAGTCCAAAAAAAAAATTTTTTCAACTTTTTTCAATTTTGCCCCCGTGGGATATATATTCTACCCACACACATTTGGAACTCTCCTGGGGTACCCTCACACATATTATTCCCTCATTTAGTGGATATTTTCACAAAAAAGTGAAATTTTCAAAAATCCAGAAAATTGGCTGAAAACGACTAAATATCAAGGACTCATTGGGCGAATCGCTCTGGAACTGAAATCGGAACTCTCACTGACATTTCCCCTATCTGAAAGTCTGATAAACGTCGGAAAAATGACTAAGTCCAAAAAAAAAATTTTTTCAACTTTTTTCAATTTTACCCCCGTGGGATATATATTCTACCCACACACATTTGGAACTCTCCTGGGGTACCCTCACACATATTATTCCCTCATTTAGTGGATATTTTCACAAAAAAGTGAAATTTTCAAAAATCCAGAAAATTGGCTGAAAACGACTAAATATCAAGGACTCATTGGGCGAATCGCTCTGGAACTGAAATCGGAACGCTCACTGACATTTGCCCTATCTGAAAGTTTGATAAACGTCGGAAAAATGACTAAGTCCAAAAAAAAATTTTTTTCAACTTTTTTCAATTTTACCCCCGTGGGATATATATTCTACCCACACACATTTGGAACTCTCCTGGGGTACCCTCACACATATTATTCCCTCATTTAGTGGATATTTTCACAAAAAAGTGAAATTTTCAAAAATCCAGAAAATTGGCTGAAAACGACTAAATATCAAGGACTCATTGGGCGAATCGCTCTGGAACTGAAATCGAAACGCTCACTGACATTTGCCCTATCTGAAAGTCTGATAAACGTCGGAAAAATGACTAAGTCCAAAAAAAAATTTTTTTCAACTTTTTTCAATTTTGCCCCCGTGGGATATATATTCTACCCACACACATTTGGAACTCTCCTGGGGTACCCTCACACATATTATTCCCTCATTTAGTGGATATTTTCACAAAAAAGTGAAATTTTCAAAAATCCAGAAAATTGGCTGAAAACGACTAAATATCAAGGACTCATTGGGCGAATCGCTCTGGAACTGAAATCGGAACTCTCACTGACATTTCCCCTATCTGAAAGTCTGATAAACGTCGGAAAAATGACTAAGTCCAAAAAAAAAATGTTTTCAACTTTTTTCAATTTTACCCCCGTGGGATATATATTCTACCCACACACATTTGGAACTCTCCTGGGGTACCCTCACACATATTATTCCCTCATTTAGTGGATATTTTCACAAAAAAGTGAAATTTTCAAAAATCCAGAAAATTGGCTGAAAACGACTAAATATCAAGGACTCATTGGGCGAATCGCTCTGGAACTGAAATCGGAACGCTCACTGACATTTGCCCTATCTGAAAGTTTGATAAACGTCGGAAAAATGACTAAGTCCAAAAAAAAATTTTTTTCAACTTTTTTCAATTTTACCCCCGTGGGATATATATTCTACCCACACACATTTGGAACTCTCCTGGGGTACCCTCACACATATTATTCCCTCATTTAGTGGATATTTTCACAAAAAAGTGAAATTTTCAAAAATCCAGAAAATTGGCTGAAAACGACTAAATATCAAGGACTCATTGGGCGAATCGCTCTGGAACTGAAATCGGAACGCTCACTGACATTTGCCCTATCTGAAAGTCTGATAAACGTCGGAAAAATGACTAAGTCCAAAAAAAAAATTTTTTCAACTTTTTTCAATTTTGCCCCCGTGGGATATATATTCTACCCACACACATTTGGAACTCTCCTGGGGTACCCTCACACATATTATTCCCTCATTTAGTGGATATTTTCACAAAAAAGTGAAATTTTCAAAAATCCAGAAAATTGGCTGAAAACGACTAAATATCAAGGACTCATTGGGCGAATCGCTCTGGAACTGAAATCGGAACGCTCACTGACATTTGCCCTATCTGAAAGTCTGATAAACGTCGGAAAAATGACTAAGTCCAAAAAAAAATTTTTTTCAACTTTTTTCAATTTTACCCCCGTGGGATATATATTCTACCCACACAGATTTGGAACTCTCCTGGGGTACCCTCACACATATTATTCCCTCATTTAGTGGATATTTTCACAAAAAAGTGAAATTTTCAAAAATCCAAAAAATTGGCTGAAAACGACCAAATATCAAGGACTCATTGGGCGAATCGCTCTGGAACTGAAATCGGAACGCTCACTGACATTTCCCCTATCTGAAAATCTGATAAACGTCGGAAAAATGACTAAGTCCAAAAAAAAAAATTTTTCAACTTTTTTCAATTTTACCCCCGTGGGATATATATTCTACCCACACACATTTGGAACTCTCCTGGGGTACCCTCACACATATTATTCCCTCATTTAGTGGATATTTTCACAAAAAAGTGAAATTTTCAAAAATCCAAAAAATTGGCTGAAAATGACCAAATATCAAGGACTCATTGGGCGAATCGGTCTGGAACTGAAATCGGAACGCTCACTGACATTTCCCCTATCTGAAAATCTGATAAACGTCGGAAAAATGACTAAGTCCAAAAAAAAAATTTTTTCAACTTTTTTCAATTTTACCCCCGTGGGATATATATTCTACCCACACACATTTGGAACTCTCCTGGGGTACCCTCACACATATTATTCTCTCATTTAGTGGATATTTTCACAAAAAAGTGAAATTTTCAAAAATCCAGAAAATTGGCTGAAAACGACTAAATATCAAGGACTCATTGGGCGAATCGCTCTGGAACTGAAATCGGAACTCTCACTGACATTTCCCCTATCTGAAAGTTTGATAAACGTCGGAAAAATGACTAAGTCCAAAAAAAAAATTTTTTCAACTTTTTTCAGTTTTACCCCCGTGGGATATATATTCTACCCACACACATTTGGAACTCTCCTGGGGTACCCTCACACATATTATTCCCTCATTTAGTGGATATTTTCACAAAAAAGTGAAATTTTCAAAAATCCAGAAAATTGGCTGAAAACGACTAAATATCAAGGACTCATTGGGCGAATCGCTCTGGAACTGAAATCGGAACGCTCACTGACATTTGCCCTATCTGAAAGTTTGATAAACGTCAGAAAAATGACTAAGTCCAAAAAAAAATTTTTTTCAACTTTTTTCAATTTTACCCCCGTGGGATATATATTCTACCCACACACATTTGGAACTCTCCTGGGGTACCCTCACACATATTATTCCCTCATTTAGTGGATATTTTCACAAAAAAGTGAAATTTTCAAAAATCCAGAAAATTGGCTGAAAACGACTAAATATCAAGGACTCATTGGGCGAATCGCTCTGGAACTGAAATCGGAACGCTCACTGACATTTGCCCTATCTGAAAGTCTGATAAACGTCGGAAAAATGACTAAGTCCAAAAAAAAAATTTTTTCAACTTTTTTCAATTTTGCCCCCGTGGGATATATATTCTACCCACACACATTTGGAACTCTCCTGGGGTACCCTCACACATATTATTCCCTCATTTAGTGGATATTTTCACAAAAAAGTGAAATTTTCAAAAATCCAGAAAATTGGCTGAAAACGACTAAATATCAAGGACTCATTGGGCGAATCGCTCTGGAACTGAAATCGGAACTCTCACTGACATTTCCCCTATCTGAAAGTCTGATAAACGTCGGAAAAATGACTAAGTCCAAAAAAAAAATTTTTTCAACTTTTTTCAATTTTACCCCCGTGGGATATATATTCTACCCACACACATTTGGAACTCTCCTGGGGTACCCTCACACATATTATTCCCTCATTTAGTGGATATTTTCACAAAAAAGTGAAATTTTCAAAAATCCAGAAAATTGGCTGAAAACGACTAAATATCAAGGACTCATTGGGCGAATCGCTCTGGAACTGAAATCGGAACGCTCACTGACATTTGCCCTATCTGAAAGTTTGATAAACGTCGGAAAAATGACTAAGTCCAAAAAAAAATTTTTTTCAACTTTTTTCAATTTTACCCCCGTGGGATATATATTCTACCCACACACATTTGGAACTCTCCTGGGGTACCCTCACACATATTATTCCCTCATTTAGTGGATATTTTCACAAAAAAGTGAAATTTTCAAAAATCCAGAAAATTGGCTGAAAACGACTAAATATCAAGGACTCATTGGGCGAATCGCTCTGGAACTGAAATCGAAACGCTCACTGACATTTGCCCTATCTGAAAGTCTGATAAACGTCGGGAAAATGACTAAGTCCAAAAAAAAATTTTTTTCAACTTTTTTCAATTTTGCCCCCGTGGGATATATATTCTACCCACACACATTTGGAACTCTCCTGGGGTACCCTCACACATATTATTCCCTCATTTAGTGGATATTTTCACAAAAAAGTGAAATTTTCAAAAATCCAGAAAATTGGCTGAAAACGACTAAATATCAAGGACTCATTGGGCGAATCGCTCTGGAACTGAAATCGGAACTCTCACTGACATTTCCCCTATCTGAAAGTCTGATAAACGTCGGAAAAATGACTAAGTCCAAAAAAAAAATGTTTTCAACTTTTTTCAATTTTACCCCCGTGGGATATATATTCTACCCACACACATTTGGAACTCTCCTGGGGTACCCTCACACATATTATTCCCTCATTTAGTGGATATTTTCACAAAAAAGTGAAATTTTCAAAAATCCAGAAAATTGGCTGAAAACGACTAAATATCAAGGACTCATTGGGCGAATCGCTCTGGAACTGAAATCGGAACGCTCACTGACATTTGCCCTATCTGAAAGTTTGATAAACGTCGGAAAAATGACTAAGTCCAAAAAAAAATTTTTTTTCAACTTTTTTCAATTTTACCCCCGTGGGATATATATTCTACCCACACACATTTGGAACTCTCCTGGGGTACCCTCACACATATTATTCCCTCATTTAGTGGATATTTTCACAAAAAAGTGAAATTTTCAAAAATCCAGAAAATTGGCTGAAAACGACTAAATATCAAGGACTCATTGGGCGAATCGCTCTGGAACTGAAATCGGAACGCTCACTGACATTTGCCCTATCTGAAAGTCTGATAAACGTCGGAAAAATGACTAAGTCCAAAAAAAAAATTTTTTCAACTTTTTTCAATTTTGCCCCCGTGGGATATATATTCTACCCACACACATTTGGAACTCTCCTGGGGTACCCTCACACATATTATTCCCTCATTTAGTGGATATTTTCACAAAAAAGTGAAATTTTCAAAAATCCAGAAAATTGGCTGAAAACGACTAAATATCAAGGACTCATTGGGCGAATCGCTCTGGAACTGAAATCGGAACGCTCACTGACATTTGCCCTATCTGAAAGTCTGATAAACGTCGGAAAAATGACTAAGTCCCAAAAAAAATTTTTTTCAACTTTTTTCAATTTTGCCCCCGTGGGATATATATTCTACCCACACACATTTGGAACTCTCCTGGGGTACCCTCACACAT
Organism: Phyllobates terribilis; assembly: GCF_046119375.1. Classification (NCBI taxonomy): domain Eukaryota; kingdom Metazoa; phylum Chordata; class Amphibia; order Anura; family Dendrobatidae; genus Phyllobates; species Phyllobates terribilis. The sequence goes on from NW_027362762.1 coordinate 476,233,994, forward strand.
ATTATTCCCTCATTTAGTGGATATTTTCACAAAAAAGTGAAATTTTCAAAAATCCAGAAAATTGGCTGAAAACGACTAAATATCAAGGACTCATTGGGCGAATCGCTCTGGAACTGAAATCGGAACTCTCACTGACATTTCCCCTATCTGAAAGTCTGATAAACGTCGGAAAAATGACTAAGTCCAAAAAAAAATTTTTTTCAACTTTTTTCAATTTTACCCCCGTGGGATATATATTCTACCCACACACATTTGGAACTCTCCTGGGATACCCTCACACATATTATTCCCTCATTTAGTGGATATTTTCACAAAAAAGTGAAATTTTCAAAAATCCAAAAAATTGGCTGAAAACGACCAAATATCAAGGACTCATTGGGCGAATCGCTCTGGAACTGAAATCGGAACGCTCACTGACATTTCCCCTATCTGAAAATCTGATAAACGTCGGAAAAATGACTAAGTCCAAAAAAAAAAATTTTTCAACTTTTTTCAATTTTACCCCCGTGGGATATATATTCTACCCACACACATTTGGAACTCTCCTGGGGTACCCTCACACATATTATTCCCTCATTTAGTGGATATTTTCACAAAAAAGTGAAATTTTCAAAAATCCAGAAAATTGGCTGAAAACGACTAAATATCAAGGACTCATTGGGCGAATCGCTCTGGAACTAAAATTGGAACGCTCACTGACATTTGCCCAATCTGAAAGTCTGATAAACGCCGGAAAAATGACTAAGTCCAAAAAATAATTTTTTTCAACTTTTTTCAATTTTACCCCCGTGGGATATATATTCTACCCACACACATTTGGAACTCTCCTGGGGTACCCTCACACATATTATTCCCTCATTTAGTGGATATTTTCACAAAAAAGTGAAATTTTCAAAAATCCAAAAAATTGGCTGAAAACGACCAAATATCAAGGACTCATTGGGCGAATCGCTCTGGAACTGAAATTGGAACGCTCACTGACATTTCCCCTATCTGAAAATCTGATAAACGTCGGAAAAATGACTAAGTCCAAAAAAAAAAATTTTTCAACTTTTTTCAATTTTACCCCCGTGGGATATATATTCTACCCACACACATTTGGAACTCTCCTGGGGTACCCTCACACATATTATTCCCTCATTTAGTGGATATTTTCACAAAAAAGTGAAATTTTCAAAAATCCAAAAAATTGGCTGAAAATGACCAAATATCAAGGACTCATTGGGCGAATCGGTCTGGAACTGAAATCGGAACGCTCACTGACATTTCCCCTATCTGAAAATCTGATAAACGTCGGAAAAATGACTAAGTCCAAAAAAAAAATTTTTTCAACTTTTTTCAATTTTACCCCCGTGGGATATATATTCTACCCACACACATTTGGAACTCTCCTGGGGTACCCTCACACATATTATTCTCTCATTTAGTGGATATTTTCACAAAAAAGTGAAATTTTCAAAAATCCAGAAAATTGGCTGAAAACGACTAAATATCAAGGACTCATTGGGCGAATCGCTCTGGAACTGAAATCGGAACTCTCACTGACATTTCCCCTATCTGAAAGTTTGATAAACGTCGGAAAAATGACTAAGTCCAAAAAAAAAATTTTTTCAACTTTTTTCAGTTTTACCCCCGTGGGATATATATTCTACCCACACACATTTGGAACTCTCCTGGGGTACCCTCACACATATTATTCCCTCATTTAGTGGATATTTTCACAAAAAAGTGAAATTTTCAAAAATCCAGAAAATTGGCTGAAAACGACTAAATATCAAGGACTCATTGGGCGAATCGCTCTGGAACTGAAATCGGAACGCTCACTGACATTTGCCCTATCTGAAAGTTTGATAAACGTCGGAAAAATGACTAAGTCCAAAAAAAAATTTTTTTCAACTTTTTTCAATTTTACCCCCGTGGGATATATATTCTACCCACACACATTTGGAACTCTCCTGGGGTACCCTCACACATATTATTCCCTCATTTAGTGGATATTTTCACAAAAAAGTGAAATTTTCAAAAATCCAGAAAATTGGCTGAAAACGACTAAATATCAAGGACTCATTGGGCGAATCGCTCTGGAACTGAAATCGGAACGCTCACTGACATTTGCCCTATCTGAAAGTCTGATAAACGTCGGAAAAATGACTAAGTCCAAAAAAAAAATTTTTTCAACTTTTTTCAATTTTGCCCCCGTGGGATATATATTCTACCCACACACATTTGGAACTCTCCTGGGGTACCCTCACACATATTATTCCCTCATTTAGTGGATATTTTCACAAAAAAGTGAAATTTTCAAAAATCCAGAAAATTGGCTGAAAACGACTAAATATCAAGGACTCATTGGGCGAATCGCTCTGGAACTGAAATCGGAACTCTCACTGACATTTCCCCTATCTGAAAGTCTGATAAACGTCGGAAAAATGACTAAGTCCAAAAAAAAAATTTTTTCAACTTTTTTCAATTTTACCCCCGTGGGATATATATTCTACCCACACACATTTGGAACTCTCCTGGGGTACCCTCACACATATTATTCCCTCATTTAGTGGATATTTTCACAAAAAAGTGAAATTTTCAAAAATCCAGAAAATTGGCTGAAAACGACTAAATATCAAGGACTCATTGGGCGAATCGCTCTGGAACTAAAATTGGAACGCTCACTGACATTTGCCCAATCTGAAAGTCTGATAAACGCCGGAAAAATGACTAAGTCCAAAAAATAATTTTTTTCAACTTTTTTCAATTTTACCCCCGTGGGATATATATTCTACCCACACACATTTGGAACTCTCCTGGGGTACCCTCACACATATTATTCCCTCATTTAGTGGATATTTTCACAAAAAAGTGAAATTTTCAAAAATCCAAAAAATTGGCTGAAAACGACCAAATATCAAGGACTCATTGGGCGAATCGCTCTGGAACTGAAATCGGAACGCTCACTGACATTTCCCCTATCTGAAAATCTGATAAACGTCGGAAAAATGACTAAGTCCAAAAAAAAAAATTTTTCAACTTTTTTCAATTTTACCCCCGTGGGATATATATTCTACCCACACACATTTGGAACTCTCCTGGGGTACCCTCACACATATTATTCCCTCATTTAGTGGATATTTTCACAAAAAAGTGAAATTTTCAAAAATCCAAAAAATTGGCTGAAAATGACCAAATATCAAGGACTCATTGGGCGAATCGGTCTGGAACTGAAATCGGAACGCTCACTGACATTTCCCCTATCTGAAAATCTGATAAACGTCGGAAAAATGACTAAGTCCAAAAAAAAAATTTTTTCAACTTTTTTCAATTTTACCCCCGTGGGATATATATTCTACCCACACACATTTGGAACTCTCCTGGGGTACCCTCACACATATTATTCTCTCATTTAGTGGATATTTTCACAAAAAAGTGAAATTTTCAAAAATCCAGAAAATTGGCTGAAAACGACTAAATATCAAGGACTCATTGGGCGAATCGCTCTGGAACTGAAATCGGAACTCTCACTGACATTTCCCCTATCTGAAAGTTTGATAAACGTCGGAAAAATGACTAAGTCCAAAAAAAAAATTTTTTCAACTTTTTTCAGTTTTACCCCCGTGGGATATATATTCTACCCACACACATTTGGAACTCTCCTGGGGTACCCTCACACATATTATTCCCTCATTTAGTGGATATTTTCACAAAAAAGTGAAATTTTCAAAAATCCAGAAAATTGGCTGAAAACGACTAAATATCAAGGACTCATTGGGCGAATCGCTCTGGAACTGAAATCGGAACGCTCACTGACATTTGCCCTATCTGAAAGTTTGATAAACGTCGGAAAAATGACTAAGTCCAAAAAAAAATTTTTTTCAACTTTTTTCAATTTTACCCCCGTGGGATATATATTCTACCCACACACATTTGGAACTCTCCTGGGGTACCCTCACACATATTATTCCCTCATTTAGTGGATATTTTCACAAAAAAGTGAAATTTTCAAAAATCCAGAAAATTGGCTGAAAACGACTAAATATCAAGGACTCATTGGGCGAATCGCTCTGGAACTGAAATCGGAACGCTCACTGACATTTGCCCTATCTGAAAGTCTGATAAACGTCGGAAAAATGACTAAGTCCAAAAAAAAAATTTTTTCAACTTTTTTCAATTTTGCCCCCGTGGGATATATATTCTACCCACACACATTTGGAACTCTCCTGGGGTACCCTCACACATATTATTCCCTCATTTAGTGGATATTTTCACAAAAAAGTGAAATTTTCAAAAATCCAGAAAATTGGCTGAAAACGACTAAATATCAAGGACTCATTGGGCGAATCGCTCTGGAACTGAAATCGGAACTCTCACTGACATTTCCCCTATCTGAAAGTCTGATAAACGTCGGAAAAATGACTAAGTCCAAAAAAAAAATTTTTTCAACTTTTTTCAATTTTACCCCCGTGGGATATATATTCTACCCACACACATTTGGAACTCTCCTGGGGTACCCTCACACATATTATTCCCTCATTTAGTGGATATTTTCACAAAAAAGTGAAATTTTCAAAAATCCAGAAAATTGGCTGAAAACGACTAAATATCAAGGACTCATTGGGCGAATCGCTCTGGAACTGAAATCGGAACGCTCACTGACATTTGCCCTATCTGAAAGTTTGATAAACGTCGGAAAAATGACTAAGTCCAAAAAAAAATTTTTTTCAACTTTTTTCAATTTTACCCCCGTGGGATATATATTCTACCCACACACATTTGGAACTCTCCTGGGGTACCCTCACACATATTATTCCCTCATTTAGTGGATATTTTCACAAAAAAGTGAAATTTTCAAAAATCCAGAAAATTGGCTGAAAACGACTAAATATCAAGGACTCATTGGGCGAATCGCTCTGGAACTGAAATCGAAACGCTCACTGACATTTGCCCTATCTGAAAGTCTGATAAACGTCGGAAAAATGACTAAGTCCAAAAAAAAATTTTTTTCAACTTTTTTCAATTTTGCCCCCGTGGGATATATATTCTACCCACACACATTTGGAACTCTCCTGGGGTACCCTCACACATATTATTCCCTCATTTAGTGGATATTTTCACAAAAAAGTGAAATTTTCAAAAATCCAGAAAATTGGCTGAAAACGACTAAATATCAAGGACTCATTGGGCGAATCGCTCTGGAACTGAAATCGGAACTCTCACTGACATTTCCCCTATCTGAAAGTCTGATAAACGTCGGAAAAATGACTAAGTCCAAAAAAAAATTTTTTTCAACTTTTTTCAATTTTACCCCCGTGGGATATATATTCTACCCACACACATTTGGAACTCTCCTGGGGTACCCTCACACATATTATTCCCTCATTTAGTGGATATTTTCACAAAAAAGTGAAATTTTCAAAAATCCAGAAAATTGGCTGAAAACGACTAAATATCAAGGACTCATTGGGCGAATCGCTCTGGAACTGAAATCGGAACTCTCACTGACATTTCCCCTATCTGAAAGTCTGATAAACGTCGGAAAAATGACTAAGTCCAAAAAAAAATTTTTTTCAACTTTTTTCAATTTTACCCCCGTGGGATATATATTCTACCCACACACATTTGGAACTCTCCTGGGATACCCTCACACATATTATTCCCTCATTTAGTGGATATTTTCACAAAAAAGTGAAATTTTCAAAAATCCAAAAAATTGGCTGAAAACGACCAAATATCAAGGACTCATTGGGCGAATCGCTCTGGAACTGAAATCGGAACGCTCACTGACATTTCCCCTATCTGAAAATCTGATAAACGTCGGAAAAATGACTAAGTCCAAAAAAAAAAATTTTTCAACTTTTTTCAATTTTACCCCCGTGGGACATATATTCTACCCACACACATTTGGAACTCTCCTGGGGTACCCTCACACATATTATTCCCTCATTTAGTGGATATTTTCACAAAAAAGTGAAATTTTCAAAAATCCAGAAAATTGGCTGAAAACGACTAAATATCAAGGACTCATTGGGCGAATCGCTCTGGAACTGAAATCGGAACGCTCACTGACATTTGCCCTATCTGAAAGTTTGATAAACGTCGGAAAAATGACTAAGTCCAAAAAAAAATTTTTTTCAACTTTTTTCAATTTTACCCCCGTGGGATATATATTCTACCCACACACATTTGGAACTCTCCTGGGGTACCCTCACACATATTATTCCCTCATTTAGTGGATATTTTCACAAAAAAGTGAAATTTTCAAAAATCCAGAAAATTGGCTGAAAACGACTAAATATCAAGGACTCATTGGGCGAATCGCTCTGGAACTGAAATCGGAACGCTCACTGACATTTGCCCTATCTGAAAGTCTGATAAACGTCGGAAAAATGACTAAGTCCAAAAAAAAAATGTTTTCAACTTTTTTCAATTTTGCCCCCGTGGGATATATATTCTACCCACACACATTTGGAACTCTCCTGGGGTACCCTCACACATATTATTCCCTCATTTAGTGGATATTTTCACAAAAAAGTGAAATTTTCAAAAATCCAGAAAATTGGCTGAAAACGACTAAATATCAAGGACTCATTGGGCGAATCGCTCTGGAACTGAAATCGGAACTCTCACTGACATTTCCCCTATCTGAAAGTCTGATAAACGTCGGAAAAATGACTAAGTCCAAAAAAAAAATTTTTTCAACTTTTTTCAATTTTACCCCCGTGGGATATATATTCTACCCACACACATTTGGAACTCTCCTGGGGTACCCTCACACATATTATTCCCTCATTTAGTGGATATTTTCACAAAAAAGTGAAATTTTCAAAAATCCAGAAAATTGGCTGAAAACGACTAAATATCAAGGACTCATTGGGCGAATCGCTCTGGAACTGAAATCGGAACTCTCACTGACATTTCCCCTATCTGAAAGTTTGATAAACGTCGGAAAAATGACTAAGTCCAAAAAAAAAATTTTTTCAACTTTTTTCAGTTTTACCCCCGTGGGATATATATTCTACCCACACACATTTGGAACTCTCCTGGGGTACCCTCACACATATTATTCCCTCATTTAGTGGATATTTTCACAAAAAAGTGAAATTTTCAAAAATCCAGAAAATTGGCTGAAAACGACTAAATATCAAGGACTCATTGGGCGAATCGCTCTGGAACTGAAATCGGAACGCTCACTGACATTTGCCCTATCTGAAAGTTTGATAAACGTCGGAAAAATGACTAAGTCCAAAAAAAAATTTTTTTCAACTTTTTTCAATTTTACCCCCGTGGGATATATATTCTACCCACACACATTTGGAACTCTCCTGGGGTACCCTCACACATATTATTCCCTCATTTAGTGGATATTTTCACAAAAAAGTGAAATTTTCAAAAATCCAGAAAATTGGCTGAAAACGACTAAATATCAAGGACTCATTGGGCGAATCGCTCTGGAACTGAAATCGGAACTCTCACTGACATTTCCCCTATCTGAAAGTCTGATAAACGTCGGAAAAATGACTAAGTCCAAAAAAAAATTTTTTTCAACTTTTTTCAATTTTACCCCCGTGGGATATATATTCTACCCACACACATTTGGAACTCTCCTGGGGTACCCTCACACATATTATTCCCTCATTTAGTGGATATTTTCACAAAAAAGTGAAATTTTCAAAAATCCAGAAAATTGGCTGAAAACGACTAAATATCAAGGACTCATTGGGCGAATCGCTCTGGAACTGAAATCGGAACTCTCACTGACATTTCCCCTATCTGAAAGTCTGATAAACGTCGGAAAAATGACTAAGTCCAAAAAAAAATTTTTTTCAACTTTTTTCAATTTTACCCCCGTGGGATATATATTCTACCCACACACATTTGGAACTCTCCTGGGATACCCTCACACATATTATTCCCTCATTTAGTGGATATTTTCACAAAAAAGTGAAATTTTCAAAAATCCAAAAAATTGGCTGAAAACGACCAAATATCAAGGACTCATTGGGCGAATCGCTCTGGAACTGAAATCGGAACGCTCACTGACATTTCCCCTATCTGAAAATCTGATAAACGTCGGAAAAATGACTAAGTCCAAAAAAAAAAATTTTTCAACTTTTTTCAATTTTACCCCCGTGGGATATATATTCTACCCACACACATTTGGAACTCTCCTGGGGTACCCTCACACATATTATTCCCTCATTTAGTGGATATTTTCACAAAAAAGTGAAATTTTCAAAAATCCAGAAAATTGGCTGAAAACGACTAAATATCAAGGACTCATTGGGCGAATCGCTCTGGAACTGAAATCGGAACGCTCACTGACATTTGCCCTATCTGAAAGTTTGATAAACGTCGGAAAAATGACTAAGTCCAAAAAAAATTTTTTTTCAACTTTTTTCAATTTTACCCCCGTGGGATATATATTCTACCCACACACATTTGGAACTCTCCTGGGGTACCCTCACACATATTATTCCCTCATTTAGTGGATATTTTCACAAAAAAGTGAAATTTTCAAAAATCCAGAAAATTGGCTGAAAACGACTAAATATCAAGGACTCATTGGGCGAATCGCTCTGGAACTGAAATCGGAACGCTCACTGACATTTGCCCTATCTGAAAGTCTGATAAACGTCGGAAAAATGACTAAGTCCAAAAAAAAAATTTTTTCAACTTTTTTCAATTTTGCCCCCGTGGGATATATATTCTACCCACACACATTTGGAACTCTCCTGGGGTACCCTCACACATATTATTCCCTCATTTAGTGGATATTTTCACAAAAAAGTGAAATTTTCAAAAATCCAGAAAATTGGCTGAAAACGACTAAATATCAAGGACTCATTGGGCGAATCGCTCTGGAACTGAAATCGGAACTCTCACTGACATTTCCCCTATCTGAAAGTCTGATAAACGTCGGAAAAATGACTAAGTCCAAAAAATAAATTTTTTCAACTTTTTTCAATTTTACCCCCGTGGGATATATATTCTACCCACACACATTTGGAACTCTCCTGGGGTACCCTCACACATATTATTCCCTCATTTAGTGGATATTTTCACAAAAAAGTGAAATTTTCAAAAATCCAGAAAATTGGCTGAAAATGACTAAATATCAAGGACTCATTGGGCGAATCGCTCTGGAACTGAAATCGGAACGCTCACTGACATTTGCCCTATCTGAAAGTTTGATAAACGTCGGAAAAATGACTAAGTCCAAAAAAAAAATTTTTTCAACTTTTTTCAGTTTTACCCCCGTGGGATATATATTCTACCCACACACATTTGGAACTCTCCTGGGGTACCCTCACACATATTATTCCCTCATTTAGTGGATATTTTCACAAAAAAGTGAAATTTTCAAAAATCCAGAAAATTGGCTGAAAACGACTAAATATCAAGGACTCATTGGGCGAATCGCTCTGGAACTGAAATCGGAACGCTCACTGACATTTGCCCTATCTGAAAGTTTGATAAACGTCGGAAAAATGACTAAGTCCAAAAAAAAATTTTTTTCAACTTTTTTCAATTTTACCCCCGTGGGATATATATTCTACCCACACACATTTGGAACTCTCCTGGGGTACCCTCACACATATTATTCCCTCATTTAGTGGATATTTTCACAAAAAAGTGAAATTTTCAAAAATCCAGAAAATTGGCTGAAAACGACTAAATATCAAGGACTCATTGGGCGAATCGCTCTGGAACTGAAATCGGAACTCTCACTGACATTTCCCCTATCTGAAAGTCTGATAAACGTCGGAAAAATGACTAAGTCCAAAAAAAAATTTTTTTCAACTTTTTTCAATTTTACCCCCGTGGGATATATATTCTACCCACACACATTTGGAACTCTCCTGGGGTACCCTCACACATATTATTCCCTCATTTAGTGGATATTTTCACAAAAAAGTGAAATTTTCAAAAATCCAGAAAATTGGCTGAAAACGACTAAATATCAAGGACTCATTGGGCGAATCGCTCTGGAACTGAAATCGGAACTCTCACTGACATTTCCCCTATCTGAAAGTCTGATAAACGTCGGAAAAATGACTAAGTCCAAAAAAAAATTTTTTTCAACTTTTTTCAATTTTACCCCCGTGGGATATATATTCTACCCACACACATTTGGAACTCTCCTGGGATACCCTCACACATATTATTCCCTCATTTAGTGGATATTTTCACAAAAAAGTGAAATTTTCAAAAATCCAAAAAATTGGCTGAAAACGACCAAATATCAAGGACTCATTGGGCGAATCGCTCTGGAACTGAAATCGGAACGCTCACTGACATTTCCCCTATCTGAAAATCTGATAAACGTCGGAAAAATGACTAAGTCCAAAAAAAAAAATTTTTCAACTTTTTTCAATTTTACCCCCGTGGGATATATATTCTACCCACACACATTTGGAACTCTCCTGGGGTACCCTCACACATATTATTCCCTCATTTAGTGGATATTTTCACAAAAAAGTGAAATTTTCAAAAATCCAGAAAATTGGCTGAAAACGACTAAATATCAAGGACTCATTGGGCGAATCGCTCTGGAACTGAAATCGGAACGCTCACTGACATTTGCCCTATCTGAAAGTTTGATAAACGTCGGAAAAATGACTAAGTCCAAAAAAAATTTTTTTTCAACTTTTTTCAATTTTACCCCCGTGGGATATATATTCTACCCACACACATTTGGAACTCTCCTGGGGTACCCTCACACATATTATTCCCTCATTTAGTGGATATTTTCACAAAAAAGTGAAATTTTCAAAAATCCAGAAAATTGGCTGAAAACGACTAAATATCAAGGACTCATTGGGCGAATCGCTCTGGAACTGAAATCGGAACGCTCACTGACATTTGCCCTATCTGAAAGTCTGATAAACGTCGGAAAAATGACTAAGTCCAAAAAAAAATTTTTTTCAACTTTTTTCAATTTTACCCCCGTGGGATATATATTCTACCCACACACATTTGGAACTCTCCTGGGGTACCCTCACACATATTATTCCCTCATTTAGTGGATATTTTCACAAAAAAGTGAAATTTTCAAAAATCCAGAAAATTGGCTGAAAACGACTAAATATCAAGGACTCATTGGGCGAATCGCTCTGGAACTGAAATCGGAACTCTCACTGACATTTCCCCTATCTGAAAGTCTGATAAACGTCGGAAAAATGACTAAGTCCAAAAAAAAATTTTTTTCAACTTTTTTCAATTTTACCCCCGTGGGATATATATTCTACCCACACACATTTGGAACTCTCCTGGGGTACCCTCACACATATTATTCCCTCATTTAGTGGATATTTTCACAAAAAAGTGAAATTTTCAAAAATCCAGAAAATTGGCTGAAAACGACTAAATATCAAGGACTCATTGGGCGAATCGCTCTGGAACTGAAATCGGAACTCTCACTGACATTTCCCCTATCTGAAAGTCTGATAAACGTCGGAAAAATGACTAAGTCCAAAAAAAAATTTTTTTCAACTTTTTTCAATTTTACCCCCGTGGGATATATATTCTACCCACACACATTTGGAACTCTCCTGGGATACCCTCACACATATTATTCCCTCATTTAGTGGATATTTTCACAAAAAAGTGAAATTTTCAAAAATCCAAAAAATTGGCTGAAAACGACCAAATATCAAGGACTCATTGGGCGAATCGCTCTGGAACTGAAATCGGAACGCTCACTGACATTTCCCCTATCTGAAAATCTGATAAACGTCGGAAAAATGACTAAGTCCAAAAAAAAAAATTTTTCAACTTTTTTCAATTTTACCCCCGTGGGATATATATTCTACCCACACACATTTGGAACTCTCCTGGGGTACCCTCACACATATTATTCCCTCATTTAGTGGATATTTTCACAAAAAAGTGAAATTTTCAAAAATCCAGAAAATTGGCTGAAAACGACTAAATATCAAGGACTCATTGGGCGAATCGCTCTGGAACTGAAATCGGAACGCTCACTGACATTTGCCCTATCTGAAAGTTTGATAAACGTCGGAAAAATGACTAAGTCCAAAAAAAATTTTTTTTCAACTTTTTTCAATTTTACCCCCGTGGGATATATATTCTACCCACACACATTTGGAACTCTCCTGGGGTACCCTCACACATATTATTCCCTCATTTAGTGGATATTTTCACAAAAAAGTGAAATTTTCAAAAATCCAGAAAATTGGCTGAAAACGACTAAATATCAAGGACTCATTGGGCGAATCGCTCTGGAACTGAAATCGGAACGCTCACTGACATTTGCCCTATCTGAAAGTCTGATAAACGTCGGAAAAATGACTAAGTCCAAAAAAAAAATTTTTTCAACTTTTTTCAATTTTGCCCCCGTGGGATATATATTCTACCCACACACATTTGGAACTCTCCTGGGGTACCCTCACACATATTATTCCCTCATTTAGTGGATATTTTCACAAAAAAGTGAAATTTTCAAAAATCCAGAAAATTGGCTGAAAACGACTAAATATCAAGGACTCATTGGGCGAATCGCTCTGGAACTGAAATCGGAACTCTCACTGACATTTCCCCTATCTGAAAGTCTGATAAACGTCGGAAAAATGACTAAGTCCAAAAAATAAATTTTTTCAACTTTTTTCAATTTTACCCCCGTGGGATATATATTCTACCCACACACATTTGGAACTCTCCTGGGGTACCCTCACACATATTATTCCCTCATTTAGTGGATATTTTCACAAAAAAGTGAAATTTTCAAAAATCCAGAAAATTGGCTGAAAATGACTAAATATCAAGGACTCATTGGGCGAATCGCTCTGGAACTGAAATCGGAACGCTCACTGACATTTGCCCTATCTGAAAGTTTGATAAACGTCGGAAAAATGACTAAGTCCAAAAAAAAATTTTTTTCAACTTTTTTCAATTTTACCCCCGTGGGATATATATTCTACCCACACACATTTGGAACTCTCCTGGGGTACCCTCACACATATTATTCCCTCATTTAGTGGATATTTTCACAAAAAAGTGAAATTTTCAAAAATCCAGAAAATTGGCTGAAAACGACTAAATATCAAGGACTCATTGGGCGAATCGCTCTGGAACTGAAATCGAAACGCTCACTGACATTTGCCCTATCTGAAAGTCTGATAAACGTCGGAAAAATGACTAAGTCCAAAAAAAAATTTTTTTCAACTTTTTTCAATTTTGCCCCCGTGGGATATATATTCTACCCACACACATTTGGAACTCTCCTGGGGTACCCTCACACATATTATTCCCTCATTTAGTGGATATTTTCACAAAAAAGTGAAATTTTCAAAAATCCAGAAAATTGGCTGAAAACGACTAAATATCAAGGACTCATTGGGCGAATCGCTCTGGAACTGAAATCGGAACTCTCACTGACATTTCCCCTATCTGAAAGTCTGATAAACGTCGGAAAAATGACTAAGTCCAAAAAAAAATTTTTTTCAACTTTTTTCAATTTTACCCCCGTGGGATATATATTCTACCCACACACATTTGGAACTCTCCTGGGGTACCCTCACACATATTATTCCCTCATTTAGTGGATATTTTCACAAAAAAGTGAAATTTTCAAAAATCCAGAAAATTGGCTGAAAACGACTAAATATCAAGGACTCATTGGGCGAATCGCTCTGGAACTGAAATCGGAACTCTCACTGACATTTCCCCTATCTGAAAGTCTGATAAACGTCGGAAAAATGACTAAGTCCAAAAAAAAATTTTTTTCAACTTTTTTCAATTTTACCCCCGTGGGATATATATTCTACCCACACACATTTGGAACTCTCCTGGGATACCCTCACACATATTATTCCCTCATTTAGTGGATATTTTCACAAAAAAGTGAAATTTTCAAAAATCCAAAAAATTGGCTGAAAACGACCAAATATCAAGGACTCATTGGGCGAATCGCTCTGGAACTGAAATCGGAACGCTCACTGACATTTCCCCTATCTGAAAATCTGATAAACGTCGGAAAAATGACTAAGTCCAAAAAAAAAAATTTTTCAACTTTTTTCAATTTTACCCCCGTGGGATATATATTCTACCCACACACATTTGGAACTCTCCTGGGGTACCCTCACACATATTATTCCCTCATTTAGTGGATATTTTCACAAAAAAGTGAAATTTTCAAAAATCCAGAAAATTGGCTGAAAACGACTAAATATCAAGGACTCATTGGGCGAATCGCTCTGGAACTAAAATTGGAACGCTCACTGACATTTGCCCAATCTGAAAGTCTGATAAACGCCGGAAAAATGACTAAGTCCAAAAAATAATTTTTTTCAACTTTTTTCAATTTTACCCCCGTGGGATATATATTCTACCCACACACATTTGGAACTCTCCTGGGGTACCCTCACACATATTATTCCCTCATTTAGTGGATATTTTCACAAAAAAGTGAAATTTTCAAAAATCCAAAAAATTGGCTGAAAACGACCAAATATCAAGGACTCATTGGGCGAATCGCTCTGGAACTGAAATCGGAACGCTCACTGACATTTCCCCTATCTGAAAATCTGATAAACGTCGGAAAAATGACTAAGTCCAAAAAAAAATTTTTTTTAACTTTTTTCAATTTTACCCCCGTGGGATATATATTCTACCCACACACATTTGGAACTCTCCTGGGGTACCCTCACACATATTATTCCCTCATTTAGTGGATATTTTCACAAAAAAGTGAAATTTTCAAAAATCCAGAAAATTGGCTGAAAACGACTAAATATCAAGGACTCATTGGGCGAATCGCTCTGGAACTGAAATCGGAACGCTCACTGACATTTGCCCTATCTGAAAGTCTGATAAACGTCGGAAAAATGACTAAGTCCAAAAAAAAAATTTTTTCAACTTTTTTCAATTTTGCCCCCGTGGGATATATATTCTACCCACACACATTTGGAACTCTCCTGGGGTACCCTCACACATATTATTCCCTCATTTAGTGGATATTTTCACAAAAAAGTGAAATTTTCAAAAATCCAGAAAATTGGCTGAAAACGACTAAATATCAAGGACTCATTGGGCGAATCGCTCTGGAACTGAAATCGGAACTCTCACTGACATTTCCCCTATCTGAAAGTTTGATAAACGTCGGAAAAATGACTAAGTCCAAAAAAAAAATTTTTTCAACTTTTTTCAGTTTTACCCCCGTGGGATATATATTCTACCCACACACATTTGGAACTCTCCTGGGGTACCCTCACACATATTATTCCCTCATTTAGTGGATATTTTCACAAAAAAGTGAAATTTTCAAAAATCCAGAAAATTGGCTGAAAACGACTAAATATCAAGGACTCATTGGGCGAATCGCTCTGGAACTGAAATCGGAACGCTCACTGACATTTGCCCTATCTGAAAGTTTGATAAACGTCGGAAAAATGACTAAGTCCAAAAAAAAATTTTTTTCAACTTTTTTCAATTTTACCCCCGTGGGATATATATTCTACCCACACACATTTGGAACTCTCCTGGGGTACCCTCACACATATTATTCCCTCATTTAGTGGATATTTTCACAAAAAAGTGAAATTTTCAAAAATCCAGAAAATTGGCTGAAAACGACTAAATATCAAGGACTCATTGGGCGAATCGCTCTGGAACTGAAATCGGAACGCTCACTGACATTTGCCCTATCTGAAAGTCTGATAAACGTCGGAAAAATGACTAAGTCCAAAAAAAAAATTTTTTCAACTTTTTTCAATTTTGCCCCCGTGGGATATATATTCTACCCACACACATTTGGAACTCTCCTGGGGTACCCTCACACATATTATTCCCTCATTTAGTGGATATTTTCACAAAAAAGTGAAATTTTCAAAAATCCAGAAAATTGGCTGAAAACGACTAAATATCAAGGACTCATTGGGCGAATCGCTCTGGAACTGAAATCGGAACTCTCACTGACATTTCCCCTATCTGAAAGTCTGATAAACGTCGGAAAAATGACTAAGTCCAAAAAAAAAATTTTTTCAACTTTTTTCAATTTTACCCCCGTGATATATATATTCTACCCACACACATTTGGAACTCTCCTGGGGTACCCTCACACATATTATTCCCTCATTTAGTGGATATTTTCACAAAAAAGTGAAATTTTCAAAAATCCAGAAAATTGGCTGAAAACGACTAAATATCAAGGACTCATTGGGCGAATCGCTCTGGAACTGAAATCGGAACTCTCACTGACATTTCCCCTATCTGAAAGTTTGATAAACGTCGGAAAAATGACTAAGTCCAAAAAAAAAATTTTTTCAACTTTTTTCAGTTTTACCCCCGTGGGATATATATTCTACCCACACACATTTGGAACTCTCCTGGGGTACCCTCACACATATTATTCCCTCATTTAGTGGATATTTTCACAAAAAAGTGAAATTTTCAAAAATCCAGAAAATTGGCTGAAAACGACTAAATATCAAGGACTCATTGGGCGAATCGCTCTGGAACTGAAATCGGAACGCTCACTGACATTTGCCCTATCTGAAAGTTTGATAAACGTCGGAAAAATGACTAAGTCCAAAAAAAAATTTTTTTCAACTTTTTTCAATTTTACCCCCGTGGGATATATATTCTACCCACACACATTTGGAACTCTCCTGGGGTACCCTCACACATATTATTCCCTCATTTAGTGGATATTTTCACAAAAAAGTGAAATTTTCAAAAATCCAGAAAATTGGCTGAAAACGACTAAATATCAAGGACTCATTGGGCGAATCGCTCTGGAACTGAAATCGGAACTCTCACTGACATTTCCCCTATCTGAAAGTCTGATAAACGTCGGAAAAATGACTAAGTCCAAAAAAAAAATTTTTTCAACTTTTTTCAATTTTACCCCCGTGATATATATATTCTACCCACACACATTTGGAACTCTCCTGGGGTACCCTCACACATATTATTCCCTCATTTAGTGGATATTTTCACAAAAAAGTGAAATTTTCAAAAATCCAGAAAATTGGCTGAAAACGACTAAATATCAAGGACTCATTGGGCGAATCGCTCTGGAACTGAAATCGGAACTCTCACTGACATTTCCCCTATCTGAAAGTTTGATAAACGTCGGAAAAATGACTAAGTCCAAAAAAAAAATTTTTTCAACTTTTTTCAGTTTTACCCCCGTGGGATATATATTCTACCCACACACATTTGGAACTCTCCTGGGGTACCCTCACACATATTATTCCCTCATTTAGTGGATATTTTCACAAAAAAGTGAAATTTTCAAAAATCCAGAAAATTGGCTGAAAACGACTAAATATCAAGGACTCATTGGGCGAATCGCTCTGGAACTGAAATCGGAACGCTCACTGACATTTGCCCTATCTGAAAGTTTGATAAACGTCGGAAAAATGACTAAGTCCAAAAAAAAATTTTTTTCAACTTTTTTCAATTTTACCCCCGTGGGATATATATTCTACCCACACACATTTGGAACTCTCCTGGGGTACCCTCACACATATTATTCCCTCATTTAGTGGATATTTTCACAAAAAAGTGAAATTTTCAAAAATCCAGAAAATTGGCTGAAAACGACTAAATATCAAGGACTCATTGGGCGAATCGCTCTGGAACTGAAATCGGAACGCTCACTGACATTTGCCCTATCTGAAAGTCTGATAAACGTCGGAAAAATGACTAAGTCCAAAAAAAAAATTTTTTCAACTTTTTTCAATTTTGCCCCCGTGGGATATATATTCTACCCACACACATTTGGAACTCTCCTGGGGTACCCTCACACATATTATTCCCTCATTTAGTGGATATTTTCACAAAAAAGTGAAATTTTCAAAAATCCAGAAAATTGGCTGAAAACGACTAAATATCAAGGACTCATTGGGCGAATCGCTCTGGAACTGAAATCGGAACTCTCACTGACATTTCCCCTATCTGAAAGTCTGATAAACGTCGGAAAAATGACTAAGTCCAAAAAAAAAATTTTTTCAACTTTTTTCAATTTTACCCCCGTGGGATATATATTCTACCCACACACATTTGGAACTCTCCTGGGGTACCCTCACACATATTATTCCCTCATTTAGTGGATATTTTCACAAAAAAGTGAAATTTTCAAAAATCCAGAAAATTGGCTGAAAACGACTAAATATCAAGGACTCATTGGGCGAATCGCTCTGGAACTGAAATCGGAACGCTCACTGACATTTGCCCTATCTGAAAGTTTGATAAACGTCGGAAAAATGACTAAGTCCAAAAAAAAAAATTTTTCAACTTTTTTCAATTTTACCCCCGTGGGATATATATTCTACCCACACACATTTGGAACTCTCCTGGGGTACCCTCACACATATTATTCCCTCATTTAGTGGATATTTTCACAAAAAAGTGAAATTTTCAAAAATCCAGAAAATTGGCTGAAAACGACTAAATATCAAGGACTCATTGGGCGAATCGCTCTGGAACTGAAATCGGAACGCTCACTGACATTTGCCCTATCTGAAAGTTTGATAAACGTCGGAAAAATGACTAAGTCCAAAAAAAAATTTTTTTCAACTTTTTTCAATTTTACCCCCGTGGGATATATATTCTACCCACACACATTTGGAACTCTCCTGGGGTACCCTCACACATATTATTCCCTCATTTAGTGGATATTTTCACAAAAAAGTGAAATTTTCAAAAATCCAGAAAATTGGCTGAAAACGACTAAATATCAAGGACTCATTGGGCGAATCGCTCTGGAACTGAAATCGGAACGCTCACTGACATTTGCCCTATCTGAAAGTCTGATAAACGTCGGAAAAATGACTAAGTCCAAAAAAAAAATTTTTTCAACTTTTTTCAATTTTGCCCCCGTGGGATATATATTCTACCCACACACATTTGGAACTCTCCTGGGGTACCCTCACACATATTATTCCCTCATTTAGTGGATATTTTCACAAAAAAGTGAAATTTTCAAAAATCCAGAAAATTGGCTGAAAACGACTAAATATCAAGGACTCATTGGGCGAATCGCTCTGGAACTGAAATCGGAACTCTCACTGACATTTCCCCTATCTGAAAGTTTGATAAACGTCGGAAAAATGACTAAGTCCAAAAAAAAAATTTTTTCAACTTTTTTCAGTTTTACCCCCGTGGGATATATATTCTACCCACACACATTTGGAACTCTCCTGGGGTACCCTCACACATATTATTCCCTCATTTAGTGGATATTTTCACAAAAAAGTGAAATTTTCAAAAATCCAGAAAATTGGCTGAAAACGACTAAATATCAAGGACTCATTGGGCGAATCGCTCTGGAACTGAAATCGGAACGCTCACTGACATTTGCCCTATCTGAAAGTTTGATAAACGTCGGAAAAATGACTAAGTCCAAAAAAAAATTTTTTTCAACTTTTTTCAATTTTACCCCCGTGGGATATATATTCTACCCACACACATTTGGAACTCTCCTGGGGTACCCTCACACATATTATTCCCTCATTTAGTGGATATTTTCACAAAAAAGTGAAATTTTCAAAAATCCAGAAAATTGGCTGAAAACGACTAAATATCAAGGACTCATTGGGCGAATCGCTCTGGAACTGAAATCGGAACGCTCACTGACATTTGCCCTATCTGAAAGTCTGATAAACGTCGGAAAAATGACTAAGTCCAAAAAAAAAATTTTTTCAACTTTTTTCAATTTTGCCCCCGTGGGATATATATTCTACCCACACACATTTGGAACTCTCCTGGGGTACCCTCACACATATTATTCCCTCATTTAGTGGAT
This sequence comes from Phyllobates terribilis, assembly GCF_046119375.1. Lineage (NCBI taxonomy): Eukaryota > Metazoa > Chordata > Amphibia > Anura > Dendrobatidae > Phyllobates > Phyllobates terribilis. Next base: position 476,253,756 of record NW_027362762.1, read on the forward strand.
ATTTTCACAAAAAAGTGAAATTTTCAAAAATCCAGAAAATTGGCTGAAAACGACTAAATATCAAGGACTCATTGGGCGAATCGCTCTGGAACTGAAATCGGAACTCTCACTGACATTTCCCCTATCTGAAAGTCTGATAAACGTCGGAAAAATGACTAAGTCCAAAAAAAAATTTTTTTCAACTTTTTTCAATTTTACCCCCGTGGGATATATATTCTACCCACACACATTTGGAACTCTCCTGGGATACCCTCACACATATTATTCCCTCATTTAGTGGATATTTTCACAAAAAAGTGAAATTTTCAAAAATCCAAAAAATTGGCTGAAAACGACCAAATATCAAGGACTCATTGGGCGAATCGCTCTGGAACTGAAATCGGAACGCTCACTGACATTTCCCCTATCTGAAAATCTGATAAACGTCGGAAAAATGACTAAGTCCAAAAAAAAAAATTTTTCAACTTTTTTCAATTTTACCCCCGTGGGATATATATTCTACCCACACACATTTGGAACTCTCCTGGGGTACCCTCACACATATTATTCCCTCATTTAGTGGATATTTTCACAAAAAAGTGAAATTTTCAAAAATCCAGAAAATTGGCTGAAAACGACTAAATATCAAGGACTCATTGGGCGAATCGCTCTGGAACTAAAATTGGAACGCTCACTGACATTTGCCCAATCTGAAAGTCTGATAAACGCCGGAAAAATGACTAAGTCCAAAAAATAATTTTTTTCAACTTTTTTCAATTTTACCCCCGTGGGATATATATTCTACCCACACACATTTGGAACTCTCCTGGGGTACCCTCACACATATTATTCCCTCATTTAGTGGATATTTTCACAAAAAAGTGAAATTTTCAAAAATCCAAAAAATTGGCTGAAAACGACCAAATATCAAGGACTCATTGGGCGAATCGCTCTGGAACTGAAATCGGAACGCTCACTGACATTTCCCCTATCTGAAAATCTGATAAACGTCGGAAAAATGACTAAGTCCAAAAAAAAAAATTTTTCAACTTTTTTCAATTTTACCCCCGTGGGATATATATTCTACCCACACACATTTGGAACTCTCCTGGGGTACCCTCACACATATTATTCCCTCATTTAGTGGATATTTTCACAAAAAAGTGAAATTTTCAAAAATCCAGAAAATTGGCTGAAAACGACTAAATATCAAGGACTCATTGGGCGAATCGCTCTGGAACTGAAATCGGAACGCTCACTGACATTTGCCCTATCTGAAAGTTTGATAAACGTCGGAAAAATGACTAAGTCCAAAAAAAAATTTTTTTCAACTTTTTTCAATTTTACCCCCGTGGGATATATATTCTACCCACACACATTTGGAACTCTCCTGGGGTACCCTCACACATATTATTCCCTCATTTAGTGGATATTTTCACAAAAAAGTGAAATTTTCAAAAATCCAGAAAATTGGCTGAAAACGACTAAATATCAAGGACTCATTGGGCGAATCGCTCTGGAACTGAAATCGGAACGCTCACTGACATTTGCCCTATCTGAAAGTCTGATAAACGTCGGAAAAATGACTAAGTCCAAAAAAAAAATTTTTTCAACTTTTTTCAATTTTGCCCCCGTGGGATATATATTCTACCCACACACATTTGGAACTCTCCTGGGGTACCCTCACACATATTATTCCCTCATTTAGTGGATATTTTCACAAAAAAGTGAAATTTTCAAAAATCCAGAAAATTGGCTGAAAACGACTAAATATCAAGGACTCATTGGGCGAATCGCTCTGGAACTGAAATCGGAACTCTCACTGACATTTCCCCTATCTGAAAGTTTGATAAACGTCGGAAAAATGACTAAGTCCAAAAAAAAAATTTTTTCAACTTTTTTCAGTTTTACCCCCGTGGGATATATATTCTACCCACACACATTTGGAACTCTCCTGGGGTACCCTCACACATATTATTCCCTCATTTAGTGGATATTTTCACAAAAAAGTGAAATTTTCAAAAATCCAGAAAATTGGCTGAAAACGACTAAATATCAAGGACTCATTGGGCGAATCGCTCTGGAACTGAAATCGGAACGCTCACTGACATTTGCCCTATCTGAAAGTTTGATAAACGTCGGAAAAATGACTAAGTCCAAAAAAAAATTTTTTTCAACTTTTTTCAATTTTACCCCCGTGGGATATATATTCTACCCACACACATTTGGAACTCTCCTGGGGTACCCTCACACATATTATTCCCTCATTTAGTGGATATTTTCACAAAAAAGTGAAATTTTCAAAAATCCAGAAAATTGGCTGAAAACGACTAAATATCAAGGACTCATTGGGCGAATCGCTCTGGAACTGAAATCGGAACGCTCACTGACATTTGCCCTATCTGAAAGTCTGATAAACGTCGGAAAAATGACTAAGTCCAAAAAAAAAATTTTTTCAACTTTTTTCAATTTTGCCCCCGTGGGATATATATTCTACCCACACACATTTGGAACTCTCCTGGGGTACCCTCACACATATTATTCCCTCATTTAGTGGATATTTTCACAAAAAAGTGAAATTTTCAAAAATCCAGAAAATTGGCTGAAAACGACTAAATATCAAGGACTCATTGGGCGAATCGCTCTGGAACTGAAATCGGAACTCTCACTGACATTTCCCCTATCTGAAAGTCTGATAAACGTCGGAAAAATGACTAAGTCCAAAAAAAAAATTTTTTCAACTTTTTTCAATTTTACCCCCGTGGGATATATATTCTACCCACACACATTTGGAACTCTCCTGGGGTACCCTCACACATATTATTCCCTCATTTAGTGGATATTTTCACAAAAAAGTGAAATTTTCAAAAATCCAGAAAATTGGCTGAAAACGACTAAATATCAAGGACTCATTGGGCGAATCGCTCTGGAACTGAAATCGGAACTCTCACTGACATTTCCCCTATCTGAAAGTTTGATAAACGTCGGAAAAATGACTAAGTCCAAAAAAAAAATTTTTTCAACTTTTTTCAGTTTTACCCCCGTGGGATATATATTCTACCCACACACATTTGGAACTCTCCTGGGGTACCCTCACACATATTATTCCCTCATTTAGTGGATATTTTCACAAAAAAGTGAAATTTTCAAAAATCCAGAAAATTGGCTGAAAACGACTAAATATCAAGGACTCATTGGGCGAATCGCTCTGGAACTGAAATCGGAACGCTCACTGACATTTGCCCTATCTGAAAGTTTGATAAACGTCGGAAAAATGACTAAGTCCAAAAAAAATTTTTTTCAACTTTTTTCAATTTTACCCCCGTGGGATATATATTCTACCCACACACATTTGGAACTCTCCTGGGGTACCCTCACACATATTATTCCCTCATTTAGTGGATATTTTCACAAAAAAGTGAAATTTTCAAAAATCCAGAAATTGGCTGAAAACGACTAAATATCAAGGACTCATTGGGCGAATCGCTCTGGAACTGAAATCGGAACGCTCACTGACATTTGCCCTATCTGAAAGTCTGATAAACGTCGGAAAAATGACTAAGTCCAAAAAAAAATTTTTTCAACTTTTTTCAATTTTGCCCCCGTGGGATATATATTCTACCCACACACATTTGGAACTCTCCTGGGGTACCCTCACACATATTATTCCCTCATTTAGTGGATATTTTCACAAAAAAGTGAAATTTTCAAAAATCCAGAAAATTGGCTGAAAACGACTAAATATCAAGGACTCATTGGGCGAATCGCTCTGGAACTGAAATCGGAACTCTCACTGACATTTCCCCTATCTGAAAGTCTGATAAACGTCGGAAAAATGACTAAGTCCAAAAAAAAAATTTTTTCAACTTTTTTCAATTTTACCCCCGTGGGATATATATTCTACCCACACACATTTGGAACTCTCCTGGGGTACCCTCACACATATTATTCCCTCATTTAGTGGATATTTTCACAAAAAAGTGAAATTTTCAAAAATCCAGAAAATTGGCTGAAAACGACTAAATATCAAGGACTCATTGGGCGAATCGCTCTGGAACTGAAATCGGAACGCTCACTGACATTTGCCCTATCTGAAAGTTTGATAAACGTCGGAAAAATGACTAAGTCCAAAAAAAAAATTTTTCAACTTTTTTCAATTTTACCCCCGTGGGATATATATTCTACCCACACACATTTGGAACTCTCCTGGGGTACCCTCACACATATTATTCCCTCATTTAGTGGATATTTTCACAAAAAAGTGAAATTTTCAAAAATCCAGAAAATTGGCTGAAAACGACTAAATATCAAGGACTCATTGGGCGAATCGCTCTGGAACTGAAATCGGAACGCTCACTGACATTTGCCCTATCTGAAAGTTTGATAAACGTCGGAAAAATGACTAAGTCCAAAAAAAAATTTTTTTCAACTTTTTTCAATTTTACCCCCGTGGGATATATATTCTACCCACACACATTTGGAACTCTCCTGGGGTACCCTCACACATATTATTCCCTCATTTAGTGGATATTTTCACAAAAAAGTGAAATTTTCAAAAATCCAGAAAATTGGCTGAAAACGACTAAATATCAAGGACTCATTGGGCGAATCGCTCTGGAACTGAAATCGGAACGCTCACTGACATTTGCCCTATCTGAAAGTCTGATAAACGTCGGAAAAATGACTAAGTCCAAAAAAAAAATTTTTTCAACTTTTTTCAATTTTGCCCCCGTGGGATATATATTCTACCCACACACATTTGGAACTCTCCTGGGGTACCCTCACACATATTATTCCCTCATTTAGTGGATATTTTCACAAAAAAGTGAAATTTCAAAATCCAGAAAATTGGCTGAAAACGACTAAATATCAAGGACTCATTGGGCGAATCGCTCTGGAACTGAAATCGGAACTCTCACTGACATTTCCCCTATCTGAAAGTTTGATAAACGTCGGAAAAATGACTAAGTCCAAAAAAAAAATTTTTTTCAACTTTTTTCAGTTTTACCCCCGTGGGATATATATTCTACCCACACACATTTGGAACTCTCCTGGGGTACCCTCACACATATTATTCCCTCATTTAGTGGATATTTTCACAAAAAAGTGAAATTTTCAAAAATCCAGAAAATTGGCTGAAAACGACTAAATATCAAGGACTCATTGGGCGAATCGCTCTGGAACTGAAATCGGAACGCTCACTGACATTTGCCCTATCTGAAAAGTTTGATAAACGTCGGAAAAATGACTAAGTCCAAAAAAAAATTTTTTTCAACTTTTTTCAATTTTACCCCCGTGGGATATATATTCTACCCACACACATTTGGAACTCTCCTGGGGTACCCTCACACATATTATTCCCTCATTTAGTGGATATTTTCACAAAAAAGTGAAATTTTCAAAAATCCAGAAAATTGGCTGAAAACGACTAAATATCAAGGACTCATTGGGCGAATCGCTCTGGAACTGAAATCGGAACGCTCACTGACATTTGCCCTATCTGAAAGTCTGATAAACGTCGGAAAAATGACTAAGTCCAAAAAAAAAATTTTTTTCAACTTTTTTCAATTTTGCCCCCGTGGGATATATATTCTACCCACACACATTTGGAACTCTCCTGGGGTACCCTCACACATATTATTCCCTCATTTAGTGGATATTTTCACAAAAAAGTGAAATTTTCAAAAATCCAGAAAATTGGCTGAAAACGACTAAATATCAAGGACTCATTGGGCGAATCGCTCTGGAACTGAAATCGGAACTCTCACTGACATTTCCCCTATCTGAAAGTCTGATAAACGTCGGAAAAATGACTAAGTCCAAAAAAAAAATTTTTTCAACTTTTTCAATTTTACCCCCGTGGGATATATATTCTACCCACACACATTTGGAACTCTCCTGGGGTACCCTCACACATATTATTCCCTCATTTAGTGGATATTTTCACAAAAAAGTGAAATTTTCAAAAATCCAGAAAATTGGCTGAAAACGACTAAATATCAAGGACTCATTGGGCGAATCGCTCTGGAACTGAAATCGGAACTCTCACTGACATTTCCCTATCTGAAAGTTTGATAAACGTCGGAAAAATGACTAAGTCCAAAAAAAAAATTTTTTCAACTTTTTCAGTTTTACCCCCGTGGGATATATATTCTACCCACACACATTTGGAACTCTCCTGGGGTACCCTCACACATATTATTCCCTCATTTAGTGGATATTTTCACAAAAAAGTGAAATTTTCAAAAATCCAGAAAATTGGCTGAAAACGACTAAATATCAAGGACTCATTGGGCGAATCGCTCTGGAACTGAAATCGGAACGCTCACTGACAATTTGCCCTATCTGAAAGTTTGATAAACGTCGGAAAAATGACTAAGTCCAAAAAAAAAATTTTTTCAACTTTTTTCAATTTTACCCCCGTGGGATATATATTCTACCCACACACATTTGGAACTCTCCTGGGGTACCCTCACACATATTATTCCCTCATTTAGTGGATATTTTCACAAAAAAGTGAAATTTTCAAAAATCCAGAAAATTGGCTGAAAACGACTAAATATCAAGGACTCATTGGGCGAATCGCTCTGGAACTGAAATCGGAACGCTCACTGACATTTGCCCTATCTGAAAGTCTGATAAACGTCGGAAAAATGACTAAGTCCAAAAAAAAATTTTTTCAACTTTTTTCAATTTTGCCCCCGTGGGATATATATTCTACCCACACACATTTGGAACTCTCCTGGGGTACCCTCACACATATTATTCCCTCATTTAGTGGATATTTTCACAAAAAAGTGAAATTTTCAAAAATCCAGAAAATTGGCTGAAAACGACTAAATATCAAGGACTCATTGGGCGAATCGCTCTGGAACTGAAATCGGAACTCTCACTGACATTTCCCCTATCTGAAAGTCTGATAAACGTCGGAAAAATGACTAAGTCCAAAAAAAAAATTTTTTCAACTTTTTTCAATTTTACCCCCGTGGGATATATATTCTACCCACACACATTTGGAACTCTCCTGGGGTACCCTCACACATATTATTCCTCATTTAGTGGATATTTTCACAAAAAAGTGAAATTTTCAAAAATCCAGAAAATTGGCTGAAAACGACTAAATATCAAGGACTCATTGGGCGAATCGCTCTGGAACTGAAATCGGAACGCTCACTGACATTTGCCCTATCTGAAAGTTTGATAAACGTCGGAAAAATGACTAAGTCCAAAAAAAATTTTTTTCAACTTTTTTCAATTTTACCCCCGTGGGATATATATTCTACCCACACACATTTGGAACTCTCCTGGGGTACCCTCACACATATTATTCCCTCATTTAGTGGATATTTTCACAAAAAAGTGAAATTTTCAAAAATCCAGAAAATTGGCTGAAAACGACTAAATATCAAGGACTCATTGGGCGAATCGCTCTGGAACTGAAATCGAACGCTCACTGACATTTGCCCTATCTGAAAGTTCTGATAAACGTCGGAAAAATGACTAAGTCCAAAAAAAAATTTTTTTCAACTTTTTTCAATTTTGCCCCCGTGGGATATATATTCTACCCACACACATTTGGAACTCTCCTGGGGTACCCTCACACATATTATTCCCTCATTTAGTGGATATTTTCACAAAAAAGTGAAATTTTCAAAAATCCAGAAAATTGGCTGAAAACGACTAAATATCAAGGACTCATTGGGCGAATCGCTCTGGAACTGAAATCGGAACTCTCACTGACATTTCCCCTATCTGAAAGTCTGATAAACGTCGGAAAAATGACTAAGTCCAAAAAAAAATTTTTTTCAACTTTTTTCAATTTTACCCCCGTGGGATATATATTCTACCCACACACATTTGGAACTCTCCTGGGGTACCCTCACACATATTATTCCCTCATTTAGTGGATATTTTCACAAAAAAGTGAAATTTTCAAAAATCCAGAAAATTGGCTGAAAACGACTAAATATCAAGGACTCATTGGGCGAATCGCTCTGGAACTGAAATCGGAACTCTCACTGACATTTCCCCTATCTGAAAGTCTGATAAACGTCGGAAAAATGACTAAGTCCAAAAAAAAAATTTTTTCAACTTTTTTCAATTTTACCCCCGTGGGATATATATTCTACCCACACACATTTGGAACTCTCCTGGGATACCCTCACACATATTATTCCCTCATTTAGTGGATATTTTCACAAAAAAGTGAAATTTTCAAAAATCCAGAAAAATGGCTGAAAACGACTAAAATATCAAGGACTCATTGGGCGAATCGCTCTGGAACTGAAATCGGAACGCTCACTGACATTTGCCCCTATCTGAAAATCTGATAAACGTCGGAAAAATGACTAAGTCCAAAAAAAAAAATTTTTCAACTTTTTTCAATTTTACCCCCGTGGGATATATATTCTACCCACACACATTTGGAACTCTCCTGGGGTACCCTCACACATATTATTCCCTCATTTAGTGGATATTTTCACAAAAAAGTGAAATTTTCAAAAATCCAGAAAATTGGCTGAAAACGACTAAATATCAAGGACTCATTGGGCGAATCGCTCTGGAACTGAAATCGGAACGCTCACTGACATTTGCCCTATCTGAAAGTTTGATAAACGTCGGAAAAATGACTAAGTCCAAAAAAAAATTTTTTTCAACTTTTTTCAATTTTACCCCCGTGGGATATATATTCTACCCACACACATTTGGAACTCTCCTGGGGTACCCTCACACATATTATTCCCTCATTTAGTGGATATTTTCACAAAAAAGTGAAATTTTCAAAAATCCAGAAAATTGGCTGAAAACGACTAAATATCAAGGACTCATTGGGCGAATCGCTCTGGAACTGAAATCGGAACGCTCACTGACATTTGCCCTATCTGAAAGTCTGATAAACGTCGGAAAAATGACTAAGTCCAAAAAAAAAATTTTTTCAACTTTTTTCAATTTTGCCCCCGTGGGATATATATTCTACCCACACACATTTGGAACTCTCCTGGGGTACCCTCACACATATTATTCCCTCATTTAGTGGATATTTTCACAAAAAAGTGAAATTTTCAAAAATCCAGAAAATTGGCTGAAAACGACTAAATATCAAGGACTCATTGGGCGAATCGCTCTGGAACTGAAATCGGAACTCTCACTGACATTTCCCCTATCTGAAAGTCTGATAAACGTCGGAAAAATGACTAAGTCCAAAAAAAAAATTTTTTCAACTTTTTTCAATTTTACCCCCGTGGGATATATATTCTACCCACACACATTTGGAACTCTCCTGGGGTACCCTCACACATATTATTCCCTCATTTAGTGGATATTTTTCACAAAAAAGTGAAATTTTCAAAAATCCAGAAAATTGGCTGAAAACGACTAAATATCAAGGACTCATTGGGCGAATCGCTCTGGAACTGAAATCGGAACGCTCACTGACATTTGCCCTATCTGAAAGTTTGATAAACGTCGGAAAAATGACTAAGTCCAAAAAAAAATTTTTTTCAACTTTTTTCAATTTTACCCCCGTGGGATATATATTCTACCCACACACATTTGGAACTCTCCTGGGGTACCCTCACACATATTATTCCCTCATTTAGTGGATATTTTCACAAAAAAGTGAAATTTTCAAAATCCAGAAATTGGCTGAAAACGACTAAATATCAAGGACTCATTGGGCGAATCGCTCTGGAACTGAAATCGAACGCTCACTGACATTTGCCCTATCTGAAAGTCTGATAAACGTCGGAAAAATGACTAAGTCCAAAAAAAAATTTTTTTCAACTTTTTTCAATTTTGCCCCCGTGGGATATATATTCTACCCACACACATTTGGAACTCTCCTGGGGTACCCTCACACATATTATTCCCTCATTTAGTGGATATTTTCACAAAAAAGTGAAATTTTCAAAAATCCAGAAAATTGGCTGAAAACGACTAAATATCAAGGACTCATTGGGCGAATCGCTCTGGAACTGAAATCGGAACGCTCACTGACATTTGCCCTATCTGAAAGTCTGATAAACGTCGGAAAAATGACTAAGTCCAAAAAAAAATTTTTTTCAACTTTTTTTCAATTTTACCCCCGTGGGATATATATTCTACCCACACACATTTGGAACTCTCCTGGGGTACCCTCACACATATTATTCCCTCATTTAGTGGATATTTTCACAAAAAAGTGAAATTTTCAAAATCCAGAAAATTGGCTGAAAACGACTAAATATCAAGGACTCATTGGCGAATCGCTCTGGAACTGAAATCGGAACTCTCACTGACATTTCCCCTATCTGAAAGTTTGATAAACGTCGGAAAAATGACTAAGTCCAAAAAAAAAATTTTTTCAACTTTTTTCAGTTTACCCCGTGGGATATATATTCTACCCACACACATTTGGAACTCTCCTGGGGTACCCTCACACATATTATTCCCTCATTTAGTGGATATTTTCACAAAAAAGTGAAATTTTCAAAAATCCAGAAAATTGGCTGAAAACGACTAAATATCAAGGACTCATTGGGCGAATCGCTCTGGAACTGAAATCGGAACGCTCACTGACATTTGCCCTATCTGAAAGTTTGATAAACGTCGGAAAAATGACTAAGTCCAAAAAAAAATTTTTTTCAACTTTTTTCAATTTTACCCCCGTGGGATATATATTCTACCCACACACATTTGGAACTCTCCTGGGGTACCCTCACACATATTATTCCCTCATTTAGTGGATATTTTCACAAAAAAGTGAAATTTTCAAAAATCCAGAAAATTGGCTGAAAACGACTAAATATCAAGGACTCATTGGGCGAATCGCTCTGGAACTGAAATCGGAACGCTCACTGACATTTGCCCTATCTGAAAGTCTGATAAACGTCGGAAAAATGACTAAGTCCAAAAAAAAAATTTTTTCAACTTTTTTCAATTTTGCCCCCGTGGGATATATATTCTACCCACACACATTTGGAACTCTCCTGGGGTACCCTCACACATATTATTCCCTCATTTAGTGGATATTTTCACAAAAAAGTGAAATTTTCAAAAATCCAGAAAATTGGCTGAAAACGACTAAATATCAAGGACTCATTGGGCGAATCGCTCTGGAACTGAAATCGGAACTCTCACTGACATTTCCCCTATCTGAAAGTCTGATAAACGTCGGAAAAATGACTAAGTCCAAAAAAAAAATTTTTTCAACTTTTTTCAATTTTACCCCCGTGGGATATATATTCTACCCACACACATTTGGAACTCTCCTGGGGTACCCTCACACATATTATTCCCTCATTTAGTGGATATTTTCACAAAAAAGTGAAATTTTCAAAAATCCAGAAAATTGGCTGAAAACGACTAAATATCAAGGACTCATTGGGCGAATCGCTCTGGAACTGAAATCGGAACTCTCACTGACATTTCCCCTATCTGAAAGTTTGATAAACGTCGGAAAAATGACTAAGTCCAAAAAAAAATTTTTTCAACTTTTTTCAATTTTACCCCCGTGGGATATATATTCTACCCACACACATTTGGAACTCTCCTGGGGTACCCTCACACATATTATTCCCTCATTTAGTGGATATTTTCACAAAAAAGTGAAATTTTCAAAAATCCAGAAAATTGGCTGAAAACGACTAAATATCAAGGACTCATTGGGCGAATCGCTCTGGAACTGAAATCGGAACGCTCACTGACATTTGCCCTATCTGAAAGTTTGATAAACGTCGGAAAAATGACTAAGTCCAAAAAAAAATTTTTTTCAACTTTTTTCAATTTTACCCCCGTGGGATATATATTCTACCACACACATTTGGAACTCTCCTGGGGTACCCTCACACATATTATTCCCTCATTTAGTGGATATTTTCACAAAAAAGTGAAATTTTCAAAAATCCAGAAAATTGGCTGAAAACGACTAAATATCAAGGACTCATTGGGCGAATCGCTCTGGAACTGAAATCGGAACGCTCACTGACATTTGCCCTATCTGAAAGTCTGATAAACGTCGGAAAAATGACTAAGTCCAAAAAAAAAATTTTTTTCAACTTTTTTCAATTTTGCCCCCGTGGGATATATATTCTACCCACACACATTTGGAACTCTCCTGGGGTACCCTCACACATATTATTCCCTCATTTAGTGGATATTTTCACAAAAAAGTGAAATTTTCAAAAATCCAGAAAATTGGCTGAAAACGACTAAATATCAAGGACTCATTGGGCGAATCGCTCTGGAACTGAAATCGGAACTCTCACTGACATTTCCCCTATCTGAAAGTCTGATAAATGTCGGAAAAATGACTAAGTCCAAAAAAAAATTTTTTTCAACTTTTTTCAATTTTACCCCCGTGGGATATATATTCTACCCACACACATTTGGAACTCTCCTGGGGTACCCTCACACATATTATTCCCTCATTTAGTGGATATTTTCACAAAAAAGTGAAATTTTCAAAAATCCAGAAAATTGGCTGAAAACGACTAAATATCAAGGACTCATTGGGCGAATCGCTCTGGAACTGAAATCGGAACGCTCACTGACATTTGCCCTATCTGAAAGTTTGATAAACGTCGGAAAAATGACTAAGTCCAAAAAAAAATTTTTTTCAACTTTTTTCAATTTTACCCCCGTGGATATATATTCTACCCACACACATTTGGAACTCTCCTGGGGTACCCTCACACATATTATTCCCTCATTTAGTGGATATTTTCACAAAAAAGTGAAATTTTCAAAAATCCAGAAAATTGGCTGAAAACGACTAAATATCAAGGACTCATTGGGCGAATCGCTCTGGAACTGAAATCGAAACGCTCACTGACATTTGCCCTATCTGAAAGTTTGATAAACGTCGGAAAAATGACTAAGTCCAAAAAAAAATTTTTTTCAACTTTTTTCAATTTTACCCCCGTGGGATATATATTCTACCCACACACATTTGGAACTCTCCTGGGGTACCCTCACACATATTATTCCCTCATTTAGTGGATATTTTCACAAAAAAGTGAAATTTTCAAAAATCCAGAAAATTGGCTGAAAACGACTAAATATCAAGGACTCATTGGGCGAATCGCTCTGGAACTGAAATCGGAACGCTCACTGACATTTGCCCTATCTGAAAGTCTGATAAACGTCGGAAAAATGACTAAGTCCAAAAAAAAAATTTTTTCAACTTTTTTCAATTTTGCCCCCGTGGGATATATATTCTACCCACACACATTTGGAACTCTCCTGGGGTACCCTCACACATATTATTCCCTCATTTAGTGGATATTTTCACAAAAAAGTGAAATTTTCAAAAATCCAGAAAATTGGCTGAAAACGACTAAATATCAAGGACTCATTGGGCGAATCGCTCTGGAACTGAAATCGGAACTCTCACTGACATTTCCCCTATCTGAAAGTCTGATAAACGTCGGAAAAATGACTAAGTCCAAAAAAAAAATTTTTTCAACTTTTTTCAATTTTACCCCCGTGGGATATATATTCTACCCACACACATTTGGAACTCTCCTGGGGTACCCTCACACATATTATTCCCTCATTTAGTGGATATTTTCACAAAAAAGTGAAATTTTCAAAAATCCAGAAAATTGGCTGAAAACGACTAAATATCAAGGACTCATTGGGCGAATCGCTCTGGAACTGAAATCGGAACGCTCACTGACATTTGCCCTATCTGAAAGTTTGATAAACGTCGGAAAAATGACTAAGTCCAAAAAAAAATTTTTTTCAACTTTTTTCAATTTTACCCCCGTGGGATATATATTCTACCCACACACATTTGGAACTCTCCTGGGGTACCCTCACACATATTATTCCCTCATTTAGTGGATATTTTCACAAAAAAGTGAAATTTTCAAAAATCCAGAAAATTGGCTGAAAACGACTAAATATCAAGGACTCATTGGGCGAATCGCTCTGGAACTGAAATCGAAACGCTCACTGACATTTGCCCTATCTGAAAGTTGATAAACGTCGGAAAAATGACTAAGTCCAAAAAAAATTTTTTTCAACTTTTTTCAATTTTGCCCCCGTGGGATATATATTCTACCCACACACATTTGGAACTCTCCTGGGGTACCCTCACACATATTATTCCCTCATTTAGTGGATATTTTCACAAAAAAGTGAAATTTTCAAAAATCCAGAAAATTGGCTGAAAACGACTAAATATCAAGGACTCATTGGGCGAATCGCTCTGGAACTGAAATCGGAACGCTCACTGACATTTGCCCTATCTGAAAGTCTGATAAACGTCGGAAAAATGACTAAGTCCAAAAAAAAATTTTTTCAACTTTTTTCA